>NC_064894.1:26971262-28200371 GCF_929443795.1 Astur gentilis
TACTTCTTTTAAAGTACTTTAGGAAGTATATCTATGTAATTTCAAGGGCCAGGTTTCTGCTTATAAGATTTTAAAACTGTAACTATAGTGCAGATGCGATAGTAACTGAGGATAACCTTTCATTCACTAAAACCAGATCACTGTTTTAAAGATCTCCTATAAGCTCTGTGTCTGTGGAAAGGTCTATCTTCCCGTATGCGGTGCAGGTGGCTTCTGTATTATTTGCCACAGAAGCTTTTTGATGCCAGACTACACTTCCTTACTTAATGACTACCTAGAGAGAATCTTGGGAAATTACCTGGGGAAAAAGGTTGTATGGTGGCTTCACATATTTATATTATAAATCATATGAACCCTTATAAAGACATCTTAAAACTCTAACACTTGGTTTAATTCAGCACAAAATCATTTGCCTTTCAGAAGCTTTTTTCTGAGCCAGAGCTTCTGCTGCAGCACAAATGGGTCCATCATAGAAGCAAGTAGCTCTAAATTTGGCATCCAACCAAAACAGAGAGCAAGGCCAAGTAGATATTGAGAAGTAAGGGACTGATTCTACTCCATGTAGCTGTCATACAGTGTGTACTCTGGAGAGATATCAAATTTGCCAGAGCAGGAATTGTAATAAAAATAGGCTCAGATCATCTCCTGCAGAAATAGTGGAAAAAAACCTTGATGCTGAAAGATAAATCTCTATAATATACTAGAATTAAAGATGACCTTCAGGGCCACACGTAACCCATATCTGTATGGGGGAAGAATACTAACTTGTGCTTGCCTAGGTGGAAGGCCACTTTAATAAAACAGTAATTTATATTGTTGCTTATAACTACACTATGTAAATGCACAGATAAATCCAGATCTCCAGTTTACATTATAAGCTACTTGTCATGGACAGTATACTCATACTCGGAAATAAAATTCTTGTAGTAAAAAGACTGTGGCACAATCCTTATTCTATTTTTGAGAAATGTGGACTATCTAAGTCTGGTAGAAGATGCAAATCATATTTGGGGAAAGAATATAGAGAGTTTGTTGTCATCTGGTAGATATGCGAAGTATGAAAACTACTGGAAGATCTATACACAGCTGTTTTTTAATTAAAAGAGTATTTTAATTCTTCATGCAAGAAATTAATATTTATTTGATAATAATACATAATTCAGCTGCTGAACTCTCATCTAACATCACTCAGGGATAAAGGTGTCTGATTCAGAAATCATGCCCACCACTCAAACTCAATTTTCATCACAAAACGGCTCTTTCAGAATTATCAGTCAGCCTTACAGGATTATCGTGCACTTCTCATCATGTTTGCTCTCTAAATTACCTTCCATTTATTTTCTTTTTCAATGATGAAGAATGAAGCAAACTATACTACTGCCTATTTTTTGATGCTAGTCCTCAATTACTTTAGTTAGTCCATAAATATTTAGTAAAATTGGATATTTCTTGTTGGTTGGTTGTAAATATTTTGGTGTCATTCAAAGAGCTACGTAATAGCTAAGAGAGTCCAAATTAGTGTGCAAGTGTATCCCCTCAGTGGTGGCAAAAGAAAAATCCATTTCAGTGGGAATACATCATGGTATTTACTTTCATGCTAAACTTCCCCTTGGAGAAAGAAAAATCTAATTCCAAATTGCAGCTGAGAGAACTTGCTTAGCCTTGTCGAATCAAGTATTTAGAAAAAAAATCAATTAAATTAAACTAAAAAGAATATTAAGATGCTTGTTTTCAACTACTCCTCTTATGAAAGGATGAGGGTTTTTTTAAAAAAAAAATAATTATGACATCAATGGGCTACCAATAGCTTCAATTATAAGCTGAATTAAATTCATTTCTTTCTTAATAATAAGGTTTACAGCTGATTGTATATTTATACCTGTGTATAAATACAAATTTACTTCTATGCATGTATCTTAGAATTTTCTACAGTGCGCTATGTAGCACACTTCCGTCTTTCTCAGTATCAGGTAGAAGATCCATGCTAAAGAAACAAATGTTACGCAAAACACCAAGTAATTTTAAAATTAATTTATAAAAAAATACTTTAAATATTTTATGTAAAGCACTGTTAAAAACATGTTCTTCTGTCACGCCATTTTTATAAAAATAAAATAGAGAGGAGAAACCCATATGCAAAAAAGATGCATGTTTACTCAGGAGAGATGATTATTTCTGCAGCTCCAATTATTTCCATATTTGAGAAACTAAGTATGAAAAATGGAATGGGTTTGACATGGCTGAAAAGAAGAATATTAACCTCTGTTTGAATTCCTGCAGCTTCTGCATTTTATTCCTTCTCAGTGAGCACACTGATGAAGCTGGCTTCACCAGATACTAGTCCTGCACTAGAGGATCCAAATTTAGCCAAACATCATTTCTTCCTAGAGAAGGAACAAATAGACTAACAGCATTGTTTTTGATACCGAGGTGATACAGAATACCACTGACAAATGCCTTTAACTGACACCTGGCACTTCAGAGAATCAGTAGTTCTAATAGTGTAGAGCTAATTTAGAGTATGGGCGACACAAGTTATTTTTTTTGCCTGGCAGGATACCAGAGTAGCTAGTGAGACTGAACATCCTTCTCTTTTAAAGACAGTTTCAGATCTTCAGTTCAGTCTGTATCACCTAGAGAAAACTATTTTTACAATGCTGTTAGAAGTTCCTTCTGATACCAGTTTCATGTTATGATCCCAAGACAAGTGTATAGAGGAACAAAAGATCTAGGAGACTAATTACATAATACTAATTTAATCGAGATTTGACATTTTAACAAGTGAGAAATCCCTATAATAATTTTACATTACTTGTTCACCAAGTATCACTACCTCACTATTATATAATGAAGCAAAGATGTCTGTCTTGTCTTGGATCCTTTTATTCTCTCTGAGATACTTCCTGTACTTCCCAAACACTTCAGGTATGAACAGTGCCTCTGTACTGCAGAATGTCACTCACACCTTTTCAATCTTGCACACATATATTAAAAAAAAAATAAATCACAGTGGTAGTGAACCAGTCTTCCATCATTTTATTCTAAAATATTTATTTCATTATTATTTTCTTTCTAAGCAATTTTTCTCCTTTGAAACATTTCTACTGTAGTGCCAGTGTCTTCACTTGAAAACTAACATATTTCACACAAATATTACAAATTTAAACCTAAAATTCATGGACCAGCTTTAAAGAAATGCATAGAAAGTTATATTCCAAATCACTTGAGAAATTATACTTGCAATGTTTTCTGGTAAAATGACTGCTAAAAAGCAGGATTACCTGTCACTCATAGAAATAATTGATATATGTCTATGTTAATACATTTTACCATAACTTACTCTTCCGTAGTTCTTTCTTAAGGCAATAAATGTGTCTAAGAATGAAAGCAATTTCAGGCATTATTATATGCAAAACTAATTTCATGGATTTTACTTCCCCATGCGACATGCAAAGAAAAGCCAGGGTTTCACATGGAAGGCCAGATGTTAGAGCAAACCTCTTTTTGGCTGGTGACAATTCCACTCTCTAATAGCTCTTAACAATGTCTTGTGGAATCTTAACAATAGACATGAAGTTAATAGACCACGTCAGCTAAAAATCCCTTTATTAAACCAAAAGGCAATTTACTTCAAGTATGTTTCTGCTAAGTAGTTATGACACAATGTGAGCATACCCAGACAGGTTTATAATTCTAAGCATTCCTAGAGTAATTCAGGTTAGGAGGGACCTCAGGGGGTCTCTGCTCCAACCTCCTGCCCCAAACGGGCTCAGCTGTGAGGCCAGGCTTTGCCTGGTCAGGGCTGGAAAACCTTCAATGACGGAGGCAGCACCACTTCTCCAGGCAGCCTGCTGCTACACTTCCTGACTGTCCTCACAGAGAAAGTTTTTCCTTACACGCGGTTTGAACCTCTCTTGTTTCAATTTATGCTGCTATCATAAATCCTTCTGCCATGCATCAGTATAAGGCTCCATCTTGATAACCCCCTTGTAGGTATTAGCACATTGCTGTTAGATCCCCCCTAAGCCTTCTCTTCTCCAGGCTGAACACGCTCCAACAATGCATTTGCAAATCCATTCTGACTAGCTTCAAAAGAAAGCATTAGCAACAGGCACTAGCTTGCATTATTTATGGTTTTGATTTTGGTTTTATTAAAGGGTTATCTGACGTGTCCGTCCCTCTGGTTCCTTGCTTTTGTTAGGACCAGCTGAACCCCACTTTTGGTGAGTGGCTATTAGGTGAACCAGCAGTATAGATAGTATTTATCCTGCAGCCTTTCATACATCTCGTACTACCTGACTCATCCTCCTAAGCGATAATAATTCCCTTTTCCTAGCAAAGGACAATATCCAAACCAACAGATTATATTCTTAATAATTTAACAGAACACAGCAATTTAAGGATATTGATAATTTCCCATGCCTTTGCTTCTCTTAATTTAAGAATTGAGGTAATTCTGTTGTCAGGGTTTGAGGAACAAGAGAAGAAGGAGAGCAAAGAGGAAAGGGTGTATTTCTTTCAATTAAATCAAGTTTCGTGGAAAGCTTTTTTCTTTTAAGTCTGTCTGTGTGGGAGGTAGAAAGATGATGGGAAGAGTTCTTTCTCAGACAGATTTCCTTCTGTATGTATAACACAAAAGAATTTTATATAACAGAAAGAAGTGCTTCCCTTCTAGATGTGCAGGATGATACCAAAGTCAAGCTGACCAGGACAGCAGAAATGCTTTCATATAAAATCACCATATAAATGAAAAATCGCTCTTTTTGTAGAGATCTTGCTTCACAGCCCTTTCTAATATTTGCTAGACAGCCCAGAATCTGAAAGATTAAACCAGGCCTTTAAATTAAGGCTTTCAACATACAACCTTTCTCATCATGAAAATACTGTCTTAAACAATCCTTCACAACAGAGGTACCAGGAGAGTCACCCTGCTCTGCTCTCTCTTGGCAACAGAAACAGGCAGGACAGAGCCAAAAAGAGGTCTCTCTACACCCTCACCTGTGTACAGCTATGAAGCAGGTCAGCTATGCCCAGGGTTATACCAAGAACGCATCTCAGCTGCTCACAAGGCCACGCGGATAGTAATGTTACCATTACAGACAGAATCCCGAGCAAAAAATATTTGTCAGGATGCCCCAAATGATATCAGAAATGGTAATTTTCTAACATATTAAATACTGTATTGATACACTACAAAAATGGTTACAGCTTGACATAAATTTTCTCCATTCTTTTTGTAAGGTTTTGGCAGAGGAAATTCACAATGGAATTGTGACACAAAGTAGCTGGGATCTCTCTGATAAGGTTGACTGAGGCACCATCGGCCTCGCATTCATGATTCCCATACAAGCGAGAATTCATTTATTTAGGGATGTGAAGGAACTGTTCTTTGCCAATGAACCTTCCACTGCAACACTTGCAGTGATAAAAACTACTCAAGTTTTTTCAAGGTAATATTACAATTTTTTTTAAAAGTAACCGTGTCGTTTGGCTGCCTCTTCCTGCTGTAAAACTTCATATTTACCACTTTCAAATCTCAGTCTTTCTTTGACTTGTCAGGGAATTTTTAATGCTGCTCTGTGGTGAATATATAGGATGAAACTAGGTCACTTCAGTAACCTGGGGCTGTCTTTGCTCTGTCTCAGTGAACATTGTTGGGCCATGGTGAATGAATTATTTCTTTCCTTGACTGACAATAGAAGGAATTATTTTAGGAAATTTTATGCCCATTTTAGACTGGCTATATATTACTATGTAGTCCGCTAAGACTTTGGAGACAGGAGCAGAATATAGTTGGCATTTCATAGCAAAGACTACCTTGGAGAGTCCCAGAAAGATCAATCTTTGCTCTAATTCTGTTTAGTGTCTGCTTTTGTATCATTTTTGTGTAAACAGAAGTAGACAGATCTTGAACCCAGGTACCACAGAGTTGGAAGTAACACTTGGGTCCCTCTAACCCTAACAACGAACTGCCATTAAGAGGAAAAACGGAAGGAAACAGAGTAAGTTTTTAGCTAGAAAGAGCTCTTTGTGCATGACGGCCATGAACAACATTTTCTATTCTCTGTAGAAGAAATGATGGCACCCTGGGTTACAGAACTGATTATTATGTCCCCACAGGACTGCAGTGTTGCATCGTACCTGAAGCCAGCAGTTTAGGAAACCACCTAATTTGAAGTGCATATCCACGGCAGTGACTACTATGAGCAAAAGTAACCTTTCTCTATTCCTGAGAGTGGCTTCCTTTATGAAGCCACACATCACGGTTTCAGTCCCTATATAAGGTGCTTATATTCATAAGATGCTTGTGAATATCGAAGTTCTCAGCCAGACTTAAAACTTTAAGAGAAATTTCCTATCACCACGGCAAAACCTTAGCGCTCTCCCCTGCATGTACCCCTTACAGGCTGACCCCCGGGATGATGGAAAAGCTGCCACACAGGAGTTACGTTCCCAGCAAACATTGCCAGCCCACGCGCTAGCGACAGGCCATTTCCCATTACCCGCAGTAAAGCAAAAAATTGCCTTCCAAAGGGCCTCTCTAGAAGTGCCGCACCGAACTTCGTGAGGCTTGATTACCCAGGGGAAGCACAGTATCGTAAAATCCCACTCAAGGCTCTCATTGCACAGAACGCAATTCCAACGCCATTTTAAACAAGCTCTTTCCCTCTACGCCTTCGAGTTCTCAGCGGCCTTTGCCTCCGCTGCGTCCTTTTCTAACGCAGCCCCCTCTGAGAAAGGGCTCACACGGGAGCGTCCATCTGCCCCAAACCCGGGACGCGTTCCCGAGCCCCCTCCCGCCCGGCCCGCGGCGAGCTCCCGGCTCTCCCGGCACAACAGCCGGGCAGAAACGGAGCCCGGCCGCGGAGCCAGCCCTACCCGGGCCCGCAGCCCGCCGGGGCGAGGCGGGAGGGGAGCCGGCGCCTCAGCGTCCTCCTCATCTCCATCTTCCCGCCTCGGCCCTGCCCGCCGGTCGCCCCCGCCAGACCGCCTCAGGGGCGCGCAGGCGCTTTGCTGCCCACAGCGGACGGGCGGGCTCCTCTGTGTGAGGCGCCTCGCCGAGGGCTGTGAAAGGTTGAGGTGTCTCTTGAGAGCTTCTCGTTAACCCCTTCCGAGGGGCTCTCGGGATGGCGGGTTCTTCAGTCGGCCTGTGTGGAAAAGCGTGGAGCTCTGCCTGCTTCTTGCTTCCCCTACGTTCGCGGCCTGTTGGCGCGGCCTCAGGAGCGCTCAGAGATTCTCAGAATGCTTCGGTAGATCTGTACTTCCCAGTAATTGATTTCAGGGGGATTTCCTCCTGATGTTCGTGACTGGCGTTCAGATGCTTTACCTAAGCACCACAAGGAAGCGTGGGCATCCTGCAGATGCCCCTTGAGGTACGTGAGGGGCACGTACCTTTCAGACGTGAGGGCTGGAAGGGCTGAAACGAAGCCCCTCTCTGGTCACGGCTTGCTTATCGCGGCCGTCATTATCGCCAATCCTTTCCAGCACATGTCATTTTTAAAATGCTTTTATGTCAGGCCTGGTAACCACCAGGTCCAACTGAAATCTGAAAGAAGCAGCCAAATAGAGAAGAGAAAGCAAATTTTTATGGATTCAAGACTATATGTCTCTCCCCAGTCTGAGGCAGCCCACACAGTTTTAGCACAAACAATTGGAGGCTTCCCAAGTTTGCGCTTTGATTGCTCATTGCTGTACTATACTACAAATTAGTTTGTTCAGTCATGGCTAAAGCCATCCACCCACTTACAGCTATTCTTATAGAAAGTAATGTCCTCTCCCACTGATGCACATAATTTGTGTCTTCTGGTAATTGTACATCTGATATGTGGAGAGAAGACAATAACAGATAAGGGCTTCAACTTGATTTCTGACATACTACTGGAAAAAAGAGGCAATGGCTTAAGTTAATGTGCGTAGACATTTTGCCTGAATGATAAATAAACAAATTGAAAGCTTCAGTTGCACTATTCAGTAATGTCAGTAATTTTCTGAGTTTATGAATAGCTGAAATGCCATCAAATGGACATAGATATACAATCATATGTATAATGATTTTGACTGTAACTAACTTGCAACTTTTTAAAAGTAGAAGTTAAAAAGCATGTCAGACAGCATAGCTGCAGTTAAGATGCCCAAACTGCAAAGTAAAATGTGGCATGAAATAGTCTTAATGAATGAATTTTCTTGTTAAAAGGAACATTCATTTCTGTTTGATAATATTAGGAGACTTCAAAAATTATGTGTAACTTATGCAGTTTAACTGTTTATTCAAATTAATAGAGCACACAGTTTAAAAAAAAAGATTTGTTGGTCATGCATTTGGAGTTCAGATGCTTAGAGAAAGAATAGGCAAACATACAGCTATAAATCACAGGAGTTAGGAGGCTTGAAAGAATTTTCTGAGAACTTTGGGAAGTACCTAGTGACTTTTACAAAGTGTTTTGAAAATCTGAGGAGCTGAGGTACAGAAATTCAAGGTGAAGTTCTATAATTAGAGTTATATGTTCATGTCTACCTAGATCAACTTGAAGTTGTTCTGTGTTCTATATTCTGCAGGAAGAGTGGTCTCTGACATGGCTGAAGATAAAGTGCGCTGTGCCTCCCATCTCTGCACACAACTGCCTGACCACCAGCTTGTGGCTTGCTTGGGGGCTGCTCCTGGGCAGACTCATCAGGTGCGCCTGACACTGTGCTCACTTGTCAGCTGTGTTGAGCTAAGTTTAGTTCCTGCAGGCAGCAGGTAGCTCTAGCCATGATGTGTTCATTAGCAGGTTTGAAGTTTATGGAGCTCCTCCTCAGAGCTGCCTTTGGCAACAGGGGAAAAAAGTTCCATTGGAAAATCCTTTGCATCACTATATGGAAGGGTATATGTTTACATGTGAAGATATCAAGAAAAGAACATCCTGTTGTCAATACATATAATCATGCACCCTTTGATTTATGCACATTCTATTAAGTAATATCACACCATCTTTTCTCATAACTGAGACAAAGTACAATGTCTTGTCATACTATGTGGGACTGTTTTCTAAACAGTGCTCATGGAAGTCACATAGGTGGAAAGTACAGAACATGTTAAAATTATCTGTAGAGAAAGAAGAAGCAATGAAAATTTTCTGGCAAATATAGGTCACTTATTTGTGCAAGTTAGTTTTGCAGTTCACTGCCTAACCTCCTGCTTTTTTACCTAAGGAGGGTTCTATAGCTAACACAAAACAAATATGTGGTATATAGATTGTGTTAATGTTATTTAAATACATTCTTGAGGAATGAAATTGAGAGTAATACAGCTAAGTAATAAGAAATGTACTGGACCATTAACACAATGAAATTACTGTAAGTATACAGGATTAAGCAATCAGTATAAAATGTCTCAAGTATGCTTACAGTTATAGCAAATACACAGTTGCATTATTTGATAAATGTCATGTGGTTATATCTTTAAATACTGCATTCTAATGTAGAAGCCCAAATGGATTTTTTGTCGCTGTTAAATTTTAGGAAATGGATGTTAAAAAATCTGCAAAATATATTCCTTGCACGTGACAGTAAGGTACTACTTCTGTATGTAGTTTTGTTATCAGTTCTAGTCAGAGAGTTTTTGCTGTGGAGGCCCTTTAAATATACTCATTTCATAGACATAGTGCAAAATAGAGAGGTACCAAAAATTCCACAGCTCTGCACTGAATTTGCACTTTATTATGAAAAATAGAGCACATCCTCTGATACAACTGAAAACTCATCTTGGGAAAGATGGCTTTTTTAACCTGGGTCAATTCTATGATAAGACTCGCTGGAGGGCAGCACAAAAGGCTGTGCCAGCACCAGGGCAGGGGCTGGGTGGTGGGCAGAGCTGCTGCTTTTGGTAGCAGTGCCAATTTCTGCTGGCTTAAGGTGTTCACATAACCACAGCTTGGGTATGCAACTTCATAGTGACTGAAGTCAGGCTAGGTTGGTGCTGTTATGGTCCCACAGCATTTCCTTCCTTCCCTCAGCTGCACTGTCACCTTTCTTTTCTTTGGCACAGGATTTTTATTTAACCCACTTGTGAGCTAGTTTGGGCAGTGAAAGGGGCAGACAACTGTACATTTTTCTATTAAGTGAGCCTTCCAGACTGACTCATCAGAAGGTGAATACTATGGGCAGCAGTATGAGAGAGCAATGCAAAGCTGTGGGGAGGATTGCAGCATCTGACTTGTGTTGCCTTAAATTATCTTGGAAGTAAAACTGTTTTGTGGCAGTCAAAGCTTACCTAGGCTAAACTGCTGCAGTCCTGTCTTATCTTTCCTGGCTGCGTGTTCCTGCACCTTCTTCCTGTACGCATTCACATCCATGGAAATTGCACTGGTACAGGGACCAGCCAAAAACTAACCACTGTTTTTTGTTAAGTAAGATTAATTTTCAAATGGCCCAGCTCTTGGACTGGCTCCCTTTCTGGTCATCTAAGCACCCAGTTTAGGTTTGTTTAAGCTGCCAAGGAATTGCATTTCAGGGTGATGTGGTTTATTCACCTAAAGATCTTTTCTGTTGGATGAATGAGTATGGAAGTGAAAGCAGCCAGAGACAAGAGCTCTTCAATGTGTGAATTGCTCTATTCCTTCTGCTGGGTGCTTTCTCTTCCCAGAGGCAGTGCTTGTGGGCCTGTGATACGTGTCCACTGAGCTTGAAAGATAACCCAGGAGAAGCATGTTCCTCAGTTGGCTGCTGAAATGCAAAGAAGAGGTCTGTGCACAAGTTAATGTTCATGCCAAAACTCCCAGTGTGTTCCTGCCTTTCTGAGCTCTATCACTGCATTCTGTGAGACATTAATGCTGTCAGCCACTGAGCAATGGGACAGGAAAAGGAGAGGTTTTGTTGTCCTGGGAGGGAAAGTGTTCTGTGACCTGTGTACCTTCTTACAGACTGCAGGCCTGGCTGTATTTCTGACTCACTGTCTATAGGCAAAAACTAGATGCAGCCTTGAACATACAAATGCTGACAGCTTTAAATAAGTCAGATTTTTCTGAAAATCTATCTTGTGAGCAATGTGGCCTCCTGGTACTGTAAGTCCCCCTTTTTAAAAGTGCCACTGGGTATGCATAAACATGCTTATGCTAAACATAAATAATAAATAAATTGCATATACAGTAAGTTAACTGTAAATAAGCACAAAACAGAAAGAAAAGGAAAATACTTCCTCGCTGTGTGTATTTCAACAAAATAATGCTGAAAAGTGAATCTGATACGTGTATGTATCTCTTAAGAGAGTTATGCATTTTGCTGGAAGAGCATATAAGATGTACTGAATTTTAAGAGAAAATATTTTCTTTGTATTTACTGTCTCACACATACTAAAACACAGCTTTCCCTAAGGCTGTTTTATTTATAAATTCATACTTATAAATAATTTCCATAGAGTTACTCTGAAAAAATTGCAAGA
Source organism: Astur gentilis (assembly GCF_929443795.1). Classification (NCBI taxonomy): domain Eukaryota; kingdom Metazoa; phylum Chordata; class Aves; order Accipitriformes; family Accipitridae; genus Astur; species Astur gentilis. The sequence goes on from NC_064894.1 coordinate 26,982,682, forward strand.
TCTGGTAAGAATAATAAAAAAAATTACTGACATTTTTAGAGGAAACGCTATAAAATAAAACCTGCAATTGCCTTTTAAACTACCCAGTCTCACAGACTACATTTAGAATATAAATAATACTGAAATTATAAACATGTATCAGAATTGATTTTTTTTCAAAACATGTTGCCTGGGGAAGGCATGTGCTGCCCTGCTGCTGCTCTATGCAGGCAGTAATACCTGTGCTTAAACCCATTAATTTGTACTGTAATGAGGCTCTGATGAAAACCCTAAGGGCTGCAGAAGGAACCAACTGTTTTGTTTTCAAGGAACCTTTCTCAGAAGTCTGTGGCAACTCAGGAAAAAAAAGTCATTGCATTTTGAATCTGCAGAAGTGGGAACCTGTTTTGTATATCCAGAACCTGTTACATATGACAAATGTGACATAGATCTGATATCTGTATGTGTCCTATGTGTGTCATGAAACCTTTCCTTTCATCAGTTCTAAGGTTGGCATTCCTCAACTGTCATGTCAGGGATGTATGCTGTAAATGAGGTGTCTGAGGGTCAAAGACTAAAGGGACAAGGGCTGACTCAGTAAGAGCAAGACTGCAGTTTTTAACAGTGTTTCAGGTATATTATAATTTTTGAGGCATTATTTTTTCCTTTGTTGTTAATTCCAGTTAGTTAGGGTACCCACTGTATGGGTGGGCACCCTATTGGTCAAGACAGCAGAAACATAGACACACATTCCCTTCTCCCATTGCTGCTACTGGAGCAGCATCCCCCAGCACAGGGACAGTGCAGATATCTGAGAACTGAGATCTCCCTACAAGATTTGCCAGAGGACATCTGTCAGAGCCCAAAGAGGTAACAGCTGCACAGGGCAGGGTGGAAAATTTTGAAAGAGAGCGAGTACTGATAAGGAAAGAGGACAGCAATTTTTATCTGCCTAGAGCAGCAAAAAACCTTGCATCGACTCTGCTCAGTTTTAGTACAGATTTTATTCTGGTTTTGCTTAGTTTTCCCACGGAATGTTGTGATGTGCGTTTCATTGCATCTGCTCACTGTATTCAGTCTAGGGAAAGGTATTCTAAGCAGAATACATTTTAGAGTTACTTTTCAAAATGCAAAGCACATCAACCTCATGAATACCCTTTGGAAGAGTCCTGCACCCCAAAAGCCACATTGCTTCATGACCTGGACCCTAGCAGTTTGAAGGCAGTATTTAGAGACATGGAAAAGGTCATTGCTGCTAAAACACATACCCTGGGAGAGAAGGAAAGATACAAAAAAATATGTTGCCAAGATAGACTGAGGGAAAGCTACCTATCTGAAGATTGCCAGCATTCAGTGTGAAGGTTTGACAAACGTTAGGATATGTGCTTTTCCTTCCTCCCAGGAGCCTTGGTATTTACTGAATAAGCTCAAGTCTGTAACTTGCAGAATGATAAAGGCTGTAAAACAAGATAGTGCATGTTCAATGTAGAGACAGTAGTGTTAATGATCTTCAAGAAGCTGTAGCCTCACAGTACCATCCAGTGAGTACAAACAGGTGTCACTTCTCTGTAGTTCAACCAACTTGTTCAACTCTACACATGCAGATGGAAATAAAAGCAGTTTTCCCCAAATGAGCCTTAAAGATGTTATTCAAGATGCAGATTGAGTTGTGCCTGGTATGTGCAGGGATGACAGAAGACTAGATTACCTGCAAAGATGCTAATGAGGCTTCAGAGATGCTTGTTTCTCATTATCCACTCACTACATGTCCTTCCTACAACAGTCTTGCTACTCCAGTGCTAAGAGTAAGCCCTCCTTGCCTTTCCTCAGGGAGCTCATAAGGAAGCAACATTGCTAGCTCTTCATGATCAAATATAAATAATTTTCCTGCTTTTTTTCTTGTCAGGGCTCAATGAGAGCTGCTTGTTCCCTATGGGAGGATGAGCCGGGTCCCAAGGGTGACCCCAGTGCAGGCCATGCCCGCACTGCTGGCTGTGTCTGACCACTGTGGGCAGAGCGAGGGGCTGTAACAGGATTCATTGGCAACCCCTGAGATGGAAAGTGAAGAATCAGGGCCAGGGACCATCCAGGGGCTCCCATCAGGAGCTAAAGCAGAGGGAGCTGGAGGCTCCCAGAAACAAGGCTACAACATGGTTCTGAAGTTCATCCAAGGAACAGGGCCGGAGGCAGGACTGGAAACAAGCTGCAGCATATGACCACAGGGGCCATCCAGGAGACAGGCAGCCCACAGCATAGGTCCATGTGCGTCCAGGAGGCAGGGCCAGGGACAGAGGTGGGAGATTGGCACTGCTCTAGCACAGCCCAGGCAGGGACTGACGGCCCCAGGCTGAGCTGAAATGGGGCTCCTGGGCCCAAGGGCAGAGGTGGGGGGAGCCCCACGTGAGGCTGGTCAGGGCATTGTGGCCTCTGGGTGCCCCCAGGGCCCTGACCTTTCCAAATGAAACCTTTTTGAATTGTTCTTCCCATCACTCCTAGAGAAAAGAATGCTAAACGCCAATAACCATTTCCAAAAGCCATGGCTACTCTGTCTTTTACCCTCCTCCTGTTACAGAAGCAGCGCTCAAATGTTGGGTTTGCTGGGGGAAGAGTCCTGGGTCAGGCATGGTTGGAGAGAGCTCTTACGTCTCAGTTCCTGCTGGGCTCAGTCCTCAGGAGTCACACTGAGGCAAGATACCAACAAAAAGTGGATTAAAAGCAGAAAGCTTATATGGGAAGCAGCAACCCCAAAGTCCTGCTGAGTTTCTACCAGCATGCTTTCCTTTCCTTTGGGGAAGAAAAAAAAAAAAAGTAAGCTGTTACACCAGTCATCAGAAGGTTGCCGGGTTGCAGATTTAGTATGAAATCCTCACTCAACTCACTTCAGTAGCAATTTTAGGATTGACTTCAATTTTTTCCCCACCTGTTACCTTCTTATACATAATAGGATGTATTTGGTGCTGAGGAACCTACAAAGAAACCCTGCGTAAGTGCTAAGAATCAGCCCACAGGCCTGTTTTTTGGCTGAGGGATTTAAAGCCCTCAGTTACATGATGTCAGGAGTCAAACCAGATTTTCAATGCACAACTTGCCTTTTGATAAAGCTTTGCACTATGGGTAAGGTGCGTTAAAATACAGCTCCTGTGATCTCCCAGCCGATGAGAAAGAAAAGGAAGTAAAAACTAAAGGAAGTTTAAATAGAAATGCCCACTGTATTAGGGAAAAGGATAAGGGTATGCATGAGGCAAAGGTAGGAGCTGAGGTAAAAGGGAATGGAGAAGACAATAAAGGAACATGTCATCAAATAATCTACAGCAATTAACTTCACTAATAATTACCTATAACTAGTACCTAACGGTTTAGAAGATAGTGGATATACCTCTTTATAGGTCCTGTCTGAATATAAAAAAAAAGTTAGTCAATGGCATTCAGTGATGCATGGGCCCAGCATAAAAATGAGCCCTAAATTCCCCTTATGTGGGTTAAAATACCAGACCTGATTGGATTATTGTCTACAACTGCATTGTCTCTCTGCTCCTTGTTTCGGTGATGGATTGAATGTCTTATCTCTACTACTGTAAGTTGTCTCAGGCAAGTACAGAAACAAAGAGCCAGATGTTTAACCGATGAGACAGGCTTATCTTCATAGCCGAAGGCCATTAAACAATTTCAGGCTTCCTGGAAATACAGTCTAGAACAGGACCATTTAGGCTGTATCCTGGGGTGAATCTTCTTGTTCTTCAAGATCACTTTTTCACTAATGTGCCCACTAAGCTGCTGGGTTCAGATGCGTTCAGATCATCCTCCCCCTCTGTTTGCAGGGTCCTGCCAGTGCTACTTGGAGCTCACCTTCAACTCAGCGATTTCATTACAATCCCATCTCTTGCTAGGGTGTATGCACTCTGTCACACCATCTCTTTCCTCTGTGAATGCAGGTGTGGATTACCTCCCCTTGGTCTTCTCCCAGTGTGTAGGTGTTGAGGCCAGTCTCCTGACTGGAAATTTTGCTGGTTCCTTTCGACTGTTATCTGCCTCAATAATGGTGTTCTCAGTAGATGTCCCCTGATTATTTTGAATTAAATTATGAGGCAAGGACATGTAAGTGTTCTGTTTTACCAGAGTTCCTTCCTCCTGCTGCTAACTGCAGAGCTGCAGGGACTGCTAGAGGGCCTGACAGAAGGCAGCGAGAATCTACAGCCCATGCTCACTGTCGTTTTTTCTGGGACTCTCTGTGGAAGTGATTGGCACCTTCACTGGAGGAGCTGTCACCTCTCATCATTCACTGGCATTTGGATGTTTCTAAAAATTCCTGCATGTTTCTGTTACGTCACTCCCTAATTTAGCAAATATGTTCTCATTTTTAAATACAGTTTTATTTATTTCTAATACGTTAAAGCATGCTTTTTCTTCTTTGTATATGGATCAAAGAATACCTGGGTGAGAGTGCAGATATAGTTGGGGATTTGCTGCCATCTGCAGTTGAAATCTAATATTAATCTCAGTTTACATGAGCGATTCTTCCTTCCCAGTGTCTTCAAAGACCTTCAAATCTCAGACAAGCCACAAGACATGCGTTAATGACTATTCTTTAGTCCTAACTACCAAGTTCCTGCTCTAGGAGAAGGGAGGAGAAGTGTTTATTAACTACTTCTGGCTGTAAAGTTAATTGACAATCCAGATAGATAGATAGTAAAACCCTTGCAGTCATCTCTTCAGCTCTCTTTTTGGTCAATTTGTTCACTTCCTAGTCTATAAACACTGATGACACCATCCCACTGTTTAAACTTTGAGGAGGAACTTTTCAGAAACTTTCCAGCCTTAACACAGAACTTGAGTGGTTTGGGAGTGAGAGTTGAACATCCGCATTTTCTGAACTGGACTATATCTCCTTGTTTCATCTCTAAAAGAAAGTAGGACGGCTGGTGATATAAGACAGCGCTCCCCTTACTACTGTAGTGGTGTTTCTCATTAAAATATATGGTGGATCCTAGTACAGAACAGAAAGGCATTAAAGCCTGCGTGTATCAGGCTGGTGTAGAAAAGAATAAGAAAAGTAATTTTAATAAGATTTACCTCTACAGTAATGCAATCGTTCTAGGCACCAAAATATCCAGATGCATCAAAGGATGTTGGGGGTAATTTAAAAAAAAAAAATTAGTTAATATTTCTATATATTTATGGTTTTGTAGATAATGCATATAAAATAGTAGGAGAGAAATTCATGTAGTTCTTCACATATCCTGCAAATAAATACGGAAATAAGTAAATAATTACATAAAAGAATGAGAATGGCACAGTGGAAGTGAGTAGAGATGATTAAATTGTTGTGGCATGAACATTTTCTAAGTGTGGCTGGATAGTTTTGTAATTTTTTGTTGTTGTTGTTTTAATGAATCTAGTCAAGCAACTTTACTGAGACATTATGGTAAGAAATTATTTTTGACTGTCTGCATAAGAAAGCCAAGTATTAGTTTCTATAATATTTAAAAGTCCTTCCTGCACTCTTGTAAAGGAACTGCATCCCATTTCACAGGTATTTTTCTAACTCCTCTAATACAGCACATTTACAAGCTAAAAATCTCTGTACTTGTAAGGATCTAATATGACAATCTCTTTTGATTTTCCTATCCCTGCAAACCATAGAAAAATGTACAAGTATTCTAAGTCTGATCCTCAAGGACTGTAAATCACTGTTTCTTCACTGAAGCCAATGGAGCAGCACTGATTTGTAGAAATAGAACATCTAGCCCTGGTTTTTAAGTGTTTCATAAATATTTCACTCAAACTGAGAAACATGCATGATGATTCAAATAATAGTTTGCTTTCTGCGTATTATAGTTTATGCTCTTTTGCCCAATTTGGAGAACTTAAAGTATCAACAAATGTAATAAAAGTACAATATAACAGTGATCAGCATGAAGAGCATCAAATTACTATAGTTTAATCACTGAGTGAACTGCCAGCTTGTTTTTGCAGTCACACAAAAGCAATGTCTTAATTTCTTCTGACAAATGGAGATTGTTACTTATGCAGATGGTGCATAGATGAAACATGAGTGGTTAAATTTTGTCAGCTTGTCTTTTTCCAAAGAGTGCTTAACACAGCAATCCTAAGTTCACATAGGAAAAAAACTGTTTCTGTGCTGAGATCAAGGTCAGAAATTGTAGCCACTGTCAATCCAGTTTCAACAAATTGTCTATATGGTCAAGAACTTGTAGTAAGGCATTTCAGGGAATCTGGGAGTGTTTCTGTTCACTAGGGAAATGGACATCATCTTGTTCGCATTTATTTTCTCCCCTTCCTGTTCATGGGAAGACTTCACAATCCTCAGATATGCAGAAGTGCTCAGGCTTCTTGTTCAGCATCTGGGAATCATGGCACTCAGATTTTGGCTATGCTATTATCTACTGTGGGACCTTGAGCAAGTCACTTAACTTCTTTTTAGTGTTTAAATTTAGGTGTTAATTTTCACAGTAGAAAGTCAGTAATACCTGGGTGACAAGTGTATTACAAGGTTTGGTTGATGAAAATGTTCTGAGACTTTTAATTTAGTGTCCTTTAAAAGCTCTTATTATGTGTTATGTGATTTGGCTAATGATGAGCACATTTGGAATTCATAAAAACTGTAGCTATAAAAATTGTCTTCTATAAAACTGTGCTAGTAAATTAAAGTTTTTATTCTAATGCATTCAGACTGTATCTTGAAAAAAGGATAGTGCAAACCATTTTCCCCAGATTGCATTAGTAAAGAGTAAAATCAAAACAAATACTGAAATAAACTTTAGTTTCCTTGTTTCTTAAATTACTGGTATACTTCAGAGTGCCCTGCAACAACCTATCAATAAAAGAAAAATATGAGGAAATACCTTAAATTCTGTATTATGCTTCCTAGTGACTAAAGCTGATGTGGTTTTGGCTGGTTCTGTACTACAAAATTTAAGTTACAAACTTTCTGAGAGATCATAAAATTTAAATTGTAACTTGGTTCAAGGTATTGCACCTGCCATAAGCCCAGCACATGTGTTTTAGAACTTCAGCTTCACTTAGATCCAAGGTTCAGGTTTTGGCCATGTTCTCTGATTTTTGATTGGGGAAAAATTCCTCCGTTAAGGAGAGCTCTGTGACTGTTCTTTCATATAGGAAAAGTACTCGGAGGAAAAGAGTCTTTCTGTCCAAGACAGTAACATCAGTTAAAAAGTCGCCAGCTAAGATAGCATTAGGGTGTGTTGTAGGCGTTACAGGCAGAAGGTTTCACAGCAGCTTAAAACTAAAGCCTATCAGAATTTGTCTGGTGCTGTTTTCCACTTGGGATAGACAGTCTCTAGAAAATGTCAAGCTTTGCTTCTGCTTGTCCCCACTCGCTTTTCTTCTGGAAAGCTGTTGATAAAGACTGCCACAGAAATCAAGCAAAACTCTCCCTTACTTCCCTTACGATCAGGTGCAGTTAGCAATGTACATGAGAAGAGAGAGAAATAAAGGATAAAAGATTATCAGTTCATTTGACAAAGAGGTGTGTTTGCTCCCACTCCTTCAAAACACTTGACCAACTAAAAGAAGGGAGGGGAGGAGGGAACTAAAAAGTCCTGAAGTGTCATCTAACTTGCAAGATTAGGAGGGAAAAGTAGTGGGAGCTCTTAAAACTGTCCCTGCGGTACTGGGAGAAAACATGTAAGTCTGAGTAAACAGAGAAGTAAGAGCTGGGAAGAGCACTGGAGACTTGGAGCTTAAAGGCAACTGTGAAGTCCTGTAACATAAGTAATGGTGAGAACTTTTGTACTGAGGGTCAAGGCGCTTGGTTTAATGTCCCTGGGAATATTAACAATGCTTTTTTGTCATGAAGCTAGGGAGCAAAGGGAGTTCAAAAAACAAGAGAACCAAAATGTATCAATTTTGTTTGAATAATCCCATGTTTTCAGGGGCCGGGAAGCAGAGAGCTGATAGGAGGCCACCACATATTTGCTTTCTTCGACATTTCTAGAAACTGTGTCCATGTGAAGTCTGAAGACTCCACATGTAGCCTAGGCCTCCTTGAGACCTGGCAGCTCTCTGGAACAGCAGCTCTGACAGTGTGATGGGATAACTGGAAATATTCCCTGGGCATGCAGCTCTGCAGCATGCGCTTGCTCACCCAGTCTGACACCCCTCGGAGCCTGTGTACCTACTGTGCACATCCTGCACACAATGCAGGACTCTGCAGTGCGTGCTCACCAAGTTCAGCACCTTTTGGAAGCACCAATCTTGCTGTGAATCCTAGGACAGTGATGGGTGTACTTCTGCAGAGATACGCCAACAAGAATTACGGTAATGATGTTGTGAAGTGGTGGATACTGTTGATGCCTTTTATGGAGATACTGATAACAATAACAACCTATGCGATATTGGCTTTGCAAGATCGTACTCCCCAAAACGTCCTCATTACTCCCCTCCAGTTCCCCAGTTCTCTGTGAAGTCCACCTGTAGCTCACACGTCTCCCCATGGCCCCCTGCAGTGTCCCACCATCCACGGTGGGCACCGTCCATCACACGTGGCTGTGTCTCACACTGCTGTAGCCACCTCCAGCCCTGTCTCACCAGCAGCTCCCCGCCATCCCCGCAGTCTGCCGAGGCCTTGGCAGTGTCCCAGCTGCCTCCCGGCAGCCGTGCCGGCTTCGTGGCCTTCCGAGTGGTTTGGGCTTGCCCAGCCGGTCATTGTGTCCTTCTGCTTCCCAGGGTGGGTGGGTGCAGTGAACAAGCCGTGGTGAGCCCAGGAGTCTGCCCGAGGCTTGTCCTGGGTGGGGAAGGAGCCATCCTGGTTTCTCTGGGTGAAGAGAATTGGCTCGTTTGTTGTACGATGGTGGGTTTGATTGCAATTTAGTTCCCTTTTGGGAGGTATGCGTTATGAATGAACTAATAACCTTGCAGCTGACATGATGAGACTCCCTACTTTTGATGATAGCTCAGAGGTAGCTGCTGAGGGTAAATGGGGCAGAGCCAGCTGAGGGAAAAGCTTTAGAAAGCCAAACAGCTGGCAGCTACTGAGGTGACTGAGGAATAGAAAGCAGTAAATAAGGATGTTTAGATGAAACTTGTTCTTGCTGAAGAGGTAATTATGTTTTCTAGAGGGTACACTAATTTATCTGTGTGGGTTTTTGCTTGGTTTGGTGGTAATTTGCACACTATTTGAGAGCTGTGCGTTGATGTGAAGATGGAGGCTTTGCAGCTGAGTGTATCTAGAGGTGTTTTATCTTTGACAATAGTTGCAGGACCTGCTGGGTAAAAAGAAGGTGCAGAGCTGAACTAGGTAAAAGGGATTAAAGCATAACTGTAAATAACTAATGCAGCCTGTTAAGTGGACTGACAGTTGGCCAGAAGTCGCTGTAGCTGACTTGCTTTGAAGGAATGAGGGATGATACAGTGGTGCTGTGCAGTAGAAGCAGGCTAGCAATTAGAGGTGGTGTTAGTATGACACCAGAACAAAGGGAACAGTTTGCCTTACTTTTTAGTAAAGTAATGCAGTTAAGTACAGTAATGCAGTTAGAACACAGTTAAATGAGGCTAAAATTGAAATTTTCTATGAGAATGTTTGGAAACGGAAGTTCACCTGATTTTAAAAACTTAGATGCTATCCTAAAATAATAGGAAAATAGTACATATGCTACTAAACAAAGAAATGTGATCCAGATTGCTGCAGACCTGTTTAACTGTCAAAATATAGAAGCCTTTATAACCAACTTTGGAGTAAGAATATGTGGGCACTGGCACATAAATGAAAAACAAGATGAAATACGATGTGTGTATTTACTAACTGTAGATTGTGTCAGGCTGACATGGGGTTTTTTATCAGTCCTCTGAAGTTCAGTAAAGCACTTGATACAATGCTAGGGAGTAAATCATTACATGAGAAGAAAGAAACTGGTAGAAAAATGTGGAACTGGTAGAAGCCAGACCATTCACAGAGGGGCACTGTGGTAGGATGGGAGGCAAAGGACACACGTTGCAACAAGGGAGATTCTGATTAGATGATATGAAGAGGTTTTTCACAGTGAGCAGGGTCAAACACTGGATCAAGTTGTCTGGAGATAACGTGAAAATTCTGCCCTTGAAGAGATTCAGAACTCTGCTGCCAATGAGCCTGAGCCATCCGATCTAATGTCCAGGTTGACCCTGCTTTGAGTGAGAGGTGGGGTCAGATGATGTCTAGAGATCCCTTTCAAACTAAATCATTCTACAGTTCTTTGAAAGATCCTTTTCCAAGGCAAAATTTATGGATGAAAGGAGTCTACCAGTGTATTTTTGCAAGCATGGATTTTGTGGATTCTTAAAATATTTTCACTTATTCCAGTTGGAGAATGCTGAGAAAATTTGGGAAATACTGCCTATGTGTAGGAAGATTAGTGTATAGGCCAGAAACAAGTAAGACTGGAGTTATAACAGTGAAACTATTTTGTGTGTTGCTATGTAAAATCTTGGGGACAGTAAGCATTTTGAAGGGAATAAACTGATCAACTGACGGTATATTAGCTGATTGCCACCTGACTAGACCACCAGAGCTGATACAGCCATGGGAAAGGCAGATACAGTTCTAAGATGACTGACAGACACCTCCAGTAGCCATTATCAGGAAAGATGAGTTCAAACCCGAATAAGTTCATCAGGAATTGGGAGAGCTTTTTTTTGTGAAAGGACTTGACTGACTAGGTTTGGGAAAATTAGACTGAAAATCAAAATGTTTAATGATTTTAAGTACATCAAGGTGGTAAACATCATAATAGAAGAAAGCCTGTTTAAGATACAGAATATGATGGTAGACCCAGAACAGCTGGTTATAAGGTTAGGAAACACTGAAGAAAGTTACAAACCACCACAGTATTCAAGTTCTGAGATAGGTTTCCAGCAGGAGTAATAGGGCTTAAAAATTATCTAGGCCTTGGCTGGTGCTTGATGTGCTGTTAAAATAAATTATTCGATATGGCTGTGGGGACAGCAGAGGACAAGAGTTGATGACTTTGGAACGTAAGACTGGAAAGTACATTGTCTTTCTAGAAATAAAAGCAAAGCAGTTTGATGAAAAGCTACAGTAAATCACTCTGATTCTTAAATGCCATCAATATTAAAGGGATGTTATTTCTCCAAAGGATCTAGGACATCTTGAGCCACTGATAATAGTAGGAGGTATTTATTATTGAGGATGCTTAGACTCAAGAACTGTCTGCACCAGCATCCATACAGCCTTGGCCTAAGGGAAAGGTACCTTCAGCTGAAAAATTGCTCTGGTTTTGACAGAAAGCAGACTGTATACAGGAATCCCTTTATGTGAAGGACAAACTGCATCTGAACCAGACCCGTTTTAATAGTTGACGCAGCCTTGTCCATTTAAAGCCATTACATGGGTCCCATCCTGCTAAGGAGATAGTAAGCCCTGCTGTATGTTTCTGCATCTAAGGAAAGCAAAGGCACTTTTGAACATGACAAAAAAATTGTCTACATTTGGCTTGTTTTCATTTAGTCTAAGCTCTGGGCATCTATCAGAAATTATTCTAAATATTTACTGCATTGAAAGTTTCCCTAAAGTTAACTACTCTGCAGTGCTCATGTTCTTATATACATCTCTTGTTTACAAGGACGACATTCACATTTCCTGAAGGAAAATCTCAGTTCTCTATCTAAACACACAAAGAATTCTTGTTTTAATATAAAATAAACTAAACCTATACCATGGCTGACTGAAATACGTAACTATACTGTTTTTGAAGCAGCAGTCCTATGGATAGCAATCAAAATTCTTGTTTTATGGAAAATACTACAGTAATAGTCCTAAAATAATAGTCTACAATAGCTCTGCTTAAGGGTTTGTAGCCACTGCTGTGAAATACTGTAATTTTTTTTCAGTATATAAATACGTATGTTATTTGTATGTAGCAGCACTGGAGCCATCTTTGAAAGAGGCAAGCATAGAATACAAATATGTACAAAGTGTTAATCTGACACATGTGAAGTGTCATCTGAATAAAAGAGTGTAAGACAAGATTGGTAAGGGATGTGGTGATGTCTTCAACAGGATTAAATTATATTTATTTTCCTTTCAGAATAAATTATAAATGTCACAGTTCCGCACAGCTGAAAAAGACTGAATTAATTAGCCTGTCACCTGAGAGCTTTCGCCCTTTCTGGAAGGGAATGAAGTGCTTTGAAAGAGCATTGGAAAGGGCCCTCATCCTACTTGACCTTTCCAGAGATGCGGCAGACAGATCGATAGGGAAGTGACTGCAATGAGCTGGCACCTCGCAGAGAGGGTATACTTCAGGAGTGCCAAAACAGGTTATAAAAACATGGAGGTTGACTGCTTTGTTTTATGAAGAGGCTCTCCTGTGCTTTTGGTTAAGGCTGAGGTAACTTCCAACCACTTTGTCTGTCCCTTGACTTTATTTTTTTTAAATTGTCTGGATCTTTATCAAAATCAAACCCTTCTTCATAGTAAAACATTGGTGGTGTGAATTTATCTTGGGGGGTGAATGACCTGAGGCAATTGAAAATGGCTCACTGAGGTAGAAGTTTTAAAGATAAACTGGACTTTCTATAGTTGGTTTCCTTGTCTTTTGGGGCTCAAAATCAAAGATAAATAGCATTACATAGAAACCCCAAATGTGCCCTCACTGGTGTTTGTAAGAACTGGTGATGCCTGTGAGCACATACTGTCAAGAGTAGTTCATGCACTGCTGCAAGGCTCGTGCTCTCTACGGGCTGTTGATGCAGCAGTTTGTTCCTGTGATCCTCGGTCAGCTGTTTCCTTGTGGGTAGAGGAGTGTGGAAGAGTACAGAGAGGGGAAATCGTTGTGGTTGAAAGTGTGCGTGCTAGATTCTTGGTTTGAGGGTGAATTCTACCAAATAAATCTTCTCTCTGAGACCTGTTATGCAACATTTGTCCTTTAATGTTGAAGCCCAGTTGTAAGGAGTGATGCAAAATCGCAAATAGTATGTGGGTTTAGAGTGCACCACCCGAGACAGTGCTCCTGAATCCCCTCTGAAAAGCTTTCATGTAGTGAGGATTTTTAAGTATTTAGTTATGGGGGAGAGGGGAATCCTATTTTCAGAGCCTGCTCTGCCTTCTTCCCAGAAGTTACTCAGTTCCCAGCAAGCACATGTATATATAATGTTTTGCTTTAATCTTTTGCTTTTATCAGTAGGCTCTGAACAGCTAACTAATCAAGAAAAAAAAAACATCGAGAGCTGCATGGCAAAGCTAAGTAATTACGTTGATGATAGCAGACAAAACAGATGTATTACTCCTAATCACTCCCAAAAGAGACATGAATACCAAAAATGACTTAATAAGGAACCTTTGTAATGTTTATTGGATTGTTGCTCAACAGCAGAAATACCTAACCTGTAGTCGCCACCTTTCTAAAATTAAGTTTTCCAGCAGCTCAGAAATGTGTGTCTGCTGAAGCGCTCTGTGTTGCTAAGTATCTTAATGGCAGAGAAATGACTGAACAGGATTCATAAATTGTGCTTATACCAGCAAATCAAATGGTGTCTGTATGTTAATATATTAGCGTGGTGTCTGGCTCCTTGCGTGGCTCAAAAAGTGCTCTCCCAGCACAGGCCAAGGGCTGTTCCCAATGTGTAGATTGAATGGGGCACATCTATTCTGGAGGGAAAGAGGTTTAATGCTATGGATGTGGCTGGTCTGTAAACAGCTGCTATCGGAGCCAGAGAATAGGCTCTGGCGCTGTTTAGCTTTCTGTGTAGAAGTAGCCATCATCTCTGATCAGAGCACTCTTCTAGAAAACAGGAGACAAGCAGAAGCTGATTGCAGTAACAAACTCTCAGCTCTTTCCTAATGTGTATAGTGATGAGGTCACTCACTTGCAAGGTGATGCTCTAGGTTCTGGTCCTTGCTTTGAGGACTTTTCTGTATTGAAATTAAACAATTAGTGAAAAGATGAAGAGAATTAATTCTTCCCCCCAACAGACTGTAACTGTAGCTTACAGTCAATGTAGAGTCACAGTCTTTTGTTCTCTTCTTCTGGCTCAATTAATCTTGATTTCCCTTTATTATACATTGAGTGGCTTGACCAGGAATAATGGACTGTCTTTACACCCTTCCCCCTACACTGGTGATGAGGGCACTTGTGTGGAAGGTGAGAAACAAGGATTTATAATTTATTCATATTTGTGCCTCTAACTCTGACAAATTGCCTTAAGGGGTAAGATGAAAGATGAGGCTGAAATTACTGGATGTTTAGGCCAAGATTATATTGATCAGGTTAAAAGTCAGTATTCTATGATTTGATATAGGACAGAAAGCTGGATCCAGGAGGCCTACAGACAGGCCCATGAATTATTTGTATAAGCAAGTACACTGTGAATGCCATTTGTTATGGCAAGTCCCATTTCTGGTGTGACGCTGCCATAAGTTTTCAGTCTTGTCTATTGAGAAATGATGGTTGATGGCTACTGCTTTACTAGGCATCAGATACTCCAAGGCAAACAGTGCTCATATTCAGTATAATACAGGTACCAAGGGAAAAGGTTTCCCTGCTTTGCTCCTTCTGTGTACCCTCCTTGAGCATTTCATGTACAAAGCTGTGCTGGTGCGTTGCTGTGATTTTTCATCTATCCTATCTTCTGCTTTACCTTGTAAGTAATCACCATAACTTTGAAACCAGCTGAAGGAGGTTTTGTGGGTGCTGCTGTCTAGAAATTTGTCCAACTAATTCATTGTTGTGCTTTGTGCTTTGCTCTTGTGCTCTTTGTAGGATTGTTCTGGGGGTGAGGAGGACAGTGCCGAGTGACTTTAATCTTCAATTCCTACCTCTCTTTAAAAAAAAAAGAACAGATTAAAAGAGTTCTTAGAATTTGTGCCTTTCTTACCAGCCCGTCTTTCTATTTAGAGATCTCTTTGGCTAGGAACTGTCTTTTTCTGAGACACCGTTTGTTATCTTCTGTTTTGCATTAAAACTGAATCTTTACAAAGGAGTTAAACTTGCTCCTGCTGTTCTGTCAGTGAAGGAGATAGTCTTCAGTGATCTGTGGAAATTGTTCTGTGGAAACCAGAGAGGCTATTAGAGCCCCTGAAGTCCAAGTTATTGTCTGAAAAGGATCTTGGCAAAGAAGAGCACTTGGTCTTCAGTGTGAAGACCATTAACCTACCGCACGAAAGCTGCTTAAGTACCCGAAAATTCTTGTTATAGGGGTTTTTACCTTGATCACACAAAATGGGAAATAACCTGAACTGCTGTTTCAAGCACAGAACAGCTTGCAGTTGTGTTTAAAATATGGAGTGAATAAGCAATTATATTTCCTGACCTGCTGGAGAGGAGAACATTTTATTTTGATTTTTGTGTTAGAACTTGACACAGTGAATTAAAATGTTAGTAACTCATCCAGGGTAAAATGTAACCAACCTTAAAATCTGAAAGTACTGCATGGGTACTGCACAGGTCAGTCACCTGTGCTTCATATGGATGCATTTTTAGCAGCGTCTTCTGTATGTGGTATTCCAGCTTAATTTTTGAACTAGCCTGGTTTTAGTCTCCAGGAGTGAAAACAAACTCTTAGTAAACTGTCAGGTTGTTGGTGGTATGCTAATAGGACTGGTGGGATTTGGCTCAAATAATCCAATATGTCCAGCAGCTGCTGTTGGCATTAGTTCCCTTTTGACCCCCGCAAAAGGAATATTCAACCTGAAGCTAGGTTCCTGGGCTTTCCACGCAATGCGTGGTGGTTAGATGCTTAAGAAAGGGATTGTTGGGGACCAATGGAGTCAGAGAAGCAAGGCATCAGGAAGTGCCAAAAATAAATGGGTACCTAATTCCACCTGTAACTCAGTTACAAACTCTCTCTCGGAAAGAAGGCAGGCTTATCTCAGAGCATGGCAAGAGAAGACTGGGATTCATTGCAGCAAGTTTGGCAATGGTCAAAGCTTTCCCCAGAGGCATAGGACACCTGCCAGAGGAATTTCGTAGATACCATGATCTCTCACACTAGACGACTGCTCTGTCTTCTGGATTTATGGATTTGTATAAATAAAATAAATTACTTTGCCCCCTGCCCCCCTTTTTTTTGGTTGCACAGGGGTTTTTTTTGTCATGTTAGAAATATCAGAAATGCTGGACAATAGAAGCAAACTATAAACTATTTGGTTCAGACCATATAAAGGGAAAAAAAGAGAGAATTATGCTGGAGAAACAGGGAGACATCCCCTGTGATATGGAAGACTAAGGTTTGTATCCCTGCTGCAGAGACAAGCTCCGACCTCAGGTTTTTAGTATTGTGTGTGAGTAAGCACAGGTTGGGCTGGATTGGAGAGAAAATACTGGAATACTAGAAAATCAGAACTGATTCATTATGTCTCATGCACTGGCCTAAATTGCTGTCCCACATATTCTTGCTGGGTTTTTTTCTGGTTGTGGGTATTTTAGGTACTACTTATTATTCCCAGTTTGAGTCTACCACGCCTATTTTCGCACACAAGACCCTGAAGTGGCACTTCTCATGGAGCAGACGATGACTGTGAGAAAATGGAGGTCTTGGGAGACGCATGGAACAACCTTTGTGGGCCTAGAAATGCTTTTCTTAAATTGCAAAACCTTTTGCTATAAATAACTTGCCACAGACATACCTTTAGGCATGGGACTTAGTTACACAAATGGATGGATACCTGATCCACATGCTTGTTTACAAATGGTTAACAAAGCCAACAAAATGTTTAAATTGGGTGTACAGCTTTTTTTTTCAGGTTTATATACCTGAAGCGAATATCCAGTACTAAGATAGCTCCCGTAATCCAATAGGTGGCTTTAGATCGAATATTCTTTATTTGTCTCTTAGAATAGAGATATGATTTTAAAAGCTGTTCTACAAATCAATGTAGTAATAAAACCAGAAGAGTCTCCAAACTATCTTTCTCGATCTTGTGTGTTCATGAACTGGACTTTAACAGCCTGCAGTGTCAATTCTATTAAGCATTCGATAACAAAGTAGGCACTGCTCTCTATGCAAAAGCTGTTTTCTCAGACAGATAAATTACCAGGCTGAAGTGCAAGTGCGCTTGTTCTGACAATGAATTTAAATTATTGCCTCCAAAAATGGTGCATCTGTCCAAAGCAGTGAAACATCTGGGTTTTTTTTGCAAATGTTCATGGGCAAAATAGGTCGGGTATAACTGTAGTATTACCTGCATCTATTCTGGTTTGCTAATTTTTACACTATTCCACAAGAAACTTGCAGCTAGTTCTTCAGCTTCATTTCAGCAGCATAAAAGAAAAATATTTAAGTGCCCTTTAGATATTTAACTTCCTTTAGGGGCTAAAAGGAAGGATAGGCTTGTGGGTAAAACACTGGTCAGAGAATTGTTCACTTGGCTGTAGCCTTCCTGTGTTACTGTGGTCAAATTAAACAGGTTAAACACTTTTTTCCATTGGGATTTCAGTAGTAATGCTTCCTTTCTCTCTTCCCCAAGTAGGCTATAACTTGTTTGAGATAGAGACCATCTCTTACAGGGTCTATACAAGGCACACTGATGCCAACTTCTAGGCAAGCAACAAACTAGGCTGTTTCGACTGCTGTTCCTTTTCTTGTATTTTTATAACTTCTCAGCATTTAAGATTCCTTTAGGGAAAAGCTTTTGAACATAAGGACATGGTGTAGCCTGTTGGAATTCTGTTCCCTTTTCACTGAGGAATTGCTTTGCCCAAATCTGGAGAACATACCCGTGAAAACACTGAAAAATTATGTCTTTTTTTTTGCTGTAGTGGCGTGGTCTGTGCCTCTGGGAGAAGTTACACTCTCTAGGGGAACTGTTTTCAGTTACCTGTACTCTGAGATTAGTATGGAAATTGGTTATCTATTCCTTTATCTTTTTTTTCATTTCTCTTCTTTAGAAAGACATGTAATTTCCTATCCTACCTGTGTAATTCAGAATAAAGGAAACAGAAGATTGCTATGACATCCTCAACCTTTTTGGTTGTAAACCTTTTGAATGTAAACTTAAAAACGTAAATGATTAATGAATTAAAAATAAGCGTATACAGGAGGACCTCTCCATCTCTAGAAGTGCAGTGTATAGAACCTTCCTTCTAATTTTATGTGAAATTGAAACCTTCTCTTGATCAGCCAAACTTTGGGGCCTCACAAATGATCTCTTGGAAGTTTGACAGTGTTAGAGGAAACCCGATTTCTTGGGAACGAGAGGAAACAGGAAGGACTTGCTTTGCTTATAACTGAAATCCCTTTCTACCTGATAGGACTTCGCACAAAATTTTTTTTGTTGTATTTTAAGGTCATAGTATCAGGTACCTAGCCTTTATTTCTTTTCCTGTTATATTTCTCCTAGTTTTCCTCCTTCCTCAAGCAAACATATATTAAAAATCACAACAAAAATCCAGCCAGAACCTTGTTCCAAACTATTCATATGAGACTTACTGACAGGACAATGACATAGCTGCTATGTTTCATTTAAAGATCTTTTAAGTGAAGACCAACAGTGATGTCTGTGAATTGGACTTATTGCCCAATTTACAACAGTTCTAAATTTTCCTTCAGTCTTCTTTAAGAAGGGTCTGATCTCAACTATGCCTTCCCACAGCACACTGCTTTTACTGAAGCCTGCCTACACCGATTTCCCTGCTAGTTTTATCAGAGCAAAAAGAATCTTTAAGAGTATCAGCAGTTGTAATTTGCTTCTACCCATTTAAATTCAGAAGGCCTTGTGGGGTTTCCATAGGCTTAAGGGAAAATACTATTACTCTGCTCTGATCCAGATTTGCAGCGTGAAACCGTCACTCCACTTATATACTCCACACATTGCATTTTACAGCCATTGTCTTGATTACTGAGCTGCAATTGATTCACTAGACAGCAAATTGAAAAATTATCTCTAGGCTTCTCTGTAAAATTACCTCTGATAGCAGGTGCATTAGACAGTGCTTTAGTACTAACAGAAGGCTGTCAGGCTGTCGCCTTCTCTGCCAGCTAACTCTGACTGCTAGCAGAAAATTAAAGTCCGTGCTTAGAAGTTACAGCCACTGACAGGTTCCCTCCAAACAATGGCAAAGTATGGGATGGCAGATTGGGAGGGAGGGAAACACCTTACTGTACTCAAGCGACTTGGGTGCTTAATTGGCCTTACAAATAATGGTGATTAAAGAGCTCTCATGCCAAAGTTGGTTAGAAAGAGCAATGTCCTTTTTATTTTGGCATTTCTGGGTTGCACGTGTATCTCCTGTACTGAACTGTTACTCATTCGTGTGCCTTCATCATCTTCATCAGGAGTAAGAGGCATGCCATAAAACTCAGGGAGTGACTTTAGAGCAGAGGACATAGTAGTCTTTCACAAAGTGTATGGTGAAGATGGAGGCCTCATTGCTACAGATGTAGAAGCTAAAAGTGCAAATAATTTTGCATGGATGTGTGGGGTTTTTGTTCTTTTTTTTAAGGTACATGGAAGATAGGAAGTTGTGAACAGATTTTTGGACCACAGGGAGCAATGTACTCAACTGTCGTGGTGAGGTGTGAGTGGATTTCTGAATAAGGATGTAATTGAATAAAAAAATTGAGACAAAGCAAAATAAGCTAAGGTGTAAAAATACAAACTTTGCTAAGGAAGATGCTATCTAGAATTTCAGGAGGGATTTTGGTGCTGAAAATGATGAAAGCTGAACTGAAGAAAATTAAATAGTAAGTGTGATAGAAAAATGTTGTTGAGGTAATAGTTGCAGAGATCTGGTAAGCAGGGTAGAATTTCTTTCAGTTCAGTCTCTACTGAGACCTTTTTAAGAACAGTGAAGCCTCAGGCATGCTTGTGTTGAGACCCAGAGGGGAAGGAATATAAAGTCAAGAGGCTGTCTTCATGCTGGTGGTGTACTTTGTGGTTTAATTTGGAAAACCAATATATTTGCAAGGAGAAAAAGTGAAGGAGCAGTTCTGGGTCAGAGGGCTAGGAAAGTTCCTGTCTTCTAAGAGCTATTTTGAAGCTGCTGTGGAGCAACGGGAGGAGAAAAGCAATGTTTGCTTCTTTCTTAGGGTCAAAGAATAGAGGCTATTTTTGTACAAGGGTGTTTTTCTTCCTCTAGGAAA
The DNA here is from genome assembly GCF_929443795.1 of Astur gentilis. Taxonomy (NCBI): domain Eukaryota; kingdom Metazoa; phylum Chordata; class Aves; order Accipitriformes; family Accipitridae; genus Astur; species Astur gentilis. The sequence continues at coordinate 27,002,716 of NC_064894.1, forward strand.
AAGGCTGTCATTGATGTAAGTGAAATTGTTGATTCTCTTCTGCAGTAAATTTTATGTACCAGTGAGGATGCATGTGAATATATGCATTACTCACATCTCATGGAGGTTTCTAAGGACTGTGATTTCAAGGTCTCCAAGTGGACTGACACCTATTACAGTTTCTACAGTGTTCCTGTAGCCTCACAAGTTCACGCATAGCTAGAATGTCTTTATTTAGCTCTTACCAGTCCCTGTGTGTGCACGGGTGCGTGCATGTGCGCACAGCCGTCTACTGCTTGCTGTGGCCCTTGCAGCTTGTGATAAAGCCACAAGCACCAGCAAAAGTGACCTTCCTGAATGTAAGATGACAGTGGTTTTTATCCCTCTGCTTGGCATGTCTGGGAGCTGTAACTGTGAAAGAGAGGAATGTCTACTTTTCTGTCCTTCCCTTCCACTCCCTGCCCAAACAGAGCTTAGCAGCCCGCTAACGGCAGGTTGGCATTAGCAATTGTTTAGTGACCCCTGGTGAATTTATGAACCCTCCCCTGCCCTGGGAAGGAGGGGCTGACACATGCCCTTGTTTTCCTTCCACTTCTTCCACGCTTTCTGCTTTCTTTTCTTGTCAGACACTTTGACACCCTGACTTATTTTACACTTTCTACTGAGAGCTTAATGAGTGCAAAAGGGCACTTATGACTTCCAAACATCATAAGGCATAATAGTGCTGTGGGGGAGACAATCTAAAAATGAACAGAAATAGCAAAACACTGAAGGGCGAGCAGGATGCTGCAAAGCCATCTAGAAATATCTACATACCCTGGAATGACTTTGCCTCACCTTGAATATCTAGCTTGCCCTCCCTCTCCCCCCGTGTAGTTTGTAAAGCTCTGCCTAGGTATTTCAAGTGTGCCTAAAGCTAGGCTTCACAAAGCATTGGTGCATTGCTAGCACTGTGTGAAATCCTTTCTCTGTAACCTTGCTGCTGTACGGTGGAACATTGTTAATACTTGATAACCTCTTGAGAAACAGTCAGCTTTCTCTGGACCCCAGCTCATTTTAGCAGATTATGGTCTGTATTTTCCTTCCCATGGAAAAAGCACACAGAAGAGAAAGTCTTATTGGCATTTATCCTTGTTTTCAGCTTTACATTCTGCTTTATATGTTCCTTTCAGAGCAGACAGAAGCCCTCAAAAGCAACATTGGCAGTTCTTATGGAAAGCTGAGATTAACAGACCGAGGACACTTTGGGGCTGTTTAGGTTCTGTTCAGGTCTCCCATGTCACAGGCCACAGGGCTCTTTTCCTCGCTATTACATGGCTGGGCTAGAAAGGTGTGCATTTCACCTAATTACTGCTCAGAGTTTATCAATCTAGTCTCGTCATAATTCTTGATGGAACCTGCCTAAACGTGGGACTGGAGGAGTTACTTGGCATTGGGTTGAAGGACTGGAGGCAGGCACACTCTAGCCAGGAAGGTGGAAGATACTGCTTGGTGGTTAAGATACTGCTCTTCTGCCTTTAGGGTTGAGGGTCTGTGTTGGTTTTCAGTTCCCCAGCTACACTAAGCGTTCCTCCCTCTCTCACAAAGTGACAAATGTTCAACTGAAATGTTCCAAGAAGTCCAGTCTGGGAGCGGATTGTGTGAACAAAATAATCCTAGTTCTCAACTTCATAGAAAATACCCAGGACTAGTCAGTGCCTCTTAGTGTGATGGGGAAGATCCTGAGACTCTCTTTACACTGACAAGCCTTGCAAAACAGTGGTCCTTTGGGACGTGCAAGGGAAAGCACATTTCTCCAGTTGTTTCAAACGTGAGTAATACTGAATAAACATACCTTCAAATACAGGAAACGTACGTATGTAACAATGCTTAACTTTATTTGTTTCTAAAGGCTACCACAGAGTAAATGTGGACTAGTAAGACAGACCTGGTGAACTTAAGAACCTGAACAAAATCACCAGAGCAGAAATGGTCAGTGCCCTTTTGCACTCATTATGAATATGGGGTCAGCTTCAGGTTTTGTTCCTTTTTTGATATCCTGAGTGCAGCTCCAGGTACACACAAGCCAGCTTCTCCGAGACTCTTCCTCCAAGCTAAGACCTTTTGCCACGGGCTTCCCACATCATTCTGTAACCACAGTGTTACAGATAGCGCAGGATGCTCAGCGAGGCTTGAGGCTTAATATGCTTGGGAAACAAAACAAGCTCTCTCTTATGCTCTGATAACTCACCAGCTGCTTGTATGATGTAGGTTTTAACCTTCACGGATTCCCAGATTGAAGAGAAGTTAATATTGCCCCAATATTAATTGCTGATGCTTAGGAGGACAGAGGACAGAGGGTGGCAGCGCAGCACTGTCGGAGCTCAGCTACACAAACTGTAGAGGCTGGGGCAGGGCTGAGTGGGTGTAAAACATTTCACACACAATTGCTTGTAATTAAACGTACATATTTTTTTGTTTTGCTTCACAACAGGGCAAAAATAACTTCTGTTTGCCTGGTGTGTTTTGGTACGTTTTAAACTCTTATTGTTTGACTTAAGCTCAGGCAATGAAGTTTAAAACCGTGAGCCATGTGTATAGTGTATGTACGCAGAGACAAAACTTGCCTCTAAGAGGTCAGTCACTGATATTTTACTTATTAAATACTATAAAATTGCTGCTTGTTCTGACAACAACAAACAGGCCATTTCTAAGCATAAGGAAGAGTAAACAAGCGACTGTGGTACTGAGGCTATAACAGCTCTAGCTTGGGGGAGAGTGAAGAATCTTTGGTACAAATCACAGTAGGGGGGAATGGACCACAACAGTAGAAGGAGGCGTGCTTCCAGGAGCTCTAAAATGCTTCATTTTGCATTTTCCCCCGTGGAGAAACTGAGATAACAAATTGCTTCATATGCTACTGGGACAGGTTGGAATATCACGGTGCTGAGTGCAGGACTAAAACTTGCAAACCCAACGCAAAACCCAACCACCACCAGCCCCCTAAACCAAAACCAGATCTACATCCCCCACTGAAAAACTGGTACAATCTTTATTTGTCTCTCACATTCCCAATTAAGTGAAATGAAGATGCTATGCTGTTGGTAACATGCTGTTGGTAACATGCCGTAAGGATATGCATATATCCAAGACATTATTCATGAACCCTCTTTGTTCTTTGAGGAAAACAGTAAGTAGAATTACTGAAAGATCATCCAGAGTTCTTAGTACTAATAAAAGGTTTCCTGAATGAGTGTCAAAAATTAGTCTTTTTAAAAGAAGCTAGCTGAGCATTGAAAGGAAGCCTTGCCCATTTCCTCCATTAACAGCAATAGTCTTTGTCTCCTGTGTTTTGAATGAGAGGTCAGCTTTCAGGTGGCAGACCAAAGTCTCTGGAGCACATTGCTCAAAGCTCAAACAGAAGAGTTTTGTATTGTTGAAAATTGGTGATGTGATTATATTATTTATATTGTTTATATTGTGATTATTTATATTGTTGTAAATTGGTGATGTGATTTGGACCTGTGTGATGCATTAATGATGTAACTTGAAAATCCCTGTAAATCTGAGATAGCAAATGTAACTACCAAATGATTTTTACTGGAACTCTATAGAAGTAAAATATCATTATTTATGACTTCTGTTATAATAAGAGCTTCTTTGAAAAAGAAAAAAGGTACACACAAATTGGGCCACTTTTACAAATGCCTTTTTTCCACATTCATTTTGTTTAGCACTTAGACAGTTCACTTAGATGAGATGTTATATCTTGCTTTTACGTCAGTTGGTTTACTTAATCTTGTGTTGCTGTGCTCTTTTGGCTAATCAGGAAATGCATCACAATCTGTTTATTTGTGCAGATGAAATTATTTTATGTCTGATAATCCCAGGAGAGATTATTTCAGTTCTGAATCATCTCCAGAAGTCTTAAGTAGCTTACTGGGAAACAGGACCGATGTTTATACCTATTTCATACTGGTCATGATTTTAGATCAGAACAGTGCAAAAGAACATTCCTGAACTGAAGATGTAATATTCTGGAAACTTTTAAAGGTTTTTAGTTTTAGAAGAGTTATTCCTACACGTAAACAGTAGAAGAGCTTGGTAGACTAACTCCACTGAAGTCCATTATGACTCAGAAGAATGGAGAGAAGATTGTCTCTTCCAGTTGACTCTCACTTCTATTTATGATTTCAGTCACTCTTTAGAATGTTTTTTCTAGCTTCATCACTGCTTCTTTTTTTTTAGTGCCTTTTTTCAGCATACAGAGCATCTGAGTGTAAAAAAACAGAGGAGAGCATCTTCTACCTCAACTCCTTTTGGATTGCAGCTCCCTAGATCTTTTCATCAAGGCATTAAAAATCCTGGAAAGGACAAAGGTCAGCTCTGAACAGGCTAATTTACACTAGAAAAAAAGAAAGTAGTATCAGACAAGTCAAGACGTAACTGATAGAAGTCACAGCACACATTTTCATTGGAACTGTACTTTATATTTGTGGAAAGAATCTGAAATATTACCGAGAGAGTCTTTCTAGTTACTCCTTTAAACAGCAATTTGATAGTCTTTGGCTGTGCTAACATTATTGCCAGAACTTTATGTGGTTTATTTTGCTGACATCACATTTCTTAAGTACACTCTGATCTTCACAAATCAGATGAGATGTTGAAAGAAATACTTGCAATGACCCACTTTCTGCAAATTAAGTATTGTGACCCCTGTGAACCATTGTTTTAGAAAAGCTTTGTCTGCCAGAGGTTGGATGCAAGGTGTGTGAGGTGTTTCTTCAAAACATACATAAGCTGCAAATTGCATAGAATGACGCACATTTCATTATCCTTTCATTTCTGCAGGAAAGGGTTACACAGACTAGGAAAGCACCTGATTTTTGGCAGGTTTGCTTTGTAACAATTGGGTAGCAGTAACATTGCCCTGACTTGAAAGGTGGGATCCCCCCACATGGGGACATGAATCTTTGTGGTGGAAAGGGATGTAAGGGACACAGTCACAGGCTGTGGGGTGACGGCGTTGGCTGGGGTCGGGCAGATGGGTGAATGCAGCAGCAGCCACCTGTGTTTCTTTGCTGCAAATAAGATTAGTTCCTAGGTGGGTTCAGTTTGTGCTGGGAGCCAGAGCAGCTCCTCAGGATTTAGAGACGTGATTTGAGCCAAGCTCAGGAAGACTTAAAAATTGTGCCCTTAGGTTCTGAAGAGCAAGAAATGTTTTGAAATAATTATTCCCGGTGGAGGCTGTAATGAGGTTAGGTTAGACACAATGAGTAATTCTAATTCCTTATTGTCTAATGACACAATTTAAAATAGCATTTCAGACTCAGGTCTCCCAGGTAACTGGGTTAGATCAGTAATCCCCTGCTCTGATAGAAACTCGTCTACTCATTCCTCAGAGCCATGCCTTTTTGCAGCTGACCAAACACAGGCTTTCTGGGTTTCAGTATAGCAACATGACTATAAGACTTTCCTTTGTTGCTGTATGTGCAGACAAGATGTTTATCTGAGGGCAAGGTAGAATACAGTTTTCAATATAAATATTTTGGTTGGGGGAGAAAACCAAAATCTTTGGAAATGATTCAGGGGAGGAAGATCTTCTTGAGCAGCTGTATCAAAAGCTAGACAGAATAATTGCAGCATCCTAGCATATTGTCAGTAATGGCCTGGTGGCTGACTAATTTTTTTTTCTTACCGACGCTTTGAAATCTTCTTCCTTCAATTAGTCTCTGAAGGGAGATCAATAAAATAGTTTTCTCTTCCAAGAGTAATGACGTGTCTGGACTTTACAATGGAGAAAGTAACAGTTTGTCCACAGCAGTGATGAAGTCTTCGCTCTTAACTACCATAATATATATGTAGGGCTCCCAGCATGACTGGGTCTTCCTCAGACAAGGTGCTTTTCTCTACACAAAAAAGCAAGATTTTCTGTTAAGTCACTTGCACACAAACCAAAGAAGATTGGTGAAAGCAGTGATGTTGGGGAGAACTATTTTACTATCTCCAGTACCAAGATGAGGGTAAACTTTTATATTTGGAAAAGGGAAATGTTTAAAACAAGCAAGTGTATTTTTTTGCAGATATGTTCTTTTACTTTCACTCAGTCCTGAAGTTCTGTGGTTAGTCAATAAGGTCATTAAAAACTCGAGCACTCTCAAGAACTGTTCTGCTGATGCTGCTCATGGACAGTGAGCCCGTGCCCATGAGAGACATTATGTTCCAGCTTCCTCCCTCAGCTGTACTTGCTTGGGCATCAGTTAGATCTTGTTCCTCGCTGCTCTGCAGGGAATGGCTGGCATACAGGATTAGGAAGACTAAAGCTGTGAAGAAAAGCTCAGGTGGTGATGGTTCATTCCTCTCCAAAGGAAAACATTTAACAAATAGTGAAGGCACCTGGAACAAAGATGCAGCTGTCTCATTAGTAAATTCACAGGCATGATGGCCTGACGTGTACTTGTTAAGTACTTAGGAGATCGTTGGTGTCCCTTAAAACTGACTCTAACTTTAATGTGTGTAGGGTTCTCAGTAATGTCTGCTGGAAGAAACTGTGGAACCACCTCTGCTAAACTGGAAGGTAGTGCAAAAGATTGTAAAGTAAGAGAAGTCTTCACATGGACAGAGAAAAGAACTTTCATATTGCCTCTTGCCCCAAATATTCAGGTAAGCATCTGTTGATGAACTCCTTCCTGCTCTTAATTAATTTCTATTTGTGAAGTTTGTTTGTACAGGTAAAATTCAGCCAGGTCCTGCAAACTACAATTCTGTAATAATAGGCAGGCCTGGCTTGCAGAAGCTAGCAGAGGAGGTTAGTGATGTAACCTCCATTCTGCTGCCTTGGTGGTAAAACCAGTGTCCTTGAGATCGGTAGTTTGCTGCACATCAGTTATATGGTAGTATGAAGAGTGGCATGCCTTCTGCTTGGAAAGGCAGCGTATTCCTTGGCAGAGTCCCCAGAGGGCTCATCCAGATTGGTATCTGTTTGTCGTCGCTGTACTAATCACCTCGTGGTTAAAGCAGATGACTGACTTAGCCTACTTAGTGGGGTCAGAGATGTGAAATACTTCAGATCTCCTTATTCCTCTCTGTTTGCCTTGGTTTTCTCAGCTTCACAGGGGAGATAGCCAAATATTTGCTCATATGAGCACATATCTTAATTAGCAAAGTTCTTTGAAAAACTGTCTGTGGCAAGTGCTCCAACAGCAAGAGGAATCCTTCATGCTATAAAAAGCCAGCAATTGTTTCCTCCAGCATTTAGTCACCTCTCAGGATGCAGCCACTAATTTCTCCTCCTCCCCCTTTAATACACATATTATGTAAATAATCCTAACAATAAGCTGTCTGGAGTATTTTATTGCTTAATTAATATGGTTTCAATATTATGAATAAATAAGATCACATTCAGATTGTGAGTACGGTAAAGTTAAGGGGATATGATCCAAGAAGGAGTTTCAAATCCCGTCGCATCTGTTCCTCTATTTTGTTGGATTAATTTTATGTTCTAAATTAAATTATTCTTATGAATCTGTTTCCTCTGATGTTCTGCCCTTCTCCCCTGCATCTTTTCATCATCTGTCTGCTCAACACCTTTGCTGGTCTCTCATGGAGGGAAATAAAAGCCACTTGACAGCCCAGCTGGCTGAGTAGGTCTGTGCTGTTCCCCCCCATCCCTTGTGGGGCTGCTGAATGTGATGAGTTTGGAAAGCTCTGGACTGGTTGGTCTCTGTTTTCAGATGAATGCAGGCTTTCCAACTGGCATTCGTTGTTACTTTGATCCACATTTTAATTAAAAACTTGGGAATTCAAAGTCCGTTGAACTGTAGTAGACTTATTTTTTTACTAAGGGGCCCTTCTCTTCCTCTCTTCCCTGCCCTAAAATAAAACTCAAACCCAAACACATCCCAGTGCCTTGCCTATTTCTGTTTAGCGAAGGAGAAGCAGTTGTTAAATGGCCATCTCCTTTACGTGGTTCTTACAAGGATTTTTTTTTTTTTTTTTAAATCTTGGCTATAGAAATGCTGATGTAACGATAGTTTCCAAGTCACCAGAAAAGAAAAAACCTCAGAAAAAGGTCACAAGACAGGAAAACAAAATTCTTGTAGGCATTTAGCAACAGAGATCTCATTTTAATTTTGCTAAATTGTAAACTCTCAGTGGAAGGAATTGCCCCTCCCTAGGGCTAGGAGAAGGACCTGGCATGTTCTGGGCACTCCTACAAGGTGAAAATAACTGGGTTGCAGGTACAGATGCTAATGCGCTCCCTTTGGTGTAAAGGAGAGACTCTTTGCTCAAAGGTGCTTCCTTCCAGACCTGACCTTGCCCAGCACGACAAGGGCCCTGGCCCCTGCGAAGTCCCTCCTTGCTGCCTCCAAAAGGCTGCAGCTCCCGCTGGGGTGCAGCCGCCTCCCCCTCCTCCCTGGTGTCCCTCTCGCTGAGAGCAGCCAGCGGTGCCAGGCCCTGAGTTCCTGATGTCCGGCCGCATGGTCCCTGTTTTTCCAAAAATGAGTAGCTCCATATTCCCAACTGATGTACCACCCCCATCTTTGATAGGATCAAAAGTCTGTAGCTATTGTAAATACCCTCTCCTTTTCTTAACAAGGTGTTTTTAAGAACTTACAGGCATGCAATTTTTAGTGGGAGTTGAGTGCTTCAGCTCTGGAGAAAATCTGGTTGAAATCAACCTGACAGGTTAGAAAGCCCTTAGAGAGGGACAAACTAACGTGGGCAGGCTAAATGACCATTTAGAAATGGATTATAGCTAGAAATTTACTGTTTTTCCAGGAGCATTGTCAGGCCATGATCATTTACGTGCTGCCATGTCTCATAGTGCGTAGTGAAAGATGAAGACAAGTATCTCCTGGTATCCCTCTGGGTATACTTTTGCACCTTGTAATTTATTTAATGTTATTCTTGCACTCTTGCGTTGCAGACTCCTGATTGCATGCAACTGCTTGTGGAGCAATCTATATGGTGTATGGTTTTTCCTCCTTCCCTCATAGGAATGCAAAGAGAGGATGCCAGAGGCATCCTGAGTAAGGTCCCACATGTTGAGAGGTGTGTGCTGTGGTTGTTACTTCAAGGTAATGTCTCTTTGAGTGTGCCTTCTGAAACTGGGAATACTTTTTCCCTTTTAAGGCACATGAGCCATAATCTCTGTACTTCTAATTTTTTTAAGTGTGGGTTTTTTTTTTTTCCTTTTACTACTTATGCTTATCTCTTCCCCTTCAGTAAAAGAAACAGCAACTTAATGTGAAAGAAATCATACCTGATTTATTCATGCTTGTATAAACAGCATGTATTTCTTCACGTGCAGGTAAATGGAATTATAAAGATGAGACTTTGTGAATAAAATTTTGAGAAATGAGAGAGTTCACTAGTAACTCATTTACTGTGACAGGAGATGAATAGAGGTAATTTAGTCTCATAAAAGTAAAATTGGCTCATGTCTTACATGTGGGTGGGAGGAAGAATATTGTTTAGCGGCTGGAAAGCGGAGTGGAGCTGAGAATTGGCAGCTGTGCAGAGGGGGTTTGACTGCCTGGCTCTGTAACCTTGGGTGAGGCATTTTGTGTGCCTGGTATACAAGCTTCCTTCTGTCAATAAAGATCTAACTCTTGACTAGTTTGTAGAGGGTTTTGTTCTCCCCACGTGAAGCACCAGAAAATAAGACTCCAGTGTGATGCTGCTCTATTGCCATGTTTGAATAGGAGTTTTTCCTCCTCTCTTCTCTTCCCCTGTGACTGATATATTTGTTCCATAAGTATATTCCAGCCTTCACATCTTTCCTGGGGACAGAGAGAGTAGAATGTAATCCTGAAAGAAAAGCAAATATCCTTTGGTTTTAAAGATATATAATAGTAAGATAAAAAGATTAGGGCATCTGGGACTAGGCATTATGAGACTCAGATGAAGTATATGATCTTCTAAGGTACCTACCTCCTTGGACAAATAAGCTGGACTGAAGGCACAAATGAAGTGTGCCTGGGAAGTTCTTTCCCAGGACTTCCCTATGAAAAACACAAAGCAAAAGGTGTCTGAGTAAAACTATGCAAGAAAAAAATTCCTATTGTTACGAGTGAACATATGGTGAAAGACCCCAAGCTGAAGAATGGTCAGGGCTGCTCTGTTGTGTGGGTTGAACAGTGGCACCCTCTCAAGGTCTAGAGGTGGCCTGAAATGAGAGATCTGGCAAGGACAAGATGGATGTTAAAAGGAAAAAAAAAAAAAAAGGCATGAAAAGAGCTTAAGATTTTGCATAAACTAGCTTTGGAGCAATTTGTTCCCCCATGGTGAAGGAGAAGGACAACAGGTTTCCTTGTGGTGTATGGTTTTATTTTTGAAGGTGGGGCAGAGAGAGAAGAGGAGGTTTGAGGACAAGCTGGGTTGGCTCTGACATGGCCTCTGGTTTTCAAAGGTTCATCAGTGTGCTTTATAAAAATCTGTAGGACTATCAAAAATGCATTGGTTCCACAGTGTGGATAATGTTTGTTTACTGGTGTGAATGGATTAAAAATCCAACAAAGTCTATTTTCTGCTAACCAGGTTGCTTTCAGCATTTTTGGGGCTCTTAAAGATAAACAATGAGACTGGCTTATTTCTACTGGCGTTTTGGTCCATAAGAAGTCTTTGCTATCAGTCTTTTTGAAGCTGGGATATTATAGTATAAAATGGGGTTGCTAAGCCTTACATTATCAGTAATTAATATAATGATCATGTTTCTGTTTTCATTTTTGTGGGCTTTCTGGTTCCTCTGAGTGGTGATGATGTGCAGACTGCCCCTTCTTAATGAATTATTTACCCATTACTGCTGGTAACTGGAGACAGTAAGATGACTTGTGCCTCTTTAAAATGTTCCCCTAAATTACTCTGAAGACGCTGCTGTGGCCGTACTACCATGCGCACTGCTTCTGTGCTTTTAATCAGCTCATCATGCTGCAAATCTGTGAATAATCTTGTTTACAAGAGTTTGGGGCTCTTCACTAAACACTACAGACAGCTTTGGCCTGGGACTTGCTGAAGTCTACAGTGATTGCTCTAGCCTGAGTACTAATCCTCGTGCTTTGCAGCCTGGGCTGTGATTTAGCACCGGGATTTAAAAAGCCTATTCAAATTTAGGAAGCTGTACAAATGCTCAAGGTCTGGGTAGGCAGGAAAGAGCAGTACGAGCTCAGGGAAATCTTCATCTCTCCTAACCTTTAAAAGGTCTGTGTGCATCTCTCTAGGAGATTTACTCAAAGAAAGTCTATAGATAAGTACCTCTTGGCAAAAGGGCAAATCCAGTGAGGGGTTCAAGCAGGCTGTGAAGTGTACAAGGCTAAGCAGACAGCTGGGGCGATCAGTAAAAACTGCTAGGTGTGACGTTTGTGTTGGTGAGCAACCAACAACCGTGACTGCCATCTCTGTAACAGGGGAAAAAATTATCAACTCCTAGGTTTTGTTTATTTCTTTTGCTGTTTTAAGATGGAGTAAGACAAAAAAGACAAAAAGTGGATGTAATGCATACTGCACTTTTAATAAGCCAGGGAAGGAAAGCTATGAATATTTTCCTGGCAGCTGGGTCCTTTTGTGCTATAAGCATGGGTTTGTGGCATGGAGAAGCACAGAGCCTGTGGACACACCAGGATGAGGGAGGGGAATTTTGGAGTTGTGAGAGGACGGGAGGCCAGTCTGCAATGCAGGGTTGTACCAGGGTAATGAATTTTTTTTTTTCTGGTTGTAGTCAGCAGGTCATGTTTTCAATGATTGACTCTTACGTTAGGCTTCCAAAGTCAGTGCCCCTGCAGATGCAGGGCATGTGTACTCTAGCTGCCCTGCTTAGCGTGTCTACTCTGCACGCCTCAGCCCTGAAAAGGAGGAGGTGACACTCAGACAGCAGTGCCATTTTCACCAAAATTCAATTCTTGGCCTATCTGAAGATGATGGTCTTTTTTAAGTGCCCAGTTTGGGTGTGTGTGGGAGACAGCCTTTTCTCTGACTCTTCTTCCTCTGTTCTGAAGTATCTCACCGTTATCACAGTTCCCCTTGCCTGGTTTAGTGGCTTCTGCTTGTAAAAGTTATGTTGTTGCCTCTTCACCACCTTCCTTTCAACCCAGTGCATTCAGCAACTCGTTTTGTCTTATTCGTTTCATCACTGATCTCCCTATGTCCTTTTCTCGTTTGAATAATTGCCCAGTGACTTACATTTATCTTATCTTCTATTGTAGAAATTTTCAGGAAGAGAATGTGTCTGTATAACTTGTTCTACCTTTATGCCATTATGGAGTATAAATGGTTGTTATTAATAATGCATCTCAAAATGGTCTCTTACTTGACAAGTGTACTTTTATTTTAATATATAATATTTATGGCATGCTTGTAAGTGTTCTGCAGCATATTTTATAAAATTAATGGAGTCCCACAAAATGGGAACTCACTGCTGTGTCTGGCTGTTAAATTTTTTGCTGAGAAATGGAAAGAGGCTGCAGGATTTTGTATGCAAGTTATGAAAGGTGGAGATTTGGCTTTATGTATGTTGGCAGCCAGTGTTGGGAGAGGGAGAGAAAAAGATGTGATATATTAAAATATTTGAGAATGCTAGAGAAAAGAAAGCTTCAGACTTCATTGAAGCTATTCATGTTAAGACATGTGTGCCTTAATTAAAGAAGCCAAACATCAGCTGAATTGAAGACAGTGATTTGTTTTCACTAGGTACAACATAGCTCTGAATGATAAGCAAATGGATAGTTTGCTCAGTGAGAATAAATACAGACATAGTGTTTATTGTCCGAAATAACCATATTTGAAAACTGGATCATCCATAGGATATTAAAAAAGAAGAGAAGGAAAGGAAGAAACATAGCACCTATGCTGCCTTTTCCTTGAGTGTTCCTTAGGCTGTATCTGCTCCATAAATTTCCGCGTAAAATTCTACGAAATTGTTTTCTCAGAGTGAAAAATTGACTTCACTAAAATAAATGGGAGTTTTTCCATCAACTTAAATAGACCTGGTTTTCTTGCTGTATAAGTTCTTTTTAGAAAGAAAAATTCTCACTGATGCAAGAAATTTTCCCCAGTTAGCCCATGTTGATGATAGTGTGGGTATAAAGATAGAAGATTCAGTGCCCCAAACAACTTGTGACGGTGAGCAGCTAATTAATTCTCTATTTGGGAAATGTTCATACACTGCAGTTCGAGGCTGTTTTCTCCTCCTTTTTGCCTTGGAACAGAAAGAAATGAGAATTAGATACTGAGATCTATGTTACAGTCTACCAAATCCTACTGCAGAATATCTGTAAATATATCTTAGTATGAAACACTAATAGAGTTTACATGTACTCTCACTTTTTCTTTTTTATTGAGAAATGTTCAGGTTTTGGAGTAAAGAAAGATGTGGACAATAGCATTTTACTGGACAAATGTATTCAATTTCAGTTCTAAGAAAAAAAATCAAAGAATACTTCATTGGTTATTTGGTCAGAGATAAGCAGGAGACAAAACCAGCAAATTGAAAAACAGAATTATTTTTCTCTATAGCCTCAATTTCCTGTAACTTAATGTAGTTTTTCAGGGCTTTAGATGTGGGTGCAAAACTAACTGGCTTCACTCGTAAACTTATTTTCTCTAGAGCTCTCAGGGTGGAAATGGTTATGGTAGCAGCTGAGGGCCCTTGCAGAAATTGTGAGAGGCACTCATGCATTGCTCTGCACCGGTCGTGCCGGGAGACCCTGGGGAGGCCTGCCAGGTAATTGCTTGTTATGTAGGTCCTGGCTTATCTTCTCCCCCTTGTTTGCATCTGTGGGTGTCAGGAGAGAGGTGATCAATAAGGTGATAAACTCCCTTTTTCTGTCTCTGTCCCATTGGACTGTGAAGGTGTGTTTTAATTAGTTTTCTATCTGTCTGTATTCTTGCAGTGACACTTACAGTAGAAAGGTGCTTCATGAGAAAAGGAGGAAATAACAAGTTTCTTTTTCTTTAGAGACTCTCAGGTTTTTCTAGCATCTTTCTTTTAAGCTCCTGCTCTCTTAGCCTGCTGAGTCGTCTTCTCCTTTGCTTTTCTTTCTTTTGCTGGCATGGGTTGCGTTGGAGCTAAGTCACCAAAATTAGTTTCCTGGGCCGCCTGAGCAGCACCTGTGCTGTGCCGTGAGAAATCACTGCTCCTGCTTTTAGGAATTTCGCTCTTGTGCTTTTCTATGCTCTGAGATGTGAGAAAGGGAGTTTGTCCCTGTGGAGAGGGTAGCGCTCTGTGTCTAGCTTCCATGGGTGGTGGTTGATTAATGCTCAGTCAGCATTTTATCATGAGTCTTTGGTGCAGTGAACTGCTAGTGAGGCAGACTTTGTTTGCTCCTAGGCAAGTTTTGATTTGTTCATGCTCGCTTCTAGTCTGCCTGGTCGCTCCCAAACGCAGGGATCGCGGTGGTGAGAGCTGGCTTTACACCGTGACTAGCAGTGGAAAAAGCATGTTTGAAGCTGCTACTTGGCAATTTGCTGCTTCATGTTAAAATACTGAAACAAAATAAAGCAGCAATCTTTCCTGGGCTGTAGCGTGTCCGGAGAAATGACTGGACTCCAGGAGGAGTCAAGCTGTTACGGTAACTTTGCTTCCCGTACGGTGCTGGCAGTGCTCGTCTCCGTAGCGTTTCTTGGCTGAGATGCTGTGAGCTATACCTGGCTCTGTTGCAGCAGAGTGCTTCCAAAGGCCTTGCTCCCATTGCGGGTCCTGTTCTGATAAATCGGTGGGATTGAGGAGGTGTCTGTGGAGGGGAAGAGAGCTCGGTGACCCCATAGGATGGGGTTTGGGACTCTTTACAGCTTGGACCAGATGCTTGAACTGCATCTTTCACTGCCTGAGTGAGTACCTGAGCCTCTGGCTGTCTGGATGGCAGTTCTGGTCAGCAGGTGACAGTGATGGTTAGAAAAAGTTTCTGTAACCAAAAGGTGCATTGAAACTGATGCATTTGCAAAGAACTGTGGCTTCTCACAACTAGAAAATCTACTCCCCTAATTAGCTCTGCCCTCAGTTTTTCATGTAGCAGCAGGGAATGGAGATTTTTTCCTTATGACTTGTGTTATTTTCTCAGTAGGTTTCAGTTCACTCTAGACAGAGTAGAAGTCACTCATTGACTAAAGGTGCCACAGCCTTACATTCACTGGGGAAGGCTCAGAAGTGGTCAAACCCTCTATCTGTTGTGTGAGTCTGCCTTAAAAATTGGAGTTGTTACAGTCTGTGTTCAGCTGGCCTAGAAGCGAGGGGCTGGGCGCGGAGGCTTTTGGGGCACCACCAGCAGCTCAGTTGCAGCATGCCCAGAGGTGCTGGTCTGCAGCACCCAGCCACTGCTGTGCTGTAGTGGCACGAGGGTGGGCAGCCGGACTGAGGGACACTGGTTACACGTGGACAGGCAGCGAAGGAGACTGTTGGCAAACCCCTGCTTATGCAGGGAAAACATCAGGGACCAGTTTTCTGGTTCCTGAATCACACAGAAGGAGCTCTGTGATGCTTGAGCTGATCATTTGAGTCTCTTCTTGCTCTGCCCTTCCAGCAAACAGCATGGTGAACGTGTCTGAACATTAGACTCTTTTGGTGGTATTTTGGGCCATCGCGTTTTGATTTCCCTAGGTTTCTCCTGCAATCTGGTGTTTGTCAGCTCCTGCCCAGAATGGCTATGGAGTGTCGTGGTATTAATTTGCTGCTGCCCTTGTTGTCCTTGAAGACACCACCCAGAGCTATCTCGGACAAATCCCGAAACTGTTGTGCAGTTGCAGATTAGAAGGTGTCGTATAAACTGTAATGATTTGAACTGCATGTGAAAAGTATATTTTTAGAATAAGTTCTGTTTCTGCTTACTTATGTACCATGGAATTGTAGCTCAATATTTAAAGTAACATAAAGTTTCGCTGTGGGCTTTTGTTGTTGGGTTTTTGTTGGGTTTTTAAACATGGAGCACTTATGGCTAGTTGTTAGCACTGGAAAGCTAAATGCAAATTTGAGGAAAAGCATTTGAAACATGTAGAAGAGGAGCTGGGAATTACATCAAACAAAGCAGCAAATGGAATAGAAAGCAACTGCGGCTGCACATTTAGCTGTAGCCAAAAGATAATCAAACTATAATAAAACCTCTTGTAAGTACAGCTTTTGGTATAGTTTTGCTCATCCCTTACTTTGTCCCCTCTGCTATACAATTCTTTGCATTGTACTTTTGAAATGAAGCATTGCCATATTGTAAATTGCAAATTGAGGAACAGGACAAAGCTTACAGATACAGCTCTTCACAGTACATAGCAACAATTTTTCCCGTGGAGTTGAATATGCAATTCGACATAGCAAATGTGAAAGCAGCAAGGTTATGAGCCTCCTCTTATTCTCAGTTTTTTTGAAGTTGAGGGATTTAGCATGCTAGGAGCAAGCAGTGGTGACTTGTAACCTTCAAGCAGCAGCAGAGGAGTGAGCTCTGAGAATGCACCTCTGTGAGAACAGTTTCCACCTCTGAGAGGGGCTGCGGGGACCTGAGGTACTCTGAGCTGAGGGAAGCAGAGGTACCCCCAGCAGCAAACACAAAGCACTGGGTTGAGAAAAGTAGGACGAAAGCGCAGAAGTGTTTCATACCAACTGAGGTACCTCAAGGAACAAGGCTAAAAATAGAAAGCTGTTTGGGAGGGAATGTGCTGGTTATCAAATAGCAAGTATTTAGCAGGTGGAGGTTAGTAGTCAGCTCCTGCTAGAGATAAAGATGGGTTCTAACATCTGAAATGCTGGCTAAGAGCAGCAGGATCACAACTGTGAGATCTTACAGCAGTGCAAGACGGGTGAAACAACTTTGTGTATTTTAGCAAACAAATTTCAAACCAGCTGAGGTCAACCAGTGATGCAGCTGCACAGGTACTCCCAAAGCCTTGTCCTTATCCTTGCCTGCTGGGCCACGTCGTGTTGGAGCAGCTGAATGTGGCAGCTTGTGAGTGAGCGGTGAGGCTGCCACAGCTCCGTGCCCCAGGGTCAGCCAGTACCAGGGCTTCGCATGTATCCCAGTAGGCACGTGTACACACAGACCGAACTATACAGAATGTATATATGTATATATATGGCCAGCCACACAGATCGGCACAGACACAAGAACAGGTTTGACCTTTGTACACATGCAAAAAAGTCCCTCACCCAGGAAAATAGTTAGAAATGGAATTTAAGAGGACCAGAAGACACACTGCTGGTCAGGAGCCAGGTGAGGCCAGTGAAGAGTACCAACCAGCAAGCTACCTGCACATGGCTGGCCCTTCTTAGCCCTTATTTCTCTATTTTCCCATGCTTGTTTCTCTCCAAACCATCTGTATCCCTTGCTTTCCCCACCTTTGATGCCTCTGCTAAACATCCCATAAGTCTTGTGTAATTCCAAAATGTTCTTCCCCTTCATACTCCTTGGCAATGCTCCCCCCCAGTCCAAAAGGTGCTCTGGAGAGTTGTTGTTCCTTTTGACTCATCCTGATGTGTGGATGCCTGAGCACCAGGGCTGAGGCTCTCCTGGGACAGCTCTGTAAGGGAGTCTGGGCAGGATGGCTTTTCCTCGGGGTTCCTCACGTGGGTTCCTGCCTGCCTGCGTGCCCCTGAGCTCCGCTGGGTGTGTGGAGTTGGACCTTTGATGGGCTGACAGCTCTTGCCATGGGCCTGGGAGTAGCTGGGACAGGGTCTGCCATTGCTAGTGTGCTCCTTGGAGATGCGCTGACCAACTTTTCTAAAATTGGGTAACCTAGCATTGCTGTAGGATTACTATTTGCAGTACTAGAGTATCAACTGTCCCCCATAGCTGAAATAACTTTGGGCTCTTCTGTCATGCGTGTTGCCAACCATGACACCTCTCTGAGCTTCTGTAGTACTAGCAAGTCCCCTTGTCACAGGGTGATGCTCCTTGGCAGATGAATCAAGGGCCAGAATGTGACAGTATAATAAAGTCACACTGACAATTTTTTTTTTTTAACTCGAGGTGCTCAAGACTAATAGTTGCTCTGTGCTACTATGATTGATGGTGTGAAAGCAATGCACAATTGAAGTGAAGGGATAAAGTATCAATATTGAGAGGGGTCTTCAATGTCCTGTAAAGTGTCATTATGGGAATGGTGAAAGGCAACCTTCCACAATTGACCCACAAAATGCACAGAAAGTTTGGAGAGCGTGTGAAAGTTTTAAAGGGGCTTCCAAAGGGAAGGTTGATTATGGTGATTTTTTTTTTTTTTTTTTTTTTTTAATCGGGTGAGTGAAAGCTGGTACAGATAGAGGAGCAGATACCTGAGAAATTAGGGTCAAACCGCAGGCTTTTAAGGTACTATTGAATGCTAACAGCCTATGGGGCTCTAACTGGATTCTGCAGCTGTGTGGCTTGCTCCATCCACCACTTTGTGCATGTATGAATGCATAAAACCAGTAGAGAGGAAAAAAACCCCTGTGTTTTATCTCTTCTTGCAATATTCAGACAGGAGCTCCAAGTCTCAGTGACCATTTCCTGGGTTTGGCAGACTGTTTTTTTTATGCATGATCTTTCCTCCTGCATTTGAGATCAACCAGGACAGACTAATCCCAAGATTAAGGTGGATCAGATGAAGGGCTGTTTCCATAGCAGATGCTGTCCTACGAGTGCCAAGTTCCTCTTGTGATAGAGCAAGGCCATAGGGCAATGCAGATGGTGGGGCAAATCCCGTTCGTCTTGACTAATTGTCAACTCAGTCCTAGTTCCTTTTTCCTCTGCAGAAAACAAACCACACCAAGCATCCAATTAGGAGACCAAATCGGTTGAAATTCTAAGCCAGGCTTGTATTTACATCTCTTGTGAATACTGTGCTGTGCTAAGGTTTGCATTAGTTCATGTTTAACTTGTTGAGTAGCCCTTTGTGTGGTCCTGGAGCCGGCTGCAGGAGGGGACTGCCTGCTGACTACCCCAAGGATTGCACTGTGTAGCTGCACACCTGCAACTATGCTGGAAAAAGGAGACCCCCAGACCTAAGAGCTACCCTCCGACATGACTTAAGCAGGTCTAATGAGAAAGTTCCTTTAACAGAAATTGATGCTACTGAGACTGTTCTGTAAAATCGTGGCAGTTTATTTCGCTCTTGTCTTTGGATGAGGCTTTCTGCTAAACAGAGAAAACAAGGTTATCTATGAGGTGTAGCTATTATTTTGGTATTTAGATTGGAGATCTTACTGACATGTCCTTCTGACACAAAAATGTAGTTACGGTTCCTATGACAACTGTTCCTCTCTCCTCTGGAGCATGGACTAATGATAGTGTTTCATTACATGGTCATGTAATGCTGGGCACTGTGACAGCCTTGTCATCTCTGCTCTGGTGTTTGCTCCTAAATGGCATTTAGCTGAAGCCTGCTTGTATTGTGCAGAACACGAATTGGAGTGACTGACCTTCACTGTGCTTCCTGCCTGCCGCCTCTGACTTCCCAGCTTCCCGCTTTTCATTAGTAAGCTCACTTTCTACCAAAATACATTTGGTAGGATGAACTTTATTGACAAAAATTTCTACGAATTTATTTCTGTGGTAGCAATTCTATACACTGACTAACATTAATTAACAATAATATCTTAACAAGTACACACAGTATTAATCTGCACCAAACCAATCTGCTGACAAAAATTCATGAGTATAGCAACCAAACCAGACTATGCAGCAGATTCCTGTAGTTACTTCTGCAACACACTTGGGAAAAATTGTAACGAGTTGAACAGATATATTAAAAGACTTTATTCACAATAGAGAAATTTTTACAAATATAAGTTCTTAAAAATTAAGCATCTTGATCTATTATGTATTCCATAATTTCAGTTTATATAAAGATGAAAAGACTAAATGGACTATGTACAAATCAAAACCAATTTAAATGCATGATAGAAGTGGATAATATGTATGATGAAGTCACCATAGAAACAGTGAGCCATTGGGCATTGCAAAAAATCTGTGTACAACCAACACATATGCAATACTTAATCTCACAAACAATCAAAACATTTTCTTTTTTCCCATGAAACAATGTGGGTGCCATTTAAAGTGATCTACCTCTTAGGACTTAACATAGGCAGATTTAAATGCATTATTATGCTACAAAGCAATGCGAAAAGTATAGACAGTGTGTTTATGCAAAGATACCAGTCCATTCCTCCCCCCGTGTGTCGTCCCCCCCCCCCCCCCCCCAGCAATTTGTTTTGCTCTTATGAGTGACCGGGAACACAAAGTGACCATCACTAGCCACTTCCACACAGCTAGTTCAGTGAATGGGAAGTAAAATGCATGTTATCTTGGCAATCTAACAAGCAGTGGTAAGTACTGACTGTTTCAAAATGATTGCTCTAACTTTGGTGTTTTGGGGTTAATTAAAAAAAAAAAAAGGAAGAAAAAATCAATATATTCTCAGTTTATGAAAAGGCTTTTTTCTTACAGTTGGCAGATCTACACCTTGTACAATCGTCTCGTCTACTTACATTAGTTTACAAAAAGTACAGTATAGTGCAGTTTGTACATACAACCTGAATACCAATACCAGTCACATCAAATTTGTGCTCTTTCAAATCATCGTTAACTCCCAAACTAAAAAAAAAAAATAATTAAAAAAAATCATCCTAAGTGTCTGTATTACAAGGAAACAGTCATGATGCTTATTATTTAAGTATATAGGACCCAACACATACAAGAATTGTATGTTTGTAGCCTGCTTTTTGAGACACAGAGAAGAGCTATCTGGCTCTCCACTGTTTCTCTTCAGCTTGTTAAGTAAAGGCAAGATCACTAGACACAGCTGGGGGAAGCAGAGTGTGGTTAAGAAAAAAATGTAAAAAGAGGCTTACAAAACACATTTCTCAAAGACTGTTTTTGTCTGAGCTACTGTAGTTATTTAACTGATATGAGGCCTATAGCAGCACATGCGCAACCATGTGGTAGGCAGCAGCAGATGATCTAACAATGATAACAGATAAAAGTAATTACTATTACTTTTTGGTTTAAGAGGGAAGAGAACTTTTGTTTTTATTCCACACCTATAATTTCTCTGTGCTACTTGGGGTGGGGTTGTATGTGTGGAAAAAAGCTCCCTTATAAATACTGTTTCTGAAGAAATACAATGAAATATTATAGTCTTCCAACAATACAAATTCTGGAGTATCAAAATCAGCAGGAGTTCTGCTTTTCAACAGGAGAGCAAGACTTCATTCTTGCTTGTTCAGTTTCAGAAAACTGTTACTGTGACATGAGGGAATCCATACTTTAAAAAAGCAAATAATAATTTAAAAAAGGCAGTAACGTAAAAAGTCTTGACTCAATGCACCAGTTCCACGTGAGCAGGCTTCGTGTGAGGCAGATGCACGTATGTTTGCATCCATTCTCCCAGCTCTGGGTTGCCCAGGCTCAGCAGGGTACCCCTATTAACTTCCATGTACGAACGCACAGCTCTGCCAGTCCTGTGATGGAAGGATCAGCGTCACTGAAGATGCTCTTCCCTTGCCCCCCATGTAAGTGTCTTGGCTGGCTCATGTGGCACATGCCATCTTCTCTGTCTGCAGGGGAAGCAGAGAGGCAGGGCTGTCTTTACAGATGCCAGAGGGTCAAGTTTATGGGTCGGTCTCCAGCCGCTATATATAAAAATGTAATCCGTTATCTTTGCTCTTGGCTTCTACCAAAGAAAAACTACACTGCAGACCTCTGTCAGTACAGAAAAAAAAAGGTAGTCTGTAATGCCTAAAACAAATGTGCTTCCTCAGCTATGATTAGCTATGCTGGACATGTGAGCTAGCATAATAAATACCTTTAGAGAAGATTACTGTTCAGAACCATATTTGTTTTGCTGCAGTCAGATTAGTGAATAACGTGCTTTCTCAGAATAGGAAGCCAGGTGTTACACCCTACTCAAAACACATGAAAGTCATCTTGCCATTAAATAAAAACATAGGTAGACTTAATAATCATGTAAACCACTCTGAACTACTACACTTAAGTAGAAACAGCAAATAATTGTGCCTAATTTTTTTTTTCCCTTTGGTGATGCTACAAAGTAAAGTATTTTTGGCAAAGCTGTTACCTTTCTTAGTAAGCCAGGCCTCTACTCTAGGGAGTAATTTTAACTACACTGTGTTTCTGTCACTTCAAGAAAACGGACTTAGTGCTTTCAGAAAGTTTGAGTTGTACACTGGATAATTTCCTCTCTGATTATCTTTTAAGGAGACAAGTGTTCTTCAAGGCATCTGGACATCTAACTTTATTAACGTAGATTGTCAATCTGAACCTATGTGAATGTCTGGGGAAGTCCCAGAAAACCAAGTTGTCTCTGGTAATTCTCTGAATTCTCAGCTTCCAGGAAAATATCATAAAGTATTTATGTCTTGTTACTATCCAACCAAATGAAAGTTACTGGACTAAATACATAAAGAAGGTAAGACTCCCTTTCTTAATATGAAATGACTATCTTATTTTACTCTGTATTAGCCTGACTAAAGACATGAGCTTAACACCACTTAGAAAAGGGAGCAAACAATTTATTCTATTACAATATTCTAATCAAAACCTGAAAAACTAAGGTCTGCTAACTAATGTGCTAAGTTCATAAAAACTAAGTTTAGACTAACTTCAACATATACTGCAGTTTCAGAGTTGTGTCTGCATGAGATGAAAACATTCCTATGTAGACTTCATTGACAATGAAATACATCAGCTACTTTACCAAGTAATGATAGACCCGCATAAAGAAGAGGCTGTCACAGTCACAAGATCTGTCTTGGATGACACACAAAAATTAACATAGAACAAAAAAAAAAAGAAAGAAAAAAGCTCTTTATACTTAATTCAATATGGCTTTTTGCAACATGGCAAAATATTACAGCTTAAAGCAGACATCTCCTCACAGAGGAGAAAAAGAATTTTGCAGTCAAATTAAAAGCATAACAGGAAACAAGTAACATGCAGACCCTCTTTTGGCCAAGATGACACTGCAGCCTAACAAAATCTGGAGAGATGTCCTATTTCTCTTCTAAGAGGTGGTTCAGCTGGATTAGAGGACTGAGGTTTTATCATAATTAGTTTGGGTCCATTCATAAATATTTACTGTTAAAGAAAACAGACTGCAAAACACTTGATTTAAAAACTTAACTCAGGAATTTAAAACCAAATCATATGCCCAAGTCCTGGAAAGAAACATAAGGAATGAAACAAAGTATAACTTAATCTTCATCTATTTCTGGTTTTCTTCTTTATTCCCATCATCTTTGTGTAGAACAGGCAGAGGATGGGCCTCGGTGTTGAAGACCCAATGTTCGAATGGAAGAAGATCATCTTCAGAAAACAGCAAATACAAGTACCTGGCAAGAAAAAAAGCAGGACATGTGACACCGCAGTATTTTTCAGGAAAACATAAATACCTGATTTCCCTATGAATGTATCAATGGAAAGAGGTAACTGCACACAAAACACCAGTAAGTCCCAGCGTCACAATGATTAGCACAAAACTTTGGGGCTACTCAACTCAGACTGGACTTAAGGGCAATAGCAACTGGAGACCAGCAAAAGAATGCCTCTATCCTGATAGAGGGTACAGAAGTTTAGGCTATCAAGGTTAAATACCAGTTTGCTTCACTTCCATTTCATCCTTGCTAATTTTATTATGTAATATACAGCCATAGTAATTTTTTTCTTCCTGAATGTCTACATATGTCAAGGTGTAGGAATGAAAATGTTGTAGTCCAATCCTGTCTTACTTCTGAGGACAACCTCTGACTTAGGATTGTTAAAGACGACAACTAGCACTAGACCAGTAGCTTGAGCATCCATTTACTAAGACAGGGTCTATTAAAGCCAACAGTAACCAATAAACAAATCCAACGTTTATTATCATGATACAAGGTGGTAGCTAGTGTAGCGTGATTATTGTTAGGGATGAAAGTCTGCTTAGCAAATGCGATTTTATTTTTTTCTCAATTGCCATCCTTCCCTGAAGGCTTTTCTTGGTCTAATGCTGATAGTGCGCTCCCTCTACTATACCTTTAAAATTTGCCTATCTCAAAAAAAATGCCACCATCTATATAAATGTATTTATGGTATTTCATTTAGTTCAGTATTACACTTTCTGTTGAAATGGCATGATTGCTTCTTTCTGGTCTTTGCAAGAACAAGTTGCACAACAACAGTAGTGAAGAGACTAAGACAAAACTTCCTTTATTTCATTAAAAACTTAGGAGACAATGATAGATAATGAAAGCTTTTGTTTTTCTCTCTTAACAGGCCCTGTGAACTTACCATGCAAGTTGACTGTTTTCTTTTTCTGTAGCTTTAAAATGAAAAGTATGCAATACAAGCCTGATAAGTCCTTTGTCTACTCAATTTGTTTCACTAGTGTTGGCATATATAATTAGATCCTATCAAAGCTAGGAGACTTAATTTCTCAACAAAGACTATCAAGTACCTTTATCAGAAGTAAAAATAACTTCCAGAAGTCATAGAACTTAGTTTATTGATATAGAAGGAAGAAAAAGGCAATTCGGCTTCCCATCACCTAAGAGAAGCTCTCGTATTTCAGTCAGATTTTGTTTCATGAATGTCAAGGGTACTAATGAGAAATACTTATCTGTAAGGATGATACATGGAACTACTTCATATTAATGAAAGACAACTTTAACTTACTTGAGTGTCTCTGAAAGGAAGAAACTTTGCTGCACATCATCATGGCTTTCATGATTGTTATAAACATCTCTAATGCCGGAATAGCCACCATCCACTCTGCAGTGTTTTTCCAGTGCCTGAAGAGGGAAGGGAAAAACCAGCTGGATTAACAAAACGAATCATCTGTCAGTTTTTCTTTGTTTGACAATAAAACTCACCAAAAAAAATTGTCACAAATTTTCTGATAAAGAGAGGAAAACTAGATAAAGCTCTAGATAGAAAACTCTTTTTAAGAAAAGACACACATCTAATTTTACATTTAGGAAGAGAAGCAAAATGATAAATTAATAGAAGTGAACACAAACCAGTTTTCAGAAGGAAAGATATACGGATGTAAAAAATATGGATTTTCACTTTTTCCTCTTTTTAATAGGAATAACAATAGGCTCTCTTTCATAGGCTTGTCTATCAGCCTTCAGGGATCATGTCACGTATACCTTTCTTGGTCATATTTCAGTGCTTAAAAATTATTGTGGTAGAGTTGAACACCATGATAAAGACCAGTCTTTTCCTTACCTCCTGCAAGTCACTTTGGAAAAGGAAAGGCAACTCTCCATTTTCTATGCAAGCTGTTTGGTTTTAGTTTGCAATTATTTCATTTTTTCAGTGGGAAGCCTGTGATACTGGGCTACTGTTTTTTTTTTTTTTTTTTTCTGCAGTAGGTACTATTATTGATACCTTTCTGAAAAAGCTTTGTCTGTTACAAAGGAGTAGATGGAAAGCTAGTATGTGGCTGGACTTAACATGTTTTAGATATAAGAATGTGTTTTTCTCTAACTAGTTTCCAAACTGTGTATTCAGTTAAAAGGTATAAAACAGATGATTGATTCCTATTTTACAATAAAAAGGAGCACAGAGACCACCTAAAAATATAGTTTCTTTTCTGCCCCCAAGAATGTTCCATATGATCAGCTAATTTTGAAGGAGAAAAAAGACCAGATGAAGGGTGTATACAGAAGGGTGAAAAGCATGTACCTGGTGCTGGAAGCATAGGAGGTATATATGGTTATACTATTTATTAAACTTTGCTGCTTTTCTTTATTTTAGACAGGTGTTTGCATTAGAAAGGTGCCACCTATATATGAGCCATAACTTTAAATATACCTTTATATAATACCTTCTTTGAGTATCGGTTCTCTTATCACTGTTTTGTTTAAAAATATTAATCTTTTTTCTTTATAATTGACCTATTTAACAAGGTCAAAAGCATTCTTAGCCTCTTCATTTTTCTTACTCTGTTTTATAATAATTCTCTGGTATCAAGGAGTGAAGAGAATCGAAGATGATTATATTTAAAACAACTCATTATTCAAAAACAAATCCAGAAAATGCTCTTTACCCCTAAATAACTTCTCACAATGAAAATGACAGTAAGCATGGTGGATTACTACAATCGCTCAGGACCGTACTACCCTGAAACATGGTGCTTGCTGCAGAGACAGGTATTGAAGCAATAACTTTCAGGCAGAAATTCCTGGAGCTTTATCAAACCCCTGATGGAGAGATGGAAGACCACTAGTGCCTCCATTTCTGAAGTTATTACAAATATCACTGAAGTGATTAAAGGATGTATAGATTTTATTTAGGGAAAGATGCTGCATTTCAAACTGCATATGACAAAGCTATGAAAAGGCAGAAGATATGCCTAAAACAAGCAAACAGGCAGAATAAGCATTTTCTGATGAGAGAGAGATGGGACCAAAAGTCACTAATAATTACTGAGGTATCCATCACCTCCGCCTGCTCTAAAGGCTGTTCAAGATCTGTGTTTTGCTGTGAGTAGATATCCTAAATGTCCTTGTTTTTGCTTCAGTCCCTGTAGCTATCTGCATATATTTAGCTTGCATGTCAGGCTCTCCATAGTTTTCACTGGAGAGTAAGCTGCCTATTGTATATTTAAAAGGAATTTTTCTCCAGGAGAGATCCTTTAAAATATAACAGGCCTATTTGTCTTTTCTTATGTGTCTTTAGGTTCTTCAATTTTCCTGGACACTTTTACTAAGTGACAAATATACTTAAGTTTAAACAAGTAATTTCCCCTGGCTGGTACTCCTTTCCTCTCGTCTACTTCAACCTGCAATGAATTCAAAATGCTGAATCTGTGTCTGGATTTTCAATGTCAAGCAAAAGATTACGTTTAGCAAGGCACAGCAGAAGGAGAACTTGAACTTGAAGGATAAGGCTATTATTCAAGGAAACATCTGCATTCTAAACAGGGTGAGGTAAAATGAAAGCAAATTGCAGTTGCGGTTTATGTGCTCTAACATGTAGTTAGAGCCTTCTTTATGAGTTCATTGTAGGGAGATACCGTACAGGTACCTGAACACCCTGCTATGATGCAAACTAAGAGGTTAACGTGCACCATGTTAGCCATCTGGTAGTATCTACTTGATGCATATGTGAAGCATTCCCTGCAAAGCTACTTTCCACTTAACTAAAGGAACAGGACGTTCACGTGCACCATTAGTATGAGAAGGTGGCTCGTGGTTGTCACCCTCCTTTAACTGGCAGCAATGGCCTTTTGTGCTTATACCTGCAGTTTCAGAGTATGGTGATGTTCACATTGGCAGTGGGGTAGTGGTGGGTGGGAAGAAACAATCAAACACATTTTAAAATAGTGGTTCTCAGAAAATGAGGGTGGCTAAGATCAGTTATGCTAGAGTAATCGAAAACATCAAGCAGAATGAAAACTGGCTGACAAGCTCAAAGTATCATAAAGGGAAGAAACAAAGGCAGTGCTGTGAATTCAAAATGTGTGCCACATTTATAATGCAGAAAGGGAGACTTTCATGAGCTAAGCTGATAAAACCTTTCTGACTCAGTAACAGTGGATATTGCTATTGGTCATAACTGCATTTTCTCCAACTGCTGAAGTACATACAGGATGATCTTGGACTCAAATTAAAGCAGCAAAGCAAGTTTCCAAAGAAAAAATGGAGAGGCTAGAGCATGTTTTTAGTCTATAAAAGTTAGAAGGAATTAATAGACTTGTTCGAGAGTTTGAAAGTCATGACTTGTAGAGCAGTCTCCTTTTCTACTGCAAGGGCACTGGGAAACAAACCTAATGAGTTCTTATAGCCAGTGTCACGAGTTGAAAATGGACATGAAACACCTGAAGAACAACTTTTTTGGGCAACAACATATGGTCTGATTGTTCCCCCTTTTTTGTTTCAGTCTCAGCTTCCTCTTTGGGCGACAGGTGTTGGTAATTAAACCAACCATATTCAGTAGTCAGGGACTTCCCTAGGAACAAAAGGGTGGAGTGACATGCTCTCTGGTGCAAGAATAAGGAGCAAGAGGGAGCAGAACTTATGAAACAGTTGTGGTAAGCTATCATGACATGTGCTGGAACAAAATGATACAGTATCAGGTGGAGCTGTATGGGCTATAAATATCAAGAAAGAAGAGAAAAAACTGATTTGAAACCTACAGCTGACTGTGTAACTTCTGTGAAGCTGTAAGATTTGTTTTTGTGAAACATGCAACTGCACATTAGGACTGTGGAAGATGGGCCTGTACAGAATGGGACCAGCTGCGTCTCCCACACATGGGCTGTAATCCACTACATTAGAGCCAGACGAGAGTAACCACAAGAATGTTAAACAAGGAACACACGGGGAGCCCTAAGAAGGTAAATGAGTATACAAACCTGAAATAAACACTAACAAACTGAACCAAGAGGGTAAAGAATAAGGAAAACATTTAAATTGTTTATAACAATGTTATCGGTGTGGGCAGCAACAATGAGTCAGGAAAAACATCTCCTGGAGAAGGAATGCTTGGCACTGCTGAAGCCTGGTGGGATGACTTCCATAAACAGACATTGTAAATATTCTAATTATAATCTGCCTGGGAAGATTCCAGTAGTAAAATGTGTGCCTATGGCTGGTGTTAGCGAAGAAGAAAGTAAGGGAACAGCACTCTAAATTAGAGGGGTTTTAAAAAAAAATAAATTGCTTTGGAATCATTAACTCAGAAGCATATTGTTTCAGGGCCAACAGAGCCAACACCCAAGGGAGGCAAATAAAAGGTCCTAAATAACTACCATCTACCTAGCTGAATACAGCATCAACTGCAGATATGGAATTGCTGTGACTATTCAAACAAGGGGAAGTTAGAGAGTAGAAGTATAGTTAATGCTAGCAGCTATTCTTTTATGGAAAGCAGGTTTTACCATAAATTTCATTCTTCAAGAATATCTAATTACCAGACTTGAAACGCTCTTTTTTTCACAACACTCGACAACATTTGCTATCTGTTCAGTATCTCACATGGTGAATACTGAATACAATTACAGATCTTGGTTGCTGTTGGGGGAGCCAGGTAACTAGCGGATATCATGTCGCAGCCAGGTATATGGAGCCATAACCCAGTAATAGCTCTCTAGTAGGGTCCCTCAGGAATGAGAAATTGCACGACACAAGCCTACACCTTCTTCCCTTAGTGTAGAGCAACCTTCTACAACTAGTGGTGTAGGCCCATCCAAGAAAGTTATCATCATTCACCCCTGGAAGTGAGAAGTGTTAGGCAAACAGACAAAGAGGATGTTTTTGAAATCCTGGAAAGCAGCAACTCTGCAAAAGAGAGCTCACTGTGAACAAAATATACAGAGTTTTGTTGGGTTTGGGTTTTTTTTTGTTGGTGTTTTTTTTTTTTTCGTTTTTCTTAAGTATACAGAGCTGCAAAAATAATATTCTTCAGCTTCCTGTATCTCCTATAAGATACCAGTCTGCTTAGAAATTCCAAAGTAAGCGTGAAAGGCTGATTAATTTAGCAAGGGCAACGTCAACATGAGGAGAAAATAAGTGAACTCTGAAAGTGTAATAAGGACCCATACCTGGAGAATGAAACATGGTAAATCCAAAGGCTCTTGTCTCTAGCAGGAAGAGTGATTAATCATTGAAATAAGGGAAACGATGTTAGCAAGCCAATTTTTGCAGTAAAGACTAGCTGCCCTCATGGAAGGCTTGTGCTAGACAAACACAAATAGCTAGATTCAGCATGACTGGTTGAAGCTCAAAGGCTAGTGGGACACAGAAATTTAAGTCGAGAAGAGATTGTTATCATTAATGCAGTTCAGTCCAGACGACCTATGCTTTTTGAAAGTGACCCATTTTTTAAATGTTCTGTACTATCTAGTACTTCATCTTGGCCTTCATCACCTTAATTAAAATCACCTTCGTACAATTACTGTTGAAAATACACTTCATAAAACTTATTTCCATGTCCAAGGCTCAAATTTGACACACGTTTACACTTTCCATGCATATGCAGCAATACTCAATACCTGGAGCAGCACATCCAAATATGACCCTGATTCAAGAACCATTTACGAAGGGAGAAATCACAAGGTATTTTTCTAATATATATATATATATATATAAAAAATACCAGCAGTATTTGGTTTTGTCAAAATGATCTTAGTTCATCTATTTAGTAAATGAATCTCTGGAAATTTGAGTTGATGTTACTGATTTAAAATAAATACTTACTCTCCAACTGCTAAACAATATCCAGATACCGTTCAATAGCTCACTTAACAAGATACTAGGATTTAATAAGAAAAAAGTCCAATAGAACATTACCTCTACAGCTTCCCATCCCCACTGCCTGTACTTTGGGTCATGAGTGAGCCGCCACATGTACATGTAGGTCTCTATGACTTCTGGTCGTAGGATGTAGTATTTTTCATTTTGTCTTGTAGCGATGGCCTCAACACCACCATCAAATCTGAAGGCTTCTGGTCCCAGTTTCATGCCTAGCCAATATAAAAACACATGCTAAAATAAGGGCATTAAAAGAGGTTTCAAATTATGTAACCCACCAAATCAACTATCCTTTCATATGGCACAAAGCCAGGTTACCCAAAAGGTATATAATTTTTGAAAGATACTGCAGCATCTCCTGTCTTCATATTTTGTAAATAATTCAGAGTAGGAGAGAGCTGATTTTCATCAACGCCTTAAACAGCAGTTCAGTTTGAACAGTGACGCTAACATTTGCATTCTGGAAGACTTCATATAACTAGCAACATGTGAAATTTTGCTTAAAAGACAAGGATATTTACCTTTCTATATCAAACTGGAAAATACACTCTGGGACCTGAAATGCTGCCAGGGTTATTTCTATAAGAAGATGAAAGAATCCAAAGAAATTTCTTGCACAGAAATCTACTTTCTTTGTGCAACTCTGCTGTTTGCAGCATTGTACCACCAGAACTGAGACTAAAATAATTTTTTGTGCATAAAACATGATTAACAGCTATATTGATGCATAAATGAACAGGGTCCCTCTCTTATTCATATTCGGCTGTACAGAAGTTGGCAAAAGGAAAAAAAAGCTATCATGTTAATGACTAGAGTGAGTAGATATGATCCTGGTGCACAGAAATTACCTATAAAACAGACTAGCCATTCTTAAAGTTACTCTTAGAACAAAGCAGCGTTTGCTGAGAAAGGATGAGGAGCTCTCACCATCACACAACCTTCATTCAGCGTTACGTGAAAATACTGACGGCTGCCTTCACAAAGTCAAACTGCGAAACTAAACTCTGCAAGATGATACTTACTCGTACGATCATAGGATTCATGGCAAGTCCTAGCAATTTCAGCACCAAGCTCAATGTGGTGGCCTGTCTTGTCATTAGGCGCTCCGTCTGCTCCTAGAGCAAACATGCCTCCAGCAAAACAAGTGAGATGTCCCATCTTGTGTTCGAGCAGTCCACCCTTCCACTCAGCAATGTATGTCAGCCCACCGCTTGATTTTCGAATGAGGTGCGTCTCTATGGCCTGCAAAAAGTACATGATTTCAAACCAAAGGTACCATTTGGTAAAGTGTGAGGGACAAAGTTGTCTTGTATGTTATGTCGGCTGGTTTTTCCCCATATTGCCTTAGCTTATAGTAAAATGTAAAATGGATAATATGAGCTACCATAACGTCAAAGTGCAGCCAAACCAACACAGATTAGCATACATCAGCAATGATGATTAACTTTGCTGCAACTTTGAGCAATTTACACAGTACATTTTATAAAAATATTGGAAAGACCTAAAAAATACAATTCCATTTAAAAAAAATTTTTTTTCTTTCCCTTTCTACTTTGAGCAATTTCAGGTAATTTCACTTTTAATGGTGATTAGCCATGACTTTAGCTTCTATAGTTCCCATTTGAATTCTGACTTAAAGGATGTGGTTATTGATACAATTTCATGTCAATTATATGCAGACATAACTCATATTCAAAACACCTAACTCAGTGAGTACACTGAAAGATGTTAGGCCTCTGAGTCTATATGTCATTCCCAAAGTCCAATGAGTTTCCCCTCCCAGACTGAATTCCTCTGTAGTTAACAATCAAGAGTAGGGTCTCACTGAGATTTCTGGAGAAAAACCTAAGCAGAATAAAAATACAGAAATCTCCTAGAAAGAATTAGAAGTTGGTGCCGTTAGCATTGTATGGTCACTGATTACAAAATCCAGGAAAACAAGCTTCCCTTGTGGGAGGAACAGAATTAAAACAACAGAGGAGATGCAGAAGAACACATTAATTAGAAATCCACAAAGTAAGCTATAACTCTTTAAAGGGTAATGGATACGTTCAGTTATACAGCAGTGCTCTGGTTTATTCTGTTGAAATCGTAAGATCTGGAAACATGCATTATACAAGAGAAAAAACATGAATAAAGTATCAGTACCGGGAACTATTAATAAAAAAGCCATGATTTAAAAAAAAAAAAAAAAAAGTATTATAAAGGAAAGATTGTAGTTATTTCTTCCCCTTTAAACATCTGTAAAGGTTGTTTTTATAAGCCTGAAAAGTCTTCTCTGAACTAGAAGCATCAGCAGAATAACTGGACAAGTTTACTTACCAAGTAGTTTTTTTGTGCCAAGAATGTCACATTGAAAACTACACTTTGTTTTCCACTAATATTAGTGCAAAGCACTTAGTAAGGATGTTTTCTGCCCAGCTCCAGACCCACTGTTGGCTCAGAAAACTCCTCCATCCCTTTGTTTCC
This sequence comes from Astur gentilis, assembly GCF_929443795.1. NCBI lineage: Eukaryota > Metazoa > Chordata > Aves > Accipitriformes > Accipitridae > Astur > Astur gentilis. Next base: position 27,035,351 of record NC_064894.1, read on the forward strand.
TCCTTGATTGTATGTTTTTAGCACTAGGTACCTAATGAAAAGCATACCTAAATTTTAAAGCAGCAGTAAATAATGAAGATTCCTGTGCTTTAAACAAATCCTGCATAATTTAACCTATAAAAAGAGGAATTAAATATGAAAGGGAAATGGTGGGAGAACAGTTTCCTTAAGCATCCAAACCACAGACCCCGCTGTGGAAGATGAAAGAATTACAGAGGCTGAGTAGATGTTGAGCTAATTGGTGGTTGTGTATTCCAAATGCATATAAAAAAAGGCTTTTCTGTCAGGTTGGGAAACTAGTAGCGGAATACATAGGTACTTTTTTAAAAAATAATGTTCTTTAAAACATGTATTTTGTGCTCATTTGGGTATAAAACATTTGAATTTGTAATTGAAGAATTGTCAGAACAGAGTTCAAAGAACCTGCTACAAAATGTATTAATGCATAAACAGGCAAAATCAGTGAGAAGACAGAAATAATTGGAAAACTTCCAGAATATTTCAGAGTGCTGTTTGCATTTTTATTAAACGGTTTATATTTTGTAATAGGATGCCTTATTGTTAAAAACACACAACAATTTGGTGGGAAATAGCTTTCAGACTACTTACGCATTCCAAAAAATAAGCTACCTAAACCCAAGTTCAGAAATGAAAACCTTATAATTTAATGAGATTTCATTAAACCTTTCAGCATGGTATCCCCATCTCACCAAATCAACCATTCTGGCAATAGTTGGTAACTCTACCAGTCACTTAGCTGTTGAGTCAGAATTTATTTAAAAAAGAAACACATATAAAAATAGATTGATGACTAAATTTACCTGTATTGCATTTTTTTAGTAAAGAATTAATGAAAGACAGAATGAAGTATTACAGTACCTGACAGAAATAATGGTAATTGTGTACCTTCAGAACTATAGTAACTAGACCAGAGTTGATTCTTGTAGTATGAAAATGGATTTTGCGATACCAATTAAGTCTTTCAGACTTTTTTATTTTCCCCTCTTTTGGCTCAAGATTAAAGTTCAGGCTGAAAAAAAGATGACTTCCACTTGGGAAATTTTAAAATTATTCTAACTGGTGTTAAGAAACTAACAAATTGATGTTAATTGATGCTAAGAATGTCACAAAATAAAAATATATTTCCAAATTAATTATTCATGTTTAGTAAAGCAAATCATCTTGGTTTTATAAATGGGTCCTATTAAGAACTAGTACATATGCCTATTAAAAGTTATTTTTATTATGTAAGCATCTTATTTAAAGCTATTTTTATTAGGTAATTATTTGATATATTACAGACTCTCAAATTGCCTTGTCATACTTTGTACAGTCATGGGTCCCTTAGTGCTAGTTAATACCTCTAGCAATGTATATACCTTTATTAACAGCATGCTAGGCAACTAATCAGTTCTACCTAGACATGAAATCCAAATAACCTTCGGAAGCCATAAGCCCACATGTGCCGAACCTGCAAGTCCATCAGCACTCAACAAACTCATTCTGGGAGGCAGGAAAACAAATGCTGTAACTTGGTAAAGCCTAAACTTCATTTGAAGTTATATGCTTATGAAGTAATAGTTTGTAGAAGTTACATGACTTAAGCAAACTAACCTCAACCGAACCGCTCTCGTAAAGCCCGACGGGCAGAGGAGCGTCTCTTCGCAGAGGGCTGGTAGCTCTTTTTGTGGTACTGGGCAGCGCACCAGCAGAGCGCACAAAACCACTGCCGGGGAGCTTACTGTGGGACTGGCAAAAGCTTCAGCTAAATCAGAGAAGTTTGGCCACTTTGGGGCTGAGCTAGACAAGCTGTTTTCGTCAGAAATAGGTTTCCCTTCTCGCATCACTATTCATCCATCCTCCAACTGAGGACAGAGAGACTAGCCGCTTGCCCTGAAACAACATTCTCCAAAGGCTTGCTAACGAATTTGCCGTATGAAGGTTGCATGAAGTTTGGAATAATTCCAGCATGGCATCGAAGTGTGAGATTATAATGAATTTTTTTAGGTGTGTTCCAGTTGTTTCAGGAACTCAACATAAAAAAAAAAGTTATTATAAAAAACCAGCATATTTTCAAAAACCTCAAAAATGTAAATGCTTTTCATCTTAAAAAAAAGTATGAGTAGAACATATAAAAGAAAATCCCCAACATTAACTATCGATGAATGTATTCATTGAAATTTTGAACTCCTGTATCGATAACAGTATTTGCAGCATTAAGACATGGTAAAACCTTCCTTTTCCCACAAGTCCAACCTAATGATAGTTTAATTTCAGAATTTACTTCCAAATGTTGTTAAAGCACTAATTCTGGAATGTATGTTTGTATAATGCATTTATATAATGCCTTAGTATAATAAAATATTTTCAAAGTAAACAATAAACAAAAATCAGTACTCTTTCACTTATCCATTCTGAATCCATACCCAAACTGTCAAAGTGCCACCTATCATCCATCTATTGGAAATTCACAAAACTGCCACTCACATTTTTAATAATGTGGTTATAATATGATGGTACATACTTCAGTGAGCAGCATATCAAAATATTTTTCAGTGATTTTCACAAAGACTGTAAGCGCCATCAGGCTAGACTGAACTTTCTGAAAGAGATTCATTTTTTTAAATAAGCTTGAGGTCCAGAGCAGGACTAAATTGCTAGCTGGGATACACCCGCTATTGTTTAAAGTATAAAAAAAAAACCTCGAATGCAACGTTGAGAAATTACTAGGATGAGGAAGCAAAACTATCAGTTTAAATGAAGATATAATAAGCCTCTCCAAACTTGAGCAGTAGGATGGAAATTCAGCAGGGTTACAATCCCATAGGGAAATGCTACTTGCCATCTGCAGTGCTGTGGGCGCGGTTCTGGCAGGGAAATCAAGTTACTAAACCAAGTTGTTGTAAAAGGAGAATAAGTAGTATGGTGACAAAGATCCACCCAAGTGAAAAGCTCTGTTTGGTAGAATTAATTCTGAATTTCATACTTAGAATCAATTTACTTTTATTTTGATATAATTATCTACACACTTAAAAATGGGACACGTTTATTTGATTTGCAACTCTATTACAGCTTGGTCCCCACCTACGAATAATTCCTTCCTGCACTGCTTGCAGATCAGGTGGTGTCGTATTTATCACTTAAAGATTATTATTTCATTTTACTGTAACAAATATTCTCAATATAAGCCAATAAACAGTATCTGCAAATAATAAAAAAAAACAAACTAGAAGAACATGGCCTTTGATTAGCTGAAAATACATTATTGATGAATAATTGTTTGGAGCTGGTACAGTTTTTAAGTAAACAGAAAATTAATTTTACTGTTTTCCAGAATGTATTTCTGCAATTCAAAGAGTAATTTCTTTCTTTCCGTCAAGGTAAAGCAGAGACTGCGCAACATAAAAGGTTACAGTGAAGAAGTGGCTGCAAATGTGTGTTCCCAAAGGGAGCAATAGCAGATGCTACCTGGGAGTGACCAAAAGGGAAAACAAAAATTAAAAAAAAAATAATAATTTAAGACAACCTCATTTTAGACTGTCGTGGACAAAAAAATGAGAGGAAGGAAGGGAAACTAAAGGAATATAAACAACATTTGCCAGTTATTTAAAGAAATAAATTTACTGCATGTAAAGCTGATATGGCATACCGTTTGCAGTGTACCTGCAAGTCTTGCAGCCAGACTAACTTTTATGGCTGATACAGTTCCTGGCAGTTGGGGTTTTTTTGTGCTTTTATGTAAGGCGCTGCTTACAGTCCTCACTGCAATAAAGCCTTTAACTAAATTACTTTTTTTTCCCCATCTTGTAGGAAATTATTCCTTCTGTACAACAACTATGAAAATGCTTGAGCACTCAATTAGAAACACTAACGGTCCCTTTTACAGTTTGAATTGTGACCCAAGTGCACCTTGTATTACTCCTGGAATCTTTCTCATGAGTTCACATATTAAAATTATGCCCTTGCCTATCTGTCACACTGGAAGAACTGCAGTGAATGAGACATTATGAATTGTTTAGGTTACAGGATTGCACATTGCATGTGTGCGTAATCGCTGTTATTGACAGTAGAAAAGAGAAACTCTCCAATTTTTTCCAACCTGATTTCCTTCCCCCTCCTGCTCCCTTTCTTAAGGGAGTATGTTTTGCATTCTCTGCTTATCAGCCCGTTCCTTAAGCTTTACATTACACTGGCGGTCCTCGCACTCGCAAAATTAAGTAAAACTGGACCCTCCTAATAAATGCCTATTTTCCTTCATTCAGTTCTTCACTCTAAGCTTTTCACACAGCTTAAGCACTGTCTTCACCACCCCCCTTTCCTCACTCCCCAACTTGATTTTGTGATGGGAAGGCCTTCATTTACCTTTCGACTTGTTTAGGATGTTGAACTGGAGCGCTTACAGAGAAACATAGAGGATACAGAACTGAACTCATCTCACTGTTAAGTAAAAAAAACCAATCCGCAAGCTTATTTTTAACAGAGGGTGTTCTCTTGGTGGATTATGCTGACAGGTAATAAAAATATTAACAGAGATGCCTACAGAACACAGATGGAGGCTTCTCAGGAAAAATGTTCTGTACCTCAAAGCTGCTCAATTCAAAATAAATGTGCACCACAAAATAGTCAACTCTGTTAAAGGAGCAGGAATAACAATTTACAAACCTCAAAATACAATGTAGAACTGCAGTTCTACTTCCTCTAGTACTTCGGCATTTTACCTCTCCTTTTACAGTAACTCTTTAATTATGATTAATGAATTTCAATGACTACTGCTGTTTTAACACCCAAAAGCAGGTGTTTCATTTCCCACCTCAAGATGTCACTATAGCTGGAGATAACACTGCCTTTCAAGTCATAGCCATACCTTAATAAATTTGAAACTTCCAAAATATGATCCTAGTTCTAAATTTCCAGGGTTTATAATGTTTGTTTTGGGGATAATTACAACTCCACAGGCTTCTTTACAACAAAGCACTATAAATTACCTCAGTCCAAACTTCTAATATATTTTTCTTCCCTTAGGAATCTTCTTCATAAACAGTATTTTGACAATTTGAAGCAACAGTGAGTATGAAAGAGAATTCTGCCATGTGATATTTCCAATGATTCAAAGATGTATAATTGTCAATTGCTTACTTATCTATTTTAATATTTACAGCTTGCACCAATATATTTTATTGCTTTGAAACAGCACGCAGCAGGCAGGGCAGGATTATTGTGGTTTTGCATGTTGTGAGTTTTTAAGTCCTTTGCCTGTTTTCTTGACTTTAAGTTACTTCCCTCAGGTTTCCTCTGTTGAGTTATCTAATGCGATTGATGCTTTTCTTCAGCAATCTTCATAATTCATCAACTTTATCTTTTATCCAAAATTCCAGTGAGTTTATTATGAAAAGTTTAAGATTTGCATTGTTGCATTATTACAGCTGTTTTGGAGATGGCAGAAAAACATGGCACTTTTTTTTTTAAACTTCCTATTTATTAGTTGGTTCTGTTTTCTTAAATGTCATTCATACAGGTTTTAAATACATCTTACAAGATGCATGAATCACGTGAAAGCATACAGTCAGAAAAACTAGGATGGAATAGGAAGTTCAAGCCCTTGTTACAATATTTAAATACTTCTGCCAAAGAAAAGTGCCATCTTATACTGAGGTCCTCACTGCTTACTCAACTGCGCTTTAAAAATCAAACCTGAAATCTGAACACAGAAGAACTTTCATTTGTTTAAACACAATACACAAGAAGCATTTTGAAAGCAGTAAGGCACTTACTGCTTTTAGACTTAAGATGTGTTATACAGACAAGCTTACATGTGAAATGAAATATGAGTGCTTATAATGGAGATGCCTAAATTTTTAAAATGGAAACATTGGCAAACATTTAACTACTGTGATACCTATCCATCTGATGATTAAAAAGATGATTAAGTTCTAGGGGAAAACTGATAATTTACTTTTGTTTGGAAATCTAATTATGTTTCTCCCCCACAGATCTATTAGTGTCTCAAAAAGCACCAATGCTCTTGCACTAAATGTACTTAATGCTGTCTGCTACCAGAAGGCTAGATTTATTCATATTCTTAAAACAGTATTAATGGAATAGCATGAATCAAAACAAGTTACTCTCAAAATGTTACATTATGTATTTTCTGAATATTCTAGAACAAGTACCTACCGCTCCTGACAAGCTTTTTTGCTGTAGAGAAGGAAGGCAAAATAGCACAAAGAGTGAGGACACAGCTGCTCTGACAACAACAGCAAAGCCACGAGCAAAAAGGGACAATTTCTCTCACAAGGCTTTTCTAGTTAAAATCCTCCTTAGAGTTCTAACAACATTATAGCTTGCTGCTTCTCCTGACAGTCCATAAACAAGCAAACGTTTTAATAAGTACTTTCTATAGTCCAAAACATAGACACTGTGCAGTTATAAGTAAATTATTAACAATTTAAAAATCTGCAGAAGCCTGTCTTTAGTCTTGATGCTTTCTGTAAGCAGTTGCTGAGAGCCTCAAAACTCCTGTCAAGAGGAGAAATACAGGGAAGAGACTAAAAAGGAGCAGCGAGTCCTCTGTATGTTCTTGTCTGTTAAGCGTAATGAATCTTGTGTTCCTACATAATACAGCTATACTATCGCTACGTGCAGAACACCAGTGCAGCTGGGTGATAAATATTTTAAACATGCCAGCTGACAAAATATGTAAATAAACTGCCTGTTTATTCATTTTTACACGTTTAAGTTATAGACAATACCTCCCTTCCTCCCCCCAGAATATATGCAGTAGGAATGCTGGGCACCCTGCACCAACTGTTTCATTCTGAAGATGGGCTCCTATTGCACCACCCGCCCTATTTATGGATTCCCTTCAATGCCAAGAAGTGCGTAAGTATTGAATGTTCAATTCATTAATCTACTTTTGGCTTTACCCAGTATGACAAACTAGTCTAATTGAGTTGTTGCAGTTCTGTCATTGTCCACATCAGTTATGTAGTCTTTAAGATCACTACCATCACAAAGCAAACCACTTCAAGCAACTTAATGGAAACTGCAGTCAGCACAGACCAGCCACCAGACTGTCACCACAGTTAAATGGACCCTCATGAAACTCTGGAGATGAAAATGGCCTATCTGCCAATACCATGTTTTCAGTTTGCTAAGAACACGTTCTCACCCTCATTTCAATGAGAAAGGAGTCTACATGGATTTGTTTTATTTATCTGAAAGGCTGAAATCTCAACAGCCCCAGAAAACATTCACTACTTAATGATGACAATTAAATATACCACCCCCAACAAAATCAAAACCATATAGCTTCCTCTGGCAGAGTACGAACTGAGTATATCAAGGCTAGTCTCAAAAGTTAGCAAGGTGCCAAAAAAAAAAAAACGTATAAAAAATTAAAAAGCGATCCTATATATTTTCTGTCTGAATACTCAAAATCCCAAGGCCAAAAGTGACTTTTTCACCTTTTGATACCCACAAAAGTTTACTGCATTCCTTAATCGCCAACCCAGTGTAGCAGCAGGCTGACTTTCAGGAGTGCTGTTGAAATCTGGCAGAGAACAGCCATGGCACTGCTTCACAACACCTACTCTTCTTTGTGCTATTTCCATTGTTTCTACTTTCACGTGCTAGGTTCTCTGAAGATCACTAGTTTTCTTGTTACAATCTTCTAAGCAGTTGTTACCCAGTAAGAAAAAATTAAACAATCGAAATGTCTAAAAGTAAACTACCCTGCGTAAAGGTAAAACTGCAGATCGCAGTGGCTTTACCTCTCTGATACCACGGGGCCACCGTGGGCTGCACTGAACTGAGCTTCTTGGGAACTGTTGGCAAGAGATTCTCCTTCTTCCTGTGAAATTGTTCTAGGCTGAGTTACTACTCTCTACAGCCTTTAGATAGGCCACTTCTCTACAAATACACTGAGGAGGGGATGAAGGTGGCATCAGAGAGAGAAAGAAGAAATATTTAAGATGCAGAAAGCTTGCACCAATGGCCATAAATAAATGCAATGGGAAATTTGGAAGACACCTGACCATCGGACATCAAGCGTGAGACAACTTATTAACAGGAGTAGTGGGAAAACCGCCGTTCAACTTTCAGGGCTGACACACTCAAGAGAGGAAGAGGATTTGATGCAGTTGCTTGTGACACTGCTGTTGCTAGACTAGGTATAAGTGAACCCACAAGGTCCATTTTTGCTCTAAATTATCACATTCTCTTACTAAACCTACTCAATTGTGTCTCAGAGATCAACTGTGTTAACTGGAAAGAGTGGGACGGTTCCTGTCCCGGTTACTTGCAAAGACTGATAGATTATCCTATGGGGAGTTACATCCTCAAAATATGACGAAAAGCTGAATGCACGTTTGTTCTCTAACTAAATGTTGCATGCTATCCATTGAAACCAGTTTAAGAAGATCTCTTACTTCCTTTATTATGTGAAACAGAGACATTATATGCATTGCTTTTCAAAAGAGAAAAGTAACTTACATTAAAAATACATTCACTTGCCTTTTTGTGCAAATTCTAAGGCTTATGAATCCCTCTGATGGCCTTAAAAATACATTCATGTTATGCTCTGGTATTCAAAACAAGACTATCTCTGTCCCTTGTCTCATCAGAAATAAACTGTTCTTAAATGGCATCAGCCAAATACACATCTTATTCATGGCAAGCAGAAAAAGTTTTTAAATCTAGTTTGACATCTTAGTTATTGCTTTTAATTTAAGCCATGAAACAATCTATAGGTGCAACAAAAATTCTAATAGAAAGAACTCTCTGTTTTTAATATGAGTTACAGAACAACGTAAGAAATAACCCCAAAGCTTTATCTAAATAAATTTCAGCTTTTCACAGCAAACTGTAACTCACCATTTATTTTCATTTGTGGTTTCTGGATAGCAGAAGATATTGAATTAGGCATCAAACCTTCACATCACTCTTTCAGAATTTGGTGGGTATGTGCTGGACCGAACGGCCAGGAATAATCATGCCGTTCCCTTTGGCGTAGTCTTAAAAAGATTCTGAAAGCGTCGGGGGAAATTTATCTAAGAAAATATGAAACAGACTCAGAATGCCCAAACCGTGTAGGCTTAGTCATAAAGAAAGACTGCAGCTTGTGCAGACACTTAAATTAGCTTTAATTTAGATAAGTAAGGGATCGATAGCAATAAAGCCAGTATCAGGATGGATTTCAAAACAGGCTAGTTACTCCAGTGAAGAACCTGGCATCTCAACAGGGACCAAACAGTCTGAAGTTTCTGTAAGCAACTTCCCTGCTGTTTCCTGAACAAGCTACATTACAACATCAAGCTGTACCTCCACAGGCTGCATATACACTTTGAGCTTTGGCACACATCTACCTCAGTATAGAAAACAGAGGACAGGAATGCCATTGCTCACAAAGTACTGGGAATAGCATTCAACCAGCAGTGTGGCGAAATCTAGCACGTATTTAGTGATCATTTGGCCCTCTCAAACACGGATACTCTGGACAGACACGATGCCTGGACTGCTTAAGAGCTAGTACTACTAAAAAACATTAAGATAATGGGTACTTTAAATCTTAGTCACAGGCAGCAAAGCTCAGACCCCGTCATCGATATTGCCACATTTGGTGATGCTGCTGACCAGACAATTCTGCTCCCGCAGCTCGATCCCGAGCAGGGAGAACTGGCTGCGCAGAGCAGTGGCCATCACCACTTCTGCTCCCCCCGCTGGGACCTCGCGATGCCTGCGACAACTTTTGTACCCGAGGAGGCTGTTACCCTGGTATAGCCAAGGTGTGAGTTTAAACAAAACCACGCTGCTGCGCCCCGCACGGACGTACCTCGGAGCGCTCCCGTCCCTCTTTCCCGACAGCCAGCCAACGGCAGGTAGCTCTCGACCCGTCGGACGGTTCGGGCTGGCTCGGGGGGGACCCAGGCACATCGCGACCATGCAGCCACCACGGGGCTCGTGTGGCGTAAGGCAAGAGAGATGTTCCTCGCTCCAGCAATGCGCTCATGGTCCTGCCAACAAGGGTGATGGTCGCACCGCATTTGGGATATTCTACCTGCGGCGGTTTCCAGAATAGCTGTCCTAGCAAAAGCATGGTCTTTTACCGCGTGCATCTATGCACTAGCACTTACCCTGTGTAAGAATGCATTAAAAAGAAAAACCTGACAACATTAAACCAGTGGAAGTAGAAGACTAGAAGCAGCTTTGAGGTGCTTCAAAACTCCTTCCATGGTAAGATGAATTGATATCGTATTATCAGACACTTTGTTCTCTCTTTTTGGCTGCCAACCTAATGGCTGAGCTATTACAGTATCACTGTTCTTATGTTACAGCCTCAAATGCACTCAAACCTAATTTAAAATCCACCTTTTGCTCTGAAGCTGAAACCACGTTAGCGGTGAAAATGAGGCCGACCGCATCCAAATCTGCACTTACAAAATTAAGGGCAGGATTTTCTTAACAGAGGATACTCGGCCGTCAAATTTACCAGAGATCACACCCTCCCTCAAATCATCACATATGACTTTTCTCTCTAATGAAAAAAAAAGATAGTTGCAATCAGCCAGGGTCGTTATTTTTTAAATGTCACCACTTTCTGCAGTATGGGAAGTAAAAGGAGACTTAGGCCTCTTCCTTAGGGACAGTGCATTTCCAGATGTATGAAAGAATAAGCAGATATTGCTTAGCATCTCGAAGCCTTGTCTACAGAGGCACTGTACATACATACAGTTAGTAAGAGATAAAAGTACTGGCCCTAGAGAGCTTCCAGTCAAAACAGATGAAAGGATGGGAAAAAAAGAAGTCATATTATCCTCTTTTTTTAATATATATATATATATATGAAAGCAAAGAACCAAGAAAATAGGTCATTTGCCCAAGACTTGAAGGAAAGCCTGTAAATATGAATTTAAACTTAATACTTCTGAAGTCTCAATCTGGTGTCACAAAACCATTATTTCTCCCAAAACAGCACATTAAGGAAATACCATCAATAACAAAGCAAACTGCAGACCAGAAAGACCATAAATAAAATACCACATAGAAATGTAAGTATGAACAATTCTGATTTTTGAAAACTTTCTCTTGTGTCCGATTTGAATAATTGACTGTTTCACAGAAGCCAGCAAATATATGTCTCTTGTAACAAAAAGTCATTGTGCAACAAAACCTCCTATTTTCATTTATAATTATCTACCACAATGTATCGATCCCTGTGTTGACCACAGTCAAAATACTCTAATGGCTGAAATATGAGGTCAAAATGCAAGAGAGGAACTCCCTCCTGGACGTAAGGAAAAAGGACAAAAGGAATATATTTAGGTCTGAGGAAAAAAGAATTGAACTTGTTTCTGAGAGCTACTTGTGGATGCATTTTTTGTTGCATATTTTATACTTTTCTCCTCCAGTATCAAGCAAGAACTGACTGTATTGCAGTTGGAAAAAAAATAGCTATACTTCAAGACTCTCCCCTTTCCCACAGTATCTGTATTCCTCTAGCATTTATATTTGATGAAGTCTTTTTAAAAGAGAAACTAATTCTTAAAAAAACCCCACACTGTGGTGGCAAAGACATAAATCTCTCACATTGTCCCCAGAGCCTGTCTCTTTAGGATTATTATAGATTAGATTATTATGGAAAGGAAGACTTAAATATCTTATTTACCTGAACAGCATCATAATACATTTTCTTGCCTTCTTCATCTGTCTTGTCCGACATCAGCCATGCCTTGAGCAAATATTCATAAAAGCTATCCCCAAGCCCTCCAATGGAGACGTGATCTTAAAAGGGAAGAAAGAGATTGAACAACAATTTCATCTTCAGCCTGGGCAATAAAATACAATTACAGTTTGAAACAGTGCGTTTAATGATCTCGTCCTACAACAATCTTTAATAAATGTAAGCCTGGAACCTCAGGAAAAACTTAACTGGTATATACAGGCAATTATTTCTTTAATTGCTAACTTCTTCATCAAGCTAAAGCACCATAGTTATTTAATATCCACAGCATGCCCACAGGAGTTCATGGCAAAGAAACAAGAATTTATATGTTTAACATCTAATTCATGTAGTCTTTCCCATACAAAAAAGTGTTAATCTAAGTTCTTTTTTTTTTTCTAAACCCAGGAAAAGAAGTAGAAAATGCTCCGTTTAAGTCACTTTGTAAAAAAGGCCAAAATGTTTTAGCTCCTTACTTCATAGTTGAATTTCAGGTTATTTAATGGTATATCAAAATACCTACCCATATGTTTAAAAATACTACTACGTTTTTGAACATCTGGCTGCTCTCAGAACTCAGCAGTGGTTCTGGAAGGAAAAAAAACCCAAACCCCAAAACAAAACACTTTGCTACATCTACAGAGGATTATTGCTATCACACTGCTTTATTCTACCCGATGCTTACTAAGTGAAATCATCTAGTACTACAGATACTGTGATTATTCAGCTGCACGTGTTTAGGACATGACTCTGCAAACACTAATACCACACAAGTCAGACCGGTCAGTGTCAGCTGCACCAGTGATGTGAGACTTGGCGATGCTCTCAGCTGCCTGCACAAGGCTGCACTCACTTGCTGTCCCCGAGCCTAAAAGATTCTTGGCAAGATTTTAATGGGCTATCATGATTTCAGCATAGATCCCCTAAACACATGAAGTACTAAAACTATATATATATGTAAAGTGCTTCTCTAAGCTCCATTAAACAAAGAACACTAGCTAGAGGTTTTCTTTTTTAAGTTGGTGCTGCCTGGTAACATTAAAGGATTTGGTATTTATCGAGTCTTCAGCGAAAGGATTTCAAAGTGCTTTACCAGGACTACTCATTTATAACACTCAATTTTACAGCGAGGAAGGGATCTGCTAATTCCACCCGAGACATCCAGGATGGAGATGTGGTTACGTATATCACGCAGCAAGTCCATGAGTCATACCGCAAAATTCTGGGCATGAGAAAAGCAAAACACGCATGGGGTAATCCAGGCTCATGAAGCGAGATGCAGAAGGGTTAGTGGTACAGAGCTCACACTTCCCAACACCTAACTCTGATCTTAGCTTCAAAGTTATGCCTCTGTTGGTGGAATTCAAAAGAACACAGAGAATTTATTTTTAAACTCCTTAGTATCTTCTTTTCATGGAATGTCTCCCTTCACCTTCTGAATAGTTTGCAAAGCCATACAAATGTAGAAGATACACATTTTTCTAGTCAAACTTAATTAACAGTGTCTTTTTCCTCCACTAGCCTGTGACATACAAAAAATAATTTAGCTTTCCAAACGTATCCTGTCCCTTTGGCTAACAAATACATTGTACCATCAAACCTGGGTTATAAACGGCTTTTTTCCTCCTTCCTCTTCTGAATGAGATATATTACATTTCTGGAAAGAATACACCATTTATTTAATTAAATGTTCATGATCCAAAAGGAAAAGAGGCTTCTTAAAAAAAAGACAACATTTTCTATGATCAAGGGCTGATCTTTGAACAGCAGCATTTAAATGACCTTTACGGTTTCCTAAATAAATTACCATAGAAACCTCTGACATTTGCAAACTAAATAGCACAAGCACAGTTTCATCAATAATAAGCCCTGTTATTATATACATTATTGCAGTAGACAAATCCAATTGACGCATGCTGCAGCAAATCACTGTCAGTTTACTGTCAAAATAACAAGGGCTAAATGAATTTACAAGAACAATGGCAGTGATCCAGCAGTGTCCTTCACAGTTACAGCACTGCTAGAGAAGAAACGTTCAGAAACTATAACTCCATCCCCACTTGCTGTTTGAGAGAGAATACTTCTGTCTTGTACCAATTAAGAGTCTAGGGTTTTGGTTTTTTTTCCTTTTGTAATCCGCTGAAAACAGCCTAGAAAAGCAATCTCAAATAAAACATCTCTCAAGTCTTACATTCTGATCTACTATGGGAAAAAAAATTAATACATCACTGTCTGCGAACGGAGGCAACTGAATTGGAAGAGATGCAACAAGATGCTTTTGCTGCTTCAGCATGCTAGGGGCTGACCTGCAGCACCATCCGTGTCCGTCATTTCCATGCGCAGGAAGCTACTGCTTTGTCAATACGACGTGTTACTGGAAAGCAACGCTGGTCTAAACTCTAGGTTTTCTTGTGCACACCAACAAAAACTGGCATTTATGTGAACGAGGACTACATAAGACACAATTATACTAAAAATAGGGAAGTGGCAAAGGCTATAAGGCAGACTAAGTGACTGCTTTAAAGTAAGTAAGGCAGAGCCACTAATGGTGTCAGCTACTAGAAAGATCTGCTCTCATGCAGCTCACCAAAAAGCTGAGTTTCTGTGGCTGACTGAAGCCGAGGAAGGAGGTAACTGGACCTGGCTCGCAGATGCTGAGGTGGCCTTCTAACCAAAGCCAGTGCCTACTGCTGTAGGATCAACGCTTCCAGTGGAGGTTTTAATGTTTTACAATGCTGTGCTAAACCAACATGGGTAACAAGTGGGCACACATCTCTCCTGTAAATGGATGTCAGAGTTTACACCAACATGCCAACCGGAGTCGAGGGTTATGCATGCTGAGCTGCCACAGGCCTTGTGGCACGGTGACCTGAAGGAAGCCCCACAGCGTAGCAGGCTAGAAGGCTTTCTAAAGTGACGGGCATACTCCTAATTCCTAAAGGGAAAAGGCCTTTGCCTTGATGGGCCAATACAACTGAGCAGCACAACCTTTTTGGACATCTTTTTCATTCAGAGAGTGACACAAAGCATTCAAAAATATATTTTATTCAATAGAACAGTCATGCTTTGCCTTTGCAAAAATTATCTTATCTATCCAGACTATGGCCAGTCCCATAAGGACTCCAGAACCTCACTTCCACCTTAGCTGCATCCTAAGCAAACTGTTATATTCAAAAACTTCTCCAGTCCTTTCCCTCTCTTGTATTGTCTAACCAGCTCCAACACTGATAATCTACAGGACCATCTCATCTGACCGTGTCTTTTCAGACCAAGAGAGTGTATCTTGCTTGGTTTCTTTCAGTAAAGGAGGAAAAAGGGAGGAAAAAGTACGAGAACACCGAGTCACGTGAATGGGATGGTGGTAGACTGAAGTAGGAAAAGTGGAAAAAGTAGGATCTCTAGAATCGCGATCCTGCACACTACGTAGGCTTTGAACATGTTAGGAAGATCGGAGAAGGCAATGTACAACAAGAAAAGGCTCAGTCATCAGGAAGGGGCTAAGAAGTTCAAATACTTCAAAAGCATTTTATGATACCCTTTCCCTTCTAATTTGGGTGTCTCCAGTAATGGTTCCAAGGGGATTAATGCCATGATATAGTTCTGTTTAGTTTGCTTCCTCAGTTGTTGGCATTAAACTTCAACAGAAGTCACAGCTGGTATTAACAGGAAAGACTTTTTTTTTATATTTTTATATTCAGTGGAGCCACACCACTCTAAAAATATGGAATTTGATTCAGACGAGCCAACAATGTTTCCTTAAACAGCTACTTTAAAGAGCACTTTAGATTTTTGAATAAAAAGCTTTTGTAGTCTACAAATTCCTTTCCAAAATGATACATATTCAGACATTTCCTGGCTTGCAGAAGCCATACTGAAAGATCAAAGAAAAATACATCAAAAACCAGCAAGTAGGATTAGTATTATTTTTATATTTGTAGTAGTTTTTACATTGTACAGAACCTCAGATACAATGTGAGTTTTTACACTTTATAAAAATTCTTTTTATATATATATATATATATGTACATACACACACAAAAGACATGTAACAACGATTGAAAAAAGTTAATAACTGTGAACAGCACACTGATAGACAGGTCATAGTACCAAAGAAGTGATCTACTTACGCTGGCCCCATTGGCCACTGCTGGGATTCAGATAGTTGGGGTAAAGGCCCTCTGGTTTATCCAGTCGATTTAGAACTTTTCGAATATTCATTACCTATTGGAAGGGTACAAAACACTAAGCACTGATCCATTTCCCCCCAAAAAAATTAAACAGTGTCAGTACAAAAGTCTTAAAGCGCAAATATCCCTAAAAATAAAAAAATAGTCTTGTTCAACACGTATACCTGAATACCTCTGTGCAATCATGTTACTATTAAAAAAGATCCTCTAAGCTGATATCGCCATGTAAACGAGCTCCTCAAAACCTCAAGTTTCTGTGTCAAGTGTCGGTAATGAAACAACACAACAGCAGCAAGCTCCAAAGTTCGGGACTTGCCATACAAAGTGTCTCACCCCTCCACAGCATACCGAAATTCACGGAGGCTAGTTGCCTTAACTAAGCTCAGCTACTTTGTATATTCCTCATATACCCAAATCAGAAGTGGTATTAAATATTAAGGCCATCACCTAGTTCAGATGCAGAAGTGAACTGTAAAGCAGTTTTGCCTGGAAAGGAAAGCTTCATCCAGCCAGCCTGCCCAGCAGGAACCCACGCAGCCCTGAGCGCTCCGCCGGCACTGTTAAGGAGCTCGCTACAAATGAGAGGCCCGGGGAAACAATTACAGTCCAGATGCTCTGCAGCTGGAGTCATTCAGCAGCACAATCCATTGCAGGGCACATGAAATAATTTATACTGAATTTTTAACATTCACAGAAAAAGCAAGCGTAGCAACTTGGGAGAATGAAGATCCTGAGCACCACAGACCAGAAATCATAACAAAAAGGTACTGACAGCTTCATTATAACACCCTGAATGCCTAGAGATCAAGTGAACTAGCTGCCGAGAAAGAAGATATATTAGCTTACACCAAGCTGCAGAAGGATTTCTGTTGTGGTACACAAACTGCATTCTGCATCTTGACACTACAATTGCTAACAGTCATTGCCCAAATGCAGACTGCAAGTCCTAGAGCTCATTTAATGAATTCTTCTATGAATTCTTCCATGCAAAGCTTACTCCAGTGTTTCTTCTTCTTTATCAAGCGTACCAGCCCTGGAATGGCTTGCCTTGGAGGGCTGTGGAATCGCTGCCTCTAAAGGGTTTTAAAAGCAGCTTACACAAACAGATTTCCAGCATCTTGCAGCTATAGCTCAGTGCCACTTTGGAAGAGAACCATAGGCTAGGATTTTTAACATACACACTTTCATCACACGTTAACTGTCTCTTAGTAGAACAGATGTTATACATTAAATTACCATAAATGTCAGAAGATAATTAAGTTATGTAGTAAGTTTGTTTCTGGCTTTTCCTGGGTGCTGCCACCCACCCCATCCCTCCCCCACAGTTCAGATCTGTTTAAGAGAAACTCCGTCTTTAGATTCACCCCCAAGTACATTAACATTGCTAGGAGTTTGCTTCACAAAATTCATTCCAGTGCTGACAATGGTATTGCAGCAAAGTCATTCAGTCCTTCAAGTCTGGTACAACTAGTATTCATTTTAGATTTGACCATTGCTTTTAAATCTACCGCTAAACATTTGGAATGTCATTATTAATTACATTACTAGATAGATAATATCAATTTTAGCTAACGTGGGGCAACTGCAGTAAGAATACAAAACCAAAACAAGTGGAAGTTTTAATTAGGAAAAAAAAAAAAGATAAATGATACAGTGTATTATAAAGAACAGGGCTTGCTGACTATTTACACATTGAAAAACAATGCAAAATTGCTTAGGGGGGAATTGAGGGAAGGAGAAGAGGAGTTGCTTTTTTCCATGGCTCACGTAAATAAAAAGTATCCAGCAGACAAAGTTATAAAATTTTGGAAGAATTAGTAAGCACAGTAACTGTTTTGTCAAAGGATGTTTTTTTTTTCTTCCCCCAAAGAAAGTTCAAAGCACATCTCTCAAAGGTCAGTGCAATGGAAGGGCTTTCTGACCTCACTGACAGCAGCGATATTATACAGCATTTTGAAGACTAAACTTGCTGAATTCACACAAAGTAGCCACGGTGCTTTGCTTTCTATAGGCATCACATATTATCCCCCATATAAAGTCAATTTTTGTTTTCACCACATTCAGGTGAAGTACTGAAGAAAGCTCTACGGTCTGATTGTTTAATGTGATACTAATTTGGAACATAAACAGAAATAAAGTGTTTTATGGGGCTGAGTAAGTGCTATATACAAGAAGATGCATCACAATGATTTTGGAACAGACTTTTGACTTTATAATACGAAAACACACCAAGGTGATTAGGGAGACATCCAGAAAAGATCTACCTCCTGTGACAAATGCTTATAACTGTGGAAAATCCCTCCCCTGAGATACTAGTCTCCCAACACGTGATGTATCTTTTACAACATGATTTTGACTGAATGGTCTAACCTTTTCAGCAAAGACAGGATTTCCAGACAGGTGGCTCAAGTGTACAAACTCCAGATGCAAAGTCCCAAATTCTGCCAAAATGCTGCTGCCGCCAGAGGCCCATGGCCAATTTCGACCAATTCCACTAAGATGGGGGGGAAGAGAAATACAGAAAATAACCATGAGCATCTATAAAGCAATGCTAATAAAATATAACAGGTAGTAGACATACTATTATCAAGAGAAGATAATTAATTTAAGATGTACTTAATATCTACATAAGAAACCATGCTTCAGCAGCCTTCCCCGACTTCACCACAGGACTTTGAGTTACTTCGGTCCAGTTCTGTTTAGGCTTGTAAAACCAGTTCTTGCAACAAGCCAGTCTTTTAGCTCATGAATAGCTCCATTACACCCATCACTGTACCAGTGCTTCACTGTACGATATCACGTTTAAAGACGTTACAAAAAAGAGTATTCTCGTACTTCACCTGTTTTCCCTGTATTTAACACAACACTCTCCAATTCTAATTCTTCCTTCTACAGTGCAATTGTTTATTAACGTAAAATACTGCATATATACAGCACAGGCTTTAAGTACTACATGTAGTATATCGTTCTCAACACCTCAGAATTTAACAGGGTAGGATATGTAAGCGTTGTCTGTCCAGGCAATCTTACCAGGATGGGTAACTTCAGTTTTAATTAAGACCGAAAGATACTTCACAGCAAAATTAATCTCAGGTTTGTGCTGAGAGTAGAGAAAAGCACATTTATTGCTAAATCCCCACTAGAAACTAAGCTGGTTGAGATTCAGGATGAAAAGCCTGCTGAAGTTTCATTACAAAAAGTTGGGTTTTTTTCCCTTGAAATTTCCAGCAGCAATATTCAGAAAACCCCCTGAAATTAAAGAAAAGCTAGCCAACTTTCTGGAGCATCTAGGTGAATAATAACATATTAGACCAGCATATTATTAGCATGAATGTTGGATATAAATACACTTATTAGGTACTGGAATGTCTTCCTTATTTTCAAGTTGTAAACAGCATTAAACACACATATAAAAATAAAAATGTAATTTTACTTTTACACATAAGCAGCCACTACAGTCATCAGTTAGCACTTGCACAACCATAAAAATCGGGTATTCTTCCTGAGCTAAAATGTGAATCATACTATGAAAAAAACAAAGCAAAACCCCCAAGGAACCCCATCTTTAGTTCATCATGATGGAAGTCCTCTGTTGCATTAAAATTTCTTCTTCAAAAGGTCAAGTATTTATAACTGAAGTTTAACCCATATAATGAAATTAAGGCTCCATTAAGTGAATTTCCCCACTAGCTATATTAACACATTATTTTGAGATTTCTGTCACACACACAAAATAAAAACAAGTCATTAAACTTTAAAAGAAGAGTAACGGCTCCAAACAAAAAGCACATTCGTGTTCTACTTAAATATCATGGCTTTAAACCGTGCAACACCTTTGGCTGCCTGGCCTGGAGCTGAAGGCACCGCTGGAACTTACTCAAGTACCACCAAAACCAAACCCAGAATATTACCTACTGATAGGTGGATTTGTATTGTCCCATTTCTGAAGTACCATAGCATCTGTCAAATACTCCCCATAGGTACGCTCTAGATTTTCTTTTTCCCAGACCATAAAGCATTGAGTGACTAAGCTTACGCGAGCGCTGAGTGGAGGGAGAACTCGGTGGAGCAAAAGGAAAGAGGACAGATGTGGCTCCCCTGGCTGACCATGAAGAGGCCGGGACTCATGGAAGTCCCCTGATGCAAATGATTGCCCAAAACTCCAAAGAAGAGAAATGTTTCTAATCTTCATAGCTGCAGGCAAAATCAATGACATAATGAAATCGGCGTACTGCAAAGATGCACGCAATCGAACTTCGATATGATATTTGTACGACAGAAACAGAACACAAGTTTTATGGGATCTGAATATCTCATTTTAAGAGCGATCTTACAAAGATTAGAGTGCTTTTTACATCTGATGAAAACAAAAGCAAAGAGAAAAACCCGCCCGGCTTACAAGCTGTCTGCACTTCAACCTACCGTGGGTCAGAATTTTTCCAAATGGTGACGTAAAAGCATAAGATATTAGAAAATAAGATCAAGGTGAGTACTGCAGACAACATGTCTGGAAACCTCTTATCTACAGAGCGAAGAGCTTACACCTGCAGACTGATTATTCACCCAAGAACGGGCACCATCTCTGGGACACACTGGCCCAAGTCCTGCCTAACTGCTGACTTCTGGGTGAAAATATTTTAGCTCGTTTCCAAATCACCCAGATTAAAAGAGATAACATAACATACTACCGGTAAATAGAGCTCGCTAGGGAAGAAAAAAAAAAAAGTGAAATATTTCAAGGTTTTGAAAAGTTCCCATGTTATGGTGCAACTGGCAAAAGCCCACTTTTTTTCTATTAAATTTCTCAATCAATCTCAAAGTGGAAACATTGAGCTGTTTCTGCAGCCAGGCATCAACCAAACTTAGCAGAAAACATAACAAAGTTCCCGCTTGCACTCCACCACAACGTCTGCTCATATCAACACAACCTGTCAACATTCTGATGTACTGCATTTTGTTAACCAGAAAAATTTTCAAGCCCAGCTATCGAGAAGTTTTCTGCATGCAGCAATACGTTTTACCATGAGTGGAAGATTCTTCCTGCTTAAAATGGTTTGAAAACTAGAAACTTGCATGCAAGAAAAGTAGAAAAACATCTATGTTGCATCTCTGTAGTATTTAATGTAGCTTTTTTTTGTTTCAGTTGGGACAGCTGGTTGGGGGGGGAAGGCATCAACATATTTCTGGCAAATCTGCAAAATAATGAGGATATCTGTTGGTTTAGTCACAGATGGGGGCTCTAAGCCAAAAGTGACAATCTCGGTTCAAGTGATAGAACCCAAGAATTGCAATTCAGTGCCTTAACTTTTTCATGCAACCTTCAGCCATGGATGTCTGATATTCTCTCATATATTTCATGTTTGGGAGCAATGAAAGAGGTAAGTGTTCCATATTCCCTCATACTAACTGCACCAGCCACAGTATTGCTCCTGGTTCCATTTAACTCTATCTTTATTTTAAGGTGATAGTCCAGTGTGCACAGCTAGAGACATTACTAGAGCCCAGGAGATACTCGACAAAGCTCTCAGCCTACAGAATGAGAGATGTTTCATACTCTCTGACCTTTTTTGACCAGGGAATGTAGACTTTGGCTCTTGTTTAACTCTCTTGGCTTAAAAAAAGGAAACTGAAGAGGGTGCTCTCCCCCTCCCCCCCAATTTTCCTCAATATTGTATGCTTTTAAACAGGACAGACCTTAAGCAAGATAGAACCTCAACAGGTGAAGAAACATGGTGAAATGGAAAAAGACTTCTGTGTCAAGGATTATAAACAACGAGCACATTTATAAATGACATGAGATGCCCTAGAAAATAACGTACAATAAATTAAGTGTAATAGCTCAGTAAATCTTAATAACCAGGCATAGTAAAATACTGATTTCTGCCCATGCATCAGACAACACATCCAGAACTCCCAACTCAGACATTTTTCAAGCTCTTCACCAATATTATCGGGGTGACAAAAAATTCTCCAAAGTTAAAAAAATACCTATTTACTCTTCAGCCACAAAGGCAATGCTGGGTATCTATTTACTCTTCAGTTATGAAGTTATAGGCTTTATTCCTGAAGTCTTGAGATGCAAGCCTGGGGCTCTGGCGAAAGGTTTTATTGCTACTCCAAGTTTTAGCAAAACTACGTATAACGTTGCAAGTTCCTACAGTTTTTCTTCCAAGGGCACCCCTTACTCGGGTCAAGAAGCTACAGCAGCAATCTAAACCTGAAGAATGATCAGGGCATTTGGGAGATTTTCAAAAGCTGGCTCATGGCTCTGTTTGTGAGCTGTACAAACTTACATGCGGATCACTCATCTCGACCAGAGCAAAATCTGTAAAACACTGAAATCTTTTTGCAGCTTATTTTCACTCAGTTATTCTTCCAAACTGGTTTCATGTCCCAACTACCTTGTAAGCTGACAAATGCACTCTTCCGAAAGAGATCCAAAGATACGTACCACCACTGGTAGAGGACAGCAAAGGGTGCCCAGGTACGACACTCGCCCTTTCTATTAGCTGCATTCCTTTATCTTGCTTGCTTTTTGTAATTTACTTTGCCACTGTATTTTTCAGTTTTACTATGTTGATAGTCACTACGACCTGTACGAAGTGTCAGTCATGCACTGACATCAGAGTCCGAAATAAAACTTCTATACCCTTCAGGAAGGAAGGAAGAAGCCACAGTACTTAAATTGGTTTCAAGTTCCAGACCGGTACTAAAATCATTTCAGTTTACAGGGCGCTATTTTAACGTATCTCAAATCATTGTGTCTAAAATCGTGTTGTTTATACTACTTAAAACCCATTGAAAAATTCTGTAAAATATTAATAGAACTTTAGAACTTGTTTCTATATTATTATAACCACTGTTATAACTAGTATTATGTAATTAAGTGAAATCTGAAGTAAGGATCTGGATCAGAAAAGCGTATTAAAAGCAGGACCATCACTGTTTTACAATATTTCCCATTTATTTTATAAACTTTGCTAGTGAATACCGACTGCCCCAGAATCTGAAATAAAGTGTTTGTAATTCTGCTGTCATTCATTCTCAGGAAATATGAGCCTGATTGAGCTGGGCTGCTGGTAACTCAACTCAGTATTTTTCCAGTAGACCACTGCTGGTCCTTCTGTACAAAGGAACAGAAAGTATGAGATCAGTATCTCTTCTAAAACGTACAGAACGTACCAGGGGAGAGAACCACAGAGGATATACACATTATAAAGTTCGGGGTTTTTTTTAATTACTGAAATTCAGAGGCACAACAATATTTACGAGGTTATTAAAAAATTATATTATGTCCCCAATATATATAAAGCAGCAGCTAATTTTCAACTGAAAGGAACAGCAAATCCTCAGGGACACTGCACAAATACTTCAAAGGGTCAGAACACTTATCAAATCAAAATTCTTGCCATCAGTGAGCAGAACTGCTTCAGTCTCTGCAGACAGTTTGTTTATTATCCCCCAAGCTTTCCTGGAGGGTACCAGGACAACTCCAGAAGCTGTAGGCAGAGCAGGACTTCAGAATTGCAATATTTAATGCAAAATGCAAAAGCACCACAACCTAATAGTCAGTACCCTCCTGCAGACTTAGCCAGTAGAAAAGGTGAAAGGACAAAATAAAACGGATCCAGCAGCAACGATGTGAAGTGTCCAAGAGCTGCTGTTGCAAAAGGTTTTAGGATTCAATATGAAAATAACTCCCTATAGCCCCTTTGGACTCTACTAATGCTGATCTTTTTTGAAAAAAAGCTACTCCAGCTAGGAAGGTGGGTGAAAATGCAAAACGCTACGGCAGAGGAGTGAGAACACGGCACTGCGAAGGGTCCATTTAAGTTCACCAGAGCCGTGAGACTCCAGCTGGAGCACGCAGGTTGTGCCTGCTACTTCCAGGAGCGCTGAGGGGACAAGGGGATCTGCCCGGAGAATACAACTTACGGCTGGAACTGGTTGGGCTTAATCCTGTTTTAACGGGAACCCGCAGCCCCTGGCTCACTCGCCTCGCTCCGTGCCACCGGCCACCCCTCCGACGCCCACGGGGGAGAGGGACCTTCCCAAATGGGGGCCAAGGAAAAGGGGGAGGGTGATGCAAAGGCCACACAAACTTTCCTGCAGCTTTTTTTCCTCCTCCTTCTCCCTCCCAGCTCCCCAGGACACGCTTCACGCTTCTCCCCGAGTCTCAACCCCCAAGCGTACGTGCCTTATAAATAGAAATAAAGTAAAATTATTAGCTTTTTTGTGAAGGAAAACATCATCCCCTGCTTTTCCCCCCAGAGGAAGCCTGTGGCCCTCAGACAATTTTGAAAGCATGATACGATCGCTTTCCCACGTTTCAGCCTTAAGATTGCGGCCACACGCGATTCGGCTGCACGGCTTACAGCCCAGACTGTAATTCAGCGGACGGACACCGCGAACCAGCTGCGGGTCTGCCCGGCAGCAAAGGTGGGGAAACGGGAGAGCAGTGCAACTCCAGCAGGGGTGTTCACAGAAAGAAATCTCGTCGGGGCTCCCCCGAGCATCAGCGCAGGGAGGTGACAGAATTAAGTCACTTCACAGAGGAGATTAAGCTAAAGACGGAGTCTGTCCCTTTACAGAGTAAACCCAGGGAGACCAGTCTCACCTACAGTTACCCCTTGCCAGGTGCCCAAATCTCCCCAAGATATCAATTAGCTTCACAGGTGTCAGATGAATTTTTTTAACTCTCTACAGGCTAGTATATATAACAAAAAGTAGGACTGGAGATAAACACTTTGTAATATTACATTATAATATTTATCTTTCTCTCTTACATCTTTAATTATAAAATAAGCTTTTTAACAGCTCACAATTTATTTTTAATGGTCCTTTTTTATACTGGCCACATTTGCACGACATTTTTATAAAACATTGCAAGATAACTTTTGGCAGATTAAACTACAAAAATAAACACAGAAAACCTTTCTGCAGTACCGTGACATGAAAAGGATACCTCGAAGTCCACGAATCTTTACCTAGCCAGGCAAAGCCATACAAAGTCTGCCACATATAATGAATTAGTAAAATAGACAGGTTAACACAATGCATTACGCCCAAAATTTCTCTCATACGTGTCAACTTGTTATTATTTTCTCTGCCATATTTCAATCCAGTGAGAAAAATCTCCAAGGGCACACTCCATTTTGGCAGAATTGGTAATTATTTCTATAGATGACTTTTTTTAAACAAATGTCTTCCTTTTATAGAAAGTCAGTATAACTACATAATGGCCAGTCACTGCATTTCTAATAAAGTGTTTGTACATTGCAAAAGCCTTCAATGTATTTCTTCTCTGCCACTACCAGTCTTTCATTAATATATTTTAATTTAATTAAGTCAATCAAGTCTCCTTAGAATCAATGAAGAGGGGTCAGTAAAGGGTCAGGTTTTCATTTACATAATCAGTATCTACTTCTCATTTAAAACAAAATACACTTAAGTGATTAAGTTGATATAGAGCCATAGATGGCACAAAATATGCCAAAATGCTAAATAAAACTTAATTGCTTTCAGCATTTCCTAGGCAAAGGAATGAACTCAAACCCAAACAATTAATATGTTCTAAATATACTTTGTGGCACACACCCCAACATAAAAATAAGTAAATAATAGGAAAAAATACTTCATGGATACTATAGTTGCATTCTGTGATCCCCTAGCTAAAGGAGTCACTAAGGCAGGCAAACAGATGATACTCAGAGGTCATTTTCATACAATATCTAATGTTTCATGCATTATTTAGGATTGCCACATCTGAAAACGCTTTCATAAGAATGATTTTTTATTTTGCCCTGAATGGAACCATTTATTGATGTGTCACAAAAATAAATGACGAGTGGCTTCTTCTCTTCCCAGAAAGCATAGACACACATCCCTTCCTAACAACTTGCTAAGAGAGAAGCTAAATCCAATACCATAGACCACACTGGGAAAGATAAAGGGTGATCTATCTGCTGTTGATACTTTTCAGAAGAGGCTCCCTTCAAACTCCTGTGCTGCAACTTTCTCCTTTTCATATTGCAGCTAACTAACACTGCTAATCCGCTATGGTTTATGATTTAATTTATAAAGAAGCTGTGATGAAGAATGAAATTATTTTATTAGAGGTTCATACTTTTTAAAACAAACAAAAAAAAACCCCAACCATGGAGCACACAGGCAATGCTTGCTAAAGTTTCAACTACTGTATTTGATAAATACATGCTCAAAAGATTTTTTTTTTTTTTTAATTTCCTTCACCCCCATCCCTAAGAGTAAAACATATGGGATCCTGGCGAAGGGCCTGTCTTCACAAGCACCGAAATTGATCATTTATTTGTTAACGCTTCAAAAGATATTTAATGTGGTTTTGTTTTCCCCATACCTAGCAAATCATCTGTACCCCTATTTGACAGAAGAAAGACAGGAACCCAGAAACCCCACGTCTGCGTACACCACTGGTACTCTTCCACCCAAGTTTAGCGGCAGGAGCTGCCAGGACAGCACCTTGTTGGCAAAATCAAATGGGGGGGACCCGTGAAAAGGCTGGCACCGTACCTGTGTATTTCTAGCCCCAGTAGCAAGGGCGAAACCCCTTCCTGCCCAACTTCCAATAAATGGCAATTAACTTTCTGCAGGCCTACGAGGTCCCTATCTCCCCCCAGACAGCATCAACCAAGACAGGCTCCTGCTGGAGCTCTGACTTTTCCACAGTATCCCTTTCCAGAGAAAGAAAAATGATTATAAACTGGTTAACCATCTTCCACACAATGTCTCAGCAGCTGGAGACAGCAGAAAAAGATACTTAAATCAGCTAGCTAGCCTTTGTGGTAGTTTTTGATGTCTGTTTTATTCGTCTGTTAGGACCGTCGTTTAGGCAAATGCTAACAGCTGGTTAGTTTTTTGGGGTGACAACGTGTACCTGCTGCCCTTGGCTAATCATTGCCCCCCTGACAGCTCCCTGCTCAGCTGAGCCGCCCTCTGAAGACTGACTGATACCAGCTATTACCTGGTGAGGTGATTTCTAGGGATGCTGACTTAGCAGGAGAAGGCAGACAGTGAATTAGTCCCATCAGCAACTGCAGGATGAAGACTAACAACAAAAGTGGTTACTCAATTTTACAGTACAACGGGGAATAAAAAAATTTCTATGTTGTAATGTCAGACAGAACACGAATGGTTTTTTTTCACTGTAACAAGTGAGATAATGAAGAGCTATAGCCTCAAGAGCCATTAGTTTGGGAACATTAATTTTGTCTATTTGCCTAGTCATATGCAGTGTCAGCACTAATATATAGGCTGATCTCCTGGCCACTTCAGTTCTGCCAGTACAGGAGATGCATCCATTTGTACTGGAGTACATACACATCATCATCTAGCTGGAAATGAGAGTAGGAAGTCAGATTACTGTGGCTGACCCGTTCATCACGTGAGAAAATACCAGCACAGCTGCAAAAAGATGCTAATATGAAACAGATCTTAAAACAAGACCCCTGCTTTTCTCCAGGAGCTTCATCAGGTCCCTCAAAGGCAATGCAGGCAGCACACCTTCCAATCCAAACATTACAGAAATGTCTGTCTGTAAAAGGGCAGAAGAAAAAACAGTCTCTTTGCTCCCCTTGTCAATTTTAGGAAGACAGGACCAGTCAGAATAGTTTTGTGGTTCTTGAAGATTAACAGTTGTTTTAGAGACCCTACAGTACCTAGGCACATCAGTTGCACTGCCGATGGTTAAATTTTTCAAGAACAAAAGTTACCCTCCTCCCCACATTTTTGCCCTTCACCTTTGTATGGAAACCTACTCAGCGACCTTTAAAGCTGTCCTAGGACGGTCTCTACTGCCCTTGCAAGGCGAAAGGTTAAAATGCTCAGCAATCATGGAACGCTATCGAGTGGGCTGACCTTCCTCGAGGCGGCCGACAGGCAATTTCTCTTGAAACTGGACAGAACAGCAACAGAGACTGAAGAGCACTGTTAATGTAAAAGCAGAAAGCGAGAAGAAGGTGCGTGAAGGACGAAATTTCCAGTATCAACCTGTGCTGTGGCCTCTGTCAGGACAGGTCCCCGCCACCTCCCAGAAGGATCAAGTCAGCGGTGGAGGAGGTGTTGCAGAAGCGTGCGTACAAACACACAGGGAAGGCAAGAGAGTTAGTTATTCCTGCTCCACGTCCAAGTCATAGTCCATGAAGCCCCACTAAGTACTCTTTGCTCAGTAAAAAAAGACACCGATCCATACCACCATCAAACTTACTCTCATGGCTACAGGACCAGCCCCCTGTGGTGAAACTTATTTGCTCGTGATTTGGTCTAATGATGCCTCCTGGGGAAATACTGAAGGGAGTGGACACTGAAGTGAATGGGAACAGCGGCAGAGGGAGCAGGAGGAGCCGAGACGCAGGTGGAGACCAAAATGCCAGAGAGAACCAAGACGAAGAGGAGACAATCTCATCTGCCTCTGGAGAGCAGCAGAGAATAAGCAAAGGCCAGTGAACTTGCCCGTGGGAAGATCATGCTCTACTGTACGCACTGAAGTCTGACAGCTGCTGAGAATAAAAATAAAAACACCTCCTCCATGGGCTCCAAAACCCACCAGACACCATCGGATACTTCTTTTGTGATCTGATACGCTGTTTTTGAACATCGGGATCTAGCAATACTATGTCTATTGATGCTTAAAATAATCAGAGTATCTTATTCTTACCAGTCCATTCAGACTGTTGGGCTGCTTTGTTTACGTCAAATTCCTGTAGCATTTCTCTGTGGAAAAAGACTGAATTTCTTTAGGACTTTACTGGCAGGGTTCATACAATCCTTTCCTTTTGGCTGTCTGCCCTGTGACACTTCTCACGTTACTGGTGCTCGAAAGGAGCATCAAAGCTTGTGGACCAGGCACCCTACGGCAAACCAACAGAGGAGTAAGCTCACATGTACGCACCCACATGGAGGAGTGTGAGAAAGGGCGAGAATTAGTAGTCAAGCAGTACGTAATTTGAAATGTCGCTATGAGACATGTCAAGTGTTTAAAGGCAATTTTTAGTGTCTTCATCTAAAACCGTACTAAAACTATACTTGTGACCGTAATCATTTCTGATAAAAGTTATCTGAGCACAGCACAGACCTACATGTCTCCCACACCACACTAATGAATAAACTAAACAATTCATGTCTCCTATTACTTTATGTACTAAGGGTTTTAATTAATCAATTCCAAGGGCTAAAAAAGCAGGAGGGAATACAACACAGCAGAGCAAGGCTGGAGATAATAAGTACCAGCACAGACTACTTTTAATCAGGTCCCTGAAGAAAAGTGAAAATAACAGGAAATCAAAAGTCATGAATGGAAGTCTACAGTTCTGCCATCCATGCAATAATAAGTTAGAGAGTGTAGAAGAAGGAGGTATTAGAATAAATTCCCTACAGTAGCAACTGGTATAACTCGGTGTTAGTCTAAAAAAACTCCCAGAACCAAAGCCAACCAAAAAATAAGCCTCTCCACCTCCAAAAAAAATACCCTCAAGCCCCAAAAAACCCAAACCAAGAAAACCCCCAGAAACTCCTGGTTTTCAGAAGCCAACGGAAAACACCTTCTTAACAGATTCACTGGGAAGAAAAGTAAGAATTTTGGAAAAGTCCATGGCAAACACCATTTACATATGTTCTCTTCCTCTCTCCCATGCCTTTTAATCCTAAAAGGCAAACTAACTTTAAGTCTAAAACTTACATTAGAACTTTACATTTCACAATAAATAAGAGTGCCTGCTGCCTTGAACCACCATAGCCATGGCAATCCGCAGCCTTGAACTACTTCGGTCAGTACAGGTCTCTGTAAGACTCCCAGTTTTTTATCACTTTTCCAACATTCACCTTTTAGGCTATCTTTTTTTTCTGCTGAGGATTTTCTATAAATCCCCCATCCACCCTGATTAGTTCATTAACTTTTGACTTTAGTGAGTTTCTATCCCACATCAGAATTCCTTTACCAGTAACTGATATTCAAGCTTTGCTAAATTATTCTTGTGTCCTATCAATTGCGTTGTCCAATTGCAAATAAATGTTATTCATTTCCTTTGTAAAATAATTTGTTATGAAGATGAGTGTTGAGCAGCTTGCATTTGCAGGTGACTAGGTAACATAGAAACAGTGTGGAGAACTGATGCTAGAACCCAGGGGTTTTTACTGCCGCTCTTCCTTTGTGGACCCACAACTCTCCTCTTGCTCTCCCAGTTGACTTCCATGTTACCAGATATTCTTCCCTCTGCTGCCAGTCACTTAAGATCTTTAAGTTGTCTCCACACGGCCTCAAGTGGGAAGCAGCAAGATGCATTCCTGTGACAGAGATCCTGCAACAGCAGTCACCTCCAGTTCAGGTTAAGGACACTCACAACCCAGTCAAGAATATTAGTGTACTGAAATATTGTGAAAACAGTGGCAGGAGTCATTTTTTTCAAGGAAAGCCACTACTGATCTTCTGGACAGGACAAAATCCGAGTATTTGGTCTTTTCAGTCTGACAAGGACTTTTCAGAGAAGGTAAAGATTCAAAGCACCAAAGCAACGGATGGCAAGTGACAGGCTGTATGAAAATTCCCAGCCATTAATTCCCACTTTCCCACTTCCCAGCGCTGATTCTATAATACTCTAGATCATCCTAATCTCAATCTCAGTCATTTTAAAAATATGTGTATCACTCTTGTGTCTCCAGATCATATTCATTCCTTACCACCAGATGGTAACTTTTAAAAAAGTGGTTTTAATCTTTTACTTTTCTGAACTCAATTAGCTTTTATTAGTTTCTCATGTCAAGAAAATATTTTAAGTGGATTTACAGTCATTTAAGTTAAAAAGACTTTCAAAGCATTTAGTCACATTTATTGTGCTTGATATTGCATGTGGTACCATTAAGTGTTTGAAGTGAGAATCAAAATCATTACACTAACTGCGTGGCTCCGTTATTAAAAATAATTGGCTGACAAGTTGCAAAGGTCTGTTTTAAGCAGTTTTGTAGCTACCATTCATTGCAAGGAGCCTACGCCAAAGGCTTTCTGACTGACAGTCAATTTTTTCTCCTTTAAATACAGCTGTTGGATCAACAGTGGTTTCAGATATTGGACAGCTTGTCACAAGACTTGCAGCTGTGATACTCATCTGATATAACGTTAACTTACAAATGCCATAAATTACACTTGCATATGCATTCACAGATACGTGTATCAATCGACACACGTACAATACAGGGACACCACTGTTGTCGAGGGAAACCTCTCTCTTCAGTATGTGCTTTCACAGATGCTGTGACAGCTGTACGAAACACTACTGAAATGGCATTCTGGTTCACTGAAAGAGACAGGTTTTCCAGATAAAAAAATCCAAAGGAGTCTTTTTTAGACTAGTGTTGCTAAAGACATAATCTGTTTTGACAAATGCTTTAAGAAAAGTATAAGTGTCCCTTTTTTACAGTCTGCTTTAGTCTTCTCATTCTCCTTTACCCACACATAGCTGTGTCATATAAACCCATTTGTTCTGGGATCAGATAAACATTTGTTTTTCCCAAGTGCCAGTCACTAAGGACTTGATCCTTACGGCCAACAGAATAACTCCTGGTGGCTTCAACAGACACTGGTCAAGCCTAAAAATGCTGTAACTGTCATTAAAATTATTGCAGAGACAATAGGTAGCATGAATACAGGGAATCCCTGCAGCCTAACTGAAACCCAGTATCACCGTATACATCCTTTCCATTAACACCATTCAGATTTGGGATCTGGTTCTCTTTCTGAAAATCAGTAATACAATGTAAAACCAGACTGTTCTGGTTTCTTTTCCCAGCACATAACACATTTGCTTACGCACAGCTTTATCCTTCAGTGCCCATAACTATTTGAAAATCAAGATTAAAGTCAATTAATTTAACGAACAGAAGTACTCACATGCAATTTACAGAATCCTTTTTCCTCGCTTTATACACTTACAGAAGATATGTATTATTCAGTATAAACCGGTCATTTAATGATAAAAAACTATTCCTATTTTTCTCAAATGACACCAGTTTCATGTATATCACTGGGCATGTGGAAGATAACTATATTATTTACCAGTTTCTGATTCTCAGTGTTATACTTATGCTCCAAACATAATGTAATACGGTTTAATAAACATTAAATGTGATTTCATTGGATCACATATTTATCAATTAATCAAGTCCCTCATTGTTTGTGCGATTGAGGAAAATCAACCAATGGCTAAAATATGATCAAATTAATTAACTAAGGTATGATTAAATAGCAATATTTCTTACTGTCTAGCAGGCAGATGGACCCCCCCCCCCCCCCCCCCCCCGTAATCTAATACGCACCCCATTTTCACCTGAGGAAAATATCCCCACTACACTTTTCCTGTGGTAGAGCATTATCAGTTACTCAACTGCGTTCCACCAACTCCAGAACTTCACCTTTCATCTACTTACAATTACTTCAAGCAACAAATACTTTTACACAGCTACTGCTCATCTTATACGTGAGCTATTTACAAGAAACCAATGGTGCTGACTATCTCAGGCAGCCAAGGCACAGTACATTACAGCTTCATTCTCAGATATGCACTAAAAATTATGTCCCAGGACAATCTGATTATACCATAAAAAGAAGGCGGGGGGTGGGGGGAGGACAAACATTACCTTGAAAACTCTGTGAACTCAGATTAGGCAAGACCGGTATTTTTAAAGAAAAAGTAATTTTGTTCCATAATCTTTTTGGAGTAATTCATGTTTTAAATTACGATACAATGATACTTGAAGTAGTGAATATCTTGAAGAAGGAAAGGGGTTTTCCATTCAATTACCAAATAATTTAATAGAGTTGAAAAAGGCTGAAAGACCTATGCTACCTCGGCAGAGCAGAAAAATGAGAAGTACCAAACATCTCTTCTAAAAGTACTCCTTAAAAAAATAATCACAATCCATGCACTAATACTCATGACCACACTTAAGATATTCCTTAGAGGATTTTGTAAACCAGATTATCAGATAATAAAGAGGCTAGCATCAAGTCGTCAAATAAGCTTTTCTTACCAGTAATGGGATTTTAATCAATACAATGAAAATAAGATAATAACGGATGAAGTGAAATCAGCATGAAGGGATTACTATTTAAAATGATAGAATAATCAAAGGCTCAGAAGAAAACCACACTTCTGGAATCCCGCTGGAGATAGTATGTGTACTTTTTTTGTTCCCACACCAGCACAGACTGTTTCATTAACCCCACTGAAAAAGCTTCTGCATAGTAAACAATGTACACAAGGGGACATACACCTTGCTATTTTTCTTTTTTTAAATTACCAATGAAAACAATGATGCTATAGTTTTATAAACATTTAAGAAAATCAGGTTTCTGTCCCAATTCCAGCAAAATATTTGGTCAAAGGTTTTAAATATCGTTTGTAATCTCTCACTGCTTTTAATGGCTTTAGTGCAACAATCTGTATTTTAAGCCCCCCCCCCCCCCTTTTTTTTTTTCTCTCCTTTCTTGTATTTCCAGCTGTAAACTGGAATAGTATAGTATGGAGTATCTTGCAAGGATCATCACGTAAGAAGTGCCATACTTGGTCTTCAACTAAAATGAAGACCGAGTCAGGAATGGAGTATATTGGATAGATACGGCATATTGGTTAGTCTTTTTGACACTTTTGAAAAGTAATGTCAGTCAAAATAAGTTTTTTTGGTAAGGTGCACAATTGTCTTTTGGGCACCAGAAAGACTTTGAACTCAAAAGCCATCAAACTAAACTACTTTTAGGTCTCTTATGAGTCACTTAAAATAAGAGTCTGTCTACTCTATCAAAATGATTTTTTTTCTTGACCCTTATATTACGAATTTGGGAGCATGAGAGCAACACCCTGGCCCAAGTCAAAATGATCAGAGCACACACAAAAGCGGAGCTGACTCCCCGTTCTCGCTCCCGTCTCTTTCAGGTCGGCAGATTTCCAAAGGGTCTGGTCAAGGGCCAGCAACCAGAGTCTGCCTTGTCTGTGATGCGTGGGTGAACGCAGGGATGGAATATAAAAGAACAGGCTCCCTCTCCTCCCTCAAAGGCGAGCTCGAAGAACAACCTCTGCTACAGCTGCTGTCTCTGTGGACGGCAACAGGTCTTTTTCTAATCCTCTGAAGTATCTAAGATGTGTTTAGTCAATACATGACTGATTAACGACAAACCAATCTGGCTCACGCACAAAAAGCTATACAATTACAAAGGAACATAAAAGGAAAAGAGGAAAGAATAAACCGGTTGTTTACTTCAAAGAGGCTCAAGAGATACTAATACATAAAGTCTTACATATCAGAGGATCAAGTACTGATATGGTATAGACTAACACAAAACAATACATAAAAGTGATGGTGATGCCATGGTTTTGTCCGATGTTTGTTTTCTCTTTCTGTTGTGCTTGAGTGAGGGGAAATAAACATAAGCGATGCAGAGCGTATACCAGAGCTGCTCTGAGAAGACAAGTATTTTGCTGACTCAAAAAAAGGAAAAGAGGTCTGGAGAATTCAGGAAGCTGCCACCTAGGATTAGAATTTGCTACAGAAGCATCCCCAAAAGCTTGGAGAAGCAGGCGTGAGGAAGGAGGGTTTAGAAATGAGCAGGCTGCTAAGTGGAAATGCAAACAAGGCATGTCGTGGGGTGTACGACGTGGATTAAATGTGAACCGAGGAATGAGGGTGCTGAAGGGCGTATGTTATTCGCTCATGGAAAGGCCTGCCTTGACCTGCATCCAATACTGGACACCAACTACATTTCAAGAAAGACAGGGACAAAGTTTAGAAAGCTTAGAGAAGACTAACAGGAATTGTCAGGAACACAAAAAGCGTTGCCCCAGGGCTGAGGGGAGAAAGAGTTCTCTTGTTAACAGATAAAAGATTAGACATGGCAATAGTCTTCTTCCAACACATACAAGGGGATAAATCTTCCACTGAAATAGCGAAGTATTTAACTCCCAGGACAGACAGAGAAAGTAACACCCATCCCAAAAACCTCACAATAGTGAAGACACAGAAGCACTGGAATCAGCTTCCTTGGAAAAGCATGGAATCTCCTTGTTGCAGGTCTTAAGAAATGGCTAGACAAACATCTGTCTGGGATAATTAGGCGCAGCTTAGGTGTTCAGTATTGGAACATATGGATTGATGACACGACTTCTGCCTTCTTTCCTGTGATTATTTCATTTCTGAAACCTCCTAAAAACCATCTGATAAAGTGATACAAAGCTAAATCATATATTCTTGATGAATTAAGCTTGTTTAAAAATAGTAATAAAAATTTTACAGCATCCCATCTCTTTGCATTATAGGAGGAGGAGGAGGAGGGAAGCAAGTAAAGCCCATAAATAGTCCTCTTCTAATTTTCTATGCCTTATCAAAGCATCTGTGGTAGATCATTCAGAAGAACCATTATATAATGCAAAAACTGGACAGTTTAGACTTCATTAAGTGGAGAAAAAGAAGCAAGTTTGAATCACTGTCCAAAATTTAGTTACTCAAAAGCAGGCTTGTGAACTTGTACTGCTCATGAAAACCTTGGATGCTAGTAAACCTTAACTATACAACGGGTTGAATACTAAAATGAGATTTAAGCCTTCAAAGACAGGTCCAAAAGCTATTAGCCGTTAAAACAATGCTGACTAAAACATAGTTAAGCAAAACTCAATTAATTTACAAAATGAATTCCGGGTAGAAGATAGAGAAAACAGTTTATTTACGGCCTCAGTAGGATATCATGACATGATGTGAAACAACATTGCTGAAAGACTGCACATTCTAATGCCCGTTAGAAAACATTAATTTGAAAAGAATTAAAATCAAAATGATACATTTTTAAAATCATCTTTGCTCCAATAGATTCCATTATCTAGAAAGAATGCTGTATGACATGAAATGGACAACCTGAAAGGTCAACCAGAAAGACTGTCAGATTTGCTGCACCAACCACGATTTGCTGGCATGTATTTAAAACACACGAGCCTCACCAAGGCTAAGTATTGAATCAAGACATTTACATTAATGGGCCTTTGACAGACTAATACTCAATTTTTTTATACTACACAGAAACCACACAACATGAGCACCGTTACAAGATATATAGCATACGGATACCATTAAAGCTCAATTACAATGAATACTTGCTCATTTATTTCTCTAAGCACTACTGCAAGGAATGTAGCAGCAGTTTCACAGATGTCAGCTGGAAATAGTAGCCTTTCATTTAATTTGCTGAAAGATTGTTCCCTCCTATTAACTTCCTCGTAAAGATGTGTCAGTGTTGTAACAATAAAAACGTAATTTTAACGTGAAGTTTAAACCAATGAAGGCAAATTTCTGGAACAAACGGCTTAGCTGGCTCACTAGCCTCTTTTTATTTCCTTCTCAATAGCTCTCAAACTACCCCACCACCGCACAAGTCACATTTTGTCTTTACCCTCTGCTATCTGGATTCCTACACTGACATCCATGTGTCTATGGCATTTACCACTGGGGTTTTATTACTGCTTGTTGGTGGGCAGCAGGTTGTTTAATATAGAGCAAACCTGGTATGCTGGTAAGTCTTTAAAAATGACATTCATTTACACCATATCCTCTAAGTCAGGTCTACTCGGTTAGGTTATGATGTACTACTGTGAGCAAGGTCTGCTCATCAAAAAGCAGTAAACACAAGGTCATCCGTTTTTTAATGTGAGATTAGAGTGAGGACACCACGTATTTTGGATGTTGGCTAGGTCCATCCACCTAGAAGAGAATCCACATCAACCCACTGGACTAAGAAGTCAGGTTGTGTGTTTTCCGCAACATAAACACATGCTTGCGAGCTCCTACGCTTCTCTGCCCTTACACAAGTCCACCTGTAACGAGGTAAAGGTCAGCCAGAGCAGAACGTGATCATGGGAGTATTGCCCCTTGGTTGACTAGCCAGGCATTAGCTCTCTACTAGAGTAATTCCAAATTATATGGCAAGATTAGGAAAAAACCCAGCAAAATCAGCCAACACAGCATCCAGTAATCACCCTACACACCGGCAGGCTCCAGTAGCTAGAGGCACGCTCACTTGAAACACTCACCCAGCCATGACGTTGATATGATGTCATATAGTTAGTTTGAACACATACAGGATTTTTAGCAATGACTCATTGCGAAATAGCATAGAGAAAATCCAGAATGATCTCAGCAGATACAGGTTCTTTGGTAATGCTTATTTCTCCTGATGGAAGAATTCAGCATCTTCTTTTACAGTTTCTTTCTCAATATGAATAGCCATCATAGCAGGAAACCAAAGATATGACAGAGGATCAGCTTTCAAAGTTATATGTTCATGTAACTCATCAGCAACCAGAAGATTATAAAGAAAAAAGATAAAAGTTTTTCTTTAAAAAAAAAAAAAAAAAAACCACCAAAAAACCAAACCAACAAACCATTAGGAGCCAAACTATCTATCAAAACTGGACAGAAAGATTGAAGTTTTGCAGTTAACATTCCACACCCTTTCATACTATGAGGAAAACCCACAGATAGCTATAAAAAGCCTTAAAGCATTCATATATATGACTGAATTTGCTTTTGGAGGATCTGTTGGACTTCACTACCCAGTCAGCACAGCTGAATGAATTACAGCACTGGGTATCACTTAGGGTTATATTTTGTCCTACATATCTACAAACTAATTCTGTGATGTGTAGTCTTTATCAGTCGTAATATCTGGTAGTACATGAAAGCACACAACAAAAGGATAGCTGATAAAACTGAAAATTACAGCACAATCAAACTGGTTTACAGTACTGGAGTGCCTAATCCACCACACTTCAAAGAATACGCATGACACTTCAAAATATCTCCTTCTCCAAACAGCTGCATTTCATGTAACTATTCTTAATTTTGCCATCTGCAAACTGAGCTTTATTACTGTGAATGCTCATGAAAATTTTGTTACGTTGGTGAGTGCAAAGACGACACTTAGCAATTTTGAAAATAAAACAATACAAAAACTTAAGATAATGAAAAATGGTTTGAAGCAGACAAAAATAATGACAATATAAATTGTTCACAGCCATGTGTCTAAACAGAAAAAAAAGCCAATTTTGCTATATTCTTTATTCATTTGATTTGTTCCAAAGTGAATTGTTTAATACAACTAATGTAATAAACTGCACAGCTGCCTATTTTTTGTTTTGAAATACAAGCTAATTTATTCCATGAAAATTTTTTACTATGCAGAACAATATGGAACATTTCAGAAACCTAAAACCACTGATATGACACTGGCTATGAAACACAAATTAGAAGACGGCATAAGATGGTGACCACCACCATGCAGTATTCACAGTCATTAATGTCAAGCAACAAACCTCAGGCAAGTTCCGTTCCTTGTGTTTGAGGTCCTTTTGAGATGTTTTGATTTTTTTGTTTCAGGATTTTTTTGTGTCTCCAGGAGTTATGCATAAAGCAAACCCAATATGAGATCTGCCTGAATCTTACTCTCTACCCGTAAAACAACGGAATTTCCTAGTAGGTCCTTTATAAAATTCCAAGGCTTTTATTTGATTAGAGCCTCAGTAACTCCCTTTCCCCCCCCAATCCCTTATATATTATATTGTCATTATGGAATAATCAAATGTTTTAATTTCTGCTTAAAATCTTTGATTTGGCTGGCTCTCTGCTCAGCTTGAGCTGGATCAAACAAAAGACATAGAAGGCTTTGCTTTACTTTCGGTATCTAAGACCAGGCTTGTGATCCCGTGTCCCGAGAACAAGTAGGTCAAAGGTGCTGAGCAAATACACGCTTTTAGGCACTTTTGTGTTTAACCATCAACCACAGCGCAGCAAGTGGGGAAGACTGGGAGAAACACTTCAGAAGCTCACTCCTGAGCTGAACTAACCTACTAATGAAGACATCCACATCGATTCCTTGATCTTAATTATTCACAAGCCCTTAAGCCGCAACATACCCACCATCCACCTATCAGTGAGATCAGAGTGATTTAAATCCTATAGTTAATGGTTTCTTTTAAAGGAAGCAATAACCAAGGGAGCTAAAGCACATGTCCAAGAAGTGAAAGACCTCGATTCCATTCTCCTCCAGCTGAGGAGGTTCAAACCTACGCCTGCTAAATTCCTGGAGAACCTCGTAAACGCTAGGCAAGAAGCTGTTATGGCAAAGGCTGTCCATCTTTTCTGCTGTTGAAGTTGTGTCACAAAACAACCAAAAGGACACGCTCACTGGGCTGAAAAATCCTGGCTTTTGGTCTCCCAGAACACCTTCTCTAATACATTCCTAATGAACTCTTCAACAACAACAACAACAAAAGCCCTAAAACAAGACAAGCAACCCCAACCCAAAGTCTTATGTAAATAAAGCAGGTTTTTTTTTAACTATCTGTTCACTGACAGTGTAAGGATACTGAATAGTTTTGGACAGTTTTCAGAGTCTGATCTACATAGATGCTTTATGCTTTTTCCCCTTCAGTTGTTAAGAATAATACTAAAAATAAACCTTATTGACAAGATTACAATAATTTGTACACACCAGTGTATTTTAGGAGATCAAGCATGATAGCAGCAAAACCAGTCAGACTGCTTAAGAGCATTTTCTCTTATCAATTCCACTGCTAGGATCCTAGTTCTAATTTTTGTTCAGTGTCATTTGATTTCCTAATAGACAAGAGGCACTGAGCATGAGGTGATCCACAATAACCTTCACGCCTCATAAAGAAGGGAATAAGGGCACAAACACTCCCCCACTCGAGTCACCTTGTCATGCTAATTCAATACACGTAGGTAATTTCTATTTTCCCCTTTGTGTTTCTGAAAAACATTTATGGACAGGTTATGAAAAATGCAAACTAATATGACCATTACAGTAATTGCATTGGTTAGGTTTATTAATTTGTCACAATTAAGTCAATAAAGAGTTTTACTAACACCGTTATATTACTTGATTAGTTTTGAAAGTGATTATCCCAAGAACTCTATTTAATTGGAAGCATCTCAATTTACAGGGTACATTAAATTCTCAGTAGCATTTTAAGATTATTCAACATATGCAGGTCAATTACCAGTAATCACTGTTTCATACAACTGCTTCGTAAGAAACTTCAGTACAACACTGGGAAAGAATGAAAGAGGGTGCTGAAAAATACAACTGAACTTCAGTCCTGAAAGATACAATTGAACTTCAGTTCACATTATTATAGTAGAACGGCATATCTAACATCTAAATTGTTAAAACCATTCTGAAATGGAAAAGATTATAAACATTTGAGCAAAGATTAAAGAACAGTTGTCTACCTTAAAACAGATGATGATAATTTGTCAGGACTGCCAAATTACTGAATTGCACTAACTGCACTCATGCCCAGCTGCACATTAATTACCAGATTAGAAAATTGTAATTAATTTTCTTAATATCACTACACTGCTTTTCTTCCTTGAGTTAATAAAAACAGATTGCAATCAATCTTTGTTAATTCACGCTGCAGAACAGAACTGCTGTAGCTATTTCCATATGCGAAAAGCACCGCATGCATAGTTCTTGGTGTAATACCCTGCCTAGAAACTGTATCTTCTGACATTTTAATGAAGTGTTGTAATAAGGCAAATAAATTATAAATTGTAATTTGACTTAATACAGTTAGTAGAAAAACTAAGCTAAAAAATGAATTTTTAAAGAATCTTCTTAATGACAAAATCCAAAGTGGATAGTATTTCAACGTATTTTGAACTAGAAAAGAGGTTTTACTTGTAGTTGCCTTGTTGAAAGACTTCACTGCTAAGACTTTTTAAAAGTCTTCATCAGCTGACTTTGTCACTAGAAACCATTAAAAGTGCTCCAGACCTGTCTGGCCTTCACAGAGCACAAATTGCAAGAAATTTTAAGAACTAGTAAAGGAAAACAACTATAGAGACACAGACTAAAGTTCATCAGAGGTCTGATCAAGAGCATCCAGTTATAAATACTGCAAAGATAATTAATGCAGCATTCAAGCAGCATCCATTTTCCTGTGTCCATATCTGTATTAGTATCAAAAGGTGTTTTTATAAGATGGAAATGATTATTCAAGGGTTCTCCTGTGAGGAAAGGAGAACCGAGTAAAATCAATGTGCCTTTTTCATTTTCCATTTATGCCTGAAAGACCTTTTAATTCTCCAGCCTCACTGCTGCTTAAAAATTATTTCTCTTCTCTCCTTACTTCCTCTCCTTTGTAAAAGATAAGAACAAGCGTAGAAATAGGAGAATTATGACATCGTGGCTTCCAAAGAGCAGTAACAGTTTGTATTCTGATCTAATAGCAGTCTTCACATGGTCAGCTTAGGTGTCAGAAAGGGAAGACCAAATATTCAATAGCAAACAAAGGCTGAAAATGTTTTGGGTTGTTTTGGGGTTTTTTAAACTTTTCTAGAGTCTTCCAGGGAATGGTAAAAACCCCAAGTAATTCTGTATTTGAGAGAAACTGGAGATAAGAAAAGGGATTTTTAAAGAATATATAGCCTTCATCAGCAAAGCCAAGCACAACCATCTTTTTATTTATCCTTTCTCCCAAACTTCCCTAAAGCAGCCCAATCTGGCTTACACTGCTAAATGTTATATATATGTATGTACAGATATATGAAACATTTATATGTGTGTATAGATATATACAACCCCCCAAACATATACCAAAATATGCCTAAGAATAGCTTGATTATCACACCTTCCAGAATATTCAAGTACTTAAATATATTCAAGACCCTAAGGAACAGTGTATTACATGATAAAACACTCCGCCCAGAAGTCTCTGAAGACATACATGGGACAATACCCAGTACAGTTCCCAAACATTAATTTTCACAACCTGTGAAACTGAACCATCTGAAAAAAGACTCGGAGGAGTAACCCATAGATCTGGAAAACACGATGCATCCAGGATTCAGATTCCTCTTATGGAAGATGTGGGGACAAGGGAAAAATCACAGTTCGGGAGAAAAAAAAAAAATCTTCCATCAGAGCTGAAAACCATCACTGGCGTGCTTCTCCTCCAAAATAAAAAAGGATTAGAAGAGGGCAGCAAGCATAGAAGAGAAGTAGCAGGGTTAGAAAACATAAATTAGAGCAGGATAAAAGACAGGTTGCAATAGTTCTTGATTTACAGAAAACATAGAACTAAATGGCACTGGATGATCTCAGGAGCTCGCAATAAAAACCTGCAACTTAGATTAAGGATTCAAATAATGTCTGGATGCTGAAGAGACACTACGAGAAACAACATAGCTGTTTTCCGACCCAAACCGGTGCCATTACATTGACTAACACTGAAATAACTGAGATAACAAGTACAGCACTACAGGTATCTGTATTTAGTGCGGAGATTACCGTTTAAAAACAAGGATGTGTTCTCTCTTCAGCTGGGTGTATGGTCGTAAACCTGAGAAAATCCAACCAATGATGAGCAATTATGCAAGCAAGGAAAGCAATAATCCTTCCATCATTTTACGATTCCTGAAAAGAAAAGAAACTCTGCAAATCTCACCAAATTCTAAACCTAATTGAACAATTAACAAATAATAAACTTCAGTTTCTGTTAAAATCTAAAGCTGAAAATGAATCTGCATGCATTTTCTTATTACGGACTGACTTCTAGAGAAAAAGAGAACCGATTTAATGCTGATTTGTTATTTTAAGGTCACTCTAAAAGATTAAATGGAAAACTGCACTGAAAGAGTATCTGATATATCCATGAAAATGGATATGCCATGAATTTCAGAAGAAGAAAAGATGTCATAGGCAGTTATGACTAGTCAGCTTAAAACTAAACTTGCTTATAAAAATGGCATAAAACACACCCGTCAGCATTTGTATAATGAAACCGAAAAACACAAAAATCAAGTTTCGTGGTATTAATAGGATTATGAAGTACTATAAAGAGAAGTTTAAAATTCAGATAAGTGAAACGGTTACTTGTGATACACAAGATGCATCGCAACTGCACCAGTTACAGGTCGGGTTCCAGCTGTCCAGCTGGGAGGTTACAGTTTGGAGGAGGTTGAGGAGAGATCTTCTCATATCAGCAGCAATGAGAAACCATGTAATGATGAATAAAGTTTTACCTATATATATATACACACACAGACACACATATATACATGTGGATATATGTGTGTCTGCGGATCTATAATGAAAGATATATTCAAAGGTTAATGTACTTGGAGAAAAATGTCTTTTTAGTGAGAAAAAAATGTAGTCTTCTGTGAAGAGGACAGTAGAATGTATTCACAGTAATGATTTCTCAAAAAATGAGGTTAGCAACTCTCCTTCACACGTGTTATTTTAGGACAATAAGAATACAGAGTAACTACAAACATTAGTCACCTATTTAAACTAGTGCTTATTTCAGAATCTAGAATAGCCCTCACTTGATGCTAGGTAAAAATCTTGTTCCTCCAGTCTTGTAATGTTGAACAGCTATCATACTCTTATGCATATTATCACCTACAATTTAGACGGTCAAAGTTTAGTGCTTGGTAGACTCAATCCTTATTATCCACCACATCAGAAAGATGCTTGAACTAGAGCAGGAAAAAACCAAAGAATCACCTTTCCATTTTGAAATTACTGTTTTTAAGAATGACAGTCTCCATTTTAGAATTTATCCAGGTAGAAGTATTAAAGCAATCTGAGCTAAAATACACAAGCAAAACATCTGGTAAATGCCCCCTCTCCCCTTCTTGTGGCCATTTAAAGAGTTCTGTAATGAACTATGGAGCGAAGGAAAAATCCTGCAAATGTACATACATTGCATCAAATACACAGAGTGATTAATTTGTGTCTTCACAATTTGTCATTTGGAAAATTTTTAAGAGAACCAATCCTAATGCAACTATTATTTTTAGATGAAGTGCTTCCCTGAGGTGAGATGAATTGTGGTGGAAGTGACTGAGAAGCGCTTCTGCTCATTTTATTTATTTAATGGAACATGAAGCCTGTACAAATTGATTTCTTTCCCCCTGTAGGAAGCCTCTTCCAACAGTCACATTTTGCCTATTATAAGATTATCATTTACTGGACACAGATTTAAATTAGGACATACATAATACAAGCGATCGAAAGGGAAATGATGTTTAACCAGCGCAAAGATTAATGTGCCGACATTCGGGTGTGGGAGTTCCCAGCACAGTCGGGAAGGTTGAGGAAGGGCAGCTCAGCTGGCCAGGCATTAGGCATTTATTTTGGGATTTATTTCGGGACAAGTCAACTGCTCCTCGAGGTACTTCGTAGTGCCTGGCTCCCCGATAACCGTAACGGGAGCTGGTTCCTGCTGCC
The DNA here is from genome assembly GCF_929443795.1 of Astur gentilis. Classification (NCBI taxonomy): domain Eukaryota; kingdom Metazoa; phylum Chordata; class Aves; order Accipitriformes; family Accipitridae; genus Astur; species Astur gentilis. The sequence goes on from NC_064894.1 coordinate 27,079,578, forward strand.
CTGGTAAAACATAGAAACGCGTCTCATCCTGAACTGAGCCTCGTCCTGCGCACCTTTACGTTCAACTCTCAAATATATTTGGCAACTGAGTACTACCAGAGAGACTCAAGGGCTCCCTTGCTTCTAGGCAGCGCGATAACTCACAATTATCTGCCAGTATCAAGGAGATACCAGCAGTTATCCAGCCAACGCAAGAACACAAGCAACACCAGCTTCTTTATACAAATTCATAAAATCCTATTTTCAATAAATGCAATTTCAAAATCATGCAGGCAGATTTCTTTGGAGAGCAAAAGCAGTTTTTAACTATCAGGAAGCAAACTGAGGATCCGATGCAACTTTCCCACGCTTGTCACCAGCCACCCTACGTCACTGCGGTTCAGCCAGAGCCTGGTTAATTGACAACCAGACTACTACAAAATCCGAAATACCTGGTTGTTACATGTCATTTATTGGTACATGCCATAGGTGACCGGGGTGAACTTCCTACTCCCGATTTATCTAGGGCAAAACACAAACCAGGGCAACCTGCTTATGCCGACTCAAATCCCTCCCCCCTTCCAGTGCAGAAGACTTTCATATCTTCTGTATAAATAACACACAGCAAAAAGCCATTTCCTTTTTTTTTTTTTTTAAGCCATCAAGACAAAAATTTATGATAGGTGGGGAAGGTTGTGATACCCTGAAGAGAATGTCTGCTGTGAGTGGGGGGTAACCCAATGAAGTGAAGACCAAAACCTTCCTGCAACCAGCTGGTGTCCGTGGGACTGTCTGGCACAAGGTTTGTTTTGTTTTATAAAAGAACATTACCTATTGCTAGCACTACAGAGATCTAGAAACTGTTTGCAATCATACATTTTATGCTGAGGAATCACATTACTAATACTCACATAGGGTTTTAAACAGATAAGTAGTGTGATAATTATGAACTTGTAAGTATTTATACTCATTTTGCAGTGCACTAATAAACTGTGGGGAAAGAGTTAGTGTTTACACTTAGAATTTGGGACTAGAATCTCTTTCCTTTGGCTATAAAGAAAGCACCTGAACTCAGAAAGATATTTTACAGTAGCAATAATGGGTCCCAAATCGTTCCTGTGTTATTGCCAGAGGGCAGCCTCCCAAACAAATTCAGCGTTATAATATTGACTTGAAGCTGCTATTTGAATAATACAGCTTAACATTATGGGCTATAATCAAAATAGTATTTTTCTTGGTTCTCCGCCCCCCCCCCCCCCCCCCCTCCAAACAGATATATTCCTTGAGGTACCTCATGAAATTTTTCTGATATTTTTATGATGAGATTTTTTTCATTGCTCAATGGCAAATCATACACCACCACCACAGGTCAAAAGAATCTACTCTGAAAACCACACTGACACGTACTGATAGCTACAATCAGAAAATCTAAATTTTAATAACACTCTCAGACCAATTTTTTTATTTTTATGTGTGACCGTGGAAGAATTATTTATGGAAACTCAAAGGAAGAAAGGAAAGCTGTTTGTTGTGTTTTTTTTTTTAAAAAAACGAAATATAAGATTATAATAGTTCATTTGATTCTTATTGAATATAAAGCACTAGTCATGCAATGCAGAACTGGCTACTCATTTCAGATGAGGCAAAGGCATGGCAAGCAATTTGCCTACTGTGGTGTTCTAACATGTTCTAAAACAATGAACTTGCTAATCAGACAACATATAACATGGTGCTATCAAAATGCCCCAAACAGAAAACTATTTACATGCTTATTTTGCATCCAGTACTGACTCCAGAAATGTAAACTTGTTCATGAATCATGCAACAAAACAGTGGGTTAACCAGCACCTGAAATGGCAGTGCTGAAAAAAATGTGCCCTTTGCTGAAATTGTCCTTGTCACTAGTTACATATAAATTAGGATGGAATTCATTTCCTCAACTCAAAAAGTTAGTTCTTTCAATTACTTGCCTAAGGTCTTCTTCAGTCAATGGAAAGAGATCAGTATCTCTAGAATGCAAATCATTCTATGCCAAAACGTATGTTTAACACCAGACAACTAATTTTTACGTAGGTAAAGTTCAGCTAGGATTTATCTCTTTGCATCCAGTGCTAATACAAATAAATCCACACTGCGATTCAAACGCCTGAAGGAAAAAGTCTGGTTTCAATTGGTCTGTTTTGCTACGGGGGAAATCTCTGTGTTTAACTCAATATTCAAATCCTTTTTGTTATTATTACCGCTTTAATTTATTACATCAGTGGAGCATTTGCCAAAGCCACATGCACAAAGCCTTTATTAGGTGTGCAAACTAGACTACTTTTAGTGCTTTTTTCTTAGGTAGTTTTGATTTCTTCCTCTAAAACTATGCCCACTTTAGACAGAAGGAATAAAATTAAAGATTCCATCTAAACACAACTTCTGCACGACAAACTGTGCAGACAATGCAGGTTTTTCCTCTTTAAAACCCCTTTAAAAAACAGGTTTATTTTTGCCAGAGACAGTCAAATTTAAGAACAAGCTTTATTTAACTCCATAGTATTTTTTTTTTAATTTAGTTTAGACACTAGAGTTAATAGTGCAAACCAGAAAATTTAAATTAGCCTTCCTGATTGACTCTCTGCAACAAAGTGCTTGTTGAGTCACTGGGACAAGTAAAAAAGCATGAACAACTAATTCTGTTAAAGAATATAATATCACACAAACAATTTGATGCTTAGGAAGATTTTGCAAAATAATGTAACAATCACATTTCAGGCATTTCTGATAGTTTAAGTGGGGGAATTAAACTATCCAATTACTTAATTTACGTGTTTGGATCCTTTCTTCCTTATATTTTCAAACTTTCTCAATGCATTAAGATTCCTTTACAAACTGTAAAGGAATACACTCTTAAATGCTTTGATTATGATGTCTTGGAAGCAGTCCCAGAACTCAGAGAGAACCGTTCTGTTATATACTAAAATCTTTTCTTTGGAATACTAGAGTTTTTCTCGTAAGGTAGCACGCTGAAGACATTTTGAAGGCCATCTATTCCTCAAGTGATTTAGGCCCGTGAGACCTGAAACATGTATGGAATTTGGGAACTACTTTTAAACTTTAAAATAATTTCAAGCAAATTTTGTTGGCTAAAGAAGAACATTTCATAGCTTGGCGGTTGGATAATCAGCCACGTTTCCTCCTAGGCAGAAGGTGCTGAGAGATAAGCTCCTTTAAATGCCTGCAAGCTAAAATACTGCCAGTATTCTGAAATACCAGAGCATGTGCCCCAGAAGAGAAGAGCACCTGCGCCTGTGTCACCCTGGCACACACTGTGGCATTTTAGCATTCCCATCCCTCTCCAAAGCAGCCCGGCTCTGCTGGGCAAGCCATCCTGCTTGGCACTACTGTCCTGGAACAGGAATCTTAGCTGGGGGTAAAACTTGAAGCATTCAAAATAAAAACCCTACGGGTGTATTTTTCCTTGTTATTTTCTTTTTTTTTTTCAAGTAATGTGAGAGAAAAGATTGGTTTTGAAGCTGTGCTGTGGGTGTATCTTCTTGTTCTGAATCCATACTGTGGCTCTGAGGGCTCAGTAGCTCCAAGAAACTTTTGTTCAAACATTGAATGCTTTGAGGCCTGGAAAGGCCTTTGGCATAACTTAAAGATGCTGTACAAAATGCAGTGACTTAAAAAATAGTAATAACTTTAATTAAAAAAGTCAAAAGAGGACCTTGCTTTAAAATCATGCTGACAACACCCTACGTACTGCAGTTTTGTCACTTCCATCCTCAGTTACCTACAAATGAGTAACTACTTTATTTAAACAATTTAAAAGCTCTCTGCTATCTCACTTCATAAAATATGTAATATTGAATTCAACTCAGGTCCACTGTTAATGTCCAATCAACGTTAAAGGGTGAAAGGCAAAGAATTCTGAGCTGATATCAGGCACAGTAAACATTTTACATTTATGAGTAAACCAAACCACTCCCTGTAGTTTGATTTTAATACGAATTAGTCAGATTTACTTCAAACTCCTCCTTTTTGACTTCTGTTAAGCTTCCCTGCTCTGACCCACTCCACCCATACCTCACAACTTTTCCTTCTATACAGAACTTCCCACGGTCCCTATAACCGTAAATGCGTACATAATTCACTTTTGTCACTGAGCCAGCAGAACAGGCACAGTATCCCCCTTAGCTACAACAACACTTGCAAACAGGCTGGACATCCCAAAAACACATTTCTGGTTTGTTCTGATTGCAGAAATAAAATTATTATTTACCCCAGTCAAAACCTTTTTCATTAAGGTAAGGCGTAACTATTTTTCAAAGTTTCAGATGCACTTAAAGGTTAGGTGTTACATTAGTTCTTCCTAAAAAGCCAGGCACCTTTATACCTAACAATATTGCTACATCATAGCAAATAAAGGATAATAAATAACCTTAAAACAACTATTCAACTGCTCAATGTATAGAGAGCAAACATTTTATGGAAAATATATTCTTTCATATAAGGATGCTTCTGGGTTGCTTACAGAAAGTAGTAATGTGGTCTTACTGGAACTAATACTGACTTAAAAAAAAAATACAGGTCTGCTTTCCAAGTGGGAAAAAGTGACATAAAGAGACAATTTCCATCAAAAAATGAAATAATATTGTACAGGATCTTATACTCCTGACTGATCCAATAGACTAACAACAATCTGGGTTCTTCTCTGTATTTCACAGCTGGGTGTCATCCCATAAACACAAGCCCTATACAGCTTCCTTTTCAATAGTCACAGGGGTAAAAATAAATAGATACAATAAAAAGGTTACTTGATCTTGTGAACATGATGCAAGCTGGATATTTGTTAAGATTAATTAACTCACTGAGAGTTACAATTTCAGGGTTTTTTTTATTGCTATAATTCTGAGAGGCATATTACAGAAATACACAAGGAATCCAATTGCTCAGTCATAAATTACTTGACATTTTTAGAGAGAAAGGAAAATTAAAATTTTAGCATGAAGCAGCCAGATTGTCACAGCTCAGTGAGAAGAAAAATAAAGGATCATGAACTGGTGGCATTTTAAGAAGCTGTTAGAGTTAGTGTTTTAAAAGTACTGAAGACTAAATATCTAAACAAAGGATTTGGGTGTGGGATGAAAATAAGTAAATAAAATAAATAAATAAATAAATAAATAAAAGCAGCTTTGCCAGCTTGTGCTCCTTATCTCCAAAAGAAGACTCAAGCCTATCTGTCAAGCAACCACCGCTTCATACCCAGTCTCCCTCTGCAGCCTCTCTTTGTACCAGCGTTTTCAGCCAGAATAGTCAACAAGTGTTATACAACACTGGTTACTCAAATAAGCAAGTGAGCCGTAAAAGGAACTTCAAATTTGGCAGTATAAGCAGAAGTGAAAAACAGGCTGAAGATGAACTGAAGATACAGAGGAATATCAAGAACATCAGAAATATGGAAATGCAACCCAAACATTTAGAAGGGAAAAAAGGAGATCCCAGTACAAACTACCAATCTAATTACTCGAAGTGTACTTCAGAGACAAAAGGAAATTTTACAAACACACTCAAGAATTGGCTAATAATTTTAGCTGAAGAATTGTACAGTGAACTTTTAAATGTGTTTGATAATTAAGGTTCCATAAATAAGACAGTAAGTGTCCCACGGTCATTAAGTCGTGAGGAAAGCAGCAGGATGAAGAAAAACAACGGAGAAGAGCAAGAGTACAAGACTTCAGGAAGATGCCTTCAATACGTAAGGACACACTTGGACAAAAGCACATATATATGTTTACACACAGAGGCATGCAAGGAGAGAGCAAGCCTGGCTATGATGATACAGGATGAGCAGAGAAAACAAACTATTCTGTGAAGAACACTTGCATAGTGAAACAAATATCCAGCTCATCTGTTAATCCAAAAATAGACATTTAAAAATAACCACTGACACCCACAATCTATTGGGAGTGTTCTCCAATTTGAAGCATAAATCAAAATAAAATCGAATAAAATACTAATCAGAAATGAGGCGTATTAGATCTGTAATATATGCAGGCTTCAGTGGCTTAGCATTTCCTAAGCCTGGATGACAGTGTATTTGTTTACGCACAGTATTATGGAAGAGTCATCTATTGAAGGTCAAATCTAGACAGATGTGCAAGCATTCAGAATGAATAACCAAGAACGCAGCATTTAATGTGAGTTTTTCTGCCATAGCAAAGGAAGTTATCTCGGCAGAGGAGATCTTCCACTTTGGTGCCAGATAAGAAATGAATCCCTTCTGCATTACCCCCTTTAGTGTTTGCGGCTGACATTTGTAGTGCACCACAGCAGATGTTGTAAGAAGCTAGGAACGAAACCATAAAGACCTACCACAGAATTTGAACTATTTGCAAAAACCATTGATATATTTAGTAGATAAGCAGGGATTTAGATAAGGCCTACATATAAGACAAAATATTAGCCTAAATACCGTAAATATGTTTACATATAGTATGTAGAGTAAGGTACCGTTGTGTTGCAATTACAAACGTACGCTAGAGTTTTGTACTCGGAAGTTTTTGTAACAGCTTAAAAAGCAAATAACTGACAAACCTAAACTTGTTGTGCTACTGAACGCACGCAGAACTCATTAAAGTCTTTTGAGAAGAAACCATTAGCACACACGTTAAGTAACCAGCCAAAGCCCAAGGCTCATCCCCAGGCAGCAGTTAGTCAGCCCCTTCAACGATAAGAAAGTTCAGGAGGCACTACCTCCCGCCTGCTCCCGCACACGGATGCGGTTTTTTGCCTCCCGCCTCACTTCTGTTTGAAAGGAAAGTGGAAGATAAGCCTGTCTGAACTGACAAACCAGATGTTTCTGTAGGACTGGCTCTAAGCAGTGTACTGGGAAGCCTGAAGCAATCACAGCCAACCAAGCAACCATGCCAATGCGTGTCCCGCCATGGGGAAAAGGTGTACCCATAAATACGGATCAAGCAGCGAACAGTGGAAGATGCTGACTGTCGAGGAGGGAATCATGCGAAAAACCACAACACAACACCAATACACGTACGTGTGAAATTCTTCTTGACTCACTTCTTGCGGCGGGTGGTGCTGGGGTTTATTCGCAGCATGAAGAAAGCTGATGTGTCCTTACGAATACACAAATAAACCCCACAGGTGTAACTTTCAATATTCTTCCCCAGGCAGTGCAAAGAAAACCATTTTCTCTACCAGCACAGTATCGCTGCTAGCAGACGAAGGAATTCCTGACATCTGTCTGGAGTCCGATACCGGAGGCCAGCGGGACTCGAGGAGAGCACGCGCCTCCTACAGCAAACGCGCGGCTGCCTTCAAATCACAACCGGCCAAAGCAAAACCACGCCTGGGGAGAGGGTGCAAAACAGCGAGTCTCTTGTAGGAGGTATTGCTCATGTCCTGACATGAAGGACACGCTGATACTACATTTGAGAGCAGGTAAAAATAAGAGCACAATGCGGCTGGAAACCTTATCCTTTCAGAGCAGCATGTGCCCTTTTGCTCCTACCCTACCTATAACAACACTAAAAGCAACGAAGGATTTCAGGAAAAGTGATGAGCAGTATACTAACTGACAAAAAAGCAGCCGGTTCTGAGATGAATGAATGTATTTCTATATGCATTCTTGTGCATACAATGTATATCTACTTAAATTTCCCAATTTAAACTGTAGAACCAAGGATCTTATGTCAACTTTTACCTAGCTGGAAAAACTGTGCAGCAATTGTAATAATTCTGTGGTGAAGATGGTTTCAACGTAAGTTTTTTATATGCTCTAGTCACCAAAAAGCAGTTGTTTTACCTCTTGATATTGAGCAACGCCCAAGGTATCCCAGTGGGAGTGTTGAAAGCAGGTAGCAATTTCTCTCCAAGCTCCACTGCCTTTTTTCGGAAAACCTGGAAGTTAAGAAGAAACGAAGTGTTGGAAAACGCACTGAATTCATTTAGAGAATACCGTTACGGAGCGTATAGTGCAAGTCATCTCAGCACAACGAAGCATCCCTGCTTTTTTAGAGTGACACCGAAGGAACGAAGCAGCACATCCCGTTTTCCATGACGCACAGCGACGGGAGAACTCAAATCACACGGCGACGATGCCCAGAAGACCTGTGTCTGGCACGACCGGCATCAAGCCCGAGACATCAGCGGAGCCAGACCCGCTCCGGTTTGCACAGAGCTGCTCGCTGGGTGCTCCGGGGTCAGGGAGGGAGGGAGAAGGGCTGCTGGATCCAGGCTGGCTCCCCGGCCGCTCCCTGCGCCAAGCGACAGACACCTCCTCCCGGAGCGGCGCGGATGCTGCCGCAGAAACGTCGCCTTTGCTCCGTGGGAGGTTTATTAACGGTGGCTCAGCGGGCTGTGGGAACCCGGGCTGGATTGCGATGTACCTGCTGTGCTGCAAAAATGTCCTGCACGGGAAATCTGCGGCAAAACCACATACGCACACCCCCACCAAAAAAAAAAAATAAAAAAAAAATTTTTGTTTTGCAGCACCACGGTCTTTATGGATTCAGGTGGCTTATACCCAGATGGTATTGATACCATGATTAATCCAAAAATTGGAATATACCCCTACAGATAACTGAGACTTAACTGATCTTCAGCATCTAAAGAGTTTCAGCTTTCACCTTAAAAACAAGAAGCAGAAAGACCCCAGATGCTTAACACGTGCCCACAAGAATGACAAACAATATAACACCAGGAACTTTTATGTCCAAAGTAATAGTTACAAAGCTAGAACAAAAAAGATTTTGCTCTCCTTCAAGTGCCAGCTCGGCTGAGGTTACATTAACCTGACTTTTTGAGCAGCGAGTGCTCTAGTAAGAGAGTTTTTAATTAGAAGCAATACTGTTCCAACTTAAATATAGAAACCTATTTAGTAATTTCAATATGTGGATGTTCAAGGCCTATTTGCTTGGAATTACACTGGGATCCTGCGCAACACTGAAAGGGATTATCCCAGGTGTAGTAGCCAAAATAGCAAAGTCACCTTCATCATTCTCTCTTTCTAATAACGGCTCCCTTCAATGCATTTTTTTCCCCTCAGACATATTTATGATGAATTTTTATTTATTTATGTATTAGAAATCCACTTGTACATCTGAGGCATCTCATGGTGTAGCCAAGTACAGCACAGCAAATTTTTGGAGGAGGGAAAAAAAAAAAGCATATATGTTTATTTGGATACATAAAGACATTTGCTGGTCAAAACAAGGTAATGACAAAATTTCTTTCCACACAAATAAAATACAATTTATAGAATCCCACTTTCTAAAAGCCACCTTGAGGAAAGGTTTTTATTATTGAAAAAATACGTGATCAGGAGAGAATATAAAACTCTGGGATAATCATGTTACCATAAGGAAGCTCCAGTCTTCCCCACAGTCTCTTCATATGACACAGATCTCAAGATTTCTGTGACAGCAGTCCAAGATTTACCATTACAGTACAAGATATTTTGAGGGAGGTTAAGCAATTTGAAGCCAAATTATGGCTGGAGTCAGAAAACTTTTTCGAGTGGATCGCATGGGAGCACTAGGAAAAACTTGAAGCAAGGCAGCAGGGAAAACAATTTGCTTGGAAATCCCTTCATAATCCATGTTATTTCTGACTTCCCGGTTTACCGATTGTGTGGATTCTGCTGAGAATTAGTTACGGATTTGTGATCTTCATCCAGCACATAATTCAGTCTCCCCAAGGGTTAAAACCTTGAGGGACACTCAGAAACAGCTGGTGCAGAACACAATTATCTCTTAGTAGACTTCGTTGAGAGGAGCGAGCGGCAGTAACCCCACCAGGAGCACACAAGGTTTCCTCTCGTTACGCTACGCAGCCACATTTTTCACCTTGGTCTGTTGAACCCAAACCTCTGCTTTGCTCTTACAGGACAAGGGAGGCCTCCCCAGCCTTTCACAACGTACGGTGCGATCAACTCATCAGCTTACTTTAGCATCTCTGCCCCGAAACATTGGAGTATTAACAGGAGAGTAGTTACTATGACCCCCCTCAAGCAATGAGCACACAAGGACCCCTAATTTCTATAGAAGCATCTGCTGTGCAGCATAAACCCTTGCCTTTTGCCATATGCAAAGGGGGTAGATATTTTATTTTATGGAATGTGGTTAAAGGTGCCAAATGTACTCTTTTTAGATGCGTATTTAACGACAAGAGATCTCCCTTTCAAAAAGCACGTACATATTTAACCATAGCAGTGGCAGCAAGGCTCAGTAACTGCTGTACCTTACAGGCTGTATTAATCCTTCATCATTAAACAAATTACATGCAAGCTCAGAAAGAGGTCTGTTACAATGATTGCTTCTGGACAAAAATGTAACATTTCAGTATCTTAATTAAAGATTCAATGTACAGTGATAATGCTTTACTTTCAAATATTTCTACCAACTCTCACATATTTTTTCAATTCTATTGTATTTCTTTTATAAAGTAACAGCCCAATTTCTTTCAAAATAGAATTGCCTACTTCATGGAAATGTAAAAAATAACAGTTATCAAAAAATAAACACATCCAATATGAAGCAGTAAGGAAATATTGTTCCACATATGGATATGCAAGAAAAATGTAATTCACTCCTGATAAGGACAGTGCTCTGAACACCAAAATGGGAACCAATGTTGTCCAAAATGCACCTCTTCCAATGTAGTAAACAATTTTCCTAGTAGGCAACCATTATACAACTTTGGAAAAAGTCTTGAGGTAAAGGTGAACTTCTTGTTTACAAGAGAATTTCAACAGGTTATTTATTACTAATGCATGCTAGCGATTTTCCTTCCCCTTCCAAAGTTACAAAAAAGCCAACTATGGACATTATCCAATTTTACCTCCAGGGTAATTTAACATGGCTGAACAACTGACTGCTAATCACTAGCTATTACGTAGAACAGTATAGGCAAGAATGACAAGAATACAACCACCCCTCTGAATGACTGAACACAATAAATAGCAACTTCCCGCAGCAAAATTATGCTCTTTTGGAAAGGGTAAAAGGGTGAAGGTTAATAAAGGAACCACTTTATTTCTCAATTTGCAGCTTTAGCAGTTAAAAAATAGCAATAGGAAAAGTGAGTGTTGTTAATTACTGTATACCATCCACAATCTTCACCATATTTTTCTTTTGCAGAAACATCTAATATTGGACAAGAAATAATTATCGTACAGAGTAAGGTATTTTTTCAGATAATAAAAGTAAATAAACAATAGAAACTTCTACTTAATATCTCTATTGCTGACATTAATTTCAACTTTTTGCCAAGCCCTAATCTCTCCCAACTATCACTCAGTAAAGTCATTTTTTGGCAACCTGAAAGTATGACAGCCATTACCGAGATGCACAGAGTAGAGGCAGAAATGACAAGAGCACAAAAATGAAAGACATTATATATAATAAAGGAAAAGATCTACAGCAAAATTTGCGATCCCAGTGGTTATCATTAGAGGCTCGAGGACTTCTTCTGGCTTCTTCCTCATGGATGCTCAGCCAGCAGTAATGAAGGCTTACTTACAACAAGTATTCCATCGGGATCAGGCCTGGCAGAAGCCATCAGTCCCATCTCTGCACCCACCCTTCAGCCTACATTTAGTTCTCATGTTTTAAATATTTACCTACAAGTCTAAATGTCTACAAACCACTCCCAAGAACCCCATGACTCGCTCCACGGTTCTATCGTATCCAGACTGTACACGTTTTAAGGAAGAGGGACTGTGGAGTTATTTACCTGACATATCAGCTGTCCCTTCATCAGGTGATGCAACGAGTAAGGCACTATCATCAATCCCTTCTTTTAAGTTGAGGATTCAGAGGAAAGTACTACGGCTACCTTTAAAAAACAACCAAACCACTAAAAAGGGCACTGACATTTAACTCAGCTAGATACTACATGTCGTGGTTTAACCCCAGCCAGCAAGTAAGCATCCCGGTGTGGGATATACTGGGCATGACGTCCCATGGTCTGGAATACCCCTTTGGCCAGTTTGGGTCAGGTGCCCTGACTGTGTCCTGTGCCAACTCCTTGTGCCCCTCCAGCTTTCTCGCTGGCTGGGCATCAGAAGCTGAAAAATCCTTGACTTTAGTCTAAACACTACTTAGCAACAACTGAAAACATCAGTGCCGTCAACATTCTTCTCATACCTAACTCAAAACCATAGCACTGTACCAGCTACTATGAAAACAACCAGCTCTATCCTGGCCAAAACCGGGACACTACACTACAACAAAGAAACTTATTCTAAGTGAAGCACAGCAATTTAGAGAAGAAAATGATAATTGAAACCAGTCAGAAACACATGATCAGCGTGTAATGCTATAAAGTTAGGTAGGATACCGAATACTTTCCCAAGCATTTCTCTCCAACCTAATTTTCCCCAGAAGACAGATTTTGGATGCGAGAAAAACCTTCTTTTTAAGCTCAAAGTATTACTAACATTTTTAAAAAGGTTTATGTAAGATCTCTAACAAACTTGTATGACACTGATTCACACTGTGTGAAGGTCCTGTGTAAGGACGACTCCTCCGTGGAATAAGCACCCAAGACTCCTTCACACTCTGCAGTCCTACTCATAATTAAAATTAGCACTAAAGCAAATTAGGTACTTACTATAGTCATATAATAGATTAGACAGAAGATAGAGTTACTACATTTTCTACTGAGATCTGTGTTTATATTAGCAGGCTGTGAATTGTTAGTTGAAATACGCTCAACGCTCAGTAAAGCAGCACCTTCCTTGTTTCTTTTGAGTTACCAAGCTCAAGTGCCTTACAAACACAAAAGTCACTCCAAACCATCACCATTACTCCAAGCCAGCAATTCATTGAACAACGTTTGAGTAAGCAGCAACACGTAAACAAGAAACCCACCTCGCTGCTGCGCACACTCGGCTTTCCTCTTACTGTTTGTTCATTCCACAGGCAACACACATACCAAGCCAGGGAACAAAACATTACTTTTTCACTCCATTAGATGTTCTTAATTGTTTTTTAAATACATAAAAATATTTTTGGTCATCATAAGAGAGAACAGACTAACTTGGGAACTTCCCCTACCACACAACCACTGCGCAGGCTGCTAGGAGATAATGCTTTTGTACACCGCCGTACCGATGCACGTTGTGATTCCCAGTGCCAAAAGTCATCCTCTCCCTCAGGAAGTACAATCTGCATCTTTCATTCTAGTAGGACTATTACTGAAAAGGGTAAGAAAAGCAACCACATTTACATATACAGTACTTCCATCAGCAGTTTTCCTACAGTAACTGGTTTTCTAATAAAAATTTCCTTATTTCTCTCAAATGTGACCTTAATTCAGTGAGGCACTCTTGCTTAGAAAAGCAGTTTGGGTATGAGGTTTTTTGGTTCTGGCTTACTTTGTGCCACTGATGCAAATGTAGAGGTTTTGGATGTGAATTAGGACACAGACACAAACTTTGGAAGAAAAAGAAGTTGTGAATTTAATGAACCAAGTTTTCCAAATACCCACTTAATTTAAAGCAGTTACTTGCATTCTCTACACAACCTTGTGGCATGCAGATATCCAAAGTGTGTTTTGTGATTATTTTTTTTAATGGCTTTAGAGAAGAAGTCTTTTTTTTTTAAAAGAGGTCATACATCCAGAACTGCATTGCTCATGTTAGAAGACCCAATCCCAAAATCAATCAGATTTTGCAGACTCTTGTGTCCACTATCAAATCTTATTAGGGAAAACAGAAAAATGAGGATCTGCCTGCAAAAATAGAACCACAGGGCTAAAACCAGAGTTGTCATCTGGTGAGCACTGACTTTCATTATAGTGCAAGAATGTTATCTCCTCTGGAAAACCAAAAAAACCCCATTTCCTCTGGCTGGAATGACAAACCCCTTTGAAAACATTAGATTACCTCATCATAGATTTAATTGCTGTTGCTAACCAGGAAGAAAAGAAAACACAGGAAACAAAGAAATATCTTAGAATTGCGTATGAGGCACATCTAATTGAAAAAGAGTATAACATGGTACAATATCATAAATTAAAGAACAGCCAGAATTCTGCCTTAAAAAGTCCTCCATACAAGTGAAACCAGAAGTTAAATTTTAACACCAGAGGAAAAAATCCTATGCTGGGTTTTTTGGGGGTTTGTTTTGGTTTGGGTTTTTTTGTGTGGTTTTTTTTTTTCCAATTGACAAAGACATTTTCTCCACATTTTTAATTCTGTCAAATTAAGCATTTTTCATTTTTGTTTTATATTTACAGATAGAAACTGACAAGCCACTAAGTAAGATTTATTGCTTTCTTTCCTGTACCTGACTGCCTTTCCCAGTAGGGTAAGGAATGAATATTTCAGTGCAAAAGCAGGAAACAAGAGCAGAAAAATGAACAGGGACAGGCCACTTTGCTGCTCTTCAGAACACTGAATAGAAATCCTTTCAGTGTAACAAATGTTGATTTAGGTTTAAAGTGATCTGCTAACAAAAGAGAACTCTCTTAGAAGAACTTGTTCCAATACCTTCTTTGCTGAAAGACAATCCAGGATTTTTGCTATGTTTGCATTTGTTTTATTTTTAGAATGAAAGATTAGAAATGCTACAAAAATTGTGGCACTCCACCTGACATAGCAGAGTACTTGAAATAGCGTAACCTGAATTCTTCCACTATCTTCAATACCAAGCGATACCATGCTTAAGCATCATATTATTTGAAACCATTTCCTATAACATATTTTCAGTGTTCATGACACCTGGATAAGTTACCCAGCTGCTGGCATTAATTCAGCAGCAATTAGTGCTTTTACAATTACTGTCACCTTGACACTAGCAGGTGGCTTTTTGAGTTTAATTTCATTCAGTCCTCACTCCTGGCTGAGCCAAGTCAGTTATGAATTATCTGTGCTACAAGGTGAGAAGACAGTTAATAACATTTCTGGAAACAAGTGTTGGAGGGAGTCACGCCGATATGGTAACCAGCACCAGCAGAAGGAGCCCAGTTAGGTGCCCAAACCAACCCCAACAGGGACATCCCAGGCACGGCCAGCCCGGACAGTGAAGAGCTGACCCTACTCTGGAAATTCAAATTGGCACCAATTCTGTAAAAGCACCATGAAGGAAACAATGCCTCCTTTAGCTCCTTTACAGAATGTGGTTTGTCACACCTTCACATTGAGAATATTGACCGGACGGAGCAGCATTTTATTTTATTGAGAATTTAAAGAAGTCCCCCCCCTCCCTGGAGATGAGCAAAATGCAACTGGTCGGGTTTCTATCCCATCGGGATGCCGGCAGAGGGAGCACAAATTAAGCTGTTACATGGCACAGCGCTGGGGCATCTTGGGGTTAGGAGATGTCAGAAATCCCAGGAAAACGACTAAATTTAAAAAAAAAAAAAACAACCAAAAAAACCCCCAAAAAAACACAAAAAAACCCCACCAACCAAACAACCAAAAAACCAAACAAAAAACCACACCAAAACACAAGACCCCCCCCCCCCAACTTAGTTTGATAAATAATCTCAGATGCTCCCTTCTCATTAACATTCTCAAAGCAGCACTAGTTTTCATACAAATCTCTCCCTCACACCTATGAACAATGTCACGGCTGTATAAAGCAGGAGGAATGTTTCATTTAGAAATAACGACAATCTGCAGCAACTCCCACAATCCTGCTCGGCATCTACTGTCACACAGCGCCAGGCTGGAACCTCTTAAAAGACAAATGGTTTTCAGTGGAGAGAGCCTGGAAAATATAGATCCTGTAGTAAAAGGGGGCTTTCTGTCTCAATCTAAGCCCGAAACAGCCACAGGACAGTCTTTATAATGAGATCTTCAGTATAGGAATCCAAAGCTTGTATTTGACACATCTGTGAGAGCAGCAGGCACTGGAGTGCTCAAACCTTGCAAAAACTCTTGGCAGAAAACTCTCCAGAAAACGTGGAGATTCAGGAAGGTGCACGTAAGTTTCCAGCTGTTGAAAATCACGACTGCAGAACCTCCTTACTGGAGAGATTCAGGTCGCTTGTGGTATCTGTGAGCAACAACTCTATCTCGCCTGCAAGCTGCTAGAGCAGGACGTGTCTTTCTCACAACTTGAGGAAATAACAAACATGGGTAAACTTTTAGATTTGTACTGCCCTTTCCAGAATACTCCAGTATGCTGGTCACCAGCTTGGAGAAGCAAAGCCACTTGAAAAAGATGCTTATTACAAAAATTAGATTACATTTTGGGAAAACAAAAAAATTTAAAAATCCCTTCTTTTATTCAATTAGCCCTTTCTGTTATGGTTTCACTGATGGCAAGAAAATTAATTTTCTTTTCTAGCTGATTATTGTACCAAAGAAGTAACATAGTACCATGAAGAGCCCCCCCTGCAGAAAAGGCTGTAGAGAACTTAATCAAATGGAAGTAACTGGATTAGTGAGAGATTTCCAGATTTAATCCAAATGTACACAGCAACAAGCACAAAACCCCTCAAGTTATCAGCAGTAGGCTAACACATGTAATTACTTCAGTGGTTTTTTAACTAAAGAATTTCTAAAATAGATATATTGTATTTGAAAATCTTATTTTAGGAAGGCCAGTAATAAATGGTACAAACTGGCAGAAAGAAGTCAAGGCATAAAACAAAGAAATATTAATGTACAGTACCTTATACACATCTGACTTGCACTTTAAAATTGGAATGAAGGAAGGAATTGCTAACTGCAGAATTAAAAAAATCATAAAGGAAGAGTTTGTTCCAGTTATATTTAGTTACTTCCTTTTGTGCTATTCACGTGTATTTAAGATTGCTTACACAGACAAACTCCAAGAACTATTTAACAGGAAGAACTTTGAGACCACAAGAGAAAAAGTAACTGCTAATTTATCCACTAATGTCAGAAAGCATTACTTTTTTTTAAAGTTTATATATGCTTGTACAATTAAAAGCTTAGCTACAACCCATTAGTACCTGGAAAGCTAATGAACTGACCATTTAATAATATCTCTGCTGTGATAATTCAAGAAAAGGTGGTAATGAACGTAGTAAACTTTAACGATTGCCTGTAATAAAAGGAATTAGTTAGGTATAAAAGCGTTTGAGAATTCCTCACCCCAAACTCAGGGCAGCCCGAGTTAATTTTTCAAGAGACGCGATACACAGCATGCACAACGAGTAATGAGTTGGATTCGCTGCATAGGTGCAGATCAACTGCACACTGGCAGCTGGCTCCCGAGGCCCAAACCACAGGTAACAAGACTCGTGCCTACAAAAGCTGGGCTCAAATCTTGAAATTCTGAAATCCCACACCACCCCAAATACATAAATTATGAAACAGCTCAGTGTCAGTAAATCAGTGTCAAAGGTTAGGGATGCCAGTCTTGCGTCCTGTCAGCAACAGAAAGCCTGGAATCCCAGGTGTCCAGGCAAATAAAGCACGTGCTTCTAGCAGGGGCAGATGGCAAGCTGGCAGGCATTAAAACCATCAGCAGCCCATGACGGAGGACTGAGCCCACACCTAAGAGCTAGGGGAAGTTTTAAATCTGTGTTTTTACCCGATAGCCACATAACTGGAACAGGACGTGAACCCGCTATATATGCATTAACACCATGGTACGTCCTGCTTTGAACATCAGGCAGCACTGTAAGGGGCACCATACAACTGCGCAAGCCACTATCGCTAAAAAAACTCCTTCCCAAGACCCCTCTGTCCCCAACAAAACAAACCCCCCTCAAACCTGCAGAAGTCCGATATTCAAATGCTTGGATGCTGGCGAGAGTCACTGTCAGCCCTAGAAGCAACCGGTACACTAACAGTAGGCAAGGATGTCAAGAGCACAAAATACGTCATGTATTTAGCACTCGGGTCTTCTACAGTTAAGGAACATGATACATGTATTTGAAAATATGTTGGATGTAAGTAAATACGAATGGATTAAAAATATGGAATATACAATGGAAACTCATTATATTGTGAAGCGGTACAGAAAACATCTGGATGTCATCTTAGAGGTTTGTGGGTTTCCTGATTAAGGAAACAGCTGCCTTAGTAAAATTACTCATATCCACCAGTAATGAAGAGTATCTTTTAGCACAATTCCTCTGTTAAGCCACGAGCATCTGCTTCCTAATTTTCTTTTTATTTAATCTTGTGTACCCAGCCCGAGTGCTGTAACAACAAATTTAAATAGCTGCCTCATTTTACATCTTGCAAGCTATCGTATCTAAACAAAGAATAGCACTTTGCATATGAAACTCTCCTTTCAAGCAGGTGACCGTTGAGAGGTGATTTGCAACACCATCTGTGTGAAAGCAGGGGGTGGGGTGGAGGAGCCTAATAAACTTTGCATGGTGAATCAATAATTACATCCTTAATGTAGCATAAAGTGCTAACAGAAGATTCATTCCCAGCCTTGTAAATTTGACTGTATCTTTTAATTCCGGTACCATTAAGTGATTTAGAGTGATGCCTTCACTCTAAAGTACACTCCCAGACCACGGCGGCACACACAGAAAAGGCTGAAATCACTCTGCGTACATAAAGGATATTCTATTTGCTTTTTACTGTTAACTCAACAGCAAATGGAGAGCTGTTTGTTTCAGCCAGTGTTATGTGATACTTTTAAGTTTGTTCCAGCTGTTAATGGAAAGAGTTTTAAATGACACTTATCAAATATACAAGTAAAACAACATGAACAAGATACTACGTGTGCCTACTTTAATTGTTCTTCTGCTCATTTTTTTTCTAACTTCATTTACTCACTTTAATATTTTGCTCCAACATCAGAGTAACAGCTTAATGAAATGGCTCTCAACAGTTGGAATCAAAAGGGTCCTTGGATAAAAGAGTCCAAGGCTCAAGATCTCCCATGTTCTGCTATCTTCCTTGAACCGACCACTAGCAAATGGGTACCTGCAGAGCAAACCCGGTCAGCTCACCAAGCCAACGGGAAAAAAAAGAACTACTCTTTTTGCTCTGGTCCCCCTCAAAAGGCCAGTCTTCCTGAATCACCGCATATCACTCAATCTGACACCACCACAGGTATTTTAAGTTAGGTATCACTCAGAGGCTAGTCCTCAAATGGTTAAAATTTATACTGGCAATGTCCTCAGACAAGGTAGCACAAAGTAGCTCTTCTCCAACTGGCTCAGGGTTTGTTCTTCCCAGAGAGAGTTATTCCTACTGCTGTAGAGCAACTGTCGTGGCTCTGCAGTGGTAGGCAGCACTGTGGCCCTAAGAAAAGAAAGTTTTCCTTTTCTCTGCTATTTTCGCACAAAGGGCTCCAGATAGCCAAGGGGCTGTGTTTTTACAAAGCCGTGAGTCAAAGTTCACAGAATCACAGAAGAGTTGAGGTTGGCGGGGACCTCTGGAGCTCATCTGGTCCAACCCCCTGCTCAAGCAGGGCCACCAGAGCCAGTTGCCCAGGGCCACATCCAGACAGCTTCTGAGTATCTCCAAGGATGGAGACTCCACAAGCTCTCTGGGCAGCCTGTGCCAGTGCCTGGTCACCCTCACGGTAAATAAGTGTTTCCTGGTGTTCAGAGGGAACCTCCCATGTTTCAGTTTCTGCTGGAAGTTATACATAGATGTTATATATACATTGTGGCATAGCATTACAGCATGAACAGGGCAGTGACGTAGTATAGTCCTAAGTGACTTTTGTCCAAGCTTTAGCTCCAGTAGACACTGGAACAAGCTATTTATCAACAAGAGTCTCCTCTTGTAAGGTAGTAGTGGCTTGCTTTAGAAAGAAGCAGTAAACCAAGAATAACAATAACAAGAAGAACAAATAATAACTAGCAAACTACATGCAATGCAGGTGACGAAAGGATTGGGGCAAGGAACAAAGCAGGATGAGAATCCAAACTGACAAGTTTGAATACCAAAGTTTTAAAAACAAGTCATGAGGTTGGGCACAGAATTACAGAGTTCCAGGCTTTATACAGACTTCATTAAACACAAAAAGCTTAAGGAGTCTCATTTGCATTAAAGTTTACTCTAATGCCCTTTACAAGAGATCCTCTGTTCCTCTTCACACATGGGCAATTCCACTGATCATTAATTTGATGTGTTCATGCATACAAGAATAACAAATTAAAACCTACTCTTTTAGAGTTTTTCTTCTACTCTTTAAACTTGTATCAAATATAGTGAGTATTCACTGAAAATTAATGTTGTATATTAAGGCTGTCCCATGTTTAAACAGTAAAGCGCTTCTTTTAATCATTATACTAGGATTTAAGCCAACACAGGAATTTCCAGATTTTGTGATCTCAGATACTGGAAGCATCATAAATACCTTAAAAAGTAAAATGATCACAAGTACAAAGACAGCGCCAACTGTCACTCTGGTAGATTTACAGCATGGATCACTTAGGAACAAGCCATTTGATCATAAAACTCTCTCACTGATCTTTCTCTACCACCAGCAGCTACAGACTACTTCTGTTTCACTTTTACATATATGGAAAAGCAACCAAGAGTTTTATCTGTTCCAACCCTAATGCTTCAGTGGTTTCTCAGATTGCAAGTAAACATTGATAACCGTCACAAGTGCTAACATTGTAGAAACTACTTCTTTCATTTGTTTTGGTAAATTCCATTAAAAACAATGGGATCCAGAAGGTGCCATTTGGGTAAATTCAGCTTGCATTTGCAACTGTGCAATTAGCTTAGCTTGACTCCATGACAGGTGAGTTTTGTAACACTAGCAGTTGCGTTGATGATGCATTCCTAAGAAGTCATTTTTCAAGGGAGAGGAACATGTTAAAATTTAGCATAGTCTGCAGGTTCCTTCCTCCACAAGACCTCTGACACACCATCTAGCTGGCTTTTTATATGAGTAATGTAACAAGAAAAAACTTTTGTATAGCAGCAAAAGATGATGATGGTTTCTTAACTCAGTGCATTCTTTCTCATTGTTGAGATTTCTCTGAAAGACACAGTCACTGAATTGTCTGATGAATAATGGGCACATCCAAAACAAGCCTAAATAAAGTGCTTGTGTATTTTCCCTAAATTAAGTATAAGAAATGTGAACTCTCTTGTAGTTCTTTTTATGTAAGCCAAACAGGAGGCTTCAAGAGAGAAGAACTATGATTTAAGAAGCTGCTTTTATGTTGCAAGTTAAATCATCAGGCAGGCTAATTCAATTCCTTTCTGTTTACTGTAAGACTATTTCTCTTACCGGACAAGCCATAAAACTAAAGTGACTAAAATACAAGAAGGCAAGCAGACATTTCCAATTCTTAAGAGTCAGAAACAAGTGCTCTGACTGAAGAGCAGTGCTGCCAGCAAGTCATAAATTTATGAACAATTCAACCGCTTCTCTGAATTCCCTGCAGTTAAAACTTTTTTTTTCTTTTTTTTTTACAATTAAACCTCAAAATCATTGCTATAATTAAGCAGCCATTAGATTAACAAGGTTAACATTATTTTCAAATGCAGCCTATATTTGGAGGAAATAATGGTTACAAGTATTCATAAAGATTTCAAGTATGCATATTAGCATATATAGGTAGCATTACATTGCTTTCCGTCCCCCCACTTCAAAGCAAGAGGAAAGAAAAAAAAAAAGACATGACAATCATGTAAACTCTGTTTTTACCAAAACTCATGACACGACGTTAGCATCTTATTTTACTCTTTGAACACTTTGCATAGCCACTCCTAGAGAAAATACTTCACAAGTTTCACTACATTATTTTTATATTTGATGGTATGTACATTAAAACATTACAGTATCTTAACTGTAATTTCAAGCTGGAACTAGATATAAAAAAAGTCTTAAAAGTATGATTTAGAAAAGGGGCATCTTAGCACCAGCTACACTCATTACTTCTATCACCAACTGTCATAGTCCATCAAGAAAAAATTGGTTGAACACAGAGGAGTTCTTACTATCCCAGTAAGCCTTTACTTTTAGCCTTGGGTCAGTTGATAACTGGATTAACTTAACAAATAACCTTCAAGCACATCAGAAAGGCTGATGGCATTTAACATCAGAGTAAGTCTGCCCAGATGTGCTGAGCACCAACCATCCTGAGTCTCCTGCACCAGTGTGGCAACATTTGCCCAGAGCATCTCAGCAGTTATTGATCTTGCCTGGAATCAAGAAGATTATTTGCTCTTCCCTCTAGAATATAAATGGAAATAAAAGCAACTCTGGAGAGAAAAGACTGAGCACAGGCTGAATGACGTTTGTAAGACATACCCTACAAGCAGCAAATGCTGATGAGAAGGTTCGAGTTATTCACTGGTTTTCCATGATAAAAGGAAAAAGATTGAAATTGTCTGTACACTATGAATAGTGTTTTTAAGAACAAGTTGAGGAAAATAGCATCCTTTAAGAAACAGCATTGTGAGCTGCTGACTTTGTTCTGCAGCTGTTGGTTTGAAGAAAACAAAAAAGAGTTTTCAAAGAAAAATGGAAGAGAATGAAGTTCATAGCATATCCTTTTCACAAGATGATGCTGCGGATCTACTGGGCTGTAAAATTATCTAGTCATGCTTGCAAAAATTAAGGACAGCTTGCCCCCCAAGGGACAACACAACTTTAAAGCACTAACTGGACTGAACCAGCTTCCAAAAAAACCTAGTGTGGTTATTTTGCTTAGCCTGCAAAACCAGATGACTGCCTAAAGGCTGAAGAAAAGAAACAAATCAGACACATCTAGCTCTTCAGATTAACTAGTTACAGAGCCTTTTCAGTAGTTCAATGCATCTGAATCATAAGAAACAACGGAACTGGCCCTTGATGCCAGAAGGAAGATTGCTTTCTGTTAACTGAAGGTTGACTCCACTCCAGTAACACTGCTGCTAGAATGATCTTCCTGGTTTGCTTTAGAGTTTTGTCAGTTTACATAAGGTTGGCTTTTTTGGATGTTAAAATAAGCTTTTGAGCCTTCATGTAGCCAAATGACGAGAGTCCCTGCATACTGTGCTGTCTTAATTAGCTACTATTTGAAGGGGTTATCAAGGTCAGGTGGGTTAATGTAAGCAATCAAAGGTGTTGAGTGAAGAATATCAGAGCTGAACACATCAAACAAAATCAAAGTTCTTCAGAATATCTTACCACCCTCTGCCCTCTCTTATATCTTATGCTTTACTAGGAAATTACACAGTAAGATTGCTGAGCAGCCAACACCTGTGGGAATACAAAAGTATAATACTTGTTGACAAAAGACTTGCAATGTAAACGGTGAGCTAAGAAACTGAATCTGCTGTTTAAATACACCCTAAACTATTTTTCCTTGAGGACAGCAAGTAAGATATATACGAAGCACTGGCACTATGTACTACTCCACTTTTTCGCCTTTCAAATCTTCATGGAAGTGATTTTATTCACCCTCTTCTCAGTCTTTGGCTTAAGAAAAGTTTGCAGTTTGTCTGTTTTTGTGCACTTAGGCCTATGCAAAATGAGCCCTTATATTCCTTGACTCGAGGAAAACAAAGATTTGTCTTTCAAATGCTTAATGACAGCTCTGTTTAGGGGCAATCACCTGCCAAAACCCCAAATTCTCCTTGGCATCCATTGTGCTGGAATTGACACAGAATTTTTCATGTGAACATCTTTTCCAAATTCCTTCTCAATCATTTGCACATAGGGTGCAAATACAGTCTGCGTATGGCAGAGGCAAGCTTTTGGCACAGGATAGACAGGAACTGCACTCATTTATCAACCACAACATTTATCAACATTATTCAAATGTTGCATTTTTACAAACAAATGGCATATGAATAGCATGTGGATTCCTGCAATTTCCAAAAGATGTGGGAAAAAGCTCCCTCATCATCTTTCAAATATTTCGGATTTCTGTTGTTTGAAAATCACAAACACCAGATCCTGCCAAAAAAATACACAGGCCAGTTAGCACTCTCCATAAATTGATCCCCAGAGTTCATGCTAACTTAAAGCCAGTGAACCTTGTTTGTATCTGTTTCAGGTTTCACCTGCTGAGCAAGATGTATTGCTAAATCCAAAGGAGACTAAAAGAGTTTGTTTCTTCTGCAGCAGATGCCACTGTCTGTACCCCATTGCTGGAGGCATGAAGGGCATGCAAGAACAGCAATGATGCCTGCTTCTGATTTCAGGCATTCAATTTTCTCAATGATTTTCAGTTAGTTTGAAGCAGCAGGACTTGTATGTGGCACAAAGTGGTGTTTTGTAATGAATCTCTAATCCGATCCTTCAAACAGCAAATTGGATGAGGAACTTTCCCAATTTCATCATAAATTTCCATTCACTTCATTTGTATTTAAAATACATAGAATTAATTAATGCTTACATATTCTTTAATAGAAGCAATTTAAATTGTTGGAAAAACATAAATCTAAAATCAGATTTGGGAATCTGATGGAAGGCCTTAGTAGTCGCCAAGGGAATGAAAAACACAGGAATCTCCTACTGAATGGTTTATGCTTTTATCTTCTCTAAGCTAATAAGGAGAGGACATTTTCATCTACTTAACTCTCAACTTAATGAAAAATAACCTCTGAAGCAGACTCAGTTTGTGGAGGCAAAAGCACAAAATGGAACCTTACATAAACTAGCTATACATTGTGAAAGATTTAGATGAAGATATGAAGAGTTACTCCATGCCCAGAGTAAAATGCAGGTACATACTATTTTCACCTGTACTTTTTGGTGAAAAAAAATTCAGTACAATAATTCAATAACATTTACTACTTATCACCTAATTGAACTTTTATAATACATCCACAGAGAGAATATACTTTCCCAAATATTTTATATAGCCTAGAATTGAAGGAGGATAAATTAATGCTGATCTATTCCCACTGTCAGCATCGGCCGAGATATTTTTTATGTTGCTTTCCTTTGCAGAAATAAGTCAAATTCTCAGCTGTAAAAGTACACATAAGGATTATTCTTTAGATACGGGAAGTGTATTTGCAACAATCTCAACACTGCTTGCAACTCGCTCCACAGGACCCTGTATTTAACCATACGTTGTACATTTTCTATTAAATTTATAGAACAGGACAATCCCACCAACTCTTTGGGCAATATGTTTTTACTCTCCTTTTACTCTTCTTTATTATTGCAATTGCATTTGGTGCTGCAAAATGACAGAACTGAATACTGAGATAAACAAAAAGAGACAAGTGTCTTGGAAACTGAACTCCTTTTCAGATGCATGGTGACTCTGGACAGACTGTTAATAGCGTATCATTTCTTCTGTACAGTATATTAACCACATGCAAAGAATTCTTCTTTTGGGTCTATGTAGAGCTGCTGCTCAAAAGGAAAGCACCCACACTAGTATTTCTGGTAGACATGCCCTCTCCAACTGTTCTGCAGAACCACAATCAAGTGAAACTGCAGGAGCTGGTTGAGAGCCAAATCCTCAGAACAAACCAACCAGCTCCCTCTCAGCTGCTTGAATTCTACTTAATAATATAGCTCACGAGCTCATGTCAAACACACCAGCTGTTACAATCACAATCAAATATTACTTAGCTCTCATTATCATCCATTCTCCTTTCTAACAGTTTACCAGCTTTAGCATCAGACTGTTGTAGCCTGGAGGCGAGCAGGGACTTTTATTAAAATTAATGTAACGAGCGATAAGTAAGTTTGCCATGGGACAAACTAAATTTTTTTGTTGTTTTGAAAAAACTCCCCAAACAAACAAACTCCTCTCAGTTATGCAAAAGGAAAACCACTAAAAGTGAAGAATGTGATTGTGTACAGGTCAGAGTTCTGAACTCGTGTTTCTCAGGCCAAAATCAGGGCTCAGACTCCTGGTTTCACAGCAGGCTTCGTTATGGCAGTGGCAGCAGGCTATCACCATAGCTCCTCTGTCCCCTGCTACAGATATTCACGCTGGTGACAGACATCTGAAAGGGAAACATACCCACTGCTGAACTCCAGCAGACAGCAATTCACTGAATTAATGTATATTGCCACTATTTTCACTTCATATTAGTAAAGCAGCCTGAGAGTCTTTATTATGAGGCACAAAAATTGTTGGTGACGGCAGTCGATTGCGTGCCTGGTATACAGGTATATATATTCCTATACCCAGGAATATATATAGTAGGAGTAGGACTTCCCCGTCAGGGTACATATACATGGTATCAGTAACTCCAAAGTAGAGAAGGAAGAGAAGGAAAACCAAGAAGCAAAATTTGAATTAAGTGCAAGACTGGAAATCAGCATCTCTGTCACCGTTCTTTGAAGTTTCCTCAGAATTATGGGGCCAGCTGGAGAGGCAGAGTTGCACAGAGCAGATGAGCAAGTAGCATTGGGAGAAAGGGGATAAAAGTATTAGGAAAGAGGAAGCTTTTGGAGTATAGGGAACCTATTGAACAGAGATGGGTTTCATCAACAGTGACAGTATAATTGCACTGCAGGAACTTGAGAGACAGAAACAGAAGACTGAAGGGCAGTCTGCTTGCAACAGCAGAAGAACAATCTACATCAAAGAAAATCTTAAGAGTCGAGATTATTTTCAGAACGTGAATCCATAGGGATTCTGTAGTACATTTTGATGCAGCTAGCACAGAAAGAGAACAGCCTTAGATCTATTAAAGGTGGTGAAGAGACTGAAATACTAATGGAGATTACAGACTGTGATTGTGGGAAGCAGAGGAGATTTTAAATCCTTCTCTGTTCCTGAGTAGGCTGTTAAGTGCTACATCAGAGCAGATATAAACCACGCTTTTATACACTGCAACGACAGCTTCTTGCAGAAACTCAGAGTCTGTTACGAGAAAAAGTAGCTCTTGAATTAGTTTAACATATTACTGTCTAACAGGCCACATGTTCCAGTTCAACATGCTGCTACAAACAAAAGGTTCACTTTGGTTATGTTTATGTTTGGAACAAGAATCAAGAAGACCACCTGAAATGACCTTAGAAAGGAACAGCCAAATGGGTAAAATGCTTGGAGATGACTCGGAGGATAAAAGATGAGGTTCGCAGTCACAAGACTCACAAATCAAAAGGCTCAGATGACTTCTATCTTCTTTTGGTGTGACTGTAAAGATGGTAATTAAAAGCAAGAGTATATTAAGTCCAATTAAGGAATGCAGAAATTGATAATGTCTGACAAGCTAAATGAAAAACTATTAAGTCAGCCTAAAAGTAATTCTTGAATAACAAGTTAAAAAATAACAACAAAAAAACAAAAAAAAAAAAAGAGAAATGAGGCCTGCTAGAAAGCCAGAAGGAACAATTAAGAGTTGTCTGTGTAAAAGAGCACAGTGCATGAAACACAGTCATTACAGAAAAGCTAAATTTGCCCCAGTGTTGAGTCTTGAAGAACATAGGCAGATTGCCATGCAAGGAGATTTTTAAAAGGACAAGCCTAATGCCCTGTCCCAATACTGAGGGTGGACTAGATAACCTCTTGAGGTCCATTCCATGCTGAACGACTCCAGGATTCTATGAAATACGGAGTTAAAAAAATCATAAATGAATAAAAATGAAACAAATAAAGATAATTTCAGAGCTCTAAAAGAACTAAAACGTGACACCACTGAAGTATTGCTGTATCATGTAAAGTGGCAGCAGATGGATGGTAGGTGGCAAGCAGGACCCAAATCTGAAAACAGGGCTGCAGAAAACTACAGGCAATTGCAGTCTTCTAGTTCCTACCGAACAGGGAATTCTGCTGCCAGTCTGTGAAGATGCTTCAGGAGGAGTTAAGAGGCATTCACACAGAACTGATCAAGCTGATACAGTATGCCTGGAGTTTCAAACAGCATTAGAAATCAAGCTTCCAAGACATAAAAGGAAAAGTCCTCTTGTTAATTAGTGTCAAGTTAAGTGAAAAGCGGGAGATAAAACATGCGGTCAATCCTCTCACTGGTGAGATAAGATCCCCAAGGCATCTTGTACTAGAACTTACATTCCTGATTTGCAGAAATAGGCCAATACCTTTGTATAGGTGGCAAATTTCATCCTCCTACTATTCAGGATTGCTAAATGATGAATTATATTTTTTTGTATTTATGGAATTGAAATATTCTTTATGAAGGGAGACTTCGACAAGAGAGGGAGAGCCAGATAAAAATAGCTACAGCTAAATTCTGGAGAATGTCTCAGCATTATATGAAGTCAGCGATGTTTTGTGGTCAGCCTGGCAAAGGCAGCTCTAGATCAATACCATCTTCATCATTATTTCATGTCTGCTCCTCATTAGTAAGACAGCACTACCATCACTGATGGATGGTTGTTTTAAGTCGGCAATGATTAGGTCTGAAGTCAGACAGGAGGCCAAGATCATCAAGTGAGGTTGAATAGTGGCACTGTAACTCCTATTCTAAATGCAGATATAAACTAATTAGGTGATATGTCATCACTATTTTTTTTCCTTCTTTTTTTCTTTTTTACTTCTAATTAACAATTGGTAGACAGTAATAGATGAAACTCAGAAAGTCCAACATTTATCATGATGAAGAATGGTTTGTTGTGGTTTTTTATTCCCTCATCCTGATCAGAATAAATTCCTTCAAACAGGAATATATACTGCCAAAGTAAGAAAGAAAAAAAAAAAAACAACCCACAACAAAAAACCCTGTTACATTTCTGCTTCATGCCATGGATAGAAATGGCAATATGAACATCATTATCAACTTTATTTTGTCCTCCTCCAGTGAAGATAACTATCTTTAGTCCTAGAAAAGAGAAGGTTATATTATGCAGGAAGAACAGCTGCTGAATCCAAAATATTTTAACACTGGGGGAAAAAGGAAAAGAAAAAAAAAAGAAAAAAATTACTCATCCCATTCAAAAAATGGAAAGCTTTGAAGGAATCTGGAGCTTACCAGCTGGATCCGAAACTCACGTTCTCCTTATTCACTTCAGAGCATTTTGGATTTACTTTTTTGCTACTCATACAAACAGCAATTGCTAAATGCTCCTTCCACTTCTGCCTATGCAATGTATTCCCTGACTGTGAAACGAACCTTCAAGTAAAACAGTCCCCTTACTAAAATACTTTAGCAGTACCTATAAGAAGCACCTATCAGTAAACCAGAAGAGCTAGTCAGATCAGTATTTAGGTTTGTATATTCTCTACAAGCAGTACCATACACTTACCATGACTTTCAGCACCAGTATCACAGTTATTCCCCACAGTGAAGATTACAGCGCTCAGAAATAATGTTTGTCATCTCCATGAATTCCAAGAAGGGTCTTAGCTGCTGTTAGAGGATACAGTATTGTCCTCCTCCAAAAGCTAACGTATTATCTTCTTATATGACTACATTTGGAAGTGTGCTTTAAGCAAGAGAAAAAAAAAATTATCTGGGTCTGAAGAACAGGGGATCCCTATGGCATACAATACTCCTGACCCTTGGCATACCAGAATTTTACATCAGACTAGTAAGTACAGCAGAGCAGTTGTAAAACAAATCTCTCCCTTTCTAGACGTGATCTTCCAGTACAAAACCAAAAAAGGTTGCATACCAAGTTGCTTAGAAAACGAATCGCACGTCCACTCATGAATTCAGGTTTAATTTAAAGAAAACGATCAAGAAAGTTTGCAAAACAATCTGTGCTGTTCCTACGGGTTAAATTTACCATATTACAAGCTCCTCCAGATGCTTTCATACAAACAACAACAACAAAATCAATACTATCAGTGCTTTAAAGGATCCAGGTTTACTTTTAGTAATCCCTTACAGCCACTGACTCATGGAAAAATACCACGGGAGCATTCACATGCAATATTACTATGAGGGACTTCAAAAAACCAAATAAAAACCCAAAACCAAAAAAACCCAGAGCAGTCCTTAAAAAAGTTACTCATCTTGAAGTTTTCTGGTGTTTGTAGCTGTTTTACAAATGAAGCTTGATATTTGACTGGAATTCTTTCTAGCTTGGGTTTAAATAGCAATCATAAAATAAAAAAAAAGATGTGACAAAGTGTATGACACTCTTCTAACTCTTTTTGGTATTTCATATGAATTCAGGTAAGGCAGAAATTGTAGGAATTTTAACAGAATGCATCTCATAGCTCTATTTGCAAGCGAGCACCACACACAGTTACCAAGAGACAAAGCATTCAATTTGTTCGTTTTTAGAATTATTCACATTGGTGCCTTTATCTAAATGAACTATTAAGTGAGCAGGATGTTTTAGGAAGTACTCAGTATGATAGGATATTCCTTAATCATGATTAGTTAGACTTACAAATGATTATGGAACATACAATGTGTTGCAGCTTTGGATCATTACCCATGGAAATGTAATTCCGCAGTACAAACAATAATTATTTCCGTCACCCTTTTTACTGAAACATAGCTTTCTTCAATTAGGATATTGACAAGTGAGCACAGCATATATAAGATTTTTAAATAGTTAATCTGACAAAGAATTAAATGAGCTTTTTACTGAGAAAGCTTAATCCTCCAAACAGCCTGCACACAGGTTGTTCCACCCCTTTTGGAACGCCCACTAATATTATGGACGAACATTCTATTATTGTATGATTAAAGTTGTATTTTCTATGGTGGCAGCCAGCCTCTGGGGCCCTCAGTTCTTCCCACACCTGTCAGCAGCACCAGTGGAAGACAGACCCACACAAGGTGGGAAACCTCACACTGCTGCACCGCAGCTCCGTCCCCCGAAAGGCTGCATCCTGCTCCTCCCACGGACAGCAGCCGGCCATGGCTTCAGCGTCTTGCATTTAGGCGATGAAGCCGGAGGTTTCCCCAAATCCGATAAAGGCAGAGCACGCCGAGTTGCACTCTCTAAGCCACTAGGACAACTGTTGGTTTAGGAACATCACTGTCTTGGACAGCAAATGTTTATCAAAGAGTATGAACACCAGCCACAAGCGTGGGCAGTGCCCTTCCCAGCCTGCAAGAGCTCAGGACCCTCCTTAATCATACATCTCATCTTTGAGTTTAGGAGCCCGTTTTACTTTCTCTAATGACACCATCCATTTTTAGCACGGACACTAGCATCCAGTATCACCAATATTCCACTGCAAAGAGTTCCACTTAATTATCCATTGCGTGAAACACTTTCTTTTAAAGGTTTCCTCATTACATTTGTACAAGAGTTTTATTTGAACACCAGTGTTGCGGCCAATCTAGTCCAAGAGGTGGTGGTAGAACTGCCTCTCTAAAGATGAAGGAATGGTTGAGAAGCAATGACTAGGTGTTATTTAGGAGAAACTATATGCACTGATTGAAAGTGAGACTGCACGCTAACAGACACAAGATATAAACCATCAACATATATATGAAATCAACGGCACTGATCACAAATGGTTCAGGCATTTCTTGGCAGACAACGGCCACCTGATGTAAAGGCTCACATGCGCTCCTCTACCAGCTCGCTGTCTGCCAAGAAGCATCCCCTGCTTCTGTCAGAACTGGTTAATTAAAATGCAGCAATAGGTTATACTGGAAAAGTTCACTCTTGTTTGCAAGAAGTAGATCTGCAGTGAAAGATTTAATTGCAGAAGGAAAAGCTTTCAATTCTAGACGCCCTTAGATATGTTTATTTCTGGTTGCTGAGTTACTGTAGGAGGACAAGTGATTTCCTTCAAGAGTTGGAGATGAAACATTAAGTAAAACAATATTTAGTAAAGATCAAGAAGCCAGCTACCACGCACCTCTCCATTTTTTTCATTACTGTTAAGTGTGAATTTGAAATGGGTCTAAGGGTGATTTTTCTTTTTCCAGGAAATTATAAGACAGTTAAAATACAAACAATTGTGTATTTTAAAACATTAATGTCTTTTCAGTACCACCTATGCTCAGGACATGACCATGGGAAATAAACAGGCAAGTCTGCTTAAGACAAGAATGTCAGAGGAACATTGTCTCCTTATAACTGCTTTGTCAGGTACATGACCCAATGGTACTTGCTAAGACAGCTTTAACATAATGATAAATTTTAACAAAACCCGACATTTAAGTTACTTTAAAGTGACAGTTTCAAAACAGAGCTTTACCCAGTATTTGGGAAATTTACATGTTAAAGAAAATTACAGATCTTTAGGGTTTTGTGGAGTTCCCACCAGTAATTGCTTTGGATTTAAAGAAATCCTACGATAAATTCAACTTACAGTTAGAGAGTATTAACTTGTGTTAACCCTACAGTAAAATACTATTATAATCCAGAGACAGGAACAAGAATTTAAACTAGTAAGATTAAAGACTTTTCAAGTGCCAAGCTAAAAATCTAAACTATCACAGTACCTGTGACTTAGTATAGCCTTCTCCAAATATATTACAGAAATAATTGCATTAGTCAAAGCTCTTAGATGAAATTGCTTCTTCGTCCTCTCCAGAAACCATGACAGGCAATAGAAATTAATAGGATATTAATGCTTTAAAGACATTCACATGTATAGGTTTACCAGGTATCTTTTCGTTCTTAGCATGTCTTTTCCATGTGAGTTGAAGATTCAGGTTCAGGAAAGCCGACAGAAGTATAGTTTATAGGAGTTAAAGGATATACACGAAATCAATTTGTGAAGCAGGAAGCTGATGCACCAAATCTACCACTACCATGGCATAGGAGCTCCATAATTACACACTCCAGCACAAAGCCTGGTAAGAATGTACTGTTTCAACTCAGGGGGGAAAAAAAAAAAATAAAAATCATTTAACACATGCAGCAACAGTTTTAAGACTTATGCAAAGTAGTAGAAGCAAGAAAAGCCATTGGACAGGTCTCTGTTGTACAAGCCATTTTCAAAGTTCTAAACAAGTTTATTTCGGATAAATGATATTATTAAACTAAAAGTTACCTCTTGTCTAGATTATGATATTGCAGATAAACTGTGTGGAAATATCTTACCTCTTCTCCTGAAAGATAATAAGCTGAAAGCAGTCCACCGACAAAACGAATGTTCACTTCAAATACCGAAATTTCAGCATTCTGTTGAAATAAACAAACATAGTTTTATTCCCTGATACTTTTCTGTTTGGTTGTGTTTGGTTGTTTTTTTCCTTTTTTTTTTTTTTTTTTTTAACACACATTCAAGTATTAAGCTACAACAGCTGTAAATAGCAAAACACAGATGTAGGGAAAGCCAACGTAAGTGAACTTAAGAGCATTTTAAAGTATTTCCTTCCCTTCCTCACGTTAACAAAATATCCTCTCCATTATCCTCATCCTCTTTAACTTCTCGTCTCTTCTGCGTGGACATATGGCATTCTCTAAACCCACACATCGAAGTACGTCCTTGCAGGTGATTCAGCGCTCACACACAAAAAGCGCTCTCGGATCCCGTCCCACACTGCCGCAACCTCACACCATCTCTTCTCGGGCACCGCATGAGACGCTCTTGATCAGAGGATCGTGGCAAGAGTTCTCCTACTTCAGTCTAAATGCAGGTTATTGTAAAATGGGGGGTAACATTAGAATGAGTTAATTACGTGTTCATGGTAAAAATGTAACCATGACATGTATTCACCATGAAGCAGATGATCCTTCACAATTACAGCGACAGCCCTTCCCAAGCTGGCCTGGTCTTTACCAATGATAGCGACTAGGTTTGCTGTACTGAGCAGTATAGATCCAGCCACTGTCTATCTCAAAACTCAAAGCACATTCTTCTCTGCCTTTTTAAATTCAAACCTAAGTGAAGAACCCAAGTCTCATGATTACTACATTCTCTTGGTCTTTACCAAGTCAGTTCCAATTTTACCCCAACACACAACATTCAGTCCACTCAAGAGGCATTCAGTTGAAAAGCTGATCTACCGAAGTTTCTTAGTTTTTGCTTTTTTATGTTAATACTACTTTTTATATCTCTGTATTTCTGTAGAAAAATGGTACCCAGCAGCCAATCTTCTAAGCTTTTGGACACAAAAATAAGGTGTTTGACTTTTGTGTGTTCTTGGTTGTTCTTGCTTCTATCGAGTTGTTTTTCCACCTTCTATTTGCTGAAATAAAATACACTATTACTATATTTAATATAAACCAATGCATGGTGGAGCTGTGGTATTTTCTTCCAAAGGGCTTGCAGGCTTTTCTTATTCAGCTATTTCTTGTACTTTTCCAGTTTAAACGTTCAGATATCAGTTTATGTAAGGAGGGAAGAAGTTGCTCCCTGTTTTCTATGGATTTTATTTTCTAGTAAACTGCCTTTGCAGAAGAAAGCAGCACATGGTTACTTATTAGAAATATTACTTCATGCTTTTCAGTTTGCAAGGCACTCTGATGAAGGAAGGGTATCTAGACACATTGCAGCGAGCTGTTCAGTGTTTCATCGGCTGTGAAGGTACAGACTTCAAAAAACACTCACAGACTTGCTACAATGCTTGTCCACTTACCCTCAAGCATTTAACTTTTCTCCTCTACAATCTATTCTGCACCTCCCCCTCTAAAAATTGAGGATATTATTTCATTCACAGAATTGTTCTGATTAATAAAGAATTCATATAGTATGTGTGTGCCTGTGTAGTTTTTTTATACACACAGGCACAATTCAAAGGGGCAGACAAAGTAAAGCCATCACACACACCTGCCTATTGAAAACTCACACCTGGCATCACACATTAAGACTGCAAACCAAAAAAGTTATCTTGCACTGTTCAGAAAAGAACATTTTTCCAAGTTTATTTTAAGTGTACTAAAACTCTGCAGTTTCTCCTCACCCACTGCTTTCCCAACACTGGTCTACTCTTATTCTTTCTGAAAGAAACTACTGGGGGGGAAGGCTTAATTTCTGTTTCCACAATTAATCTGATATTCCTGCTTTAAAGCGTTCAGTCATTGCGTCATTGAATCCAGCAAAAAGGAGAATGAATTAACTGGAAACAGGTATTCAATTTAACTAGTGCCATTTCTATGCGTTTCTTTTTTATACCATGCTATATGGTAAGCCTGGGGAAATGGATATAAAAATATTTAAATTCTCTAGAAATCTGAACTAACTAGACAATACAGCTGTTCACCTGCTAAGCAGGCTACGTATGTAAGAACTCTACATTAAATAAAGAAGTCTGCCTTAACTAAATCCAATGCATAAAGCAGCTTGTAGAGAACTGATCTGACTTAAGAAAAGCTGATCTGATCTGACTGAAGAAAGGATGATTAAAGCAGTGATAGGGGCAGCTTCTCTTCCCTGGAGCTTGAGCTAGCTGAAACTCCTATATAAATAGTATTGTACTTGAGAACCTTCCTCAGAAGTTCAGATTCTTTCCATTTCAATCCTGAGGATCGGCACACGCCAAGAACTTTTCTTTGATGTGGGAAGGTTGAAGCTGTAAGAGGTAGGTATTAGACAAGGAAATGAGTTAATCAGATATCCCAGAGACTTATGTTTCCTGTAAGGACTGAATTAAATTACTTTTTGATTTTGAATTGCTCAAAGTAAATAAACTGAGTGATATGTAAGCTCAATATTTTGTCTCCAGAACCTTACATTTTGCCTTTCTGGATTTAATACAGCCACTTAACTCCCAAACCATTGCTATCTTTCAAGGAATGCAAAGGCCCTTTAAGAAAAGCTCAGTACGGATGCACTGACACGCTTCTGGAAATCAGTTATAGACAAAAAGAAGACTTTGAAGTAATGTGAATAAAGATTTTACTGTCGAACCACGAAGATTAATTGCACTGTAATCCTGAACATTTGCCAAAGTGGTGATCTTTCAGGATGTTTCTTGAAGCCAACCATTCTTTTAATGTTATCAGATTTCTAGTACTTCACTTGCACACATCTCTGAACCCGTTGCCTCTTACTAAAATCTTTATACAAGCCACTGAAGCAGATGCAATTAATGAAATGGACAGACATTTCATTAATGGCAGATTGAAAGCTGTATGCTTAATACATAGTTATTATTAAACTCATTATGCCATGCTAGTAGTATTCTCAGAAAGCACAGGAATTATAGTAATTTGCAAAACAGCTAAAGAAGTTCTATAATTTCATGTCAAAGAAACATTCATCTCTACATGGAAAGTTCCTGTGAAGGAATCTGTTAAGAAAAGTAAACTTGCCCTAAAAGTAGCAGATTTCTGCTATCCTTCCTTCTGGTTTGATTTTTTTAAAATTTTTTCTATTACACATTTAAGATGGCACACCCTGATCATTACCCTCTTTTCATACTTTAATCATCATCCACATACCATTTGCACAAATAAGTCTGTATATTTCTACTCAGCAGTCAAATCCTAAGAAATGTTATTTTTTACTTTGCTCGCAGATCCAGTTGTACACAAATACCTTATGATCCATTTAACAGTGTCAAAACATACAGGAAAAACCTTCATCTGCAGTTCCCAAAGTTTCTACTTTACCAGCTGAAGAGACCAGAAATATTTTAATTTTTATTTCAAGTTCAACCTTCTCTTTCAAACCATCATTGTATCATTACATAGTAGATCTGAGAAATGGTTGGATTAATTCTGTCGTATCTAATGGAACTTCCATAAGCAGCGACTGGATGTGCTTATTTTAAAATTACTATGATGTTCCTTTTGTAAGATCCCAAGTATATATGACAGCTCTGACCAACTGGATAGATATAATTTCTAATTTTACAGTCTTTTCATTAGTACCCCAATTAGGCTGGATGGCCATGTGCTGTGGATGACAACATATGAAACACCTTTGTTAGTACCTGTCTGTGCTAAGCCCTTAGTGTTCCTATGCAATACCATCTTGCTCTGGCTGCTTATTTTGGAGGCTTCCCTTTTTATAAAAGATTCTGAAAGTATGTAGATGCTTGGGAAAAAGATATATATATTGGGAACAACATATTTTTGTTTTACTTCCAGGGCTTTTATGTTAATTGAAGTATGTGAGTAATTTGGTCTTTCATCTTACATTTGATCAATAATTTATCATTCACTATTTGATCTTCTGATAAGTGAATCATAAATGGGAAAGTCCAAGTACTATATAAAACCCAGAGAAATTGTGACTGCTGCTCACTGCACTTAGAGAAATAGAAAACCAAAAGCAATATATGTATCCATTACATGGTGCAAGAGAAAAACTGTGACAACTTTATGGAATTTCATCTAGTTTCCTCCTTTAGCTTCTAAAGACAAAATTATTTTGATGAAGAGATGTAACATCTTTTACAATGCTGGCAAGACACGTAACACCAAAGTGAACCTATTTACATAGGGTGGAGACTGCTCTTTCTCAAACTCAGGCTACGCAAATACGCAAGTCTCTACAATCAAAGGACAAAACAGCTGAGTGTTACCCCATTTTGTCTTGACAAGAAGAAATGTTAAAATAAGGGGTTTTTTTAAGCAAGAGAAGAACCATAGCTCAGAAACACTCAAGAAGCTGCAGAACATGACAGGTTTAACTAGTAAACCTATTAAACTACCCCCTTTTACAGAAAGGGAGGTTGACTATCCCTTAGGAAGCCCCATCTTCAAAAAGCAACAAATATTACCAAACAGGGGGGAAAAAAACCTGAAGTGCCAAGAGTTACATTAGCTACTTCATCTTACTTTGCATTTGTATTTTATTTGCAAACCTATGACAGGGCCAACCTGATCTCAGCCGCACCTCACCAACTTCCCTTCCATCACCCTTCTGTAAACCGGTAGGTAAGTCTACAACTGGTAAACTACTTACTGGAGCTTCAACCAGCTGTGGTTGCATTTAATGTTGAAAGCACTGTTCAGATAACAAAACTACTGTCAGCTGGGCTCTCCTGAAGCCCTTCTCCTATAGGACTCCTCCAGCTTCCCCAAAATCAGTATTCACATGCTTCTGGATCATTTCCTTAACTCATCTCATTCCCGAAAGTCTTTCTCTCCACAAATTCGTAGACCAAGGCCAAAACAATTTCCATCTACGTTTTCTCATGGGGAGTCACCCTCACTTATAAACACATTTGAAACGCAACCCGATTTTATTTATCTAGTATCAGCTTCCACCTGGCACTCATCAGCACTGGTACTTGCTCTGCCATTCATAATTGAATTGGAGAAAATACTGTGTGCTCTTTATGTGGATGAATATATTCACAATAATCAAGTCACCTTAATCTATATTTGATAAAGATCTTACTCTCTTCATTTTTATAAAGATCCAAATAAGGCCACAAATCCTATCAAATAATTTGTTTCAGCCATCTTTATTGCACAGATTCTTTCCAAAACCTTCCTTCCTTCAGTTCTCCTGTTCTTGTCTCATCAAGAGTGTAATAAAATTTCAGTCACCTCATCTGCATTTCCATCTATTGCTCCTACGTACGAGGAATATAGTAACTCCCCCCATGCCCACATACCATACCATACCATCGCAAACAGCCCGTATCCTGCAGGTTAACAAGCCGTGCAAAAGAACGCCAGGGACCCTACACTGAACAATGCTGAATAACGTATATAATTCTAGACTAAAAAATGGTCACAAAGGGCCCACATTTCAAGTGAAATGAGAGGAACGTGTAATTATTATTAAATTATAATATCCCCCTGTTGAAGCACGGAAGTTGGGAACAACAACAAGTCTTACCAATTTCAAGCAGTCCAGGAAGTATGACAGAGACACAGAGTACTACCATAGCTCACTTTAAGCTACCGTAATTAAACAAGATTTTAATTAATTGCAATTGTGGGGAAAAAGTTTCATTCATATTTCACAAATGAAATTTAGTGGCAGCTTGCAAAAAAAACTCAGTTGCTATAGGCAAGGGAAACAATTGTAAGCAACCTTTTTATTGCAAGTGTCAAAGCCTGGTTATTGCATAACATGCTATTAACCTCACTGAAGTCCTCACGTGGCAAACTGCAAGATCTTAAACAGGAACAAAAATAAAGTGTTACTTGAAGGCATTAATGAACTCTCACAGCAAAAGAACTGCATTCAATAACAAATTTGCAGGATCTCCTTTTAGCCCATCAAAATGATTTCTTATTCATAATCAAAACAAAATCAAGTCACTTTGAAGTCTGACATTTAGAGTGCACTAACAAGTTATGTGGCAAACTAGTAAACAAATAGTCCCACAAACTAAAGAACCATTTTCAACTGCTGTCTTTCTTAAGCTTCCTCATAGACCCATTATACATTTACTTGAAGTCCATTTACTGACACCTCCCACATGCCTTTTTTTTTTTCTAAATAGGAAAGCTATTCTGTTGCAAATTGTTATATTAGGAAACTTTCTGATTTTCTCACTTAAAGAGAAAAAACACCAAGAATAGAGCACCAAAAAACCATCTGCCTCCAAGCCAAAACATTAGGTTATAGACTGTTAATTATAACTATAAGTCAATTGTAATACCTACAGTTTGAGAGTAGTAGGATCTAAATTTGTAAATGTTCTTATGTAAATGAAACTTTAAAAAGTTCAAAATAAACAATCTGGATTCTAAAAGTCTGTCTTGTTACTGACTGCCACACCACAGAGATTTGAGCTAAAAGATAAATTCTGGAAGCATTATTAATTAGATTCAAATAATATTTGCTATTCTGGACGGGGTATGTTAATCTATACACAGCAGTAGAGATAAACATCATTTCAAGTTTCTATACTTTTTTCCACTCTTTTCTAGTTCCCCAAATAGTAGACACACTACACGCAAAACTTCTACATTTAAAGAAGCTTTGTGTGCAGCTTCGTGCAAAGATACTCAAATTTGCAAAGCTAAGTAAAAAGACAGAAGTCAGAACTGTAAGCCTTCAAGCTTCAGGGTGGCTTATAGAATCAGGTACAGTGACTGACCTCTGTAAACAGCTTTTCTTACGAGTGCTAGCAGGACGCAAGACTGAACGTATCCTTGCCATCTTACTCATTCCCTTCTCTTCATGCAGTTCCTCAACTCATTTAGTACCCATCTTCAAGAGCAAATAATGAGACAGCAACTCTTTCCGAGGTTGACCCATCCTGTGCAGTTAACAAGGGAAGGTATCTGCGATGAGACAGGTAACGCGTGATGAGCCAGTGCTCGCACAAAATCTCAACTGAAGTCAACTAAATTAACATCCAC
Organism: Astur gentilis; assembly: GCF_929443795.1. Classification (NCBI taxonomy): domain Eukaryota; kingdom Metazoa; phylum Chordata; class Aves; order Accipitriformes; family Accipitridae; genus Astur; species Astur gentilis. Next base: position 27,119,429 of record NC_064894.1, read on the forward strand.
GTAGATAGAGCTATTGCATGGACTGCTGCCACATTCACCTCACCGAGCAATCATAACCTCCTGCCATCCTTCATTTTGACCAAAAATAGAGAGAGATGAGGCAAACAAAGCAAAATCCACTCGTAACCAACAGGAACGTTATTTTAGCTCAAATCCAAATTCACCTTTGAGTCATCTTCTGGTAGAAGAAACCATTTTCCTCTTCTCCCAACAAGCACTTTGCTTCCTGTTCTGCACCTTCTTCCCATTCTGGTCCTGCCTGACTACACCCACACCAGACGGCTGACCGGTGGGTCAGGGCATGAATTCAAGTACCATCCCACATACCATTTAATTGTTAGCACCTTCTGGTCTGGTTTGGGCCCCTGTTGTTCCAGCCACAGAATGGCCAGCCACGCTTTAGGACATGACGTAGGCCAAGGGCTGTTCCCAGTATTCAGCATGGGCAAGACCATCCTTTTGTGGCAATGGAGTTGAGCAGGGCTGAAGAAGAGGGGACAGGTCAGTCAGTCTCTCACCCTAAAGAATTTGGGGTGTGCCTGGGTGTAGAAGCGAAGCACCATCAATTCCAGTACTTAACAGCTCCCAACCCTTCGCTGCCGCGCCACGTGGCTCAGCTCCTGCGCCGCTCCTGCCCAACTCCTGACTAAGATCCCTCTTCCAACTCCTGACCCTTTCATCCACCTCATTAAAATCCCCCTTCCAACCTCTCTTCCCAAGGACGGATCCACTGAGGTTCACCCCTCGCACAGCAGAGACCGATAGCTTTTGCCTCCCCAGCGTAAAGCAGAAGTGGGGTGGCGGTACAGAAACTCTTTCAGGAAGCTACGAATGCTCTGTCTGTCTGCAGGTTCTAAAGCAAATGACGAAAAAAATAAAACCAGAGAAGCATGTAGCTGTAGCTAGGGAAGAGCCAATCTCCCCAGTGATCCCATGAGAGACTGGCTCCTTTTTCCTCTGTGGCAACATGTTGTTACAGAACCCGGCCCAGCGCAGCCTTGGGCAGGGCCATGCGCGACCACCACGAAAAGGGTGCGCGGGCCGCAGCCTGTGTGGGGACGTCACGCCAAATCCTCAGCTATATTTACAGAAGAGCAAAGATACACTCCCACGGAGGTGAAGGATTGAATGGAAACCAGAGCACATGTCCATGACGCAAAGACCATGGATTTAGCCACGGCAAACGTCGACTCTTTCCAAAGGTACAAGTATGACTAAATCTCTTAAAATATTGACACAATCAGAAAATGCAACTTAATTCCTGAAAGACCACTCAGTTTGGCTGAAACTTCAGCAAGGGATCAAATAGGAGGTATTTCAGCAGTTGTGAGAGGAAAAAAAACATTGCAGCGTGGATATCTCAGTTCTAAAATCACAGGGCTATCAGCTCCAGCTATAATAAAAATAGCCTAAGCATGTTACACTCCAAAAGGGGAAGCTTCCAAACTTGTCTACTCACAAGCTTACCAAAATTCACAAGTTTGCTGAGAAAAGTGGCATTTACTTACCTAGAAATTTCCTTCAGAATCAAAACAGTTTGCTTTCTTCAGAAGGTAAACAAGAGTAACCCTGACAGCTAATTCATTGACTTGAGGGACTGAAATCTAACACGTGAAGAGATGATGCCATTTGCCATTGAGTCATCTTTATTCCATAAATCCTTTTATGTGGATAAACCAGTGCCTACTTTACAAAGTGACATTTGGAAACTTTTATGATCAGGTGATGAGAATGATCAAGTGCTGGCCAAATAGTTCAACATGTACAATGAGTATCTGACTGACACATTACAAACTTCTAGAGAGGGAAACTTGCTTTATCCAGCTGCATTGATGTAAAACATAAGGAAAAAAGATTCTGCTGTGGAATACATTCACAGCTATTTTTGTAAAGAACAAATTAAAGAAAACTGAAGACTTAAAAAGCATAGTTCTAAGATTAAATGGAGAGAAAAACTAATCCTTTTTATACAAATAAAGGCCAAACATGCTTCCTCAAAAGCTGATTAAGCAATCGCTGCCCAAGAAATGACCAGAAACATCAAACAGAAACACATTTTATACTACTCAAAAGAATAATACTTAAGGATATGTCAGTGTGTCAGTTGTTAAAAACTAAATCACTTTCATGGGAGAAAGGTTTCTAAAACAGGAGCAAGTAAGAGCGTGCAAAATGTTAATGCAGAAAATATCGAGTAATGCCTGATACATGATAAATGCTTAAACACAAAAAAGAGGGCCCTGCTGTTCTTTTTGTTAAGTAATCTCCACCTTTAAACTGTAAGATACAAATACAAAACAGCATTTGAAACTAGAACTTACATTTAAAGTGGAAAACTACACAAGTACAAGCTGGGTAGCTTCAAGCAATTCAGCCATTAAAGAACCTGACATCAGTTATTAAAGTTGGTGTTGCAGTTTTTTATTTTCATTTCCTTGTTCCACTTTGGGAAAATTCATCTACTCATTACTGATGCCAATGTAAAATTCAATTCTATATGATTATGAAGTACTATGAAAATAATTTTGTAAGGTGTCGAACTGAAGGCAGCTATTTACAGGAATATCAGGAACAAGGTATTGTTCCTGATGCGTATTATCTGTAAAGGAGTTTTGGTAAACCTGCTGGATTGTTGCATTGACCAACTAATGCAATACAAAAATTCAGACATTATGAAAGACTTCATAGCTTTTAAGCATTACTGAGAAAAAAATAAGTGCCACATAATTTTTAAAAGTACATAAATTAACAAGAGGAGCTGAAATTGTAGGCAATACTGTCTAGAAGTTTCCAGTACAAAGTATAACAAGATTTATGTAAAACCAAAGACTTTAGTGTTATTAATCTAAATCACTCTACAGAGTTTCATGATGTTCCTCCAAGTGGAGCTCACCTCTTCCTTTAAAGTGGAGTTTGCTATTTTCTATGATGCTTTGTTCTTACACTTTAAAACATCTTAAGAATGCTAAGCTAATAAGACAGGAATTTAGTATTACAAAAATTCCTTCAGAAAAAAAAAATCTTATGCACAAGATAAAGTTAGCATGTCATTCAGACATCTGACACTACTCAGAAGCACAGTTTAATATCCTGTATTTACATTATTAATGTAAACATAAATGCACACTAAATTGCTGCTTATATAAACTATATAATATCCACTTATAACTCCTCCTTCTTAAAATAATTAATTCTCAAGCATGTAAGAGAAGCTAATTAATCATGAATTTTGCATAATATATTAGAAAGAGTACTTTGTTTTCAGAAAGTATATCTACCATTACACATGTCAACTACAAGAGCTTTTTAAGTGCTCAGTGTACCGTGCCTACAATGCTTTCCTACTTTACTACACCGATCAGCAGAGGTACTCCATTAGCTCTCTGTACCCAGCAATTACAATAAATAGTCTAGTCCACAAAAAAAAAAAAAAAAAACAAACCCAAAACCAGGACTACTCAGTTTAACTGAAGTTTTACAGAGGTTCTTGCCTGTTCAGGGCCTTTCTAAAATAAAAACTTTAATAATGAACTTTCCTTTCAGCTGCATACTTACTAGTTAATAGGATGATCTGTATATGCAGCTGTGATGACCTGGTGCCTCACAAAACTAAAGCAGCATAGTTTGTGCCAACAGTTCAGCCTAACTCACGGGATTCAGCTTTACTAGAATACACAAATGAACTTAAACAGTAGGTATGGCACGTAGCTTTCCAAAAACACAAGTCTAATTTGTGGAAGATTTCACAAAGCGAAAATGTAAAGTGTTTACATAAGTAAAACATTAGTGCTTGAAATGTCCCAATTCTTCTATCCAAAAGAGCTAAAAAGTTTGTTGTTGATTTTACAATGGTAAATACGCTATTCCTTTTTCCCTCCTTCAGTCTAGCTTGTTACCTCCTATCTACCTAAATCTCTCAGATTGAAAAACCGCATATAAGCAGAGCAGTAAGTTTATTATGTTTCTGCTTCCTGTCTTGTTTTATCTACCAGTGATCTAAATTCTGTAGCTTTGTATCATGCTAGCAATATCAGAACCCAGTCCTCAATTGGCTCCTGGAGACTAAACAGAACATTAAATATTAATCAGCAATTCTACTTACCACATTGAAATCTAAGTTTTTCTCAACCCACTCCTTGGCTTCCTTGAATTCCTCCTTCATTTCCATGATGTATAGTGTATCAAGGGCATCCACTATTGTTGCTCCTTGAATGTTACCTGCAATACATGAAGAACCAGTGATTTACTTTCCAACAGATGGCTTTTCAGTTAGAACTAATTAAAATTAATTCTAATTTCAAAATTCAATTTCAACGAATCAAATTAAAAATTGGGTGTATAAGCATTCAAGTGGGCAACTAGTAATTCACAACCTTAACTTTGATTCCCATGCCACAACATAACGTTGTAATATTTAAGTTTTTCTTCCACTAACAAAGTTTTAAAGAACAGTTCTGACACTGCATTTTCAGCCATGATTTTGCATTTTTAAACACCAATGGAACAGTTCACTGTAAAATGTAATTTGTGAAAGACAATAAATCTCAATAAATTGAGAAATTACTGTTTCTTCCAGTTTGGAGTGAAAAAAAATCAGTTGCTTTTTTGTTTTTATACTCAATAATGTGCATAAAGCTTTAAGAAGCTGATAAGTACCGATCACATTTCAGTAAGGAAAGCCGTTTAAGAAGTACCCTCTCTGAAAGACAATTTTTCCGATACTGTGCATCACCATGTAACTTGCACAAGAGAGCATTGGGGGAGCAAAGGCAAACTTGCACACATGTGAATTTCTCAGCTCAGGAGAGACTGTCGGACACCATTTTTCAGTGCAAGTTCTGGTTGTTTGCAAAAGTGATATCCTTCTACCTCTGTTATAGAGACAGATAAGAGTTAGCCTTCACCTAACGCTGCAAGATGAAGTATCATCAGCATGTTCACTTTGGCACGGATTAAATGTTCGTGAGCCTGTACAGAAAGGTTAATATGGAAGGGGAGGGAGGGAGGAAAAGCCACTCAGACAACTTTCCTATGCTCCCTTTGAATTTACAATGACCTTTTCAAAACATCATTTTTTGTCTAGGAAGAATTTTAATTCCTATTTACTGAACAGTGTCAATTTTATATTTATGAACTCGGCTCCAATGATCTTCATTATGAACAGAAGCTACTGTTAAGATATACTTTAGAGAAGACCCTAGATACAAAAGTAAACACTTAAAATTGCAAAATAAATTAGGCTGCAAGGAACAGAGGAAGTCATTAGATCCAATCCCTCTCCCCCAGCAGGGCTAATGACTCAGGCGGATAGTTGACTACTTATTCAGCAATTGATTGCACTGGGCAAATAACAAGACAGTAGCTACAACTAACTTTATTTGAGAACTCGATTATCATCTTGCCTCTGAAATACCTGATGAAAAAGTAAGCTTAGTTTTGTAGACTTATTAAGTATCAGAATGGGATTACATATTTAAGTAGGAAATCCACTATTTCAGTCAACTCTTGTGTTTACTACCATCAAGGTTTTCTGCTTTCTCATGAAATGGAGAAGTGATTGGAGACCTCCATGAAGCAGGATTGACATCACTTTCTTATCTTAAACTTCCAGGCAGAAAATAATTTGTATCAACTTACACAAAGTAATGCTTGAGATTATTGTAAAAGTTACTTGGTACATTTAACAGAACCAGATGCTCTCTCCGTTTTAGCAGCTGCTAATTGCTTATACTATCCTTTTTGGAACGTTCCTTTCCTACTCTGAAGGAAGTAATCTATATATTTTACCCTAAATACCCCACTAATAAAACTGCAGCCTACTTTGGTAAGAAGGACATCCTCTCTTCCCAGAGTTTATTTGGAGCTTGGCCACTCTTCTCTCATATTAAAAGAAAAGCATTCCTTTAAACTTGGTTAGTAACTTGTAGCTCATGAGAAAGTGAGAGTGATTGTGGAAAACTGCTGGAGGACACGTGCTCAAGAACACTACTCCAAAGGCCCTGGAGATGTTTAGTAACTCTGTACAACAAAAGCAGCTCCTGGTGAACTTTTACAACTGAGCTCTACTTACGGAAAAATCATCTATAACCTGATTTGCCTGAGTAGACTGCGATAGGCTCACCGTGCAATGACACTCCTTGTGATAACCTTCTCGTAATACAGCTAACACCACCTCTGAACGGTTGAGCTTTCAATTGTAAGGATTAGTACTTGAGCTGCAACTCACTACTGAGTCAGAAGAAAAAGAGGAGAATCCAACCTTACTGAGGAATTGGTGGAGTCACCCACTTCCTATGATTTCCCCCCCCCCAAATCTGGCCAATATGACCTGCTTAGAGCATAGACCTCTCCCTGCAGGCAGACAGGAGAAAATGGGATAATCTCAGGTAAGTCTTACTTTGTTTGAAACCACTGTTGCTATTATTCTGAAGGCTTCAGAAAAAAGAATAAAGCAATTAATGTGACAATTAAATAGTCAAGTTTGTCTTGAAGAGTTATACTTCAAAATTCTTGATAAAAGAACACAGAATGCATTTTTAAAGTGTCAGTTTAGAGGCCAGAGGTATGACTTGTGAACAACTGCATTTTACAGTAAATTAGCCAACAGGATAATCCAAACTTAAGTGTTAAGGAAATGGTGTAGCTGAGCAACTCATTTATAATCAGTCAGCCAAACAAGGGATGGGGGGCGGGGACGAAGCAAAAGGAATGCAAAGAAGTTAAATGAACACTTCTTATTACGGAATAAGACCAAATATTTCACAAGCCTATATATTCTATGCTTCTCAAAGCACATCACATAAATTATTAAATACAGTTATCATTCATGTTAGTTCATACAAAACTTTCCCAAGGAATTACACAGCAGTCATGGTCTACAAGAGGCAAAGATTATTGCTAGGTAATTACAACACACACTCATATACTCAGAATATTTGGACAGGAAGACTGTTTTGTTATACACCTAAGGTAACGCTATATGTTTGATTAACAGTGAGCAGTGGGTTACAAAAAGTGCCAGCAAAGTTGCAGTCACCATGATAGAGTTTCACAGTTGCCCTAGGCAGAGGGAAGGTATCACAAGCAATACTTGGAGCAAATCCATACACCTCAGGTAATTACAAATTTTGCAGACAATACAAAAATAGTATACAGTATACTCAAGGTAGAGAAAATGGACTTGAAATTCATAAAACATAAGCTTGAAGTGAGTAATTTTGATGATAAAAGAGATAATCAGATGTACAAGCCTACCAAAGTGAAACTTTATTAGTTTCTCCCGAAAACCTCCAGACCAAGTACTCATATATGCTCCATTTTACTTCCTCTGTTGAATCTGCTTCTGTTTTTCCCTCTCCTCTTTACTAACACTATCATTTATTCCAATGTAAGTGATTAATAGAGAACAGGTAAAATAGCCTACAACCTATTGTAACTAAAGAGAAAGCAAAAGAAATCAGTCAACGTGAAACCTGGACTACGTGGCAGCATCTACAGAGCATCCTTTCCAGTTAAACACTTGAAATCTTTATGTGATTTGGAAGAAAATAAGAAGAACCGCCTGCTAACAAGATTTGTGGATGATTAACTAAGATGACTGATTACCCAGCATTTCAGAATAGCATGATATAAAGCATAGAGCAGTCTAGATCGCCACAGCGGGTCTGTTTAAACAGCATGTTTTTTAATATCTAACAACGCAAAGGTATGTGCACACAAACTGGAGATTGCATTAGAGAACACAGTAGTGCCTCAGGGGTGGGCAGGAAAAGCAGAATAACAAAAGCGATCAGAGGATGAATAACTTTGTATGAGTTTCCAGGGTGTGACTGTAGGGAGAACTGCTATAGATGAGAAACATTAGCACAGCTCTGTGATGGAGCTTATGTGGCCATATGGTTTAAGAACCACAACTGGCTGATGGCCAGACTGTTTGGAGGGTGGGCCAAGAGAAGCTTTCACTTGTCTATAGTGCAGGCTTTTAGATATGGCTTATATTTTGGTCAGAAGACTCTGAAATAGAATACAGCCAGGATGCCAGAATCAATGCATGTTGGTGCACTTCAATAGTTTGTTTACAATCTTCCTCCCATCCCTTGTATACCAAGTGTGGAGTTTCGTTCTCCAGAACATCCACATTCCTCGCCATCAAATATATTTGGAGATAGATATTTACACACACACACACACACACACGTATATATGCCTACGTATATGTGAAACAGATGAAGATTTGTGATCTGGAAGCACATCATACAGAACATTACATGGAGGAAAGTTTCAGACATGTGTCCTAGTGCACTGCCTGTAACAGGATGGAAGCCAGACTCCCTACTCTTCTCGAATTCAACTGCTTTGCTTTTTCTGACTCCGTGTCATATTCTGAACTGAAGGAAACTGGCAAAGCATGTGACAAAAATGAAAGATAAGGAAAGATGAAAAATGAAGCGGCCTCAGGTCATGTTATGCATCAGCTCCCTCACCTATAATAGTTCACCGTCCAACAAGCATCATAAACTAGGACTTCTTGTTCTTGCATGCCTGTGGAAGATGAGTAGAATATTGTTTTTTCTTCAAAAAAAAGTTACATTTTTGTGTTCCTGATATAAACTATGAAAATTAACATAGGACATTTATATTTGTAAATTTTTTTAATACAATGGAAATTCAGCACATAAGAATAATAATGGATGTCCCGTCAAATAAAGTGAAAAGGTTAAAAAAGTTTCCTCTATTATTGTCAGAAGAACTGCTCTTTAGGGCTACTTTGTACTACTGTGGAAAAGAAAAAGAAAAAGAAAATTTTATACATAGCTTTATTTGAATTGCACTCGGCCCCACCCTGATCTTAGACTGTTCATTGTTTCCAGCCATGAGGCAAACTTGTGTTGTCACCTTCCAGTTACTGTAAGTTGAAGAAGCTCAAGTTGAAGTCAAAGCAGATGTATTCTATGACATCTTCCTCCAGTTTGTCATTTCAGACTGAAAATTCCAGCCAAAAATGCAGAAATAAAAGCTGTCACAATTTTATCTTAATCTGGCCATTAAGAACAGCTCAGAATTTCTTAACATGGGGAGTAAGACCGGAGACTTTGTAACATTAAATATGCAAATTTGAAAACTCAATCAAGCATCCAATTTTTTCAGGTCTATATACACATACATTGTACATAAACAACTGAACTATGTTACTCTCAACATATTCAAGAATACACATAGGTTTGACAAGATTAACGTTTTGATTAGAGCTCCAAGTTTTTTAGAGCATTGTTCCAAAAGCTGACTCAGATTTTAAAACAGTGTTTTCCTCTATTTAAAGTTCACTGAAAAGGTTCCTATCCAATATCATTAGCAATTTAAAGTGTCAAGAGTGATTAATTATTAAAGTGTGCTATGCCAAAACATGAAACTCTTACTCAAGTACTGGCAACCCCCCAACACCACTAACATTTTTAATTTCAGCCACTATTACCGGCTGGTAAGAGTGGGAAAAGAAACAATACTCTCAATTTTTTTTCACGTGTAACATGAAACAATGCTGTGGTATTTCTAGAATACTCTTTTAATCTCTAGCATTTTGTACATCTGTGCGTTTTAGAGACAGCCCTGGTGCCTTTGTATTTACTAGAGCTCGATGAGTTTTTCCTCCATTGCTTCTTTCTTTGCTTTCCATGGAAGCCTTTGGTATCCACCACGCTTCTGGCACTCGTGCAGCTCAGCTATGTGCTTCATTAGGAAACACCTTCTTTTGTTTGTTTGAACATGCCATCTACTGATTTGATATTTCCAACCCTTACAAAGGGTATTGTTCCCCCACAAGGAATAATAAATCCTTGTTCACCCCATGTATGCCACTTTTTATGCATCTCCATATATCGCATTGAAAAGTTTTCAACCTTTACTACTTATTTTGAGTTCAAGTCCACCAGTTCTCTGCATGAACTTAGAATTCTATCTCCTGTGCCACTATGTGCCAGTTTAAATTTCGGTATGTTAGACCTCAGTTGCTATTTCAAAGTGCAATTATCATCTGTCAGGGAATCCTTTGTGGGTTCGTGGAACTGCCTGCAGTTTGCCATTGCTGTAACTACCTCGAGTAACCTGTTAGTGCTGCCGAACTGTCACTCTGGGCACTTGCTTTTCCAGCTCTGTGATAAGCGATTTGAGAGCATGGCCTCAGCAGGAATGGATCCTTGTGAGAGGCCAGTAATAACCCCCCAAAATGCTTTTTGGAAATCTAAAAAGACAACAAACTCGTCTACATACCGACCAACTCCTCTGAATAACAGCAGTTGGGCAGCATGACCTCCTCTCACAAATGCTATGTTGAGTCATTCATCCACATATCTGCTAATGTTGTTCTTTAGATGAGTTTCTATTAATTTGGTTGGGAAGGATGTCAGGCTTACTTCCAAAATTCAGACAACATACTGAAGTCCAGAATTCCAAGGAATCCAGCAGCAACAGTGAAGAAAAACAAGATGTGGGGGGGGGGGGCTGGGGGGGATGTTGAAGCTTTTCAATTTAAATTAACATATTGTTTATATACATGAGCAATTAATTTTCTAGAGCTGTATTAATAAACTTACAGTTTAACAATACACATCGTTGTACACTGCAAGTCAGTTTTGAACACCAATTTTGGCAGGCTTTAAAAATCTTCATACACCTCAATACTCTGTAGAAGAAACTACAAAAATCAGTTCAAAGTGGCAGGAATAGGATCTTGCTAAACTATAGTACTTTGGCTTTGCAGATTGTGAGTATTTATTAAATATCTCATTTTTCCCTTCCAGAAAATGTCCTTTTTCACTTGCAGAGACTAATTATACTATGCCCACAAGTTACAGTATTATTAACCTGGCAATACTGCACATGAAATATAGTTACAGATAATTAAAAAAGCCCTTTAGTAACACTCACTTAAGTGCAGAAAACACTTCTAGAAAGAGCTCTCTGCTAGTGCAGCAACACTCATTAGTTTTAAAATTAGTACAGAAGGCTTGGAGAGGAATAGCTCCTGGGTTGGGGGGCTGTGAAAAAAAAATGGCAAAATTGTGATTTTGCCACTTCCACATTAGGAGGGTAGATGGATAGAGCTCTATTTTAGCTAACATTGTTAACAGTGATCTGAAACTTCAAAGGTTAAAGTATTAAAAATTAACAGCACTTACTCAGGGCCTACTTTCTACCAGGTATGGGCAGAGAACGATTAGTACTCACAGCAGAAGTCACAGCAGCATAGGAGACAAGCCTTATTTTGCTGATGTGCAGGTATAGTGCAAACAGAAGTTTAGCTATTCCAATTTACTTGACAAGTCTAGAAATAGTTGTATACTTCATAGAATTAAACTAATAAGAATGCTACAGAGACAATAACTGACGACTCTTCACTTCTGCCTTTTCAAATCGTTGTTATTGTAACTGAATTCTTTGCAGTTGGAGTAGACTGTGAAAAGCCCACAATAATGTTAGTTACTTGCCAAGACAACATGGTAAAAGCTAAAGTGGCAAACTAAAAGGAAATCAAAACATTACATGGATGTGCTGAAAAGACTTTGCAATGGTCAGAGGCAAGTATGTGGCTTTGGCTTGAAACAGAAATATTTCAGTTTACACATAATTAACTTTTAGAGAAAGGCTGAAACATTTTTAGTGTGCACATGTGAGAGAAAGCAACTTCTGCACCTAACATGAATATGTCTACAGACTACCAGTCTAAAGACTCCTCAGCTTATCAAATTAGAAGCAATACCACTTGAAAACAACTCTCCACTTTTGTGTCAGGAGAGCTATACTGTCTCTAACCCGTACAACATTAAGTGAGCTACCGCATTGGAACCTGCGGTTCCCCACAGCGAGGTACTGAAGCCTCCATCCCATAACAAGACACTCCCAATATATGCAAAGTACCGTAACTGCACCAGTTAATGCATAGGAGGGAAAGGGTTCAAAATTAAAAAGCTGGCTAATGAAATATGCTATATCTTACTGCTATTAAGACAATCAGAAACTTGTATTTTTGGAAAATTGAGACCTAGAAGCAAGAAGGAAAGACAATCGCAGCAAATTGGAGATAGCCATGATGGATGACAGTGAACTGAAGGTCTTATTTGATTTCTGAAGATTGTGAGGAGATTCGTGGGACACTGGAGGTAACCTATTCTCAACTAATTGAATTAAGAATTACCTTAAAAAGTAATCAGCCATTTGCAATCCTTTTTTTAAAAAAAAAAAAAGAAGAAAAAAAAGAACGAGAAACAAAGAAGATAAAGAAACTAAGAAACTTGTTTGTCCTTTCACAAGGAAAAAAAAGGTTCAAATTTTTGACACCAAAAAAAAGAAAAAAGAAAAAACAGATCATCCTTTTATTGCTTTATGAAAAATGCAGCATTTGTTGAATTTAAACATGAAGGTACAGATCAGATCTAATGATCTGAGGACACTATTACAGAAACAAGGATTTGTTTCTTTTAAAAAAGAGAGAGAGAGATTATGGATTCAGGAAAGGGTAGCTTATGAGACAGAACTGCTTGCAGATATGCTGCTCTTTAGTATTCTGTAAAGCAATTCAGCACAAAGATACCTAATGCTTATTTTGATCTGCCACCAAGATCAATAAGAGTGAAGATGTTTCTAAGGAAATCTCCTCAACAATAAGATCTTATACTAGATGACCATGATGAGAAAGTGGTCTGCATTTAGACTGACTCTGGCTCTTTCTTACTCCTTTAACCGTAGTTTTATTTTCAAATTCAACGCTTGTCCTGTTTCACACTGAATAGTGCCTGCAGTGACTTACTCTTAAGCAACATCAACAGAACTCCTGCTTAAGAATTTCACAAGTCAATACATCTATGTCTTTTTCTGCGAATCCATGCAATATCATTAAAAACCTCAAACCTCGTAAATTTTTATACCACTTCTGATTCCAAATGAAACTACATTAAGCATTTCAATTTTCAAGACATCATGTGCCATTTTGTTGTCCTCCAAGAAAACAGAGGAAACAGGATTGCATTAGATAGTTCTACAAATATTACATTAAATTGCACAACTATCAGTCATCTTAATGAAGGTTAAAAAAATTTTACTTTTCAAGAAAATAGAAGAAAACAGAAGCCAGACTTAACCCTGAAGTTCACCCAAACTACCTTGGTTTCAAGCACCCAATTCATGTTTAAAGTTCAGTAACTAACTATGTAATAATCACCTCGTAAAATTGTTTATGTTTCTTTGGGGAGACAAGCAGTGCAGCAAGATCAACGTAGATGATGTTATTTTCAAAATTATTTTTGTAATCACAACTGCTGTCTCTTAGCAACTTCCAAATATAGTTGAGGATTTGATAAGTGCTCTATTTAGGCTGTTTTAGGAAATGTTTCCACTTCAAACTATCTTTTCCAAACATTTAACAAAATAAGTTCCTGTTAAAATCAAAATAATGTATTGATTTTGTCTCAACTATAGAAATTAGTTCATTTTTCAGCTTTCTGTTTGGAAAACAGAAGCTATTTGAATACAAAGATTGCTGTCAAACAGTTTAATCCTTCATTTTTCTGCAAAACTGAAGATGATGACAGTTCATAGGATTGCTTTTTCATGCTTCCTCAGAATGCTGCTGTTCTTCAGCTGCTATTTATCCAGCCCTATGTCCCACTTGGACATTGAAAAAGCCTTGCCTCATTACACTGGATTTGTGCTGTGTGCCTCTCCTACTAGAACTTTTCGGCCCCATAGTTGTTCTACACTCATAACAACTTGGGTGTTATTTAACCATCTCCCATGCAACATTTAGAGGTGCAAATAATGGTTATATTCATGAAAGAGAAAGCCTGATAAGGGAGCCTGACTGACATAGATTAACGTGTTTTTTTAAGCAACAGAAATAAATTCCTGAGAACTGCAGACAGCTTCAGCTACCTTCATGACTGTAGAGTATCTTTTGTTCCTTGTACGGGGTCCCGTCTCCCCCCCTAGTTTTTGTTTCCTGCTTATTGAATGTGGTGTCAATGAGTTCCAATTCATAGGAAAAGTTTAAGGCAGGGGAGTATTTAATGCAAAAAAATACATCTTTATCATGCAGCAATGATTGGAAAAGTTTAAGGCAGGGGAGTATTTAATGCAAAAAACTACATCTTTATCATGCAGCAATGACACACTTCATTTATTCTCATTCAGAAGGGAATCTACAGGAGTCATTACCTTCATTTACTGTTACTTTTTGTACATAACATAAGCAAGAAACACCACACTGCATGACAGAGGGTAGAAAGAACACGTTTATCACCTATAAGCTTTTCAGCTGATTTGCTGTTTTATACTAACGTCGCTAAGCACAAAAATACACTCTACTCACCAAATAAATTGCTTGAATGTCCTTGCTTAGATATGGGTTTCAGTTCATTTAATCCCCATGCGTAACGCTTATAATTATCCCAGGCATGTTTCATCATCTGTAGGGAAACGAAAGCAGGATTGTAATGTTGATTTAGCAAGAAGCCACAGAAAATACTGACTTGAGAATATTCTCAATATTAAACACATTTAATTCAATGCTTAATTAAATTCATGTTGTATACATTAGAACTATAAAATACTCAATGTAGAATAACAGTGGCACTGTTTTTTGGGTCACAGTAGGATGGTTACCATAAGAATTCCGTATCTGTCCCATCCACCTCTATCATTATCTGCATGCTTATGGTCAAGACACAGTCAAAAATAATTAATTGTTAGGAAGGGAATTTATTGTGTTATGTATCAGTTTAAGCAAGATTTTATTTCCCTTAAGTATACACCTCTGAAACTAAGGGAAGCAACATTTTTAAAGAAGTTTTTTCTCCTAGAGCAGGAATTTTTAAGGTCAAAATTAAGCTCACAGTAGTTTTCAGATTCCAGCAGAGACTTTCTTGCGTAAAACTAGCTGGTTCAGACTCAGTTCAGCTAATAACAGAAGGAGGAAGCTAAAGCAGGCAGGCAGAACACCTAGGAAATGCTTTGAGGTTACGATGATATAATCTTCTGTGACTATAAATGCTATGCATGCATCCATAGCTACTTTCACATACCATTTTGCACAAATAACTAAATACTTTTACAACATAGCACTACAAAAACATGTTTTGCATAAAGAGGTGCACCACAAATAAATCCTGCTTTGGGGAACCCGGCACAGCAGCTCTGCGGTAAGAGCAGAGAACATCCGTGTCAGAAGCGGGGGCATCGGGTTGACTCAAGGACACCCACTTTTACCACCACGCTCAGCCAGACCTAGCCCAAACTGTCCTTTTTGGGGGCGGTCCAGGTGCGCAGCCATTCCAGCTGGTTCAACACCTCCCTTTACCAACCACCACCTTCAACACCTGCTTAGGAAAAGTCTTCTTCAAGGGCCACCACAAGCTGCCTCAATTGAGGGAACAGAAAGAAAGATTTTTGCCTCTGCGTCGTCCCTCCTCCCCTCTTCCACAAGGCAGAGCAGCGCTGGGAGCGCCAGAGGTCATCTTCTAGACAAAAAGTGACAATTTCAGACCTTTTCAAAGGTATTGCTTCAGGCTGTCAGCTGACAACACTGCTCTGGCCCCTGCTTTCAGACCTTTTCTTGAGGCCATGTGTGTCAAGGATAATTCTGTTAAATAACAGTTATAATCCTAAATTTAAAAGCAACGGCCTTGGGACACACAGATACTAGTAATCCCACACCTCCTTCCTTCCCCTTTCCTTTGCTCAAATCACATAGAGAAATTAAGTCAATTAAAAATCTGCATTAAGCCAGACTACAACAGATTTTCAAAAGTATGGCTGCACTTGTGAGAATAAACGTTTCTTTGCTATTTATGGAAGCATAAATGCGCATCTATCCTGCAGGAAAATTCAGGAATGTTAATTTACTCTAGAGCACTTTCAGGCCCAGCTTTACAAATGCAAAAATTGGCATCTGCATTTAATATGTGAGCATTTTCAACCAGAAGGTTAGCCTGGTGTCAGATCCCAGCTGAAATGCAGTGACTAAAAAGATCTGTGGAAATGGTCTCAAGCCATGGATGGCACCGATGTGCCAGATGGCAGGAGCGGTGTCCCTTGCTTGACTTCGCTGCAAAATGGTTTAGGAGCTCTCCAAGGACAGGGCATTTTGTCCCAACGCAGAACTGGTAATAGGCAGCCAAGTGGTAGACTTGATGTCTACAGGGCTTTTCCAATCCCTGGCTAGAGGGATCAAGACCATATGAAACCAATCACTTGGCCACAGCATATTTTCCAATTTACCAGTTGAAGTTTTCTGGTAATTTTGCATATTATACAAGAATGATTTATTCTGCCCTATCATCATGTGCCAGACATGCAAGCTCAGCTTTAGATATTAATGTACAAATTCTCAAAAATTTCACCAGGCTAAATCCTGCCCTCCACCGAGCCTGACATTTTCTATGCTTTGTCAAAGCTTATTTTCTCACAAAAATCACATTAGAATCTTTTAATTTGTTTCATCTTAATCTGGGAACACCACACAGAAGGGCTTCTTTTTTTTTTTTTAAACTTGTAATTAAGTGGTCTGAATCAAAGTGCCTAAAGATGCAATACTATAAAAAAATTAAAATTGCTCAAGCCAGTACTGCCATGGTACTTCCCTTTTCCCCTCCTTTTTCTCCTAGCACATCCCTGCTCCTTCTCTTGCATAAGAGATACAGTGCTCATCTATTCCCACACCAAGTCAGTTTAGAAACAGAAACTTTTGCAAATGAAATTTTTGGTTTGAGGATCATTTCTGTCCTGTCTCACTCCCCAGATCAGATTGCCATGAGTATCAGAGTTACCAAGTGGAAAAGGCAGGAACAGCTCCAGACCCAGTTCAGCTCAGTCACAAAGTGCATGACACTACAAGATGTCCCATATGTACTCAGTTGCCTTTTATTTTTCCAACTGATTGACATTTTGATCATATTGCATTGTAAATGCATGCGTGAGTTCTTAACAGAAGCCACTCCGATTACCTATTGTTAGTCAACCCCCAGATAGTAAGACAGGAAGCTAACCCACACACTAGACACTACCTTCTAATAATATTTATTACTTCATGTCAATGTTCATTTCCCCCCCTCCAAAACGTCTGCCCATTTTGCCGAGTCTAACTACTCAGGTACGTTTGCCTAATTGCTTCTTAGGAAATTATAATCCATGAATCCAAAAAGCCATGCAGATAGACAAAACCAGTAAATGGGAAAAAAACCCAAAACAAAACACCAAAAAACCCACCACAAAACTTTTAAGAAATATTTCCATGGGGAAAAAACACCCCACCAGAGTAGACTGAGCAAGAGATCCAATTCATCCCTTGTGGCTAATCAAAGTGTTAATTTAGAACTCTTCCAGAAAGTCTAGATTTATCTAAAACCAGCAAGCTTAGTAAGTAAGTTTCCTCCTAAGAAAATGCACCTTTAGAACATCCTTGCTTTAGACATTTGGAGGTTTATGGACATAACATTGAGAGCAAAATGCAACTCCAAAAGCAGTCAGTGAGCCCTCTAGTGTTTCAAAAGGACAGGAGTTACCCAAACTAGGTACAAACACGAATGGGTATTTAGCAAAAGGTTACTACCGTAAGTATTACTGTACTTACTGGGCAAATAGCTCATAGATATAGTAGCCTAAAGTAACTACCTTACTCAACGCTGCCTGCTGGACAAGTGAGTTTGGGCTTCTAACCAAGTAAGATGTCCCAGTTTCTAGAATTCAATATATCAGAAATACTCTACACGCTTTTCCCCCTGTTCTATTAAGTTTCCCACTAAATGAACTTCCTATTTGTTAACAGCTTTATGTTCTACGTAAGAATTAAAAAGTCCTAAAATATTGAGTATCAATTTGAATAGACCCAGCCCACTGATAACTATTCTTTGCTTAGGCAAAACTCCTAGCACTGGGACTTCAGGAAAGAATTTTAACAGGGTTTTTTGAGAAATCCATCCATCTTTGCAGTCTTCACCTTTCTCTTTGCATGAGACGTCCCCAAATCAGTATCTCCATATTTTTTTTTTAATTCACAAAGGCCCTTTTGATCACATCTCCGACTGCTTGCATAAGTACTGTTGATCACTTGAAATGTCTAAATAAAGATCACAGTTACTGAGAACATCTGTATTTCAACATAACATTAGGGATCCTGTTAAAAAGAGAAATTCCTAATGATGATGAGTCTAACAGCTTTTGACCAGATGATTCCAGATACTCTCAAGCTCCTCTATAGTGTAACTAATAAAATTATTTTACCCGAGTGCTTCCAAATAATTCCTTATTAGTCCTCCAGGATGTTAACAGGCAGAGTTACATTTGCATAGATGTATTCCTCCATCCTTCTAGCTTTGCTAAGGTATGTTCATTCTACCCCAAACTCTAGAAGAGCCTGACAGCTCACTGGGAAGCCCCGTGTCTACATTAGCAAAGTCCATTTCCCATGGAGCTCTACCTCAGGTCACTCAATCAGAAGCGGCAGCCAAAGGCTTGACTAGCTAGCACTGTTCCGCTAGTGAGACGGCTGCTTTTACATCTTCAGAAAAAAATAAGGCACCGATTTTTTACTTATGAAGCCAGAAAACACCAAAATACTACCCCACCTCTGCTGAAGTATAATGAAGTGTGCTATTGTGATTGATATCAGCAAAGCCACTAAGAAGAAAAAGGTGAAGGTCTGACACTACGCACAAAAGGATCTCTGCGTTTCTTTAAAGGAAGCATTTTGAAAGATAATTTTTAAATCCTTCTCGAACCACTGAAAATAAAAAAAATAAAGTAAAATAATAATAATAATAATAATAAAAAAATGTTCTCCAGAAGCAGAAACAAAGACCTTATCTATAGCTATAATGCCGGCCAACCAAAAGATGATGATTATGCACTCCCATTTGTTGGTATTTTAGTTGCTGCCGTCTTCCAAAGCACTCTAACACAACGTCTACAGAGGACACATAAGCCACTTGAAACGTGCAAAATACAGTTCTATTCAAACAGGAGTACCCAAGAGTTCAGTCATGAAATGTTGCCAGAAAACCAGAGCCATACTGAATCAGCATAATAATAGTAGTATTTAGATGCAAACTACCGCAGTACCAGGTGGAGTGAAAATAATAAGGACTTAATAAGGTTTATTTTTAGCAGTTACACACAAGCAGGGGAGATGTCAAAGGAGATGTCAGGAAAATAATTCAAGCACCTTCCAGAAACTGGGATATTAAAGGAAAAAATATTTAATTGCATGAAATAGTACCATCCTGACCTTCAACAGAACCATTTAAACAGTACCAAGACAAGGAAGGCAGGCAGAAGACTAAGGTACTAGAAGCCCAACAAAGAGACAAGTTTAAAAAAACAAACAAACAAAACAAAAACCCCAAAACAAAACTCTGAAGAAAATGTAACAGCTTGCTTGTCTAATCTCTGCTAAATTCTCATTGCTAGATTAAATAATCTTCTCTTTCTCAGTTTACAGTGAACTTTTACACATTTCAGTTATTCTCACCTTTCAAACTTGTCCTTACCAGAACTACATGTTCACTCAGCCTAGTCTCTCTGAATCTTCTCTCCTTCCTGTTGCTGGAACTAAAACTTCACTCTTTCACAGTATCAGCGAAGGAAATGAAGGAAGTTCCTAGAATTAGTAAGAAACCTCTATACACGTTCCACTTAAACTTTCCTCCCGTACAAATCAACTCGCATGATTGACGACTGTACTGGGTCTGGCTGGGATGGAGTTAGCAGCCTTCACGGCAGCCCGTCCGGTGTTTGGAATTTGTGGCTGAAATAAGGTCCCTAACACAGCAGTGTTTCGGCTATTGCTGAACAGAGCTCGTACAACACCAAGGCTTTCTCTTTTCCCAACTCCTGCCCCTTTCTCACTCCCCCTGACAAGTAGGATGGGAGGGGACACGGCTGGGACAGCTCACCCCAACTGACCACAGGGATGGGATATTTCCTACCACGTCATGTCATGTTCAGCAACAAAAACGGGGGCAGAAGAAGAAGGGGGGATTTTCCAAGGTGGCTGTTGCTCGGAGGCTGGGCATCAGTCAAGCTCGTGGGAGGTGGTGAGCGGCTGCCTTTGCATCGCTCCTCCCTGCCCCCTCCTTCCTTCACCTAATGAACAGCTTTTATCTTGAGCCACCAGTTTTCTCACTTTTCTTCTTTGCAGTTCTCTCCCGCAGCCCACCTGGTGGGTCAACAGTTGTGTGGGCGCTTGGCTGCTGGCCCAGGGGAACCCACCACGACGTCTCGGAGCACCTCCAGCGCGGGAAGTTTGTGACCACAACACGACCCCCAGCTGGTTTCTTGGACCCGATGACAATATTACATTAACCATTAGCAAAAACTCAAGCTTTAGAAAGCCTTAACTTTCTTCCTTTCCCTTCCCATTACCATTAACCAACTGAACCTCAACGAGACTGGGTGAATCAGAATCACAGAAGGGTTGAGGTTGGAAGGGACTCTGGAGGTCACCTTGCCCAACAGCCACCGAAAGACCTATTCTCACCTGTTTTCACAGTCCCCAAGTACCTGCCAAATTGCAGCACAGCTGAAAAAACGTCCAATCATTCCAGAAATCTGTTATTAGTAAATGAAACGGCAACTCTGAAGGTA
Organism: Astur gentilis; assembly: GCF_929443795.1. Lineage (NCBI taxonomy): Eukaryota > Metazoa > Chordata > Aves > Accipitriformes > Accipitridae > Astur > Astur gentilis. The sequence goes on from NC_064894.1 coordinate 27,140,057, forward strand.
CTGTCACCGATCAGGATTTCTCTGTGGAAAAACTGTATGATCTCCTTCATCTGATTCACTATCAGTTTTCATAAAATCATGTTGCATATAAGAGCTCTGTTTAATATGCTCTCACAGAATCTACTGATTATCACAGTGAAACGTTTTTGGCAACACACAGCCTGTCTTTTTTATTTTAGTTATCAAAAGGATTACATTTGTGTTTCATCACCTTCATAACAGTATTTAGTGTAATATTGCACTTCTAAAGAAATATAAAGTTGTTAACCAAGTTTATTGATCTTGTCTTGAGTAATTTGCATCTTGGAAACATGAAGCGATAGGTCAGTTTTGCTCTGGATCTCAATACATAACACTTCTTTTTCTAGCATTAGGAAGCACAGCTACATTGCGAAGTCATTTGACAACTTCCCTTGTTTCAGAGCATGACCTTTGTTACTTTTGTCATTATTCACTATTATTGCTTTGGTAGTACTTCAAACTCTTTATTTCAATCTTTTCTTGCAGTTCTGTACACAATCGTAACACACCCGGATGTCTTTTTCATCCGGAAGTGTTACGATCACTAATAACTGCCTTGAATTGCCTTAATAAATTAAATTGGATTTTTAAAGTATTTTTTATTGGTATTCGCAGCTTTTTACCCTGTTCAGAGTTGCTCTATAGTGGAAATTCTTGGTGAAGATGTAGGGTGTTCTACTGCAGTTACTTTGCTAATTAGTTCATAACCTTATCTAAGCAGACATGCAGACAGGACTAAGAGTGATGCCTGTCTGCTTTTGGAGGTTTTTTCAGTTACACTGTCTACTGTTATGCTAGACTGCTGACAACGTTAGTTTTAAGCAACTTTTCATAAAACAAAAACTCAAAGTTAACTTCTTGACTGAAGACCAAGATTCACTAGAAAACGAGATAAAACTGGTTTATATTCAGATCAGGTCTTCTGTAGGGTAGAATTGTATCTAGAGTTTGATTTCAAATTAACAATTAGCAACTAGAGCGAACAGAACTTTATTCTAAGCTCTTCATTTTTAGTTACTATTTCTTACTGCAGAAACAAAGCTGGGAAAAAAAATCTCAAATATCTGAAGAAGGTTCATCCCATTGGACAGTTTACTTTTTTTGCCTTGAATCTGACAGAAGAAGATACAAATGACAACATACTCCCTTTCCCTACTGGCAGCAGAAATTTGTTTTTCTCCTTCAAGACATGTAAAATAAATCCTATCATTGCGAACCTTCACGTATATAACCACTTCTTATCTGTCAGCAGGAAGATTATTGCAAATCAAGAGCTTGACAGATTTCTGGTGCTTATAACCTCATTTCCTAATGGCATCATCCCGAGTTAAAAGCAAGCTACACACTGTCAATGGTTGTTTAACAGTCACTGCCCAAGTGTCACCGTTTTTAATTTAGCAGGTGGATGACAACCATGCTCTGAAGCCCACACAGGCTGGAGAAGTTCCAGCGAGCGCTTCCTGACGGGACTTCCACTTAGCCAAGTAAACCCCCGAAGGAGACTTTTGTATTCATTAATGGGGCAGCAACAAGGATTCCCAGTTGCTGTTTTCCACTAAGCAGCAGCTAGAGATTTTGGGAACGTTCAGGCACTTGTTATTTAGCTCACGGCTTCGTTTGCATTGTGATAGGAATAGAGAACTCTTCACAACTCAGAAGTTCGTCCGAGACTGCTACCCACAGCGCAGGGCATTGCCACACACCGAGATGGGGAAATACCTGCGATTCTCAAAATGACAATAGAGCTAAGGTAGCCAAACTGATTTACAGGGTTGTCCATTAAAATTAAACACGCACCCTATATCATGAAATATTTTATATGGTTCTGTATTTCATGCTCGGTACTAAGACACGTAAGCAAACTCCTGTTACTCCTCAGCTTTTCAGGTTCTTACAGATAATTCATTTCTTGCCTGCAAAGCCAAATTAAAATAAAAAAATCTAATATCTGCATATAAAAAAGGAACTAAGAGGGAAAATAAAAACATTAAGGACTATTCTGAGGATTAATTCATCATTTGTACTGCAAAGCACTTCAAAATCCTCAAACAGAAAGCCTGACAGAAATGCTAAGTATTATTCCCACATGTGTTACGTTAAGTTACAGATAAGCTTCTATTCTTATATTTTCTATTCCTCACAGTAGCTTGTAAGCCTCTTTAGTAGTATATTAAACTATCCAACTAATATTCATCATATGCTGTTCTGGGCATCATTTGTTAACCAGGGACAGACGCTGCACAGTGCTTCATTCTGTTACAAATTTTAAAAGGAATAAATTATCCTATTAATTCTGCAACAAGAATTCTAATTAAAAGGTAACTAAAGAGAACAGGAAATTTGCAGGTAAGGTATTTTCTACACTTATTCTATTACTGCATATTTTATTTAATGCACAAGCATGCAGTAAAAATGCAACTATTTTGTGTAAGAAATAATTAATAAGAACAGCAGCCCTGATGCTTTGATATGTCTGCACCAAAAAAAGTAAGTTCATCTGAAAATGATTGTATGACGTACCAACCTACTCGATGATAACAAGCTACATTTTACTCATTTGTCAGGCATGCCTCTCTTTGCTGAACAGTAAAATGCTTCTAAAATTATGAATTTACTGGAAAACTGGAGATACCAGAATGCTTTACAGTTAGGTGCTTTAACTATTGCACAGTTCATTTGAGCAACCTGGTCTAGTGGAAGGTGTCCCTGCCCACGGCAGGGCGGTTGGAACTGGATGACCTATAAGGCCCCTTCCAACCAAAACCATTCTACGATTCATTTTAGTGGAAGTCACAGAGTGGTAAGGTAGAAAAACCTTGAAGGAAGGCCAGAGTTCACCTCCATACTCCAAATACTAGTATCATTCAGTCCAAGCTGATACCTACAGCCTGCTTCTTACCTGGCCATCCCAACACCACAGATGTAAGAAAAACAAACTATTTGATGCAGCACAGAAGCATCCTAGCTGAGACTCTTTCCTTGACTAAACAAAAACTAGGAAGGCAAGAACAACATACAACCCTTCCCATAAAGAACACTGTCCTTGCACTTCCTGAAGCCAAAGGTCTGGCTAATTTCAGCCAAATGAAATTATCCATTGCAGGGAAACAAAAACCCAAAACAAAACAAAACAAAAGAGTGTGGTTCAAAAATCTTGCCCATATAGTTACCCAGATCTAATGTAACAGCATTCATCCTACACTGACCCATCCAAAGTAGGTCAGTTTTAGCTCAGTTTTAGATTCATTCGCTCAACTTCAGCTGTCTCTCACCCAACGTATAGAAAGCAAAATAGATATGCAAGAAATCACTATTTCCTTTCAAAACTGAGGGGTTTGGATGATATATTTGTTTGTTTCTCCCCCCAGGTAAGCTAGGATTTGAGTATGTTCTGTAGGCATTTTAAGAGTTTTTCCTGAAAACATCTGCCTTGAAAGCATCAAGTAAGAGGCTGCCGAACTGCTTTGGTCTCCAACTCTCAGTTACTAGTGGGGGAACCAACAACACGTTCTCAGTAACTACACCAGTGGAAAAAGAAATGAAAATATAGTATTGAAGTGGAGCATTATGAAATTGAGCACAGATGACATTAATGTTGAAGATGCTCTATTTTCAACTTGTTTCAGTTGCCATTTACGTCTGTATACATACACAAGATGGAAATCTTAAATGAAACATCCAAAGTCATTCAGTTAGGAACAAAAGAGCAGTCTAAAGAATAAGCCATGCAGCCCCTATCTTACAACTTAGCAACTGTTACCAAGATCTGCATTTCAGAAAAAAATTGAAGCCTACAGCTTGTCACTCAGGACCACTGTATTTCTCCAAAGCTGTCTTCTTCAAACACTTAACAAAAAAAGTCAGATGGACTCTTTAACAGATAGACTAGAAAAATTATTTCTTTAGTACTAGCAAGAGAGATAGATCATGTTCCTGCATCATTATTTCAGCGGTTTGGAATTATTTTTTTTTTATTATTATTATTATTATTTTAGATCTCTGTGATGGACAGATCAGTGATGCTCCAGTGTTCGGTGTTTTTTTTTTTCTAAGGAGAGTCACTGATGGCTAATTTTTAAAGAACCAAATCACACGGATGTTTTGTGTTAGTCAAACATCCATTAAAAGAGAAACACCACATCATAAGGTAATGTGCAAGAACTCAAATCATTGTTCATTACTGACAATAACCAGAAAGCAAGCTGAAGTATTTTCACTTAAAACAGAAAAGCATTGCAGAGTTGTACAAAAACCTAATGTATTTCTTTGATCTTATGCAGAATTAGTATCAGCCTCTGAAGTTCATGCATAATTTGACTAATGTCATAAAAGGGAAAGAAAAAAGAAAGCAATTTGTGGAAATACTACTCTTGTGAAGAATAGTGGTATACATAGACTCATCCCACTCAGTGTCATTTTTTTTTTTCCTGGTCTACTTATGACTTGCTACAGTTTCCAAGAACTCCCAAGCTGAATGGTGTGAACAGCCAGGCTGCCGCAACCGCACGATAAAATCATGCTTTTGTTCTCTATTTTTTCCTACTGTTCTTTAAACAGTTACTTGATAAAGTTTGCTTCTAATTAGATGATAAATTATTCATGGCACGGACTGTATCTCCTACTTGTTCGTTAGGTACCTGGCACCACACAGCCGTGCTGCTACTGAAGTTCCCAATCTCAGCAGGGGTAATGCAAATAAAAAAATAAGCACAGTGCTATGCAGTACAACACATCCAGATGAAGTGATTAACATCAAGGTGATTCAAGTTGCTGTTTCAGAGCACGATTAAAATCCACAAAAAGGAAGTAAGGTGGATCTAAAGAACCTGTTTATTTTTCTTTCCCACATTTTGAACCCACCATCTCCCTTCCCATGCTTGCAAGTTTTACTCTGCTGCTAAAAATCACTAAGTAACAAAACTTTTATCCGCCTCATTATATGGAAAGTGTCGATATATCCAGGCCTATCCAGGATGTCTTTCAAAACAAACACCATACAGGAATAACCACCAAAAAAACCAACAACCCACCAGAAGTTTCTCCCCCCTTGCAGAATCCCACAATCCTGTTTCCCTGCCCTGGCATATGTCAGAAATAGGGAGGGATAAGAGAGTATCCTTGCTGGTAAGCGGTTTTAGTTGTGATAGGAATGCCAGACTAGCACTGAAACCCAAAATTTCAGATGTATTTTTTTAAGTGCAATTTTTCTTTAATTGTGTTTTCTTTTATTTAATTGCATTCTTCTGAGGCAAGTATTTCTAAACGTCTTTTGCACGGTAGGTTTTTTTCTTAAGGGGAAAAAATGTTAAACGCTGAGCCATGCATTATTAGTAGATTTAGGACTATCAGCAACCTACTTAAGTAGCTAATAATAGTAGGTAAAAACATAAATCAGTTATAAAAACTATTAGATATCAGTTAACGAGAAACTTACTAAGCTTGACGTTGTCACTGAATTCACGAAGTAGAGAGCACTTTGAGCTTTCCAAAATACTGGGTACTGGCAATAAATACTTTCCCCATCCTCAGTCCATCAGCTTTTGACAAGAGGCCAGACCAGATCAGACCATATCAAATCCTTATCCAGGTGCCACTAATTGTCAGCTGCAAGTATTTTTCTCCTCTTCCCCTGCCCCAAATGAGTTCTTCCCTTCCACTCCCCTCTCCTCTCTCCAGTTAAAGCAGCTGAAGTACTCCACTGCTAAAGCTCATTATTGTGGCCATGGTGAAACTGCACTTTCAGAGAGAGCCTGTTCCCCGAAAAGTATTTACATAGATTAATCTGATATCACAGTTGCTGCATGGATCAACGGCTCAGTCTGCATCATTACCACTACTCTCAGAGAAGTATCTTCAGCCTAATAACCTGAAATTAGAGCAAAAGGATTGGACTGTTTCCCAACAGCTGAAAAACCAGTTACACAGAGGTCAAAAGCAGATGATACTAATTTATGCCCTATTTTTTTTTTTTTTTTCCTTCTCCATTTAACATCTTTACCAGTGACCTGGAAGATGTGATGCAGGTGTAAACCCTTATTGAGTTTGCAGGTGACATCAAGTTGGGGTGAGGAAGGGAAATCCCACCTGGGAGTCAGGGCTGCCATTCACAGAGGCCGAGACAGGCTGGAGGCCAATGGGAACTTCATGGAATTCAGCAGGGACAAATGCAAAGTCCATAACTCCCGGTGATGGTGCAGGCTGGGCAGCAGGACCACAAGCTCATCCATCCAGGGACAGGATTATCCCCCCGTTCTCAGCGCTCAGGAGACCGCATCCCGATACTGCGTCCAGTTCTGGGCCTCCCGGTCCAGGAAAGATATCGATAAACTGGTGTGAGTCCAGTTGGGGTAGGGCGAGGGGGCCCAAGGGGGTCATCTCTGGAGCAGATGCCCCCCGAGGAGAGGTTGAGGGATGGGGCTGGCTCAGCCTGGGGGGAGAGGGCTCGGGGGGGGGGGGCTGGCAGCAACCCCCTGTACCTCGAGAAGAGGGAGCCGGAGGGACCGTCCGGGGGGTTTCCACCAGACCAGGGACCTCCTCAGACCTCCAAGACCAAGTTATCCTGCCATCCCGTTAAATTCAGTACGGATTGCACACGTTTACCTGAATTTTACAGAGCGAGTAAACCGACCTGCTTCTCCCCATCGACAACAAGGACGCGACTCAAATTCCAGCCCAAGGTTGCAGCCGTTTAAAATATTTCAGATGAGAATTACAAGTTGTGAAAGGTTTTTTTCCCAGCGTTCGAGGTTTTTTCTATATTGAGTAAACTACTTCAGCTATGCAAAACACTGCCAGCTCATTTCTGACAGAAGTTAAGAGCTATCTGCTTATTGCCTTAGTATAAAAAGATTAAAGAACAACAATTAAGATAATCAGACCCTGGCGAAACATGAAGAATTAAGATCCAGTGTCATGTACAAATTCATCATTTCTGCCCATTTCACATTTACATCTCCTTATCTTGGTCAGGACTGATCAAACAGCTTACCCAGGGCCACATTTGATTTCAGAAGAAAATAATTTTAAGAAAGATTTATTTCTGCAGCCCTCAAACTATCTCCAGGAAACACAGGCTGCATTGTAGCAAATTTTCTGAGGTGAAAATTTGTTGTTGTAAATTAGTCATCACATCTCTCTGTACAAACAGTGAAAGAACCACCACAACGGAAAACACGTATCGGTTATTTTTCTTCAGCAGTTTTATCATAGCATTCAAAATTGATACTATAGACCTAAATATGACCATTCTTTGCATGGCACTTGTTTTCCTCTTGAAACGTTTATGTCATTACCTGGCCTGGGGATCCTGACACAACCAGTGCTGGTGAAGTTCCTAAATTACATGACACTCAGGCCTTACACCTTCTGCTTAATTCCACTACTACAGTATATACATGTTACAGAACAGTGACCAGATTTGTAAGTTAGTTTTCCAGTTCACATAAAAACATCTGCAAAAAAAGTAGTAAGATACTTGTCCTCATGCCCAACAGATGAAACATACCTACTGGAATCTCTAATTTCCTTCATTCAAGCTGGAGTTAAGGATGACAGCTTGGAAATGACACCTTTATACTGAAAAGCATATATATGCAGTGAATCCTTTTGTGCAAGGATACAATTTAAAAACAACCTTAAAAATCTATGCAAATCTGCTTTTACACACTAGAAGTAATTTAACCCTTAGGTGGCATCTCTTCCAGTGCTATACATAGCATATTAATGCTTTACACAATATTTTCCTTATATATCCAAATGTTCCTCAGCAAGAAGCCTTTATAAATGAGAGAGCAAATTATAGTACTGGTAATATTTCATCAGCTCTACATGGATTCGAGAAGAGCTGTCACAGGCTTCTGGAGAATGTCTGTGCTCATGCTTTCATGACAGGCAGAAGAAATCAGATGCTCAGTTGTACAAGGAAATAAATGGAAAACCATAAAAACTGATATGCAATTAAAGTAGCCAAGATGAATACTAGTGGTCTGTTCCAACCACCTCCTGGCAGTAGCGGATACAGAAGAAACAGAATTCAATTAAGAGGCATAGAGGTATTTTCCTCAATGGAAAGGCCAAAAAATAGCTCTACTTATTTGTAAATGGACAAAAAGAGAACAAGACAAAAGTAAAGGCATACAGAAAGTAAGGGCTCCTCCTGAACATCTTTGTAAAAGAAAAAAGGAGAAAATGAAACACACAAGTTTCATTACTGAAAAGGCAAACACTCAGGAATCGTTGCCAGAAGATACAGACAGTGACAACTTAATGGGATACTGAAAGATTTGAGAGAGCAGATGGTCATAGTGGCCCAAATTTCATACTGCACTACCTAAGCTGTTAACAAAAAGTGCTTCAAATGCCTTATAGCTTTCACAGCACAAATGGAGCGTAATTCCAGTTTGTGCTATCTGTAACACAGCTAATGGCGTGATGACTTTCATGCAGTGTAGTGTTATTAGGAGGAGACACTTTCCACCCCACCCACCCAGTAGAGACTTATTCTCACAACGGGCAAAAATTTTAGCTTTGCGCTGCCATCTAAATTCACCGGTTTCTCAGCATGTATGGTACCTCACACAAATACATAAGGTATCATAAAAAAATACAGAAGATGCACTGCTCCTCAACAACACAGTCAAACAACTGTCTGAAACGTCTGTCCCTTCCTAAGCAGGAACAGGGAAGCCAACTACAGAATTAGCAGACCTGCAAGCTTGCAGAAAAGACCGACCTTGGATGGGACTTGTTTTCCAGCACACAGTACTCTCTTAATTCTCTTGCTTTTTTCAGGCAGGTGTGTAAAACCGCACAAGTTTCCCAGATCAGTTCTGTTGATTCCACAGTTAATTTCAAGTTCCCAAAAGGAGATCAAAGTATTTACTTCACTTAAAACTACAATACAGAAAAGACGAAGTCTTTGCTCCCCCTCAAACTGTTTTGGATAGTTCAGCCTGAACTATCCAAAATAATCTAGGGAGTTTGCTGCAGCTATTCCTAAGAAATACTTCACAGATAAGCCCAATTATGTGGCAAAAGTGAAAACAAAACATCCAAATCGTCATAATAATTTCAAAAAAAATAATACCTATGTCAAGTCACTGAGCTACAAAGTGTCTGGTAGAGTAGAGCTGGTGGAGAAGTTCCCTGTTGAAAATCCAACTGTCCATGTTTAAAAAGCAGTGCCCCCTTGCCCCAACAAAAACAAACAAACAAAATCAAAACCACATCAACTTCACTTGCCGTGGCTAGAAAGCCAAATTTGACAAGTCCCTTCCAGGCAGGCTGATGGGTGAGGAGCGGAGCAGGCAGGGACTGAGCCTCCCCAGCAGCCTGCTTGACAGGTCCTGTCCGTTTTCATTTCTGGTTTACTGGCTGCCCATGAGCAAATTTCATAAATTCTGAAGAATCTATTTTTGGGTGAAACTTTTTTGGAAAATAAATAAATGGTTCTTTTGTCTCACATTTCTTCCCTGAATCACTTTTTTTTTTTTTTTTCCCCCCTCCACAAGAAATGTTCTCTACCCAGCTCTGGGCTTGATCCCTTTTCCACATCTGCCCTTTTCCAGCTACCAAGTCCCCTAACCTCCACTGTAAACAGCTGTGGTTATCCCAATAGAAAGACTTTAGGAAATCCCCAGCTACATCTGTAGTTATGTAAACACAGAAGTATATGTAAACTGTATTATTCTGCAATCTTTTCCGGGGCACGGCCATAAAGAATTACAGACTACCAGACTTTCCGTACGTCGGGGTAGCAGGGGAATGGCCCGCCCAGGCTTGCGGTGCCTCTAACGAGGTCACACCACCACCACCAAGAGCGAGATGCTACAGATAACGGAGGAGGAGGAGCACAGATGAAGACGGCTCACCCTGTCCTGTGGCACCACTAAGAAGATAGCAACGTGAGAAGGGGCAGGCAGGCACTAGAGATAACAGAAGGGGAGCGCTAGCTTAACAGAATTTACCAGTCGACAGAACTGAGGCCAGTGGGGAAAGGGAAACGGGGCCGAGATGTTCAGCTGGGAAGCGAGAAGGATGGTAAATGGAAAGAATTTGGAAAGGGAGAAGGGAATACAAGGGGAAACAAATCAGGTGTTTGAGGGCACATTAGCAGTGCATCCTGGAACAGGACCATCGATCTGTCGATGCTCTGGTCATACCTGCATCCGACTTCAGCAGTGAGGGGGCACCTGGGTGCTCTCCCTCCTGCCGGCGAGGGAACAGCTAGAGGGGACCTCCTGATGTCCTAACAGACCTTTCCCCATGTTTATAGCCCGTTAACTGAGCATTTGGGTAATACTAATGTAACTCTGTTTAAGACAGGTAGGAATTCTGTTTGCGCCATTCTGAAATAATTCCAGCATCTACCTTCAGGGCCTTTTTTTGGTTGTTGTTCCTCTCTCAAAAATAGATTTCTCTCAGTACAAGCCAGGCAACAACCATTCCAGTTCTCAGAAGATTCCCAACACAAAAAATGACTGCTAAATGAGAGTCTAAAAGGCTTACTACAGCTTCCTACCCCTAACAAAAGTCTAGGAACAGTACAAGCAAACAGAAATACCTCTTATGAATAACAGGACTGTTCAGAGCTTGAGAGTCGGGGACTTTCAGAGCCAGATGTGATGCTTATATGATTAATAAACCCCAGTAGAGCTTTCTTTCACAAAATTACTCAACTGTTTTCTGAACTTGTGTAAATTTTTTATATTCACAGCATCCTGCAGAAAGGGCTCTACAGCTCTACGACATAATGTGTAAAGAACAGGTTTGTTCTGATTTTGTCATCTCGTACTTTCATTTGAGGTACCCAACATTCGACAAACAGGAATATTTCTCAGAACAGGCTTAAATAACACCACTAAGTACACCATAAAAAAAGATGTCTTATTATTACGCCCTTCTCCCAATTACATTACCTTCCTGGAAAACACTGAATCTATTTAATCTTAAAATTTTGAAACAAAGTATGCTTTTATTATGAATTTTGGTAAAGATCATTGTGGTGGAGAACAGACTGACTGTCAGAGATGGGTAATTCCGCTTCCTTCTAATTATCTACTATTTGTGTGTTAGAAGGAGCTAAAGTGCTTTAAATCTCACTTAGTTCCTCCATTCTAAAATGGGGAGGCAGTTCTGATCTTCTCTGGAATGCTTCATAAGATCCATCCATAGAAAGCTTACATAAAATAGCCACGTGTTATCATAGCATCCAGTTTCTACACCATGTTCACGAGCAGCACCCTTTTGCTAATACTGACAGGCAGGGTACCTGCCTATGATCTCACTGTCTCCATGCAGTTATTGATTTCAGAATCAAATTACAGAAATCCAGAGCTTTTAACTTCTAAGGATTCAACTATAACATTTAGCACATTAAACTAACACACCTTAGAGATGACTGTTTAGGACAACAGAGGTTTCAGTCCTTCTAAGAATATTATGCTTCTCCAGAACTACACAAAGGTCCCTTTTTGAGCACAGCTGTTCAACATACAAGCTATTTTAGACAGCTTCTTATAGTCTTCTCAAAACTGCAATGTTTTATTCCTAGAACTTACTCTTTCATAACGTCTCCCTTTTAAAAATGAGAGGTGAAGAAATAGTTGTTATTCTAATACTACATTTTCACAAAAATATGACGTTTCGCTCTGACATCAAAGAAATTTGAGAGACATTTCATCCCTTCCAAATGTTCCCCTGCTGCTGTGCTTGAGACTAACACAGAAAAGCTACATCAGTTTCTCATTCTGAGGTTTCCACCCTGTAATGACCACTTGAAAAGAAAACCATCACAACCTCCTGACACATCCCTAAGTCTGTCTTGTCTGCCCGCTTTCACAAAATGCTGAACTGTATTTTCCACATGCACAGGAGATTATTGACCACACAGAGAGAGCTCATCTGCACATCATGACTTGGATCGGTAATAGTAATTTTTTTGTTTGTTTCTTTCTTTGTTTTAAAAGCAGGACACTTTGGAAGGCATCACTTGTTTACAGTAGAACACAATGTATCCTAGTTGTTTCCCGTTAATCATGAAAAGCAAGCCCCATCACCCTCTGCACCCAGTGATTTATTTAGGTCTGCCAAGCACATGGAATATTTCAGGACTCTCTTTGTTTGACTGTCGAGGGTTACAAAGGCAACCTGGAGATCCCTGCTCTGGCTATCCAAGTTCGTTTTAACAATTCTTTCTTGATTTGGACAATGTTGTTAGGAGCTAGTTCAGAATACCTTAAAATACCTCATTGCTCTTAATTTTCATCAATGCAGTATTGCCAGGACATATCTATAGATACACCACTTTGGAGAAGTAAAAGGAAGTATTTTTCTTTAAAAGGTAAGGTACTGATTTAGAACCCAAGCAACCTGCAGTCCACTATGGACAGGCAGTAGAAGACTTAATTCAAGAGTCCACTGACTTTCACTTCTACCTTTTTCATACACTTATCTGATAAGCGTTTCATGAAATAGCAAACCTGTATGTATTTGAAATATAAGCTGAGGGCTAGGACAAAGAAATGTGTGTGAAAATCAAAATTTGACTCCTCTACACAATTAAGGCACTACTCTCTAACAAGGAAGTAGAACTTGTTCTAACAAGTAAATTACCTTCTAAAATAGCAGTCAAAACACAGGATGCTTTGTGGCCAGGAAATTCAGACTTGACAGAATTAGCTTGTCACTGGAATAAAAAGCCACTGGTCTAAAGTGTCATTTTAAAAAAAGCAATCAGTTCTGTGAGATCTGTTAAGTAAAAGTTAAGCCTATCACTAAAGGTGGAAACTTTTCATTAACTTATGAGCGAGCAGCGTACCTGAGGATGGGAAAATACACTTCGTATCTACCACAACAGAACTCCAGTCCTGGAAACTCAACGCTGTGCCCCGTGCTACTGTGCTACCACCGATTCTGCTGCCATAGTAACAGCTCTTAACACCAACGGATAGTCCCCAGAAAGAGTCACGTGTAGTTACAACCAGGCCAGGTGTATCGGGTCCGCATGGCAAGGTTTGGGTAGCGGGGGGGGGGTGGTGGGGGTGGCTTCTGTGAGAAGCTGCTGGAAGCTTCCCCCGTGTCCGACAGAGCCAATGCCAGCCGGCTCCAAGTCGGACCCACGGCTGGACAAGGACGAGCCCAGCAGTGACGGTGGTAGCACCTCTGGGGAACAGATTTAAGAAAGGGAAAAAAGCTGCACAATCGCAGCCGGGAGAGGAGTGAGAACATGTGAGAGCCCCCCAGGTCAGTGCAGAAGGAGGGGAGGAGATGCTCCAGGTGCCGGAGCAGAGATTCCCCTGCAGCCCGTGGTGATGAAGACCCTGGTGAGGCAGGCTGTCCCCCTGCAGCCCAGGATGCTCCACGGTGGAGCAGATCTCCACCTGCAGCCCGGGGAGGACCCCACGCTGGAGCAGGGGGATGCCCGAAGGAGGCTGTGACCCCGTGGGAAGCCCACGCTGGAGCAGGCTCCTGGCAGGACCTGCGGATCTGTGGAGAGAGGAGCCCACGGAGCAGGTTTTCTGGCAGGACTTGTGACCCCGTGGGGGACCCACGCTGGAGCAGTCTGTGCCTGAAGGACTGCAGCCCGGGGAAGAACTCACATTGGAGAAGTTCATGGAGGGCTGTCTCCCGTGGGAAGGACCCCACACCGGAGCAGGGGAAGAGCGCGGAGTCCTCCTCCCCCTGAGGAGAAAGGAGCAGCAGAGACAAGGGGTGAGGAACCGACCCCAGCCCCCATTCCCCTGCTGGGGGGAGGAGGTGGAGAAAAACAGGAGGGGAGCTAAGCCCAGGGATGAGGGAGGGGTGGAAGAAGGTGTTTTAAGATTTGGTTTTATTTCTTATTATCCTACTCTGATTTGATTGGCAATAAATTAAGTTAATTTTCCCTAAGCTGAGTCTGTTTTGCCCATGACAGTAATTGGCGAGTGATCTCTCCCTGTCCTTATCTCAGCCCAGGAGCCCTTTGTTATATTTTCTCTCCCCTGTCCAGCTGAGGATGGGGGAGTGATAGAGCAGCTTTGGTGGGCACCTGGCCTCCAGCCAGGGTCAACCCACTACACCAGGGGAAGCCTATTTACAAACTTTTAGCTGGCATGGTTAACTGAGAGTTAAAAACTTACCTGCACCAGATACGGAAGGCAATGAAGTGCTGATGTGGATATTGAAGGGGAAATGTTATTGTCCCATCTGTCAGTCATAAAAACAAACAAGCCAACTCTGTCACTGTCTTACCCTGCTGAAACAGAAGAGACTCATTTCCTTGTATTCTACTTGCACCCATTAATAGCCCACATTCTTTTAAGGCTGTCATTTCTTTGAGAAATCAACTTTGAGTCTAGTCCTTTCACATGTACTAGCACAGTAGCTTTGACAAAACCTACTAGGCAGCGTGTTCATCTGCTACTGACTCTGAAACAGGTCACTGACCATTGCTCCAGCTAAATCACAGCGGACCCCTCCAGAAGCGTCACACCAGTCAGAGCCCACAGCTGAAGTGCTGAAGCCTGGAGCTCTTCACGTCCCATCCGAGAGCAGTGGGACGTAGCAGGAAAGCCTTTGGGCTGTGCAGTACAGGAGAGAAGGCTTTGCTCTGGTGTGTGGTGCATCTGGAGCTGGTCTTGTATCAGACCCTCCGGCCAACAGCCGAGAGCCAGAGAGCACGCCGGTTGTCGGTCCCGCAAACACATCGGTGTAATTAAAATACGCAGCTCAGACTTTCAATTTCTGTTGCTGACTGCATGCCTACCTTATATATGATGCTACTGCTATCGTGTTAATAGGTAATAATAACCAGAAGCCACAGCAAGAAGCCATCAAGTTTAAATACTGAGGAAGTATTTTACATTTTTTGAGGAAGTTTTAAAGTCAGCGTCAAATGTACATACCTGCTTCTAAAAGTCAATAATGCCTGCTGGTGCAAGCTAGACTGCAAACTAAACCCAAGGGGGTGTCAAGCATAATGGAAAAAGAAGGCTCTGCAAGAGAGGCAACACATCAGAAATACATCTGCATTTCAAGTTTCCTGACAGTATTAAATAAACTCAGATTCAAAAATTACAGTTCTCCAGAACACTTGCCCTGAAAAACTTGTTTAATATTTGCAGTCTAGTGGGTTTTTTTGCATTGATTTTAAGAGAAATTGCTTACTGCTTGCTTTCTGGAGAACAGCAGTCCCTGTGGAGTAGCATTTGCCTTGTCTGAAAGCGACAGCTAGGGCCAGAAAGAAAGGCAGCGCTGACCCACTGCAATGCCCCAATTCTTACCCGTTTCCACTCTCAATACTGAAGAAGGGATATTAGAATGCTTTAAGAAAGCATTGGGAAAAGCCAGTTTCACGCCATCATGTCACGGGTATCCTTAAAATGTAGGCAGTGGGAGAGATTAATCCCTTGCCCCAGCTGGAGGGATCTGCTGGTGATCCCATGCACATACACTAATATTCTTCTTGGGAGCAAACTACTGTAATCAATTTGTTCATGCAAGGTATGTTTTTTACAGATCAAAGTGAACTATAGTTTTAGTTAGCTTGGCTTTCATCCACATTATAAAGCAAATAAAGGAATGTATGTTCATCTCATGACCAAAGCTGCAAGAAAAAGTACAAATATTTCGCAATCCACATTCATTTCCAGAAACATTTGGCCCCTGCAGTCCAAATGGCTTGGCACCAAGTGCACACACATCTCTTCTATGGTCAACACCAGCACATGCACTCTGCCTTCAGGGAAGAGGATCTTTCAGTGGCAAGGTGTGTACCAAAAAAACACTGGGTTTTTTTGGTGAATTTGCCTCCAGCTCTGACCAGGCCGAGCCATGGCTGGTTAGATTTTTTAAGCATACTGCCAAAGCCCAACGGAGAATGAAAGGAACATGGGTTTCTGCTGATTTGGGGAAAGTGGTTGACTGCACAGATCTTAAAAGGTTGTGAAGACGTAAAAATTATTTGCTTTTCCTCACGATACGTATTTTCACTATTTGTCTGTAGAAACAGAACCGAGTAGGTTTAGGGATAGATGCTAAGAGAAATGAAAATTCTGCTAGAAAAAACCAAAAACATTTCTAAATTCACCTGGAGGTAGTACCGAGCTCATAGCTACTGCAGTAATGCTAACCATACCACAAAAGCTGGAGAGCATGAATGAAACTGAGTATGTCCCAAAGTGAGGGGGATTTACTACATGGATTAACTGTACAAAGTAGTTGCTATCAAATTCCTTGTATAAAAAGCTGATCAAGAACTGCTGATTAGGATTTTCAGTAAGCTATAAAATAGTGAATAAAATTTATTTTTAAAGATGTTGTGACTTGCAAGCAAATGCTGTTTTTATCCAAAGAGGTCTGTGTTTAATTAGTAGTAGCACTTCTGAAGATCAGAAGTGTTATTCCCGCCCAGCAGTCCAAAGGGCAAAAGGTAAGATATACAAATAATAAAACATTTAATCAGACTTCACACAATGAAGTCATTAGTACATCTTCATATATAGCTATACAGTTTGTTTCAAGAACTACCTTTCATCATCCAAGCTACCAAAAACTTCCTCCCTACCCACCAGCCAAAACGAGGGCATTTCCCAGGTTTCAGTCTCCCACACAAGCCCGAACGGCTGTGAAACACTCACGCTAATTACAGTAAGAGCAAACACAGATAGTATTTGTACAGATACAGCATGCTACAACCCTCTTTACCGTGTTTAAAAAGGTGGTAAAAATTATAGTTTGGCTCTACTTTTTTGGCAATAATTCTACATATTAAGGTATGAGCTTTTTCTTTGGTCTCTTTTTCATTAACATACATTATGTATTTATACATACATACACACACACACACTCTCCACTCCAAACACTCTTTTATATGCTAGTTTCTTTGGTAAAATGTAGGACAGCCGTGATGTTCCCAGTTGTTAGTTTTCGAATGAAAGATGAGCAAGTTTTCTTTCACATTACTTTCTTGTTCCTTATCCCATCAGAAAACCCACAAAGTTTCCCTCCTCCTTCTATACAACATCTTTGGGGAATTCAGTCAAGTCCTTAACTATTTTAAAGAAAAGACAGAAGTTGAAATTTGAGTGGGGTTTTTGGGGGGAGGGTAATGTGGTGGTAGAAAAGGTAGCACATAACAAATTCCCAACTGTTTTGAAAACAGCACATACAACGACACCCAGGATGTTTCCTACAAACAGCATATTTGAAACTGGATATTAAAGCACAGCAGGAATATCCAAGAGAAACTATGAATAAGTTATTTTCTTTCTGATTATAGCACATTCACAGCTCATTTTACAGCCTGCAGAAGTTCCCCACATAACACAGGACTAATGGCAACATGAAGTTACAGAGTACAAGAGAATCATTATGGGTGAAGCTGCAGTAAAACCAGCTACAAAGTTCTTAGGGAAATGTTTCTCCGTGTGGACATAAGGTAGGGCTGGTAAAACAGACACAAGCCGTGTTTGACATTGAGGTAGTAGATCACGTCCCCGTTTATTTGCACTGCAGTGCTCACACGAACACGGAGGACTTTCAAAGCTGGTTTTGAGACATCAGCCGCTGGCCTTGTTCCTTCCTCAGAAAATAAAACATACTCATTTTTCAAACAGTGGCATGAATCTGAAGTGTGTAAGACTCCTCACGGCAAATAAAGAATAAAATAGGCATCACAAAAATACTGTGTTCAAACAGAAGGGAAGAAGAAAAACTCCACAAAATCCCCCCCCCCCCCCCCCCCCCCATCACAGAACAGTCACAGGGAATTAGCACACCGGGAAGCTACTGTAGTGTCACTCTGAAATGAACATGTGTTAACATCTTGCAGTCCACTATTATGTGCTTAAAATAACTTTGTAATAGTTGTGTCCTTCTAGGTTCTCATGATCAAGACTACAGCTAACCAAAAAAAATGTTTTTTCAATGCCCAGCACATATAGATCAGAAGACCATTGATCTAAAGTTTCTCTTCACATGCAAGAGGCCGAAGTGGTGTGACCTTCAACAGATTAGACTACAGGACCTGCTTTATATCAGAAAATGAAATGCTGAATTTTCACTTCAAGTCACAGATCAAAAATGTAAAAGTGGAGACGCAGCCACCGGTCATACTTTGGATTGCTAAACAAGATCCAGAATAACTTACTTTCTTGATGAAACCTCCATACACACACTTAGTAGAAGATTTAAGGAAAAAAAAGTCCAATGAAAGTTAAAAGAAGCTTGACTCCTTTCCAAAACTCAGAGACCCTTTCCTCAAACTTATTCCCACCAGAAGTACTCCTGTAGGTTTTACAGCTACCTTTTCACACTTTTGCTTTAAGTGCCAAATAAAAGCTATGGGTGATCACTGTTCCCATAACAAAGGATCATAAAGTTGGGGCAAAAGGAAGGTTATATAGTCCCTGCTATAGCTGGAAAGAGCTTTGCTTCTCACATCACAAAATCAGAATAGGCATGTCAAATTGAAGGGATGCTCATGTATCGCTGTAATACTGGAAACCTACCCTTTTAGAAGCGCCTAGTGAGTTTGGACGCTGAGCATGCGGCAGTATAAAGAAAGACTTCATTTTGAAAACCAAGCTTCCGTAAAGCCAGACCTCTTTGCGATGTCAAAAGTGACAGAAAATCAAATGCTGAAGAGTTGGACTCTCGTGAACTGGTAGCGCAGTGCAGCAGTACAACCCTACTGTAAAAATACTGACAGTGTCTGCTGTAAACCACACAACAAGTCACACAAAACCGATGGAAATTTAATCAAAAAACATGTTTGTAAACTAGCAATAAGTATTTGCTAATTTTAAGTGCTTGCAAATGAAGTTAGACCCTTAAGAAAGAAATCAAACAGAACTGTGATTTAAATCTAGTTCAGTGGTATCCATTTCAGTTACAATCCAAACTTTGAACCTCTCAGTTTTAACTGACACTGTATTAGCTTTCACATCCTTAGTTTTGTATTTGCAAGGCGTAAATATCAGGTCATTGATATTTTGATCAGAGGTATGTAGAAGGAAGAAGCTTCAAAACAGCATGTGATTCTTGGATGGCACATCTCCCAGCCCCTGACAGTATGCTAGTAACCCATTCACACCCACAGAAGTGGCAAAAGCTGCAACTAAAGAGTTCTGGTTTTCATCAATAGCTTGTATTTCAAAAATTCAAAGGGACATTCCCTATATTAACTGTATCAGTTTGACCAGTAACCATTTCCTCATTTTTAAAAAATTTCAAAATACCTGCCAACATGCATTTGCCTGCTGGGCTTCCCTAATGAAACCGAGAGGTAGCACAGATGCAAATTAGCCAGAAAAGGCTACACGCCATTTCCCTCCACCACCCCACCTCCCATAATCAAAGCTCACTTCAAAATAACTAATGCATGAATGCAAAATGTCTAAACCCCAAGCCTATTTAAATGCTAGACAGGAGAGCTGAGGATCCTGAAGGAACTGAGGAAGGCAAATAATGAAGACCCCAGTCTTCAGGGGCACAAGCTCAATTTGTTCAGGGACCTGATCCGCAGGATCCCACAGGGGAGCCGAGTTCCCTGTAGGGCTAAGGTGCCCAGAAGACGTTGTCGATGTCCAACGTCCCAGGGCAGGAGAGCAAGGGGGCTGCACGAGGAGGGGCTTAGGGGGCAAGAGGCTGGGGAAAGGTGTCAGGTAAATGAAGACCAAGCTAGGAACAGAGCACTTAAGCAAAACGGACGCTCACAAATCCATGGGACCAGATAAGCTGCTTCTGACGATGCTGAGGGATTCGGCTGATGTCACTGCAAGGCCTCTCTCGATCACCTTTGACAGGCTGTAGTAACCAAGGGAGGTCCCTGGGAAGCGAGGGAAAAAGCAAGAAGGAAGGTCCAGGGAACGACAGGCCAGCCAGCCTTATTCCAAATCCAGGGAAGAAAATGGAGCAAATCCTCCTTGAATCTATTTCCAGGAACATGAAGGACAGAAACACCTTTGCGAACAGCAAGCATAATTTCCCAAGGGCAAAATGTGCTCAACCAACCCAGTTACTTACTATGATGAAGCCCCTGGCTCCGTGGATGAGGACAGAGCAGCAGACTTCACTTACCTTGACTTTAGCGTGCTTTTTGATGCACTTCCCCTCAGCACTACAGCAGCCAAACCAGCATGGACAAGATGGCTGGTCAACAAGGTTGCTGAAAAAAAGCGGCTGGACTGACAAGCTCAAGACAGCAGTAAACGGGTCAAAATCTAACCGGCAGCTAGCTACGAGTGACATTTCTCTGGGGTTAATCTGAACAACAGAGCAGAGCACACCCTCACCAACCTCGTGGGTAACACCAAACTCCAGCAATCAAGAAGGTGGAGAGTAGGGCTCCCACCTGAAGGACCTCAACAACCTGGAGGAGCGAGCTGACGAGCTTCATGAAGCCCAATAAAAGCAAACGCCAAAATCTTGTACCTATTACGGAATAATCCCGTGCCACAGAACACGATGGGAACTTACAGGCTAGGAAACAGCTTTGCAACAAATGTCCTGGGGGTCCTGGTGAACAACCTGTTGTTTCAACTATAAGCAAGCAAGGCATCCTGGTCGTGATGAAGACTAACTGTATAGTGGGCTCCGTTAGCAAGACTGCTTGTGAGTGATGGGATGTAATTAACACTTTCTATGCGACATTGCTGATGCCTCAATGGGAGCCCTGTTCTTGGTCTTCAGCTCCCTTGTACCAATTAGAGATTTTATTAAAAAAAAAAAAAAAAAAGGAGAACACATGACATATAAGAAGACATAGATGGTGTTGGGTTTGTTCAGACTGGAGAAGAGAAGGCTTCTTAATGACTTAGCGGATGCCCACAGAGAAAAGGTAGCCAAGCTCTTCTCAGTGGTGCACAATGAAAGGAAAAAAAGGCAGTGGTCACTGGTTGCAGCAAGCGAAACTTTAACTAGATACAAGAATAATTTAAAAAGCCTACAATAAGGGTCTTCAGACACTGGAATATGTTTGTCCAGAGGGGACTGCTGGAATCTTCCTCCGCAGAGATCTTCCACACTTCGGTACCCGAGACTCCTGAGCAACTTGATTTAATTTTGAAATCAGCCACACTCTAAGCAAGAGATCAGGCCTCCAGAGGTCCAGCGGCAAGTCTGAATCTCCTTCCTCCTCAACAACAAAATCCTGTGGTAAGGAGAAGGTTGGGAGAAAGAACAAACAGGACTACAGTGTGCATAAATGCAGACCAACTATGTCTCCATAATGCTTTCAGATGATCAGGCTGCATATGAAAACTGTTCCCGTGAAGTCTAAAAAGCTTTCTTACAGAGCATCTATGTTCTGCAAGGTTTAGATTTATATAACAAAAAATAACTTTGAGCAAAACTGATTGAAATACAAGGATTTCTTTGCTCCATCCTAATGTTCTGGATTTTGCTTGCAGTGTATGTTTAATTATCTTTTCAATTTAGATGACTATTTCTGTTTAAAACCAACCAACCAACCAAATCAAACGATGCCTTTTACTTTTTCCAGGTGTTTATTCAGATCAGAGCTTGCCCCAAGCAAACTACATTGTCAGTTACGGACAACAGAATTTACCATTTACCAACTGTACAATATATGTGGCTCTTACGTAAAACATATATATGAAGACAGATACGAATACATCTCTTTCTCAGTATATGAATACAGTGATTTTTTTTTTAAAGAAACTGCATGAAGAGACTTGCGGGTTTTTTCTTCAGAAAGGTCATTTTTTGAAGTGCCCTGCTTGATCTGTGATGTCACTTCAGCCCTTGACAAGATCACACACATTTCTATGAAGAGTCAGTTCAGGTTCAGTGCCATGCTTACTCTAGAGCTTTACAGAGCAAGACATAAAAATATCAATTTGCAGTTTGTCTTTACATAGCAGTTTCTCCCGTGGCGATTCTTCAGACGATCTCACCAGAACAAAGAAAGCAGTATACAGCTTTGAAGTATTATGACTTTTTAAATATGTAATATGTATAACTCTTCTACTCCCTAACTGGTAATTAGGCTTTCTGTTGCATGATGGGGGGGGGGGGGGGGGGGGGAAATCCATCACTGCAAATTATTAACATCTATTTCTCAAGTTTTCGTTGAACGAATCTAGTATTACTGTCTAGGTCCAACACAAAATTTAAAGTGCAATTCTCAAAATCACAGATGGGTGGAGAACTATAACCACAGTAACAAGCAGCAGATTTCCCTACAGACAGCAATATGGGCAAAGCTTTATCATTAGTATCACTATTCAGTACATCAACAGATGTCAGTGCTCAAAGGCAGTGAGAAAACTGACAGTGGAGTTAAAGACTGGGTCTGCATCTGCATGTGTGTATCGGTGAATAGTAAAATTACTATCTCCTTAAGCACTACACTTTGAAAGCAAAATGTTTTTTAGCTTGGTATTCTTTTACACAAGCTACTTCCTATTTCCTTGGAAGAAAGCAGTCTCTGAACAAAAGAAATTTCAAAAGGCACAGAGATGTTTATTATGCAGTGGACTAAGCGAAAGAAAAATATGCAGATACTTTAAAAAAAATAGCCGCGCAGTGGTCTGAATACTAATTAAAGAAACAAGCCACACTGATCTAATGCAATTTTATTGCAATGTTTTAAAAGCACATACTGACTTTGAATAAATAATTGAAAAAGAGGGTTTATGTTGCCAAGCAATAAGATCGCCCCTACTCAAGTCAGATGTTGTAAAATCCTGGAAAAAAGTATCAGACATTCTTTCCTTTCTACTGTATTCATACAAACAATACACAGTACTGCCTCTAACCTAAATGCCAGTGACATGTATCTTTACATGAGAATTGCAAAGCTGCATGCTTTTACATTGAAATTGCAACTTCTGTTTCTGCCCCGCATCAGAGAAAAAAGTTAATTACTCTGAAATAATTTTTGAGATGTGCACAGGAAGTCTTGTAACAACCAGATGTTCCATAGTCATCAGCTCATTCACTGCACAGAATCATTTTGGTCCTTTGTTCAATATTGCCTGCCAACTCTTCCAATCGTCATGTATTTTCTCACCTTATTAGAGATTTGCATTTAAAAAAAAAAAAAAAGGGCCCAAGTTTCTCAGAAGCCAGACTTCCATTCACTTGCTTTATTCCTAAGACAATTTAAAAGCCAAGGTACATATAGTTTCCAAGAGGGAGTGGGAGGACAAATGAAAGTAGATTTTACACTTGTAGTTACCTTTGCATAAGAGACTGCATATCTCAGTGTTCCCACAAGGGCTGTGAATGTTTAACTTTAACAGTTATAAGAATGTAACAGCAGGTTATGTGCTCATCCAATCTGTTTGAAAAGCTTTTAAAATTAGAGGCATCAGAATGAGCAATACCTGTATCTTCATAAACACCAGCCATAAAATCCAATCAGCTTACTGCAGAGAGTTATAGCGAGTTGTCATATTATTTCGTACAAGCATTTCTTGGTTACAGCAGAGTTCAAACCGAAGACTTCAGGACGCAAGAAAGGCAAACGGGGAGTTTTACTACCCTCCTTGCCTTCCTTCAAAACAGCACTGGACCAGAGCATTTGATTTCAACTATTGCTTAAAAAGCTTACAGCCAGCGACCTAAACGTAGAGCCAGGGAGTCTCAGGTTTAGCCTCCCCCGTAATAAACGGCGCGATTAGCGGCAGTTCAGCGGCAAACCACAGCTGCCCACGTGCAGCCACGAACCGGACTCCAAAACCCAGGTTTAAGCTTTAGCCCAGGCTGAAGACCTGCAGCATGGGCAGGAGCAAAGTCAGCCTTCGTCCAGCACACAGCCACAGCCCTGGCTTAGTGGGGGAACAGCCGAACAGGATCCAGGATCCAAGTCCTGCTCTTAAACCTGTCACCGTGCAAGTCACTAGACCCCTCTCGCCCCTGGAAAACCAAACTCCTTTCTCAGAATGGTAAAGTCTGCCGGACTCTGCAGGCGAGGCTGCCGAGCGCTGTGATACAACAGCGGCTTAACCGCAATCCTGTAAAAGGTTTCATTTAATCTGGTTCAGGCAAGCATGCGCTTTATTACTCACCAATTATGTTTTCATGACAGACTGGCAGACCCAATTATTAAAAGTCATGGAAAACAGAAAAAGAGATGCTTCTAAGAAGTGTGCACACATTCTTTATATCACATGCTTAAAGAGAACAAGCAAAAAAAAAAAAACTAAACAAATTTTGTAGATAAAGGAGATTTTAACACAAAAGAAGGAATCCCTAAATTGAGTATCTGGTACATTGCCCATATTGCTTAATTCATAGGCCCACCTCAACAATTATTTTCTTCATTTGTTAAATGGCAGTTCTTGAAATAACTTAGAAACAGATCACAAAAATCCTTTGAAACTGAATGTCTAAAACATACTTAACACAGAGACACGTCTGAGTAGTTGAGTTTGTTACCAAAAAAGCACACAACCAGAGCGTTTCATCATCTCCGTACCATCTCAGGCAGCCGTCTATTGCCAGAGAAGCGCTGCACCGTTAAGACAGCAGCAAACACGGAATCAAAGCCACCTTCCTGAAGTATTACCCCTACTCCGCCAAATAAGTTAGGGAGACCAATTGATTATTTGTAAATAAAGGAACTACTTGTTAAGATATTCTATTTAAGATGAAAACCACAAAAATTTACACCTGTGCTGGCTCCCCAAGCTAGAAAACAAACAAAACCAACCAAACGGAAAGTTAAAACACTCAACAATTCTTACAGCAGTATGTTTCAGAGAGCTTTAAGAAAAGGCCCGTCCATCCAACAGTCACACAAGTGCTTCTGTAATGACATTAATTACCTTCCACAAGAAGTGCCGTCTCCTGTCTGTCCATGATTTCCTTTTCATAGTGCTGTGCTTTCATTAACATTCAAAGAAGCTATCAAAGCCTGGCTGTCTAACCACTCTTATTTTCCCCCTGAATGAGATAAGACATTTTTTGGCCTTAACGGTAGATTTTAATAAACAAGTGGAATTTTTCTGCTTCAGTTTGCCCACAGCACAGAACTACAGCCTTAAGCAACTGTACTCACCAGCATTACGATTTACTCGATTTCTTTATATTAAATGGCTGCCATAGGCAGCTATACTAACATTAAATACGAAATCATCAGCATGAGAATAAAACTTTTGCCAAAACGCAGGAGACATTTAAAGCTTTACCTCACGCCTTTACATTACCTTATTTAGCTTTCACAAAAACAGTCCCGTGTGTCTGGAATTTACGTTTTGCCTTTACATAAAATGTACTCGTGGGTTTTCAGTTAAAATAATCATGTGCTTGATTTTTTTGTGAAAGCCAGATGTCTTCCACTGAACGTTTACAGCCTTTTCATCTTCCGCACAATTCTGAGGATCCTGTTACATAGGACGTTCAGTTGGTTTTGGTAAAGGTACCTCCTGAGAGCACAGACCAAGACTGAATGTAAGAAATGAAATATTCTTCTTAGCTCACAGAAAACAGGTGTAAGGCTGAAAAAACATGAACTAGCAATAGGAACACACCCTATCCCGGTCAGATATGCACACAGACACTCACCGAGATATCCCTCCATCTTATGACCGATGTTCAAATCAGACAGGCATTCGCCTGCATGGCAGAAACTTCAAGTCACTTGACCGAGAAGAGGCTGGCAGGTTCTCAAAAAAACCCAACCAAAAACCATAGCTGAAGCAACTCATCTGAAACAATGTCCTCCCCTAAAAAGACCTTAAGGGCTTCCAGCAGAAAGAACATTAATTTGGCAAAGGCATAGCCTATTCCGTGTCTTGTGGACAAAAAGATGCCTCAGTCCCATTCTCCTCCACCGTGCTCTCCTTTCAAACGCGTTGGCTTAGTGGGGGTCCACTGCTTCCACTGTGCTCAGACCTCCACTGAAGCCATTTTGGCTCCTACCCCACCAGACCACGAACCCAACAAAAGCTGGGGGAGCTTTCTGCCTGGTCGGCGGGTTGAACTGGCTCTGCGTAGGGTCTGCCAAGCGACAGAACCAAAAGGTTGTGAATCACGCAGGACCGAGAGTCACAGTGAACCATACTTAGTAACTCAGATGATGCTTCTCTGTGTCTTGTAGTGACGTTATCCCCAAGCAAGTCACTTTATTTACTGTTTTGTGACATTTTAGGTGCCATAAGATAACCCCTGCCAACCCCAGCTGCCACTTCACAAGAGCACAAATCCCCCCCCAAACCCAGGAGAAGTGCCTATGAGGCCCATGAAGATGCCCTTAAATTAGGGGTATGAGGTACCTGTCTACCCACCATATTTGATTCCCTGTATTTAGGCACTTAATTCACCTCCCTAGTGTCTTTAATAAAACCATTTTAAAAAAAAGAAAAAATATAAGAACTACAATAAACAGTATTTATAAGGAAGGAAGGCACTGCAAAACACTCAGAAAGAACTAGTAGATACAAAAATACTGAAGATTATATGTAGGTAAATAAAGCTGGGGGGGGGGGGGGGGGGGGGAAGCCAAAATTAATTTTAAACTCCTTCGACAAACTAAATGAAAGCTACAAGATGTCAGCATTAAGGTCACAAGGTACTTTTAAGAAAAAACTTCTTTCGAAATGCATTGCATCATCAGCATGTCACCAGGAATCGCCACATTGCTTACTCATTACATGTTAATTCCTTTCCTTTCACGGTATCTTGTTCTTAAAGAAATGTACCATCAGGGAAGGTGGCTTTTTCTGTTTGAAACCCAAACCACACGGCTGCATTTTAACTCCTTCCCTTCCCTTCCTGTGCAGGCCCCCACAACCTTCCTCCCAGTAAAAGCACTCCGAATTTTGGTCTACAGGAGCTGGGGCTTCAGTTAATTCCTGCCACCGTGTTTCTTTTCCCCTTTTCTGTTCTGAGAAAAGGGGCTGGGAGGTAACAGCCTCCTGAAGCGCAGCACTTCAGCCTGCTACAGAAGGTTATTACAGTAGATTGAACCTTTACTCTGCAAATGTCACACTGCGGAGATTCAATTTTAATGGAGAAGCTAGGCCAGAAGATCAGATACCAACTCCTAAAACAAGGTTACTGAAAGAGGTTTCGTAACTCTTTCATCTACCGTTCCCTCGCCACAACCAAAACCAGCACCAAGTCGATCCTTCCGTTAAGGCCTGCCACTCGCCAGCTCAGCAGAAAACCATCCAACTTTTTTTCCTCTGGCAGTTTTCTGCTGGTTTAGCGAGCTGAAGCAGCTTTTGGAGGGCTACACTGGAATTAATGCACAGTAGACAGTGGGAGAAGGCAGTCGAAAGAGACTTCCCCCTCCTCTTTTATTAGCAAACTCACCGTATCTCATCAAAATCACCAAAAGGAAATTAATCTCCCCCCAGCCTGGCACCGGACCCTGCCGAGCAGCCCCAGGACGCCAGCCCGCAGGAAAGCAAGCAGTGGGAGCAGGCAGGGGGGCACCGGGGGCCAACCACCCTTCTTCAGCAGCGAGCCACCTCCTGTAATTTTGCCATCACTCCTCCTTGTTAACGAGAGTTCTGATTACGCCCAAGTACTATGTCAAGTGTGTATTAGATCTCTGATTAGTGCTTTATTTCCACGCTCGCAAGCTTGCTTTCCTCCAGACACTTCTGAACTTCCCCGCAACATTACTGAGACTTCTTGCTTAACCCAGTGACTTCCAACTAAACTGCATAAAAGCCACCACAGAAAACAATTAAACAAACAAAATGAATGCTGAGGACTTAGGAAGCGCCAGAATTCACACTGCCAATGCAACCTCAATTCAATTCCTTATAGAAAGACAGTGTGAAGTAATGAATCCTCAGCTGCGGAGTCTGTTTTGCTGACTTGCGACCACTGCCCTGTTGAGCTCAAAGGTGCTCAGCAATGACCCGAGAACCAGTGAATAAAATTCTCCTCGCCAGGACTTCTACTAGATGACTGTAACAGTTGAGAGCTGTGCAAGTATTTGGAGCATCTCATGATCATGCTCTTCGGACATCGATTCCAGTTTATCAAGGAGGCTTTTATCTTGAAAACTTGTCCAAACAGCTCCAAACAATAATATGTACAGCTTCCAAGAACAGCACAGCTGCATTAGTATGATGCTCCACCAACACCAATAGCTTGCTGTTCAGCAGGATTAATTAGCCTGGGCAGAGCACCGCACTAATGTGATTATATTGCTTCTAGTACCTGCGCTAGCTCACTCATTGTTTTCTATTCCTTTTCTCTGAAATAAAAAGCGTTCAGTTTTTGCCATTTTCTTAACACCTAAATAATTCAATCACTCTTTTTTTTTTTTTTTTTTTTTGTAAGAGAGAGGAATGAGACTTGGAAAAGATTCAAAGTCAGATTCTCCTAATGGAAACAGTGCATCTCCTGCCTCCATAGCCTGTTGTGACTATTACCATCCTCTTCTAATCGCTTCTTTTGTTCATATCAAGCTGCCACCTTTTCCAAACTGCCTACGTACCTGCAAGTCTTCCCTGGACGTCAGAACTAATCACGTCCAGTCACAACCAACAGTGACAAGAGCAGAGACTGGAAGCCTTTCAGCTTATTTGAGTGGAACAGAGTCATCATTGCCTTCCACTCCCCCTTTTTTTTTACGGATGGGGACAGATCACAGGAGGTACTTGCTCAAAAGAGGGGCCACCTCTCAAATCAGTGAGTGGAAGAACAGGAACACAAGCCTCATTCACAGCCTGGGGCTCCTACCAGGACACCGAAACAGAGACCAGTGTGAGGTGTACCAGGTACCCAGACCCTGCCCCAAGTCACGGAGACGCCAGAGCATCAGCGGAACTGCCCGAAGAACTCAAGTTCTGACAACAGACAAGTGCACCGCTCTGCTCAAAAGCGGCTGTGCCTCTTCGCTCAAACCTTCCTGAAGCATCCAGCATGAGGAAGACGCTCAGAGCAGGCAACATCAGGTCAGCCGGTAAAAAATTCAGCAGTTGCAAGCAATCAACAGCGGTTTTACAATAGGAAGTACTGGGCAAACCCCACTGCCGGCAGTACTGCCAGCCCCTCTTTCTTTTGAGTTTGCCGTCAGAAGAGAAACAGAGGAACACGGCAGTCAGTATCTCTGGTCTTTGGCCGACGTCCCTTATCTGCAGAGGCGCACCTGCGGGTGTAACACGGCGGGACGGTTACCACACGCTAGACCTCGAGGGCAACTGTCTCGTCCTGACGGAGTGGAAGGCAGTGACAGCAACACCATCTCCGCTTCGCCCATGTTTCCGCAAGACTGTCACTCGCTCGATAAGCTTCTAGCAACTTATTTTCCTAGTTATTTGTCATACTATGTTGGTTCCTATACTAAAAAAGGTTCAAGAATCTTTATACTCCCACCTTAAGTTCCACTTTTTTTTTTTTTAATACAAAAGAGTATGCCGTAGAAAAAATGGTTACAAATGTCTATAACAAAATTTTGTTAAGAAATGCTATAAAGTCATGGCATTTCATTGTTTTGTGATAGCAAACCATATTGTGCTGCCTAGAATTCTAAAGACTTGTTTCAACTTAAAATTTAAACCAGAAAATGAACAAAACATCTCTAAGCTCTCTCCCCTCTCAGCTTTTTGTCAGCATATTGATGAGACAGAGCTCTTCCAGGACAGAAATGCAGGGAGGAACAACCGTAGTTTTTGGCATTCTTTTCCTTTGAAGTAGCCTGCTTTCTTCTCCACATCAATAGTTTCAAATTTTGAGTTCTAGGTATACAACACACATCATACAACACAGACGCAAATTCCAGGCTCAAAAGAGTATGAAAGCTGATTCTTTACATACGCACCTCCAGCACGCAACCACCAGGCAAAAGGAGAAGAGCTTTAAGGGATAATTCCAGTTTTGGTGCATGTACAGTGTAGTACAAAAGCTCATACTTTAAAGAGTTACAATTTAAAACTGTTCCTAAAAAGACTGCAGATTAGAACTCCAGCCTGACGGTAAAGTATCAACATAAAGAAAGTAGACAAGAGTTTGCAAAGACAGAGAAAAGCAACATAAAGGCCAACACGTGAAACAGTGTGAAGCACGGTAACACATAATAGGAAACACTTTTTTTTTTTTTTTTTCATTGACTGTAAAAGTATTCTTTAAGAAAGAAAAAATGAAACTAGTCAAGGTACTGCAAAAATGCAACAGCAATTAAGTAAACAACATGTTAAAGTCACATACTGCAGCAGGAGGAAAGGAAACTCCCAGAAAGAGCACATAGTATTGAAGAATTATACTGAGATATTAAGAAAAACTAAAGGTCTGGAAACGAAGTGCAGTTCCTCTGTCATCTCTTGTGCTTATACAGCCAAAAATCCGGTTTGGGGGGGTTACCGTGTTGTCGGTGGCTCCTGTGTAGAAGCGAAGGAGAAAGAGCGATGGAATGGAAAGGGAGGAAGGAAAATTGAAGAGATACCGGGGCATGTACGTACACACGCATATACACCCACACATACAAATATATGCACACATACACACGTGTTTCCATTTATAATAAAAGATAACTGGGACTACCCGGCACAGAGCGGGACCAGCAAAAGCAGCTGTATATTTATTTATCCTGCTTATTTACTTGTTGCAGTCTTCTATACTACAGAATCGCGTACATCAGGTCTGGAGCCTCATTACTTCTAAACACTTCTACATGGCAATTCAAGATAACTGGAAAAAGAGTTTGTTGGTATTTCTAATTGTTCCGTATGCCTCAGGGAGGCTCTGTGACTAAACCAGAAGACACCGTAGCCTCTGCGCACTTCGAGCTGCGGTCTGTACACCACGCACTCCCGAGAGTTTCTCCCTTCAAAATACCTTTGCGTTGGTATCTACTGCTTATGACTGCTGCACGATTCGCTAGAACAGTTAAACTGATGCAAGGAGTCCGGAGCACGGAACGCAACTTGAGATTTGTGAGAGCTCATGATCTGGTGCTCCGTGCGATGGCTGGGCTCACTTTTCAGACCGCTCTGCACAAACGCACCATAAAAATAAATCAGTCGAAATAAGGCTAATGATATTTCGCAAAGGCAGAAATACTCAGGAGTTATATAGTCTCACTCCTATCTCATTTCCATCACCACAGAAGAGGAAACATATACTACTAATTAATTCATAAACCCTCATCTCTGCCGGCAGCTGCAATTGTCAGTTCGATAAATAAACCGGGCAGCAATGACGGGAAGTTGAACGATATTATCAAGGAAATTCTTCTGCTGTCAGAGGACCCTGTCAAGCTCTGCTCGCGACAGTCGTGCCTATACCCAGTCGGGCGATTTTCCCTACGGCCGGACTTTATCGCGGTGCCCGAACCGACCCCGCGGCACGAACGAGGGGGTCAGTTCAGGGAACCGGCCGGAGCCCATCCAGCTCGGATCCAGCTGGACCGCTATAACCCAAGCTGCCTCCTTTTCACCAAATCCCCTCAACTCTTCCAGCCAGCCCATATCGCAACCCAACAGCGAACCGCGCCAGGCTGGATCGCGACATCCCTGAAGCGACCCTTCCTCCGCCACCGGGAGGACGCCGTCCCCCCGCACCCGAGGGGGGGGGACGGGGACACACACGGGGGGACACTCGCCGCTCACCCACCGGCGACCGAGCCCGGGACACCCCACGGGCGGCGCAGACGGAACCGCGTCGCGATGGGGCTCCCGGCCGTCGTTCGCCGGGCTTTGCCTCCTCCCCGGGTTTCGGTGCAACAGCTGGGGGAGGCCGGTAACGAGGGGGGAAGGGGAGGTTTGGGAAGGGGAGGGGCGGGCAGCGCTCTCTCCGCGGCCGCGCAGGACGGGCTGCGGGGCTGCAACCGCGGGCGACGAAGCCGACGTGCGCGGCGGCTGCCGAGCGAGGGCCGGCCACACAGACCACCACCACCCCCCACCCCCCTTCGGCAGGGAGGAGGAGGAGGAGGAGGGCTCGGGGCTCCCCACGCCGCCGCCTGCGACCTGTTGCCCCCCTCCCCGCCCCGCGTGGGTACCGAGGCGCGTCCCCGTCCGCCGCCACCCACCTCTTTGATTTTGGCCCTCCGCTGCCGGACGGCGGGGTCGGCGGGCTCCTGCCCCACGGCGCCGACGGGCTGGCGGAAAAGGCGCTGGGGCAGCCCGGGGGCTCCCGCCTCCTTCCTGCCGCGGGCGTCCTGCAGAAGTTTCTCCTTCTCCTGGCGGATGTCCCTGCGGATCTCCTCGGGCAGCTTCTGCAGCGTCTCCTTGGCCTCCCGCAGAGCCCGCTCGTGGTCCGCCCGGATCCGCTCCAGGCTGCCCGCCCCGCCCGCCGCCACCGCCGCCGCCACCGGGCCGCCCCCGGGCTGCGGCGGGGCTCGGGGCTGCCCGCCGGGCGGCGGCGGCGGGGGCTGCAGGGCGGCCGAGTGGAAGAAAACGCCGCTGAGGAGCTTCGAGGAGTCGGGCAGGAAGAAGATGGCCCCGAAGCAGAGGGTGATGAAGGCGCTGAACACCAGCAGCAGCACGAACTTCTCCGTCAGCCGGAACGCGCCGGGGCCCGCCGCCTTCCTGCCCCCGCCGCCCGCGCCGCCGCCGCCGCCGCCCGCCGGGCCGCCCAGCGTCCCCGGCCCCGCCGCGCTACCGAAGAGCGGCAGCAGGCTGGCGGCGGGCATGGCCCCCGCGCCGCCTCAGCGCAGCGCAGCGCGTCCCGCCGCCGCTGCGCAGGGACCGCACCGGAGGGCTCGGCTCCTCCGCCGCCTCCTCCTCCTCCGCCTCCTCCCTCCTCGCCTCGCCGGCAGAAAGTTTTCCCCCGGCGGACAGCGGCAACTTTTTCCCCTTCCCCGCGGCCGCGCTCCACCCGCCGGCGAAGCCGCTCGGCGTCTGAAGCGGGGCGGGCGCTGTCAGCTCCAGCCCATGCTGCCGGACCGCCGCCGCCGAACCGCCGCGGGTGCCGCTCCCCGCTCCGCCCGCGCGGAACTGCCGGGCGGCTCGGGGGCGGGGCAGGGCGGGGCGGGGCGGGGCGGGGCAGCCGCCGGCCCAATGGTGGGAGGGGCGGGGCGCGGGCGGGGCGGGGCGCGGGCGCCGATCGTTCTCCCGCTCTATCGGGACCCCGGGGAGGGGGGAGGGAGGGGAGGGGAGGGGAGGGGAGGGGAGGGGAGGGGGGGTGGGGGTCAGCCCCGGGGGAGGGGCTTCCCGCGAGCTGCCTGCACACGCGCCCCCCCCCCCACCCCTCCCCCTTCCGCGCACGCTTCTGCACGCGCGCCCGGGCACACGCGTGTGCACACACGTGCGCGAGGGGAGGGAAAAAAAAAAAAACAACCCAAAAAAACCCCAAACCCGGGGGTTTAATTTTCTGTTCCCGCCGGTAAAAGGTGGCGTCTGTTGCGAGGAAGCAGCGGGAGTGGGGGGACGGGAGCGTCAAAATTGGAGTTTTCGTCTGCGCTTAGCGCGAGTGAAAGAGCGAAGAAGCGTCGCGAAGAAGCGTCGACTCGCCGCATCCAGCTCCCCAAGCCTTCCGTGAGAGGAAAAGTTTCCAAAAAAAAAAAGAAAAAAACCCGATTTATTATTTTGCTCGTGTTATAG
Source organism: Astur gentilis (assembly GCF_929443795.1). Lineage (NCBI taxonomy): Eukaryota > Metazoa > Chordata > Aves > Accipitriformes > Accipitridae > Astur > Astur gentilis. Next base: position 27,173,527 of record NC_064894.1, read on the forward strand.
AGCAAGGCAATAGAGAGTGGGGCTGTGAGAAGCAGGGAAACACGGTGAAATGCTGGGTCACTTTAACTGGAAAAAGGGACTCCGGCCAACACCCAGCGGTTTATCTCCAACTTTTCTGGAGCATACTTGGAGCCCACCTAGACTTCCCCAGCGGTTCAGCGCCGTAAACTGAAACGTTTCCTCCAAAATCTGAACCACTTCAACGTTTCCTCCAAAATCTGAACCGCGGACTCAGAAAGAAAACGGCGAGATAGGTTGTTCCCCGAACTTAACGATGCTGAGGGTGGTTTGTTTGTGTATTTGCACGACTTGGTTTTGCAAGGGAAAAAAAAAAACGGTAGAGGGAAGTCTGTGCTTTAAACAAGGGCAGGGAGAAGGCATTGCATAAGCTGTGAAGACGTGATTTTGAAAATGGGCTTGGCACGGGCCTCATTCTGCTCCCAGTGGAATTAAGGGGAGTTTTACCATTGACTTAATAGGAATAAAGTAAGGCTGCTGCCCAGTGCTTTTCTAAATCCCGTTCTTTAGAAGTTAGAATATGTAATAGATTAATTAAAAACAGGTTTAGAGAAGACAGCTACATAGAACTATTGGACTGAGTCCGGCAAAACTCCCATAAGTATACAAGCTAATGCTTCTGTAAAATTTCGGCATTATATGTGAAACTGAAGGACCAGGGGCCCAATTTTGCATCCAGCAAAATCAGTCACTTCCTTTAGTTTTTGCTCTGCTTTTCTTCTAAATCCTATTTTTTCCTGAGTTATATTTCCCCACATTTAGATGTGAAACTATTCCTTAAACTAAACAATAAGCATTCTGATTTTGACACACATTTCCCAGAAATGTGTAATGCAGCCTGATAGCTGTGCCAAGATAAAACTGTTTAGGATGGAAGAATTCAGCCTGCTTGGAAAAGGAGATAAGAATCTATGCTGCCTTTTTTTTTTTTTTGTAAAGCAACATTTAAGGTAGCAAACATGGAGTTTAGCTATTGAAAGACAGTTGACTAATGAAAAAGCTTCCTAAATGGTGAAATACCACTCTCAGCTTCAGTGAGCGTATTCCGTTTCAATCGCTATGTATGTGGGCGTATAATATTTTTCACAGATTGCCCTCAAAACTTATCACTACTTACATGATAATATTTGGGGGCAGAATTTATTGCTGGAAGAAGTGCCTTTCTTCAGTATTCTAAAGAAATTCCTTAGGTTGCCATACTTCTGTAGCACTTCGTGAACGGATGCAAGAGTTGAAAATACCGTCACGCGGCGTTCTGCTCCTGCGGCTCCTCCACTGAAGCCCTCTCAACTCACCAGCCTCTTGCCTTCTTTTGGTGTCGGGGGTTAAATGTGAATCCACGCCCGGGGGTTCACTGCCACCCTCCTCACTATCTTTGGGACAGCCCGCTCATTTCCTGAGCATGAGGGAAGCAGCAACCGGTATTTTGTATGCAAAGACAGAAATTGTTAAATTCTCTAGCCTCTGTGATGAGATGATCATTCCGAGGACAATGTTGTGGTTTAACCCCAGCCAGCAAGTGAGCACCACGCAGCCACTCACTCACTCCCCCCACCCAGTGGGATGGGGAGAGGATCGGAAGGGAAAACTCATGGGCTGAGATAAGGACAGTTTAATAGAACAGAAAGGAAGAAAGCAATAATTATAATAACAATAATAAAATGACAATAACAGTAATAATAAAAGAATTGGAATATACAAAACAAGTGATGCACAATGCAATTGCTCACCACTTCTTGACCGATGCCCAGGTAGTTTCTGAGCAGCAATATGCCCCGCCCCCCCGGCCAACTGGCCCCAGTTTATGTACTGGACATGATGTCACATGGCATGGAATATCGCTTTGGCCAGTTGGGGTCAGCTGCCCTGGCTGTGTCCCCTCGCAGCTCCTTGTGCCCCTCCAGCCTTCTTGCTGGCTGGGCAGGAGAAGCTGAAATAGCCTTGACTCAGTCTGAACACTACTTAGCAACAGCTGAAAACATCAGTGTGTTATCAGCATTATCCTCATACTGAATCCAAAACATAACACTATACCAGCTACTAGAAAGAAAATTAACTCTATCTCAGCCGAAACCAGGACAGACAACAATAATCTAGGCCCTAAAATGGGACTCCTCCTCTGAACAAGACCCTAAATTTTGTATGCAGAGTGTTCTTGTCATTAGCACCTAATGTTACAGTGACTGGCAAAGTCATGTGGGGACTATTCAGTGGGACTATTGATGCATGTAAAGTTACTGGAGTACAGCACTGTTCACAAGATGAGGCCAATGGAGACTGAAAGAAAAAAAACCTGCCACAACCCAACATTACGGTGCAAGTCCCTTGGGTTTTTTTGTCAATAATTTACTTTAGGCACAATACAGAACTGTACAAGATATTCCAAAGAACATGAAAATACAGGGAGCATCTCAGAAAAAAAATACCTCAAACACAAGTAGTAGAACCAAGGGTTTTACATGCTCAGTTTCGACTGGCTGTGCTCAACAGGCAATGCAGCTGCAAACTTAAACACCATTGATAGGTGCTTAAGTAGTGTCAAAAAATCCAAATAAAGCATGAACAAATGAAGCCTGGTGTTTGCAGTAATCTAGTGAGAGCAGTGGCAAGCCCAGGGCTTGCACTGGACGAGCCTCTTCCGATACAGCTTTGTCAGCATATCCACCTCATGGAAACATTGAGCTGGCTGATGCTTTGGGTTGGTTTTTTTTTTCTTTTTCTTCTTTTTTTTTTTGGTTTTTTTTTTCCTAATTGAGCTGCATTACTTCCTGGATGACATCAGCTAAATGGGAAAAAACCCCGAGTCTTCAGGCAGTTGTTTTGCTATGCTGGGTAAGGCTCGGTCCTATCCAGTTTAGTCATACTGACAAAACGCTGGACTGGGTCTCTCCCGTGGAGGGAAATGCTTCCGTTGGGTTCAGCTGCAGGATCAGAAATCATTTTCCAGCAATCATGCACAGGTCAGGCTTTTATAGAAAGGTAGAACTGATACATGAGAGGTGGTGAGAGGGAGATTTGCATCATCAAGGGACAAGGCTCTTTCCTATAATGAATGTTCTGAATGGGCAAATTTGCTGCATATTGACTGAAAGGCCTGGAAAAAAAGAACCCTACTGTTTCTTTTCCCCCTTTTTTAATCAGCTACACCTAATTTGTCATGGTTCTGGCCTTAGATCTTCCCTAGTAATAGGGAATTAGCCTGGGTGGCCTAAGAGATACATGGGTATGAACAGTTTCCCCATTTCCAGGCACATTCAGCCGCAGCAGAGGTGCTGACTGATAGGCCTTTTTGGATAGCAGGTTTGTAAGAGTACCACGGCCTTACAAGGGGTTCCCGTGTTACGTTCTGGTTAAGACTACTATAAAAAATTACTTGACAGCTTCCTTTTGAAATGCAATGCTTTTGCCCAGCTCCGCAGAGGTACTTTTAACAGGCTTGCCTTGGGGAACGTGATTCACAAACCCGAGTTAGACATCCAGCTCTTCGTAGAATAAGTAAGTAGCGTGACATAGACTTAGGTTTCCTAGGGCTCACAAGCTGGATTCGTAACACCCAGCCTGCCGTCTGGAAGGAGGCTTCGGCCATTTGAGGACCAGATGTGTATGAAATACTCTCTGTGTCTCTGATTTTGGCACTCGGCTGCAGTTCTGAGTTCAGTATGTGAGGAAAGTGTGATTCACAGCCACAAAAACTTTGCTTGATCTTCAGTGCTTCGAGAATAAGGGACTGCCTCATGCTTGTCTTTAAGAGCTTAGAAGAGAGAAGTGTTGAGTCCTGCGGTTAGAGCACTTGCTCAGGAAGTTGGAGATCTGTGTTCAACATGGGGTTTTTGTAGTCTCAGGGGATTAAAATTATCCTCTTTTGCCTTGCAGTCATATCCTGGAGAACGTGTACATTCCCCACCACCTTTCCTTTTGATGTAGTGCTATGACTCAGAGAGGAGTGCAGGACGCTGAGGGCAAAGAGGAGAAAAGTTTTCCATGAGGAGCCTTGCTCAACAGCCCTGAAGTGAGAGCAACCCCCTCCCAGAGAAGCCTACAACCTAAGAGCTAGGGCACTAATCTGAGAGGTGGGAGACACCAGTTTATTGCCTTCTCAGTGAGACGGGTGTTGAAGATTGGTCTCCTATCTGAGGATGAAAAACAGAAGAAAGAAAATTAAATTCTATGACAGCCTTTCTCGAACGTTTCCTCTAGTTAAACACATGAGATGAATGTGGCTAATATCCAAACTTTATAAATACTGTAGAAATGTACCAGGAATATGAAGCTGTAGGCTCGCAGAACTTCTTACTCCACTCCTTCAACTCTTTTCTGGCGTGGCCCATCAATGCTTCAAAAGGTCTCTTTTCTACCAGTATCTTTGGAATTATCCTTCATAACTCCTTCCATCCCCACCTGAGGGAGGGGATCATTCGTTTCTCAAAATGAAGGCTCTGTAGCACATGCAGCTTTCAGTGCTTATTGGGAGGGTTGCTGAAAACGTCCAGCTAAGCATCCAGCTAAGGGCAGAAAAGCTCTGCCCTTTCTCTCTTCCCCAAGATTTCAGAAGGCACAGAAGATGAACCGCAAGAAATGCTGCCCGAAGAAAATATTTGACTCTCATTCTATAAAAACAGGAGAGATTAAAAGCATTTTCTTCAACATCGCAAGAAGCCTGAGTCTAGACTTTGAACTCTGACCACTTGCAGGATCGTGTTCAGTACTAGCATGAAGCTATCATACTCAACCCCAGATGGCATCTTTGAGAATATCTCACTTAAGTTGCTCCTTGCTCTTCGTCTTTTTTTATTGCTTCTGTTATAGACCCTTTGCAGTCCCTCAGAGCAAGCGAGCAAGGCCATGGTGTTCTGTGTGCGAGGGAGAGGCAGGAATATAAAGGAAAGGAAAAGAGCTGCAAGCTTTTGTCCCTCTTTCCAGAACGGTTTATCAATGCTCACATCCTTGAAGAGAATTTTAGCTACGGAGCTAAGAAATGGAAGATAGCGTTTATGGTATTTCACCATTTAAGATTCAGATAGGCATCTCCTGTAATTATTCTCATAGCAACTAAGGATGAAGTTGTTTTGAGACATCCCACGAAATTCCATCTGGACCTTTGATCTTTAAGAGATTATTAAAAGTCATGACAAGTACCTCTACTCTTTTCCCTTGTCCCTCAGAATTGTTACAGAGAGGTTGGTATGTTCTTTTACTTCCAGTCTCCCATTTCTGTACCCACAATCCCCAGCAAAAGTAGAAGGCCACCAAATATGGCATATATTTAGGGCACAAAGCTCAGTGGATTGTGAGTGACTGGAAATGATTTACTACTGTGCTTTCCTTTAGTCTTAGTTATCTCCAATAGCATTAAAATATCCTGTGCCGGCATAATGCCTGCGCATTCTTGGCTGTCATCAAGTTTGTACACTGCATTTACAGGTATGAACTTAAGAGTTTATTCTGACAAGATTAAATCAAGACAGGGAGGCAAAATTTTGTGAGAGGATCCCTGGAAAACAGACTTACTTTCCTTTCCAAGGTGGCATCATTTTCCTGAACCAAAGGGGGGAAATGTTGGTAGAAAACAAGACAGGGCCATTGATGTTGGGTTTTGCAGTCATTTAACATCTGTATTTATCAGCCCGATGATGGGAGTAACTGGACATCTTGGACCAGAGCTGGCTCTTTTAGTATATAGCCCCAAGGAAAACTGGTTAGACTGGAGATTAGTAACCCGATAGTCCTGCTAAGGAAGAAAAGTGTATTATAATAGGTGATTGAAAGTATCAAGAGATCTTAAAAACAAAGGACACTGTGAATTATTCATTTATTTCTTTATATTAGGAGTGTTTGATTTGTATAAGATTTTAATTCCATATTTAATGGCTTCTTGGCTATTTCATAAAGAACAAAGCTGAAAATGTTCCCAACCTTTTATCACCCCAGCCATGTGTGATGCCACATGGGTTGTGTAAATTGCCATCACGTAATAGTGGAAGCGGTGTCCTCGTGCCTCTCTCTTCCCAATGGCTGTTTCCCTAACTAGATGAGTTAATTCTGCTGAACAGCACGTTTTAATAGAACAAGTACAGATGTGGCTTACTGACTGTACCCTGATTGACTGAGGCATTACTCCAGCTTTATTTTCAAGTCGATTTTAAAGCTGCTTTCTCTTTCTGTAGGTCTTACACAGCTTTGCGGTTATAAGCAGCAGAGGTTATGTATTTAGTTATTTTCTTACTTAATCTTTCCTGTTGAAAATATTCCACTGTTTACTGGCTCTGTCATCTGGAAAAAAAGTGGTGCACCTTTTTCCAGTGGTTCTGATTAGGACCACTACATGTTTCCTCTTCACAGACTTTTGTTCAAAATTGTTGTGGCCGGTTCCATCAATCCTTGATGGATTCTCCTACCCCAAGCCCCAGAAGCCTTTTGGTGATGGAGACTTAATCTTTTTAATTTTCCTGTCTGCCATGCATGTTCTGACTCACCTTGACAAGCAGTAACTGTGCGTTAGATGTGTCCAGCTGCCACCTGATGGGCTGTGTGAATTTTTTTTTTCGGTAAAATCACTCCCAGAGTAGTGGCTCTCAGCTGCATAATGCCAGCTGGTGTGTGAGCGCGCGGCACACACGCGTCTGCTCAGACCTTACATAGTTGTGAATTGTTTGTCTTCTCTAAATGAAATCCAGGAGTTTCGGCCTCAGTTCAAATCTGATCTTTTATCCTACTGAAACTCCCTTGTTTGATTTACTGCTTGGGCTAAATGATGCAGAAAAAATCGGAGCTAATCTGACCTTTGCTCTTGCTGTTTGGCTAAACCAAGATCTTATTGAAAACCTAGACAAGAAAAATGTCTTTGCCATTTTTTTTCTGTATACTAGTGAGCCTTAGTTTCCTCAGCTGTAAAATAAGAGCTAACCTATTTCACAGTGAGACCTAATGTACAGAGTTGGCTTTGATATCCTTAGATGCAATGTTGGTTTGGGGTGCAAAGTTTTGCTTTGTTTTCCTTAGAAATTAAATTCTTCCTACTTTTCAATGCTCAATTACTAATCCAAGGACTTGCAGTACACCACTGACAATCTATCCTAGCCCAGTTCTGGTTCATTTCACTTTTTTGGCTGTATTCCTGAAACACAGGTCTCCTTTCTCCTCCACGTATGTCCGATTGTCCCTGAGCCTTCTGCTGTATCGATGCTGTATTGCTTCAGTGTCGTCTCATGCTCCAGTCCTTTGCTTCAACCCTGAGCTTGCGGTGTGTAGTGGTTTCCTGAATTCAAGGCATCTCTGAGGGCTTCATGTCCCCCAAAAGCACCAGGCAGTATGGGATCCCAGCCTCAAGAATGACAACAGTGAATTAGCAGCAAGAAGCTTTTGGATGGGCAGGCTTCTGTTTAAGATGAGACTCAGAAAAATTTCTGAGGCTGAAAAGAGAAGAGACTTACTGAGTCAGAAGCAAATGTTTCTTACAGAACGCTTCCTGACTCAAAAGAAGATGCTGAAGACTGAAGAATGTATTTTTCCCTTTTGGTATGAAGGTGTTCATGCATCTAGAGTATTGTTTGGAGAAAAGGGTAAATGCTTATACGTAAATCAAATCTCCAAACTGGGTTACAAGTGGGATAAGGTTCTCTAAGCTTTTCATGGTTTCATGCCTTTTTTATTGTCTGTCCTGGTCTGAAATGGGATAGAGTGAATTTTCGTTCTAGTACCTGGTATAGTTTTATGTTTTGGATTCAGTATGAGGATAATGCTGATAACACACTGATGTTTTCAGCTGTTGCTAAGTAGTGTTTAGACTGAGTCAAGGCTATTTCAGCTTCTCCTGCCCAGCCAGCAAGAAGGCTGGAGGGGCACAAGGAGTTGGGAGGGGACACAGCCAGGACAGCTGACCCCAACTGGCCAAAGGGACATTCCATACCATGTGATGTCATGTCCAGCATATAAACTGGGGGGAGTTGGCCAGGGGGGGCTGATTGTTGCTTGGGAACTAACTGGGTATCAGTCAGCGAGTGGTGAGCAATTGCATTGTGCATCACTTGTTTTGTATCTTCCAATTCTTTTATTATTATTATTGTCATTTTATTATTGTTATTATTATAATTATTATTTTCTTCCTTTCTGTTCTATTAAACTGTTCTTATCTCAACCCACAAGTTTCGCTTCTTTTTCCCAACTTTCTCCGCCATCCTACTCAGTGGGGGGGAAGTAAGTGAGTGGCTGCGTGGTTCTTAGTTGCTGGCTGGGGTTAAACCACGACAGTGTGTTTCTCTAGTTCTCTTTTATAGAGTCTGTTCCTTGAATGTCCCTGCCAGCAGGGTGGGAACCTGCCTTTGTCTTGAATAAACCTACAGGGTAATCGCAGACATGGAAAGTGAATACTTGGCATTTGTAACAGTGAACATCAATATATTTAGATAATATATCTACTATAAGAGGTAATACCTAGTATTTTCTCAAGTTAACCAGTAACTGGCTACATTTGAAAAATATTCATGGTCTCTTCCTTATTTTTGGCTCATCATTGGCATCAGCTATTTTGCTCAAATGCAAACAAGTTGGCATGTCTTTCCCCTTATGTATTTGAATCAACAGATGAGAGATGGCAAAATAAGTTAATTGTTAACACAGGTGCATGAACACAGAGGACAAATTCCAAACAGAGCAGAATGAGGCATCTGGGTAAGGTCGTCATGCTCCTAGAATTACCCATTAAATATAGACTTCACCTTGTTCTTCCACTTTCCCTCCCCCAAAAGGTTAGCGCAGAAGCAGTTTCTTTTCCTGGGCATACAGCTTATTGTTTGATCTATATTAGGGAAACATTGATTTGCTAACTGCTGGGGAACAGATCTTTAAAATTAGGTTTGGAGATTTTTTTCTTTTTCAGTAAGGAGTGTTTCCTGATAGACAACAAAGTTCACCACATAACATTTAAGCAGCCGCAAGTAATTTATTCTTCTCTCTAGTTGGAGTGGAAGAAAGAATAAATTCATCCTACCTAGCAGGCAGGGAAAAGTCATGTTTCTCGAATGGTTTGGGTTGGCATGTCCTATCCCATGCCTTCTGCAAGAGCTGGAATGTACTGCTTTTGAAAAAACAGATGGGGTTGTCTTTAAAGATCTTTATCAGAAGTGGCTTGGTGTCACGCTGTCTTTTACTACAAGCTCACCATCTCTCTTCCAAGAAAGATTTTCTGTCTTGTATTGCCTCATGTTTACTCCTCTGTTTCAGTTCATAGTAACAATTTGATAGTGCAGAACTCAGGTGGCTGGAAAAATTAATAGATGTTTGCCTCAGGATGTTAGTGGAAAACCGTTTATACCACACTACTAAAAGGTAACACCCTATTTGCCAAAGTTGAATCAGAATGTTTGAAAAAATTGCCAAGAACTCTGAGTATATGGCAAAGAAAGCTAAAAAATTACTTTCTCACCAATGCTGTGGTTCTTTGTTCTGTCTCTCAAAAGGATGGTTGCACTGCGGAAAACTTGTGCTGGCTTGTCCTCTCACCAGTCCGGTCCCATTAACAGTCCCACTGGGGCTGTAGAGAGGTCTCCACAAGGCACATCAGGGACCGCACCTTTACCACCAAGGTCTTTTTGCGCCTCTGGCTGTTCACACCATCACTTATGTGTTTGTGCCACACATAGCCATCCTGTGGTCTTGTAGAAAGGCGGTAACCTCATTTAAACCATTGCCCATCAGCACCTCATAGCAGAAGTGGGAGATTAGGAACATGGGCTGGTGCCAGACTTCCAGGCTACAGACTTGCCTACAGTTGCCCCTATATCCAGTTGTGCTGAAGGACCAGCCAGCTGGCACCTTCCCATCATTTTGTAGCCTGCACAGAAGAAGACATTCCCCCCTGCTTGGAGCTGGCCCCGTTGGTATATCCTGCAAGGATCGTTGCTCCAGTAGTTCTCTTCCGTGAGGGGAAACGAGAGGCCTGACCCAGAATAACTCAAGACTGACAACACAAATACAGATGATTTGTCCATGGAATATGGACCATATGGCACACGAACTGCTGGAAGGATGAAGGTAGAGAGCAGTTCTTAGGGCTGCATATGCGTGGAAAGAAAAGTAGGGGACAGAAAGCAGATATTTCAGAACAAAAGTCTGTCCCTGAGGCACTGTGTCGGCAAACCAGACATTGTCACGAGAAATTATTTGTTGCCAGTTAGAGTCACGACCCGTAGTCATTGTCCAGGTCAAGATATCTTTATAGTTGTCTCCTGCACTAGCCAGAGGCAAGAAGGAGACCCTAAAACAGCCACCCCTCACCTCCTCTACGCAACAGCATTTATTAGCCTTACTGATGTGCCATCATCCAGATGTTGACCAGGATGGCGCACAGTGGCCAGGCGAAATGCAGACATGGTATAAGCCTTTCAAAATTATAGGTGAAGTCTTTCTTAGAGCCAGTTTTTTTACCATTACTGCTGTTAGATACTGTCTAATTGCATCCTATTTTAGTCAATTGGATTACTTACTGTGATGTGGAAATAATCTGTGTAATGGAGTGTCAGCCATGCGCTCTGAAGCCTTGACCAACAAATTCTGCATAGGAGCAGTGCTGTTCCCTGCAGCTGGATCTGTTTGCAAGCATGGCTTGGAGGTTAAGCCACCAGGTTGCTACCATGCTGGCCTGTGAAGGGGCTTGTGAATGGTTAGTGCACTGAACTAAATCCTAAGATGAATGCCTAAATACATCAGTAAAGCAGACATAATATTAAGAACTAGGAAATGTGAACGGCTTGCTTTAGGTTAATGCATTAACAGAAAATGAGTTACTCTACTGTCCCTTCCAAAACAGGATGGGTGGATATGGAAAGTGGAGCCATGAATAGAAGTTGCTGAGTTGTGTCCTGTGTCAGGCCTGTCTAGTGCTCCTTATCCTTTGCTTTCCTTCAATTTTTAGCTGTGGAGATTTAATCTGAGCTGCCCGTCATTGAGATGGAGAACTAGACAGGCTACCAAAGAGAGTCTAAGCATTTGGGAATATGGGAAGTAACCAGCTTTAAAATTAAAAAAATACCAGCCAGATATTTTTATAATAGTAGTAAAATAATATATGAATAATCTTTTTAAAAAATTACAAAGATAAATTTCACTTGAAGGACCATTGCTAACCCAGTCATATGATATTTCCAATGTTTACCACTCCATTGTCAGTGTTTTTTCCTTTACTGTAGGTTAGACTGATACTAGTGAAAGACTCGTGACATGGCAACTGGCCAGTACTAAAATTTCTCTCTCATACTATCTGTACAAATCTGACAGAGACGGTATGTCCTTCCTAAATGTTTCCTACAGGAACAAAACAAAAGTAGTAGGAAAGAACATAGTTCCCTGACTGAACTATTTGCTCAGCAAGGTATCACTAAAGAGACTTGAATGAGTTTTGGTTAAGTTTAGGCTTTTTCTTAAAACAGCTTTGTAGAATTAAATAAAGGAGCCTTGCATAACTGTAAGTAAAGTACACCAGATTGACTTGTCTCCAAGTAGGGTACTGGCAGATTGTAAGTTGTCCTTTTTACTCACTTTTTTCCTTTCTCCTCCCACATATCCAACAAAAAAGCAATAAACTGCAAAAATTGTTTTTCATTTGTTTTTAATGAAAAAAATGAATAAATGGTTTTAAGTAAGTTATCTTATACTATACAGAAATCTATTAGTTATAACTTGGCACTAAAAACTGCACTGTGGACATTATTCAAAGGCATAAAACTGCAATGGATGGACAAGCAAATATGCTTGCATTTATTTTTTTATGTGCAGAACTCAGATGTTTACAAACATAAATATAATCCTGCAATCAGTTGTACTCAGCTTGATTGTAGTCATCAAAAGGGATCACAAGGTCAGGCTGCAATGCTCTGTAGACTGATAAAATGTGTCTCTGCCTCACTCAATCTCAAGTACTGAGTCAGAAGGGTCTGGCTCTGTTTGGACTTTGGTGAAGATGAATTTTCAGGATGTGGTGCAGTACAGGACCGAAATAATGTTGATAAGTGAAGAAACACACCAAGAAGAGGAAAATTTATGCTTGACACTTTTTTGTGTGGTTCTTAACCAAGTCCTGATCTGTGATCCCACAAAATCTCCGGCTTCTACCTTGTGCCCAGGCATGGAGAGTCAAGAACACTGCTCCCTCCTCCCTTTTATCTCATCCTAATTATTGTCTTTGTTAGACTAAAATATGTTAAAAGGCTACTGAGAAACTTCAGTCAATGAGAGATGCCATCAAATCTAGGTATCAGAAAGTATTCTTCCATACTCTATGATCTAAAATAGCTTCTAGCTATTTTTAGATGAGGTGTAAACTATTGACATAGGCCCCTTGATTCTGTAAATGGTCTGGGTCTTGGTACCTTAGAAAAATCTCTTCCCAAAGGCCATATTACTAGTTTTTAATACGGACATTAAAATCAGTCGACACTTCTTTGTTTCTGTTGTTGTTTGTTGTTCTTCTTGCCTATAATTTAGGAGGTCAAGATACTGAATAGTCCAGTAAATATATGTTAAGATTATTTTGTCAACATAATTTGTTATTAATAAACATTACATAAAACCCCACCAAAACCAACCTACAAAGCAAGATAAATTGTAGGTAGTCAAGCTTTCCCTTTCCTTTTCTGGCTTGTAAACAAAGACAAAGTAATGGGAAAGGATACACTCTGGAGGAGGAAGGGAATTATCGTGCAAGGCTACCATTAGTTTAGTAAGGGCCATTTCCATGGACTCCTCTGTAGTCAGTGGAGAAAGATAAGCCCTTTCAGATGTGATAAAGTACAACTGCCTTGGGCTTTTGTTCTGAATATCTTTTGGAAGAGATGAGCTCTCTCCATCAGCAACAGAGAAAACTCCCGGAGCTTATAAAATAATGCCTGTGATAATCGCCCAGGAGCAGCAGACAAGCACCAGTGGTTTCTTCCAGAGGTGTAGGACGGCTCTGGAGATTTTGTTTTCTGAATCAGATGGGGAAGCAGGCAAGTGGATGAGCTGGTATATAATATCAAGAGAAAGACCACTCTTGCCTGACAGCAATATGTGCTAGTAGCTCTGTATCCTTGTTCACAAAGCATGAACTATTAGTGAAAACAGGCTTTTCTCTCCTACAGTCCTCTCACAAGCACTGAGTAAAACATTAGGTCTTGTATGCAGTTTCCAGTAACTGCTTTAATGAAAAGTAACTGAATTGCTCTCTGACAGGTTCCTGTCACAGAGCTGGTTCAAAAGCTGTGCTGAGGTGCACCGAGCTGCAGTTCATTATCAGAGTTCTTGACTGTAGTGCTGATAGGTGATCTTTTTCTTCCCCCAGGCATATGCTGCTATCCCTTATTGGTGATGAATCCTATAGTCCTGACCATCCTTGCCTTTCACCTTTGCAAGGATTTTTCACCCTGTGAAGAGGTAATAGAGTATCCACAGTCTGGTCCGGCAGTGCTGACGCGATCTGAAATGTTCACGCTAGGCACTGAAAGCCTGTGCAGTTCAGGCTCTTTAAAACTGATGTAAGAAAGAATAGAGTCAGCCCCCCGCTACCTTGGATGTTTTCCTTTCCCCTCGAGCCACTGCTCATTATATTACCCTCACAATATAATTTCCCCCTTATACAAGCTATCTCCACGTAAAGCCACTCCTGTGCAGTGACTCAGGCAAACAGAGACATTGTGCGTGGGGAAGATCCTTCCTTGTGGCTCGCTGTGAAGAGCTGAGATAATTTAACAGCATCAAAGAGAAAAAATTCCCAGCTTACTCAAGCATAACGTTGTAGTTTTCCCATTAGCGTGGGGAAAAATAGCGATGCGTTGTGGCTGGCGTTAACGTGAGTGTCTTTTCTTGCAAATCGCTGGATTGGGAATCGAAGGACTCCCTCTGTCCTTGGGCTTCCTTTAAGGCTACCTTTAAACACACTCTTTTTGCTTCTTCAGGAAGCTGTCATTAAACAGCAATAACCTTTTATTACTGAATTTAGCTAGATTTGAATGGGTGACCTAGAGATTAAAATTTCAGACTCTGTTACTGATTAATGGAGTCATTTGAATCCCTGATGGATTTATTATTTAGTACCTGGACTTCGGTATTTTCTTCTTTCATTTCACAAAGGTGGTTTTCACGTGTCTTTTGTGATTTGAAAGCTACCGTTTATTGGAGGGTAAATTTAGTATGCTTATTCATCACTTCGCGGTGATAGGCACTACTCTGCTTGCCCCTGATTCCTGGAAACCTTCAGTCATGTTCTTCTTTTTAAACACAGAGTTAAGTATATTCCTAAAGGCTGCGCTGAGGCAGGAATTTATCAGGCTAAGCTCTGCCTTGCAAGTCTTTCCTTGGGCAAGTGCTATATGCTGGTTTTGCATTAGGTGTGAAAAGGTAGTATAGATATCAGTAAAATATGTCTTTGCTTATTTGTAATTATAACAGCTTTATATGAAACACCAAGTGTAGTTTTTCAGTGGAAGAGATTATTTTTCTAACACATGAGATACTCAAACAGCAGGAAACTGCTACTTGTGAGAATATCTGACACTGTTTCACTGGAAACCAGTGAGCAGCTAAAGCAGTTTGGGCTGAAAATTTGACTTAAAAGTAAGTAACCCCACCTATAATATAATAAGGAAGCTCAGGCATCCAAGTGTCAGTGGCCTAAATAATTAGAAAATACTATTTGGAGGTTAAAAGCAGATTGCTAGAACTATGCAATTTTTTCCTCTCTATATCAACAGTGACTGAAAGAACCAGACAGCTAAATCTCTGTGGACGGAATTGTGATCCCGTGTACACATTTCATTGACAAAGCTCAGCACGTCTGCACTCTTTAACAAAATCTTTATTTTATAGTGCAATTATTTTTTTAATATTATAATGCATGCAATGTTTGTGAGGCAATGTATTTTAAAACACAATTTAAAAATAAGACTTTTAAAACTCAGAAACTTTAAAACTCTGTAGGAGTAAACATTGGGCCTTGTGTAAAGTTTCTAGGTACCATATTAATGAAAAGTAACTTAATTTCATCCTGGCAGGTTCTAACCAGAAGCTTTACAGAGCTGCGTCTACAGCTGAGGTGATTGCACCAGCACCAAAACCTAAGGGTAGTTTTAGTGTCAGTTTTTAGATTTGTAACTAATCGGTCAGCCTGGTTTTTGTCTTGTATTGTAGGTTTGCGGGAAGAAACTAGACCTTTTTGGAATGGCTTTCGATGGGCATTTTACTTTAAGGCTCCAAGAAATCAGTCTTCCGTTGATTTTAATCTACTTTTCATTACATTACCATTCTGAATGAATAATAAAGAAGCTTCTTGTTATCAAAGTATTCAAGTAAGACTTAGGTCACAGCTTTCAGCTAAGAAAAGCTATTTAAGTTAGATCTTTACATATCTGCAGTGACAGGGAACAGGTTTTTCATTGTCAGGCTTAATGTAGCCTGAACAATATCAGTTTCACAGAGGTTAAAAAAACCTTTACCTAATAAATTATTGTTTCTTTTTCCTTGCTGTCCTAAATAACTGCAAAACACGTGGAAAGAGCAAGCCCATGTACCACCCAGGAGCTCTTCCCAGCTCACCGATTCAGGTGTGAGCTGCAGGGACACGATACGTGCGCACACGCTTCACCCCTCTTTTCTGTAGTTTAGTTTCCAAGGGAATCACAGCTCTAGCATATCCACATTATTAGGGGAGCAGGACTATGGAGCATATCTTTGATGCAACACCAGCCAAGAGCCGGCACCACTACCAGAGCTATTATCTGTATCTTTAACTACGTATCTATCTGTATGAAGAGATATATGGTTTAAATACAACCTTGCAGTAAACAGAAGTCCTGTCTGAGCCAAGCCATTTTTTTTTTTAGAATTTCAGAGTGGACTCCTGAGAGTTGTTCAGCTGTTCTATGACAATGTAATTAAAAGCAGAGCATTGTTTAGGGCAAAGGAGACTGTCTTCATGAACTTATATTCTACAAGAGCTGACTTTGTGTCCGCGTATATAGAATAGCCAGAAAATAAAGTAATGGATGCCTCCTTTGCACAGTTTAAAACCAGCGGGCATTCACTTTTTTCACATGGGTTCTTTAACCAGAAAAAAGATGTTTGACCAGATGGCTAAAAACGAGATGCTTCAAAGCAGCAGAGCACAAGGGAACCAAGGTGGCACCCGAAGTGAAATGAGGAGGCGCTTGCTGATCTAGGAGCTGTAGAGTGGAATTGTTTTCTGCCTTTCACACAGGTGAAATAGAGGTCTGTGTTGATATATTTCCACAAAAGGAATAAGCAAAAGTGCTTCTCTGAATGTCTCATGAGGGTTCATCTTTTTATTAGTTAATGTCTTTTGTCTGAGACCACAATCCCGGTCCCAGCTACAGATTTCTTTGCCTCTGTTTCATGGATTTTGTTTACTGCGTTGCCACTGTACAAACCCCCCAGTAGTAGCACAACTCCCCTCAAATCAGAAAATACTGATTTATAAAAAAAACCCTGCATACCTTGTTTTCCTAACTTGTTTTGAATGCATTTTTTAGTTTTATGAAAGTAAAATCTGTTGCCAGATTAATTTTTCAACCTTTCCAATCTGCCACAAACTTAAAGGTAGAAGTTCTAGAGAACAATGGGAGATGGCACAATGACTTTATAGTTCTTTTGGAAGGAATATATAGCATTTATTAACAAACTTGAGTGAGATTATAGAATGCCCTCTGGATTTTCAGCCTGCATTTTAACCCAAACTTTGGAGCAACTTAAGAGAGATTTTCATTCAGAGCAGCTTTCCTTCATGATAGGTTGTCTCCAGTGCATGAAGGAAGACAATCTGGAGGGCCTTTTAGGTGCTACGCTCATATCCAGTATGGGCACATTCCATAAAGAGCATAGTCCTGTTCCTTACTCCTGAGTCTCAAGGTTTTGATGTAAGAAGGTGTCAATAATTGAGACTACCGAACAATTATGTTTTGTTTTTTGCAGGTTGCAGGGACGCTATGTCTTTTTGCTGTAAATCCCCCGCACATGCTTTTAGCTATATGACATAACTCTACTTTCCAATAAATGCTTTATTTCCAGCAGCACCCTGGGAAGAACAGAATCCCCTTTCCTAAATGAAAAAATAATTATTTTTTTCTTATAGCCACATATCAGAAAATAAGGCAGAAGGTCACGTCTTCCTTCCTGTCTGCCCACAGGTAAGCAACAGCCCGTTAGTAAACACATTTGTCAGTGCACTACACCATAGCTCCCCCATCCTATTGGCACCTTATCCCCTATATGACTGTGGGATAGACAGTATGGAGCATCCCAGGGCCTGCAGGCAGTGCTGTGGGCAGCGCCGTGGGATAACCTGTGGGCTCGCAGGCTGCAGGAGAAAATGGGAAGGTGCGACAGGAGCAGGTCCCCTTCACCCGAGCGACCAGAGGCAGGCGAAGCGGGATGTCTTTTGCTTCTGCAGCCTCATCCTCGTCGAAAGGCTGGTGCAGAAATTGGCTACGGACGGCTTGATTTCCATCGCCAGGATGGCGTTCCCCTTCTTCTCTCACCCTGGCAAGTGAAGCAGGACCAGGGCTGTGAAAAGAAACCCTTTTCTGGCTGTGTAAAGGGAATTTTTCTGCATCTTTAGCGGCTAGCTGGGTTAGTGGCAGGGTAAAAATGACAAATTGTAAGGATAGAACAGGGAGACTAGTCTTAAGATGAAATTGCAGAGATCACCTATAATTTTTACTGAGCAAAACACATGCTATTTTATCACTTTCCAGTAATGGATCTTTTTGGGAGAGGGAGACTTAGATGAAATGTTATTTGGGTGGAGGTGCATTTAATAACTTTTCATGGCATATTATTTTTTACAACAAGCATAAAGGTTGTTATTTTTGCTTCTCTACCGTAAGAAAAATGACATTCTGTTTGAACACTGTAAGACTACAGTTGTGGCACAGCATTTTTACCTCTGTTCGTCTGCATCTTCAAAGGAAGGGTGAGGTGAATGAGGCAGACAACTAGAAGTGAGCTGACAACGTACCGCTTGAGCGCTCAGGGAAGTCACAGCTGAAATTAGAGGGTCAAACCTCACCCAGATCTTTCATTTCACCCTGCTGTGCTCTGAGTCAGTCCAAGGAGAAGAGGTGGTGATTCAGGGCTATGAGTCCCTTCTGAGACGAGTGGCATCCCTCTCTGGACTGAAAAGGGGACGGAGCACGTCCGCTCACCCCTGGGGTCTGCACGTGTGCTCCTGACCCTGCCAATGAGTTTGTGCATGTGTGCCCAGAGCATTCCTCAAAAACCGGGTCCGTTTATGGCTGTCAGGGCAGCTTTGGGTCCCCATTTTTTGCCGTTGGCCTCCCATACCCTCAATGTGCATGCTTGGTGTTTTCTGGTCCGTCCGGTCTTGTGATCAGGCAGTAGTTAGCGAGGTGCACTGCTGTACTCCGAGGCTGTAATCCGTGCTTTTTCCATACCTGTCCTGGTTTCAGCTGGGATAGAGTTAACTGTCTTCCTAGTAGCTGGTACAGTGCTATGTTTTGAGTTCAGCATGCGAAGAATGTTGATAACACTGACGTTTGCAGATGTTGCTCAGTAGTGTTTAGACTAAAGTCAAGGATTTTTCAGCTTCTCATGGCCAGCCAGGGCACAAGAAGTTGGCACAGGACACAACCAGGGCACCTGACCCAAACTGGCCAACGGTGTATTCCATACCATGGGACGTCCCATCTAGTATAGGAACTGGGAAGTGGGGGGGCAGGGAATCGCCGCCGCTCGGGGACTGGCGGGGTGTCGGTCAGCGGGTGGTGAGCAATTACCCTGCGCATCATTTGTACATTCCAATCCTTTTATTACTACTGATGTCATTTTGTTAGTGTTATCGTTATCATTATTAGTTTCTTCTTTTCTGTTCTATTAAACCGTTCTTATCTCAACTCATGAGTTTTACTTCTTTTTCCCAATTTTCTCCCCCATCCCACTGGATGGGGGGGGAGCGAGTGAGCGGCTGCGTGGTGCTTAGTTGCTGGCTGGGGTTAAACCACGACAACACCTCTTCCCAAAGGTGCAGCTAGAACCGGGTCTGAGCCCTGGGTGAGGTGGCCAGAGGATGGATGGGCGCCTGGGAACACAACATTGGGGTGAAGCCAGGAACCCTCCGAGCAAAGCGGGGTGGAGGAGGCCGGGCAGGGATGCGTGCAGGCGGGTTATCTGCAGCCGGAGGCGAGAGCGGTGGTGGAAGCGTGATGACACGGAGGCAGGAGCGCGGAGATGACGAGGGTGAGGGTCGGGAGCGCTGGGAAGCATTCTCTTGTTGTGGCAGACCTTGCGCCACGGTCGCCTTGGCTGTGCAGTGCCCGGCGTGGGCTAGCTGAGGTCTGCCCTGTACTGCTCCGCGTTGCGGCTGGATCGCCGTTCGATGAGGACGTAGATGTATGAGAGCAGGGTGTGATGTGGGGAAAACCTGCAGCTGAAGGGGGGTGAGCGTGCAGAGAGGAGAAAGCCAAAATATCTCTGTGTTCCCATCGATCTCTGACGTCGTCCTCAGACGCTTTTAGGTTAAAGAACTGACAATTACTTGGCAGATAACCCTTGGAGGCACCAAACTTGACAGAATTAGGAATTGCATGTTCCAAGGATGATGCGTCCTTGAACAGGTTTTGGGAAGCATTACATACACAAGTGCCATCCCTAAGCATCATTCATGCACGTCTGCTTGTTTGACTGTCAGAGCACTAAGACAAATATGTTGTTGTGGTCAATGCAAGAGAACACCGACACTCAATTTCCAGCTGAGTTCTTCCATACCATTTTTAAAGCAGAGCATACTGTTGATTGAGTGTAGTGGCGTGTTGCATAGATGTGTTTTTGGTTTTTTTCCAGATTTCTCCCTTGAGAGCCCGGTAACAGAAGCAACAAGTAGATTACTGAACCCCTCAGCAATCTTTCCAGCTCTTAAACACTCAAAACTTTTTACAGACAGCATTAACTTTGTTTAAATAAAGCTGGTATTCTATGATTTAATTAAACCAGTTTCCATATCTCTGTCACTCTTAGTTTATCCTTGTTAGGAAAAAGTTTATGCTAAACCTAGTGGCTTATTACCCACTTGTCAGAAGAGTAATTTTTAAGTTATTTAGGGAGACAATTATTTAGGGAGGCTGTATAAACATTTTTGCATTTGAGGCTTGCCCACACAAGGAAATACATATAGAACAATTTAGGCTGCACCTTTAAAAATGTAACAGCTATTATGTTTTTAGCTAGATGCCCTGTGTGGACATTCAACACTATATGTAGGAAGCGGCAATAGAAAGTTGGAGCAGACCATCAGGTTTCTGCCACAGGATATCTTAATTCCCTAGATTTATGGAAAAGTCTTAGCAACATGTAGCAATGTTGTAAGAAGACATTTTCATGAGTCTCAGTAGGGTGCGGGTGAGAAAAAAAAAAGACAGTGGCCCCTCGCCTGTGCTGGAAACCTCAGAGGAAATAACTCTACCCGGTCTAGACCTCTGGAATTCCCAGCAAGGAGTTTGTTTGTCTTTTAATATGTGTTTCCTTTCCTTCCTAGGCCATTTCATACTAGTTCATGAATGTGGTGGGACTTGAGGAGATATTAACAGGAACATCACAGGACATGAGGTTTTTTTGTGTGTGTATATATATATATCAGTTGTTGCATTATTCTGGTCAGTCTGGAAAATTCTGGGTGCTCAATTCACAAAGCACCTATGCTGGTGCCCGTCACCAGGAGAGTGCCTGGTAGCAGCTCCTTCACCTTCGGGTGCATCGCAGCACAGCACAAAGTACCGCGCACACCGTGTTGCAGCCACAAGATGGGCCGGCAGAGCCTTACAACTGGGAGGTGTTGAGTCAAGGCTTCCAGACATGATGATTTAAGATATCTATCATCAGCAAGCACAAGTTTCAACCCACCCGCTGTAAAAAGAATCACTGACAAGGGCATTAATGCCAACTTGTTTATGCTTCTTGCTCTCCCTTGCGCGCATCAGCCTTTAGTAGGCATTAAGATTTTTCAGTTTCCATCTCTCATGCCAGTGGGTGTGAATTACAGCACTGTGATTTAAAATAACAAACACATAGTATGAGTCTGATATAATGAGAAATCTAGAACAACTGTACGGGCAGATGGTTTTATAGCCCAGCATTCAAAAGAAGATATAATGCTATTCGGTTTTGAATTAAAAAAAAGGCAGGGATCCTTTGAACTCAGCCAGCTACTGGGCAGTCCTCATTACAAAAAATGAGCTCTGTATCTTTGCCAAAGTGTTAATACCTACCTTCAGAACGGGTGACATTAAATGAACACAGAGATCTTATAAGTTTTGAAGAGAACTATTTCCACAAAATCATACAGCAAAAATTGATGCTAAGAGGGTGACTAGATCTCTTTTTTTTTTTTGTGCCAACTGAAAATACATGTGACTGCATCATTAGACTAATTTTGCTTTAGACGGATCTTTGTTCAATAGAATAATTGTAGAACGGTGTGTAGAATCTGATTAATTCCAAGAGAATTAACTTTTTCATTATCATTTCAAAGGAGTGACCAGCCAGCAGTGTTTATCCTGTCCTTAACACGATACCAGGAACTGGGAAGCAACAAGCAGTTAGAAATCAGAATCATCCCCTGAATTTCCAATGAACCTTAGCCTTTCAGTTACGCAAAGGACAATTATTGCATTTTTTTTACCCTCAATGGAGTGCAGGTAAGTCGCAACACTATAGAACTTGTATCTTTTTCTGCCAGATCTGAGCTCTGGAGTCTCAGTGCCGTAGCCATCAGGCCTTTGGCTGAAGACTGAGGGAAACCGGTGACTAAAACATACCCTCCCCAAGGCAGATTGCCTTGCTTATGTAATTGATTATTTAATTCCTGTTCTGTTTTTGTGATAACACTGAGGTAGTGACAAAAGTGTGGTCTAGGTGTTACGGTGCTGAATCCTGCCTGGGGAGGGATGAGTTTCTTTCTCAGTTCTGCCCCAGATTTCCCATTTCGCCTTGTGTAAGTCAGTTAATCAGTCTGTGTTTTACTTCTTTGTCTAAGAAACCTGGATGGTAAGCAGCCCATGGCTTGTAGTTTTTGTCCAGAAAAATACCTGGCAATTTTGGATCCTCTAAAAGCTGTGGCCAAACAGAAAACAATGGAGCTGAAGGCACCCACTAAGCTTCTTTAATGCTACTAAACTGGAAAACAGGAGAAGGCAAATGATTAAAAAGGAGGTAATCGGACGTATTTTTATAAATGACAGGCAGAAATACTTTTACAATTCTAGTACATTTCATTTCCTTTTCTGTGGCCGCATATAACCCAGCTTTTCTCAGATGACTCTGTATTGCTATTTAATCAGCCTTTACAAATTGTTCAGCTTTTTTAGGCATTGTTCTAATGAAACCTTTGAGAAGAAATCAGCAAGTAGAAGAAAAGGTCTGACCTCTTCCTATTTACAGTGCTATCTGTTCATTCTTGCTATTTCTCATGCTGAATGTGTTTTGTTTTTACCTTGAAAACTGAATTTAAAAGTCTTCATTGAGAGATAATAGGGGTTTATTGCCAATATGCACAATAATCAAGGAATATAGCTTCTCTCCCCAGTAACAATTTGCTCTCTTGCACAAATGTCGCACATCGCTACTAGCCTTGGCAGTGCCTGCGCTCTTGATGAGGTAGGTCATTGCATCATCATGAGGGGCACTGCAGTGCCAAATGGCTGAATTCCTTCCATAGCTCTTAAGCGCGTTAAGAAATGTAGAAACTTTTTTTCCTAAATACATTTTCCTCTCAGGATTTCTGTTCCACTGGATGTATTCCTACTGCCTTATGGCCTGATCTGTAGTCCACCGGGAGCTAGACTCGGTGGGAGTTTTTCCATTGATTTTGTTATTTACTTTGTTTCACTTCGCATTATTGACTCATATTCACTTCAGCTCAGACCCTTAGGCTAAACACTTCTAAAATGTGAAACTCCTTCTGTCAGGAGCACCTCATTTTCAATGAGAGGGAAGATTTCTGAGACCAGGAAAATTAATGTGGACCTGAATCAAGGGAGAGCAACAATCTATACATTGCTGCTTATTCTGCACATTTTATACCTCCTGGAAAAGATATATGAACCCAGATTTACATTTTTATTTAGCCATCTTTTAATTTAATCTCTCCATCCTTCAGCAAGTTAAGCACAGAAGCTTTCCTCACGCTTTTCTCCTACTTGAGCCTTCCCTCCCCTGTTTCTCCTCAATCTCTGTAGCAAGCTAAACATTGGCATCTGCTGCTCCAGGAAATATTTTGTGATTTTCCTAGTATCTGCAGGTGGCTGTGCTTGGCTGCATCTCCCAGCCCTACTGCTTTCATGTTTCTCTGATCGAAAGATATAGAAGTAATAGCATACAGAAGTAGCATGGTTTGGAGAAAGAAATGCCTTTTTGAGAGTTCCCACTTCCCAGATATAGCTCCCTGGATATTTTACCTCCCATGAAAATTTTTGAGATTTCTTCTTTTTTCCTGGTTTATACTGCGAGGAAAATGAGACCTTTTTGTGTTCATTTTGTTTATTTATTTATTTGGAGAGAAGGCACTAGGAGTGAGTAGTAGCTGAGTATTTGGGGCATGCACACTGGATACTGAAAACCCTAATAATCTACTTTTGTCCAGGGACAAGACCCTTTCCTACCTGCATCTGATATGAATACAGAACTGCTCGTCCATTCTGGAGCAGAGCTCTCTTCTCTTTCTGAATTTGACAACTGCCACCCTGCCCCATGGGAGACACTGGGAGGTCTTTCCCAATATGTTTCTACGACAATTATGCAGTTTTGATTAATCAAGATTTTATGCTTTATTTTCCCCCCAATCAGGTCTCTCAATTTGGTTTCTGCCTCTAATACTGGTTCATCCTGTGGCTGTGGACTATTGCTTGATATATTTCTCTCTCTGCTCCCAAACTGGATATAAAAAGCAGGTTCTGGGCTGAGTTTAATTCCATTTTAAATAAGCATGCATTTATTGCTTTTTGTGACTTTAGTTTCTATAGTGGATTAAAGATGGTAAAACTACAGTGTATACAGGTAGGTAGGTAGGTAAATAGGTAGATAGGTAGGTAGATAGATAGGTAGGTAGATAGATGGATGTATGTGTTTGTGTGTATGTTAAACTTTTGATGGCTCCTTGAAGGGTTGTTTGAGCAGTTGCTTTTTTCACCAGAAAAATTGCAATGGGTTATTTTAGACCGGGAAAAATAAACACTCACGATCATTTGTATTTATTTCCTGGATGGCATACAATAAAGCTGTTACCACGTAAGGTCTTAATATTCCTGCAGTTTATAACTGGTGGTGTAGGTATTAAGTTTTTGTTGATTTTCGTCACTGTGTTTGTAAGGCAGCTTACAGATATTCGTGTCATTTACTCATAGTTATAAATCTACACGTGACTTTAAGGTGTGATTTTTAAGGCAGGGTTGTACAAAAAGTAAACCATAAGAAAGTCTGTGTGAATTACAATGCATCTATGTATGAGGTGTTTCTCTGTTCATGGGGTTTTGTTGCATTTGGAGGCTTTGTGTTGTACTTTGCACTAAAACCAGAGAGAAAGTTAAGGCAGTTTCTGACTGCGGTGTGATCAAACATGTTGTGAAGCTTCTACCAGACGAACAGTTAATACTTTGTTTTTCCAATTCCATTTCCTGAGAAATAAAATGGTTTTGTTTCAGGAGTCTGTGCATCGTCCGTGATATCACACGTAACGAGGATGGCCGGATCCCCAGATGATACTGAGGAGCACCTTCCCTCTGATACTGCACCACTGGAGTCAGCAGGAGTTTTGCCTTTGAAGAAGCGTAGATATGGAATTGGCAGTAAGCAGGGACCGGGCTCCGCTGGTCCTCCGACTGTGCCTTCTGGGCAAAGCAAGAGCCTCCTAAACTGACGGGGTGTACCTTTGCAACAGGTGAAGGGGACTGACACGCTGGGATGTTATTGTGTTTTCCCTCACTTTTCTTACTGCGTCGAGGACGTCAGCTGAGCTGCTGCGGAGGTCTCAGGACAACTCACGCGTTGTGCGTCCCACGTGTGCGTGTATGCTCGTGTGGGTGATTTAAGCTGGCGGGCAGCTGAAGGCACCAAAGATCTGGTGCACAGTGACATACCACAGAGCATATTACCTTTATGCTGTCACTTTCCCCAAGGAAGACAGTGACCTCAAAATCAAATGCTAAAGTCACCGTAGCTACTCATCGTGCAGTTTGGTGGCTCGTCTCCTTCCCACAGTGCGTCTGAGCTGCCCGTGAGCTGCGTATTGATGAAAAAAGTTTAACACATGTTCCCACCCAGAAGCATTGTGCAAAGACAGTTCTGGTAGTGCAATGAATTGCTTTCTCCGGTAGACCCGGCTGGGTATCGGCAGACAGGTTTGACCATACAGTTGGCCCGTTTGGACACGCTGTTGTGTGCTGTGTTTTTAACAAGTTGCTGCAGTGTGATTGGTCCCAGAGGTACCACGATTTACAGTGTTCGGTTCTGCTTGGCAAAATAAAAGTGGGCAATGGTTTGGATTACAAATTCCGTAACAACTCTATAATTAAATATGTTAAACTTTTAATCTGCTTTTGATAATCTGACGGTCCTCACACCCTTTTTGTACTGTTTTTGCTGACCCACCCTCCTTTCAGCATCCCCTTTTGGCCCCTCAAATGCTTAGGCCAGGAGAAAGTGAGTAATAAATACGGCAAGGCTTTTTAGTATTGTAAAGATGTGAAACTCTTTCCATGTTCTCATGGGGGCATCATACCCCATAATTCATTAAAAATTCCTGTGGTTAGTTCAGGTACTTAGGAGTTTACCTCGTTCCCATTAAAAGTCAAAGGCACGTCTTTAACACCTCCAGTGATTTTAATGGAGGCAGCTTCAAAACTTAATAAAATACTGTAGCATTTCAAAATTCGAGAGTATCTGGTTCTGATTATGAAAGGTTAATAACATTTTAAATTGGAACTACCAAATACTAATCGTGCTTCCTCCTTAAGTCAAATGCACTTTATGTCTGTTTCTATGGCGAAGATAATTAATACACAGGGAACGGTAACAGGCTCAAACAGACTGGATCCTGCAGCGAGCTGAGCAACTCCTGGAAGGACTGAGAGTCCTCAGCTCCTGGCAGCAACAGAGAGGAACATCTCAAAGGAAAAACGCTGCGTTTTGCAGGGTCAGGTCGTGCAACTTTTGCCAATTAGGAGTAGAGTCTGTTGTACGGTACTGCATAATCCTATTAAAAGCAGCCAGATGTGACTCCACAGCACGTGGCAACACCAAATGTAAAACATCAGTCCTGTGAGGTACAACAGAGTCTCGGTTCCTACTGCAGTTTGCATCGTTAGTGCTTGTCAGCTTAGATGCTTACCTGCGTGACACCCAAATTGCTACTCAAAGCACCGCTGAATGATCCCCACAAAAGCATTCCAATGCTGGTGGCAGAGAAGTGAAAATGAACAGGAGAGGAAATACAGCTAAAGTGCCATTCAGGAAGCCGGGGGGAAAAGTGGGTTTTACTTCTGCTTTCTAACAACTGGTAAATGAAGTGAAGATACTTCATGAATTCGTTCTCTACCCCATACCCTCCCTTCTCTTCCTCCTTCTAGCCATGGCTAGAATTTGTTTTCAATCGAGTATGAACTCATACTTTAATTAAAAAAAAAAAAAAAATCAAATAGGAAATATTATTTCCGCTCAAAGTGAATCCGGGAAGTTCGGGAGGACATACATACAAACTCAGCCCAAATATTTTTATATGCATCTTATATACGTACCTGCTAGGAGCTCATTTCTTCTTCCTCAGAAAACAGAAAAGGGAGGTTGGATAGCAGGTGTTCAGAGGACCTTGCCTTGGGAGTATTTTTACTTTAGTTCTCTGTTAAATGAAACTGTGAGGTTTTTAATACATCAATGATAACTATGTATATGCTATTGAAATTTAATTTATATATGTCAGTTTTTTGACAAATCACTTTGTTATACATGTCTTTCAGACATAAATGGACCAAGGGTCCAATTTAATCAAAACTGAAATTTGATTTATTTAAGGAAATACTGCACAGAAAATCATTCATCTGTGATTTTAATCCTTCAGTGGCTGGAGGGTTCCTCCTGTTCCCTGTGAGAGAAGCCTTGTACCCCAGGCCTACCCTCCAAACTAGCGTGAACATGACTTAGCTTTTTTAGGTCAAAGATGAGACTCTTTACATGGGTCTGTTGGTGGGACGGTGTAGAATATGTAGTCTGAGGTGCGATTTTATAAAAGTGTATTTCTCTCCTGTGCTTTCTGCTACAGAGTGGAAGTAGTAGGAAGCGGCTCTGTTATTCACGAGGGTGGGTTAAACTTCATTCACCAAAAGAACTTAATAGAATCACTGGAAATATTAAGAAAGAATATTACCTATTAAAATGAAAAAGTCTCATCTTTTATTTGCTGTTTTAAATTTTGGTATAAAAATACAGGTGTAAAGAAGTGTGAAGGTTGGGAAGGATGTTTTTTTCTTAACAGATATTTGCCATCTTAGTGAAAAGCAGGATGGGCATTTAAAAGCATTTAAGCAGGGTGTTTATCAGGGGCACTGAAACAAAAGCCGGCTGAATTCTGAATTACAAACCTGGTTAGGAATTGACTGTCGGACTGTGCCTTTTTAACTCTCCTTCAAGAGAGACAATACGCCTTTGTGACTATCAGTGTCTCAGAGAAAAACACAGCACAGGCAGCTCTGTAAGGTTCTTGCACAGGAAAAACTAATATGTGGTTAAAACCATTTAAATGTGATAACATTTTTGTTAGCCAGGAACCTGCAGCATCTGTACTACCTCGTTGTACAGAAGTACTGAGCATTGGTTTTGCAATTGCCTTGAACCTATGGTTTCCTGATGGAAAGATCCAGAACAGAAGCCCCTGCATCCGTGTGTTGTGGGAAGCCAGGGCTCAGGCATCGGTGCTGCTGGCAGTAATTGAGCATTATTGGCATTATTCTGCCCCGTGACAGGTAAAGGAGATGGCAGAATACCAATTTGCTTGGTTTTTACAAGCCTCTAAACTCCATATGTAATTAAAGAGACTTTTCATATTTAATAGTATTTATCTTGTGTGTCAGATAACACTTGTTAAAAGTCATCAGCTTTTCATTACCGAGATCATTAATACTATTGGTGATACGTGACTTGAATAGCTCTTAGCTTGTTTGTCACAGCTGCAAATTGACTTTCTAATGACTGATTCTGTTGTAAATTTGCCTTTTTCAAGAACAAATCCCGTAGTATCAGACTTGTTGCTTACTTCAAATTCTTTTATTGACATTTACTTTTGATGTAAAGCAATGCTAAACTAGTGATTTTAGCAGGAAAGTCTCTTCTGGAAGGTCATATTTTCAAATAGGTAACATGCTACCCAATGGAGCAGCTTTTTTTGTGCATCCAAATTTTGCTGATTTTCCCATCTGTTCCCCCTGCTGTGATAGGACACCTGGCAAAAGGACCAGATCCTGTTTTTTCCTGCATGTGCACACTTTGGCCTGCTAACCTTTGCATTGCTACCGCTGTGTGTGACGGAAAGGACAAAATTGTGCTGGGCTGGCAGGCAGGAAACCCGTCTGCTCTGTGCTTTCGTGTTCACTTGCAGACTGAGCCAACGAGTTACTGGGAGGCATCAGACTGGACTCTGCTGCTCTTTCAGAGCACAAGGGCAGGTTAAGGAGCTTGCCTACTTTTGCATCTTCACGTACAAAAACCCCTCAATATGAATTTGATCTTGTACAAGGCTTTAGATGGACAAGTAATCTTAGATTTTAAGGCCAGAAGTAGACCAGTAGGTCAGTTAGTTTCACCTCTTATGAAAGTCAAGGTGTGAGTTTCTTCCAGTTCTTTAGCCAGGCTTAGATGTTTGATTAATGCATAACTTCCAAAAGACATCAAGGAATGGAGAGCACAATGTTTTCCTTTTATTTTTTTTGCCATTACTTATCACCTTAACGCTATTTATTTTTTCTGGTGTAAACATTGCTCCACAGTTTCTGGACTTGAGAGACCACCTCTGCACTGAGAGACTGATTCCATCACTGTTCGTAGGAGTGCCAAGTAAGTGCAGTGTTCCCATCACCTGCCAGCGTAGACAGATACGGCTCAAAGAAATGCTTTGATTTGCAGGCCTACTCCAGCAGACTTTTTAGATTGCTTATATTTTCTGAGATTGCAAATTACTTGTGATAGGCCTGTGTAAGCTTTATTTAACAACAACAACAACTTAACAGGAAATTCAGAACCCCTGTTCTGACGCAAGCTCTGAAGGGTGTGTTTGCAGGGAGTGCCCAGGTTGGAAGCAGGGGGCAGGGGGATTACCACCTGAGGCATGACATGGAGAATAAAGTGTTATGAGGAGGCTCTGGTTGGTACAGATAAGAAAATGTATTGTAGATGCAAGGAGTGTATCCTCAAATTTGGCTGTAGTAGATGACAGTTTAATGACAGTACTGAGCCAGCTTTAATTGTTGTTGTGTTGTCAGCAGGCCCAAGGTTCTATACTGGCAGAAGACTACTTTTGATGGGGAGGGTCAAATCAGAAAAAAGCAGAACATCAGCAAAGCAGCGTTGTAGTCAGAAGGTGATTGTTAGATGCAAAATAATTCAGCTTGGACGTTCAGCCCATTTCCTTGGCATGAGTGTGAACTGGAGCTGAAACTTCCCGGAGGCATCCTTGCTCAAGATCAAAGCCAAGCCAGAAAGATCAGCCAGGCTTGCATCTGAATCCAGCACAGTGCTAAGCACTGTAGTCCTGACCCAATAAAACTGTCAGGACCAGACTTAAATTTATGGAGCTTGGTAGTCCTCTGCCTGGGCATGGAGGGAGGTGGGAGAGGGCTGTGAGCTTTGACTACCTCAGTGTTCGCTGTCGTTCTGTTGGTGCTCCCATCACCTCCACCTTGGACAGGGTGTCTAGGAAGGGAGGGCCTTGAGGGAACCTTTCCTCTAGCTCATCAAGAGCTACTCAGTTTGGTGGAAAGCCCTGGGGAACAAGGTCTGTTATTTAGTTTGCTCACCAAGAGCGCTGTGTGTTTTTATGCAGTTGTGATCGGTAGTACAGAAGTTTCTTTCTCCCTTTGTTGCCAAGACATAGTCTAACTTATTCACAAAGCCCCTCTCCATTCAAAGGACTTCGCATTCAAAGCCAGACAAACATCATTTGGACATTAATTGCACTGGATGATCAGGTGAGCTGTGATCTCGGTGTGTTGCTGAATTATTTCATTTGGGTTTGTGTTTAAACCAATCTCCGTGGAGAACTGCTGTATACTTCATATATCCTTACTTCATGCATTTGATGATGAAATGAGATATTAAGGGAGTTCCCTGAAGATCTGTGTGCAGGTAAGGGTTTGTTGTATGTAGGAAGAGGGAACTATAGGAATCCCCTGAGGACATAAAAGCGTGAGACTAAGCTGTCAGTGTGATCACATCCAGAGTGATTTGACAGACATCTTCTGTGTGAGGAGTGAGCGTTCGGTGTTGGGAAATAGAGGTGCATTGGTGGATTCTCAGTCAAGGGGCACCTTGGATAGGAAGGTTACCTGCTTTGTTAGGTCACATTAAAAGAATCACAGGATTTACTGATCACTGAGGTAACTGGCCCGCAGAAAATGATAAATCAATATGAAAACCATGGCCTTTGCGGTGGGAGCAGCAAATGTTCCCTTTTACAGGCAGCAATTACTCTGTATGGAGAAAGAGAGTGCTGTGTTTCCACCTAACAACACAAAATAAGATGTGGAAAAGTTACATGACCCTAGTAATTTTCTCTTGCAAAACCCACAAATGATTTCCTTAGTATTAAATAGTGAACATGTAAATAGTTCGTAATCAGAATAGTGCTTTAATAATAACAGTAATTTTAGATAGAATGAAATAAAATACCTCTGACAGTGATAAATCAACCTGTCATACCCTTGCTTCTAGCGGTGCCAGTGACTTTTTGCAAGAGAGATGGCAACAGATGACATCCACAACAAGGACAAAACAGCACAGGTAGAATTTGGCAACTGAAGAGAAAAAGCTGCAATGTCGTAGCAAAGGTTACCTACTACTGTCATTTGCCCTCGTGGGTGGAAATAAGAAAAACACTTGTACAAACTCAAGTAGTATTATCATTACAGGGAAAAGTGCTACCTTCTAGGGTGCATATGTACTTGTGCACAATCAACATGTGGACAGTCATATGCACTGGTGTACAATTGCCTTCTCCTGGAGAAAAATAAGAATTGCTGGAATTGCCATGCATACCGTTGAAATACTAACAGAGTCCCATGTAATCACCCTACTGAGGGTTTAGACTGGGATTCGTCACCCGAGTAAGATACCTAAGTGAAGGTGTCAACATGTGAACTTGGTGGATAAAACACCTACATTTAGGTGTCTAACCATAGAATCATCGAATAACAGAATTGTTTAGGTTGGAAAAGACCTTTAAGATCATGGAGTCAACTGTTAACACTGCCAAGTCCACCACTAAATCCATGTCCCTGAGCACCACATCTACCTGTCTTTTAAATACCTCCAGGGATGGTGACTCAACCACTTCCCTGGGCAGCCTGTTCCAGTGCTTGGCAACCCTTAGGTGAAGAAATTTTTCCTTATATCCAATCTAAACCTCCCCTGGCACAACTTGAGGCCATTTCCCCTTGTCCTATCGCTTGTTACTTAGGCGAAGAGACTGACCCCCACCTCGCTACAACGTCCCTTCAGGCAGTTGTAGGGAGCGATCAGGTCTCCCCTCAGCCTCCTTTTCTCCAGCCTGAACAACCCCAGTTCCCTCAGCCGCTCCCCATCAGACGTGTGCTCCAGGCCCCTCACCAGCTTTGTTGCCCTTCTCTGGACACGCTCCAGCACCTCCATGTCTTTCCTGCAGTGAGGGGCCCAAAACTGAACACAGGACTCGAGGTGCGGCCTCACCAGTGCCCAGTACAGGGGGACGATCACCTCCTTGCTCCTGCTGGCCACACCGTTTCTGATACAGGCCAGGATGCCGTTGGCCACCTGGGCACGCTGCTGGCTCATATTCAGCCGGCTGTCAACAGCACCCCAAGGTCTTTTTCTGCCAGGCAGCTTTCCAGCCGGTCTTCCCCAAGCCTGTAGCGCTGCATGGGGTTGTTGTGACCCAAGTGCAGGACCCGGCACTTGGCCTTGTAGAACCTCATACAATCAGCCTCGGCCCATCGATCCAGCCTGTCCAGATCCCTCTGTAGAGCCTCCCTACCCTCCAGCAGATCCATACTTCTGCCCAACTTGGTGTCGTCTGTGAACTTACTGAGGGTGCACTCGATCCCCTCATCCAGATCATTGATAAAGATATTAAACAGAACTGGCCCCAGTACTGAGCCCTGGGGAACACCACTTGTGACCGGCCACTAACTGGATTTAACTCCATTCACCACAACTCTTTGTCCCAGCCATCCAGCCAGTTTTTTACCCAGCGAAGCATATGCCCATCCAAGCCACGAGCAGCCAGTTTCTCCAGGAGAATGCTGTGGGAAACGGTGTCAAAGGCTATACTAAAGTCCAGGTAGACAACATCCACAGCCTTTCCCTCATCCACTAAGTGGGTCACCTTGTCACAGAAGGAGATCAGGTTAGTCCTGCCCCTTGTGAGGGACTGAAGGAGTTAATGTCTCAAACATTGTGGTGGGGCAACTTCTGCTTAATGAAGAACTCTGCATAACAAGGAACTCTGCCTAGCAAGGAGCCAGAGGCGAAAAGCAGCCGATCAGCGCCCATCAGCAACAGGAGGGGAGGGTGTGCAGGGGGGGGCCCAGCTCCCTGCCCCCGTGTGATGTGCTGAGCAGGGCAGCTCCCCATGGGTGGCCACAGACCATGTCTACGGGGAAGGGGAAGTTACTCCCCAAACCCCAAGCTCACAGACCTATTTCCTAAAGGCTCACAAACCGCTCATGACACCTAATTAGCCTAATGAGACTGAGTGCCCGCCCAAAGGAGGGGGCAAGGATGATAAAAGGACATGAACTGAAGCCCCAGGTGTGCAAGCTCACACAAGGGAATGGGATCCCTCAGCTGACTGGACCAACGCTGGGCCCAGGACTGGTGAATATCCCTTTAGACATAAACCATTGACCAAGTCTGGGACTAAGAGCCGCCCCAGCCGCCCCCAGGCTCCTCTCTGAGAAGGAGCCTAGAAAGCAAGGGGGTCTGCTCCGAGCCTCCTGACCCAATGGGAGAGATCTCCTTGTTGTTTTCCCTGAACTGATTCCCAGATAAACAAGGCCTGTAGTGTATGTTTGGTGATGTACGGTTAGCACGGTTTACTGACGTAGTTTCTTGCCAATTTTTGTCGTGAGCATACCGATTTTTGTGGTAAGCGTGCCAATTCTTGTTGTGAGCAAGTAAAAGTGGAGTTCTGTGAGTTAAAGGATTCCTGGTGTCGTTTGAACCTTAATCCTGACCTGGGAATCAGCAAACCTGAGTCATGGTCCTGAGAAATTGGGACGTGACACCCCTTCAGCTCTGAGACAAAACAATCAAAGCTTGATCCTTGGTGTTACTAAGAAGCTCCAAGTAACAGTTGTGGTATTTTAGAAAGCAGCTGTAGTTGCATGGCTCTTTGTTAATAAACTGATGGAAATTGAGAGGGAGGATGATGGGGCAGCTTAAAAACATGGCAGCTAATAAAAAAAATTAACAATAACGAGATGGAGCTTTTGCTGCTAACTCCTCATTTCTTAAATAGCATGAAAAAAATGTTATGTTGATGATGGAGAGAATTTGCTCTGTATTATAGTCTTAACTAATAAAATGCTACAATAATGCTGGGAAATGGAAGATTTTAGCTCCCATTTTAAGAGTCATCTGAGCTTTCAAAGTAATGAGTGTATATTAACAGCTACATTGCTTAGGGCTGGGTGGAAGTTTAGATAAGTGACCTTCATATCTTATGGTTTAATGCTGATGATTCTCAACTGTACACTTATAGTACCATCTGTAAGAAAATGTAAAGGTCTTTTTGTCCATATCGCTGCCTTTGGTTGGTGTTGAGGAAAATAATTTTCCCCTTTGACTTGTTATTTTTGTGTTCTTCTTGGGTAGGGCATGTCTCTAGTTTCTTTCTGTGCTTCAGAATTTTTGTTTGCGTCATGTTATCCCAGATGCCAAAGTCTTCTCTTATAAATCTGCTATGACTGCCTCATTCCCCTCTGCCTTCCACCCTGCATACTAATTTACTTTTGTGTGACCAGAGTAAGAATAACAGCAGGGGAAAAAAATCCCAAGATGCAAGGGCGTTTCTGTTGGGATAGCTCATACACCTAATGCCGGAGGGAAAGCAAAACACAGTGTCTCTTGCTGAAGTATGAAAAATCAATTGGTTTTTGTAGGATGGCCTTGCTTCCCTATTGGGAAGAAAGGAAACTCCCCTTCTACTGCCTCCAAGAGCTCTCTGGGGGTAGTAAATCCTCTGTGATCTTTGAGGGATGAAGCCTTGGGGCTTCTGGCAGAAAGCCCGGGGGGATCCTGCTGCCTGGCCCAGCCTTGGCCATGCTCACTCAGAGCTCAGGGGCTGCCCCCTCGCCCCTCTCAAAGCAAGGCATCACCCATGCCAGTGGCAGGGTCTTGCTGCTCCTCTTGAGTTTTTGAGGGAGGGTCTTTTATTTTTACCAGCTCTTGCTCAACTGGTCCCTTTCCTTCTTCCTGCTGGGAGCATACTGGTATTAGTGACTGTGCAAGGAGCAACGCACTAGTTCATTTCCTCTACAAATTCCTAGAGGACGTTACAGCCTCCTCTTTTCCATGATTTTCTGTATTGCAGTATACACGGAATGCTACATCCATTTGCATGTATGCATAATCTCTCCTGCATGATCAGATGATTTTGCTCACCATTTTTAATGCCAAATTTACTCTTCTTGCTTCAAACCCTCCCAGTTTTACAGATCCATGTCTCTCTTCCCCTTGTGCTTTTTTCCTCTTTCTACCCATTTTTTTTTCTCCTGTTCATAAGAGACTCACACTCATGTTGGTCAGTTTGTACATGTTGAATGGTAAACCAAGCTATTCTGGAATAAATTCCTGCACGAACAGCCTTCCAGAGCGTACTACAGAATAATTGTACTTTTTCCAAAGCTACACACTACGTCCTCAAATCTTGAAGAAAATTCTTGGGCTGGAGTTTCATCAGTTTGTCTCCAGTTTAATGACAGGGAAACCCAGAAATGTCTCTATTGGATGACATGCATTGCTTATCCTGATGTAAAGCTTGTGCAACAGTGTAGAAAATGAGTTCCCTGTTTCTCTGTCAAAAGGATCATCCCAATTACTTGACATTTTTTTCTACTTCTGGTCTGAATGTACCAATTTCTATCTTTTCTCACTATCATTTAATTTTGCTGTTAAAAAAGTAATAGCCTTCATAAATTTGGAGGTGTTTAATCTCTCATAAAAATAGCTGTATTGTCAATGCTACAACTCAGTGTAAACAATAACATTTTGTTATGCTATCACAACTGCATCCTTAAATGATCATAAATTGACTTGGAATTAGCATAATAATTCTATA
Organism: Astur gentilis; assembly: GCF_929443795.1. Classification (NCBI taxonomy): domain Eukaryota; kingdom Metazoa; phylum Chordata; class Aves; order Accipitriformes; family Accipitridae; genus Astur; species Astur gentilis. The sequence goes on from NC_064894.1 coordinate 27,209,108, forward strand.
AAAGAAATAAGAATTTATAAAACGGATGTGAAAAATGTTTAAGTTTAGCGTAAAGCAGGAAATAGATTGTAGGGCAGAACTGGAAAATGCTTGGTGGCATGTTAAACAGTAGGAGATAAAGTAATGACTAGAAAATCCAGGATGTGTTAATACAGTGAATGACTGTTGGCTGAAATCTTAGCACTATGTGAAGGATTAATGGAAACCATCCTAGCATACCAAGAACATACTAAACGCTCTACTTCTCCGTTAAGATGATTTGGGTCCATTCGATACAAACATTTGATTAAGGAGTATTTTCTTGTAAGCAGCAAAAGACAGGCAGACTGAGGCACACAGCATCCCTTTAGAAGCCATCCCACTTTTCTTTCTCCGTGCTCGTTCCCATGTGATCCATGCTGCCCTGCTGGGCTCCCTCTGTGAAGTCCCTTTGGTACCAACCCTGAGGGGATGAGTGTGGAGACACCACGAAGGAGAACACACATCTCTAGTAGCTGGGAATGTGCACTGGTTTCAGGGTCCATCACTGCATCTCCATCAGCTTTTACCACAGCGACACAAATCAGTGTTTTGCTCTAATATCTGCAAATCTGAGAAGCTGGGGCTCCTCAGGGGCTGCTGCCCATCCTTCCAGTGAAACTGCCTGCGTGCTGGCCGACTGGGAGCACAACCCCCAGGCAGCCCGTTGCATCCCAACAAGCCAGGCATCTACTGCCAGGGCCTGGGGAAGTCTCTGGGGGAGCCCTTCTGCTGGAGCAGGACACTCCTGTGCTGGGAGTCGGTCCCTTGGGAACTGTGCGGGCAGGTCTGGGGGAGCAACGGGGCAGCTCAGGTAGGGAAATAGCATCCATCCTCAGCTTGGAGAGGAAGACGTGCTTTTCCACTGTGAGGAACTGTAGGTTTCCAAAACATGGCAAGTGGGAAGGAAAAAAGGAACCAAGAGGATAGGATAATGAGGATGAAGTGTGAAATACCAGGGCAGAGTGTGAGAGGAAGGAAGGGGGGAGGACTGGTAAGACAAAAATGGGACAAGGTGGGGAGGATAAGCATGAAGCAAAGGAACATGGGAATAGAGGGTCTTCACTGGTCCCCATTTTCCTACCAAAGGGATGGGGAAGGGATCCCTCATCTTCCATCAGCTGCCTGCCATATGGCTTTTCTTCCCTCCCTGCCCATTTCCTAAATGTAGTCTACCTTTTCACTTACAAAATCTATCATTCCCCTCATTACTATTAGCATTATCAGCAATACCTCTTTTGACTAAGGTGACGCTTAGCAGCCACACACAGGTTGAGGTCTCCTGCGGTAAAAGTTGTCCTCTGACATCTGCCTGAGGCAGAAGGGCGGTTGAGGAAAGCAGAAAGACAACTAGTGTGGTGTGAGGAGATGACAACACCAGATGTCTTCTCTTTTTGCCAAACTAACTCAACTTTCCAAGTGTGACCCTTTGGGAGCGTTACCCTGTGAGTGACACGGGTGCTTGGCCAGCCGCTCAGAAACTACTGCCATGTGGAGACCCCGTGAGGCTGGTCCTGCAGATGCCCCTGCCAGCCCTGCTCCGGGCTCCTGGGGTGGGGGACAGGTCTCCTTCCAGGGCTGTTTCCTCACTGGTTTGCCTACGGCGCTTGCTAGCAAAAACATCCACTATAAGGAAAAGATTCGGGTTGTCTTTTCATTAAAAATGATGAAAAATAAATGAAGACCCTCTGTTTTCAGACCAGTTGCTGATGGTCATCTGCATGGCACTGCTCCGAAACAGAGAGCAGATGCACTGCTTACTGGGAGCACATCTGGAAACAGGGGCTGTGTGCTTTGCCCAGGCAACCCCATAAAGGAAACTCAAAGATTAAAGTTGTTTTTTTTTTTTAGTGTGCATTTTCCTTTTGTATTACTTTGCTGCTCTTTTAAGTCAAATGATTTCGTGGCTCAGATTTGGGTGCACACTGTGTTCAAGCTGGTTGCCGCTGACACTAGATTTAATCTAAGCATCAGCTGGAATGTTCTGAAACAGGCAACTTTATGATATAGTTAAATATGCTTTTTTTTTAAGGCGTTGTGAATGTTGCCAAATAAGGGAATATTTGACAAATGAATTTGGGTAGAATAGGAGATGTATTTATTGCAATGTTCTTTTTGTAATAAAATGTAAATAGAAATTGTAGGTAGGTTGCTTTTGTAATGGTTTTAGGACTCTTATCTTGACAAGCAAAGATTTGAATATATCCTTTTTCTTCATGGTGGTGAAACATATATCAATCACAACCCATTGAGAAGACGACAAATGCTTTATTTGGGATCAGAAAACTAAATCTGTTAGTTGGCTGTAGTTTGTTTTATATTGGAGAATCTTATTGGAAAGCTGGAAACTCTTCATTTTTCAGAATTGTGTCTGAGTTTTCGCAAATCCCATCTTAAATTTTGTGGAAAAGCCCCAGATCCAGCAGAGGTGATTTAACGTTCCCGACACTTGACTTCCTGCCTTCAGGAAATTATGCAGATTTACAACAGGGGGAAGCCACAGTCGTTCCTGGCTCAGCCCACTCCTGTTTTAGAGCTTCTCACCCCTCCTGTTGGATGGCTCAGCTGTTTGCTTGGCTCCCGCAGCTTGTAGCCTGTTGTACTGAGGCAACGTGAAATGAGTACCAGCTTACCTCGGTACGTGGTACATCACCTCCACGGGAGTGTCTCGGTCACCCGTAGAGTGGAGGAAGAGAGGGGGGAGCAGAGAGCTGGAGGTGGGAACCACGGTCGCCGTCCCAAGGTGGACAGTCCTCGTTTGTCCATCAGAGCCCTGAATCCCAGGTAGTTCGTACAGCTATGGATCTGCCTCAGGCAGATCTAATCCAGATGAAAAATTGTATCTGGAGGTTTTTGTCCTTGAAACTTAGTGCTAGATGATAGGGATGTATCGATTGCTATCATAATGAGGGCAGAACAGCTACGTGAAATGTAAGAGAGGAAAACGTGACGGTGCCTGGGAAGGAGGAACGTCGGTGGCAGAAGGCAGGGTACGCTCGCCCTGACGAGTGCCTCGTAGTAGCACCCGGCAAGTCGTTTCGGTACAGAGCAGGCTGGAAGGGGATGCTTGCTGCAGCCAAAGGGGGTGCCTGTTCTTCATACCTGCCCCTGGGCTGCTCCTCCGAGAGTTTCCCCACAGCGGGAGCTTTGCTCCCCGCTCCCCGTGTGGGTTTGCACTTACTAGGCATGATTTAGTGTGGGTACAGAACTGAGTCAGATTTAATTTGCGAGTTTACTGCCAAACCCGAACCAATTTTTAAGCCAGCTGTACAGCACTGATTTAACAAGAAATGGAAACCATTCAAAGCTCTGTGAATTTGGCAGAAATTAACAATTTTGGCTGAGTGTTACTGTGGGGTTTGGACTAATCCAAACCTAAAGCTCACAGTGAAATTCAGGAGGCTTGAATCTGTGCCAGGGGAAAGGTTTGCATAGATGTCTGCAAATTGGAAGTGTCAAGGTTTCAACAGCTCTGCTTGGTTAAGTGAGTAAGGAGAGATTTCCCTCTGAAGTCTGCATCTCTCTTGGAATCCAGAATGAATGTGTCATGGCAACATACCACACCTGATAGCGTATCTTTGTTAAGCAGCTTTATTTGAATGGGTTGTTAATGACATAAACAATAGCAATTATAAGTATTGATATTATATTGACAGGCTGTGAAACGGTTTGGTAATTCATTCTCCTAAGTTAGCTATTTTCTGCTATGCACTGTGAATATCGCTATTACTGATAGCGAACCAAAAATAGCATAAAGAAAAGAAAAGAAAAAAAAACTATCTTGGGGGAACTATATTTGGGGCAAATATTTATGTAAGGATTGGAGCTGGGTATCGTACTCCTTGCAAATATTTTATGGCTAAAACTGGTCTTCTTTTCTGTGTATGATTTGTGCATTAATTTCTGTGGAAGTATTTGTTAGTTATAATTAGTTGCAAAATTGGTTTAATACTCGTTGGGTACAAGGGTTGTATGCAATTTCTCGCAATGAATATTTATGATGTGCAAAAATTTCTATCATATGGTACTGAATCTGGCCCTCAATAGGGTGTCTGAAACAAAGCAAGTAGAGGGATAAAAACCCAACAGAAAACAAACAACAAGATTATAAGAAGTGCAAACCAAATATTATTCACACACCAATAGTTGTGCATGCAGACAGCTGTGGGTATTTGCGTGTAAAGCAGCCACTTTTGAAACATTCAGGTCTACCAAGAATTATTTTCAGGATCTTTTTTGTGAAAATGGTACCATAGGTAGGATGAGTGACTTACAAGAACTGTTTAAAATATGAAAAGATGAACAGAAATATAAAATCTGAGTTATCTAGGCAGTGCTTGCATTGAAGAATTAGAGCTTTGGGTTTTCACACCAATACTGGAAGGCCAACATTTTTTAAAAAAAAAAGAGATTTCAGAACCTAACTGTAGACTCAACTTTTTTTTTTTTTTTAAATTAAGATTTCCACTTGATCTGCAAAGAACTATTCTGTAGCTCCTAACGTGTACCACTGGAAAAATACTAGCTTATGGAGGAGAGGATATGGGAAGGAGAAGAATTTATCTTCAGTGAGATTAATGGAGTACAACTCAGTACTGTTTTATTGTCCTGTAACCCCAGATTTTATACCTGATCTGTGCAACAGTCACAAATGGCTGGTTGTCTTACCTTAAATCAGAGTAGTTAGTGATACTGTTTTAATATTTATCACAGTCACGGAATGTTTATTACCACAGTCCCTTCTCCTCCTTTCTTATTATTTTTGGTGTGCTTACCTGCGATGTTTCAGCACAGCTGGTAAGCACCCAGTAAGCCGTGGGGCACCGTGGCAGGACATCAGATAATGCCATGTCCTCTGATTCTGACCTGGGCCTCACACCTGCACATTAGTCTCGATTACACTTCACAGGCATTAATAATCACAATTTAAATAGCTTAAAACTGAGTAATGAGCTCACCTGAGCACCTTTGTAAGAATGTTTATCAATCATTAGAGGAATAGTCAAAAAAGTGAAAAATTAGCATGCCAGAAGCTGTGTAATAAACCCTGTAAGACTAGATATTAGAAAGATTAAGCTGCTCTTCTACTACAGCAATATATATCTATAATGAGATGCAGTTGCTTCATACAAATGCACCACAGATTAATTAGTTTCAGAATACTGCAGCTTGGTCACAGTACCTTAAAGGTTCTTGAAAAACATTATCCATGGTAGGGGAAGCAAAGTGAGTATGCGGGAGGGACACCGAGAAAAGCAAATAAACTTAGCTCTTTGCATTGTTGTTTTCTGGGGAGACAATTTCTCTTTAACAACTTTTCACTCAAAAATCCTCATAGGATGTTACAGATGTGACCTTCACCTGTAAATTTTGAGTTTGAAAAAGTAAGTTAGTTAAGGACAATCAAGTTGGCAGAATATGTATTTCTCAAAAAAAATATGTGCAGTGTTTGAAGACCCTGGAGGAAATACTGTTTTCATTTCTCCCCCTCCTGCTTTATGCATAACTTCTTAGGTAGTTCCAATGTTTTAAACCAGATGTGCTGGGCCAGAATTATTCAACTGTTGCACAACTTAAGTTAAAGAAACATGTGCTGTGTGTGCCTGCATAAGTGCTGTGCTGTGCCAACAATTTCTCTTTTCTGTTCGCTTATTTTCTTCAACCCGTTTCCCTCAGGAAAACAGAAGTGCATGGGACTGTGTATAAAACACATGACAAAGAAACCCAAACCATGCACGATGCATTATGTAAAGGGAAGACGTGGTGGTGTAATATAAAGAATTTATCAGCATGAGTATGAGATGCCTGCGTTACTCAAGAGAAGCAAAAGCCAAAGCTAAATTATGTAGGTCATCCCAACCAGTACCAAACAAATCTTATGCAGGGACTGTCCTTCGTTATGTGATACACAAAAATTGTTTATGTTCATTATTGGGACTTTTTGCTTTTACTTGTACATAAAGGTTGATATTTACAATAGGGTTTATCTCTAGAAGCAATGTGAAATTGTTTTTAGATCCACATGAGCAATGATGTAGATCCAAACAAACCATATGCCATGATGTGGTAGAACTAGAATATTGGAATTAAGAGCCAAAGAAGCCAGAAGAATTCACTGGGAGTGAGGTGGAAAGACAGTGCCTAGCAGAACCACTAGATTTTTGGATCATTAGGTATCTGTATATCTCAGAAATTTGTAACTGATCTAGAATGGAACGATTCTGTCCTGGGAGACATGTATTTTTCAAGGAAGAAGGAAGTATTTAATTGTCAGATAATTTTTTTTATTATTTCTTAATGTAGCTTTTTTGACATACTCAGCGTTTTGGTTCTGGAATGATTAACAAAGAGAGTGCAGGTGGTATCATAGGCACAAAGTGAAATTATCTCCTGGCTGTCGCTTCTATGCATGCTGAAATCATTGTTTGAACTCTAATTTTTGTAGACAATCCTGAGTAACTACAAGCTCATTTTCCTTTTCCTTCAACTGTGATATTTATTGACCTATAAATTACTCCTATAATTTTGTTTCTCTAGTTGTGCTGCTGTGACAGCACCTTTTGGTTACAATAATCTCACTAATAGCTGACACTAATGTGTACTGTGTACATGTGAACCCGAGGCAAAAGTATGACTTGCATCAGAAGCGATGACATATCAAATCCTGGTAAAATCAGTGGAGATAATTACATACACTTTTCCTCATAAAGCTTTCTCAGTACTTCTCTGGGATGGATTGAGATGTGAATTACTTGCTCCACCCTTGCCAAAGGGTTGCAATAAAGAGAGATGCCAATGGCTGTGGGGGTCCAGTGGCTGCTCCAGAATTTAGGGAGGGGGACACCCCCTTAACTGTATTCACACAAATGCACATAGCCAGGGAAACAAGCAGGAGGATCGTGAGCACCGTGTGCTGTCGCAAACCTGCAGTGTTGTGGGAACAGCTGAAATGTGGTGGGACAATTTGCACGACTGGAGGGCGGTGGTTAATGGGTTGTACTTCGCCTGGTGGTGGGTAACAAACCGGGTACTGCAGGGGTCTGTCCTGGGACCCGTCCCATGTCACAGCTTTATCAGGGATCTGGAGATGCTGGACTGCACTCTCATCAAGTCTGCAGGTGGCAGCAAATGGGGGGATCAGTCGATGAGCTCAAGGGCAGGGCTGCTGTTCGCAGGGACCAAGACAGGCTGGAGGAACGGGTCAACAGGAGCTTTAGGAAATTCAGTGGGGGCAAATGCATAGTCAATAACCCCTGGAAATGGGTTGCCCTGTGAGGAGAGGCTGAGGGACCGGGCCTGGCTTGGCGTTGGGAAGAGACGGCTCTGGAGGGGACTAACAAGGGCCCCACAGCACCTACGGGGAGGTGGTTGAGAAGAGAGACAGACAGACAAGGAACATTGGCTGAAACAAGCAAGAGAGGTTCAGATGGGATATGGGCTTTTCCCCACTGGGCCAGCAGAGCAACCTCCCCATTTAGCCCGAGTTATCCCATGATAGTTGACTGAGCACTGGCAGAGGTTGCCCAGAGAGGTGGTGGAGCCTTCATCCTTGGAAATATTTGAAAGCTGTCTGGAGGTGGATCTGGGCAGCCTGCTCTAGGTAACCCTGCTTTAGCAGGGGGTTGGACAAGATGACCTCCAGAAGTCCCTTCCAATCTCAACTACTTTGTGATTCTCTGATCCTATGATTCTATCTAGGGGATGTAATTTTAGGACAAAATGTAATATTAGAGAGGCTTTTATTCTGTGTGCTATAGATTCTCTGAAATAGCCAGAACCTTGAGACTGTAAACATATCCTCTTCCAAAAATTTCAAAATTTGTTCCCAAGTACATGTTCTAATCATTGCAAGATTAGAATTGGTGTTTTCCACCTCTTATGTGCATGATGCAACCACAGTCCTGTCAGCTCTTGCTTTGTAATTACAAATGATATGTTGCTGACTGCACTCTTGTTGGATGACCTAAATAGGATTTCAGCGCAGTTCTGCCAGTTACTGTATGTACTTTCAGGTCTAGACTCAATAAGTTCGCTGAACATTGGAGCCAGGGCCATGGCACCCTCACATCTTGGGTGTCTTGGAACGTGCAACGCAGCAGGGCTGAAGGACCCGCTCCTCAGTTCTCACTAGTTGGGTAGTCAGTTGGTTAACCAAGAAACCTAGTGTAGGACACATGTCACTGCATATGCATACCTATATGCATGCATATGCACTACTTATAATTAATCAGTGGTAATGTTATTTTACACTTTATAAGCACTTTAGCAATCTACTTATGTCTGGTGCTAGAATGCACTAGATCCTAGCAGCAGATATTCCAACTGATTTCAGCTATCAAATCCAAAATCATGGCTAAAACTCTGGGTTTGAAACTTCTCAGCTGTTTGCTCTTTGGTGTTCTTCCCTATTGATATTTCCATGTTTCAGCGAATGCTCTTGTCACAAATTGAGAGCTCGATAAAATATAATGCCCTGTAAGAATACAGATTATATGAAGGCCAAATTTATTCCATGAGCCCAAGGGGATAATTTGCTTTTCATCTCTTCCTTCTCTCTCAAAATATAAAGCTACCAATAAATGGTATGTAAAGGAGACCAGAGCAAACTGAAGAGTTAAAAGTTTGCAATTTATTAACTCGAGCATGAAAGCACAGAAAATAGGCAGGGGCTCAAGTTAGTTGGGAAAGAATTCTCAACCTATTGCATTAAAACATGGTTTGCACTAGTCTAATGAGTTTTCTACCAAATGAGGCATGAAACATACTGCCAGAATATAAAGTCGGTAAAATACCCAAATTACTGTATAATGTCATTATATGTTTTATCTTATTGGGGAGCTTGTACAGAATACATTATCTTTAAATTCACACAATCTGCAAAACCAGAAAAAAAAAAAAGGATTTTTTTTTATGAATGTGCCATTCAGATAAGTTGCTAATAAAACAAGATCAAAACCTACTGATATCCATAAGAAAAAAATGTATTTACAACATTCGCAAGAACACATGAAACGAATTGTTTAGTAAAAATATCAATTCAATTTTCTATTTACAGTTCTTGTTTATTCAGACCTATAGAGAAACGCACACAAAAGTGGGAAGTATAGCACTGCACAGAAAATATCTTTTCTAAAATTGTTCCAAATAATTAAGTACTGCAATATCATGAATTTAATGTTAACACATATCAAATAATATGCAGAGATTTGCTTCAAAAATGAATCTTGATTATTTTAGAATGCTATGTTTTGTAAATATTTAAAGAGGGAGGATTGTTTTCTTCTAGTAAGGAATTGTGCTAAGTTGCAAGTGGTATTTTTGCATGGCTAAAGGAGTTGGTGATTAAAATAAAAAAAAAAAAAAAAAAAAAGGAAAAATGATCTTGAGTTGTTTGTTCAGAGTCCTATTTCTGTTTCTGTCCCTAAGGGACCTCATTGCAACTGTAAGACAATTGGATGCTTTTGAAATTAATGGAATTTCTATTACATCTCACGAGGCTGGAATTTGTCTGCTCCAATCTCCTCAGACACAAGAGTAGATTGTCTGCTCAAGTATTCTCCCTTTGACTACTCCTGAATTCCATTTTTCGGTGGTTTCATTACAAACTGCACCCAGAAGCTTCCTAGAATTGACTACAAGTCAGTGTATTGCATCAATTACTGCAATGTGATGAATTAAATCTTCATTTATCCTAAATGCCAATAGGCAGCTCTGAATCTTTCCTGCATGGCCAAACATTGCTTTAACCACAGGCAGAGCTCTGCCTGCATTGTCGAGGCTGGTTCACTCTTTTGCATCCTTTTGCTGTTATCTGTTGTTAAAACAGTTGTGTTTCTGTCAGCCGGCTGTTTAACAGATGACTGTCCATCAACCTCCCCAACATCCCTTTATCTGCCTAATAATACAGAGACATTGACAGACACTGCGTTCATTTTTAACACGTCCCGGGTGTTTTCCTTCTAGACATCTTTGGAAATAGAGTGCTGTTGAACTCTGTGGCCAGCTATAACATTCATTAAAAATTAATTTCCTACATGCCTGGTATTTTCCTGATTTATGTGCTTCTGAAGGCATTTTGATGTGTTCTTGTGCATGGGTAGATTTCCAGGCTTCACATCAGTATGCTAAATTGGAAGTAGGATTGAGGGCCTGCAGTTTGGCCTTACCAATTAGTAATGTTTTTCCCTTCTGGGGGGGAAAAAAAAAAATAATCTGTCACTTTCAAAGTATGATGCAATCTGGTTTCTCCTATTGCACGGATTTGTCTTAATGGAGTGCTTTATCTTGGGAGAGGATGTCGGAGGGGAAGAGCGGGGGCCGCGAGGAGAGGAGGCTTGTTTGGGTTAAACTACCAGGGGCCTGGTAAAATGTCCACCAAGGGGAAAGAGGAGAGGGGAAAACGTGTTCTCCTGAATCTTTATGGACCTGATAAATCAAATCTTGTCGTAGCTTTAACCCTATCTTTTGTTGGCCACAGCTTGTAAATCAGCTTCTCTGCTACCGGGAAGAGCAATGTCTTTATTTAAAATCCAGTTATTCTAATGTGCAGTCAAGGTAGGCAGTGCCAGTGTTGTATCTGCTTACCCTGTGTACGTGCTGGTTCGTCAGTGCCAAACAGAAACACACCCTCGTTTGACACCATCTTAGAAAATGATCAAGTCTGCATTTTCTTTGACTACACAAACTGCACCTTAACATAAAACCCTGACGACGGTAGTTGTTTTTATTGGCACTCTGTTTTACTTTAAGATGGTCCAGAGTCAATCGCAGCACAGGCTGCCAAATATTTTTTAAAATCTTTGACATTTGTGGCATGTGGCTTTTGCTATTGAGCATTCTCTCTTGTATTTATTTTTAGAGCGAAAATGTGATTGACACATAATCTTTTGGGTCTAAATCCAGCCTGCTTTTCTCTTGGGTTTGCCTCGATTACTCCCTTTGTTCTATTCATGAACTAATTGCAGAAGGCTTGCTTTGTCACTGAAAAGAGAGTAATACCTCACCAGACACAGGCATCTCTTAATGCACGTTTCTTTGGTCGTCTTCTTCTGTCTTCTCTCACATAAATTGCGGTTTCCTCTAATGTCAGAGTTTCTCTTTTCTGTGACCTTCTGGAGATGATACAGATGTCCATCCAACACAAAAAAGATCAATGTGACTCTGGGGGAAACCACACTGGAAAAGGTAAGCAACTTCTCAGATAACTTAGTGCAGGAAGAGCATCTGTAGGGATGATCCAGCGCTCTGAGCACAATGATTTCCATGCCCCATTGGTTTTGATCTCAGACTTTCCATAAAAGACCCCTGCAGCTGAACATATGCTGAAGAATATTGTCACTGCTACAGTTCACCGGATTTTCAGTTCTGATGATGCCATCATAGCTGCCATCATAGTTGATATTTAACACTGCAGTTTCATAATTTTCATTTATTTTGTTTGAGATGTAGCTAAAAGCAACTGATTGTTTCCCAGGGTGAATAACATCTCTCTGCTTTGGAAGTCCTCAAGAAGCATCATGTCACAGCATCTGAGCTTGTTGGCTACGTGCTATTTTTATTTGCGAATTGCTGTTGTTCAGTGAACCTAATGAGTTCTGAAATTTGATCTGTCTGGTTATTCCATCACCTGTACTGCAGCCCTCATTTCCGAGACACAGAAAGCTGGTTTTGTAACTTTATGTTTTTTGCAGAACTTCTTGACTCAGAGCCTCCCCAGAGCCTTCTCCGGCTTTTGCCATTCTTACTGGTACAAAGTTTATTGATTTTTACATGCAATGTGCAAGAGTGGTGACTTTGCCCTGTTCCTTTCACTGAAGTCTTATGATACTCATCTCTCAACCCCTGAACTCCGTCTGTGCAAACACAGAGTCTTTCAGACAGACATCTGTGCTGGGGAAATGGCTCAGAAAGCTGGCCGTGTTGGGTAATTGGGACTAAATCTCTTGTCCCACAACTTCTTCCTTCTGTGCTCCCCCAGGGAGATGATACAAAAGGAGATAGCCTGCTGTTCACCAGAAGTAATTTTCCTCAGGTGCAAGGGTTTGGACCAGTGACAGAAGGTATCCCCTCACCTAGCCAAGGGGTGGGGAACCTGGTTTAATCTGGTTTAAGAACACTACCCTGTGGGAAGCCTCCATACCTCTCTGCGTTGCAGCAGGACTTCCTCTTCCACTAGCCAAAATCCTAAGAGGGCTACTCCACATAGGCCCTTCTAAAGCCGCTTCTTCCCTCAGAAGTAGCTCAACAACAATTTAGGAGGGAGTTTGTCCATGTATCTTTTGATTTCCGACAGGTATTAAAGTGTGGGATGCAGAATGAAAACTCTCTTAAATAGTGTCCCTTGTCCATCCACTAAAAAAATATTTCCAACTGTGGGAAGATTATTTTTTTGGAAATTAGCTCATCCAGCAGAAGTCCTTTTATTTTTGTATTCAGGTGTCTTAGATGGTAAATAAGGCTGACGCACTTATCAAAAGTGTTCAAGATTAGTTAAGCTGGTCCTGGTGCAGGTTAATGGATTTCAAATACAAAGTAGCTAATTTAAAGAGCCTTCAGGCTTTTTCTGCACTGTGGTTTAGAATCAAACTTATTTTTCACAAAAGCTTAATTTTAGAAGATAACTTTTTTTTTCTATTCAGCAAAATGTAAATTGCACTAGGTAATAACAATAATTGTCTATGAAAAAATGCTTCTTCATTTGGCACTGTTTAGCACATTCTAATGAATTGTGGTAATAAAGGCATCTTTCTTGTGCTTTATGGTATATGAAAGTAATGCCTTGAAGGGACAATACAAATGGATACAAAGCTGCCTGTAAGCAGTATCTTCTGTAAACATTTTTAAGTTAATTACATAGTAGACCATAATGAATACCAATCAAAAAGACAGATACTATGTTTTCCCTCGTAGGTAAGATTAAGGCATGTTGAGGTTCTAAATAGCTATAAGCATTTTAAAGGAAATATTTTTTTATTGGTGAAAGGTTGAAGTTGGATGGCTAATGGTGCTAAGCTCTCTTCCTCTAAAGGATTAAAATTAATCATAAGTCAAATTTTGTAGTTAACGGTTAATTGGAACACAGGGGAGACTACAAATACATAGGTTGTAATATTTTTTCGCTCCCCTGCTGTATTTTGTACTGGGAAGTGGTAATTGGTGGGGAGCAGTACACATGACCTAGAAGTCTACATTTGTCTCTGCAGGATGAAAGGGCATTAAAAGCATAATGAGAGAGGAGAGATAAATGGATGGGGGCAGGATCTCGCTCTATTTCTATACCGTTATTTTACCAGTAGAGTGGATTCCGTGGCATACTGAAATACATCTGGAGTAAAAACAGTGAAATATGCAAGTGGCTTGCTTACAAAGTTCTGTGCATTGCACAGTTAAAAAATTACTGCAAGTATTCTGAGTGTCTTGAAGTTATTTCCGGTGATTTTAACAGTGTAAAGACTTTTTAAAGGAACTTACAATCCCAGAGTATGCTCAATGGATATGTATATTCATAATACATCATTGGTAGGATATTGCTCAGTGAACAAAATAGAATAATGTTATTCTTTTCCAAATGAGAAAACAGAAATATGGAAATTGCCTTAGGGGATCAGACCATCAGTCCAGTATTTTGTCTAGGAGCTGTCAGTGCTAGCTGATTAAATGCCTAATCCTCTCTCCGCCAACAACAATGAAACAAATCCTCAAAGAAAAACTTGACTATTCATATATTTTTCTGTAACTACCATTACATAGAAATTGCCTTAAAATACATGTAAAATTGGCATTATATTCACAGCACTGTCAGGAAATCCCACAGAGGACTTAAGAGAGGATCTTTTGGAGGATGATTAGATTCAGCAGCGAAACAGAAGCAAAGAAGTGAGCAGTGGCAGATGCTGAGCTGCTCCCCGGCGGTGGGGTGGGATGTGTGGCCTGTAGGAGAGGTAGGAGCAAGGAAGGTGAGGCAAGCAGCCTGCATTACTCTCAAATTATTCCTGTATTATAATTGATTTGTTTTGAAGAAGTGTATCGGGAAGCTGCTCTGAGGAATAATGCATGCATAGTGACCACTGGTTCGTTATCCCTCATTTAACAGTGGGCTTCAAACCAATGAAGACCTACAAAAATGCAAGCTATTTTGAATTAGGACGTGAAATCTGCACTACAGGGACATTACTCTTCTTTACAGAAGTTCCTGCCAACTCTGAAGTATACTCCTATATATTAATAAACTAGCAAAGAAGTAGAAAAAAATTAACACCGCACCTTCCTGAGTTTGAACATTTAATCTTTTTCTTTTCTCAAGGTCACTTCCATTACTGACTTTTTTAGTTTAATGTGAAGTTGACTGCGTCCCACCAAAAATTCTATATTTTGTAATTAAATCACCAGCAGGCACAGTGGTGGTTGGATATATTTGGCTAAGAATATTGATGCCTGATTTCTTGCTGCAACAACATGCATGTGTATAAAGTTCAGCAACATGAGTTCTTTGTCTCTGAACATTGTACAATCAATATTCTATTACTGCAGCGTGAGCTCTGCTGCATTGTAGCTAAATTAGTGTGTAAGACTCAAGAATGCAACAATGGAAAGAATTCTAATTTCTATATATAAAATGCATGTAAGCTGTTTATTTTAGCTGTAACAGCTCTGTTCCAGTACCTGTTGCTTCAGGTACTATTTATGCAATTTCATTAAATAGGAATTTGGGAAGTTTTAATTTATTTTCCTTGGGATTTTCTTCAGTAATAATTTCAAGAAGCATCGTATTCTTCCCGATGACTTTGTTCAAATTCTTTCTGCTTGTTTTACTTTGTATGATGATGTCTACAGGATCGGGAGGTCCGTTATACAGGCTTTGCTACAGACTGCAACTCTTTTGTGGTACAAAACCAACCCAACCCAGAGGTTTGGGGATAAGAAAGATGAGTTGCTCCCCAAGACCAACGGGAAGGGTGCAAAGCTGTTACAACGCGGATTATTCAGGCAGCAGGCGCTGCTGTATGTCACCCCTACAGACAAGCCAGGACTGGCTTTCTATACATCCAACATAGGCAGCTGCCTGCAGGAGCAGAGTGCTGAAGGTAGCAACCTCAGCTAACTTCGGTGGGAAGTAGGGGAGGCAGAGAGAGAAAGAGAAAAGCCTTCACCTGCACCCCCCTGGGACTTCCCACGACTCTCCTGACCTCTTTTGTCTGGAGCCTCTAAAATCTCTTATCCACCCAACTCATTCTGCCACTACCGTTGAACTGAATTTTGAATTTATTTGGTCATTTTCTTTGGAGGATAGGAGTCAAGTTTGTCCCCACAGCCTACAAGTCCTGCTTTTACTCTCCTTGCTGTAACCACCTCATGTGTGCAGGTATTTCACTGGTGTCTTTGAACAGATGCTGGGCTGCTCTGCTTTGCTCCCTTCTCCATCCCAAATCCTCAGACAAAATATAAGAAAAGTGTTGTTGTGGGTTTTTTTAAGGAAAACAGGATATATATGCCTGTCTCTCAGTTTCAAAGTGTCAAAGCACTACACCATGGGTTCAGTGTTTGAGTGGAGTTCCCTTCTAAAACCAGAACTCGCAGAGAGGAGAAGAAGGATCATTTCACTGGGTGTGCCATTTAGAGGACAGCGCTCGGCACTCACCGCTGCCCTCCTAACACCAGGAAAGTATTGGCGAAGGCAGTGCTGCTGCTGCAACCTTAAGCCATCCTGGAGAGTTTCACTGGTGGCAGAACTGATGAGTGGTAAAGGTTGAGAGGACCTTGACAGGCCACGGAGTCCAGTCACCTGCCCAAAGGCAGGATCAGCCAGAGCTGTACAGTTCCCTACAGGTGCTTGTCTAACTTATGCTTAAAGCCTCCCATGGGAAGATACGACGAGGTCCTCGCCCATGTTGTACTTGTGTTTTACTGTACCACCATGGCTTAACAGAAGCATTCGTCTGTGCTGATAGCTGATATTCATGCTTATAGATCTTATTTGCCTTCAGTTTATACCTGTTATTTGCCTTCTTTTGCGACTTCGTGACATTGTTGACTCAAGTTCAGATGGTAATTCATAACACCAAATCCTTTTCTCCGTGGTGACTGCCGCAGTGGTTATTGTACACTCTGTATTTATGTAGTGGATTATTCCTACTTAAGCAGATACCTTTATTTATTTGTCCTGACTGCAGTGCATCTTTTTTCTTCCTGACCATTTTTCATATTTGGTAAGAGGCTTTAGATTAGAATTCTAATCTTGTCCCCTGGTGTGTTTGTAACCCCTCCTGTGGCACACCTAGTATGTATTCCTTCATCCAAACCGTCGGTGCAAGCATTAAGTTGTGCAAGCATGAGACCCAGGGCAGACCCCTAGGGAATCCATTAGATCCACCTCTTCAATGTGGTCGCACACCTTCTAATCTGTGCTTGCTTGTGGGAGTCATGCGAGGCGATGTCAAAAACCATACTGAAATCGAGGTATTTCAGAGGTAGTGCTTCTCCCCTGTCTGTGAGAACCAGTACTCTGTCACAGGAAGAGAGGAGATTATCTTGACTTGATTTGTTCCTGACTGCTATTTATCTCATTGTTATTTTCTAGGGGCTTATACACCGATTATTTCCTTCAGTTTTTTTCTAAGAAGAATGTCAGCATTACATTTGCCTTATTTTCTGGAATATCTCTCCATCCTCCGTAAGATCTCGGTGGCAACTGCTAATGCTTCTGAGGTTGTTCAAATACTTCTTTTTCACACATGAGAGTGAAATTCATTAGGCCCAACTGATGTGAAAATAGCTAATTTATCAAAGCATTTTCTAGTCTGTTCTTCCCCTGCTGCAGCATCTTGGTTCTTACTCCTTTCTCACCGGTGCTGGTTATACTAACTGCCTGACATGAGAGTGGCATTTTTTTCTTTCTTGGCAACATTGGACCATAAATGCCTACTTACCACAGAGCATGAATCCTTTCCTTGGGCTTCCATTTCAATATGCTTGTTTTCTCTTGCTTGTGATATCTCATTTTGGACCTTGGTCTTTGCACTTTTTTTCCTTTTGTCTGCGTATGCTCTTTCAAACTCCTCTGTATTAGTTCTGCCTAATTTACAGTTTCTATGTGATTTGATTTTAAGATCGCTGAAGGACTGATCATTTACCCACCTACCCTTGTTCAGTTTATTCTCTTTTCTGCATGAGATAGTTTCCCTCTCTTCAAGGAACTTTAGATTTATTGGATCTTAGCCATTAGTTCTCACAATTTCTTAAAATTTGCCTTTTTCAAGTCTGTTGTTCTTAGTTAGCTGGACAGTTCTGCTTATCTATTATTTCGCTTATGCTGTCATCCAACTTGCACGTCAAATGCAAGGTAATATCTACTGCTCTTTCTTCCTGTGCACTTCTCCTATAGAAGCTGTGCTTAGAATCATAGAATGGTTTGGGTTGGAAGGGACCTTTAAAGGTCATCTAGTCCAACCCCCCTCTGCAATGAGCAGGGACATCTTCAACTCGATCAGGTTGCTCAGAGCCCCGTCCAACCTGACCTTGAGTGTTTCCAGGGATGGGGCATCTACCACCTCTCTGGGCAACCTGGGCCAGTGTTTCACCACCCTCATCGTAAAAAATCTACCCTTTTTTAGTTTAAAACCATTACCCTTTGTCCTATCACTACAGGCCCTGCTAAAAACCCTGTCCCCATCTTTCTTATAAGCTCCCCTTAAGTACTGGCAGGCTGCTGTAATGTCTCCCCGGAGCCTTCTCTTCTCCAGGCTGAACACCCCCAACTCTCTCAGCCTGCTCTCAAAGGAGAGGTTCCATCCCTCTGATCATCTTTGTGTCCCTCCTCTGGACTTGCTCCAACAGGTCCGTGTCCTTCTTATGTTGCCCCCCCCCGAGCTGAAGGCAGCACTGCAGGGGGGGTCTCACCCGAGCGGAGCAGAGGGGCAGAATCCCCTCCCTCGACCTGCTGGTCACGCTGCTCTGGACGCAGCCCAGGACACCGTTGGCTTCCTGGGCTGTGAGCGCACGTTGCCGGCTCGTGTCCAGCTTTTCATCCACCAGTACCCCCAAGTCCTTCTCCGCAGGGCTGCTCTCAATCAGATGCTTGTGTTCTAGAGAAGTGAACTAGTTCACTAGGTCTTCTGCAGCAATTAAATCAGAAGTGTAATGACTTTAAGACTTCCTTCTCCTGCTTATTCACCACATTTCTTGTATTACTGCATGGACATCAAAAGTCATTCCTGGTAGCTTCATTATGAATAAACCTAAATCATGAGCCCTTCCCTTGATAACTTTATGAAGTACTTGTTCATAGGTGGTGTTGCAGCTGTGAAGTCCTTTCTTTTTGCCTCCTTCTCTTTGAAAAGGAGCATGGCACAGTGTTTCTATGCTCTTCACAAATGTGAATCCTAGAGCCTTTTTCCTAATGCATGGTGAGATTTCCATGAACTGACATGGCCAAGGCTCTAAGCAACCTGCTGCCCTGGTGAGAACTACGTTGAACTCATAGCAGTGGCTCTCTGAGGCTGTAATGAGAGTACCTAGGTTTACAAATATAGAAGACTAAACCAGATTGCCAAAGGAGCCTAAAAATCGTGAACAAGTTTTTACAATCCTGAGATTCTGCTATCTAGCAGCACGTAATTACTAATAGTTAAAGAGGCAGGAGAGGTATTAAAAGTTTTGTTAGCGCTTGTTTGATGTCATCTATCTAAATAAGTTCATTTCACCCCTCCTGTGCTCATGCTGCAGATAATGCCTTTCTACCGTACCATCATTTATTTATTTTTATTGATTTACTCACTTCACAGAATTACTGGGTGAAAGAAAAACACCTATTTGCAATCTAATCAAGCAAACAAATATAATTATAGTTATCTGGTGTTTTCTTACTTGCAGTTGTCTTATCTGCCTTTGCCTTGATTGTTTTCTTGTTTGCTAATCGTAAATTCAAGAAAGTGAGCTTTAGCTGGAACCCCCTCTCCCCAACAGATGCTAGACTAAATGCTTAAAACAAATAAATTACAACAACAGGAAGATCAAGACCAAAACCCCCATAATTTTTAGCTGAAGGTTGTCTTTATGTTTTATGTCCACACTATCTGCCACAGGGCACAAGCACTGGCTGATCTGCAAGGGCCACTACAGTGACGTTATTTGTTTTATGCAGGTTTCAAACAACTATCACTGAGCAGCCTGGTAGTTTTTCCAAATACTTTCCAGGGACATTATGGCCACTTCTAATGTATTTAATGAAATAGGCCAAGGACTGTTCTCTGTCCCTCACAGTGTGGTTGCTCTCACCATATCTAACCTCACTTCTGCCCCAAGATGAGTTTGTTGTGTTCTAAGTTTCTACGTGGACTAGTCCCAAACATGTACCATCCTTCCGATCATGCCTGTGTATTACCTAGGAGCGTACTGACTGGCATGAGACAAAGCCATGCCAAGGGCACTCAGATAGTTAAACAAAACAGATGTATGGGCTGGGAAACTACTTTTATACCCACTGCTTTTTTGTATATACAAATCCAAGAAAATGTATCTCATCAAGATGATGTTAGTGATTCCATGACATCCTTGTTGAAAGGGGAAGCTGCTTTCATTGTTACAAATGAAAACTTAATTTTAAATAACTTCTAAAACTCTGGTTTTCCAGAAGTTTTACCTAACACATAATTGGAAGACAATGATTTTCCTAGAAGAGTGAAAAATGTAATGACAAGTTGCTATTCTCTTAATAAAATTCAACAATAACAACTGTGTATTTCATCAGAGTGGACAAATAAGTGTTCAAAGAACAATTTATGTTTAGAACAACAGCTGAATATCAAGAGAAAAATGGAGAGAGCTGTCAGCTTCTTCCCAGGCCGTGTTTTAAATGCGAATAGACAAAACACTAAAAATATGCTGTTCTGTTTATGCAGGGCAGTGAAACAAAAATGACATATTAGATTTTGCATTTCTATCTCTTTAACTCGAGTGATTCAACTCTCAGTTTTGGGATAAAAAAAGTTTCTATGTAGAATGAAATGGACAGACATGGGGGTTTTTTTCTGTTTTTATTTTATTTCATTTATTTAGCATTTCATATTTTTAGCTTGAAAAAATTTGTTTTTGCCATGGTACCACTGAGAAGGACATTTTTTTGTTGCAGGATGGCCTGGGAGATATAGACCAGACCTACATATTGCCTGGTGCAGCACTCTGTTCTCAGCAGTTGTTTTGACTATGTGGGACTTTGTCTGAAGTTCAACGATATCAGTGGAGATGAGTGCAAGCCTAAAATGAACCGGCTATGAGAACAACTTCTTCCCCTGCTTTGGCTCTTTCTCTTGTAGTATATCAAGCCAACCCACTTGTGTAGATCAAAAAAATTCTCTGTGTGATCCTGCTCAGCCTTTTTCTCCTGTCAACGTGACATGGGGCCCTGCCTTGTCCTGTTAGCGATGTCAGCCTTGATCATCTGCTCTCCTGCATGTGAATACCGGTGTACATCGTGCTGCACTCTGTCTGCTTAAAGAAGAAAACTCACATTGTGGTTTCATTTTTCCAATGCCATATTCTCCTTCGTCCGTGACTGAGAATCTCATTTTCGTCACCTGTTTATGCCTGGGGGCATTATGAATTACGATTGCTGGTTGCTAAGGGTAAAGCAATGTGACGGGGCTTGAGCCAGTCTGGAGGTTCAGTGATGCCTCCAGGGCAGTTCGACCCTCTCACTCTCTGTCCCATTTTCTTCCCTTTTACCTACAGTTCTTCGCCTTGCCATCCTGACCTCTCTGTTGAGCTGGCTCTGTGCTTCCTCTGATCCTCCTGCAAGCCAATGCAAACTTGCTCAACTAGGAGAAAATCAATCTAGTGAAAAAAAGCGTTTTTCCCTTCTGTGTTAGTGAGTTGGTTACTGCTCGTTCAGATGTGCTCTAGAGGCAGCATGGTGGGGGCAGGAAAGATGATGTAGACTGGAATGTATGTTTGCGTGGGGACTTGGACTTCTTTTCTGATAACAGCAAACATTAAATGGGCTCATCTGCATCACTTAACTCCAAACTCAGAACTGACTCAGACACACGCACAATTTACTTAAGAGTAAGACATTACAGTGTATCAGCTGAATGGCAGTAAGGTACAATAAACTCAGCCATGGATGAGACCCTTGTACTAGCTCCAGTTATTTGAATGATAACTCACTGATAAACGCAGCACTTGAACTTTGGTCAAATTCCCTCATTCAGTAGGTTATTTGGAATTGTAGCCTTCGGTCAGCAGAAAAATCAATGGATGAATTCCAGTCTATATGTAATTTGGCTAACAACCTTGTGCTTTAACTTAGATGCCCCTCATGCTTAGGCAGATAAAATTTGCCTCTGGAGACATCACCTTCTTTCTGTTGATTAGAGAAGGAACTTTGATCTTTACATCTAGAACACTGAAAGAAGTGTAAACTGGGTGCCTAAGACTGGGTGATAGGAGCCTGCTCATTGAGCATTCAAATAAAGATAGTTCACAGAAACAGAGAAAGGCAGAGGTTGGAAGGCACCTCTAGAGATTGCTTGGTCCAAAATTGCTGCTCAGGGCAGGGTCACCTAGAACAGGTCAGCGCTGTGTTCAGTCAGGTTTTGAATATCTCCAAGGATGGTGATTCTACAACCTCTCTGGGTTCCAGTGTTCGATCACTCTCACAATTAAGAAGTTTTTTCTTATTTTTAAATAGGCTTTCTTGTACTTCAGTGTGTGCCCACTGACTCATGTCCTTTCACTGGGCACCACTGATGAGAGTCTGGTTCTGTTTTCTTTACCCCTCCCCATGAGTTATTTATACACCTCATTCATAAGATCCTCCTGAGCCTTCTCTTCTCCAGGCTGAACAGTCCCAGCTCTCTCAGCCTCTCCTTGCATGACAGATGCTCCAGTCATTTAGTCACCTTTGTTGCCCTTCACTGGACTCACTCCAGTATGTCCATGTTTCTCTCGTTCTGGGGAGCCCAGAACTGGATGCAGCACTCCAGATGTGTCTCACCAGCGCCAAGTAGAGGGGAAGTATCACCTCCCTCAACCAGCCGGTGATGCCCTTCCTCATACAGCCTGGGAGGACGTTGGCTGCCTTTGCTGGAAGGGTGCTTTGCTAACTTATGTTCAGCTAGTTGTCCACCAGGACCCCAAGGTCCTTCTCTGCAAAGCTGCTTTCCAGCCGCTTGGTCCCCAGCATATACTGTGTCAGGGATTTGTCATCGATGTGCTGCAGAACCCTCCTGGATTTCTTGTTTTCTGCTGTATTGTCCTTCCAGCAGATGTTGGGGTGGTTCAAGTCCCCCGTGAGGACAAGGGCCGGTGAGTGTGAGACTTCTTCCAGTAGCCTGAAGAAGGTCTCAGCTACTACTTCTTTATGATCAGGTGGTCTGTACCACAACGTCAATAACTTAGTGTAGATAATAATTTAGAATCAGGTAATTTCACTGTGGTATGGAAACATTTTAGATGTTACCAGAAAGAATTATTCTTTCGCTAATCATCAAAAGAATTATAAAAGAAAAACTGAAGAATGAAATGTGAGTGACACAACTGGGTAAGAGTCTCCTAAGAAGCCACCTGATTTAAGTGCAATTTTTTTACTATATGTCATTATAATATATCCTAGGTATATCCTTACTACATTGTTGATTAATAATTTAAAAGAAAACTTTCCAGGGCAAGGAACAAGTCTTCCTTTGTGTTTTGTATGGGAATTGTATTGATGCTGTAAACTATTAACAACTGTTCAGTTAGCTCAGCAAAAATGACTGAATCTGCAGAGTAACTCTGTGTAAACTCCACTCGTCCTTGAGTTTTTTTCTCATTTAAATATTCTGTGTATGCAAGATAGTCTACAGAGGACAATGCAAATACATGCACATTGCATAAACAGTGTGATGTAATAGAAATGAAAGGCAGGGAACTAGGATAAAAACCTTCAAATCTGATAAAAGATGGTAAGCAATATAACACAGGACAATAGAATTAGGATGATGAAATACTGTACTAAGAAGGTAAAATGATTTGATAGGTGGGATGTGGTTAATGAGGCAAGGCTTTATAATTGCAAAACTAAAATATTAGGACAGGGCAACGGATAGAAGGAAGTAGGACAGCAGTGACTGAGAAATCTTAGTGGTAAGGGTTTTAATTCTTCACTGTGGCACTAATAATCCTTGATAGATGTTGCTTTGAGATTCACGCAGATATGGAAACTTTAGCCCTAATTCCTTGGTTTCTGCGGCTTTCTTTTATTTTACTCTGCAGAACAGCGATACCCTGTCGAACAGGGAGCTCCGTGCCGTGACGGATCGGCTGGGGCAGACCTCATTGCAGTGGTTTCAGACACCGCTGCCGCCAAGCCCTTCGCTCCTCTGCGAGCTGTTCCTCGCCCGTCTGCGGCACGGGAGCACCGAATGTAGGTAAAAAAGCAGTCGCTCTGTGTCTGACCAGAGGTCTGGCTGTCTCCAAATCCTGCTCTCAGCCGTGGCCGAGCGCCGGGGTGGATATGTGATGGCACCTGGCTGTCGCTGTTCACCAGGAGGGATAAGTTTGCACTGGCACGTCAGGCTGAGCTGCAGCCAGGAGGGAAGGCGTTGGGCTCCTTCGTGCCCGACCGTGGGCAGGGACGTGCCAAGGAGGGGCAGGAAGGACAGTGGAAGATCTTCTTTTGTTTAAAGCACACGAGCTTTTGTTTAAAACTAATGAGACATTCAAAACAAGCCTCCCTGAGGAGAGCAGATCGTGAAAGGAGATATTACTGCAGATGAAATAGTACGAGTGACATCCTGTCACTGCAGAAATCGGTGATAAATGGCCATCTCCTTACCCCTAAAATCTATAAAGAGCACATGTTAGTGTGTGGCTAACAACGTGGTTGTGAAACCATGCAGGGGAAAGCTTTTAATTACCTCATTTCTTCCATATAATCCTAGGAAACTGGTTTTCTTAGGTGTGTAAAAGTTTGTGGGATTGAAGCCTAACAGTTAATTGTATGGGATGTGTGTTAAATCGGTAGAGCTGGGCATTTAATTTTACACTTGCATTAATACCTGTAATGAAAGTGTAGGAGGACTGTGTGTCTCTAAAGGCAAAAGCGATGTCAATACCACAGTACTGTGTAATGATGAAAAAGCTGCATATGAGTTGATTAGGGTTCCAGTTAAACATGAAGGTACCTATTTTGGTAGAGCTTCCATGTCAAAAGCATTGAAAGTTCAGTCTGGAAAAACACCTAAAGAACATGAATATGTTTTCCAACCGCCTAAGCTGACTGCAAACCCAAATTCTTGGGACTTCCTCTTTCCAAAAGTGCTGAGCATACCATTAGGACCAGCTCATGCTTTATTTTGGCTCTGATCTTGTGCATTCTTCCAACACGAGAAAATACTGGAAATCAAATGGAAATGAAAAGGTGGGAGCTTTTTGAAAAATAGAATTCAAATCCAAAGCTCTTCTTTAGTTTTGGATTAAGACTTAAGCTTGGTACTTTGCATGCTTTCAGTTTCTAGCTCCCTTTCCTATGCTGTCACACTGTATTGCTCTCATTACGAAATTAGGGAAGATTCGTGGGTTTTGCGGCTGGGAGACATTTTCTCACATGCAGAAGAACTGAGGAGGTGGACAGTGGAAGCACTGTTTCTGGCAGCAATTAGAAAGAGATATGGGGAACTTGTCTAGGAAAGAAATGACACCAATGTATGGTAAAGATTTACATAATCATTATATGCTTGTTTGGAAATAACTGGGTAGTGTTTATGCAAGTCCTTTATTTCTGTTTTGATAATACTTCTCAGTGAGAGTATAGGGAATGACATAATTTAGAAAAATAAGTGCCCAGCTGTGATTTAGACATGGTATCAAGTCCCTCCATGCTGCCCGGTTCAGGAAATGTCAGTCATGAGAGGATTTAGAGAACATGAAGCACGAGGACATTCCTGGCTGTAATTTTGTGACATAGACAGTGTTTCACAGCAGTCCCTTGTACCTACAGCATCATGCCCAGAGCAGATGGACACCAACATGGCCAGCTCAGTTGCCTTGGCATCGCCTGACCGGTTAAGAAGTTTTAGCCTTGTTTTTGTCTATTCCAAATTAGGGACACCTATAAAATTACCAGATTCTTCTCCAGTATAAGCCTGTAGCATAGCACATAAAACTCTGAGGTGCCCAACATGGGCCTTGGTGCCTGCCTGATTACAGGACTATCCTTGAACTTAGAGAATATGGCTACAGGAAAAAAAAGCAGAGAGTGTGTGTTAACATATGTAAATAACGATTGCAGATATTACTCATGTACATGGTGTAAGGGCTGAACATTTCTTAAAAGCAGGGATCAACACAAGTGTTTTCTCTGCCCTTTCTTTGGTAAATAAATAAGGATTTCTCTGTCCTCTGATTTCCAAACTAGGTCTTATCCAACACTGGGAAAGGTTTGCTGTTATAACTATACTGACAAAATGTTCTAATGCAGGTGCAGATTTATCAGCGAAGGGAGATTGCTTATACCAATTCCCTGAAGAAAATAACGCTGGCAACCTATCCTGTATCCTTGTTTTTCTTACTATAATTAAGCTTGTGCTTGAATTTTTTGGCATAGGCATGAGCACAAAATAACAGGGCTTTAACTGATAATCTATACTGACATTTAAGTTTTGCCCCGGGGGAAAGCACCTCCTTGCCCTCCCACCTTGACTTCTTAATCTGAATTTCTTACAAATGTAGGGAGAGCTTCCACTGTTTTTTTGACACTTTATTTTTGGTGTTGGGTGTTGACTTTTCTCATTTTAACCTTCAGTAAACGGGAAGAGAACAGAAGTTAGGTCTATAGGAACAGGGACAGGAAGGAGACATAATGTTGCCTTGTTCTTCTGTACTACCAGTCCTAACATTTTCTCTCTTTCCACTGCTTTTATCAACTGTGATCAGGAGCAGAAACAAGATTATTTCAGTGTTTGTGAAGCAGAAGCAAAGGAGGCATATTTAGAGGCAGAAATATTTCAGAATAAAGAAAAGAAGTTTGAAGAAACTCATGTTAACCTGCCAGTAACTTTTATTTGAGTAAATAACTTCTCAGCCCTTTGTTACCAAGGTTGTTTAGCCCAGGATACAGCTATTGCCTTGAAATGAACTATTCATTTATCTTTCAAACAATGTTTATTAAATCACTCCTAGAATTTTGCAATAAGGAGAGTGTTAGAGAAAGTAGAAGGTCTCCATCTAGCAAAATCAGGACAGCATGGTCTCCTGTCCTTTAAGATCAAACATAGATTAGTCTCCTGCATTTGCTTCACCCCTCTATGTAAATATGTAAAAAACCCACAGACTGGATTATTAAGTTTACCTTGTTCAGTCAGGCTGGTGACATTGATCCATATGTCAGCCTCCTAGAGTTCTGTAAAAGATAAGATTAGTAAGGAAAAAAAGTTCAAGGGTCAGAGCTTTGGTAAACAGCCAAAGCCGAAGGAAGTCCATTGAGGTGAAATTGCTTAAAGCAGACGTGTCAAGTAGCCATTTAAATTTCAGACCTTGGATTTATAGTGCAAATAGGCAGAGAGAAAAAGCCGTCATTCTGCCTCTGGGCTTTTTATCACTCTTGGACAATACTTTTACCTTGCATAGGACTGGCTTCGGCAGGGTGCTTGCTCCCATCCTTATTGATAGTCCTCTCTAAAAGATTATGCTAATGCTATGGCATTAAGGAGAACTGGGACTGCATTCTTCCCACCAGAGAACCAGATGGCCTTGCAGCCTTTTGCTCATGCATAACCTTTTGCAGAAGTAGAAGGAATTGCAGGGGCGATGCCCATAACTGCAACAGCTGTGGGAGCAGTATGAGCTGTAGCTGTGTCCCTGGAATTAAGGGGAGCCACAGGGTTTGGGAGAGACAAAAATGATCTGGTACCCTGACTGGGACTATGCTCAGCATCTGCCATGCTCCACCTTTCACCTCACTCCTGGATACTTACCTTGTGTGAGTTGCTTTTCTCTTGAGTAGCTGAGTAAAGCGCTTTGCCCACTGAGTAGGTTTAACTTTAAGAACACAGTGAATATACAGAATTCGGAGGACTGTGTAGATTTTGAACTTTGAGAGTGGCTTCTTTTTGAAGCTCAGGAGCACAGACAGAACCAGCTCTTGTTGCTGGCAAGAGTCTTCTGGAATTCCTACCGGTTTAAAAGGAATTGGGGATCACAGGAGGCAAAGAGAAAAGAAACCTGGTCTTCCTTTCAGAGCTGTACATCTCTAATTCCTTTTGATCTTTTGCTCAGAGTTTGATTAAATGTTTGGATGTAGACTGGACTACCTAATCAGAGGCAGTTTGGAATAACTCTGTGCTGGTGCGATGCGCTTCAGTCTGCCTCTGTAATCTTGCAGACCAGGATACAAGGACTTGGTGGTGTTATCATTCATAAGCAAAAAGCTATTTAAGGTCAGTTTCACGCTTCTTTTAAGATTTTCAGAGGCAGTTCTCCAGGTACAATAAATTCTGTATCGGTTCATTGTACCGAAGCAACACTGTAAAAATAGTCTCTTAGCATTAATATTTACAGTTGTGGTTACAGGGGGAAAGTACCTTATACTCATTACTCAAGACTGATGTCAGCAGAGTGTTTCAGTTAGAGATGTACTTTAACCATAATCTGAGACCCAGATAACCTAGATCTGAACATCTCTCAAACGTCAGGATGTTTAATCCTACTGTGACTTTCACAGTGAGTCTCCTTTTCATTATGAGTCAGACACTCAGTTTAAAGATACTCCCACATATAAAAGTCCCAGATCTAACTCCCTGCCTTGCTGTTACTTGTACAGATTTAAATTTAGCTCTGATAATTGAGACTTAGGCTGCACCTATGCTGCTGAATTAAACGTCACAACGTTCCCAGGCACTTGCTGGAATAGTCTCTGGCACTCTTTTCCCCCAGAATAACTAACATTTTCTCAAAGTTTCCAGGCACAGCGTGGGGGCTTAGCACATGCCAGGGACTGTACTGGCTATGGCAGTTTGGATGACCCTGTTCTGGAGGCTAAGAGAACTTGGTAGAAGAGACATGCCGCATTGTGCCGGCCGATTTCAGAGCCAGAAAACAGGCCCTGGCATGTTTCCTTTACTAGTATAGATACAGATATAGATATAGCCACAGGGTTTTCATCTTTGGCTCTGTGATCTGTTAGGAAATGTTTTCCTTCAGATAAGACAGCAAGAGGAATCACTTTATGTGTTTGTTTATGACTTGCAACTGGGTAAAAGCTAAAGATCTCATGAAACTTTTCAACAGAAAAACAGGAAGAGCCCACGTCTCACATTATGTTTTCTGTCTCGGTTGGTAGTGTTTGAAACATGAACTACTTGTCTTTCATCATAGTGCTGTTACTGTTTGGTTCTCTACATTTCAGGGCAATTTGCCATATTAGAAGGATGGCAGGCCAATGAAAAATCCTATTTGATTCTCTTTTGTTCAATTCTGTGCCCACTCTTTGTTGTTTTTCATAGGATATTTAATTCCAAAATGAATATAACCATTTTTCTGAATGATCTTGTGAAAGATCTGTTCTTAATGCCCAATACCCACTGATGTTAAGCAAGAGATGAAGACAGTTTCTCTCTCATAAAGACATACTGTTGAAACACTGGAGGAGGTATCTCTACCTGTACCTCTGAGGGATCACAGGGCCAAGCAGAAAGTTTTACTATATGGCGATGAAGTGGGGCAGGCAAATTGAAATTCACCTTTGGTATTTCACTGCAAATTTGGGTTGTTTTATGTAATATCATGTGGATATTTGGAGAGCCATGTTGATCCCAGCAACCTGGGGAAGCTCAGGATGATCTGCCTGGAGGCACTGGAGGGGTTTGTCCCTGTTGCTGGAAGCTGATGAGGGACGTGCTCAGTTACAACAGTGTCAATCTGAAATTTCAGGATGTTTGTGCTAGCGAGTGGAGAGAAAAAAATGGCCCACAGCAAACAGAAAAGCTTTGGGTCATGTAGCCCATTGCTCTGTCAATGCAAGATTGTAGCTCTTGAGCATCAGTCTTCATCAGATTAACTGGCTCAAATAAAAGGGCTTCTACCCCTTCCCTTTTGGGGCTTTTCCATTGTTAGAAGTAGCTTTCATTTGATCTTTTAAAAAATATTAGCTTGATTTTCTTATTTGCCCTTGTGTTATCCTGCACAACTTTCCCCACCATGCCCTCCATAAGGGAGCCAATGGATCCCAAACCAGCCACATCTCAAATGTGGACTCAGTACAAGATCCGGATTTCACAGGTTACTTGGAAGTGCTGGGGTGCAGTTGTGTCCTAGCTGTGTCATCACTCAGCTTGGCAACACTTAGTTAACTCTTTTCTCTTAATCTTTTTCAGTTCCTTATCATGTACAATGAGAAGATAGAACACAGAGGATATTAGACCTGCTCAAGCAGGTTTAGCGGTTTTTTAATTCCACTTTGTTTATAGGGGAAGTAAACACATTGGTTGAAATCACAAGATTAATGGGAATATTTACAGAGGTTTTCAAATTTGGATTCCACACATTCTTCCTTTTGTTCTGACAGTCTTCCTCCTTCTTTTAAATGCATATTTCTGAATGGCAAGATAATAATAGACAAACCTCTCTTCAGCCGGCTAGGTAAGCAGGATGTTATCAGAGAAATGATCAGTTTAAACTAACATGCAAATACAGTGGAAGGCAGAGATCTGCACTGTGGGTTAGCAAGTCCTCCACCCTGAACATCAAGGAAGCCTTGCACTGAGCACTGC
Organism: Astur gentilis; assembly: GCF_929443795.1. Classification (NCBI taxonomy): domain Eukaryota; kingdom Metazoa; phylum Chordata; class Aves; order Accipitriformes; family Accipitridae; genus Astur; species Astur gentilis. The sequence goes on from NC_064894.1 coordinate 27,238,867, forward strand.
CAATCCCATTGCAGAGCTCAGAGCTTTAGTTTTCACCAGCAGTGTGATAACAGAAGATGGGGCTTGAACAATCAAAGCACTTAACATTTCATTTTTGAGAAACAATCTCTTTAAGTGTTGTACTTAAGTTGCTCTGTCTATTTTACAGTATTTGCAGACTCCCAGAGCCCGGGGTGCTCCATGTTGAGCCATGAATAGATAAAAGCGTGGTAATGAACTGTGGGTATCTGTTGGTTGTTTTTTGTTTTTTGTTTTTATACCCAACAGGTCTTGAAAAGCAGTCTTGCATTAAATGTTACATACCCATTTAAAAAAACCTGTGCCAGTGGGCACCAAGTCTCTGGGCGTTGGCATCCACGGTGATGCTGTCATCTCCTGTCATTGTATGCTTGGGCACCTAGAGATGATTGATTTACCATCGTGCTCATCACTGTGGAAGGAGCTCTTAGACAGGTTAGTGATTTCAGTGTTGTAACCCTATTGTCTTTCTGTAGGCTGGTCTGCATGGCTGAAAAGGTGTGTTTTGTTTTGTTTTTTAAGTTGCACACAAGTTATGCTAAAGTAAAAGTCCAACCCAAACCAGACCCTTTGCTTTCACCTCCAGGACAAGCATGCAAGCTTACTGCTGTACCTCAGTGAGTTCCTCATATTCTATATTTCCAAGTAGGTTTCAGGCACCTGCAATTCCTTGCTTCTGAAACACTGTGATATTTGACCAGCATCCTTCTTCATACAGAGCCATTGTCATTTAGCAATAGAGACAAGCAACGGAGAAAGGTTTCTGAAAAAGCCACGTGAATATTTTGTCTAACCTAATCTCATGCTTCATTGTGAGCAAAACTAGATAAGCTTCCCTCAAAGCAGCAGCCACGGAGCAAGGGTGCCTGTATGGGTGCGAGTGCCTGCCTGACTCTCCTGGGCCTCTTTGAAGGACTCTGTGTCTTTCCATCCTTTACCCTCCAACTATGTTTCAAAACATTGTCTTGCTGAATTTACCCATGTGTTGGCTCCCCTTGCTGAATTGGCTTTGGTGCTGCTAGGACCATAATGAACCGTGTGAAAGAGGCTTCCCTTTTTTACGCTGGGCTCTGCTAAATAAGACCCATGCCTAGCCCATATGCAGCTCTGAGAGCCGTATATGACTAGTGATAATAGATGTCTTCCCCCAACATTGCTTCTTCATCTCTGATTGAGTTGTCTCCCACTGCTGAAGCTTTCGGGTTGTTACGGAGGGAGGTGAAGTCTTCAGGAAAGTGTCCAAGGTGAGGCACGAAGCACTGGTTTCAGTGTTGCACAAGACACACGTAGAGTTTTCTGGAACACCTCCCAAAGCATTCGATGAGCCATACGTTGCCAGTGCCAGTGGCTGTGGACTCCACTAACCTTATTTTGCCAAGTCAGATGCTGAGGGTCTCCCTTAGGTCATGCCACTGGGTGAAAAGAGAGAGCAATTGGTTCATCTTTTCATCTACCTTCTTTTGTTTGTTTGTTTTTCCTCCTCCTCTTCAGTGACATAAATTGATGGTCTCTGGCAGAAAGGTAATAGCATTGGGTAGTAGTAGTATCATCTGATGCTCCCAAATCCTTTGATTATCTGGCAGTGGTTTGAAGTGCAGCTCTATGCTGAAAAATGATGCTAAAAATGGCACTGCGGGGTTCCGTGCCCATCATCTCTAAATTATTTCCGTATCACATGTCTTCTGTGAGCAATGAAAAAGACATTTAATTTTGTTCCTGCCTGTCAGCCCCTGTGAACATAACCCGGACTTGAAGTTCACCCCCGATTCTTTTCTTTTCCCACGTAATTGCCAGTAATGGAGCACTTGACGGGCCAAATTAAGCCTTCAGTTATACCACAGCATGTCTACTGTCTTTGAACTGGACCTCACTGTCACCTGTAAAGCCTGATGTTTTCTGCAGTTTTGCTCAGGTGATTGGAACCTATTAAATAGCTCTGTTGATGCATGACAACAGGAAATATAAATCAGCTCCCTGTGTCTTTGCCACTTTTGGTATGTGAACAGAGCTGGAAAGTAGAAATTTTTATTTTTTCCTCTCTGAAGTGGAACATATAGGGTGCAAATCTGTGGGGGAAAATGTTATTTTTTGTGTAGTATTTTTCAGATCAAAATTGTACTCTGCAGAAGAAGAAGAATACTTCCCATATGACACAGTCTTAACTAATTTGCTTTGCTTTTTTTTCATATTTTGCATGTTGTTCTTGCTCAGTATGAACTACTTGGTCTTGTTTTTCACGTTATCCTTGTTCTTTTGTACTCTTTTTACACTCTTTTATAGTCCCCTCTAATCTTGTCACAGAATATACACTCCATTTGATGAATACACCCTCCCATCTCTCTGTAGGTTGAAGAACATTTGCTGTTCAAACTGTTCTGCACTTTATTTCCTTACTTGAAGTACTAAAATATGTTTTATACACATATACATACAGCGACACATATATTATGGGTTTAACAAAAGTGTGTATGCTGCAACATCTTTTTCTAATAGTTGTTTTCACAAACCAAATCCCCAATATTCAGAAATAGTAAAACTGGCAGCAGATCCCAGCAGTACTATTTCAGCAGTCAAAGACAGCGATATGACGGGAAGTGCATGCAATTCAAAATAGTCTTTCTTTATTGGTGGACAGTTTGACCAGTTTGTGGAGAAGAAAGAATACAAAACTCTTAAAAATCAGGTAAACCCCATTTTTGAAAAAAGGGCCCGGTAGACCTTGTGTGGTGGCCGACTTTCCCCATTCAGGATGGCCAGCTAGACTGATAAGGGCTGGCTAGTTCTTTGCTAAATTGCCTGTACCAATGGAGTCATGGAAGAAACAACAAAATGCATCCCGAATTCTGGCCCCCAGAGAAGGCCACCGCTATTGCATACAAGAGAGACAAATACAGCATACAAGCATAAAAGAATAAATGAAGTAATCTTGGAAAATCATGCTTGCTTTGGATTCTAGAGGTTTAGTTTTGTTTGCTTCAAATAATCAGCTGCAGACCCTCCGTGGTGGCCTCCAGACTGGCTGACTTCCCAAGCACTTCTTTGAAGGTGGGACCAGGCTCCCTTTTAACATGTGGGATGAATTCCTGGGTATATTTAGAAGCATTTCCTTTCAAGTAGATCTCTGAGGAAGTGGCTGCTGGAAAACATTGCCCAGTGTAAGGTGGGGAAGGGGACAGAGACTAACTGCCTTCTATTAAGGTCACTGTGTAGCTTTGGGGCCCAGATTTGTCCGGGGCAATTTTATCATAGGGCCTGTGCTGTATATTGTCTGGATAACTTGATATACAGAAAACCCACAAAGCACAGAGCTTGTCAGAAGCAATGCAGAGGAATGGTTGAGGCTTCGTTCTGCAATGTGTTCACAGAGAAGCAGAGGCTATGGGAGAAGAAGGATGTTAAGTCTGCCAGGACATTGGCCACTGTTGTCTTCCTTATTCCTCCCGAGCACATGCCCGTCCTATTTGTGGTGATGGATAGCACAAGCATCTGTAAGTCACATTTCAACTGTACAAACTGAATTGACAGAACTTCATTAACAGAACTTCGTTATATAAATGGCTGCTGAAGGGTGTTGGTGATGGAAGTCGCCTCTGCCACTCCTCATATAATATTGTTTCTAATCACTGCTCTTCCAACAGGGACAAAAAAAAAAAGAAAAAAAGGGAAACGGAAACTGAAGGGGTCCGTCCCCAGATTACTACATGAGATGGTGTGGAGTGCTATAAAAATGTTTACATTCTATGCCACTCCTCTGACAAAGACCTGCATAACTCACCGGTGGCTCCATCACTCATGAGCAAAGCACTCATCCCAAATGCATGGCCATAAAACCTTTATAGTGCCTTGAAAAGTGTGGTGTGCTATAAAGTTTTTATAACCATGCATTTGGGATGACCACATTACATCATCACATATTTTCCCCGTAAAGATTTTGGCTTACTGCTGCTCCAAGCCAACTAACCCTTACTGCTGCTCCAAGCCAACTAACCCTTACAGATGATTCCTAGAATAGCTAAAAGATCCCTGCTTTGTTTTTTTGTTGTCAGCACGAATTTAATGTACTCCTTTTGTTTCATTAAGTCCTAGAGTTAGGCTGCAGGGGAAGTGGAATAGTGCAGTCAATACACGACTGGATTTGCTTTCTAGTTATATCAATCACATTGTCCCACTCCATTATTAAACATTTATGCTGTGGTAATGTTTGCATAGTACAGCTGATATACAAGCCCAGGCACAGCAGCAGTATGGACGTGGTGTGTATCATGGGATCTGGTTTGTACACTGGCAGCCCTCCGGGAATCTATATCTCTTAGAGATTTCATTGTGTAAAGCACTAATGTATACTAAAAAAGGTACTTCCTGTCTCAATTTTTGTTTAGTCTCAGTTCTTTTCTTGGCTACTTTTCAGCCAGATGAATTAGCGATTCTGCCCCTCTGTGACCCTCTGAGCCCAGCAATACGCAATCTGGAGTGAAAAAAGAAATGCAGGAGCCCTCCATTCATGGGCAGCATGGATTTGCTTTGGCTTAACCAGTTATGACACCGCACCCTCTGACCATGTTTCACTATCTATAAGATACAAAACCTTGAAATATAACCACTTTTAAAGAACATCTCAGTGTTTAAAATCAAAGTTACTTTAAAAGCAAATTAGGGTTAGTATTTTTTTTAACAAATAACACAGTTCCACAGTCAGAATAACTACAATGGTGAAATGGAGAGGAAGGCACTGCAAATTTAGAACAAAACTGATGAAAAAAGAATTTTCAGATTCAAGGCAGATTATGTCAGGGGACAAAACAATATCTGTATGAAAAATATTTGAACCAATCTTCTGGTCCAAATAATGAGCATTCCTCAGCTTTTACCCATAGTTTAATGAATTATATTAGTTTAAGTATTAGTGCTGACTGAGGAGACAGGGCTATAAATCAGTGCCAAAATGCATTAACTAAACAGGGTAGAATAAAGTTCTAGTCTTTTCTTAGATTTTTAAAAATTATTATTTGTTTAAAAGATTCTTTTCCTGCTTATTTATCCCCAGTTTTGGTCTGCTGTTATTAGGCAACTGGGTCCACAAACAGTTGGTTGCTCCTTGTATCTTCAGCACTCATTTAAAGCAGGTTTCAGCAGACTTTTAGAAGTTCCAGATTAACCAAAACTTGTGATTTTATGTTTGATGATCATCAGCACGCAAGAAAAGGAAAATAACGTTATCCATTGTCACCCATTCATTCATTGTCATCTGTTTCTGCCAGCAGGCAGAATCTGAGTTACTGCCATACGTTTTCAGCTGCTGAACAAATGGCAAAACTTTGACACTCTGCAGCGCTAACTTACATATGCAAATGGTGTCGGTGCAGTCCACTCGGTGGAGTGCAGAGCAATGTATTTGTGCGTGATATATTAAATGATCATCACTTTCTCATGAGGAATTGGTCCAGTCATCAAGTAGGTAAAGTTTGGTTGTAATTGAATGCGTTATAGAAGGGAAAATTTGAGACTTAGCTGATTTTGGGCAGGAGACTTGCAAACTTTCACAGAATTAATAAAATGGAAGAGAAAGTCATCCTTTGCTGGATGTCTAGTGCTGTCTGGTGCTGAGAACTGTCTATAATTGACGCTTGAGTCTTAATGAGTAGCCTCTCTGTATGTTTATTTATGCTTTCAAGCTACTGTTTATATGTGTCTGGTAATGGTGAAAAATGTCTTCCAGGTGCAGCATAATGTAAATGTGGAAGACAAAGCTCTGAGGGATAGAACGGAGTTTTGCAGCTGACAGCTGCACATGTGATGTCCCCTGCTAGAGTAGTTTAATACAGTTCACAATCAATTAATTACGTTTATAGTTTGTGGAGAGCATTGCAAAGACTGTCAGGTGCGGTAAAAAAAGTAGTTTTGGAAAGGCATAGATGGAAACGTGTATATTCCATTCTTCGAATAGCTGCTACCTATATCATTAGTATCTTAAATTATCAGAAAGAAAAAAAGTATATGGCCTCGTGTGCTCTTTTGTGTCTTCCTTCTTTTGACATTTATGTCGGGCCAAACAGTGAAAATAATTTGAGTGCAGTTCTTCTCTGAACAATATCTGGATGAAAAGAGCATTTTAGAGTTCACTGCTTCTGTCAGTGAATTCCAGATCAAATCTGATCCAATTTACACAGAAAATTTAAAGACCACGTAATCTGATGTAGGTTTATATTTATTTTTAGTTGGACATGACATTACACATCACTGTAAATTGAAGGACCTCTATTCTGAGCCTGGAAAATATAATTCATATGTGGGGTAATATTCTTCCTTTCCCCACCATTTTATCTTTTGCTTATCCATCAACATCCTTTAATAAAGAATTTTGCAGACAAAGTGCCCTGATCATTTCGCTTTGACTTATCTAACTGTGCTGGCTGGGTTGAAAGGAAGAGGACACCGATTCTCCCACAGAGAGCTAGTTCTAAGGTGATAAAAGAAGTTTAAATCAGTACAAACAGCACCCAATTTGCAGATTTTGCAGGCATCCAGCTGAGCAACTAAATCTCTGAACACCTGTAGATTTACACCTCCTTTTAAAACAATTTCCAGCTATGCAGCTTGGCCTAACAATAGATATTATCTCTCAAATCATTCCAATGTCAACCTATAGATAAGAATTATGGGTCTGAGATTCACTCTAGGACTTCCCAATACACCGAAAACAACCCCCAGCGTGCCACATTTCCAAAATTGGCTGGTTTGTGTGCCCGGAGCGCGGGGATGCAGCACTAGGAATCACTGCACCACTTAGGGACCTGGAATTTCTCTATTGGAGCCCGAGCAAGGCAGAGAGCAGGGTATGCCAGAGGCTGGCTCAAGCAGCTGATTCGGATATTGGCTGCTTTGTCAACAGTTGTTGTGGCCAAACTGTCTCCAATAGAGATCTGGCCTTGAACAGCTATTGTGGAACCGCTTCTTTCAATTAGCTCTCCAAAGGGATGCTTCATCCCACACCGAGAGCCCATTTGTGTGGTTTTAGAGCAGTCTAAACTGTCACTCCCCCAACACTCTCAGCGTAGGAAAAGCCCAGAAATAGCCTAGAGACGCTGTTGTGCCTATAATTCAAACCCAAACTTATTTCACTCTAACTTCCAGCCTTGACAGTCTTCCAGATTTATCAAAGGAAAGATGGGACAAAGAAAATGCACTGTTCAAGTGCTTGTAGTGCTCTTACAGATTTAGAAGGCTCCATATAAAATACAGTTTGAATCAATAGCAAAACAGTGAATAAATAAATACATCTCCAAACTTGCAGACCCATCTGAATCTCTGTTTTGCACTAACTTGTGGTCAGTCTCCAGGCTTGTTGTGACTACAAGATCGAAGTCCTCTTGGTTTAAGCCAATCAAGCGTTTTCCTCATTCCTATTTTATGGGGTTTTTTCTACATTCATGCTCCTTCCTGTGCCACGGCTTCTACTTTTGCTTTCTAAGGTATTAGCCTTGGGACTCGGTTATAGTCAGGGAAATACCAACACTTTTCATCCACTCAGATCTATGACAAACGGGAATGAAAAAATGCCCACTAGCAACTAGCTGCAATTTCCCATTTACTGAGCACTGCAGTACTGCATTCCTGCCACTGTGTAGCATTCTGAATTAAACTAATTAATGTGATTTAGGATGACGTCTGTTTATCAAGCAGCAGCCACCGTTTGCTTCTCCCATCTGTCTCCAGGAGTCTTCCTTCCAGGTAAGAGCCTCTCTCTTGCACAGAGGACTCTTCTCTGTGCTTTCTGTAGCTGGGCTTTGGTGAGAGGAAGGCAGTTTATTGTTCTCAGTGTGTCTGATGTAAACCTGCCTTAAGAATCTGGGAGGCCCTGGGCATAACAGCAGCATGTAAGCAAAGACCTTCTCTTAGTGGTTGCTGGTTGCTAGGGCTCCATAAAAGCTAGTTTCTTGGGGTTAATAGCCTAATAAATTAGATAGGCCAGTTCAGTTTCTTGAGAGCTACTGAACTGAGAGGCCTCCAGGCACACACTTTATTTGCACCTGTTTAGCTGTGGGTTTTTTCAGGTATTTTTAGAACAACTGGGAGCTAAAAGTTCCCCTTCAGTTCCTCCTCATCTCCCCAGATGAAAGCTGTGTTGCCATTAACAGTTATGTTTCCTTGACCCAGCCCTGTTGATAACAATTCCTCCTTCTGAATCTTCCCTGGAGGTCTCCTTTAACTTTCTTGGCGTGCTTGGATATTCTTTTTGCTTAACCTTTTAACACTCTCCCCATTTTGGTTATCCTTTCCTCCATGGGAGTTCGCTCTATTTATGTCTGCAGTTTGGGAGATACAAAAAAAGCGTCCTGGGAAGTCACAAGGCATTGCCAAACACTAGGTTATTCTGCTTCATGCGGACTGTCTTCCTTGTCTACATTCTGTTTTGAAGATCTGCAGGATGAGGAATTAGGCTGTCTGAAAAGTACTGTGCTCACCAATGCTTCTCCATAAACAGTAGCAGCCTGATTAATCCATCTGGTTTCTTGAGGTTCTTGCATTAAGTAGAAGCTTGTTATATAGGGATTTTTGAGCATCCTGCAAATGAGTATTTCCATTGGAAACCACTCTGACATTACTACACAGGTGATAAACCAAGAAACTGCTTTCTGTAACCCTTTAAAAATGGAAATGGATGCAAGAACTGCCTTAGTTTGAGCAGCAAGGTGCGGGGAAGTGTGTAAGAGAAGAGCAAGCACAATGCGATCGTTCCCTAGGTTATGCTCTAACATATTCCAGCTCACAGTCTTCCTCAACCGCATCATGTCTTTGGTATTTTCGTCTTTGTCCAAACCCTCTCTAACCTTATGTGAACTTACTAGCTTTGTGCATTCTCCTGCAAGGAATTCCCCAGCTTTTGCAGGGAGTGTTTCTGCCATGCTCATTTTTAACCTGCTACCCATTCACCAGTTTGAACTGGTGAACTCTGAGCATTTGTTCCTTGTTTGCTTCTTCACAGTTTCACAGATCTCTGTTGCAGTGCACCCTCAGCTGGACTCTGGATACAAGACTACTCATTTCAGTCCTTCCCTGTAATGGGAACCATTCTGAAACTGGCTTCAGGCGACTTCTGTAATTGGCTTCATTGTTGGTTTGCTTCTCTGCTATCTCTTCTCAGCTCCTTTTTGACATGGAGAGAGGGAAAAGAACTGCACATAGTATTCATGAAGAGATCTATGTGGTGACGTACCAGGGTTAACCCTGGTAGGCAGCCCAGCCCCACACAGCCGCTTGCTTACTTCCCCCCACAGTGGGATGGGGGAGAGAATTGGAAGAATAAAAGTGAGAAAACTCATGGGCTGAGAGAAAGACGGCTTAATACGTAAAGCAAAAGCCGTGCATACAAGCAAAGCAAAACAAGGAATTCATTCACAATTCCCATGAGCAGGGAGGTGTTCAGCCATCTCCAGGACAGCAGGGCTCCATCATCAACGTGACTTGGGAAGACAAACGCCATCGCTCCCAACGTCCCCCTGCCTCCTCCTTCTTCCCCCAGCTCTATATTACGGAGCGTGACGTCCCATGGTCTGGGATGTCCCTTGGGTCAGTCGGGGTCAGCTGTCCCGGCTGTGTCCCCTCCAACCCCTTGTGCCCCCCCAGCCTGCTTGCTGGTGGGGTGGGGTGAGGAGCAGAACAGCCCTTGGCTCTGGGTAAGCGCTGCTCAGCAGGAACAAAAACATCCCTGCGTTATCAACACTTTCCAGCACAAATCCAAAACACAGCCCAATACAAGCTACTATGAAGAAAACTAACTCTACCCCAGCCAAAACCAGTACAGCTCTCTCTTACTTTTCTCGTAATTCTGAACATTTAATTTGTTTATTTGGCTTCTGCTCAGTATCATGATGATTTTTTCTTTAAATGATTTATTATAAGCTGAAGATCTGAATCTGATTGGGAGTCAGCTCTGAGCTCTCTCCTGCAGATGTAAACCTGAGGTTGTTTTTCCCTACTTGCACCCTTCTACATTTATCTATATTGAATTTCATTGTCAGTGTTTATTAGAAGTTGTATTAAACCAACACGAACAGCTGTTAACTATTAAATCTGTATGTGTGTGCACCTTTCCATATCAGAACCTATCTTTCAGGGTGGAACCTGCTTAATATCAGATTGAACAGAGCAACCTGAAAACCAGAGAGTGCTTAGATGAATTGTTCTGAGTTGCGTAATTATAGTAATAGTGGCCTCCAGGAGGGAGTAAGGTGGGACAAACTGGAAAAGAACAATATAGGTACAAGAGCTCTTACAGGAGACTTGTGATGCTGGGAATATGGACTTGCCAGAGGAGTATGGAGTATATGACCATGCAGTTTTCTGGAGATCTGGATGCCTTCTACCTTATTAGAAGAAAACATAGCACTGTTTTTGTGTTTTGGTTTTTTTTTTCTCTTCCTAAATCCTGTCTGTTCATACTCCTTCATTCTGTGACTCAGTGTAGATGTGAGGATGGCTTGCTGCCTTTAGGTGGGGGGAATTGCCACGAGGTGTTGCAGTTCTGTGACTGGCACACCTGAACGCACTAAGGCATGTTTTCAGGCTCCGCTAGTTAAGCCAAGCAAACTCTGCAGAAGCACACACACCTGGGGGACTAGCGGCCTCCCACTTCATTGGACAATACCTCCTATAAACATTAAGGTGTTAAAAACTGTCTATGTGGCTTAGCTTTCCTGTATGCATGAGAATACCTCTGATCACAGCAGAATGGCACTTGGCCTTGGAAACGTGCACAATAAAATGGAGTTTGTATTACTGACATGGTAACAGCTTGACATTGTACAGACTGACTTGATTTGTTGGTAAGTTCTCAGAAGGAGATGTTGCAGATGTTGTGCTCAGTCCTACTTATTAACCTGTGTCTCTCATTGACATGATACATGGTAAGCAGTTACAGCATCACATCTTGGCTCCTCTGATACCGTGCGGTTTTTCCAATTCAGTCCGCAGTCCTGTCATTTGGGAGTACGTGCGGATGAAATGAAATCTGCAGTGCTGCGGTGGATCTTCAAGCACAAGAACATGCAGCAGTGAGTCTGAACACAGGGGGAATATGGTGTTGGAGCGTGTCTGACTTGTATGTAGTGCTGCCTATGTGCCTGCTTTCACATGACTATTCAGATAAAAATGATAAATAATTTGGCTTTAAAATGTTAGATTGCCTTAAACTCACAAAAGGGAAACAATCACAGCTGTCAGGATAGTCTCTAATACTCTCGTGTCTAGTCAGTACTGCACAAGAAAAATCATTAGAGTATGTAATAAAGAGAATAAAAACTGGCCACCTGTGGGTGCCATCTGGTGGTGAATACTCTGATCCTGATCCAGCAAAGCTTTTGAACGTGTGCTTGTTTCTAAAGCATGAACCCCCCTCCTAAGTGTGTGGGTGCATTACGAAGTCCCGCACAATGGGGTAGACATGTTGGAAAAATGAATCCTCCTGTAGGTCCTCCAATGGAGATTCTCTGAATATTTGCCCTTCAAATGAACGAAGGCTTGTAACAGCCCTGAGGAGGACAGAGCACTTCTTGCTCATGGGAAGACACGAACAAGGCAAGGAGCCTTCTTGTGAAGTCCCAGCACACGCAGAAATGCATGGAAGTGCTGGCAATATCAGCACACAGCTATTTTTATGCTGGTACCTTTGCTACAAATATGGATTTATGTTCTTGTGAAAACTCAAAATACAATTTGAAAGCATTTGGGTTGTAATTACACAGATGTGTGCAGAGGGGGCCATGCTCAGAGCTGCATCAGCACAGCACTGCAGCACTGTGCCAGGACTCGTATGTCCTTCTGCAACCCATGAGCTCAGGCATGTACTACAACACCAAGCTGGGTGGGAATGTTGATCCGCTGGAGGGTAGGGAGGCTCTACAGAGGGATCTGGACAGGCTGGATCGATGGGCCGAGGCTGATTGTATGAGGTTCTACAAGGCCGAGTGCCGGGTCCTGCACTTGGGTCACAACAACCCCATGCAGCGCTACAGGCTTGGGGAAGACCGGCTGGAAAGCTGCCTGGCAGAAAAAGACCTTGGGGTGCTGTTGACAGCCGGCTGAATATGAGCCAGCAGTGTGCCCAGGTGGCCAACGGCATCCTGGCCTGTATCAGAAACGGTGTGGCCAGCAGGAGCAGGGAGGTGATCGTCCCCCTGTACTGGGCACTGGTGAGGCCGCACCTCGAGTCCTGCGTTCAGTTTTGGGCCCCTCACTGCAGGAAAGACACGGAGGTGCTGGAGCGTGTCCAGAGAAGGGCAACAAAGCTGGTGAGGGGCCTGGAGCACACGTCTGATGGGGAGCGGCTGAGGGAACTGGGGTTGTTCAGGCTGGAGAAAAGGAGGCTGAGGGGAGACCTGATCGCTCCCTACAACTGCCTGAAAGGACGTTGTAGCGAGGTGGGGGTCAGTCTCTTCTCCTAAGTAACAAGCGATAGGACAAGGGGAAATGGCCTCAAGTTGTGCCAGGGGAGGTTTAGATTGCATATGAGGAAAAATTTCTTCACCTAAGGGTTGCCAAGCATTGGAACAGGCTGCCCAGGGAAGTGGTTGAGTCACCATCCCTGGAGGTATTTAGAGGATGGGTAGATGTGGTGCTCAGGGATGTGATTTAGTGGTGGACTTGGCAGCGTTAGGTTAACAGTTGGACTCAATGACCTTAAGGGTCTTTTCTAACCTAAATGATCTTATGTTTCTGTGACGCAACTAGCAGGGACTCCTGGTTTTGGTCATAGGTAACAGAGCTCAGGGCTCTCCTCACCTGTCTGTGGTGACCTGAAAGTCTAAAGAAATACCTAAATGCCTACAGCTAGCCCTCTCCCATCCGTGCTTTGTTGGTAAGGAATGGAGGTGATGGGAGATGTTGCTGCCTCTTGTTTCTCATCAGCATTCAGTTGAGGAGGGGCCCTGCTTTCGCAAGGCTGCTCACAGAGGAGGTGAGACACTATCTGCAGCTCTTTAAGATAACTTACCGACTTTGCCTGAAGCTACCGTACCATCCCTTCTGCTGGAAAACCTTAGGGACAATAACCTCCAGCCGAGGGGCAGTAGCCCAGAGGCAGGGGAGGAAGGAAGGGCAAGATGAGGGGCTGTGCCCTCCGTTGGCACAGCAATCTGGGAAGGGACTGTCTGTCCGGAGTGGTCCATAAGCTGCCTCCCACCTCGCTCATCCATTGCCCACAAGCTCAAAAGGCTGCTGTAAAGTGCTACCACAGAGGCTTTAAGGCTTTACAGCAGGGCATGAGATTTCTTACTTCATATAAACCAAGCAGAAAGCGGTGAGATAAGATTAAAGCTGAGGAGAAGACTCAGAATTTCCTTTCTTTCTCTACCAAACCCCCTAAGTTTTATCTTAATTTCAGCCCTACATGCATGCCTTTAGTTTTGAGGCAAACAGTTCTCCTGAACTATATTATCTTGGTGCGGTTCAAAATCCCCTAAACCAGAAAGTACTAGATATCATTCCCCTACAGAAAGCACAGTGGGGAATAAGCAAATAAAGTTGAAACAGATAAAGATCCGAGTATTGATCTCTGCTTGTGTTGCCTAATAGAGTGTAACTCCAAAGGAATATTGTAGTCACTGATGGAGGAGAAATCGAAAAAAATTTGGCTATCACTTTACATGTCTCTGTATTAAAAGGGTCACGTAGGCTAAAGAGTGCCAGGGATTTACCCAAAGTAACAACAGATTTTCATGAGGCGTATAGATTTACAGCAGCCTCCAGGAACGTGCTGTAAGAAGCACTTCAGTCCCCTTAGCAGTGACTTCAAATGTGCTAGCACAGCTGTGGTTTTGCTGGGAACCCAGGGCAGCTCTGCCCCGCTTCTCTGCCTCCCTGAAATGTGTCTTATCTCACAGCTGCCAGGTGTGGGGAGTCCCCCCAAATAATTGCACTGAAGTTAACAACAGGGGTTTTCTGCTTATTTTTACTGCGAATTAGTACCAGAGCCCACATGTGAAAGGCAGTATTTTTCTAACATGACCATTTCCTTGTATTTTCAAAATTTTATTTGAAATTGTTCGGGAAGCCCACCTTCACTATGCAATTAATTTATGGTAGTTCCTGGAGCTGCAGCTGCATCTGAGAAATAAGTATAGAAATGACATTTTCTGACTCAGCAGTGATGGTTATCACTCTTGTGGATAAAAGGGTTTTATTACAGCTTTACTTCTGCTCAGATCACAGAACCTGTAGTTATAGGAAGGCAAAATGGATTCCATCTGGCTCATACATTATCAACAATTGTTAACGGAGCTTCAGTTGCAAGGACAAATTGCCAAGGCAGAAATGAAGACCTTGAGGACAAATGCGGTTTCATACCTGTAATTTAGAGTGCGGTTTGGCTCACAAAATCTTTGCAATGTGCAATAAATAGGAGCCTTGCCTGACTTTCAGACCAACTTTCAGTTGAAGTTTTCAGAGCCAGCAGCTAGGAAAAAAAAATCATTTTGTGCTTGTACACTGAAAAAGTTCATATCTGAAAGCCCTCTGGACACTTTGAATACACGGTAGCATGATGCAGTTGCTTTTCACTGTGCACAAACATCACCCTCATGGTTTACATTATTCATGCAAACAAGATGCTGTAAATGCTGTCTCCTCCAGAGCCTCTTAGAGAGGAGGTTTCAGTTGTGCCTTGGAAACCCTGCAGGCTCTCCTCTTGGATGTGATTTGCAAGGAAATACTAAGAGGCTGCCTTGGCCTTTTGTTGAGTGAAGACATATTCCTACAGCCACTCGTAGGAGCCCTGCCAAAGGCACACCAACCCTGTGTGGGCACGGGGTACTACCTACAGGGATTGGAGCAGTGTTTCAGGACCTAAAAATATCTCCAACCTTACAGCCACAGAGGCTGCCTGCGGAACAGCGATGAATTCCTTCTCGGCTCGAGAGGCTTGTGGGAAAAACTCACAGGTTTTATAAACTGAAACATGTGACAAGCGCGGCATGTTGGAGGTGTACATGGTCGGTGCGCTACAAGCTGATCGTACTGAATTCCGATGTATTTATTAATCTCTAATTCACTTAGAGCACTGGAGTGACATCCCTATTATGAAAACCACACTTTCTAAGTTGATTGCATACGGGAGGGCAGGTGGGGAAGGAGATGGAGCAAACAGCAAAGGTTAAGGATGATTAAGTTGGAAGGCAGGAATAAATTCCAATACCAGATCTCAGGCAAAGTCCTTTATCAAGAAAATCCTTCTTTCCTGTCCTCTCACTTTTTTTTTTTTTAATTAGTGTTTTTTTTTTTTTTTTTTGTGCCAATAGCAACACTATAGTCCGGTCACTTGCTGTAGACCTTAGCAGCCCTATAATCCCTGAACCAGCTTCATACCAAGAGCTGCGGTCGTGGTACCTCCCTCTTGGTATTTTTCTGAATGGGAGAAAGCAGTGGGCCTTAAAGATGAAGTGATTACTGAAAAAACATTAGTGCTACTGGCTGACTGGGGACCTGAGGAAACACTTTACTGAAAACTTAACTGTAAATTTCTGCTTAAATCCCATTGTTTTTACATGCTTTAAACTAGAAGTGCCCGGAGTGTTTCCCTGCTTCTGGCCCTATGGAAGAGTCTGTTGCTCCTGTAGCCCTTTTCTCACTTCTCGCAGTCGACATGCACCACGAGAAAATGAAGTCTATTTTTTTCCTAAACCGATACTGAAACAGAGGTTATGGAATAACCAACTTTTAAATTGTATTTCATACACCATTGACTAGAAACTCTCATGGCTTCATTGCAATGCAGATCTCTTTTATTAAAAGGCATTCTTTCAGTCCCAGTGTGAGATCCTTCTGTATTGTAAGTTATTATATACTAAATATGTGTGCTAATCCAAACGAAACTAACTTCCCTTGAGTATTTTTATAGCCTACAGTCAGTTGAATCTGGGCAGAAGCTACAGAACCTGGATTAATGTACCGCTCCGTTTTGACTGACATAAATAATTTACTTATTCTGCTTCAAAACAAAAATATTTATCCTTAAAGACAGGCTGGAAAGGATTGCTTTTAATGAAGCTGCTGGCTTTTTTCTAGTTTCCATTTTAAAAAATAATGATTGAATTTTTGTGAACATTCACTTATGTTCTGTGAAGTGATGGTACACTTTTGTCCCTTACACAGTGTAGTGAGATTTCTGTACCTAATCTAAGCCACTAAAATGTTATGGGCATTAAATTTGTGTTAATGAGGTGCTCATGAATGCAAGGAAGAACAATAGCCTGTCACTTCTTCATGAACTGATCTGACAGTTTTGCTGTGCTTGGGGTATGAAACAAAAAAGCTGTAGAGATGTTGTCATTAGTAAGATTTATAGCAGCAAAGGCTATGGTGACATAGGCCTGTTAGGATTACAATTAGATGTAAAAGATCATCCAAAAGAGTACAATTGCAGGCAATTTATCTAATCAAATATGTGGAAGTGACACTTTTCAGAGACACACTGGGGAAAAGAAATCCTGTTCTCCTGCGGTGTCATTTACCTATGGTGCTAGTGGTCTTGGTGCTGCTTCCATAGACAGAAATATATGTTGCTTCTCTGTAGCATATTATTTCTCCCCCATGTTTTCTTTTCACCTTTAGCCTATAAATAAAATGGCTGTGTATATGTTAAGTGTGTGAGAATTAGTTTATGCTGTCAGTTACTTTTCAAGATGTTTTAGTCTCATGCTTGCCTAGAGTCCTTGACCAAATGAGAGAGTTCTTATTCAAGAAAGTATTTTTTTAAGAGTAGTTCTGCAGAGTGTTTCTTATCTTGCTTTTGTTCGTAAGGGATGCTTGATGACCAAAATTATGGATTCTAGCATGCTGAGTGACAGTGCACTTCCCTGAGAGCTTTTCAGAAACGAAATACATTTTACACCCTAGACGTAGCCCAGTCTGAGCATCTAATTGTCACTGAATATTGAATATTGAAATAGTTATTGTAATCCAAGATGACTAATTACTTCTGCGAGTAAACAACTAAAATAACTAGGCTCGTGTTAGAAAAAATCACAGGGATTATCTTCTTTGTGCTTCAGGGCATTGACTAATCAGTTGGGGGAAAAATATCATTCAGTGACATATTGATTCATAATTGGTCCCACTTTGGTTGTTTATTTTTTCCCTTGGAAACACTCAGTAATAGCCAATACTGGAAACAATAGTCTGTTTAAACTAGTGATTTTTTATGATGCATTTATGTATCTTTTAACATGAACTCTATTTAAGAAGAGAACTTTTCATCATGATGATGTTGCACAAAGACTTTGTTTGTGTTGTCTTGTGCAAGGAATGCATATTCTTCACTGCACATATATCTGAAAGCTATGGATTTACAAATATTGTTTTGAAATAGCTTTTCTAATAAATAGTTCTATGGATTTATGTATTTTTTAGATGAAAATAGAAGGGAAAAAAATGCAGGCATTCTTGACCAAAATCCAAAGACTGTAGTAAGTGACTGGAAAGCATAACATTGGATCATGATCTAATTCAGCTTTAATTGTAGCAAGTAAAAGTTTTTCACTGTCTCATTACCATTACCTGCTGTGGTAAAGAAGGAATAAGCAGGTACTGAAGATATTTCTGGGTGAAGTACTGCAGCCTGTGTTAAATGGGACACCAGACTCCTTTTGCATTTTTAAACTACAAAAGTGTGAAAAATTAATTCACATTCTACTCAAAACTGGGAAAATGACGACATGCAGGTCTGTTTTCTCACCCAGCAATAAAATTTCGGGGACACCATCTATATCCTTTAGTCAAAGTGCTGTATGAGACTGTGCATAAAAGTGTGTCCCTTAAGGGTATAGATTACTCGTAATGAAGAAGCCTCTTGAGGCATCTACTAGGGGTTTTAGTCTTTGAGAGCTTAAAGTTATCTTAGAAAATGAGTGCAAATGTGATAAACTGTCACTCATCTCCTTTGAGTTGCTCTATAATTCCTCCCATCTTTTCTTCAGACCTATTTTTTTTCCAAAGATTTATGCCAATATCTTTTGATTCTTTGTGTGGATGCCCATGCTTTTCTATAAGAGTGTTGTCTTTTTCGGTTTCATTTAAACCTTTTTCCAAGGTGCATAAGTTGTGAACAAAACCAGTTGTCTTTATTTTTTAAAAACTGCCTACAAAGTGTCATACTGCTATAACTGTTTGGCCTACATTCACTTCCTAGTTCATCCGGTTTACGAACAAACTTGCCAAAATAAGAAAAATGTTGGAAACTTTGGCTGCTGGGAAATCTTTTAATCACAGAGCATCCTATTTCAGAATTAAAGTCATATCTGTAACTTTGTGGACCCCACAGACAATGAGGATAAGTTTTTTTCTCAACTGCCATTAGCCATTTAAATGCTTGGGGATGAATGATTCTTTTTTAACATTAACTGTGCAGAGGTTGTCTTGTGGGGTTTTTTTTTGTAGGCAATGGAGAAAGACTGAGCACTTCCAGAGGGATGTGTATCCCACTTATTTTCCGATGAAATGACTCACCCTTGGGAAGAGACCAGCTTTCCCCTTTCTAGAATTATAAAGGGACCATTAGTGTCAACCATATGCCCACATTTTAGATTACAAAAGTGAGATGAGAGGAACTCGCACACAGTGTCTATGTACTTCCTAAGGCACTCGGCAGGCATGCTGACTAGATCTTATTTACCTTAGGGTTAATGCTACTTCAGGACTATAATTTTAAACCAGGGTTTTCGTTTGCCTAAAAGCAAAGTCAATGCAGTTAAAATTGTTCTCTTAAAGGTATAACCTGAGCTCAGTGGAAAAGTATGGGAATCACAGGCAACATAAACTAATACAGATCCTGGTATTTCATCTCAAAATCTAACTTGGACATCTTGCTTTTACGTCCAATGTACTAACATCCTTTTGAAATATTACTTTCTATTATGTGCAAGTACCTCTTTTGACAGTGATGATAGAGAGTGACCACCAATCTAACTATCTTTCTTCTGTCTACATTATTTTATGCTTCTTGTTGTTGCATATAATATTTAAGAATGCTACAGGGAAGTGATGAGAGAGGGATTCTTCCCCATTTTCCAGCACCCCCTCCTTTGGTTTTTGTTCTTTAGTCCGTGTTTCCATTGCCTCTATCATGTCTGTTATCATGGTCAGTTATATCCTAAATCTCTACTGAACTCCCTGCAGTCCTAAGCGTTTCCCTGTGTAAAGGTCTATTTGCAGGATAGGAAGTCTAGGGCTCAACCTGCTGGGTTCTGTTTGATTTAGAAGGCGATGCCTGAACCCACTGTTATTAAATGTGACAGGGCCTGACAGAGCCTTAATCAGTTTCCCCTCTTGTCTTTTTCCACAGTGATCAGTGAAAGACAAAAAAAAAAAAAAAAAAAAGAAAACTGTGGTCATAAAACTCACAGGAAATGGCAAGATGAAATATAGCCTATGAGCAGTACATTAAATTCATTTAAATTCCTGTTTTTATGTGTAGGAATGATCAAACTTCAGGTCAACAATGGTCCATTAGCATTATTTCCACTGCATGAGTAAAAAATAATGTCAAAGTGATGGCTTTTAAATGTTCTGTATTACAAAATATAACCCTTTTGATATAATGATAATTCAACAAGTAATATATCCACATAAAAATATCATCTTTTGTAATACAGTTCTTCATCTGTCCAAGTTATTTGCCTTATCAAACCAAGTGTTTGAATTTGGTAATAAATATTTTCTGTAAGAAAGTTATCAATAGCTTCCAGCCTGACTATACTGATTAGGCACATGCAAGAATTATGATTGGTAGGTAGGATTTTTTTAAACATAAATATATATGTAAGGGACGTAGGTTGTCTATTTGCAAAGTGCGCAGCAATGAAGAAACATCATCCCACGTAAAGTTTGTATGAGAGTCAGTAGAGGCTGATTTTTCTCATCCTCGGCCACCGTGCAGGTCAGGGTTGCTTCCTGATAGACTAATTCAGGAGCTCGTATGCTTTTCTTCTAGGGGGGCACTTGGTAATCCCTAGCTGTCTGTCTGTCGGAGGAAGCTTATTCCTCTCTCAAAAGGTTTCTGGCTTTCACTGATAGCCTTTTCTGCACAAATCTGTTCCAGACATGGGCACAGGTTGTTCTTTTTTCTGTCTGGAGTATCCTAATTTATGTTCTTGCATTCATCGTTGCTTACAGTTCCTTCCTGGAGCACCCGAGCCGTCGGCAGTGAATGGTCTGAGGAGACGATCTTGCTGTCTCAATGGCATTCGGTTGTATGTACAGTATATGAATGGGATAGTGATATTTATGTGCTTAATCTTAATTCTCATTCTGCATTTGACTCGTGCCTCTCTGCCCACAAATGCTTCCCTGCCAGATTTATTGGCACGCTCCCTGAGCAGCTTCCAGCGCCTGTGGTAAGACAAGACCATCAACAACGCCGTGGTTGGGATGTTTGGCCATGAGCTGGCAATCCTGAACCTCAGTAATGAACAGAACTGCAAGAAAACCTCTTAAAATAGACAGTATCACTTGTCACAGGAAGGGGCAATTTTAAGAGTGGTATAAACCCACTTTTGCCTAGTGCTCCAAACTTATCTGGGACAGAAGAGGTAGGTGAGATTGGCAGCAGGAGTTACTTCCAGAACCGAACGGTGCTTGGCTTGAGTTAGGTTCTATTTTAGGAATTATAATTTCATTTTCTTCTGAGTCTCTGTTAGACCTGTGGCACTAAGGATATGCAGCAGTCTCTGTTAGACCTGTGGCACTAAGGATATGCAGCAATACAGGTGGAGAGATGCAAAAGGTATTGGTGTCTTGGGGCATGGCAGTCTAATTGACACCTAGGCTGACCTGTAAAATTCTCTTGAGGTTTTGTCACTCAAGAGTAATGTAAGCCATTTCGAAACCAAGCCTCCCAACTCTTTTATATGCATCATGGGTCTTTATTTTTTATGCTTAGCTTCTGTCATTTCACGGAGCAATTAACCTCTTCTTCTCCTGTAAAGATTTTGATACTGCTCGTTGTAAGAGAAATGTGTAAGAGAAATGAAAATAAGCATTTGTAATACAAACTTTTAACGATCTTGGTCTTTGTTGCCTTTGCTCATTCTAAGCTAACAAGTTGTTATCAAAAGCACGGTATGAAATTCATTTTTTTCTGAAGTCCAGCGTATCAGCAAGTATAGTCCG
The DNA here is from genome assembly GCF_929443795.1 of Astur gentilis. NCBI lineage: Eukaryota > Metazoa > Chordata > Aves > Accipitriformes > Accipitridae > Astur > Astur gentilis. The sequence continues at coordinate 27,260,041 of NC_064894.1, forward strand.
TTTCTGTAGTTGGAGTATTTTAATATCTCCCCCAGGTGTAACTCAGATATTTAGTATCCTTTGAGTGTTTCTGACAGATTGTCTTAGCAGCAGCATCTCATCTCACCTTAAATTGGAAAGGCTCCTGCATGGAAATGTGAAAAGGCTGGAAGGCTGACGCTTAAAATAAAGACGATAGAACAATCTTTTTGTAATGATTGCAGTGCCCATCAGTGCTGAGTGAATGAGAGCAGCCTTACTGACAGCAGCACCGAAGGTTTGCTCTAAGGACACAGTTCATGGCAGGCAGCTGAGCGACTCTGCAGATGGATAACGCAAGGTTAGGCACACTTGTTGGCTGCTTCCCCCCCGCCTCTTTTTTTCATCATACGGATAATCTTTTCCATAGCTTTCCTGAGAATAATTCAGCTAAACCTGCGCCATGCCTGAGGCAAAAAGGAGCTCCAGTAAAGCATGTGTAATGCAATAGAGAAATCAAGTAATTTCTCTTTTATGCCATAACAGAAGTTAGGCAATGGGGCAGGAAACAGGTAAAGAAACTTAATGGGTAATTATGGCTATTTTCCCCAGCTTTAATTTTGGGGAGGGACTTGGCTGATGTTTATGACTCAGCAGTGAGAACATTCCTGTCTGTACTGATAATAGCTGCTAAGGGTAACAAATGCAGCCCCTCTTTGACTGCAACACCTCAGCAAACTTGCTTATCTGTAGCTGGGCTATATTGTGGAGCATCAGTGCCAGCTCTCAAAAAGGGGGTGCCTCTGATCTCCTTTGAAAAGTCTTTTGTTTTCATTGTTTGAGGAAGATGATCACAGACTCTGTGTCAGCAGTTCGGCTTTTGTGTAGTGCCTAGCTGTGCAAACCGAAGCTTAAGTCAGGTACGGCTTCAGTGACAGAAGATGATGATGATGTTCCTGATTAAGCTTTATAAATATTAGTCTTAGAAGACTTAATAATAATAATGTCCCTAGCTAACGTCGAAAGCAAACCCCATCTGTGCACTTTCCAATGAAATAGAGTAAAACTACTAAGCTACTTCAACAGTTGCTTAAAGAAAAACAAAGTCTGAAATATTCAGTCAGTTTTGATGTAGTAACTCACACTTTCTCACAATTTTGTTTTGCATTATCTATCCTCTATACGGATACACTTATCAGTGGTAGAAGGAGAGTGGGTGTCCACTAGAAATTGGAGAGGCGTGAAGGACACGCACATGATTAAAACTACCTCTGCTGTAACAATCTCATGTGTAAACGTTTCAGGATTCATGAACACATGAATGTGAATGTGTGGTCTGTTCTGTTCAGGTGGCCTTGGCAGGGTTGCTCGAAAATCGTTCTTAGCTCACCTGGATGCCTAGTCATGAACTAGTCACTGACAGAAGCAAGTGCAGGAGGAAGTGCAGGAACACTTAATTTAATATTTAATTTAAAAATGTAGCAGCTAAGAAGAAAGAGTAGTGGTGCTCTCCTGCATAAAACCTTTTATCCCTGGAAGTGGGAGATGTGGGTCAATTCCTTCCTCAGCCTGGCAGTGTTCAAAGAGATCTCCCAGGAGCGTGCCATGAGCAGTGGGGGTGGGATGGTCATGGGAGAGTCCCCCAAAAGTTGAGTCGCTCTTAGAGGTTTCTATCTCTTCTATTTGAGGGCAAAATGAAGCCCAGCGTGGCTGGGATTTGTGTCTGGATTCGTGCAGCCACGTTTGCAAGATCCACGATGCAAGAGAGAGCAAGCACAGGGAGCGTGTCTCAGCTCAGCGCCAAGGGTGCTGGGGAGGCGAGCGGCGTAAGTGCCGATCCTGCTCCCACTGTTGCTTCACGCTTCACCAGTGACCAGTGTGGGTGGGCTGAGCTGGGATGTGACATACAGGTGGGCAGCACTGCCTCCTTACCGCCGTTACTCCTTCTTCTCCTGCCAAGAAAGTGAAGAGCGGGGCAGTGATTACGGGCGACAGGAACGGCTCAGAGCAGGGAGCTGGCCCGGGGCGGGGGTGTCCTGAGCCCCCCGGACCGCGTCCCTCCAGCGCCAGGGCATGGCAGGCTTGGCAGGGGTGTGAGCACGGCAAATGGGGTGCTAGCAGCGAGGCTTATCCCAAATCTCAGTCCTCCAAATGACTTCTGGTATCACAAGAGCTTGTGAACCTCTTTGTAGCAGCAATTATATTTTAATATGGAAACTGTCTCTTGGACTACATGTCCTTCTCTTCCCAGCGATGTAGCTCATGCTTCTCTCTTTGGATTAACGTAGCTTTTTTGTGATAGTTATAAAAATTGCTTACAAGGGAAACAAACATTAGGAAGACAAGAGTGATAAAGTGAGTGATCTGTGCACACGTATTTGTGTGCCTACAGACACGGTCCAGTATTTAGGATTTGAGTCCTTTGATTTAATGAGCATAGCTTTTAAGAACACAGTTAATACGATGATGTATGCAAGCAATGGGAGCGTAGTTTCGGGTGATCACATTTGTCACGTTATGCAATGAAATTTCTTGTTCTTCTAAAGACCTTATTATCTGCCTCGGCATTAAGCATGTGTAACGTTATTGCTTAATGCTTGTAATGTTTGTTGCTCAGATGCCCCAGTCAAGATTGGGACCCCCACTGTGCTAAGTGCTGTATAAACATGCACAATTTAAGGAAAGATGTGACCTGAAAAGAGAGACAAAGGAGACAACAAAATAAATCTGTTTTGAGATGATACAGATTTGTGCTGTTCAACTGTTGTCCTAAGTTGGTAGATGGCCTCATTTGTGCCTCAAGCCATCATTAATTATCTGACTCTTCTTTTTATAGGCAAAACAGAAAAGATGGATTTTGAGCAGTGATTTGGATTAAAAAAGGATATACGTGTTTATCTTGACTAGGGAATTCAGTGTCGAACTAGCTTCTGGGCAGGAAGCTCAGAGACTTCTGGAGCATCTGGGAGCGTGTTCTGCTGGTAGAACAGGAAAGCGAGGGAGAAGCATGGCAACACACACGAGTCAGTCATCCAGTGGAAATACTGATTTGATTTACTGAAACGCTGGGACTCAGTGGAAGATTTAAGGGATAAATTCCACTGTGTTGTAAATAGAATAATAGAATCATAGAATAGTTTGGGTTGGAAGGGACCTCCAAAGGTCATCTAGTCCAAACCCCCATGCAATGAGCAGGGACATCTTCAACTCGATCAGGTTGCTCAGAGCCCCGTCCTGCCTGACCTTGAGTGTTTCCAGGGATGGGGCATCTACCACCTCAGGTAGCAAGACGGGTTAGAAAAATTACTTTGCAAGATTATATTTTCCCTTGGTTGGAGAGATACTGCACAACACATACAGATCTCTCCCAGAGGAGCAGATGAGAGAGAAGGGCTGAGAAGTCTGCTATTACTGCGTTATGCAGTGCATGTCTGGTAGGAGTGAAGACCCAGTGATGCAGCCTGAAGCAGAAGCAGAAAGAGTGACAGGGAGTGTTGTGTTGAATTTTTAGGGGTGTCAGAGAATGCAGGGAACACTGGGGTTTCTGCTTTGGCATGAGTCATCCAAGGGAAGGTGTGCAGCAGGTAGGTAGATGCAAAATGGCAAGGAACGGTGATGGTCAGAAATACAGCCACAGCAATGCTTGAGAGCTGGTATTGTATCAAAAGGAAAAATTAAAATTACTGACAGTTTAACTGCAGGCAAAACCACCAGATTATCGATACCATTTAAGATTAGTTTTGTTTTTTTCTTCTAAAATTCCAAGCGTAAGCAAACTAATTAAATCTGGGAGGTTATTTTTTTTTTTACTTGATTTCAAAACTTTTAAATGCTTTATTTGGTTAGATTCTGGATATGAAAGTACTTGCAGATCCATTGACTTAAAGCAGGGACAAAAAACTTGAGTGCAGAATTTGGAAAGTTTTTTGCAAGAGTGCTTGTCACTACAATAACTGTACTACCACAAAAAGATGGCTGTTGTTTTGTCAGTGTGACTTAATTTTCAGTGCTTAACACACCCTGAAATTTAATTTCACTGTTTTCTGCCAGCAACAGGGACTACTTAATTTTTTATTTTGTTCCATCTTTCCTTCTGGCTACAAATACATCTCAGAGGGGCTGCCAAAGTTTAAATAATCATGGTGTTGATTAGTGATTTCTTATTTATGGATGGTTTTTCTTTTCCATTTGACTATTCATTTCATTTAATGAATTTGGTTTTGTGACTCATTTGTTCATTTGTCTCAGAGACAGGAGCATAAATAAGGGGAGAAAACAAAACTGAGCTCTTTGAAACAGAAATCTGTGCAGCGTCTTTCTGGAAATGTGGGAGAGAGGCTGAGATACAAGGACACTAAACCTCATCAGCCTCTGTTAGTTGTTCCAACTAAAGAAACAAGGATGACATACAGAACTTTTAACAGAAGACACTCCTCTGTCTATTTTAACATTTAATAAGGGTGCATCAATCTGAGATAGGAAAAAGAAGAATTTTGCTGTAAAATCTACAATATTGCTAAAAACAGAGACTAGAGGTAGCGATGGAGAGAGCCACTAGTGATACAAGCGTTCTGCTATGATAAACTACTAATTCTTCCTTTATCTGATCTGTGGCGCCTGGCCGAGTTGATAATTGATGTTCTATATAGAAATAATTTTTTCTGGAAAATATTAGGAATGTTGTCTTCTTTTATTTTAGATGAGGAAGCAAAGAACATTTCTCTGGCAGTGATGGTGTGTGAGGAGTCAACAGTACGTTAGAAATATTAATAATGAAAAATGTACAAGTGTAGTACACTATCAGTATCAGTTCATACTGACATCACCCAGCTACCTTTAGGATTTTAATGTATGGGAATGGACCTGAAAGGACCACAATTTTTTTGGTATTTTAAAAATATTATTTGAAGTGTTATCTGAAATTTTCTTATGAAAATTAGATTCATAAAGAAATGCCTTCACTTTTTTAAAAGGAGGAGATTTAACTCCTCTTGAGCCCTGGAGGTTAATATAAACGATTTATTTGGACTTTCAAAGGCCTTTGACATAGTGTCTCATAAAGTTATTAAAAAGCTACTCACCTGAAGCGTCATCATGGATTGTAAATTAAAGTCGAATGAAGATTAAAAGATTGATTTTCAACATGACAAAACGTTATTAATTGTTTGTCCTGGGTGTTTCTGAGGACAAATCAGAAGTGGCCAGAAGGAAAATACAAAACATGGTTTTGTGAAAAGAGTAGTACAGAGAATGTAAGTGATAGTAATGTATTCTCTTACATTGCTGGTCATACTGTGTTTGGCTCTGGTAGCCTCATTTTTATAAAGAAATAGGAATGGGAGAAGGTAAGGAGGTGGTAAGAGGTAAGTGATAAGCTTTATGAGAGAACACTGTATTTTCTTCTTGTGGTTTAGACATCTAAAGCAAGTAAGAGACGTTCTTCTTTTAGTTTAGAAAGAGAACAAACAATGTGGTAGAAATAGTGTGGTAGAAGCATACCTAGTAATTGATGCTAGAGGGAAGATAAATTTGTAGCTCAAAATGAAAATCCAGGTGGGATTCACTACTGTAAGTCATCACTGAACAAAATGAATAAAATGCTCGTGTTCCCGAATGCGTGTCTGTGAATAGCAGCGTTGTAAAGCTTTTCTCTTTTATTTCCTCCACAAGGAGGGAGCTCTTTCCAAACTTGATATCGCTGCAATATATGTCACGGCAGGGAGAACTTTTGGACCTTGTTTTCAGAAAAGTCATTTAATCTGCTTTTAGCTGTAGGTTTTGTCCATCCGATCACAGCAAATTCTGGTGTATTTACCCATATAGGGTGTTTTGTTTCTCTGAAGCATCTGGTATTGGCCACAGCTGGAGGTGAGATCAATGTATCTCAGACTCAGCTGTGATGCTTTTGAGCTCAAAGGGGTGGTGGATCGGGGAGCTTGTGGTGCCTTATGAGTCAATAGTCAGCAAGACGTCAGTTGTCTCCGGCTTGGCAGCAGCTCAGCTCCTCCAGGATACAGGACCAACTGTGGCGACTGGCTGCTCGCGTACAGAGTAGTCAGCAATTGCAGAATCTACGCCAAGCACTGGTGGACATGGGCAGTAGGGCTGACCTAGTTTTACAGGATGATCAAAATATGGGGAATTAGGTAGAGGGCTGAAGAAGAGGATTCGTGGTGAGGAGGGAAGGTCAGAGAAAAAGGGGTGGACAGAATAAAATCCAGAGGGACAAGTTTTAAGGAAAAGGAAAAAGAGAACCACATAACTGAGGGAATAAGCAGTCTGACGGAAAGCAGCACAGTAAGGCAGGAGGACAGACAAGCAAAGCATCGGGTGCTTTTGTGGTAAGTAATTCACTTTCAGTGAATCCCTTGTTTCCTCAAACACTCTCGGTTTCCTAGGACTCACTGACTGAGTGCTTTGAACACATTTGTATAAGGTGAGGACATGAAACATAACCTAAGCTTCTGTTCAGATAAACTTTTAAAGTGTTTAAAACAGTCAGTTGGGTCTTAATTGATTCATCAATAACTCGTGGCTCATGCTTAGTTCAGTAACAATCGGTGGTTCAAGGTCTAAATTTCAGATGGACTGTTTCTGAGATTAGTTCATGAACCGTTGTACTGTCTTTTGTCTGTTACTCAGGAAGCTCCAAGTTTCAGCTTTTCTGAATAGAGTCCTCAATGTCACAAGCCTGTTTTTGAAATGACATAGAAATGTCTTATCTGCCTGCTTGTATGGTGGGGCTTTCAGATACTTGTTCATCTCGCAGGTGTGAATGAAACAAGTGACTAGCTGAATTAGTATATGCTGTCCCTGAGAAGCGTCTCACACTATTATTCATTTTGCAGTGATGGCAACTTATGGTGCTCAAAACCCGCAGACTGTTGCATTGTACACACCTTTTCAGTTGGCAAAGATAACAGCAGCAGTATTTAATGCGTATGGACGCCATGGAGGACAATTAGACTTTAATACTCATTCTGTTTCTTGTATCGACAACTCAGTCATAATTTTGAAGGAGTGCTTTCTGATTAACCTGGTGCCTACAAGCACTTAAGATGTAGTTGTTGATGTGTTTTTGGTCTTGTTTGGTAGATATACCTGCACAGGAAGATCTGTAGTTAAGGGGGAGGGAGAGGGACAGGCTGGATAGCTGATGTGATGACAGGTGGATAGCTGCTCAATGTCTTCTTTCCATTTCCACAGCATGATGCTGAACTTCCCGTAAAAGACTGTAGAGCAAGAACATGCTATGCCATCATTGCAAACTAAAACTTAACCCTTGCAAAAATACAGAAGACTATTAAAATTGACAGAGACTGTGGAAATCTTTTCCCATTTGCATTAAACTTTGTATAATACCGTTTCCTGAGCAAGAGCTTAATCTCTTTGTTTTGACTTTTGTTATAGGGAAAAAAAAAAATAGAGGGCAAGAAATTTCACTGGTATACAACCCACAAAAATGCAGGCAGATCCATTGACTCCTGCAGTTGGAATGGAGTGATAGCACATGCTGGTATTCCCACATGTGGAGGAACAGGGAGGGATATAAACTGGCTGCCTCATTAAGTGCAGCAACTCTCTTGTGGTGCCTACAGCTCACGAGCAGTTAGTTCCCTGCCATATCAGTGCTAGCTCGATTTTAAAGCAAGCATGGATTATATGGGCTGTATAATCATAGCTCTGATTGTAGAGTAAACCCTCTAGTTTATCAAGACAATTTCTAAGTCATGTAATTGCTCTTGGAAATTATTCTTTTGCATTGATGGTGTCCTTCCAAATGATCAAGCTCATTTCAGAGTATTGTTTTTTGTGGCTTAATGAACTGCATCCATTTGATTCAAATGTTGTCCTTATAAACTCTGTGCAGTGTGTTGATACTTACCTTTTGATATATTAAAACGTGCCCTTTTCATTGTTTTCCTCACAGTCATAAACAATAGCTTTGTATTGTTTTACATTGTTGTGGTTTAACCCCAGCCAGCAACTAAGCATGACGCAGTTGCTCACTCACTTCCCCCCCACCAAGTAGGATGGGGGAGAAAGTCAGAAAAAAGAAGTAAAATTTGTGGGTTGAGAATAGTTTAATGGAACAGAAAGGAAGAAAATAATAATTATAATAATAACAATAATAAAATGACAATAATAATAATAATAATAAAAGGATTGGAATATACAAAACAAGTGATGCACAATGCCATTGCTCACCACTCGCTGACTGGTGCCCAGTTAGTTCCCAAGCAGTGATCAGCCCAGGTCAACTCCCCCTGGCTTATATGCTGGACATGACATCACATGGTATGGAATGTCCCTTTGGCCAGTTTGGGTCAGCTGCCCTGGCTGTGTCCCCTCCCAACTTCTTGTGCCCCTCCAGCCTTCTTGCTGGCTGCGCAGGAGAAGCTGAAACATCCTTGACTTAGTCTAAACACTATTTAGCAACAACTGAAAACATCAGTGTGTTATCAACATTATCCTCATCCTAAATCCAAACCACAACATTATAGCAGCTACTAGGAAGAAAATTAACTGTATCCCAGGACAATTATAATAAAGGGTGTGAGAAGTTTAAAAAGTCCTCTGTATTTCTGCAGCATTAATAAAAAGGTCTTGAGAATGCTTCATCAACAGACTGATAAAACACAGTCTGCTGCTGGTTGCATGTCCCCATTAGGTGTTTGGGTCACCAATGGTTTACTCATGAGAAGTTTCATGTGTTTTCACCTGAGTGAGTTTTCATTTACAAATTTGTACCTGAGGAGTGTTTTCTGTTGACTAGCATTGCCTACGTTGCTGTTTCTCCCGGCACGTAAATTATGCATAATGCAGGCCACCGATCACAACTTTAAATGAAAAATAGGCAATAGTGAATAGTTTTCTGACTGACCAGAAGGTTGAAGTCTGTATTTGAATTTGTCAAAGAACTCACTGATAGACCTATTGTACTCACAACCAATTTGCAAATGGTTTGTGAACAGAAACTGGGCTTTCTTCATCAGGTATCTTATTCATGATGAATAAGTCAATCAGCTCTAGTATTGTGAGGCAACTTGTACTGATTATTACAGCGTGTAAGAAATTCTCACTGGTTTGAATGACTTTTTGCCTGCTCAAATCTGTGTGAAAGAATACTGTCTACGTAGCTGTAGTTATATTCATACTTTACAAGAACAACTTAAGAGTAGAGGGACAAGCTTACATAGGAATAATAGGCTGAAACTGAGCAAAAGAAAACCAAGGATAGATATCTGCAATAACTACCTGTAATCTGAAGGTTACAGATAATTCCAAGAGAAGTATCTTTCATAGCTTGAATTAGACTGGACAAGTAATTAATGAGAAGCAAAACTGTATTAGCAGAATAGGAAAGGTAGACCATTCTCATCTTTATTCAGGGCAATCTTAAGCACATGTTGCTGGTCTAAACATCATATGCATTTTCTGGTTTTGAATTACCTTTTCTGTCTAGGCATTGGTTTCTTCTTTAGGTAACTTAATTAAAGTTAAAGCTTAGAGATATTATATATTGCAAGAAGGCAAAGCCAGGTATCTAGTGCTAGAACTGTTCAAAGGAGTTATCTGTTGTTATGCTATCATATAGGAATAGTTCATCAAGTTTTGGTTTGTTAAAAGTAGATGATAACTTGCACATATTATTACTAACTGCTGTCAAAGCACTTAGGTGAAAAGCTATCCGTTGAACTAATGAGTTACTACAGGAAGAGGTGAGATCGTTTTAAAGGACCTTAGATACTGTAATAAGAAAGAACTCTTTGGAATATTTTTATGGGTCACTACAAGAATTATCCTTGCATAAGGCAATGTGACTCCTTTTGAAAAGAAAGTGTTTCTTCAAAGGTTAAAACTCTATTGACAGCTTCTATGATTCAATAAGATTTTTCTTCAAGATAAGGTCTACATAATTTCAGATATTGTATGATTCCCTCTGGATAAATGAATGTCAGAAAATGGAAAAGGCTCATTTTCTAAGCCTGAGTAGCAATTTTGTTATTATGCTGTCATATGGATAAAGTACTTGCCATTCTGAATTGTGCTGGCTCTTAGGAAGCAAAAATTTGGGCCAAGATTAATGAAATAAACCCAAATAATATTTGTTTTCTTGGACATTCTATTGACATTCCTAAACGGCCTGTCAGATCTCTTTCCTAAGATCATTAGCTAGCTGATATAGTTTGATGTCTCATTTGAAGAGTCCAACATTCAAAACTGCCCTCCTCCTGGCTGTATCTTGCAGAACCTTCTGAAGGACCAGAGCCTCACCATTGGGGACCACTCTCTTGGGAGCTCTCCTTTCAGAGGATGAACAGTCCCAGATACATTAAAACATTTTGGACAAGTCAGCAAACGGTATTCATAACTTTAGGAGTTGTAGTAGATCTGGTTGCTCAGGCTGGGGCTCCAACCAGGGATAAGTTGAAGATGTGCGAGAGGTTAATCTGGCCAGGCAGCTGGATGCTGAGTGCAGACACGAGCCCACTGTGCTGCCCAGATGTGCAGAAGAATAGGAACTGGATTCAGAAAGGATCAGTGCCTACAGTGACTTAAAAACTGTAAAGCCAAGAGGAATTAATGGTTTAATTAAAAAAGCGAATTGCCCTGATGTCTGTTGGCTCTACAGGGACCTGAGACAGGCCAGGGTGTGCCCAGCTTCAGCAGCAAGGAGTAGTTGAGATTAAATCAGCCTCAACTGCCTGGATTTCATTGTATTTCTTCATTCTGCCATTGAAGCAACATGGATGTTGTTAACACGAACCACATGCATCTCTATACCGAGTCTAGTTTGAATGCCTGAGGACTAAAGTTGAGGATATAATATCCATTGGAGGTGGAGGGCAGGATCATTGGGATGTAGGGCAGGAGGAGGGGGTATGACTGCAGTGTCAAAGTGACCCTTGCTGGTGCTGTTAAAAATGTCAGGGTGGTCATAAGGATAAAAATACCAGAGCATCAACTTGTTACAGGTAGAAGTGTGTTAGAATATTGATGTCAAGTAAGCCGACATGCAGCTGCGTGTGTGCACCTTTGTATGTGCAAATGCTTGTGGTAGAGGCTACAGATACATGCATATATTTTTTTTTCAGGAATATCTAATGCCTGTATGCACATATGGAGCAAAAATATTTATCTACAGGGGCTTACGTGATGCATCCAGGATAAACCCATGAGGCACAGGGACAGAAAAACCAGTACTGGGTATGGATTCTTGACCATATTGTCAAGAAAGCTTTTGGGTCAAGACAGGGCTGAGCATGGAAGTTAACTTATACACTGAAACCAGAAAGCATGCATGACAGTATAATTCAAAATAAGAGCTCTAAAAATGAAATTTTCCCTTTGACTGTTGTTATTTAACACACTTAACAGCATGTATTTTTTAAGTTATCTCATACCTGTCTTACTGTAGTTCCCCTGTAGAGCTATGGCATAATGTGATACAAACCTTTTAGTGGGCTGTACCAAAGCAGAGCATGATCCAGTATAGCAGGACATCTTCAGAGAGAAAACCAGATGTCCTGGTGTACCAGTATGGCTGATAGAAACCGAGGCATGGCATGAAAAATGGAATCCAGTTATTTCTAGTTTTCCATTAAACTGTACTATAATGCTGAAGTTAGTGCTTAGCTGTACAGAAGGAACCCTAAGTTTTGACAGGTTTTTTTTCTCACATTTCTTGTGAGACATAGAAACCATGCATGTCTTTGTGTTTGCACTGGCCTAAGGGCTTCAGTGACAGTCTAATAAAGGCTAAGGGTAGATTTCTTATTAGAAAAGCTTTTCCTTTTCTTTTTTTTTTTTTTTAAACATTTTTGCACAATGGAAATATTTCTTCTAATTTTCAATGCAAGTTTACAAGCATCTTACCCCTGTGCTTTTATTCTTTGCACCTTTTAGGATCCTCTGAACTTTCTGCTATCTACTGCAATTTCTCCGGAGTTTGGCTGGCCTTCCAGCAGCAGATGTGAGTCCAGCAGCTGCTTTATTATCAAAACTGAAGATGTAATTCTGCAAAGTACACAACTTCAGTTATTTAACTATTCTGATAGAAGTGGGTTTGTTTTACAGTAACTCAGAGGGACATGAAAAGTTAAACCTCTCTCGGGTGCTGCTGAAAAGGAGCCTAGGGAAGGCAGAAGGAAGGGCGGGGACTCTTGCTTTCTTTCTTTATTTCCTCCTACTAAGCTGCATTTATAGGTGATGCCTAGGTATTTGCATTAAAAAGCTGCTACTTTAGAAGGAAGAGAAAGCTCATTCTTTTCCCTCTTTGTGTCACATTACTAAGTCTCTGCCAGACAGAAGAGGTGTGTAGTCATACCTACGTGCAGGACACAGTTCTGTATGGGGAGGAAGAGCATTCATGGCAGATCTAAACAACTGTTTTATGTATGACCAGTAAGTTGGAAGCTCGAGATGGCCAGGTTGTATGGCATTTATTTGCAGAAGGTGGCAGGACGGCAGGCAAACCAAACTTTCAGCTTGTTTGAAATGGCAGGGTTGTGCATATGCAAGGCTCCCCGGTGGAGTGGTGACCCTCTGGAACGTGACCCAGGGCCTGGCTTCTTATATTTGAGTTTAGTAAATAGAGGGTTGCAGCTTCACGTATTGTTGCCAGGCTTCCCAGTGCGTGCAAAGGGACTGTGTGACTGGTCTCCCTGCTGCTGTGATTGGCATCTCCTCCCACCTTACGATGCTTGTTAAAAAGCTGCTTTGTTGTACCAGTAACTGGAACATATATGGACAACCTGGCTGTAGTGCAAATAATATAACAATCAAACCCAGACTTGGCCAGTAAACCCCAAGGTTTAGTTAATCACTAACTACAACCCCTGTGAGTCTCGTACTGTCAGACCTTATCAGATGTTTGCTGTGTTTTAGGAAGATAAGAGCAGTTGTACTAGAACAGAGCAGAGATTCACCTAGCTTGGTATCCTGACTCCAGCACCGGCCAGAAGATCTGTGAGGACGTGTATAAGAGCAGAGAAAAATTATTTTCCCTAGTATTGCCCCCGGTTTCTTGTGCTCTGCAGTTTAGGATTTTCTTGAGCCAGGGATTATAACTTTGTGTACATAAGCCGTCAGCACATCTTCCATGACTTTTTCTAATTACTTTCAATATGGTTTATGAATAAAAAAGATAATTATCCCATTACTTCTGAATTTTTGAGGTATGTTTCATTTCCCTCCAAGTAAAATTTAAAGTTTAGAGCATTGCAAAATAAAAAACAGAAACAAAAAAACCCCAAACACACAAAAACCCAGAAAACCCCACAATTTGTAAGTTTTGGCTGAAACCTAAGCCTATTTAACCTAAATAAGATAGGCAAGTAATTTAGCTAGACTGCTGTGGTTTTTTTATTGAGATCAGAAATACCTTCTAGAAAGCTACTTCCTATGCACACTGAGAACAAGACAAAGCATCAGTGTGTTGATTCATCCCAGTTCCCAAGCTGTGCCTGCAGCAGTCTGCAGCGTTACCCATCTCTGTTGCTTCATGGTGACTAGAGGCAGTAGTTAACTTTGGGAAAGGGAAGAGGATGCAGAGAGAAATGTGTGGTTTGAAAAGTATGAAAGAAAGGAACCAGGCAATGATCTGAGGGGAAAACCTTTTCTCACTAAGCTCATAGGACCAGTGATTATTCTGATCTAACTTCTCTGAAGAGCAAGAGCCCTCCAATATACTCCGAAAAGAGTGGTTTGGTGGAGCAAATGCATACAGAAACAAGCTGTTGGCCAAGAAGAACGGTGAGGAAATGTGAAGAAATAAAAACAATGGAAACTCCACAGAGTAGCTTCCTTCTTTGACAAGTGATATTTTCCTTGTAAGAAATGTTTACCTTTTCCTTTTCCCTGTTCTTTCGTGGGAGAAATGGGGAGGGATGAGGACAGACTTGGGCATGGCCGCTGCTCTTCCCGAGGGCAGCCTGGCACTGCTCCTGGTGGTAGCAACTTCCCCAGCGCTCGCACTGCCGCCTTCATGCCCTTCACCCTTTCCTCCTGCTTTCCTTTTCTCCCTGGATACGTGGCCCTTTCCTTTTCAGGCAGCCATCCACTGCCCTCCCCACAGGCTTGGCCATCTCACCTGAATTGGTGCCCCAGCCCTGAGCCAAGATTGCAAAAATGGCTTGGAGGGTGGCAAGAGGTGGTGCTTCCCAAAGCCCTGGGCAAGCTGCCAGGAGGGGAGCTTCTGGCTCCGTCCGAATCTCTTTGCAGATGCTATGGTCTTCTCCTTCCTGCCCCATCCCTCCCTAGGCATCGCTTTTGTCACTGCGTACTGTCATCAGGAACCGCAACTGTTGTTTTATTTGATGTAATCTTTGACTAATGAAGAATTATGGAAGAAAATGGAAACACATTAAATTTTTCTGAAGTGTTCGGGTGTTAATATGGTGAACATTCACCGAAAAGCTTCAGCTGACGATTTGCTGTTCAATTAAACCCCCCCCAGCAGTCTGTGTTACTCAGCACTGGAGCATTTCTCAGGTTCCTTGTCTGGCTGCAAGCCCCAGGCATGTCTTAACTTCATATTAAGATGAGGTGTTTGTCTAGCAAGTTTCCTCTCTACATTCTTCTCTTTTCTTATCTTCTTTTCTTTCTTGCCTCCTCTCACTTGGTTTTTTTCAGACAGAAAATTCAGCTTTTGCCCTGAAAGGGAGCTTTTGCTCTCTCTAGGTAGTTGCCAGTCGAGTAACCAGCAGCTGGATGCACTGGACATCAAAAGAAGTGTCTGGATGCATTAAAAAGCAACTTCTTAAAAAGCCCACCAAGGTTAATGCGTTTTCCTCTGGCAATTGCAAATTCATTTTGCTCTCCTCTTCCCCCTCCTCCCAACTTGTGTCATTTTAATCAAGTTTCTGTAAAATACAGTTCTAAATTGTTATATGCTGTGAGACTTATTATTGGTTACATGTAGAACGTGAGAAAGGAGACGGGAAGCTGATTTTTGCTATTGCCACGGGAGACTATGTCCAACTTTGTCTTAATCCTCGACACACAAGGTCACTAAGCAGAGCATTAACATTTGATAAGCAAAGTAGGTACAATATTACCTTTGAAACGAGTAAGTGATTGGAAGCTGAAGCACAGCCATCTCATCACCAGACTGGCCTCAAAGATGCAGTGTTTAAGGGGAGGGGGCAAGCCCTGTTTCGTACTGGTCTGGCCATAAATTTTGTTATTACTTAAAATGCATAATTTTTGAATGCCTGAATGTCTGACTGAATACATTCATTAAAGCTGTGTTGCTACCTCAGTCAGCCTCTAAATATCCTCAAACATCCTAGCAATCATACTTATACACTGCCTCTGCTTGCTGATGTGCTAATATAAGACTTTAGCTGTCATTTTGATATTTTAATGTTAGTCACTACACAGCTCACAAATATTTAGAGAAAATCCTTAATGTCAAACCTTCCTCCCACATAACAAAGATAATTTAATATTACTCGTTATATGTTTGTTGTTCACTGCTTTAGCTCTCTATAAATCCTTATCTTGATTCTAAAATCATCTTATGATGCATTTGTAACAAATTTCTATTGATCTCACTTTTGAGTAATTTCTTTCACAATGGCAAGGGTAATAATCATATTTATTTTGGCACATACATTCAGTATTTATCCTCCCTGCTGTGTAAACACACAGCGAGCTGGTATTGGGAAGATCCTGTTTTTCCCATGTATGTGCCTGACAAATACCAGGTCATAACCAGTTGAAACACCATGAAGAGTGTTTACTGAAATAATTGACAGGGACAGAAATTCTCCCCGCTGGGTGTAAGTGCTCGGGTCTGATACAAAACAACCCCCTCCCCAAACGGCAGAACCCATCAGCAGTTTGCCTTCTAAGTTTTCTTGCCCCAGCGCAGAGAAAGGTCGAGAAAAGCCGTGACCCGTGGTCTGGTAGTACACGCAGACCCTCCAGGCTTCCTAATGAGCAGATCGCCTGACCAAAGGTTCCTCTTCCGAGCACCAGGCTTCGTTCGGTGCGGGGCTGCCCAGCGACCCCCAGCAGCAGCCGCTTTGGTCCTCTCGAATCTTAATTAAGAAGGTTCAGGCCACAAGCGAGAGGTTGAGGAGATGAACTTGCTAAGGCAGCAAAACCCGGGAGCTTTCAGTTTGCGCAGATTTGCAGGGAAATGTGTGTGTTGATGGCAAGACAGTCCAGGTTTTTAAGAACTCGGCAAGCAGCCAAGAAAGTCGTGCCTTTAAATTCAGTCTCTGGCATTTTCCCTGCAGATACAGGCAGCCCTTTTTGCCTTTTCTATGCTATTCACCCTACGTGCAGCACGGGGATAATATCTAGTTGGTATTGTTACAGGGGGTGTTGGTTAGCATGAGGGGAGATGAGAAAAGCCAAGTAATAGTAGGTTAATTTTATTAAGCTTCCTTCTCTATCCACCTGAGATTTGTTTCACATGCACCTAGCTAGATGCTTTTTCATGTATACAAACAATTTATACAACAGAAATTTACAGTCTATTAAAGAAAATTTACAGTCTATTAAAGAACAAAGAGAAATATCTTGGTGTAAATTTTCCATGCTGTTGTAGCAGCATATTTGTTTGCACGGATATACATCACAAAAAAAGCTTTGGTTTTTGTATAGTGTTTTATAGCGTTCTAAGAAATAACTGGAGCCAAACACCTATAATTTAATTAAAATCTTTTGTTGCCAATTCATAATATCATTTTTATTTTTCTATCTGAGCGGAATAATCTATTCATAAATTTTCCTCATGACATGTCAATTTTTATCTTGTATTATTATTATTTACTGGCATGCGTGCCCAGCTCCCACCTTGGTTCCTAGTCCCTACCATCAGACATCTCTGTAGCATTGCTGCTGCCCTTGTGAACAGCACACTGGTACTTTTTTTTTTTCTCCCCCACTCCCAGTACTGTCACCACCTCCCCTATGGCTTTTAGTAAATGGCTTTTCCTGCTAAACCTTCCAACACCCTTACCAACTGTTGCTTTGCTGTTTTTGTTCCTACCACACATCTAATTCTGAGCAACCTTATTTTCTGCCCCACTGCAACCAGGTCAAATCCTGCCAAAAATCCCAGTGCAGCAATAAGAGCAGAGATGCTCATTATAAGCACTAGGGCAATAAAGTTGTTTTAAAATACTACATAATACTGAATGTCAAACCTCTGTAGAATGCCAGCTTGACTAAAATTTGTTTGATAAGACTTTAGTTTACTTTGGTTAGTTCTTTCTAAAAGTTTGAGCCGTATTTCATTGGAATAAATCTTTCCTTTTACTCCCGCATGCTTTGGAAACTGGCCCTAAGTGAGGTACAGAGTTTGACTTAGCCAGGGAAAGTGATGGTATTTTTGGGCTTTAGTGGAAAGAGAGGACAGTCCGTAATGGAATTTCCTATATAGTATTAGCAACAGGTGGCTAAAGAAAAAAGTTTTCAGATTTGCTGTGCATTAACTCATCCTCTTGTGAGGCTGTTAAAGAAGTTTCAAACATAGGTTTCTCTAGGTTTGCTTTATTAACAACTCAGAGTTGGGCCGCCACCACAGTGAATGGCAAAAGATAACTCAGAAACGCCTTCTGTATATATATGATTTTACGAAACAATATGCAATTGATGATTTGTCAAAAGAAGTTCTAGGTGTTCTTCCACGAACTCTCAGTTCTCTGTTCTCCAATGGTTTCAAAAGTCCAATACATTTTCCTGGCTCAACTGATTCTTATTGTCTTGTCCTGGTTCTTCTGAAGTGAGTGGTCATATGCAGAAGGTCTCCGGTCACCACAGTCACTTATCTTCTTACACATCAAAGATCACCTTTGAATTTCTGAGAATCGCTCAGGTTGTTCTATTCATTCATCTTACTCTAAAGTTAATCACTTACTCTTTCAATTCTTATGTCTCAGGTCTAAGATGTATGATCCTTTTTCTGTTGATTCAGCTTGACTGGGTTTTAAGCCAGCCATGGTGAGGGCTACACAAGGGACAAATAAGCAGCTTATGCTTATTGTTTTATAAGCACCTGCATTCTATTAATCACATCTAACCCAATCTCTAATCATTAGTTATATGTCTGATATGAATAGTTTTAGAAACAATGAGGCTTAAAGCCTAGTTCCTTTTACAGAGGCTAATAGGCAGGTCAGTAGGAATTAAGTCCTGGTTTCACTGAGTAGTTGTGGGTTGACAACAGGTTTTGAAGCAGATAGTGCAAAGCCAAATATTTTGCCACCTGGTATTTTCTGGAAGAAGAATTATTTTGGGGCTTCCACAATTCCACAATGCTATGACTTTCTTGCATGTGATTCCTTGACTTTCAATGACTGTTTTCTACACAGATGAGGGCACGTTATTAGTTGTAAATTCTTTCAAGCTATTTTAAATCTATTTTTGTTTGTAATCATCTTGGATAAGTTTCACTATATGTTTTCTTGTTTGTTCATATTAGATTGTAAATTGTAGATGAAAGATGACATAACTTATTGGAAAGTATTTCTATCCTAGCCAAAAATTCTCTGCAGCTGCCCATAGTAATTGGAAGAATTTACCTTATAAGAAAAGTCTGAGATGGGTGAATGACTGAGGACAGATAAAAGCATACCTATTTATTTTTTTTTTTTTAATATAAGATGATATGAGTGACATGTTATGTTAGGCATAAATAGTTCTGAAAAATACTGTTTGGAGTTCTTTATCATTTAGTAGCGTAATAACACAATATGTAGAGGTGATATTGCTGTGATAAAAAGGTGAAGCAACAAATTCTGCAAGCTCTTCTGATGAAAAAGGAACTACATATTTCATCCTAGCATCCATCCTGGTATCCACTCAGATGGGGGTAAAATACATAATTTAAGTCTTTGATTAAAAGAGAAGATAAAATAAACCAAAATATTAGGAGTGAGGGGAATACATAAAGGACAGTCTGAGTATAGGGATTTGAAAGACCAGACCTCAAGAAAAACATCACTCTCTTCCTTAGGATTTATATCCTGGATGAAGCTAGAAAAGCCACTGTCTTCTGATATTTCAAGAGCAAAAGGATAAGCTTCCAGTGTAAGATCTGCATACGCATCAACTTCTTAACCGAATTTTTACAGGGTTTCCTTGTAATCAGAGTTGGGTTTCTGAAGTGGGTGTATGAAGAAGGGCAAAAAGGTACCAGCATGCTTAATAGCCCAAATGGTGGAGACCAAAATGCAGGGATTTGTGGTATTCAACATGAGATGCTCTGAAAGAATGGTGAATCTATGATAAGTGTCCAGTTGGCTGCGTAGTGCCCATCCTTCTCGTTAAGTTCTGCAAACAACCAGTTTGTACCTTGCAGCCAGAGATTCAATTAACTGTGTTATTTGTTACTGCTCAAGTTAAAATGTTACGGTGTCTTCATAAGATTATTGAGCCACGGTACTTGACTCTTTGTCCTCCGATTAATACTACATTAAAAATTACATACAGTTGTGCAAACAACTTTAGGTATATAGCACACATGACTGTGTTTTTTGAAAGTGTATAATATAAGTGGCACAGAGGATTAAAGGTGAAAGCTACTTTGACAATTACTGATAATGATGTTCTAGTGTTTCTACCCTTCCAAGTAGCTGACCTCTGTACGGTGAGAATTGATACTTCATTTCTTGTTTTCCTCATTGGGTGGTGGGGTGTATGCGTGGTGGTGGTGATGTGGGTGCATCGCATCTGACTGACCTTGGAGCCTGCTTTTCCGATGGTCTGAAGTCCTTGGAAGAGGCACTCGGCATCGCCACTACCACCTGTAGCTCAAGATCTTCACCTCTCCTAAGGAAATGGTGTTGAATTTTCGCTTTCTGTGGAGCAGTCTCCTTGGATAATGTAGATGTGTGGGCCTCAGAGGAGACTTTAATAGCCCATTTGCCCACCATGAGGCAGGATCAGCTACCTGTATGCCAAGAATTTTTGCAAGGTTTTTTCTGAGGTCTAATAGGAAACCTTCTTGCTGCAATTTACATGCATTAGTGCTTGCTCCATCTATCATAATCACAGACAACAGATTTTTCTCCTCGTTGAAGAAACTTTTTACATATTTGAGACTACTCAGTCATTTTTTTACAGCCTAGGCAACCCTAGTTCTTTCATGCTTTCCAGCCTTCGGGTTACTTTTGTGGCTATTCTTTAGATCTGGTTACTCAACATCTTTACTCTGGTATGACCCCTGAAACTGGATCCAGTGTTCCAATGGGAGCTTTTGTAGCACTAAACAGAGGCACAGAACTACTTGATGTATCTTCTGGGCTACATTTTTATGATCTCATCCCAGGATGGTATTGGGTTCTTCTACAGCAGCGTGATTTTGTGAAAAAAAGCAAAAAAACCACCAAGACTAGAAGAAGTTAGAGAAGACAGCAGTGGTGCTAGTAATAGAAAGGGCAGAAACTATTTGGAGAACCACACCTGAAGCACAACTTTCTAAGATCCAAAGCTAGATGTGTGGGCAAGCTGGGTCCAGGTTAGAAAAGGAAAAGCATATGCATTCCTCCTGAACAGCGATTCCCAAGTGCCATTCCTGAAAGGAAATGGCTCCTTTCTGCAGCTGAAAAGGAGACCCATGTGATAATGACACCTGGCGATATATCAGAAGCCAAAATTCAAATGTTAATAAAATTTTACTGAGACTGAGCTGTTGAGTAAAGAAATCTCAACTGTTTTCCCACAGGCTGCAAACTTAGCTATGAGATGGGACGCTGTGGTGACACCCGTGCTTTGTGCAAAGGAACAGCGTGGGCCGTGCTCGGGGTGTGACGAGCCCAGGTCAAATAAGCAATCAGCGCACTGCTTTTCAGGTCTAGGTCTCCCAAATCCTAACCCCATTCATTAGCATAGAGCTCAGAGGTCCAATAAATTAAGAATAACGCATTTGATTGTACCAGTAGCATTCCTTACTGTGTGTGATTGTCTGTTTTGGAGGTGTTTTGCTTTGCATTATTTCACACTCAACAGGCTTAGGGAGCTGCTGTTTCATAAGCCTCTCTTAGCTCCCTCATTAACTCACTGGCTTCAGCGCTTCTGAGATAGACCAGTCCAGCTGCAAGACAAGTACCGACTTGGCATTTCCCTCTGAAAAAGCACAAGGAAGCTCGGAGCAGTCCCTAGCCACATTGATACTGATGAAGTTGTGAAGCCAAAGTTAGATTTTGACTGCTGCTATTTCAGATTATTCCTTCAGGTGAGATTGGGACACTTGTCCTTCAGACAGGACTTGAGCTGTCTTTAAATTAGCATGAACAGCATCATTATGGCAATATAAAACTTGGTGCGGGCTGCTAAACCTATTCAAGTGTATGCTAAGTTTCCCAGACAGGTTTTATAACCTGCATTGAGAAACACAGTGCTGTATCTCTGCTGCTGGCAGTTATGTGAGCAAGTGATGTAGGATATTCTGGCTATAGTGGATGGTAACTGCAGTATAGACATATCCTCAGGTCCCATAGGAAAGTGGATCCCTAGCTAGGGGAGAAATCTCTCTTTTTTCTTTATGTGTCTTGGAGCTTACTTTTTTTTTTAATGTGTCTGGGAGAGTAAGCTCCGTTTGAAAATATCCAATAAATTTCTTTGTTCCTCTATGGAGGAGTGATGGGAAAGGAACTGGGTTTTAAGCTCTGTTCAATTCAGTGCTGCTGGTGCCTGGAGATGATAACCTCTCAGTTCGAGTCTCAGCAGCGTGAG
Organism: Astur gentilis; assembly: GCF_929443795.1. NCBI lineage: Eukaryota > Metazoa > Chordata > Aves > Accipitriformes > Accipitridae > Astur > Astur gentilis. Next base: position 27,281,695 of record NC_064894.1, read on the forward strand.
CTCACCCAGGCAGGCCTAATATCTGACAGCTTGCCTGGGCTTGTCAGTACTGTTCCATAGTTTCCGTTACTTTTTATGAGAACACTGATTAATGCTGTAAGAAAGACTTCGGCTGTCCTCAAGGAACTTCTCCATAATCAATGTCATCGTTGCTGATCACGTTAGAGAAGAGAGCTGCAGACGGCGGCACACTCAATGGTGAGATCCCACTTCTCGGGCACAGTGATTTGCAATTAGTTTCTAAGCATGCCAGGTGAGATGGCTGGCCCTCGAGGGCTGTTTCTCCTCGACAGCAAAAAAGTTATTCAGCAAATTAGTGCAATACATTGATTTTTTTTTTTTTTCCCAGTGAGGTGTTAGCTATAAAATAAATGTCTTTCATTTCACCTATGTAGGATGGTCATTACAGCTCTAGATAAAAACAATATTAATAAAAAGAGACAGTTATTGCCAGCCCAACTGCCAAAAGTGAGAAGGGATCAATATGGTCGTTTTTATATCACCATAGGCTGCTTTCTCAAGGGTGTCAGTACAAAGAAAAATGTAATTCTAAATAAAATTTCAAATTGTTTTTCCCTTTGTTATTATATATGATGTCATGCATTATCAATGAAAGGCCACTGCATATCTGTGAACGTCTATCTGTGAACATCTAACTATATAGTCTTTTAACCGTGATTCTCTAGGGTATTGTCTCCTACACTGTGTATCTACAATGCAGCAGTGTGTTAGTTTTCTCTCTTGTTTGGTTGGTCTGTGCCAGCTGCTCAAGTAATATGTATGTTTTTCCTCTTGCACTTATGCTGTTAAGGGTGCTAAAAAGCACTGTGTGTGGATTCTCATAGTAGCATGGGGAGCTGGACAAACAAGCGTCAATGTGATCCAAAGGCAAAAGTAATTTTGTTAAAATAGTCATTGTCAACTTTCATGATGAAAGAACCAAAGAAAAGTGAAGTACAACTTCTAAACTGCTGAGGTGGTCACTCCTTTATGTGTAACAAAAAAAAAAAAAAAGGGGGGGGGGCACACCTATAATACATGTCAGTGGTGGCTTCCTCCTCTTTATACTCAGCTTTTCCAGTTTTGTTGAGCGTTCAGCATTATAAGTAATTCTGTTAGAGGAACAGATGTGCTAGAGAGTAAGTAATGAAAAACAGAGGGTTTCACTTTAGGTTACTGAACTGAGTATGTTTCATCTGGATAGTCACGATAGGTTATCATCTGATGAATATTTGTCTGCCTGTCTGAAAACAGATGGGAGATATAGCCATGTCCCTTGGAGAAAAGTGTTCCCACTTCAGAAACTTCATTAGGCACTTTGTATGGAAATAAAGGAGTCAGTCTAGATGATATCAGAAAAATATGCTACAGCACTGGCCTGGTGAGGCTGGAGGGTCTGAGCCAGAGAAACATTATGAGGAAAACCTCGCAGGATAAAAGTCAGAGAGATTTATTTATTTCTGTTTGTTAATATTAGCCAAAAGCTTTGCCCAATGCATCATGCTTGTGAGAGGAGTGGAATTATCCCCAGGTATCAGCACCCCATCCCATCCAGCCTTCACCAGGACTTTCTTTTTATGAGAAAATTTGCCTTGGATTCTGGGTTCACCGCTGCAGTCTACATTTTCATGTGGATTGCCCTTTTCCAGTAGGAGGGCTGAGAGCCTCGGGTGTTTTACCAGTAAATGTTAAAGTTTTCACAGTAACTTCTAGTCCAAATTTTATTCCATTTGTTCTTATTTTGCTGCAGATCTCTCAGAATCCATGAGCAGAATAGAGATCTTTACACAATACCTGACAATTCTTGCTCTCTCAGAAAACCCTATCATGACAGAGCTCAAGCCATTTACCATATAATCAATAAGCCATGCTTCCAAATGCTTTTATACAATAGCACATGACTACTTTGATATCCTTTCCTTCAGGAAATTACACTGCAAGGATTATTCCTCTACTGAGAGTGACTGTGCTCAGTCCAACATAGCAAATAACTTTGCCTTCAGTTGTTTTCTGTGTGTGCGCACAGAGATCTAGTAATAAGCTGTATATATAATGCTTTGTGAGTTTTTATTCCACAGAGTCTGAAATTATTTTTGTAAACGGTGACTTTCATGGGAACTTAGAAATGGCGATTCCTGTGTTCTACAGACCTGTCTATTGCCATTGCGAAATGTCAGATCTCCTAATCTCTTTCATATGTGTGGCAAAATCCATGTTAAAGTTGTTAGGTTTTCTTCTTCTGTGTTCCTATGGGAAAACTGTTCTTGAATCTCAGCTCTTCAACAAATGAGAAACCTTCATCTAACTTCTAGTCTAAACCAACTCCTGGCTAACTCATAAATTTTTTTTAGCAGTTGGCCTTCCTCTTATGTGGCTCTTTTGCACTTAGCCCCTTATGATAGCTCTGAGATTTTTGTAGAGGACAGAAATGACCTGTTGTATTCAGGAGTAGAGATGGACATGAACACAGTTTTTCAGAGACTGAATCAAAACCATGGAAAGTATTTTGTGTAACTTCTTGTTTGACACCCCTCCTTCCCTCCCTTAAAAGCTTAATTTGGCCCAGAATGAAGTGCTTTTTTTGTTGTTGTTTCAGTTAAAACTGTCTTAGCAAAACTTTCAGGTTTTTAGTCAAGGTTTTGGTGGTTTTGAAGACATCAGAACAAAATACTTCATAAATGTTCCATTTTAAAAGTGGCGTGATAGTCCATTCTACATGGAGAGGTCAAATTTATGATTAGTTAATTTAGTACAAGTTATAAAATGCCCATCTGTTTTTAGAAATCTACCATAGCCAGAAGGCTCCCTCTTCAGTGTGTGGTGCCAGTGAGTCTGAAAGTCAATTGACTGGTGTTTCACAAGGTATTTGTAGACACTCCACCATTACCTGCAAACGCTACATTAGCAGCTGAGAAATTCCTGCACCAGCCAGCTCCCTAGGTTATTTGAGCTACGTTTTGGTAGATTTTACTGAGCAAAGAACTACAGAGAAATCTTAATATTTTTTTTTTTTTTTGAGTAAGAAGCTCTTGGTATTTTTCTGGTACACATGTGGACTTTCAAGCTGAAGGGATGAAAGGAGGTAAAGCAGCTCAACGTGCTGCAGCCTGCTCCAGGTTCTGAAGCAGAGCAAGTGTCGCATGCTAGGGGAGATAGTGCTGTGCAAGCTGTGCTGTCAAAGTACCGTACACTTCAGGGAATTTTATATATGCGTGTGAATAAGAGGATGACTTTGGAGCTTTGCTTCAGAAAATGGCTGATGTTTGATAATGTCCCATTTTTTCCTAACATCTGTGGACTCCAGTTTATTCTGGCAGAGTCCCAACACGAAGAGTTTTGCATGTTTGTAAGCAGGACATGGAGTAGATTTGCTCTGGGCAGGTCTAAGGTGGAGTTTAATGGTGTTATCTGTCACGGCAGTGCATGTGCCATCTACTTGTTGGTTATGTGTTATCAGAAGTGACACTGAAATAATATGAGATTTTTTTTTGTACAGAGAAGACTTTGATGATTACAAAACAAAACAAAACAAAAAAAAGGAGGAAAAAAAAAGAGAAATTCAGTATCTTGTAAACAACACAACCGATGTGGAAAATACAGACATTGGGAACTCCATGTTTTCCTTTGGAAATGCTTGTAACTCCAAAGCCTATGTGTATAGAGAGTAGCATGACAATAAACCTTGCTTGGGTCAAGGGCACCTGCAGGCGTGATGTGGTCGCTCCTGAGTGCTTGCTGGTAATTCGTTTCATTGGAATGTGCTGTATTGTAGGGGCACTGGGGAAAACTTGCTGGGATTATGAGCCTTTCCAGCCTAGTGTAGGCAAGACCTTGGCCCTTGGTGCAGTGCCCGGTAACTTGCTCCTACTCCCTGAACTGAAGAAAACAGGACTGAGTGCAAGAAATTAATATGCATCTGGCACATGACTAGATCCACTTCTCTGCTGCTAGAAGCTGGCTTTTGTGTTGTATAATACTTGTGACAGCAGGAAGATCAAACTTACAGAAGAGATATTTGTTAGGACTGGTGAGAAGCAGGCACTTAGCACTGACTGAAAGGCAGTACAGATAAAGATGCTGAATTTGAAAACCTCTGATAAAAACCACACTGAACAGTAGGAAACATTTAACAATCACTGTGCTTAACTGCCCTGTCATCATTTACATAGAGAGTTGTTCAAAAGAGAGGATAGAATTACAATGGGGGAACCTGGCAAAATCCTGAAAGCTGCTCTTCTTTTAGCTTCCAAGCAGAAATGCATCTGGAATGTATATTTCCACATTGTTCTCTATAAGGCTTTAATTCTGAATTCACATATGGTACTTAATTTGCATTTCTCATACAGTCATTAATGCTTGGTGAACTTGAAAGGTCTAGAAAAGTATTCAAAGGCTTGGATACTTCCCAGAAATGTGTTCATGCTGTACTGGCCTGGAAATCTGGCATGAAATCTGTAGCTGGGATGCTGACCTGGGATTTCAATTCTTTCTTTGTGAGGTATTTTAATAACAGAAGGCTTCTTCTCAGGCTTGTTCTATGTTTTAGGCTAGTTCTTATACCTGTGAATAATTTTTGCTGTTGGCACCATTTTGATCGCATTTCTAGCAGAGGCCAAATACAAGGGAATGTCAAGAACAGGGAGCTGCATGGAACCAGAGATCAATGTACCTTGAAGGGAAGGCAGCAGATTTAGGGCTTGAAACTACCCTGGAAAAAACCTGCTCTCTTGATTCCTAATCTAAGCCATAAAAAGCAGGTCCTGGCCATGACAAGGTTGACAGCAGGCTCCCATCCACATGCAGGAACTGCAGTGGTGGCCACAAGACCTGCAAGGAAGAAGGTATGAGAACTGAAACGCTCAAATGAAAAGTGCTGGATTATTTTCAGAGGAATGCACGAGATCACTGCCATTTATTCTCTTATTGTGGGCTTTATTCTCAACTGGACAGCCTTCTGGTACTAGGCTTAGTGCAGCAACCTTGACCAGCAGCAGGAAAGTGCTAGATAACTTGGGGAGCTGCCTCTGCTGGGGAAGACAATCAGCCGCTAGGAAGATGTGACAGGCTGCAAGTAAGTCTTACGGTGTGTATCTCTTAGAGACAGGGAGTAATCTCAGTTTCAGAAACCCAAACAAATCACGAAATATCATTCTCCTTTTTCTTCTCCTCTTCTATGAAGCAATGAATGATTTCAGATGAGAGGAGCAGTGTGATTGCTGATGGGAGACGCAGTAAGACTTCCTCCCCTCCTCCCATCATAGCCCCCATCCAGGGGCATTGAAGTGCAGAGTCTATTGTTCTGCTGCTTCTCTTCTATCTGTGCAGCTGTGTTCTCCACCAGATACCATCTTGCTGCCAGAGCTACTCTTCAGAGTGGGGGTAGGTGATTTGTTAACTGCTTCTCTCGGAGTAAACTATTTGGTCATGCAAGTTAGTCTGACAAAAGAACAAAAGAAAGAAAGAAATTGGTAATTATTCCCTCTATGCCTTCCCTCCTCTCGATTTTAAAAAAAGGATACTTTTCCAGCAGGGTTGTGTACCTATTTAATCACTTACACCAGCTGATGAAATAAAAACTCTTGTCCCTTGGCCCCTTGCAAATTATTCTTGTTAATTATTTTTTAATTATCCTCCCATTATTGCTCCTGGTGCCACTTTCATAATTTCTACATCAGTGGGTGCAGACATGACAAATCTAAAAAACTTATCACAGAGAAGTATTGCTGCTGCTGTGCTGGCTCCAGAGGAGGAACAAAAGGTGGAGGGGGACACAGGGGACTCCTTCCCTCCCCGCTTACCTCCCTGCGGTGGCTTCTCTGGTGAGAACCCCTTGCTGGCACAGGCGCGTGCACACACGTGTCGGCTGGCGCGTATGGACACACTTGCACCAGTGTGTACAAACACTCGTTAATTAGCTCAAGTTTCACATTAGCGAGTTAATATCCAAGCGTTTTCAGGGTGGCTGACAGCATATTAATCAGAACCAGGTTTAAACAGATGGGTACCTTGTTTCTCTCCCTAATCCAGACAGGGAAGAAAAGATCCCCAGTGTGGAAGAAAAGATTGCAGATCGCAATGCTCCATGGTTGGTTTCCAAGGGATAAAAGGGATGGATTCATTTTTTGCCGTCGGAAGGGTGTAGTGAAGATGGCAACATTTTTGCTGTGCTGTACATCTGCAAGTTTACAGAATCTGTGTTCACAGAATATAGGCCCTAGCACATTTTCTCTGTCTCCCACACCTTCCCATTTTAAAAAGTAGTGACAGAACTTGATGGAAGATAAAGATGAAGCAGAAGCGAAACCCTAAATCATAGAATGGTTTGGGTTGGAAGGAACCTTAAAGATCATTTAATTCCATCCCCCGGCCATGGGCAGGGACACCTTCCACCAGACCAGGTTGCTCCAAGCCCCATCCAACCTGGCCTTGAACACTTCCAAGGATGTGGGGCATCCACAACCTCTCTGGGCAACCTGTTCCAGTGCCTCACCACCCTCACAGGGAAGAATTAATTCCTAATATCTAACCTAAATCTACCCTCCTTCAGTTTAAAGCCATTACCCCTTGTCCTATCACTACATGCCCTTGTAAAAAGTCCCTCCCCAGCTTTCTTGTCAGCCCCCTTTAGGTACTGGAAGGCTGCTATAAGGTGTCCCCTGAGCCTTCTCTTTTCCATCTCTGTGGATGTACAACTGAGGAAAAGGGAAGGAAATAGGAAATAAGTGTCTTTCCTCAGGGCCTAGAGATATTAAAACCAAAGTATTTTCAGCATGTGTGACAAAAGCAAGTTGCAAAGAAATAACTAGGCACAGTATTTGCATCAGAGTACTTATTTATTGCCTGGACTGCCCACCCCCTGCCCAGGCAAATTACTTGCAAACAGATGCTATATTTTACTTGTGTTTCTCAGAATTAGTTGCCAGGTGGCTTATGCAAGGAAGTTCAACCTCTGGTCTGCCTGCAGGGATTCACCACCACTGTTTACCTGAGGACTGGGCTTGCGGTATGTGAGCCACACTTTATGCAGAGTTTGATGGTTTTGCTGCTTGATAAGCACTTCCACAATTTAGCTCATCATCACCACGAGGTGCTATCCCCCTTCTATTTGCATGGAGATGCCCTAAACTGGCAAATTTTTTATCAGTGTATTTCCTTTGTTGCCCTTTAGCAAATAGTTTTGCAGAGGATGCTTTGCCTTTCTGCATTTTCCTAGCTCCAGAATCTAAAGGACGCTTTGCATGACATTTTTCATAACCACAGTAATTACTTTCCTTGGCACCTTATAAACACAAACTGGCATAAACCCAAATACTCTTACAGCTGACAATTTTGTATTGGGTTTTCATGGAGGTCACAGGTTATTTGTGTTGTCCCTACAGTGTCTTGTGTTTAGCCAGAGGAGTAAAGTCACAGAAGCAACAGTTTGAAGTGAGCAGAGCTGCCTGCTGCCTGCTCACCATTACATGGTACACATCTGTGAAGGTCTGATGAACTTGTGGTTACAAAAAAGAACATTTTCATAATGTGATATGAGGTGGATGGCGTGCTGCAGCACTGTAATCCAGCATGACACTGATTTTTGCTATGTCCTCGGTCATCTCAGGTTATTTTCCTGGTTAAGTTCTTCCTGTAGTAAGGTTTCTCACTTTTTAAATAGCTGATGTTGACATAAAATATGGTGTATGGCCTAAAATTTATCTATACTATCTCCAAGTGCCTGTACCTAGGAGACCTGTACCTAGATCTGCCTATTAAACGGATAAAATATTTCTTAAAATACTGGCAACCAGGCAAAGTCTACAACTGCCTGGGTTTTCTTGCTGCTGTGAAGGATAAAGAGTTCCCTTTGTCCTTTCAAATTTGTCCTCTCACAGCTCGCGTTTGTCAAAAAATGTAGTCACGGAGTCATTTCTCCCAGGAAAATCCCAGGGGACAGTCCTAGCATTAAATAATACAATGAAGAGGAATTGGCAATGTTTAGACTTTTGGGTGGAAACTGGTCTGAAGATTCAAAGCTGGGCAGAGTCATGGCTAGTTTCCAGAAAGGAAAAGAGAACAGTGATTATGAAGAGCAGACGGGAGACGATAAAAAGGTGAGGAGGTGAACATAACACATGAGTTAGAGGAAAATCTATTACTCAATTCCGAAATGGTGTAATAAACCAACCTCTCATGGCCTGAGGTAATAAGGGGAGGTGGTAAGAGCACACACAGTACAAAAGAAACAGAAGAGTGAAGTGTGTGATAAGATAGGTATAGAAAGAAAAACTGCAATTATAAGTGACTTCAGATCCTTATGATTTTTGTTGCCTTTGTAACAATAGGTAATGAATGAGATGCAGATGAAGGATTTAGCTAACAAATGTTTCTTGCATAGCTACTATGCTAGCAATTCAACCTACCTGCAATTCAAAACCAACTCTGATCTAGATTCGTGATCAGAATATTTTAAATCCAATTAACTAACTCACAGATCCTGATGTAATTACTGTTGATATCTCCTGATACTAAAGGATGTGTACAAGACCAAGATGCATGGCTCAATATAGACCTTAACTCTCTAGTGGAGAAACAAGAGATATGGAAACAATTGAGTAATTTTGGAATTAATTATTTATTGTGATGTACACAGTCAAATTTTTTCTTGGGATAAAGCCACTGCTGTCAGTTTAATTACATTGGGAGCAAATGTGACTCCCCCCCAGCCTTCTGTAAGTGAACAGTTTCTAATAAAGTTGTAACAGATCAATCATAAAAAGGTCTTGGCAGAAAAATCGGTAGGTAGGTAGGTAATAAAAAAGATAAAGGACACTGAAATGAATAGAGTGACATGCTGTGGGATATTAGCTTTATGAAGACAACTTTGTCCAATAGAAAAGTTAGGTAGTGGCATGAGACAGGAACAAGCAGAGGACTCCTACCGCTGCCAAGAACGCTTGGTGCTGCTGCTGAGCACAAAATGTTGTGGGGGGAATGGCAAATGCTTTCAGTGAGAGATTCTCTTTTAGCATTAGAGTTGCTTAAACCAAATTAAATGGACATGTCGATTATGCAAAATATAAGGATTATCCATCCATCAAAAAGGTGATGGTTGGACTTGCGTTTAAAGTGCTGAGCTGGGGCCCACGTAACATGTTTCCAGTTTGGAGGTACAGCACAGGCCAGCCAGTGCGCTGTGCTCCCCATGGCAGACCCTACTTGCCTTACACCTGCCGTTGCCCGGTGAGCAGTGTTGCACTGTGATTTGAATATGCTGAGCGCCATGGAAATGCTAAATAAAGTCAAGATCAGCTTCATTGTATGAACTGCTAGGTTTCCTTTGAAAGCACTTATTCTGCACGAATTCGTGCGTGCTCTTTGCTGGCTGTGGAAGAGCACGTTGTCCTCGTGATGCTGCACACTCCATTTTGCTCTAGCTGGGCTGTGTGTGTGGGCAGAGGGGAATACGTGCCATTTTTCTGGAAGAGACCTGAGCAATTTTTTCTTACAGCAGTACTCGCTTGGTTTGTTTGCAGCTGGGCTTGTCTGCAACTCACCACACTTATTCTGTCCCCTACATGTCCCCTCTCCTTTCCCCTCTAGCTCTTTCTTTTTCTTTCTGCAGCTTCCCTTTCCCTCTCACCACTGCTCCCATTGCTGTCCTCTTGCAGTGCCTTCCTTTGCCTTGTGCCCGCCTGGTTTCCTTCTCTTGCATTATCCACATGTTCCCTCACTCTTATTCAAAACTAATGGGTCGATCCCCTCCATCACCTCCTGTCTGCTACTTTGTGGGTCTGAGATTTGAACTCTGTTGTTTGGAAGGTTACATGATTGCTTTTACACCTCTTTTCTTAGTTTTCACACTGTATTAGACCACAGCAGGGGATGCTGGGCTTACTCCCTCCCAAAGTTCACTCTGAAGTATTCCTTCACTTCCTCTGAGCAGCACTGCTTATGATTTTTCCTCATCACTCCCTTCTACCCCGTGCTACCAACAGTTCACCCAGCTCCTCCTAACCAGTTTTCCATCCTAAATTCAGTTTTGGCCTTTCCCTCTCCACAGTGTACTGACGATTGTCATAACGAACCTCCGGACACTGGTAAAGCTGGGTTTCTGATGAAACTCCTGTCTCACTGCATTTGCCTTCCAATATTGGTTCAAAGCTGTTTCTAAGTCATCAGAAAGGATGCGTAGTACATAAGAAGACTTATTGCACTCTTTTTCTAGAGAGTAACTGCAGGATGAAGCCTTAAGAAAATCAGTAGAGAACAGTATCCTAAAACCCTGCATATGGAAAGTGGAAAATCTGGTTAGTGATACTTCTGTTGTTTTGGATATAATCCTAAGTGTTCAGTTGGGTGGTTTTGGGTTGTTTGTTTGTTTGTTTGTTTTAATTTTGTACTCTTGGTTCTCTCTTGCCAAGGTGTCCAGACTTCTTATTACCGTAATCTGAAATACACCCAGGTTACTGTAATAGTGGTACTTTTTCCTTCAAACAATGCATTCTGACAGAGTACACTCTGCCCACTGTGCGGCTGCTGTTTGATAATTTGAAAATGGTCTTTCTGAAATTATGGCGAGGGAATGTGGGAAATGACAGGAGGACCATAACTTTGTTCTCAAGGGAATCAACTTGCTTTTAGGAAAGATGGGTGCACCACCTAATAATAAAAGTCATCATTAGGAACCACACTTATGGAAAAAAAATCCTTCTTCCTTTTGAACACCCAAGTCTCAACTTTTAAAAAAGTATTTTCCTCCCCAAAACCTTTGCTCCTCCCTAAATTCCTAATTCGGTAAAATGGATGAGATACCCAACGATGTGCAACAGGGGTCCTTGCTAATACACAGGAAAAGTAAATGGAAACTTAAAAGCTAAATTATGATCTTTCTTACATTCATGTAAATTGAGAATAGCCCTATTGATTCAAACCAAGTGGTTCTGTAATGGATTGGAATAAATGAGTTATATTTGAATCCTTTTTTGCAAAAGAGAAAAGGGAGATACCCAGGACTTGCAGTTGTCCAATTGTTTGTTTGTTTGTTTTTTTTAATAGGAGTTTTCTTCCCTCCATAGCCCATTTTTACTGCTGTTGTTGCTCTTTCAGTGTAGTCTTAATGATGAGTTTGTAACATTTACATTCATTTGCATGGCAGGGAGCTGAACTGCCACAAGAAAGCATTATATTTTTGGAGGAAGATTAACAGAAGAAGCTTGTTCAAACTGTCTCAAATATCAGAAAATGAGATTAAAAAAATTGTGGTGAACACACTACTCTTTGTACAAATGTTCTCTTCCTGCACCTCAGGGTTTTTTCTGCTGTCAGTCTTTCTCTTATTTCAGAATAATGCAGTGAAATCTTTGCAGATTTATATACTGACTTAACCCTTCAGAAGTGAATTGCTGACACACAAATAGAACTTGATTGTAAAGAAAAAAGCCTATTAAAGTCCTGATTTAGCAATGAATTTAAATATGGGCCTACTAAATTGTCTGAGACCTTAAAAAAAACAGGCTGACAACAGAAAAATAGAACTTTTGTGAGGCTAAGAGGTATTTCCAAGCCCATTCTCACCCGTTACATGATGACTGAGTAAAAAATATAAGTATAGGTCTAATTTTAAATGTATGTTTGCATTCAGTTAAACTAATCATGACCTTAATAACCTGGATGAATTGGGGCTAAATACAGAGCTCCTGTTTTCCTTAAAATCATGTGTTTGACTTCTAAGGCAAATGGAGAGCTTACACTAATGTCAGCTTTGCAGCCAGGTGCCCATTTTCGTGTTTATTATCTAACTTCTTTTGACTGAACTGCTTTGGCTGTATTCGGGCTCTTGAACATTGTTTTCATTTGTAAGGGGAAGGGAAAGTCAGGTGATTTCTTGATAGAACTGTAATTTACAAAACTCTGATCCTCCTAGTACAGTAGAACTGGGTAACAAAGTAGTTTCCTTGCTTAATAATCCAAGCCTTCCTTTTTCTCCTTCCCCCCCCCTCCCCCCCCTTTTTCTTCTCTCTCTCTCTTTTACAGCCTGCTTTCTGTTAAAAAATGCTTAGTTTTGTTTCTGGACCGCATAAGTGCATTGCTGCTTGTCAGACCTCCTGCCACCCTCTGTGTTTATGCATCTGGCATTTTAGGCTTTGGTTGTGTAATGACAGCTTCTGCAAACAGCAATCAGATCTCTGAATTTGTAGTATGTCCACAGTGAATATGCCTCTTTCTTCTTCCACATAGCTCAGTTTCTGACTAGTGTTATGTGTAGCTGGCTTTATGAGCAGTAGCAACCACTGCTTCCACTGACTTTGAGAGATTTATTTGCCTCTCGCATTTCTCCCAAATAATGGCTAATCTTCCCAAGAATAGGGGTATATGATCCATCTCTAGGTATAACAGTTACTTATCTTCAATGTGTCTACTACATTACAAATGTGAAAGCTTTGTACCCAAACTGTAAAATGATATAATAATGGCAAATATGGCTAGAAGGGTCCTTGAGAAGTCCTATGGTCCATCCTTCTATTGAGACAGATTCAGTTATACTGAGAGGCTTTCTCATAGATGTTTGCATACTCTGTCCCAGTCAAGTTGGTCAATCACCTTCCTAAGCACTCTTCTATTCTATTGCCTGATTATCCTTCTAATTATATAGATTCCCCCCCTCGTGTTTCCCTTACATCTTTTTTTCTTAATTTTAACCCATTACTTGTTTTCCTATCACCAGTGAACACAAAGAACATTTGTCTTTTAAATAGCTGAAAATTGTTGCAATATCTTTTTTAATCCCCGACTCACTAAACTGAACTTCAGCTTTTCCCATTTTTCGTTGGGAGTCTATTTTCTCCACCTTTGATTTATACCTTTTTTTTTTTGTTTGTTTCTTGTTTTGGTTTGTTTTGGTTGTTCTCTTTGGACACTTTTTGGCAGGTCTCTTTCTTGAGGTTTGGTAACCAAAAGGACACACAGATGTGTTGACTGAGCTCTAGGCTTTGTGAGATGTATGGGAGGCTTGCGTGAAAGAAGCTCCACTTTACAAATAAGTGGCCTGACAGGGTAATGAAACGATAATATTATCTCTGGGCAGTTCCTGAACCTTTTAATTCTGTGGGCTCTTTTTGACAGTGTTTCTGCGTAGATGGCAATTCGCTCTTTCATAATTAAGCAACTGATTGCTCTTGTGTTAGAGTAATTGTTTGCACTTGATTGAATTACGTGCTTTATATGACTTTTAATGACTTAAGATTTGAAAGTATTTACAGTTCCTCACTCCTCCACTATTTTTCTACCCAAGTATGTGAACTCAAAAGCACAGGATGAACTGAGCAAGAGCCTTGAAAGATTCTAAGTTTTATATGAGATGAGTCTATTAAATTACCAATGTAGAGTCATAATTTCCTGGGGATGACTTATACTTGTTACTGGAAAAAAACTTGGCTTGGACAAGTATTCAGCTAGATGCAGACCAAAATCATATTCAGCACACTACGGCACCTGGCCATTACTCAGGGATGGAATGAATCATGATTTACTGTACAAGCTGAGTTTCTAAATCTCACAGAAAGACATCTTTCAGGTCTGTCCCTTGCCTAAATTCATCAGTCTTGACCTCTAAGGAAGCAGAGCTCCCTTTCCATGTCCCTGGCTTCTTTTCCTCCTAAATGGCAGTGAAGTTACATCTTCTAGCAAGGTGGAGCTCTAAGTACAGCTTTCCTGGTATGTGGTTCACTGGGGACCTTTGGTGTTGTTTTCCATTTTGACACAAACCACTCTTTGCTAACTAGCAGATGCTATTACATTCTTCAGAAGCCTGCTACTGTGCATGCAAGCGTCACCCGCCTGGGATCAGAATCTGGCCTTTCATCTCTGTTTACTGGAAAGCTGCAGTCTCATTTTGTTTTCTAGGACCAGTTTGAGTCAGTTCTTTGTTCAGCCCTACTGTTATGAAGTGGAAAATTCCATCTTGGGGCTGTTGGTGGTATAGAAAATATTAATAAAAGGGTTAGTTTCCATGTGATCAGCGGGGAAGTATTTTATTATTTTGGCTATGGATTTTATGTGAGGCTAGAAAACAGCTTTTATCCCATTTCCTTTGTACTGGAGTATTTTCCGTGCGTATTTCAATTCCTCTTCTGGACACAAAGTTTCTAGAGGTTCCTATGGGGTACCTACAATTTTTGGAGATCGTTTTCAGTGATGACAGGTATATTTAAACATCTGTAGAGTCTTGGAATCTCAGCTGCTGTGTATTTTGCTTCCACAGTTTGGCTTTTTTATTAGCAAAACCAGACCTGTCAGAGATCAAAGTTCTCCAGACTATTTACTGGAACAGGTTTAGAAACAAATGCAGTAAATCTTGAATATTCCATTTTGCTATGTAAGTTGATCATGTGTTTCAGCATAAAAATTGTCTTTGTTCCTGAAGGTTGAAGGAACTGGTTATAAAACAAAACCAAAATAGCTTACTGTAACAACAAAAAAGCTTACTGTAACAACAAAGGAGCTTAGAGTAACAACATAAAGCAAACCAAACCAGGAAAACCTTGCTCCCTTTCAGGAGTTCAATGTAGATGCTGACACCTCAGTACCCAAACAGGGGTCATAAAGAATTGAACTTACCTATTGCAAATCAGATACTGCTGATAGAGATTCTCCTTTCAATGACTACACAGCACTACTCTTTATGTGTATCATGAGTGTGTAATTTATATCTTAGAATAGTACCTGTCTGATTGACATGTCTTTGTGTATTTATACTACACTATATTTTAAGATCAACAATGCCAGAGTGGAAGATGTTTCCCCTGGAGTAGCATTGCTACTTCCACTGCTCAGAACAAGTAACATCAAGAAGCTGGAGACAGCTTTACATCTCTTCTAATAAATAAAAAGTTTGAATCTGAAGTCAGGTAACATTTTGCCTTGAAGCCTTTTCATAGATGGATTTTTCTTCCTGCTTGAAAGACAAGTCAGTAAAGATTTATTATAACCTCTCTCAAGAGATCTCCTACTTCTGTAACTCACCTCCTTAAAGAGATAGTCACAGGAATAATAGCTGTATTCTGCACAGGAGGTTTGGAAAACGATTGCCAATTTCTGAGTTATTATCATGCATTGGATTTGAATGTATCTTTAGATACTAACCCCTTTACAGCCACATTACTTTTTATGCCAGAGGTCACCTCTAACACTTTCAGTAAGCTAATGATTTTGTCTTAAGTAAAATCTTTGGGGGGTTTTATAGTCACTTTCTAAATTCAATTGCTCATAGCAGTGCATTTATGCAAAGCAGAGCTTTAGTAGGAGATGATACAAGGCATATGGAAGGAGAAGGCTAGGAAAATTTTGTAGATATGAGATTGAATGGGGACTTTCTGGGGTGAACAGAACCATGTTCCTGGTATGTGCAGTCCAGGATGCCCCATAAGGCAGAGCCTGGTAAAAAAGGCAGAAAGAACTGGCTGGTCCCTGCTATGGGGCAGTGAGCAGATGCTACCTCATTCAACCTTTTTATTTGAGGAAGAAGCTTGAATATACTGACAGGTTTCACCTTTTCCTTCCTTAGTTTTCTGCAAGGGGCACACAAGTGGTTACCTGCAAGGAGAAGAGCTGTATCACCATTCTCTCTGTGCTATAGAAAGAGCATGAAGACACTCCTCATGCATTGCACAAAGGCTTGCACGCCATTCATATGTCTTGGGACCACTGACTTTTTTCAGCAGGGTTTACAGTATGTAAGAGTTTCTGCAGCACAGTCTCAGTGCAGGGGACAATGCAGTGGCTGCCTCTGTGTGAAAGTCCAAGTGAAAGAAATCATCCTGTGTTCTTCCTCTTCTTTGGGCACCTTCTGCATTCAAACCTATTTGTCATGGATAGTTTATCTGGGATTTTTGTTGTTCTTACTTCACCCTGTGTCCTTCTAGCCTTTACTGGCCTCTATCTTCATGACTGCATGTTTAGACTGAAGAACTCAATCTTACTTTTTTTGTAGGTGGGGATAACAGTGGTTTTATTGTCATGAATTACAATGACATAACTGAACGGTGACTCGTTGGTGCACCAGAAACCTGCTTTAAATATAATATTCTCCTCCATTCTGTTTTCTATTGCTTAGTCTTTATTCTTAGACTTCTGGCTTCCTCCCAGAAGTATTCATACTCCCCTCTTGTGAGTACTCATCTCTTGCCCCTTGCCATATCCAAGGTTCACATGAAACCTCTGAGGAGCTGCAGGCCATCCCTAGGGACTCTGACTGGCACATTCACAGAGGAAAAGCTGCTGGTGGTTCGCTTTTCTTTCTGTCTGTTCCCCAGCTTGGTATAGGCAGGCAAATGCCATGCCCTGCTGAGCGGCCGAGAGTCGGGTGCAGGAGCTGGTGAGGCACTGCGGGGGACATAGTGCTGGGGCTGGTGGTAGTGCCAGCACCTTATTTTAAAAGAGCATCCAACAGGGACTTGTGTTGGGATGGCTAGGGCACCAGTGTCTCCCTTGTAAACTGGGAAATGGGAAAGCCTAGTGGCCATAATCGAGGTGACAGAGATGGAGCTTAAGATGGTTGCCAGATTTTCTTAGCTATTAATGACATGGATTAAGATACTGCTGCTTAAATGATAGTTCATGCTTATATAAATGATTTTTAACCTAAAGGTTGTCAGTTCTCATGATCTCTCTCTTTCTTTCTGTAGTTTCTGTGTGTGTAATATATATTTACAGACTGTGTTTAGAGTTAACAGGCTTTAGTTAACAGGAAATAAGCATGACATATTCACAAGAAATTGCAAAGTATTCACAAGCAGCCCTAAATGTGCAAAACACTGGCTCTGGTGCATAATTATGGTCACCTCCAACCCTGTTGCTTGAAAGATACAAAGTGAGGAAAAAGCATCGTGAGCAAGCCATACACCGTGTCGTGGCAACATGACGCAGAGCTGAGATGCTGAGCAAGGTGGGGAGGGGAAAAGGTTTTCTTAGCAGAACCTGTGTTGCAGCCTTATGAGTATTTGCTTATGTGTCCTTCTGACTTACCTCTTACTCACCCTGTGCTGCCAGCCATGAAGTTTGGCTTGCAGGCAGTGTTGGCAGCATCTCTTGCCTGGAGATTGTACTGGTGCTTTGTCTGAACAGACTGACTCTGACTAAGATACATGCCCCCATAGAGAGGTCATCTGGGAACAAGGGGTCAGTCTTGCTCCAAATTGCTCCTAAGGAGTGTGTAAGGCTCCCTAAGGGGGAGGACACTGGTCAACCTATGTGTTGTAAAGAAGAAAAGAACCTCATCTAGACCGACAACTGTCCACTAGACACACATCTATGAAAGATATCTATGTGTGTTCTGCTTCCTAATATCTCAGTGATGGCATTATCTTTACTGCCTTTATCCTTCTGAAAAAAAGCCTTTTGGGATGCTAGTGTCTTGCAGTCCCCAAGGGGCGGAGAACTACAGCTCAGAGATGTTTTATCAAATGCTGCACAAAGTATGTCTATGCAGCAGAGTGCAATGCTCTATAGAATGAAACACACCCAGCTCTGATGTGCCTTTGGCTTGCATGCCCGCAGTAGGGCTATTGAGCTTGAAAGTGACTTTTAATGGTGTCCTCTGTGTGTGTGTGTGTGTGTGTGTGGTCTCCTTCCAACAGTGCCAGTGGATGTTCCCAGTGGTCATGGCTCTACAAAGCTTCCTAGCATGGATGTCCACAACCTCTTGAGTCCTTTGAATTGAAAGTTTTTAAATTAGCATTGGTATGCAGCTGCCTGTTTTTGCATTTTCTAAATGAGTTCCCACTAACTAGTGTGATTACTGTTTTGTGCTGCCTTTCCTGTACCAGCCTGCACTGTTTTCCCACCTCCCACTGGTGCAGTGGAAAAGATTAGCCTTCAAGACCTGTTTGCTACATTTATCTATTCATTTAGTTAAAATAAAACTTTTACTGTTGTAGCTGCTGACGTTTGACTGTAGCACACCCAGCATTGGCAGAAATGCTATCCAGTTGAGTAAATCATGTTTTGCACTTTAGAGCTGGCTGGATTTTCCAAGATTCTTTGTGCCTCATGCAGAAACTGTTTTCTAGTCATCTGTACCTGAGATTTGCTTCTGACATTTCTTAAACAAGTAGGAATGCAATGGGCCAGCAGTAGTAATTTCTATATGCCCAACAATGGATATGCTTACAATGTGAATAATTGAAATATTACTAGGAGAGAAAGATATTGTTCATCAGGAAAGTTCACTGAGAAATGTGTCGAGTGATGGGCTGAGTGATGAATGTGTTGGAATTATTGCACGTGGACAAATGTTAAGTGGCTTGAATCGGGGAAAATATGGCACGGTGCAGCAGTCTTGGAATCCAGCATTATGGATTGGCTCCAAAAACGCTGACTCATTCTTTGCAATTCTGGCAGACTCATGCTGCTTAACTGTGTGCACCTATTGCTCATGAGGCAGGATTTGGTCTGTGGGCTGGTGAGTAAAATTTACAGCATTTCCAGAAACCTGAAACTGAGGAATGAATCTTTAAACAGGCATATGTTGCACATCTTCCCAACAGCAGCCATTTGCTAAGGCTACAAAACCAGTGCATTGCAGATGTTTCTCAGTCTCACCTGATAAACCTGGCAAACTGCAGAAGTATTTGTGCCTGTTTACCAAAAGAACGAACAGAACCGGTCTCACAAGCTTATAGGCTATTCTGGAATGTAAAACCAGGTTGGATCACTGCACAGGAATATCACTTTAATTACAAAAGTCGTGTTACTTTAGAGTCTATAAGATCATTACTACATTTTATAATCTCTACTTTCACCTAACCCCAGGCAGTTGAAATTAAGTGAGGGTTACAATGAAGGTTAAGGCTACTGGATTTCCCTTATCACTTTAACTTTAAAACAACACTCAGCTAAATTGGTATAGCGTTCTCCTGGGACATAAATAATGTAGCATTCAACTGCTAGCAAGATAGCTTATAAAAAAACCCCAACCCAATCATTGAAGGGTTCATTCTTAGATCAGCAAAGGCATGCACAAAATCTATTTGAGGTAATAGATTTGCAGGCATAAACCTGATTCCTTACACTGAGTAGCGTGTAAGCATGGTCAGATTTCTTCATACTGAACATCCACAACTTTTCTCAAATTCAGCAGAAGATGTACTTTACATGTATGGTACATACTACACACATACACACACATACATTCAGGAAGAATCAGGCCCCATCTCCCCCTCCTGGAGGTGCTGAATACCCATACCCTTTGTCTGCAACGGAAACTGACGGTGCTCGGTTTTTAGCTAAATGGAGTTAATAAGCAATGAAAGGAGATATTTTTATCTCCGTGAGCATTGCTCATTAAATGCAGAGATGGGCACCATGAATTGAAGTATAAAATGTTAACCTTGCAGAAAGTGAACTGCCTGGGACTTTACACACAGAATTTAATACAAGATGATATTTTAAAGCGAGAATATGCATATCTCTGCCTCTATATAAATATATATAGAAAAAAATATCTCCCTGTATGGACAATGAGAAATAATTCTCATTTATATTGTTTTGTTTCATGAGCAACTTATATAGCTATCTTATTTTTTCCCCCCTTTTTATTGCCTATTATTTGTGCTGTAGACTCCATTAATAGGTAGCTTTCTTGCACTGGTAGGTCCTCAGATGTATAGTAAGAGACCATTTCTGTCTTCCAGAAGCTTATTGTACGTGCATCCTGCTGAATTCTCCAAGATTTACTGTAGGGAGGTGAGTTGTGTTTGTTTTTAGAGGAACTAGTTCGATAAAAATCTAAATCTCTGTTGAGGCAGCAACTGTTTTATGATATAATCAAGCACCAAATTCAGAGCAACAGAAACTAGTGCCTTCTTGTAACACTTGTTAATTTTGTGCTGACTAATTATGATTCAAATCCTTTTTTCTTGTCAAAAGCAACCCAGATATACTGTACTTTAGTATACAGTATGTGCTAGATGAGCAAGTTGTCATTATATGGGCTGGAATATGTAGCATTATCTTCCTGGCCTGTAACCAACGATGCATATAAATAAATTTACATTCCTGAGTAGCTCTATTAACTTTACACATGGATCTGTATTTCCAGCAAATTCTATAGCATACTCTTGCACGTAGAATTATTCATACATACAAATTTCTGCAAGGCTCCTAATGTTTGTAGCACCAGGGATATGGATCACAGCCCTTCTAAAGAGTAAGCGTATCAATTCTTAGCAGAATTTTTAGGTCACATCTCATCTAAATAATAAATAATAATGCTTAATTTCATCTTTTGGTGACTGATATTTAGATCTATGATCTTGTTGCTACATGGAGTGTAGGGTTTTTACATTTTTCAGGAGAAGGAAATTGATTTTAGGGCTACAAGAACCTAAGAAAAAATTAGTAGAGCTTAGAAAAGCAGTAATCAAATATGTAATACAAGCCAATAAAAATTTAATTGGCACAAAATGCCAATCAGAACTGTTTTTTCCAGCCCAGAACAGATGATGTAAGTTGAGTATCAACAGATATAAGAGAGAATTTAGGAAGCAATTTTTCAAGCTGAGAATAATAAAAGCATGAAATATCCCACCAGGCACTAGGCTCAAGCAAAAAACATTGGGGTCACCCAAAGGAGCGATAGATACCTTCCTGAGTGACAAAGCAGGACTAAAAGAATGGGTCCCAGTAGATTGTGGACACCTTGGGTATTGCCTTGAAATTCTCTGTTCTGCAGACACTGTGATTTATATCAGGATACGATGACTTCTTTAAGCAATTCTATTGTAGATGCAAGACACGATGATGTTTTTTTCTTTTCAGATGACAAATATGAAGGTTCATAATGGTCCAGTCCCTATAAAAATGACAACTTTTTCACAAGCAGTTAAAACACTGTCCAAAGCCGGAGTCTGAGTGTAAACTATCAAGTGTCTAATATAGAATCACTGAGGATATGTTTTTATGAGCAATTAAATATTAGCTTGGGAAGAAAAGTTTTCTGAAAACACCTTAATTTCCTCAAAGCAGAAAGAGTCCTCACAATTACCTTGTCTCAACTTTAGAAAACAGCTACTTCAAACTGTGCTCCACAGCTCCTGCAGCTGAAACTTTCACAGTTGATTTAATTTGTCTTGTGTGTGTGACCTGCTGAGACAAACTCGTGAACGATGAGCACCTTCGTAAGGAAGAGGCCCTTTCAGTGTAAGAGTTAAGCAGGCCCTTGTGATAGAGCAGGTTTGTATGGCGGGTTTTGGTAGTGGGGCAGGGCTGGCTCCTGTGAGAAGCTTCCAGAAGCTTCCCCAGCTCCAAGTCAGACCGGCCGCTGGCCCAGGCCGAGCTCGTCAGTGCAAGTGGTAACACCTGTGGGAGAACAGATTTAAGAAGGGGAACCTGCAGTGAGTGAGGGGAGTGGGATGTGAGAGGAACCTCTCTGTGGATACTGGGGTTGGGGAGGGAGGAGGGGATGCCCCCCACAGCCCATGGTGAGGGGGCAGGCTGTGTCCCCCCCCAGCCTGTGGAGGGGAGCAGATTCCCACCCGCAGGAAGGACTCATGTCGGAGAAGTTCATGGAGGGCTGTCTCCTGTGGGAAGGACCCCATGGTGGAACAGGGGCCGAGCGCGGAGTCCTCCTCCCCCTGAGGAGGAAGGAGCGGCAGAGACAAGGGGTGAGGAACCGACCCCAACCTCCATTCCCCGTCCCTCTGCGCTGCTGAGGGGGAGGAGGTGGAGAAATCAGGAGTGAAGCTGTGCTGGGAAGGACGGAGGAGTGGGGGGAAGGTGTTCCAAGGTTTGGTTTTACTTCCCAGTATCCTTGTTTTGATTTGATTGGTAGTAAATTAAATTGATTTCCCCCTCCCTCCCCCCACGTTGAGCCTGTCTTTTGCCCATGACCAAAAGTGGTGAGTGATCCCTCCCTGTCCTTATCTCAACCCACGAGTGTTTCTTTACATTTTCTCCTCCCCATCCCACCGGAGAGGAGTGAGTGCTTTGTTGCTGACTGGGCTCAAACCACACCATTGCTATCAGAACCTTTTCGTATCCAGGGATTTCTTTCTTCAGTGAAGGGTGACTTGGGGTCAGTGGTGGGGGTGGCTCTAAAATGCATCCTGCTCTTGGAAGGACCCCAAAAACAGGTGATTTGAGAGTTTGGTGGGGAGAGCTTTAGCTGGTGTGCAGGCACACTTAATCACAAAGGGTTTCTCTCCTGGTGTGGGTTCTGCACTCTGGCTTTTTTGCACTTCTGCTTCTACTTACCAGCTTTCCCTGTCTCTAGATATGCTGGGTGAGAGGCAGCCAGTCAGAAGCAGCTTGGAAACTGCCTAATAGGAAAGCTATGTATGTTTTGCTAAGGATTGTTTCTTAATTATTTATTATTCTTGATTCCTAGTATAATAACATTAAGGCAGTAATCGGGCATTTCTGAATGTGGGCCTTTTGAATCTGGATCTGGAGAGCAGACATTTCATCACAGGACCGTTTCTGAGGAACTGTATTCTTAGAAATGTTTTTCCTGGGATCACACGTAATTTGTGAGTTATTCAGCTAATCAAAATAGTTTTTCTAAGACTGTAGCTATTTGCATCCAGCAATGGTAATTTGTTCTTCCCCCATTGATTGGATTTGTGGTCTTACAGTGCTTGTGCTCACCGTCATTCATTCATCCTGCATTATAGGCCTGTTTCTGAAGGACGCTGACTACCTGTGGTTTGATTGAAAGTTATTGCATCTCTCAGGAGTAAATTTAATTTGAGTGATACCCCCTATAATCCAGTGTGATATGATGCATTAGAAAATAAAGCAATAACGGGGTATCTACAAGCCATTTTTTCAATCTTATTTGAGGAGAAGAAATCTTAGCAGAGAAAGCCATAGAAATAAACTGGTTTTTATTCTTTAACTAATACAGAAGTTCCCTGAATCTTAAAAAAAAAAAAGACAAAAAAATGAGGCATTGATCATAAATGGTCTTCTGTCGGCTGTTAACAACTGGGATTGGTGGTTTGGTACCAACATTATTTCAGGTAAATGAGGAGGCAGAATTGTAAACAAAGGAAAATGTTCGATCCCCTAAGTGAAACGTGGGCTGGTGCCTAGTATTTATAGCTTAGTATGTCCTCATTAATCCACTCTGTTAATTTTTTTTTTCTTTAACGCTGACTTAGAAAGAATACCAATACAACATTTCTTTGCTGTTTCTAAGTGTTCTGTTATATTTGAGGCCTTACTTGCTAACACACATTTTTCTTTCTAAAGAGCTCATGCGGTTTTTACTTAGATCATGCCATGGAAAAGAATCACTGCATTTCTTAAACTATTAACAAATACTTTAAATGATGAAAACTTACTGAAGCCAGCAGGAAATACAATCCAACAATTACACAGCAGCAGCAACCTTTTTTTTTTCTGATTTGGATTCAGGGGAAGAGTGGTGGTTATTGTAATTATGTCTTTAAAGAAATACTTAATAATGTTTGCCTGTTTCTGACATACCTGAAGACTTGTCCATAGAGTTAATCACCTGATGCTGAAAAACCCCCTGTCTACTCCAACGAGATTTATTCTCAGCTTCAGATCCATATCAAAACATTTTTAATAATGTACTGGTGTTGTTTTGGCCACAGAGTCTGTAGCAAAAGAGTTGTATTATCTATGAAAAGAGCACTATTTAGAGCTTAGTGGAAAGATGTGGTGGAAAGAATTAGAGTGGTGTCCATAATTTTGGATATCTATGATTCAATTCGGTCAAAGTTGAAGCACTGACAGACATTCCTTTGTTCTCAACATGATCCAGTCCACGTGTCTCTTTTCAGTTTATGTCTGGACTTGTAGAAAATTATTATGATGAAATTTTTATTGTAAAGCTGTTGTATACATGATGTTTAATGCAAAATCTGAGTCTTTTAAGACAATGTGTGTTGTGGTTTAACCCCAGCCAGCAACTAAGTACCACGCAGCTGCTCACTCACTTCCCCCATCCAGTGGGATGGGGGAGGAAATCGGGAAAAAAAGTAAAACTCTTGGGTTGAGATAAGAACGGTTTAATAGAACAGAAGAGAAGAAACTAATAATGATAACACTAATAAAATGACAACAGTAGTAATAAAAGGATTGGAATGTACAAATGATGCGCAGGGCAATTGCTCACCACCCGCCGACTGACACCCTGCCAGTCCCCGAGCGGCGATTCCCTGCCCCTCCCCCCCCCCCCCCCCCCCCACTTCCCAGTTCCTAAACTAGATGGGATGTCACATGGTATGGAATACCCTTTTGTCCAGTTTGGGTCAGGTGCCCTGGTTGTGTCCTGTGCCAACTTCTTGTGCCCTGGCTGGGCATGAGAAGCTGAAAAATCCTTGACTTTAATCTAAACACTACTGAGCAATAACTGAAAACAACAGTGTTATCAACATTCTTCGCATGCTGAACTCAAGACATAGCACTGTACCAGCTACTAGGAAGACAGTTAGCTCTATCCCAGCTGAAACCAGGACAATGTGTTTTAAAAGGTTCAAAGCTACGTTTCCGGCTGTTATTCCAGGGTCACATTTTCACGAGTTCAAAAGTCAACACTGCAGAGTCTGTGTGGAAATAAGGCCTTAGTTTTGCACACTAAGGTCTCTGGTATCCTGGTCTAACTGGACTGAGGACCAACAGTAATAAGATCTGTTAGATGGGTTGTAACACTAGCAATGATGTATTCTGCTACCTACCGAAAGAACCGAGTTTAATACTTCATTTACAGCTATCACATATGTAATGACTGTGCAAAATTTTGGATGACGTTGCTGAAAATACCTTTTATTTCATAGCTGTTTCTGTTTTGAGAAATTATAACAAACTGGTTTGGCCACCTAACTTAACTAATACATTTGGACGCTTGAACTTGCTCAGAGCTTTTTGTTCAGGTGATCTCAGCATTGACCAGTGTTTGGTCCAATGCTATAAAAGCTGCATTCCAGGAGCTTCAAGTTTTTGCTTCCTTCTCAGAGCCCTGTTCCATCACAAGACTGCATTTATTATGTCTGTTCTCCTTTACTGGCCATCACCATGCACTGGGGGAGTTGCACGGCTGCTGAAGGTAGCTGACAGACAACCACCAGTTAGAGGGTAGATCTGTCTGCAGGGTGAACGTATCCAGCACTGCAGTTGTTCACCAGGATATGTTTAACATTGAACTGAGCCTTAATGGAACACTGCAGAAAGCTGCTTGTTCATTTCAGAGTGTGAGGTTTCCTTAGTGGTTTTTGGCACAGGGACACCTTTAACAAATTTTGTCTTTAGGTGAAAACTTCATTTTCAGTTGAAATACAGATTTGCTGGAAAACTTTCACCTACCCTTAGCAGAGACCTCAGTGGACACTTCTGGAATACTGTTGGCTGTGCCTGTAGGCTAAGTTAAACTCCCTTGAGTAAACAAACCCAAAACCTCAAGATGTCTTCTGTCCCTAGGGCAATCCCTGGCTTCCTTAAGCATCCTGCAAATACCACAAATCCACACCAATTAAACCCATATTCTGTAATGCTCTTCTTAACCTTTTTTCCTAAGACAATATTTTACTATGATATCTGTTTCTTCTATTCTTTGAAGACCACTAGGAAGACTTGTCAATGATTTACTTCATAAGTAGAGGACAGTTAAAGCAGGAATTTTGCCTGATACTTAGATGGGGTTGATATCTCCTGAGCTAGGAGGTAGGGATGTAAATCTGCAATCATCAGGACTGTGTGGTACAGCATCTAGAGGTGCATTACTTAAAAGGATGTCATCACGTAATTGCTGATGGTTAGTAAAAGGAGTTATCTTCTGCCTCACATTATTGTTAATTGCTACTTCTACTATTAATTTTGGGAAGCTTGAGCCAGTAACTGAAAAAGAACAGCCCTTCCAAAACTTAGAAAGTTTCAGAAAATTTAGAAGATTGATTTTGTGCTGTGGCATGCCTGTCAAAAATACATGACAAATTACAGAAGTGTGAAAGATAACCTTTGTTTTGGATTTCTCAGGATGCATAGTTAGATAGTTGTAACTGTTAATGTAAGTTTTGTTAGGCCTTTTTTTTAAAATTGCTATCAACCAGTAAAGGTTGCAATAAGACTGTGGAAAACACTTTCTAATTTGAATTCTCAAATCTTAACCTGCAAAACCCTCCTATTTCTGTTAGCTATGCAAAGAAAAGAAATGAGGCCTGAAGTCTAATCCAGATAGACAAAGGTGGGAAGGCCAAAGCTGATTTCAGGGAATCAGGTTCCTTCTCTTCCCCAGTTCAGGAGTTGATCTGGAGCAATTGCTAAAATAAAACTGTGTGGCAATACCTATTACTTTTGCATTTGGTGAGGAGTTTTACCAATATCTTGAGGTTCATGGAGCCCATCTGCGTATTACACTGAAATACTGAAAATATTCCCCCTTAGTTTAGGACACACCAATGTTGAAGGTAAGGATGCTCAAATTCTGGCTGCAATCCTTGCAGATCAATAGAGGAGCAAAGCTGTTCTAGAATGCAGTCTGGTGTTTTCTCAGTAAATATTCTACCTGTCTACCTGTTACCATTGGTCATAATCCATGTTCTGAGAAGGCTCTCTGTGTCATACAAGGTGCATGCTGTCCACAAGTGGGGAAATGCAAACAGAAAGCTGGGGATAGTTACTGAGTCTATGAACACGACCCGAGGAGTTGGCATGAAGAGGCCAATTTTTGCCTGCCTACAGAAAACTTTGCTGGAATGTTGATTGCTGGAGAGTTAAATGAGTTACTTAGAATGACTAGTAGCAAAAATCTAGAAAAATGGCTCTCAATTGTGTCTGTGAGCTATAAACTGTAATGCCACTCATTAGCTACCTTCTGTGATGATGAAGGAACTTGAATAAAAGTACTGAGGAACAGCAGAACAAAGAGCGGTTGCATAGAAATGCTCAGCATGATTGGGTTCTCTGTTCCGTCAGGAAAACTTAAAAGTTTAAAAAGCTTTAAAATACACATTTTTTAAAAAAGATAATTTGGAAGATCAACAAGAGAGAAAAGCAGCAAACATAAAACCCCCATGCTTTCCGCACAAGCTGCATTCTTGGTGTCATTTGGATTATTGCTACCAGGCATGGCAAAATTTTGAATGAAGCTTTTTCTCCTGGAAACTTTAGGGTCTTCAAGTTCTGGCCAAATTCCAGTTGAGATTATCAGAGGAATTAGAAACATAAACAGACCTAATACAGGGAAAGGTGGCTTTAAGTGGGGGGGGAGGTGGAAAGTCATTAGAATTTATGCCCAGAAATTTACCATTACATTCCTTTTTTTTTTTTCCCCCTTGTCCACATTTTCTTTTATTTGGTAAGCAGCCTTAGTTAGCTGACTGTTTCACGGTTCAGTTTGTGATATTTGGTTTTGCTTTGAATGCTGATGTCCCTGAGAGTTACTGTTCATGCTCTAATTGTCTATTTAGCAACTGCATATGGCCTTTTAATATGGAGGCTCTGATCACAGCTCTGAGAGTTCAATTTGTTTCTGGATCTTCCCTTAACAGCATCTTTGCAATTGTGTCATTGTTTGACTTAAATGTTCAGTAGCAAGCTTCGTCTGTCTATATTCTATTTTTCATATATCTGAAAGCTTTGTCTCTGTAATAGTTGCAAAACTTTTATTTCCCCTACACTTGCAGTCACACTGTCTTTCACACCCTCAAGGTGTTATATGTAATTGGTAGCAGACAGCCTGTCTCAGTAAAATATGAGACAGTGGCCAGCCTGAAATATGCCTGTTGGAGGAGACAGAGGAATCATCACTGCATTGGATGAGTTTTGTGCTGTGAACTAGAAGGGCTCTATAAGGTGGGTAGCAGGGCTGACGCTGCAGTGGAGGGAGGCCTGGGGGAGGCAAAGGGCTGGGGCACCCCCGGTGTGGTTGGCACTCCTCTCTCATTCGGTTAATTCAGCCCCAGCTGCTCAGGTCTTTTGGCTGGAGTGCCAACTTGGGCTGGCCCATCGTCTTTCAATAGCGTAAGACTTCAATAAAAGGAGCAGCACAAGCCAGGAGCCAGAATTACCTACTGAAGCTGCTGGTGCTCTGCCATTCTGCAAGTGCCGCTTGAGCACATGACGGGTCGTTGGGATTTAGCAAGGGACAGGTAGCTCAGGTGTTCAGTACTTTGCTTTTCCAAGGCTTTATGCCGCTTCCAAGCGGGAAGGTCAGGAAGTAAGCAGACATGGAGGTGTCTGTAGCTGGCAGATTTAGCAGGACATTGTGATGGCTGTTCCTGCTGTAAGCAGAACAGGAGTTGGTACTTCAGTGCTGACTGAGGCATAATACATGGAGAGTGGTGGCAGGGAACAGGGCTATGAAAGATTTAGGTAACTGGGTGATGCTCAGTGTGCTGGTTTTGGCTGGGATAGTTAATGTTCTTCACAGTAGCTGGTATAGTGCCGTGTTTTGGATCTGTGCTGAAAACAGTGTTGATAACACAGGGATGTTTTCGTTCCCGCTGAGCAGAACTTACCCAGAGCCAAGGGCTGTTCTGCTCCTCACCCCACCCCACCAGCGAGCAGGCTGGGGGGGCACAAGGGGTTGGAGGGGACACAGCCGGGACAGCTGACCCCGACTGACCCAAGGGACATCCCAGACCATGGGACGTCACGCTCCGTAATATAGAGCTGGGGGAAGAAGGAGGAGGCAGGGGGACGTTGGGAGCGATGGCGTTTGTCTTCCCAAGTCACGTTGATGATGGAGCCCTGCTGTCCCAGAGATGGCTGAACACCTCCCTGCCCATGGGAATTGTGAATGAATTCCTTGTTTTGCTTTGCTTGCATGCACGGCTTTTGATTTACCTATGAAGCTGTCTTTACCTCAGCCCATGAGTTTTCTCACTTTCATCCTTCCCATTCTCTCCCCCATCCCACTGTGCGGGGAGTGAGCGAGTGGCTGTGTGGGGCTGAGTTGGCGGCTGGGGTTAAATCACAACAGCCAGAAAAGGAGGGAGGATCGAAGAAGAGAGGAGTGATAAGATTGGAAAGGTCAAACAGTGAAGTCCTGTGGGTAAGACTGAACAGAAAATTGTTGCCACAGTTGAGGCAGAAGAGGTTATATTTTTGGCAGTGTAAAGCGAGAAGAGTTTTTTGAAAAGGAAAAAGCAGAAGTTAGATATATTATGCAGAAAACTACGGTACTTACACAGAGCTGGGAGCTGTAGAGACACATTCAAATGTTGTTAGAGGTGAAGACCTAGTAGGATACCTGGGTGGAAAGCAACCTTGAGGTGGAAGCTTTTATGACAGGCAGGATGCATGGCTCTGCACAGAAAAAGGAGACAGAGCAGGTAGCTTGGGTAAGGATTATTTTATCCATATTGAGCTTGGGTTATGATGTTAATTTAGGCTGAATGTCTGTGTTCAGTTCAGATGGTCTAAAGCTGAGCACTATTATTGCTAATTTCCCCCAAACCCTACGCTTTCCTGCCAAAACACAAATCCAGATGTGCTGACACAGCAAGTTTCCATGCTTTGGGCTGGAGCCACCTGACATGATACATTTGGTGCGTGCAAGGGGAGCCAATTTGTTACTGGCAGGTAACAGTTTTCAAATTTCCACAGGGTTTCACGGAAGACCGTCTAGCAGAGACAGCTTGGAAATGGCTCTGTCTCGGTCTCCCTTGCTCCAGGTATTTTGTGCACCAGTCTGACACCCCCATGAAGCAAATGGATTGAAGGTGGCTTGTTCCAACAGACCTGCTAATTATCTGGTTTGAGCCAAGGGTGACTGTGTCTCATATCAGAGACTAGCTTTGAGAGCAGGACACTCCTTATCACTGGGAGATTTCACATACTGAACTCTGCACAGGCTCAAACTGCCCGCTGGGGAGAAATGTGTGGGATTTTTCCTGGTGACCTTTGGTGCTCTGCTGTGTTGCGTGCCGTGCTAGCTCATTTTCCTGCCTGTAGAAGAATGGGGTGAGGTGGAAAGCCAAGTGCCGGATTGTGGGCTGTAACATGGGAGGTAGGTCTGGCTGGGTCAGAAGCGTTGCAAACCCTGCCAGGCACCTCAAATATGTATTAAAACCAGAATTATACTGGAGCCGCATAGCTGGTTGCCAGATTTCAAAGTACATTGGTTCCTTCTGCCTACCTGAGGGAATGGCAGATACAAACCCCTGGAAGGGAAGACTAGTGGTTATAGTGACTGCTGTGCTGTTGGCAGGGTCGTGATCCGTTTTGCTGCAGCCTGGTGCCATTTGGCGTGAAGTGCAATAGCAACCTGATGGTGGTTATTTAGAAAGGGAAAACCGCTCCGAGCCGCGGTGGAGTTTGGCTCTGTCGGAGTTGCCCCTAAGCTCCGTGAGGGTTAGGCTGAAGCTTGAACTGCATGAAATGTTGATGTGGGAGGGCGGGATGTCACTGTGCCTGCCAGCAACCCTACCTGTGGGTAACATGGGCAGCTGGAGAGATCTGCTGGGGGGTGTATTTCAGAGTCAAACTGCCTTCATCGCACTCGGCTGTTTCCCCTCAAACACTTGCTTTGAATGGCTTTTTAGCCTGGCAGGTGCTGCCATCACTGACAAGCCTGTGCCCCCACCGCCTCCGCCATGGGGAAATGCATGGAAGCTGGCAGTCACCAAAATAAACAAATACTTGCTTCTGCGCAGCTACTGAAAGTGAGAGCGTGTGGCTCCTGTAGCAGCGGGGCGGAAAAGGACACAGGGGACCGTGGTTGCTAGTAATACGTGTTTTATAATGTGCTGCATGGAAAACAAAAACAAGTCAGTGGTGACAAAGCCGGCCAACAACTGTCTTCAGCAGTGAGCTGCTTCTCAAGATTATTTCATTTTGGTTGAGTTAGTAACTGAGATCCTCTGACAACTGTATGAAAGCAGAAACAGCCTTGTTTTTGGGACATAAGCAGCATGAAAGACAGTCTTGCACAGAGTTTTTCTTTTTTTTCTTTTTTCCTCTGGTTTTGTTTGCTGTGAAAATGAAACCGTAGAGTTTTAAGGATGTCTTAACGCAAAGAACTACATCTGACTCTTTCTGTTGTCCATGCTGGTTATATGCCATGGCCCACAGTTGTCTCCTGCTCTTTTGAGAAGAACTGCTTTGCCTGGTAGGATACTTCTGGATATTAGATTGTGATGGGAATAGGAGCTGGTGGAGCACAGCGGTGCTCCCACCCCTCACAGAAATTCTGACCACACTGAATCTGACGTACTGATGGCACCTTTAGCATAGCACTGCCTTACAGCACCAGTCTAGCATCAACTCTCAGGGGTTACTTAAGATACCCCACATACAACAGTTAAAAGGGGGAGCAAGGGGAATGCTTGTAGGCGTTACGTGGTCAATAGCTGCAGTGTGCTACATCCCCCTGACATTGGTGGCACACCTCTTAATGGCTTCTGTACAGGAGTGACTGGGAGATACATACAGTGGGAGGTGATGGTGTGTTGTCCTGTTTGCTGTCAGCTGAGGACTAAATTCAGTAATTTGAAGGTGATAGCTGTGTTGGCTCCAGTACAGTTCTGGCTGCTCAGCCTCCTGCCGCTCCCAGAGATCCAGAGCTGAATTCTGAGCTGGTCATAGTTTGGAAGTGCTGCGGTGCCAGGCACTGGGCTATTATCCGCATGCCTCTTCACTAGCTTACTCTTGCCTTGCTTCCCGTGCTTGAATTCTAGTTAATCTCACCCTGCCGTTCATATAGCTAAAAAATAAGATGTGCTTTTTCATATGGTCCTTTTCATATGCTATTTATCCCCAAAATCTAATTCCCAAGTCCATACGCTTCATGCAGACAGGGAAGCATTCTGTACCTAAATTGGTGCAATCATGGGTGAATAACACACAGGTAAACTTTGCAAAAAATATCAGTGTAGATGTACTGAGGCTGCATGAATGTTGACAGGCTAATAAACGGGAAAGGCTGTGGACTGAGCTTTATACATAAATGTGAAGGTGGTATTCATCCTGCCCTGCTCTTAGGATGTGCATGTGTATTCCCATTCTGCCTTTTACAGTACCGATAGTTCATTTTTAATAAATCAAAGGCAGCTTTTTGTTGCTTGTATGCTCTCTGAAGGAGAGCATATCAAGTCATACCCTAAACAGTTTTGACACACAGATAATGTCTGGTGAAAAGTGCTAATGGTAGTCTGTTATTTACAGATGTGTTGAGAAATAGGCGAGGTAATGAGTTTATCTTTCTTCTTCCTCACAGGAGGAGAATAAGATGAGAGGCACATTCTCCTTTTGTCCTCTAGCTCCAAAGGAGGCTGGTGTCCTGTCATCCCTCGAAGAAACTCCTTTACACTTGTCTAGCCAGGACAGTTTCTAACATGCCTTTTTTGTTCTGCCCGGGCACCCTGGTGACTCGGCTGACATTGATAGGAGTGTTTCTCTTTCCAGTCCGTCCCTGCACGCCTGCCGTATGGGCTGACGCCTGTCAGCTGCCCGGAGCACTGCTGCTGGAGCACCTCCTGGATCAGTGGGCTCCTCGTCACGCAGCGAGAGCTCGGCAGGAGCTGCAGGCTGTTGGCACGCTCCTGGTCTTGATCTGAAATTAATTGACGCAACTTGAATCTTTGGTGATGATGCCAGAAGGAAGAGCAGAAGACCTGTGAGATAGCAAAGATCAAATAGGATGTAAAATTGTCCACTGGCATTCTTCAAATGGAGAGGTTTGATTTTTTTTTTTCTTTTATAGCTTGGTCGCTTCAGCTTGCAGCTGTACAAGGTCCCATTTACAGCTCTTGAGACTTGGTATTGTCTCAACAGCTCTGTGGGTTTCTTTAGCCAGGAGAGGTTCAGTGCTGTATGTGATGACAAAAGGGTCTTCGTGCTGCTGCGCAGTCTCGTCCGTAAGACTAGGAAAACGGTACTGTCACAACTGTGAAAACTACCGATACTGGTGCAGAGTTTTGGAAAAGGAGCAAAATAGAAGGACTTATTTTTCCGAATTAGGTTCCTGGGTGTAATTTCTTTGAAGGAGACATCATAATTGGAGTATTACATAAGTATGTACCTTTTGTAAGGGTATACTTGAATAAGGTGCCCTCATCTACAAAACTGTAACTTGTTTCAGAGATCAAAATAATTCATATGTTTGTTTTACCTCCCCCTTTCACATATGAAACCAGTTCTGTAGACTCTGTTTTTTCTTGCTCTCGGTGCTGCCTTCTGGAGGTCACACTAACTAAATTACTCTAAATTGTTCCAAAAATCTCTGGGTTTTTCTGTTCTGTGCCTCACTGAAAGCTTTACAAATGAAGGCAGCAAAAGACATAAATAGTGTCTGAAGAGTGCATATCTGAGATTTCCTTATGTTCAGAAATTTACCAGTCTTGTTTCCAAGAAAAGTGGGCATGAACCACCCTCTGGAGGGGGCTTTTTCTCTCCGGTGACTGTGGAGGAGCTTTAGCTTGGTGTCAGGTGGCTGAAATTATAGGTAGCATTCATCTGACCCAAAAAAGAAAAATCCTCTTCTGAAGGAGAGATCAAGCTGGTACTCGAACACAGTCATGGGGAAGTGAAGTGTGTGCAGGTCCCATGTAGAGTGCAGAGGTAAGCAGTAAGAGCCTGCTATACCAAGTAGCATGGGGAGGTATGGTAACATTCCACAGGGGTATGAAACCAGTAGGCTGGCAAGAGAATGTTGTGTTTTTTTTTTTTTTTTTTTTTTTATCACAGGTAATGCTTGAAAGTAGAAGTGATGGGTTATATCTCTTAATCAAGAGCATAATTGATACTTTGTTCCCTGCAGACTATGTCTATGCAGGCAGGTGTAGACAGCTACCTGCTAGCTTTGCCCGTTTTCTGGACATCTGGGACTCTCAGCCCCATTGATGAAATGCGTGCCAGCTCCAGTCCAGAAGCCATTTAAACTCGTTTACACAACTGTGACAAGGTGACCAAGTCCTCTTTGGTGTATATACAAATGCAGCATGCAGCTGTCTGCACTTCATAGACTCACAGAGTAGTCTAAGTTGGAAGGGACATATGTGGATCATCTAGTCAAACCCCTGTGCAAAGCAGGGCCAGCTAAATCAGGTTGCTCAAGTTTGTGTCCAGTCAAGTTCTGAGTATCTTCAGGGATGGAGATTCCTTCCTTTCTCTGAGCTGCATGTTCCAGGGTTTGATCGCTCTCAGTGGGGCTGAAGAATAGAAATATTCCGCTATCTAGTTGGAATTTCCTTGTTCCAACTTTTGTCTGTTGACTCTCATTCTGTTGTTGTGCACTTTCCAGAGGAGTCTGCGTTCGTCTTGTCTATATCTTTCTATTAGGTAATTGTAGACAGCAATAAGATCCCTCCCTGAAGCTTTCTCCCCCAGCCTCTCCTTGGCCATCCTGTGTCGCAGTCCCCTGACCAGCTTGGTGGCCTTTGCTGGACTTGCTATGGTATACTGATGTCTGTCTTGTATTGGTGAAGCCAAAACTGGACACAACAGTCCAGAAGTGGTCTCATGTACCGAATAGAGGGGAGGGAACTCTTCCCTGGACCTGCTGGCTAATGCAACCCAGCGTGCAGTAAGCTTTTGCTGCAAGGATATCCTGCTGACACGTGTAAGTTGCAAATGTTCATCCTGTAGCTATGCCCTCAATTCATCTAGTTAGAAGAAATATAGGGAAAAGACATACCAGTATACACACGGAGCTGGAATTAAACTCACAATCCTAATGAACAAATCTCTGATGAATTACAACTACACTATATGAAAAAGTCTGAGCAGGGTTGCTATCATACAACTTGCATTTCTCAGGGCGTATATGGAAGTACCTTTTCCATGGTCAGCTTTGAAAAGGAGTTTCTCATGTTTATTCCAAATTCACCACAAATAGGGATGAATGGTAGGTGAATGTTTGAACAGCACCCCTTACCTATGAGTGCTAGGAACATAATAGGAGGCCTTAGTGTCTTTACCTTTAGCTTATGGTATTTATGTTTGCAAACAGCAATTTAAATAACATTCATCACACAAAAGGTCTGTCACTAAGAAGAGAGATGATACTAAAAAGGCGTAGGACAACTTTTATCCAGTTTGTATTTTATAATTTTTATACATGTCCTCTACCTGCAAAAGACCTTGGACCCTACGCGGGTATTTTGGAAATGTCAGTATATAGTGCAAAGGGAAAATGTATTACTTTCATAGATAACAGATTAGTAATGAAAGAGCTTTAATTTTATTCAAAGAAGTAGTATATGAAGTGATGAAAGCTAAAGATTCCCAGGGCAATTTTAAATGATGCCTACAGAAAATGTTGAGGAACACTAATTTATGATTTAAGTATTTTAACAGTTTCTCTAGTATCTTCAAGAAAGCAAAGCTATTCTCATCCCTGAGACTGAAGGTTTCCAATTGCACATATGTAACTACCTGTTCTATTAGGAGAAGGTTGTACATTAAGATTTTGGCTACGCTGCTTGCAAGTGGTGATCAAAATATTTCATAGCAGTTCCAGGTTGCAAGAGAGGCAATATCTTTCCTTTATTAATAATAAAGTGGTAATGATAAATTGGCTATAATAGCTATAGGCCTGGCCAAAGCTTTTGATTTACTGAGGCATGATCACATTATATGTGCTGATAAAAATATTGAATTGGGGACTATTCTTATAGAAAAATTTCAAGATCTGTATCAGAATTATTCTCATTTAGAAACCAAGCTGGAATTGATAGTGACACTTATTCTGTTTTATAATAGTTTTATATAGGGCTACCCATAAGTCCAGATTGCATTTAATATCACCTTCTATCTTTTCCTTTGTTAATTGAGGAATGAAATAATCAACTTTCTAATAGTTGGTGGGCAAATAATAACTTTGGTTTTTGTGAATATATCTGGTATTGGCAGGAATTAGTATCCTGATATGATTAAAAATTTAGAATTGTAGGAATGGTTTTGTTCTTGCAGTAGGTTTGAAATAAACAGAATATACCTAAGCATTACCTAGTATAAAATATATTGTTATCCTAAATGATTACTGAAAAATTAAGTGATGTGAAACAGGTAATATAGGGGAAGGCTATTTTGAAATATATTTGGGTGTCCAAATTGGTTCTTGGAAGAGTATAATATATTTGTCACCTTCAATTAAACTAATGTGATGGTTCAATAAACTAAATGAAGCAGCAATTAAAGCCCCAGAAATAGAAAGTTCTTAATGCTTATCCTCTTTCTGGATTATTTTACAGTTTAACATGCTTTGTGTCTATTGGTACCTATGCTGTTATACAGATTCACTTGTGAGAAACGCCCAAAGCATCATTCATCTGTCACAATGGACCTCTGACAAGCTAATGTATTCTGGATTTAGAATAGGGATCCTTTGTCCTTTTTACATTTACCATGTAGCTGCTCATAAATTGGTAAGAAATAGAGAAGATATGCTGTTTCAGGGGGTTAAAACCTCTGCCATTTATGTTGGTGAGAACTCACTGCAGCAAATCATCTGAAGTGTTTTTCTTATCCTTCAAATTTCATCTAAAGACAAAAATAGAAGATAGTCCTGTCAGTGTCAAGGGATAGGAATAAATTATTTAAGAAAAATAGTGATAGAAAATCCTAGCTAAAAAAATCCGCAAAGTCTTTCCTTAGACCACCATCATTTATTTCAGTTTTTCACATAAAGTTGTTTTTATAGGGGCAACCAGATGTCTTTTAACTTATTTTTGACTTAGTCTTGCAGATGAAAACACTCTCCAAGTCTGTGGTCAAAGCTACAAAACAGAAAATATCAAAATACAGGGGCACTCTAGGGTATGAGAAACCTTCAGAGTAAATGGATGAAGGTTGTTCTGAAAGTGTCCAATAACACCAGCAAATTCTGCAAAACAACTGGAGGACTCTAGAGGAGATGAGAAAGCAGTTTTTATGTCGCAGGAAGATGGGATAATGGCGTTGTAATATGGAGAAGAGCCATTGTTTGAAGGTGGAGTGCTTCAGTTAAAGCTGGAACAGAAGAGAAGCATCTCTTTTTTGTAACTTTTCCTCTTCTTCAGATCTTTGTTACCGAGTTGTGTGAAAAATGGATAGATGGCAGTTGTGCAGGTATGCTTTTTCCTGGTCTCATGGTGGGTCTTTTGTTTTAGAGGATATGAGGGAAGGCAGGACTTTAATAAGTAGCAAACAGCAGGTCTTACACTTGTACAGAAGTAATC
This sequence comes from Astur gentilis, assembly GCF_929443795.1. Taxonomy (NCBI): domain Eukaryota; kingdom Metazoa; phylum Chordata; class Aves; order Accipitriformes; family Accipitridae; genus Astur; species Astur gentilis. Next base: position 27,318,798 of record NC_064894.1, read on the forward strand.
CAAAAGAATTAAAAAGAATGTATAAGAAGGTGTAATTTATAGGGCTTTGTGAAGGGTTTTGCAGTATATTTGATTCTGTCTGAGTCTGGCTCTGTCTTTTCTGTAACACCTCCTGTAGGCAGAGGAAGAACTCCAGTAGATTTGCCAGGCGTGATGTGCTTTTACAAGAAATGTGCCTCTTCTGGATTTTCATGGCAGCCCGTTAAAGCAGGAGGTCACAATTGTTGATCTAAAGTATTGTCTGAATAGGGCAGCACTCTGTGGCCAAGGTGCTGACCAAACCCAGAAAAGTCTGGGCTGATCCAGTAGTTCAGGCAAGGATTTGGGGTTGTCTGTTAAGCACAGATTCCCCAAAGCTAGCCAGACCTAACTTGTGATCATCCTTTGGAAGAGGAAGCCAAAGTAGTCTGTAGCATTTAGTACCCTGATCATTGTGAATCACTGGCATGAATTATGGATTGCTGTACCTCCAAGAGAAAGGAGTACCAGAATGACTTTGGAGGGATTCGCAGTCCCCATAGATACTGCATCCTGATTTTCATTGATCAGGGCATGCCTTATGAGTCCGAAGGGCAAAGTAACTCAGCCCTGGGACAGGTAAGCACCAGTATTTGATGATGAGAATAACCTTCTTTAAGGGATGGATGTTTCAGAGCAGTCTTGGAGTAGAAGAAGGGCTTTAAGTAAATGTTTCTGGCCAGAATGTAGGGCAGATTAGGATCCTCACAACATGATACAGAGCATTGAGGAAAAGAATTTTTTTTTAAAGCATACGCTGTTATTTTGACTTCTGCTGTGGGGATGTTAATTCGTATTTATTTTTGGAAAGGATGTTATATTGGCTCACAAAATATTGTACTTTCTAGCTATTTCTGGGGAATATGTGGTCGATTGAAGGCCTAATATATATCTAAGTTCTTACAGGTAATTACATTTTCTGTTTCCATTTTTTATGTATTACATGCATTTTTCTGAAAAGATGTAAGACATCTTCTTTACATGCGGATAGCCTTCGGCTTTTGTATTTGTTTGCTTTATGGTATTCCATGGGCACAGCATTGCTGTATCTTGTTTCCTTCAACGTGTGCTTGCAAGTAACTTCTTGTCTGTGGGAATATATCTTATGTTTATATTGCACCTCTTTCTGTGAAGGAACCCAGTGTTGTACAAGCAATAGGTCTCAGGATCTTTTTAGCACATAAGGGATGTGTCTTAGCCTGTTCCTTGAGACATTCTTACCCCTCTCATACAGGGCTTTTAGCTCTGCATTCAGACTCTGTGTGGTTGAAAAGGCATTATGATCTCAGCAAACATTTTGGATGCCTAAGTTTTTTTGTTTTCTATTGGAATTGGGCAGGCAAAAAATCAGTGAGTTGGATGCTCTAAGAGTCACAAGGATCTTGGCCAAAATGATCTACCACAGCAAATTACCAGCAGCGGTGGAGTCCCCACTGCTCCATCTCTCTAGGCTTGTGACTCCTAGCTATCCTCAGGCTCTCCAAAATTCTCTCAGGTGTTCAGCTTAAGAAAACGTGGACAACTTTCCTTCCTAGTCCCTTGGAAACCTTGCACGTGTTTGGTATGAGATAAGAAGTTGCATAAGGACAGGTCTAGGGACTGATGAGCTGTGTCCCTCCACAGTCTGCCTTAGCCACTGTTATTCGAGGGTTCCTTGGGCATATCAGCTACCTTAAAAGCAGGTGAGACACTCTAAACAAACCTGTACTAAGCAAATCCCCCTATAACATTTGGTAATAACTGGGTCTTCCTTTATGTCAATGAGAGTGATTATTTAGCGTGGTTTAGTTCTCATTATTATTCATGCATTTCTCTGACTAAAGGCAACATTTTCTCTAAGTAGACTGTGAATTTCCTGATAGAACCAGCTAGACTTAGTTCTTTATTATTCCTGCATGTCTTTGTGGCTGGTCCTATCTCTTCTGGCTCAGAAAAGATGATTAATTATTCTACTTGATCTTCACTTATCATGGGAGTACTATGTAAATTATTTCAAAAATGTCCTTTTTTAGATTTCATTATTTATTTTCAATATAACCTGGGTATTATGAAATATGAGAAGTGCATGCCTTTCTAGCACACTTCTTAGATTTGAAAATTTAGCATGTATTTTTGTTACAGGTTTTGTGACCTGTTGTTTACTTTTTCTGTTAGCAACATACTTCTATGGCTTCTAAATTAATTATCCTGGCTTCTAACTAGCAACTTACTATCATTAGTGTCTGAAAATGTATTCCTTAGCAATTCAAAACATGCATATTCCTTAGCATTTTAAAACATGCATTTAGAATTCAACAGGCAGAAATAACAAAGATCCTTTCTAGCTTGTATGTAGTATGTAATACTGGTTTTGTTTTTCCAACTGTGGAGCAAAACTCTGTGAGATTTGTGGGCCACGTGTATTTTAGTCTTATTTGTGAGGAGCTTCAGTGATGTGAATAGAATTTTGGCTCACAGAAAAGAACATACGGCATAACGGAGAGCTCCGGCATACCTTGGAGGGGCACAAGGTTTTGGCAAAGCACTGGCTTTGCAGTTGAAAGCTTATGTCAAACAGTCTCTGATGTTTTCCTAACTTTTCGTCTATGAACGCGCACCAGCCTATTCTGTTCCCCAGAGGGCTGTTTCAAGTTGGTCATATTGCACCCCTTTAATATAGTGCTTTCTGTCATTGCTGTACTAATAGTGTGTATTGCTCTTTCCAGAAAGCTACATTTCCTTTTTTGCCCAAATAAAGAATAACTTAGGCATCAAATGTTTATTAATTTATTTATCAAGTTGAAGATACAGGAATAAAATCAGAGAACTTGAAAGATATTTGCATTCCTTTATTCTTCAGCTTTCAACTTGAAATACTAGAAAATTTTGTATTCCAGTGAGGTGGCTGAACCACATGCCTAAGAATTTCTCCAAAATTTTTAGTTTTCAAATTTTTCTTGCTGTCATTAAAAAATATTTTTTTTAAATTTGGTTACAGAAAGGTTCTGAAAAATAGTGCTTGTCTCAATACTGTCCACCTTTTGTCCTATGCACTTGTTTTACTTTATTGAAGAGTCTTTCTCAGCAAAATAAATATGCTGCCTGTTGTTTGTTCCTTCTTAGAAGGAGAAAGTCTTTTGAATCCACAACAGATTCACATTTAGATCTGTTACTTTTACTACTTCCTTCATTATCTAATGCTGTAGAAGTTATGAGAGTAAGTCTATGTTTAGCACCTTTTCATCTGTTTTCTTGGAAGAGTTTATGCATTTTAAATTACATATGCACTGGATAAAATCAAGAAATATTCTGGAAGAGAGCCAGGAGACCTGGTCTGTCCTTTCCAACTTGTAAATCCTAGGGCAGAGTTATACTCTATTTAATTTGTTCATTATCTGGTTCTGTGAATTTTGTATTCCTGGCCACTCAATGCTTGTGTTTCAAAACCTCCTTCTTCAGTATGCTTCTCATCTGGAAAGGGCTTCTGTGGGATCAGATCTCTCATTTGTTTGGTAGGTGTTTTAACCATTAGGTTACCACCCAACAGATAACAAAAAACTCCTCTTGTTTTGACGGTATCTCTGAATGAACTCCAAGGAGCGTGTCTTAGGGATGCTCTACATACATTTTCCATATAAGATCTATTCTGATCATAGGTTGGGACCTACCTTTAGGTAATATAAGGACTTCAGGCTTACCAGGGGGGTCCCCAAGGTGCGAGGTATAAAGAGAGTAAATTATCTGGACTGACTTCAGGGACACAGGCAGTTTAAGGAAGATCAGAAATTTCTCCTGGATGACTAAATAGGTCCATGATCAAAGACCTGGTCTCTTAAGATAGCTGAGGTTAAATAACTCTGGAGGGATGATCCTTCTTCCCTCCAAACCCTTTCTGCAGAAGACAGCATCTCAGGTTTTCCCCGTAGCAAGGTTTTGCTTTTCTGTAACTTTATACTTGTTTGGATAATAAGTAAAAAAGGTTTCCTGCCATGACAGAATTATGCTGTCACAGTACCCATTAGTCAGAAATTTAGTTTGTCTTCTCTGATGTGGCAATTGTCTGAGCATTTGCAGACAAGAGTCTGAGCATAGCATGATGAGAAGAGCTGGAAGGAAGGAGGAGCCTCCACACCCACAGGATGGAAGAATTAGCACGGCATGTGTCCCAACACTAGGTACCCCACTGTGGGCGAGGGAAAATGATGGCACCCAACAAACTTGTACCACTTCAAAAGCAGAGTATAAACTGCAGGCCACTTTGAAGCTTGAGCAAGTGAAAAAGGCAAGCTTAAATGGAAAATGGATTTTGTTACAAACGTTTTACTTGCATTATAGATTAAATCTCTTGGTGCTGTAGTGAACAGTACATGGGGAAGTCCTGCTTGTATTCAGAGACACAGGTCTATCTACTTCTGTAGGTTGGAGTACATCTGAACTATTGTCCTCTCCTCTTCATATCTTTCTTTTAGAGTGATTTTTTTTTTTCTTTATGTACCACGTTTAAAAAAAAAATACAGCTAACTGACATATTTCCTGCACTGCTTTAGAAAAAAAAAAAATACCAAACCATTTTGGATGGACTTGCTACCCTGTAGGTTGGGGAATCCAGGTCCAGCAGCCATTCGGCTGCCTCTGAAACACTGTTCCAAGTCACATTCTTTTTCTGCAGTCACATTTTGCAAACCCTCTACATACAAAAGGAGCATGGATCAGGAAAATCTCTCTTATGTGCAAAATGGATACGGATCAGGAAGCATCTTTAAAAGAAGTGATTGCAACTCCACAAAAGATCAGGTATGAGGCAAGATTTCTTGACTTTCTTTGGAGGAGAAAAGTCGAGCCAATAAACAGAAGAATGAAGGAAAGCAATGGCAGATTGATAAAGGCACTGCAACCCATTTTTTACTAAAGCAATTTGGCCCAGTAATTTCTTAGCTCTGAAGAGGGTGGTAAGAGAAGACAATGGCAAGCATCCACTATGATAACAGAAAAATAAATCTGATAAGTGTTTCTGTGACTTTCAAATGTAAGAGCTGGTGAGTTTCTTCTCTTTCTCTCTTGTTAAACAGCTTGGCTAAGAAAACATGTGGATCTTGTAATTCTCTTTACACTGTCATCATCTAGTCTATGTTAGTTTTTAGGAAATTCTAGGGATTCTTCCTCCAAAGTGTTTGTAACTGGAGCAGGTGATAGGCACAGATGGCTGCAAATTCAGCTTTCCAGGCAGACTTTCCTGCCTGGGTGAATGAATGAGCCTGTAGGTAATGTTTATGGTGGTCTTCTACCCCCCCCCACCCCCCCCCACCCCAGAGGAGGACAAATACTGCTTAGACATCAGCAGAAGTGAGAAGCTCTTTGGCAGCGAGGCAGGGGGGGGTGGGGGGGGTGGGGGGTGGGGGTTGGAGCACGCAAGCACTCCAGTTGCCATGAAAATGATTCCCTGCTGGTGTCTGAGGGACAGGGTAGGAGATCTGTGACTGAGCTTTGTGTTTGAACGTGTCATGTTTCCTACGTGTTCTCCACACCGCGAGATTGTGCAGTTGCGATATTACACTGAACAGTAGCGCAGTAATTGCACAGTGGGATCTAAACAAAGTCTGCCTCAGATGTTGGAATTCAAATATATCTTTGGGATAACGTGGGTCCATGTCACAAAAAAAGTGACCTTCAGTTGCTGTGATGTAAACAGGAATCGCGTGGAGGGAGAATTGTATTCCTTTCTACAGACAGCCCAGGTTTATGGGACCTGATGCACCATCAAATGTATCCAGCAAAACTTCCAAGGGCCAAACGCACATAAGTGTCTGACCTGTATATAAGCCTTAAAAATCAGCCCCTACTTTTTATTCAAAGATGGCAGTCATCAGGGGAAAGCTGAAAAAACAATATGATTAAGAAAACATGATTAGGGAGCAAAGTTTCACTGTTTAATTCAAAGAAATAGAAGAACGTAGCAACAGCAGGAAACAGAGAGTGGTCCACCCCAGCACCCCGCAGGTTGTCAGCTAATTTAGGAGGGAACTTAAGGAACTGAAAAAAGAGGCAGCCTCATAATTTGCTAAGCTTGTGAATTCAATCTCAGAAATAGAGCAATGCTTAATAAAAACAGATGAGGGGGCAGACTAACTGGAGCAGCAAATAAGAGAAAGAGAATGGAAAAGCGTATTGATTCTTTTTTATTGAAGTAAAAGAGACAATTGTGCATAAAATGTTCTAACTTCTGAAGCTGATTAAGAATGAATAATATAAAGACTTTTGAGTAATCAGAAGAAGAATATTATTAAATACTAGAATTCATACCTTTATTTTTAAATTAAGTGCTAGAAGTAAATGAGAATTTTGATTGCATGCCAGCACAAACCCAGAGGGCATTGATCTCAAGAAGACAGTCTTTTTCAGGTATTGTGTGGGTGGCAAAATTTGTGAATTGAGTTTAGTCTCAATTAAAATGTAGAATTTCCTAGATGTTTCCTTTGATTGTTATACTTAATTTTATACATTAAAACATTTTTAGTCATCTGTAAGTAATAAAGAAAACTTGTTTCTTTACCATACTGCAAGACTCTCTATGGATCTCAGCCAATATGGAGGAAAGGGGAAAGACACCTGGACAGATTTGTGCTATAATTGAATAAATGTTTGTCTGGGAATGTACATTGTTAGTATGCCTACAAGAAGTGGTTTGGCACACTTTAAGATAGATATAATAAAACTGAAATTTATGCTTGTGATGTAGTTGGACATGTGCAGCATACTTTCAAAACCTTTCTAGAAAAAAAGTAAATTTAAATAATACATTGATTCTTATGCGTATCCCAGGGTCCTGCTGTTAGTCATTTAGAGCTGAATGGAGGTGAGGTTCTGTTCTGAATATTCTTTTTCCTAATATATATAAGGTTGGTACTTGTGGTTTTTACAGCTCTAACCAGAAATACTGAATGTATTACCAACAGATGTAAAAAGACACATTGCTGTTCCCTAATTCACTTTACAGAAAATATTGTGACCTTGTGGTAATTCTTGGCTAGCTGTTTTATCCAAATGTTATTTCTTCTAACTGATTCTTTCTTGAGTTACAAATTTTCAAGATGCCTCAAAACATTTAAAAACGACTGACTGCAGAGGTATATGTCGTATAACTCGGGTTCTTTTGTGGTGGTGTACTCTTTTTCTGTTTTGTTTTTAGAGGGGAAAAGTGGTCATACAAACACAATAGCAAAGGAATCTCAGAAGCAAAAGGAAGAGGATTCCTGGCATTCTCACTCCCCTACAATGCGCACTTAGGAAAACACTAGGATACTGATGGGCATGCAATATTACTGAAATTGCTTTAAAAAGAAACCAAAGGAGCATATGTACCTTCCCATACAAGGTCTTGGGAACCTCCTGGAGGGATGTTCAGGAATTAATGTATCCTTCTTAGGCAATGTATCCGAGAAATTGTTTCATGACCATTTAATACACCTTTTAAATTGTTGTCCTGGGATTTTGTCCAGTTTTAATGTTTTTTTCTCCTCTTTTAAAGCACTCTTAAGGGACTTGGACACGTTTTAAAGATGCGGAATAGTTGTGATGAATGTAGTTCCTAGTGAAGGTGAAGTGTTTAGCTTCCTTTTCCTTGGAGAACCAGTGGCAGCAAAACACTATAAAATATCCAGTTCTTACAAAAGAAAACCACAAATCTTAATTGGCAGGAACAAACGGGCTTTTCACTTCATTCTTGCTGCAGGCAGCAGGGATTTGGCTCTGGTGTTCTTTTCCAATGTTGCAAGCCTTTTAAAATAAGGATGTTTGTTTCTGTTTCCAGCTCTGTCTCTCTCAAAACATTTTCTTCCCAAAGTGAAGAAAGCTGTGAAATGAAGGTAGATTCCTCCATCTCTTTGGGAAAGAGATTTTTTTTTTTTTTTTTTTTAAAAAAACTCCTTCCAAACCAATATTGCTTGTTTTCTGCACGTTTTCAGTTTCTACCGGGTGATAAGTGCCCCTCATTTAAGCCCAGTAGCTGAAAGGGTTATGATTTGTGCTCTTACACGAAGACTAAAGTTCTCAAATGCATCTCCTCTTTTTATTGGTCTTAAGGTGAAAATGTTTAACACTAGTAATAGGAGGAGGCCTTCATTGCAGCCCTAATTAAGGCAAAAAAAGATTCCTGGCAAAAAGATTCATGTGAACACAACTTGGCAACCTCCCATGATATGTGATTGGATCATCATGGCTAATTTGCCAGTTAAAGAAGGTAGAACCATGGAGTCAAACTTTTGGAAAAGTTGTCCATTGTTTTACAAGTATAATCATCTCCCCTATTACTCCTGCTCTCATAATATTTTGTAGCTCCTTTGTTACACTTAAGAACCAAAACTAGAGAAGTAAAACAAAGGAAAAGGCATTTCTGTTGTTAGATCCGTAAGAAATAAAGTAGTAAATACAGTGGAAATCCTTGGGGAGAGGGAAGTCAGTTATTGATGCAGCAGTGCTGATTGCTGGAAGTGAATGTGCACTGCTATTCCTCTACTGAATCTGGAACTGTGTTTATTTGTATATGCAGATTAGGTTATTTTTCAGGCAACTGTGCAGGCAAGCATCACTTTCTGGAGGTAACTGATTTGCATGAGAAATTTTGGCAACAAGACACACCGATTTTGAAAACCGGGCCCAGTATGTACAGGCCTTTGTGCAGGGCAGTCTTATGTTTTAGTATTTCCAGGGCTTGCTCAAATTAACAAACACAATTTGTACAGCCAGAGTGGGCTCAGTGCCCTCAGGAGTGACTGTCACTGGCCACTCCCCTAGATCTTTTCCTCAAGTATCTCTGTGCTCCTCCCAGGAATTTTGAATTCTTGCTCTTCACTGGAAGCACGAGGAGAAGCCTTTCTTTCTGGCCTAGATTGTGCATTACAGCTTTGCTTCACAAGCAAGTTAAGCCAGAATATTCCGGTCTTTTCTTCAAAAGAAGCCATACCTCCTTTTCATGCATCCTGTTATTTCTAGTTGCCTACTGCTAGTCCAGCACTTTTCTCCTCTGCTCTATCTGGGCAGTGGGTACAAGGTTTTGTGCAACCATGCAGGGAGCCACACCAGTGACCTCGTCTGGACTGGACTGAACCTGGCAAAGATACCCCCCCTAGAGACTATGTTTATCTTACCTCAACAGTCGGGATGGGTTTGACTGCTTGAGTGATGGAGCTCATGCATGAACTGGGGAGGAGGAGAGGACCAAGAACCTGGCAGCATGAGGGAGGACAAGACTGCCTATGTTTTGCAGCAGAGCTGATTTGTGTCAGGTGAAACTACTGTGAGAAAACATTGGAATCTTTGGGAAACTGCTGAACAGAACCTATGGCTGGCTGAGTGGGCTTGGTAATTGCTTTACCCAATGGCATTCGGTGAGTTTACCATCAGAATAGTGTTTGCTTATCATTTAAGGAAATGTTTATCAATGGCTTTCAAATTATTAATTAAAATTCAACAGAACTTGTGACATGGTCAGAAGACTGAAAGAGCTGACATAATAATCATACAGTGTATACTGCTTTTAACAGAGGTTTCTCTGGGTGCTATGCAGAACAAAAATACTGGAGTGAAGCAAGGAAGTAATGCAGAATAAGATACTAACATAATAATAAAATAATACGTATGTTGTATTTACTATCCTTTGATGCTAGATTAGGAAAAGGAAAGGTGGAATCGAGAAAATACTCCTCAGGCAAACTTTGATAGAAAGTAACTGCATCTCCTGTTCTACACGAGTAGAGACTCTTGTTTTCATGTATGAGATGGAGGTGCATCTTCATGCAGACTTAGCCATACTATGTCTCAGCAGATGCCTAGATTTTAAAAATGTTTTTTTATTGTAAATGCTGTATTTGTTAAAGTGTATGTTTGACAAAATGCACAGCTGCAGCCAGGCAGATGGCAAGAAAAAAAGTATGAATCTTCCCAGTTTGGCTCTACTGGGTACAGCAGTGGTCACTGTAAGGTACATCTTGCTCTGGAGGCGTCACAAAATGGTGGAAGTGTTGTCTCAATGCCACAGGGGGAGGGATTACCTTTTCCAGTTTTTTGGAACAATATGTATCTCTGTTTCCCTGAAAATTGCTGCTTTAACCTCCTGTTGTTACCCTTGCACAGAAAAACCTTGCTACCTTGGTTCCCTGTTGTCATCTTAATACAGCTGCCTGTGATCTTTGCCACTTTCTCCCTATGAGAACATAACTGATGTTTTTTGGTATTATGGGAAGGCTAAAGTTGAGGCGGCTGCTTTTATTTTTACTTCTAACTCAAGACAGGGTGTGAACCAAGCTCTGCCGGTATGCAAACCTAATGAATCAATCCGCTGTGTTGCTTTATTGAGCTTTGTTTCACGCTTATTTAGCCTGTGGCTGATTGTTGAAATGTGCTCGATGCCACTTCTTTTAACATTATTTACTGCTAAAAGGAAGTCTAAATTTTCCATTTGGTTTCTTTCTACGAGTTAAACATCATGTTTTTTCCACTCACAATAATAATTCAGGTTGTAGAGGGACATGTTTTGACAGGAACATCATACATAATTTTAAAATTAAGAGTTGCAGAACTCATGACTTACACAGTATGACAGTTTTAGGCCTTGTTGTTCCTAAAAGGCTGGGTAATATGTACAAGAGATTTCCTTTAATTAGTTTTATTTACTGTTCCTTATAATGAAACATCCAAACGACCTTTAGCCTGCAGTTCTACATGGGCTGAGGGAAGCTACTACAGGCTGTTCCTTCTGAGATAGTGCTTGTATTGCAGGATGCTGTAGTATTAAACACTGCCATCCTTGGGAAATGCCATGGCAGCTAAACTTGCCTTTTTGTCAAAGTGCTGCCATTACTTCTAATGTTTTTGATTTGTCCCTCTTTTAATTAGGCTAGCACAGCAATTGTCAAGGTGATGAAGTGGCGAGCAGCACTTGAAAACATCTGGTTGTTTCATAATAACAGTTAGGTAAGGATTTTAATTGTGTGCACTACTTGGTTTTCTGTTTGCATAATCCAGTAATCATGCATATTTTCCAGCATTAAGCCTTTGTAAATACTAATAATAAATTGCAGAAAGCTCCAGAAATGACACCAAAGTGAAGAAAATGAATAAATAGAATAAACAGGAAAGTTATAAAAATGATAGGCAGGAAAATGTTTTAAAGAGCAAAGCATTCAAAGGCAGTCTAGGGTCTGACATCACAAAAAGTCAAAGTGTATGCCTGGGGAAAAAAAAAGAAGAAAAGATTTCCCCAGAGCAAAACCAATAGGTGGCCTCCTTAGTAATCCTGTAAGAAGACATTTCCAAATTAAATGTCAAGAAATTTGGAAATGCATTAATGCTAAACAGCATTTTTTAAAAAAATTAACTCCCTCCTGAGAATTAGCATATGTGATCTTGGAATAAAATGAATCTTGCTTATGAACTTCCAGAAGAATTTATTCAAGTACTTCAGTATTTCAGGTGCTAAGTCTTAATCTTCACATTCCTCAGTCAGAAACCAGCTGTGCCAGCTGCTATATATTTTCCTCTGGGAAATAATTATGGCCTTTTTGGTCTGTAAAGGGTTTATAAACTGACCAGGCTACAATCTGGGAATGAAATTCCTAAAAGGATTAAACGAATGTAGAAATTAACAACCTGAACTTATTTGGCAAGACCCTCCTTACTGATTAAGGTATAATCAGAGAGAGGCGTAGAAAGAAAATCATCATCAGCGATAGAGAAGCCCAAGGGAAAAAGAGGAAGGGAATAGTTTAAGCACAATAAGGACCTTATTTTACCAAAGATGGATATAAATACAGCAGAAAAAACCCTTAGACATTGTCAAAATTAAAATTACTCTTGAGAGCAAAAGTCCCACTGTGTGTGAAGAGAGGAGGAGTAGTGCTGGCACTGTTGATGCTGTTGGGTGCAGGTATTGTTGTCTTCGCTTCTCTGATGTAAAGATTTCTGCATCCTTGTACATTCTATTTCAAAGAAAATTAAACTCAAATAACTAAAGGTTTATAATGCAATCAGTTCTAATCTTCTAACAGAGAGACAAAGACTCTTTTGAGATGAATATTTCTTTGTTTCCTCTACTTTTCTCTTCTTGGTCCCTAACATTGCCTTTTTGTTCATTGTCATGGTATGGGGTCTTGAGTTTAAGTTTCCCAGACACCATAAGTGTCATATTGTCCTTATATACCACATATTTGTCTTCCTTCTTTCTCCTTTCATATTATTAATTAAATATTCATTTAATGTTTCCCTCTTGTCCCACTCTGACAGTGACCTTAGAGTCAAGCTTTTTGGTTTCCTCCACATCCTACCATGCTTATTTAACAAAAATCCAAGAAGGATTCAGGCTCATTCCAAAGCACAGTGATTCCAGTAATGGAAAAGAAAGATCTCTATTTTTTTCTAAGAAAAAGCTTACTAGCATTAGTGCTTACCTTCAAGAGAGAGCTATGCTGGTGTTCTCCGAGCAGGAATACATGACACTCTCCTACTTGCAGTTAGGCTAACGAATCCAGTGGGTCTGGGGCTTCATATATAACATTTTTAAAAACAATTTCTGTTGGGTAAACAAAAGTTCCTTTTTCATCAGACCATGGGCCTGGCTTTACTGAGTCTTCCTTAGTTTCTTCTCACTGATGGTCACCAATGATTCTGTCACTGAAATGTAGGGAAAAGTACAAGACACGCACAAGCATACAGTGATACGTTATCCAAATATTCTCCAAGCAACCACTGATCTGTGATTTTTGTAGCTCCCAAGTCAGAAATGCTGCCTCATATCATATCCAGTGCTGCTAAATAGATATATATATATATATTTTTTAATCCAAGAATTTTTTTCTGTCTCCTTTTGATTCCAGGTAATCTTTACCGTATCCACAACACAGCTGAACATGTGTGAGGAGCCATCTCTGTTTTGAATCCATCATTACTATTCCCATTCATTGCCCTTTAATTCTTACATTATGAAAGAAGATGAAAGACTGAACCTTTCTCCATTGCACCCATTGTTTATACACATCCACATATTTCTCCTGATTCATGGCATAGATGATCCTGGTTGCCCTTCTCTAGTCCCTTCCTTGTTCTGTTAGATTCTTCTGTCGCTTTTTGTGATGGGCAGCATTGGGGTTTTGCTGCTGTGCACAGCTGTCCCTTCGAGGAAAACGTGGTGGAAGTAGCATCTGGAGCAGGAGGTGGCTGCCCCTGCCTGGGCACCTCACTCGGGTGAGGGCAGGAGGGACTTGACATTGGCAACAACCGTAGCTGGGACTGGAGTCTGCTCTCGTGAGAGCGAGGGCTGGAGGGCACACATAGATCTTCTGGAGAGAGCAGAAAGGATTTCCTGGGGATCAGGCAAAGTAGGCAGAGCTGCCTGCAACTCAGATAATCTTAAGCTTATATGAAAGCAAGGACTTGCCTGCAGGGGAATGGTGGGCAGGGAGAGCATTGCATATAAAGGGCTCTTATTTCTGTTCTGCCTCCCATTGCTGCTTTTTTCTTCCTTTTTTTTTTTTTTTTTAAAAAAAAAGCTAATTAGGTTAATTTGCATTCAAATGAAGTATGCCATTTTAGTCATCTTTGTTGAACTCACTATAGAGAAGGTATCTTTCTTTAAGCTGTGACTGTCATCCTTTTCAAAAGTGAAGGATCCAGTCCCATTTTCAAGAGCCTGGCTCGCTCCTGGACACCCCAATTGTGATGGGAGGAGGCTCCACTGGCAGCAGGGTTACCTGGAGTTGTAAATATTTGCTGCTGGGAATTGCTGTACTACATCTGCTTGCAGATTTGGTCCCTTGTCTTCTCTGTCATCGAACTGTCACGATCTGCATCCTTTATGGTGAAGAACCATCTCAATCACAGTGATTTTGGTCTGACACAGGACTGTCCTGTCATTGCAATGTGTGACAACGAGCACTGCATTGGTATTGTGCTGTGTCACCCAGCTCCCCTGCATTAAAAGAGACAGTTTTACTGTGACATCTCATAGCTGTGAATTTATCCTTGTGACTGATGGAAGCAGTGCAAGCCTTAGCGGGCAGCACAAAAGCGAAAATAGCCATGTTCAGATGAACACACTGCAAGCGTAGGTTAGGTGGTCACATCTTTCTCTAAGTTCCCTCCTCACAAGCTGGTTTGGGCTTTGCTTTTGATGAAGAAGAGTTTGCTACTTCTATCACCCTCTTTGTGTCTTCCCATGCAATTGACAGGTATCTTCATTCCACCTCACTCTTTAGTTGGTGACCCGTTGGCTCCCTTCCTTCTTTCTTCCCCCAGAGACTCCGACAAAGGCATACATACTTATATATTGTGTGCTAAGAAGTACTGCTGGGTATCGTTTGTCTTAGCTATGTTGTCTTTCTTGACATGCTCACTGCAATTTATAAGCTTGTTCAACACACCACAAAAATTATTCTTCTGCCCTCGCAATGCAGGCAGATTGCGGGTAGATATGCCTGCAGAGTGCAAGGCTTGCATTGTGCCAGTGGATTTTGTGGTGATGGAATTTAGAAAAGGTTTCATTGGGGTTGGTTTTAAATTGTGATATATCTCATATGCTTCCTGAAAAAAATAATAGCAATGCAGTTTCAAATTACAAAAACAACCCCCAGATGCACAAGGAACCCTTTCGGATTTGACAAGGTGTTAAAAGCAGAATTATCATTTTGTTATAGGTGTAAAGGTGTAGGCTGAAGTGTGTTTTCCGTAAAGCTGAGCTTAAAATTTACAAGATCTTCCTCTAGAAATTTATTTACAGAGGAGTAATTGATGTTACTTATGTAGTTTGGCTTGTGCTAGTGTATAGCAGAACTATGGTTTGAGAGGTACAGTTAGCCGAAGTCTGCATAGTAATTTTGGTACAAACTTGTAGCAGAAGCTTTATGTTATGCAATAAAGCTCTGAAATGAGATATATTTTAATTAGGTGATAATACAAAGCTTTGTTTATTAAGTAGTGAGAAAGTTCAAATGAGCTGTGAATTTTGAAGAAGCCTTTGACAGTAGATGAAAAACACGATGGCATAGTGCAGAATTCCTTTTAGTCTGGATGTAATCTCATGAGTGCTGTGCAAAAGTTCAAAATAAAATAAGGCCTGGAGATTCTGTGGATGTTTACATTTGACATTTCTATTCTGGGAAGGTCTTAAAAAAATAAGCACTTGTGTTTTTTAAAACAGATGTTGAACTCTGTAAAAACAACCAGTTGGGGGAAGGTTGTAAGGTGCTAGAAACCAGGAGGGAACAAATGTGTTGCTTGTTTGCTAATCACTATGGAGACATTGTGCCTGAATTCTCTGCGTTATTTCATCAGTTTATTTGACCCCCAAATCTTGAATGCATAAGTGATCTACAAAGGCTTTTATGTCCCTTTTGCTGTCTCACTATTGCTGCATGTCCCCTTCTCTCTAATATAATGTTAAATTTATATCTCTGGAGTGTCTACAGAGAAATAGCTGTACCTAAAGAGGGATAAATACCTATGAAGCATCTGTTAAATTACCAGGACAACTTCTTCTCCCTCTAAAATATCCTCAATGACAAAATGAATGACTAGAATCCCCCAGGTCTTGTGTTGAGTGGCAATGAGAGTAATAGGTAAGAGCAAATAATCCCAAGAGGAAGGCCTGTCTGTCCTTTGGCAGCCTTCCTGCACGTTAGTGGCCTTTGTTTTCCTCCTCCCCAGATGATTCAATCCCTGTCCTTCCCTTCCTAGCTCAGGAACTTTTGCAACTCTTGATTCCCTTACCCTGCTCCTCAGGTTTCCTGTGGGCTATATGAAGATGTGCATTAGCCCGTGATTGCTTTTTCAAACACCTGGCCTTCTGGATGTGAGCTGCCTGAAATGCAGTTTACATGCATGAAAATACAGTAGGTGCGTATTTTCAGCCAGTCAGCAACAAGTTTTATGGCCTTTCCTAAGAAATGATAGACTTGCAATGATAATTGGTTTTGTAATATTTCCTTGCTTGGGATACTGTTCATAGGCAATGACATACCACTATTGGTAAGCTTGAGAGAGAAACAACCTTACACAGAAACATTAGTACTGTGTCAAAATTAGCTATTGCTCCTCAGAAAATAGATCCTGAAATCACCATGTGTAGGTCCATTGACTGTCAGCTTGGTGCTCAGTTGTGGAATGGTAGGGAGTATATGGGAGAGGAATGGAGGTCAGATAAAAGTCATCAATATGGAGCTGAATAGGTCCAGGATGCACCTATGGATCTTGAGAATTGGTGTTCACTCTTCTTTTTCACCGTAAAAGAATCAGGCGGTTATCAAATGGCAGCTAGTTTACAGCAAACAAAGAAAACCCTTACTGAAACAAGTTAAAAATCACTGAATAAATTCATGGAATAACAATAAAAAAATTCCATCACAAGTTATTAAACTCAAAGATGTAAACAGTGGCTTACTGAGACCTTAAGCCATAGATTTCTGGAAGCTGAGAGTATAATGTTTATTGCCCTCTTGTTTCTGACACATCTGTTACTGTCCACTGTCAAAGAGGATGCTGGATAAAGTTGACTTTGTTCTGAGCAATTTAGTTATTCTTACTTTTTTTTTTTTAATGTAGAAGAGGAATATAAAAAAATGTCTGCCTGACTGCCCTCTCCTTTCCCTGCCTCCAGGCATTTGTAACCTGATAGTTGTATCTTTACATTGCTCTATATCGGAAATAACAAAGCTAAAATAATTTAAAACAAGTCTATGAGAAGGCAGTATGAATAAAGAGATCCTTTTGGTTTATCTACTTTGGGGACAAGTTTTTCTCTCTAGCACAGCAGATAAGTTTTGCAGCCTCTTTTTGCATATACAAAACTTGATTTCCCCCTTTTTTCCCCCTTGATTGCATCAATACAAACAAATGATCCCTAGGTAGCTCTCCAATGCAACTATGCATTTCCTGAATACAGGTTAACACTTTTGCAACTACATTTTGCAGCTACCAAACAGTGTTTCTTTCAAATGTCCTGGAAGGAAAATAATGGGATTAGTTACAATGACTATAGGCAGCAAATAATTCAGAAGCCACCTAAACAAAGTGTCTGTTCTGAGCCAGTGTCTAGTAAACAGCTAGGAAATAATTTGGAGCTCTCTGAGAAGTGTAAGCATGATTGCGTCACAGAGAAGATGGATAAGAATGAACCTTATGCCCTCCAAAGGCACTACAAGAACAATTAACCAAGCAATGGGAGGTCCAAACTGTCCGTCTTTAACCCGGTCTTTTCTCTATGGATGAGGACATTTATAGAGACCCTGTGGCATCTCTGCTTCTGGTTTATATTGGCAATCTGCATTTTTGAATAGTTTGCTATGAAACCCTTCTGTTTTGTGGGAAAAGTTAATGTCAGCCCTTTTCCTTCTTCCCAGATGACTCTAACACATCCCAAAATGTGCTTTCTGCATCCCTTAGATTAAAGTATTCACCAAATACCAGTAGAACTGCCGAAAGATGGGGATTGAATAAACATAAATGCTCCTTTGAAGCTAGTCCCATCTGGCAAATAAAAGAATAGACATGTCAGCAAGGCAAGCTTAACTTTGTTCAAAAAGAAAAAAACATTTTACTACCAAAACCAAACCAAACCAGAAACTTCAAGCTTGATTTAAATGAAGAATAATGAAATGAAGAATAAAATTGCTCACAGAATGCAGAAGCCAGGTTTTCCTTGCTCCGTTAAGTTTTCTGTTACAGTTCTGCTCTACTCTCGAACGTAGCCTGGGAGTGCTTCCTTCTCTCTTCTGCAAAGCCACAGGTCAAAGAGGTGTCAGCCTTCAACCTGGAAGACAAAAGTAGTGTGAAGTATGTGTGTTTGGAAGACTCTTTGTAGGTAAGAGAGGAGGAATGTAATTTTTTCCTCATACATATGCCTGGGCATACTAATCCTGCTGTTTATCAGAGCCACTTATCTTGGGGCTGCCTTCTGCATACCTTTTCCCTTTCTCCCGACTGCCCTGGCTTTTTTGATGGCAACTTTAAAAGTCCTGATGTTATTTCTGGAGAAGAAGAAACAACTTATGCTGTTTTCAATCCAGATCTGTTTCCTGTGTCTCTGTGTTTCTAACTCGTGACAAGTTTAGGAAGCTGATAACTTCAGAGCTTGATTTGTTTTGATTGTTGCCCAAAGCCACTTTGGTGTAATTTCCAGGCTTTATAGTCAGAGAGAAAGAATCATAACACCATATGAAAGTATCATGTTTATTAAATAATGTGGCTCATACAGCCAGCTTCTTGGTTGCAGTGTGATAAATCATGTTTTCCTAATGAGGAATAAGTAACACTGTTTCAGGTACAATCCCTCTCTTACTGTCAAGATTAGGACAATTATAAAATCTATATGGAGCTCTAAATTGAATATTTACTCTGCTTACAATTTTTTATTACGTTCAAAATTCTAATTCAAGCGTAGTTGTACACCTGAATGCTTTATGCTAAACAGCACAGCAAAAATAGCCTTTTTACAAAAAAACCTTAAGCCCCGAAAGGAGAGGTCATTTCTGTTTCTGTGCAATACACTGAAAATATATACTTATACCACTTTCATAACGATAAATTCTGTTACGTTTTATATGGGTGAGAGACTTCTCAGATATTGCTTGAAACCAATCATCCATAAATGCGTATCTCACTTGCCACTTCCCTTTCAGCGATAGAACGTTTAGATTGCTCTTCCTCACCTTACAGCTTAAACACTAAGAATTGTGAAAAGAGATATTGGTCACTGCGTATATTATATATGTACCCATCCTTTTTTCTGTCCTTAAATGCAACTTTTCTTATTGCTGTCTGTGTATCAACCTAGTTGAAATTCAGCTATAGCAGTATGTGTGCTGCCAAATCTAGACTGTTAACCCACAGGGGACTTCATTAGTGATATCTTTTTTTCAGTTCAAAGATTGCACTTGAGAGTTTTAAAACTCTCTGGTTTACTAATTAGCTTACCTCCAAGGACTGTGTTTAACAGTGTACAAACCTTTTTTATTGATGTGGGCATTTGCACACATCTCCATTCAACTTAGAGCATTGCCATCCCCTGTTGCATTCAAGGACAAATGCTTTTAAACTTTGAGTGCGATAGAAAGGCTTTCCCTGGTCTATCAGCTCTGCTTTTGCAGAATGCCTCTTTTCTACTTACGTACATGAGGAAACATAAATCCAGTTTTAAATAAATTAGTGTCATGTATTGAATGTGTTAAGAATGAGAGTTACTGTGGCAGTGCAAGGGATTTCCCACATGGTTTCATTTTTTCAAAGTCCATGTGTAAGTTAATTCTTGTAATTGGAATAATCAAATCAATCCCTAACAGAATGCTAATCAGAAGTCTTGACACAAGACCTTATTCACAAGATGTTATTCTGTGGATTGCATGGTTTCCATGCTGAATAACTTTGCTGATCAGGTCTGCATAATCAATTCCAGTCTGCAACAACCCTAATTGTACGGAAATGGAAAGATTTCTTTCGTTCCATCTGGACTTATTATGCAGCGGTCCCAGGCTGCCCCTCCATTACAGTGTTTCAGCTTTTCAATGTCTGCTGCGCAGGCTCTGCGTGGGTTTATGTTCCTAGCCCGGTCACCTCACTCCATTTTCATATTTAACAATGTTACAGACTCCATCAGCCGAACAGTGCTGGAGGACAGTTTTTGTATTTTTGGTGGGATGCTCTGACAAGCTGAGTTCCTCAGGAGTCCCAGTCTTCCTGTAGGTCAGGCAGTATTGTGCAGTCAGTAAAGCTGCTTGAAATTTTGACTCCTTTGGTTTATGTTTCAAAGAAAAGACAGAGTCCTGGAGGACTGTGGCCTTACAGTGAAAGTGTCAGGTTTTACTATATAGAATTACATAACAAACCAGTATATACATACTAATTGGAAGGCAGCTTATTGTATTACAGTTTTACAAGGTTGGTTGTTCTAGTTTCTGTTCCTGGGAACGTAGAACCGATCCTCAGCGCACATCTGCAGGTCTCTGCTGTCCACTTCCAACTGACCTGACCGATAGAGTTTTCATCATTTTTTTCTCAAAAACTATTTCATGGCATACTCGGAGTTCTGCTCAGGAAGCACACCTGCATGCCCGACTTCTCAGTCCCTGTACTGCATCACAATATTCATCTTTGCACTGCCTCGGTAACATGTATTTAGATGGAACTGTTAGATATATCCCAATGCAAGTGCTATCTGAAAAAGAGTATTTCTTCATGCATTGCTTTTCCTCTGTGGAGATGGGGGAGGGAGTAGGTCCTTTCTGCTTTTCAGACTGGGTAAGCACTACTGATCTGACTTCAGTAAAATAGATTATTATGTCTCAGTTGCCCATTTGTTTTTCTCAGAGATTGCATCTGGGAGAGCTGGCATCTTTAAATGCCCTGATTTTTGAATCCGGAGCAGCGGCTAAATTATTTTTATTAGTTTCCAACATTAAGAGTAATTTTATTACAAATCTCCCATTCTCTGCTCATCATCCCCGTGTTTAATTCTTTATATGTATGTGGATCTTTAAGCTCCCCTTGCTTCACAGGTGCTGTGCTGGCTGGCTCTATGTTCTGAGCTGCTGGACCACTCATACCCTGTGAAGTCAAAGTGTGCTCTGTTGAACGGTCAGGCAGTCACCATGCAGAGTGCAGGGATCCTTCTTCTTAGCTGAAGTAAACTTCTCCTTTAGACTTTACCTGGGACTGTGTAATAGCAGTTATCAACAGCGAACATACTGCACAAAGTTTGACGAGGTTCTTTGATGTGGTTTGAAACCTTTGTGGATTTTCTGTGCTATATGTACCCAATACTTAAGGGATACACAATATTTTGTGTATATATATATATATATATAAAAAAAAATATAATGACCATGCATACTATGCTCAGCTTACATATAGGTGGTCCTTCCTGAAAAAACCCCAGAATAAACTAATAATCTAATAAGGTCTGAAACTCGAAATTCAGAAGTAGTATACACACTGCTTCTCAGTCCTTGTTTCTCCCACCTGTTAGACTAATATTGTGACCCAGTGATTTAAGGGAATTCAATGGGTGTGTGTGTGAAAAACTAACCCAGTGGAGTGGGGAATTGGGCTTGTTAGAATGAGCATAATGTTCTGAGCACTTTGATTTGAATTTCCTTTGCTCCTGTTTTGCATCACATGTGAAGTTTTTTACTTAGAGAGCCTTTTGCATTGGAAAAGAAACTTGAGCCCACGAGAGAAATATCAACCAAAGAGGCTATTTTTTGAAAATGCAGAGGTGCTTTCTCTGCTGCCCATGGTTTGGGGCATCCTGAGGTGGGACTGCAGGTTTGGCAAACCTTGTTTCCAGAAATTAAACTGGAAATCTATACCTATCTGAACACTTTCTCCCCTTTCCACGTAATTTCTTTACGAGTAGCTCATTTCTGTTGTTGGCGTCGTGCTCTCTCAGAACTGCCCTTGGATCAAACAGGTGGAACTTTTTCCGCATGTTGAACAGCAACTGAAACTCGTCATTTCACTAAAATCACTCATAAGCAGGTATTTCTTCATTGAAACCAGACTAGTTTATCTAGTAGAATTTATCACTGGAATACTGCAGCCAGCCATCTTCCTCTCCCATTTTTGCAGCTCTTATTCTTCAATATAACTTTCACCTATTCTAAAAGTTGGTGCCTGGGCAGACATGCTCAGGTATTACACCAAAGGACACAGCACAAAGACCTAAACAGAACAGGTTGTTGCGTTGGCCACAATTTAGACTAACTGCAACATTGACAGGTAAATAGACATGTAATTGTATCACTTTTTCTCTTGACCCTTGATAGAGTAGAAATAGAAAGTTGAACTTAATAGTCCAGAAATTTTTAGGATTTTGTTCTATACCTCAGTTTCTGATGGTAGGACAAACTCTCGGTAATCCTCTTTGTAACTGGATTTGCTTGTTTGCAAGAAGAAAGACTAAGACTTGCATACAATAATTATAGCAGGAGGAAAAAAGTATGCCAGAATGCACCCCTATTACACCTGTGGCATTTGTTCTTGAATGTCCAAAAGAGTAATTCACCTAATGGAATCTCTTTAGCATGAAAAAGTACCTTCTTTTGTCTTTTTTTTTTTTTTTTCATAACGTTGTAATGCAGAAAATTGCATTAAGAATTTATTAATATTGGGCATTCAGCAGACAATCGGTCATTGTAATTTTGGCTGCTGTCTGGAGACGTTTGGCTTCATTGAGGTCAGTTTTACTTATGTATGCTTCTGTATTCTTGTTTTAAATGATGGCTTTTGTTGTGGAGTATGTATTGAATCATACTCAACTGTACAACACTCCATGCAGGTTTGGTAATGGTAGGGTCTAGAAGGTAAGGCCCAGCGGCTTGAGAATCACTACATTTGATGTTGGGTCTATGCATGAAAAGAAAGAGTTTCTTTTGTGGGTTTTTTTCCTTCTTCTTTTTCCAGGATATAAACGATATAAGCAAATTCATTTGTCATTGTTCTACAGATGCCTAGGATCCAAGGCCAAATTTAGTGAGCTGTGTCTTTCATGCATTTTATAGTGCTATAATTTCTTCTGCTCTTGAAGAGGAATACTTTAAAAGCTAGGAAAGAGGTGCAAGGTAAAATGAACACATTTTCACTGAAGCATTTTCCTTACACTTTAATCTGATACGACTTTCTAAACCTGAGAAGCAAACCAGCATAAATCAGTAGGATTTATTTCAAGTTTGCTATTGAGAAAAGATCATGCTGATCCCTAGTTCTGATCACAAGTACTATGGCACAGTCCCTTGTTGCCTTATTTGCTAAGAAAAACAGTGAACACACAGGAAAATTAGAAAAACATAGACAGGGAAGTTAATAGCATGTTATGCACAGTTACCTTTTTCTGCAGTATTTTAAAAATTTCCTTGAAGGTATTCTTTATTTGTACTACTTTATGAGCAGATTTTAAAACTGGTTTTCATTTATGATTGCAGAACAGACTGCAATTAATTTTCCACTCAACTTGTAGATAAAGCCTTGCTACTCAGGAGTTTATAGAAAGGAAATACAGGTGGTAGTGTGAGTTACTTAAAGAATTTAAACAAATATTTGAGTGAAATGCTTTATGTTATTTGAGTAGTATTAATTGTATTAGACTTGGATAAATCACCACTGCTTACTGAAGAATTATTTTCTTTGGATTTCTTCTTATTTGTGGATTTACTTTCATTAAATGGTTCAGCTGTCTCCTAATTTAATTTCTACTGAAATTGAACTGAAAGGCAGCATTTTAGAGGATTGCTGATTAGATATTTCAAACAATATTAACTACCAGTTTAATCCATTTCTGGCGACTGAATTGTGCAAACTCATCATTTTTTAGTGAGCTTATTAATTACTATAAGGCATTCCCTAAAGTAGTTTGGATAAACAATCTTTAGAATGGGAATACTTTGAGAAGAGTTTTTCATCTGCAGCTCAAACTTCCTCCTGCATGCCTACCCTTGCTGGAACATGTGGGATTAACAAGCGTTTGCCATGAATTTGTACAATTTTGGAGAAAAAATTTAGTGTGATTCAGAGAAGTACCATCTGAAAAAAGCTCTTTTAATTTGTGAAAATACTAGTGGAAAATATTAACCATGGAAATTCCTTTATCTTGCAGAAAAGTGTCCCTGGTCAGTTGTCCTATTTGAACTAAATGAAAGAGCAACAGCTATAGTAAAGGTTGACAAGTTTCTCTACTCCTGCTAGGACCAATCTTTGTTCAGATACAAATGTACAGTTTCTGTCCCAGACATGCAGTCCAGATGTATGTATATGGTAATCTGGTCTATAAATCCTTTCTGGTACAATCTGCTGGGATGCCGCATTGCTACATGTAGGAAAACAGATTGTGTCTTCACCTGTTTTACCTACCTGCTTGCCAGATCTTCTCATTGGAGGCAGTAGGGCTTTTCTTCAATGGGCTGCTACCATACAGATGTTGAAAACTGACTTTGTGTTCAATATCCTGGAAGATGTGAAGCTTCTTCCTAGATGCCCTGGGCCACCCAGGTTAAACTTGGTGCGTGACCCTGTCAATTACTAATGTGCCTGAGGGGTATTTCTAGGGAGCAACTACTGCAAAATCTAAACTCAAGTCCAAACTTGTTATATGGAATGTGAATGCCTACATTCTGAATGCTACTGTGCTGTGAGGTTGATATACCATTGTCTAGGAGTGTGCCTGTTGGATGACCTTTTTTGCTGTCATTTACAGCTGTTCCTCATGTTTTCCCAGCAACAGTGAAAGATGAGTAAATGTGAAATGATGTTTCTAGGTATTTTTTAGGTATTACAGTCCATGCCTTAATCTTCACTGAATTACTTGGTTATAGTTCTGTATATTCTGTATATTCCTCTGGGCCGCTTTGTACATTGAGTTTGCATGATTAGCCAAGACTGTATTTCTTGAGAAAGTGTTTCTTTTTGTGTTTCTGTTACTCAGCCTTGTTTCCTACGGTCAATGAGAGTGGTCAGCTGATAGCTTCCTTTTCTTTTCTGGCAAATACATTCAAACAGCTTTGATCAAGTGTAAGGCGGCATGTAGTGCCAGTGCTTGACTGCTGGGACAGATGAGAGGCATCCTGCAGCACAAAAGGCATTTTCAGTATTGTGCAGGCTGCTCATCTAAACCCATTATTGCATGCCACGTGTACCCTAGAGCAACAATCTGACTGACTTGTGGGCAGACTCCATACCATCTGAACAGATGGGCATGAGTGTAAGCTGACAAGGGAGCCCATATGTTCCTAAATTGTGAACGTTGAGGAGGGGATTCTTAGCCAAGAATGTGCAGATGACTGTCCAAGTCTTACGTGATTGTCATTAAGAAGAGACGGCGCTGCCAAGTGGAGCTTACTGCTTGGAGTTGACTTTTGCAACAGTGCACGTGCAGCATCGTGGAGTGAGCTTCTGGACAGCCTTTTATCCTGGCTGAACATTGGGTGTTCTCAGACTTCAGTCTTGCTTAGAGATGGTTGCGGATTTTCCACAATACTTTCAAGTTTGGCCTTTGCTTATGAACAGTCAGGAAAGTACAAACAACTGTTCTTCACCCATCATTCTTTTTCTCCAGAGAAGAGGGGATGTGAAGTTGATGCAACTGCTTGGATGTGAAGTTAGGCCAAAAATATCTCGAGGTTTATTTTCCACGTGATCCTCAAGTGGTCATGACAAAACACCAATTAAAATAACCAGTCTAAGTACCTGGTATAATTCATTAACTCAAAGTAGATGTTCGAGTACCTGAAGACAGTTGATATTCATAAGAACTCTAATCTGATTACGGATGACAAATTTTACCATGCTTGACTGTATAATCACTAATCAAAGGAACAAGCAGTAGAAAAAAATCTTTACAAATTATATCATATCTGGTTTGGTTTTTTTTTTTAATTATTTTTATAGTACCACTGGGAGATAGGTAACTATAATCTGTAAAACATTGTAGAAATGATAACAAAAGAGTGACTAACAAGGAGTAAGATTTTTGAGGATTTTTGGCTTTATCTAAATAGCAGGTAGTATTCTTCTTTTAAATTTGCATGAACTGAAATATTTTATGCTCATATAAAGAAAGTTTATTTAACTGCACATAATTTTGCCTGCTGCCATAGTAACTTATGACAATAAGCTAAAACCACATGAAAGTGGATCTCTATTTTGATAATTCCAGTATTTTCAGTCAAATTAACAATGGTGGTGCTCTTACAATTCAATGTTTCTGTTGCTCAACTGCAAAAAGAAAGATGTAAAATGAGACCAACATAACAAGATTTGTTACTGAGTGTAGAAATAGTCTGTGAGAAAAATGTAAAAGTATTGTACATGACAGCAAATCTCCTGCAAGTTTCCTGTCAACAGAAGATAGGCTAGTATGTCTTTTAGTCAATACACTTGGAAAAAAATCCCCGCCTCACTTGTGAGGAGCAAAAGCTTCACCTTGGGAGAAAAAAGTGACAATTTGAGTTACAGTTGAGCGACTTGGCAGTTAGTCATTAGTGGCAGAAATCTCTGATACATTTGCATACAAACATCATGTATGAGCACTGGTACAGCGCACCACATTTCTTTGAAAAATCACATTTTTGATTTCGTGATTGGCCAAGTACCATCTGGCATCTCGGCAATGCCAGTGGGGTCCCATGTAAATCAGCACATTCCCAAGCTCCTTGATTGGAGCTATAGTAAGGCGAACAGTAATCTCCCAGGCTGAATGCCTGCATTTGAAAAAGCATTTCTTTCCCTGATTTGTAGTTTGTCATTAATAGCGTGTACTGGGAGCTGAAACTGATGTTCTGAAGGCTTCACAAAGACGCCTGTGCTTGCTCAGATCTAACACTGACGTGTGAGTAATTGCTAGTTAGCAGCATGAGCATTTCCAGGCTGCTGACACTGTGAGGTCGACAACTGACAAGTTTCACTCCCATGCCATAATAACCTACAATGAAATGCAAAGCAGACAGCAAAGATTGCAACTTAAAAAAAGACAAACGAAACGTTAGCAAATCTTTACTCTGTGCTGCTGGAACATCATTATTTTAGTTTAAGGAAGATGATATGGGTAAGAGGGAGATTGCTGCTAAAATAAGCACAGGCATACCTACCAAGTACAGCTTTGTTGATGCTTCGTTTGATGAATACTTTCGTATTGCAAGGGGGCTGGAGGATTTCACTTTGTCTCTCTTTACAACCTTAGTAAAAATACAGCACCTTTATGAAGAGTTTGTTTAATAACTTGATAAAAGTTAATGTAGTAGATAATAGACTTTAGAGAGTTTAAAATCTGGCATTCTTCATTCACTTTCCAGTAAGGCTTTGTGGATGAAAGGAGGGAATAAACAAGTGTTTTCTGAAGGGGATTAGCATCCTTTCTGCCAAATACAAGACTTAACTTGTTCTCATTTTACTGAACCAGGTGGTTCCAGGTCCTCTGTCCCAGAAAGGCACCTTGCCAGGTGCTGCACTGCCACAGCATAGTAAACATATTTCAGTTTGCTTTGTTTTAATACTAAAAAGTAAACCTCTAATCTCTGTCTCTTTGGAGGATTCATCTCGTCCATCTTTTTATTGCTTCCCAGTGAGAGCCCATGTTCTCATCCGACTCCCCAGCCTGCATTGTACCAATATGCAGTGTAGAGGTTGAGCTGAATTTCTTTGGGAGACCATTAATGCATTTCCTAGATCACTCAGAGTTACTGCAGTGTTATGCTTCTTCCCCTAAGAAGACTATCAGTCCCATGATTGTTGGCCCAGAAAGAAAGAAATAGCTACCTAATTTTCTATCCTTCTGTTCTTTTTATACTTGAATTTTGGACAACCTTCCATTTTTTAGCTTGAAATTGCTGCTTTCCTTTATAACCAATTTTTGTTGTTTTTTTTTTAAACTAATGAATTTGAACTACGAAGCCATTATTTTTCGATCTTGCAAGCAATAGAGTCATTCAAATGAGCTGAACTAATTTCAAATCAGTTGATTAATTTCAAATTGGTAATTCAAAGAAAGAAATTGTGACATTTTAAGGTTCTCACTGAATTCAAATATCTTGTAGAATGGATTTTGAGGAATACTTTTAGACTGTTGTTTTGCTAGGAAGACATATGAAAATAAATGTCTTTTTTCTAATGCTGAGGGGGTCACCATGAGATGCTAATGGGGTGTTGACTCATCAACAACACTATGGGTATTCAAACTATATTAGCGTGATGGAGTTGTTGCAGGGCTCAGTAACCCACTTATGAAGGCATTTGCATTTATAGTTCCAGATTAAATAACATATCCTTTAAAACTTGCAGTACTTTCAGTTTTGTATGTTGTTGATTTTTTTTTTTTTTTCCTCACGGGGAAGAGCACGTTATCAGGATGTCTTACCTGTTTCGTTTTTGCATTTTGCTACATGAACATCAGTGCTCTGGCTCAGGCATAGTAATGGCGCGATTATCTGTGACCATAACTTTGCAAAGAAAGGGCTCCCTTCCCTCTAACTCCTCAGATTCAGGCCAGGATTGCCAAACTGCTCTAGACTGTTCTACTTCATGGCATGGTTTTGCAATCTTTTTCTTCACTAGTGAGGACGGTTACTGGAGTTCGGGCTGCCCCTTGCTTCTCGTTCCTACCTGTGTGCTGCTCCTTGTTGGTGCTAGTGCTGTTATTTTGAGTGCCATCAGCTAAACCGCATTGCTGACCAGAGCTGCCTCCCTTCACCAAAGCCAAGAGTTATTTGGAGTGATATGGGTGGGGGGGAATGGGATGGATCCTGGCAAGCACGTGATCAATCTTGTTGTGCAAGGACAAAGGAGGAAGACGTGCCTGCTGTCTTCTCTCCTTGTGCTTAGAGCAGCTAGATGCAAGTTTTGGGCTGATTTCTAGAGCTTGTTCCAGAGGTAAGAATGGGTTAGGGGTTGCACTAATGCTTCTGCAGCATGGCAAGGCCGTGAGGTGCCCAGGACAATTTAAGTGCGTCATCTACTAGAGTGAACATCTCCCCAAAGACTAGCAGATTTAAAGCTCAGCTTCCCCCACCCCCACATGATCTGATTGAAAAGCTAAAACCAACTATTTTTTTAAATACATAAAATGCAAATTGGCTAGAGAAAGCAGAACAAAAAGAAACAGAACTTAAATACAGCTCTCCCCCTGCCTACTTTGGCTTTGCAGGTGACTCTTTGCTTCTATGCTTGGTCTCAACTATCTCAGCAACTGTGTGTTGCAGCACCACTACTTGGGTTCTGCACATCGGGCAGCCTGCCTGGCTGCTCCCAGTTCCAGTTTTGCAGAAGCTGTGGTTTTTCCCCTGTGCTACCTCCCACATCTCTGTAACCTGTCTCGGTAGTTGCCCCGTGGGAGAAACATCAGCCCCCTCCTCCTAATGGGTCTGTGTGATCTCTTTGCAAAGAAATATGCTGTGTAACTGAGAACTAGCAAAGCCCAGCACGTGCAGCACCGATACTGTCTGCTGCACACAGAAAGAGGTGTGCTTATGGATGCAGCCATGGTAATGCCTAATAATGCAACTTGTAGCTTTGCTTAGCTTTTCTTCTGCCTTGCAGGGTTTAGTATAGAGTCTCATTTCACTTCTTATATCTTGATTTTCTCTTTCTTAACTCACTTATTTAGGTTAATCTTCAGTTTTCTTGTATAGAACCTAATAAACATACAGATTTATTTTCACATATTGTGTAATATATAAAGGCCTTACTTGTTTGGATATTTTTCCTGATTTTAGAACAATTCTTTATGCTGTCTTATGTAATACATAAAAGCAATTGAAGCAAAGCTCATTTGCAGCTTTAGAATGATTGCAGTGTATTGAAGGTGGCTCAGCGCGGACCGTTTGTAAGGTCACCGATTCAAAGATCTAGTTCAATTGTTGTATTTCATAGTGCTTTTGGAACATCTCTAAGCTGTTGTGGTAAGGTTTCCCTTGATTCATATCACAACAGTCAGTTTTTCATAACATCCTTCTGCCTAATTATGCTACGATCTTGAAAATTCAAAGATTTAGGGATAAATGTATCTACAATAACTGTTATTTTTCTTTCTATAATCTCATACATTTCAGAATTGACATTTTCATGAATTCCCTTCTGAGACAAGCTGATGTTGTATCACAAAAAGGTATTATTACCAAACAAAGTTAGGGCTTCCAAAATTTATGGTTGTTTTGAAGGGTAAGATCAATATAACTACCTGAGTTTTTAGTTCATGGTTATGAAGGAATGTGCTGAGTTATTACACCTTTAAAAGCAAGTTTTCAGCTTGTATCACAGATGTCATTTACCTGTAAAGCTCAGTATTATTTCATCCAAGCTTCAAAACAGGAAGTTTAAATAGGTGCAGCTGCGATGTGAGACTATGTGAGATCATGATAATTACAATAGGAATAGTGATACAGCTTGCAGAGTGATCTTTATTTTTCCTAGGAGATGTTAGGTCCAAATACAGATTACAAAAGGATAAACTGCAATCTGTAAGAGGGTTCCTAAAAAGGATATGGAGGTCATAGACTATGAAGGAAAACAAAACGAGCTTCTGTGTTACGATGCAGCAGACAGATGTGCAAGCGTGTATAGCAAGAGCAGTGAGGTGACTTGACTGCTGTATGTAGTCCTGGTGAAGTACATGCCAAAGTGCTGAAAGCAGCTGATACCAGAGTTTGAGAATTGATTTAACTGAAATTCAGCCTTCTGAAAGTTGTGTGTGCAGTCCAGCTGGGTAGCCTAGATTCGTGCTGTAGTCCATGGAGAAAAAATTACATCCAAAGCATCATTATCTGATCCTGAGAGAGGTGTCTAAGAGATAAGGATGAATTGCTCTCTGGAGTTGCCTTCTGTCCTCTGTGGACTATAGAGGGACCTTGCCTAGGCTAGATGCCCAGCTTGTAGACAGCTAAAATGAGATGAGATGTATTAATATTTAAAGAAGCAAGCTGAAAGATCGAGCACACAAGAAATAAACAGAAATAGTATGAGGTCTGAGCATAATGTCAGAATGAAAGACAGAGTGGAATATGGTTTGTTTTATCCAAAAGATGATTTGCATGTAATGTGATCAATACGGATAAGTGTTTTCATGAGAAGAAGTTACTGGGTACTACAGAACTCTTCAATCTAGCAGGGAGCTGCATAACAAGAACCAACAGCTGGAAGCCAAAACTAGACACATTCCAGTTGAAAATAAAGTGTGAATCATTAAGAGTAAGGATGATTAAACTGTGAAATATGATCTTGGGATGTGTTGGATTGCGGGTTCTGCAGGCTTAAAGTCAAGATTGGCACTAAAATGTTTAAACCGTAACTGACATTTTACCTTACACCCAGCAGTTTATACGGCAAGTATCTGGTTTATAATACCAGCAGGTCAGATTAGGCCTTGCACACTTCACTTTAATGACTAATTGCACCTCCTTCTTTGTCATGTCTCTGTTTGATATAGCATGTAGCAGAACTCTTTACTGTGTTGTTCTTTGGCTACTGTGATTTATTCTTGGTTCAGCTGTTCAAACAAGCTCTGATGCAGGATTTCATTAGTGTTCATGCTCTTTCTTTTTATTCCTACAGAAGATACAGCTAGGAACTCATAAGAGTGTGTTTCCTGTGTGCTGCCACCTAATACTGATATACTTGCTTCATAAAAAGCTTCAGTTCTTAATCCTAGGAGCAATACAAATAAACTTGTCAAAGCCGAATGACTTTGTCATAGGCTTGTGAGCTAGAAAACTCCACCAGCCTAAGAAAGTCAGTTAAGCAATCTCAAGTTAGTCACAAGTGTAGCATATGGCTTTCTTTTTTCTATTTCAACCTGGATGCCGACTCAGATCCTGTGAAGGTCAAAAGGGCTCTGCTGTATTTTGAACTTAGGTTTGTGTGCTGGTCAAATAAGTAAACTTTACTCTTCTTGTTAGGGGTTCCCTGAGCATCTGAACTATTAAACATTAAAAATATATTATGTCATCAACCCTAACATGACATTTGCGCTAACAGTTTCTTTAGGAAAATGGCATAGAGGCTTTTTATTACTGCCTCCTGCCTTCACAGCCTCACAAATCTCTTTCGGTCTGTTGGTTACTGTTGCTGTCCTGACCATCCCTTCAGTATAGCCCCATTACTGAACTCCTCCTAGTTAGGTCTAAAATGTCAGTCCATAGGGGTTCTACTGTATCATAGGTACAGATCTTCCCTTAACTCGTACTTCATATTAAAGCTTTATAATGTAAATTATAAAGGCTTATGATGTATAGTTAAACTATCCAGTAGTTTTTTCCCCATACTTCACATCCCAGTGGAATAATGTTTCACTGACTGTTTTTCCTCTAAGTTTCCAATGTGACTACTGTATCAAGCAAGGTATTCTGGCTCTTCCATATTGTTTCTTATTTTATCTGTGTAGAAGCATGTGTAAGTTTGTTGTAGTTTGGTTTGTGGTTTGTTTTTTTTTTTAATGATCTAACTATTAAACATTTCCTATTTAAGTTTTCCTAGTTTTTCTTTTACTCTTTTGTTGAGGATATAGAGCTCTTGTGACTCTATCTGAGAAGATGTATCACCACAAACTGTGCTTTTTGGCAATTCCCCGGTTGAAAAGTCCTCCTAATCTTTCACACTTCAGCTTAGCTAAAGCCTTTTCCTCATGGAAGTCTTTAATTGCAGATGTTTCCTCAGATCCTAAAGAATCTAACCTCTCTTCTTTACAAAGTTTCCATATACAGCTATTGTACCTCTGGCCCTGCATGTGATAAGTCTTGCAGTTGGTCCTGCTATCAGGGGGTCCTAGTCTTCATTTTCTTCTGTGGTGATGTGAATTCTGCCGCCAGAGCATCTGCCCTTGCTTCTCCCTGTGTTACCCGTAGGGACTACTTTGTAATTCTGGTGGACTACTGCTGGCAGTTTTTGCATGTCTGTTCAGACTCCCAGAAGCATCAAATCACTATTAGATCTGGTAGGTAAACCACTGCTTGGTCCACTCTGATACTGCTAAACCATATTCTCACTGCAGCAGAAGTCCCCTGTTGCATCCGAAACTTTCTTCACACAGGTAAAAGGCATTTTCTGCGCTTTTCCTTAACCTTTTATAGGAAAGGCTGGATCTGTCTTTAGCCGGAGCCTTTATCTGATTGACTAATTGTACAGTTAAGTCCTTTTTAACAGTGCCCCCCCCCCCCCAATCATGGATTGTGTTTTATCCTGATCAACCCTTCCTGTTTCTCCACTACCTGCTGAATCTTATGGTATTTGCTTGCATGTACTTTTATCAAATTCTAGTTCCTCCATTTGCTTTAATGTGCAGACTCGAGGCACTTGTCTCTCCTATCCTGACTTTATGCCTTCTTTTTCTGATTATATCATATTAACTACTTTGCCATGCTGACTCTGGACTTCCTTTGGCACGTGTCTTTTTTCTCTTGTCTTGTTTTTTCCCTTCTTCTGCTCCCAGACATTAATTAATCCATGGTGTTTTCAAATCTGTTAAGCTTTCTTCTTGTGTGTTGACAGAGACGGCATGGATTTGAGAGCTCTCTCTTAAAAGTTTATTTACTTTAAATCACTCGAAACTTGATCCTGGTATGTAGGTTAGCCAGGTATTGTGGTTGACGAGGAAATCCCTGTCTCAAGAGACTGTTTCCCATTAATTCCTCCCAAGGATTACATATCTGAAATCTCCCTCAGATGCAAGTAACATTCCATTAATCCACCTGTTAATCCTCACTTTCTTCTTGATCCCATGCCTTCTCCCCATTGGGGACAGAGACAGTTATCATATAAATCATCTGGCTTTGAGCCTCATTTCTAGCGGGCAGAGCTATTCTGGATTTTGTTTCAACAGGAATCTGGCAGGATCATTTGTTCCAACGTGAAGGGCAACTAGGGGAGCTTTTTCTGTGCTTTCCTCACCCCCGCTTCCTATCAGTATTCGTTCTTGCCTCGGGCACATATCTCATACCTTTTGCTCATGGCAGATATCATACATCTTCCTTGGCTGCAACAGTTCAAGCGACAGACTTGTCAATTCTTACAATGAAGCCCGTAGTCACTACGTTTTCCTAGTTCTGGTGTAAATCTTAAGGCTTTCTTTCTGCTGTCAGCAGATCATTCTGTTCTCCTTCAGAGCCTAGCAACAAGTCATCCTTATCCCTCTTGGGTTATGGTCCCTTGCCATCTCAGTCTTCCCCCTGCTCTTTTCCTTGTCACTGTGGTCCCTTATTGCTCTCCTATCAGCATGTCTCCATTTCTCTTTCACAGGTGTGCGATGTGGATTTGACACTTAGGGGGATATAAACAGTCTCACTTTGCACTCCCCTTAGTCTCAGATTTTAAAGGTAGATGGGCAAAAATTGTTCAGACTCACACACAAAAACATACTTTGTTCTTTGCTTTTATCACTGACTGCTGGTGGTTTTGCTGAGGTCCGTCTTTGTCCTTGTTAAAACTTGGTGGTTCTCAGCCTGTGACAGTCAAAACAAGGAGGTGAGCTACAGCACTCACTTGGGAGACCTGTCTCCCAGTCCCTGTCTCGATACCGCAAGCACTACTGAGTAACTGGGAGCAAGATGCATTTGTTTAAACGAAATGATCAAGTAGCTGCTCCTTCCTCATCAAGGAGTTAAGTTTGTATACTGTTGCTGCCTGAATAATTTATGAAGAGAACTGCAATCCCTTTGAGGATGTAGCTGAATGAGTAGCAGTTAATCTGCAAGATTGATACCATCTCAGAGAGGGAGAATGGCACAGAATCATATTGAGAGAATGTACATATTTTGTGAAATTTCTTCTCAAGTCGTATCCTTTTGGAATCTGCAATCCTGCACCAGTGTGTGTAGAATGTAATTGCAATCTCTCTCAGTTCTGATATTTTCTAGGAGTTGTTTTTCTAATATTATTTCTCCCACACAAAATAGCAATAAAAAAGAAAGAATTAAGGTTGAAAGGCCAACCACTGAAAAATCCAGGAGTGCCAGAATTAAAATTATGAGCTTGGGTAATCTCATTTGGGTGTTCACACTGTGCAGTAATCTTTCCCCATGCCTTTTTACACCTTTTTCTCCCCCACACCCTGAACATTGTATTTTCAGTGCACAGATACAGTCTACTCCCTTAGATGAACTGTTCTGCTGTCATGATCAATGAGTGACCCTAAGCCTTGTTTACAGATTGTCAGCAGTTTCCAGAGAGGAGTCATGACCCCAGGAGAAGTTGTGCCAGGATAAGTGGGATTATCAGCCTGACCCGTCCCACTGTTACAGTACGTGGGCTTCACGCCTGACAGAAGAGGAGCAACTAGCAATGGGGTCACAGCCAAAGAGAAAAGTGAGGTGCTCGTACTTTGCAATATTCAAATACAATTTTAAGGACAGAGCGTGGTACAGTGTGGAGATTTCACCTCACTGCCCTGTGCTCTGTCAGCTTGAAGACAGGCATGAGAAAGCTTGCTCTGCTGACTGGGACCGTGTCGTGGTCCCTGCTGGTCAGCCTCCGAGGGTTACTGCTCCTCCGTGTCCTCCCCAGCCTCAGACAGATGTGGAAACAGGCAGAGCTGAACAGGCACCCGTTTCTTTTCTATACCAGCAGAAGTAGCTATAGCTGCAAGAATGCTAAGCCTGGCACTTGTGCCAAAGTGCCTCTGGCTGGAACTAGCAACCATCGTCTTAACTGCAGGGATGGACTGCCTTCTGGCTTTCTAACCCAGCAACTGGTGGCAATGGAGGGCACTGGAAATCTCATAAAGGTCCCCTGATTTCCATTACAAGACTTTCAACCTACTCAGTTGAGCTGATGCATTCTGACAATGCTGACAACATCTTTGATGGTGGAGTATACGCTACTGCCTTACACATCCTTGTTAAGTGTAGAATCTGTAGTACTGGTGTACTGCCTTTGGTCTCTGCAAGAAGCTAATGGAATATAACAGCTGGCAGTCTATACCTTTTATGGCTTTTTTCCCTGTTGCAAAGGAGGAGTTTTATTATAAGGAACATTACCTTGTCTGGCTAGCCAGCCATTTAGTCAACTTACTTCCTAGACAGAACAGGGGGAAAAAATGGGAAACTGGCAACCTAATGAACTATGATCATGCAAAAGGTGATGCGGTCTCCAGTGAGCCTAGACTGAAATTTATTTTGGTGTCCATAGGCTCAAGGAGCTGTAGTCTAGTTTTTCTTCTACGGAAGGTCAGATGGGAAAAGCAGCCAGTCTTGCAAGAAAAGCTTCAAAACTTTAAAGAGGAAGTCTTGAATATGCAATTTTTGGGGGTATGAATTGCGTTCAGCTATGTGTAGTAGCACTTGAAAGACAGAATGCGAGTAGGTGTTGGACAAATATCTTCGATTGCCTGATGGGGAGTTACCTGGCTAGCTAAGGAGGAATTGCATTGGTCAGGTTTAAGCCAAGAACTGCACTGTACTAGTTTTTGCCTTTTGCCATCCTGTTTCCAAGTTTGTAATCCAGATCTCGATCTTTTGCTTTGATAGAACATTTGCAGTATTTTTCACTCTCAAGTGCCCCTGTTAGAGTCAAGTCCAAATGAAGCCGATCAATTCTTTGTACGAGCTTCTTTCGAGGACACAAATCTAATCTAACTGGTGAATGCAGACGGCCACAGGGAATCATGTATAACCATTTACTGGGACATATTGAGAGGATTTAAAAGTTAGAGGGTGCCTCTTGGCATGTTATAGAGGCAATACAGAGGATATTGTGGCCAGCTTCCTTAATTGTCTCAGATCTTTTCTTGCACAGGGGAAGGATCTCAAGGCAGAGATAAAACTTAGAGCTCCCTGAGTCATCATATAGAGAGTGGGTCATCTGGACATTATTCAGTAAAGAGAGAGGAGGAAGAGTGGTTTTTTCCCCTTGAAGACTGTGAGAAGGGCCATCTAAGTAAAGGAAGACCTTAGCTTAAACTCCTTTGGGATAAGGAGAAGCACTAGCCGCTATAGTATATGTGTGAATATATCCTAGAGTCTACTTTAATTTGTTCTTTTAAATTAAAGCACCAGAATGAATGACTAAATAAAAGTCTGTTGTTCACAGGCATGGCATGCAGCTTGCTGAATAATCTCTAGCGCTTCTTTTGCCACTAAACAACATGGCAGATCAGCATAAAAAAGGCCAAGCCACAGATATGTAGCGAGTCCCCTAGGCACAGTGACAAACACGTGTACACCCACTGATGAGCAACCAACTCCTTATTCCTTAGAAAAAACACCAGTCAAATTTAAAGGTTAGAAATTCAAATACATTCACATACAAAGATGCCAAACCTACAGCATAGACTATTTACAATGTAGTAACTCCTGTACAAATACATTTGGGTTCTCTGATTTCCTCAGATGAGCTGTAGTTGTAAATCTCTCTTTATGCTTCCTGGGGATGGACAGACTCTTCACCACACTTTTAAAAAATTAAAAAGATATTTGGTCCCCTTTACCTCTGTTGCTGTTGTTAACTATGCCACATCTTACTGAAATGATGTTTTCTGGACTGTTTTCCCCAGTTTCCTCTACAGCTTTTCACACCTCGCCATTTTCGGGTTTCTTTCCAAAACAATTGGCTCAGGAGGTGAGAGGGAAAACACAGGGGCTTTTTTCTTCCCTCTGTTTCCTTCTTCCCTTTCCTCCTCAACTTAACCTCCACCTTAGAGCTATGCACTAAGCTACATTCAGCTTGATGACACTGTGGAAGCTAAAGGAAGGTGCCTTTGGTGACTGCTTTCTAGGAGGACAAAATGTATGGAAGAAGTGAACAGACCCTTCAGAGGCAGCTGAACCCCCAGGCAGTTAAATCTTCAATCATCAAAATTCACAGGTAGCTTTGGACAAGTCAAAAGAAGCAAACACTTCTCCCACACCCCCACCAAGGCCTCCATGTTTTTTAGCTGTTACGATTCTTTCTGCTCTTAGGAGTAACATTAAGTGAACAATGTTGTTGGAAAATGCATTTTTTAATATCTTTTTTATAACATGCGATGTCAATACCAAGGATAATATTGGTTCCAGGTAGGTAAGCTAAATATTAGGCCTGGAAATCTGGTAAATGGACCCCAGTTCAGGTATAAAAACGTGGAGAAAATAATTAAATGTTTTTCAGCAATGGTGAAAAAATCAAGCTGGAAGTCCTTTCCAGTGCTGTCAGAATGGATGATGGCAAGTTGCATCTGTGCCTGAAGTCATCTGAAACTCAAACCTGAGGTAGCTGGAAGTGTAAGGACCTGTCTTTACCTGTTGGTTATCAGAATCTGTTTGTATTTTCCTTGCTTCTTGGCCTGGACTATTAAAAGCCTGCACCTAGACAATGAAAGTTGGAACAAACACAGTGGAACTCAGTAGCTCGTCTGCCATTACAAGTCACTGATTTGTTGTTGGCAGTAGTATTTCCCCTGCATTGGTCCTCAAGGGAGGGTGTGTAATAGACTTAATTTTAGGTGTCCATATTTAAAGGATGATCCTGCTGTGTTGCCCAGAGGCACGTGTCTGGGAAACTTCACCTTGATATGCTTGTGGACTGCACCATCAGAAGAGAAAAAACTAGTTGACATCTGAAGATTTGTTGCAGTTTGAGTAGATTTTGCATGTTCTTCTGTGGGAGAAATCATTCCTTTTCTCTCTTCTCTGTGAAGAATATGTTCATGCTACCTGTCAAGTAGGAAAGCGGAACTGAATTTTTCTGGCTATGGAGATTTGTTTTACCTGGAGAACTGCCCAGGGTGGTCATTTTGTTGCTACCTGTGACTTATAAGTGTGATTTTCGCCCTCCAGATGCAAACAGGCACAAGTACCTATTGTAATGGATTTGTGGACTTTATGTGAGGCAATGATGGTTCAAGTGAGTGCAGATACATGTTACTCTTTGCACAAGTGGGATCTGAGGCATGAGACCTTAGGAGAGTACAAAGGAATCTCTGCTATGGTGACAACATTCCACTTCTCCTTAGCTTCTGATTTATTTAAATTGCCTTGCTTTCCTCCTCCTCTGAAGTATGCATTGCGGATATCGCACAATAACTGCCTTTGGCCTTCAGAGTTCAAGAAGATTATTACTATTTTGATGTCAGTTAAATATTTGCATTGGCTGTGATTAGGGTAAAGTTGAACTGGTAGATGAATGCTGTGAAGTTAGGTATGAAAAAATGTGCATGCATCAGAAAACTAAAACATACTGATTTCCCAAAAGGAAATAGTGAGGATTTTTGGGAAGATTTCTGGATTAATGTTATTTGGAAGGAATATGCCTTTGCATTTTCTAATGCAAATGTTTGCTGCTTTTATGTTTTGCTGCAGAATTTTCCTGGTTTTTTTCCGAAGTAAATTTCTGCAAGATTGATTTAACTTTTGGGTGTGGTGTAGATTTTTTTTTTTGTGGGTGTTTTGTTTTGCCTTTTTTTTAAACTCTATTTTTTTATTGTGTTGTTGCCATCAGATGACTTACTAGCTGTTTGGAAAGATACTATTATTTTCCCAATTTTGGCATCGGCTGGTCTTTTTTTATGAATAACTGTGGAAAGAATTTCCTATATTTCTGGAGAATGTTGATGGAAAATGATAGACATTGTGCTGATGGATCTAACTTAGAGATGGTATATTTTAATAAACATTGGTGCACATACTGTAGACTTTGTGACATAGTGCTATAGTAATCCTTTTAAAGTAATTTGTTGCATCACCAAAATCCAACTTTATTTTTTTCCTGTTATTACTTTGACTTTGCCTCTCGAGATTACCACACAGCTGGCAAAGCAGTTTCCCTTCTTTGCCCTTCTCACACAGCAGGTAAGCACTGTGATCCACTCAGCTCTTAGTTTGATTAATCTTAATAAATTCTCCAATTCCTGTTGATTCCTCTATGGTCTGGTTGATACTTTGATATTTATTGTCCACGATTCAATGTCTTCTGGCAGCTCGTATCCACAGTTTTTTGCCAGCTATCCCAAACCCTCTGGGAGACCCTGTCTGCTGAAGCAATGCCACTTTTCTGCCAACATTTTTTGAGATGAATGGGAAACAATTTTTGTAGTTGTTGTTTTATATCTTTTTTTACTTTGTAGTCAACTCCATTGCTGTGTTGCTGAAGGCTAGCTCTGGTAGAGATTCAAAGAGAACAATAAGGAATATATACTGCTCACAGGAAAGGAAGGCACTACAAAATTGACATGTCACCTTAGCCACATCCACGTGCTGGAGCTGAAACGTGCTGCCTCTTTTGGCCACTGTTACAGGTGTTTGCTGTAAAAGAAGCACACAGAAAATAAACCCACCTTTGTTGGACAATTTTAGATTTGCTGCATGCTCTAATACTTTCTTCTCAAAGACATCTCTCTAATAACATGAGCCTGCACAGTGTTAAGGAGAGCTAAAGCAATTGTGACACCACTTTCATCCTGGGAGTCTCCCAGAGAATGCTAGTAATTGAACATTGATAGCTTGGTGACTTCTGGTGTTGCTTTACAGGGCTGGGAAAAGAAGCCAACCACATATGCATGTGTGATTATCAATAGTTCTCTGTCAAATTTGGAATCAGTTTTGCAATTGAAAGCGAAAGACCGTTTCTGCCTCCTGTTAGCCTCCTGTATATTCTGCCACTAGTTATACAGAAGTATACAAAGATGGGTGTGGATTTGTTGATTTATTTATTGTGAAGATAAACCTAGCTTATCTTTGTCACTTTATTATCTTTGCAGAATACCAGGGATGCCAAGTAAAGCTAAAATTAATCACCACACATGAATGTTATTCAGCATGATAGATTGTGGTTTTGATGCATCAACAGCCTAGTGACACATCAAAGGAAAGACTTTAGGAGCAATCTGGAGGAGAATAATGAAGGAGTTTCTTGGATGACTCAGTAAATTCATCCTAAGAGGGAAAAGCATGATAAGAAAAAAAAGTAAGTTTGAAAATGGAAGCAATCCAACAGGCTGATTGTAGTTAACTTCTTGAAACTGAATACGAGATAATTATGAGGATTGAACTAAGTTGTGAAAAGCCTTTAGAGAGAGAATAAATACCTGATGTACAATGCAGTAGATGGCAGAGCTGAGAAAGTGATTCAGAGAGATGTGAGAATCAGAAGAAATGATCACCAAGCATGATTACTAACTAGGTACAGGATAAAAGTGACAGGAAAAGTCTGCAGTATTTGAACTTTGTTAAGAGCTCAGAGTTGGAAGGGTTGCCTCTCCATAGTTAAACGTTACGCAGAGAGAAGCTGCAACATGTAGCAATGATGTCAATGTCAGGGCTAAAGATGTTCGCTTTGAAGATGATGCTCTATTTATACCCAACATAAGATAGATTAGGATGACAAGTACCCATGGCTGTTGAGACAGAATGTAGTGATGAAGGTTTGCAGAAAAATGTTGATGGAACTTTTATAGCCATGTTAAACTTGATATGAAATCAGTTATTAGATCAGATAGACAAGTTTATATTTAGAATTGCATAATGTAGGTCTACAGAATTAAGGTAGACCTTTGAACAGTCTGCAGGAGGATGATAGTTACATTTATGATTGTAGATGAGATAAGTCATATCTAAGCTAAAAGGGAAAATGGAAGAGAACCCTAAAAACCTGGAAAATCAGAGATAAGGTCTTCTAAAGGGAATAATGAATACGTGGGACATAAAGCTGTATGATAAATGACTCTTGGGGACTCTGAAAGAATAAAAAAGGGAATATGACTTCTCATGAGTTCAGAAAGAAAAGTTTTCAGTTTTGCTGGTGAAATAGACTTACTTTTTACACTTTATTTTGTGTTTGTTCTTTGTGATCCAAAAGAATATTTTCTTTGGATAAATTCTTGACAGTTAAAAAAAGGAAATATATTTACAAATGGAACCAGTTCAATGTGAAAGACTGACTGTTTCATGCTGAAATTATTTTAATAAATAAGTTGTCACTTTCCAGAAAATATCAGCCAAAACCCCCTTGATACAAACTTACAAATATTTTTCCCTGCTCTAATTGAAGGCAAATCAAGGAAAGCAGGATCATGTTAGGAGTCCATCTACTGTGTGAGGCTGTGGCATCAAGGAAAATGAAGCTGTAGTACTAGTGCTGCAAACTGGATAATTTTTTCTCTTTACTAGTAGGTGCATATATGAAAACGTTCACACAGACACATGGTTGTCAGTGAATACACTGCTCCTTTGATGCTGTGAGGATTAACCATATTGTCTGCTTAGACACAGGCAGGGTTTTTTCAAAGGAAAGTTAGACTTTTATTGTTAGAAAGGACTGATTACTTAAAAATTATTTTTATTTGCAAGTGCCTTGCATGTTTGACAAAACCATTATATTCTGGTTGGAATTTCTACTTGAACCAATGACTAACCAACCTCCAAATTATCAACTGCTTCATGGCCCAAGCACTGATCTGGAGCACGTGTTGCCCAAACTCAAATTCCTTCGCAAACTGAAAAAAAAAAAAAAAAAAAAAAAAAAAGGGAGTGGAGGGGTGTAGTGGTGGGATTGGAACCTCCTTTCCCAAAACAGAGTGTTGTCACTGCCAAGCTGTCTGGTTTCTGTGGGGGTCTTAATGTCTAATTTCTGTTTTTAAAAAATCTCAGAAAGGTCTTTATTTCTATGCCAAATTATTTTAATCCATTTTAATCTAAAATCTCTTTCTGCCCAACTTGATATATAGTGTTAGACCTGCAAGCTGCAGAGCACTGGAAGTATCCTAGGTATTAATCGGAGAGGATGTTTTATTTGCATGGTTTTGTACACTAAATATTATCTACTTTACAATTCTACTGTAAAGAACATGTGGTGAGAAAGAGACTGAAAGGAGGACGTTTTGGAACGCAAACTCATGAGTGCATCTGACAATTTATCAGCTTATATCAGCATACAGTATATGTTGGAAGAAAACCAGGTGCATGCAAATTCCTGGGTTGTTTCCATTCTCTTGTTCAAACCAGCTTGCAAACTTTGGTTTTATTTGTAGTGTTCATGGGATAGTGTAAATGTTGCCGTACTACCAGGATCCAGCGGCATTGTATTCAATCAGTTAACTGCTATGGTGATTGTGCCAACATGCTTTTACCCGTGCATTTCTACATACTTTACAAAGAATGTGTTATTTCTACTTTATAGATGAAGGAAGTGAAGGGTAGAGAGGTTAAGGGGCTTGTCTGAAATCTCAGAGTGAGTCAGAGACTGAAGGAGAGTCTAGGTTTGATTATTTCTTGTTTATTCCTTTATTCACTGGACCATAGTCTTGCTCTCAAATTCCTAATCCCTTTGTAAGTAACTGATGAGGTGGCTGCTTTGCTGTTTTGGACAGCTGGCTGGCATGTGTTATTTGAGTGAAACTGCATTTTCCATACTCAGGTGGTTAATAATGTAACATGTCTTACTGGGTGGGCGTTTAAAGTTTCTATAACTAACAAAAGTGAGAAGAGAGCCAAGAACACAACTAAATCCTTGCACTGAGACAGTGAAAATTCCTCTTCTTAATAGCTCTCCCTCAAATCCTTTTTTAATTTAACTTTTATTGAAATATTTCAGTAGGAGAGATTAAAAACTCACAGGGGAAATAATTAATGGAAACAAAAAAGTACACATCCCCATAGAAAGGAATAGCATTGAGGAATTTTATACCTAGCTCCTGTGTTCACTACCTCTCTTGTGAAAATGCATCCTATACATGTTTATTTAACCTGCTGAAAACTGCTGTTCTTAAGTTGTTCAGCCCCATTCTCTGGACAGCCAATTGTTTAAGAATCTTTAAAACGAGTTAATCCAATACATTTGGCTAAGACATGAATGACAAATCTCTGTTCAGTCATGCTAAAATTCCTTTGATTTACTGGCAACGTCCCTGCTCATAAATTGAAAAAGGTACAGATCTGGGCATAGGACTTACCTGTAAAACTGATAGATGGTCCCTTGCAGCTTTTGGCCCTGGCTGAGCACCACTGGTGGGACCAGCTCCAGGGCAGAGCTCTCACTCAGCACTTCCAATGCTGCTACACATTTGGAAACTGCAAATTTAATAATATTGACCTTGGCAGTCTGGGCTTTTGGTCTTCTGGACCAGGGACTGAGTCTTGGCACTGCTTGGTTTGCTAGTATGGTTGTAGCCGTATATTGCCTCCCCCTCAGGACAACCAGAGCTCAACAAGGATGCAAACAAGGGAGCTAGCCTGGAAAGAGCCTATGGGAAATCATACAGAAAGCCACCTTCTTTGAGGAATTTGAATATCGGTTACTTAATGTATTATTTACATCTAAACAACAACAACAACAACAAGCAGTGAGTTTTGAACACTAAACTCTCAGTAGGAAGCACTAATTGCTCTAAAGGTAGTTAATTGATTAACCCAAGCTTTAAAGGAAGTGAAAGACAAAACCCCATTACCAAGGGAAAGTTTATGTGATAACATATTTCCCATCAAGGGTTTGCGAGTTATCAGTGTAATCTGCTTATGTATTGTCTTTCACAAGAAGTGCAGCAGGCCAAACACCTGGAGCTGTTTTTATTGATAATACATGTAGGGACATCAACAGAAGATTCGGAAAGGCAGTGCGTTCAGACTCAGCATCGCAAAATATTGCAAAACTGCTGCCTTTGCAGTGTTCACAGTAAAACAGGAAATAAATGAATTTAAAATTACATGAGAAGCA
This sequence comes from Astur gentilis, assembly GCF_929443795.1. Lineage (NCBI taxonomy): Eukaryota > Metazoa > Chordata > Aves > Accipitriformes > Accipitridae > Astur > Astur gentilis. Next base: position 27,362,919 of record NC_064894.1, read on the forward strand.
GAAAATAAATTTGAAAAGAAAGGGACTATGTTTGATGCAAATGATACCGAATGCTGCTTTAGAGGCAGGAGCTGCAGGGGACCAGCTTTTCAGCCTTGTTGTGAGATGGTTTACAGCCTGGAGAATGATCTGAGGAAGTGGTCCCTAGAGGAACAGGTCAAATAATAATGAATATTCATGGACATTTTTGAAAATCAGTCTCCTTTTCAATTTGTGTTCAAAATTTCTCAATAATAAACACGAGTATACTTACATAAATTTTGCTAAAATTATGTGGTATGCAGTTAGGTACCAAATGTATATTAGCATTCTTGGAGTATAAAGACTTGGGATATAAAGGTCCATTTACTTTTTTATTGTCTTTTTTTCTTCATTTCCTTCAAACCTGGAAGAATCGGTAACCCTGGAATTTATACTTAAACACCTCCAGATGGCATAATTACTAACAATGTCTTTCTCCCATTTTGGGCCAAATGGTGTGAATCAACACCACTGAAGTCAGCTTTCTGACTGTACAAGCTGCTGATAACAAATAAGTGGTTTTAATAAGGAACAGAGGCTTCAGAAGGGACTTCCAGGCACATTAAACCCTAGCCCTTTCAATTACAGGCACTTTCAGAGGAGAAATTTGGTCCAAAAAACTTCCCAGAATGTTTGCTTTACACATCTTACTCCACTAAATGACTGTCTCTTCTCAAACTGGAAACTTGGCATTCATAGCAAAATGCTCAATGTTTCAGAGAGGTGTCAGAGGGAGAAATCAAGGCCGTACTCAGCACTGTAGGATGCTTTGATATCAAGAGATTTGGAAGGTGGTATTTCCAGCTGTTCGCAGAAAGCAGGTCATACCCTTTGATGCTAAGTTGGCTCTCCCTTTTTCCAGAAGGAATGTCTTTTGCTCACCTTTCCAAAGAAAGATTAACTTCATAGATGACCAGGGTCCGGACCTTTTTAACTCCTTCCCTTCCCCCTCACCCTCTGAAGACCCCCCCTCCCCCAAAAGAGAAAACATATGAGTCCTTGAAAGTTAGTAATGAGACCTGAACTTTTGCAGAATCCGCAGCCGCTGTTATTCCTGTTACATCAATGTCCATCTTGCTGCATCATTGTAATATTGTTTTCGCTATTCCCACTTATCCTTTTAATCTAAATGAAACTACAGATCTGATAACTGAGCTTCTTCAAAAGCAAAGCAAAGGCCCAAAGCCAGTGAAATGTTTCAAACACTGCTGCTGAAGCCTCTGAATGAAAATTTTCTTTATGCCCTGGAATAAACATGCCTGCGCTCTGATCCTGACAGATGATTTTGCAATTTTTTCCCCATCTGTGTATATTTGCAAAATCAGTGTCTCTTGTTTTTCTTTTCCAAATGATGATAGAACAAATCTAAAAGCTATCCTTTTCAGAGTAGGCTCACCCCTCTAAGTCCTTCAGAAAGGATATATTTAGTATATTTCCTTGCTTTGTACTCATTTCCAAACTGAAGTTAAGGATATACCTTTCCCGCTGAATACTTGTTATCCCCAGAGGTCTTATTTAAGTCTGGCTCTCTAATTGGATATATAAATAGCCCCTGGTTACCTAAGGATTATCAGTGATTCACTGATGTTGGAACATGTTTTAACCAATCTCAGCAGTGCTGCATTTAAAAATAAATACATGAAATCAAATGAAAGAATGGATTATTGACCAGCTGCACATTCATCCTGCAAGGCTGAATCAAACAGGAATCATTTATCACTTCGGTTCGAAGAGTTTACCCCTGTCTTTAGATGGTAGTACAAAAAATAACTCCAAGAGCTAAAACTCTACAGTCCCTCAGAAATGTCATCCACTGCATTAATCTGGGAATTAATCTGGGACTTAATCTGGGAATATTTGAATAGCAATTGTCTAGGTTTTGTAGTTTGCATCATGATTTCTTTTGAAGGCAATGTGAATTGGTGCTCTCATAGGAGTGAAAAAGAGTTGTACGCATTGGAGGCTTGCCTTAATTCTTGTATGCCTTATGTGCAAATACCTACAAGTATTCTCAGCTTCTATCCTGAAAAAAGGGGATGTAGAACAGAAGGGACTGTGTCATTTAATCTAAACTGCTGCTATTACTGGACAAATCTATTGAGTTCTCTCTTATGCTTAATTGAGGTGTTTTCCCTCTCTGCTCTCACCAAAAGAGCCTTCCAAAGCTCTGTTCCTTTGATGTTTAGAAACCTTCTTCTCACCTCTGGTTGAAATTTATTCATGGTCACTTTATAACCATTTGCTTTTGCATCAACATTGTCTCTTAAGTTTGAATAGTCCCTTTTCCCTCCATCTGTTTACCGTTTGATGTATATTAATGGAGAGCTTTAATATCCACTCTCAACCTTCATTTCTCTGGGTATATGAGCTAGCCTTCTTTTAGTCTTTACTAAAATCAGCTCTCTGCTTTCTTGATCATCTTAGAAATCCTTCCCTGTATCTGTTCCAGATCAAATTAATTTTGGTTGTCCCTGGGAGATGAGGTTGGTACGCAGTATTAGGTATAAGGTTTTACCAGAGCCTTATAAAGGAGATGGACACTTAAAAACGTTTCTGTTGCTGCATTATCTACCTCGGTCCTCTTTTAAAACATGAATGTATTGGCTGGTACTGCTTTTCAAAAACATGAGCCCAAATACTCACAATACATATGTGTGTCTGTGGTGGTGAGAGGGGTGGGAGGGGTTTAAATCATCTTTTATTAAAAACTGCAGTGTGCTCCTCTATAGTAATTTGCTTTCATGGTGCAAGAATATATTTAACAATAGGAATTTATTCTGGATACATGGAAAATTCTGTAAGTGAAATTCAGAATCTGGCTTTTTGTCATTACAGAGCCTGTTGTAATAAGAGAAGCATCCACAATCCAGGCTGCTGAGTCCTGGACTATCAGTTTTAGTTTAATATATGGCAGGAGAAGAAAGCAAGCAAAAACTCTGGAGTTCTCCAAATTGCAGTGGCATCTCTGTCAGTAGAAGGAAGAAGTAATGCATAAATAAATAAATACTATCAGCATATGGTGACAGCTCCTAGATACGTTTTGGCATGGGAGTTAAAGTAAAGAAGGCTGAAGAAATGTTCAAGCTAATGGATAATTCTGGTTCAAACAGGCTCAGTAGGTAATGGTTTTCTGGTTTTGTTTCATGCCTTTCTGAGGTTTGTGGAAGCCATTTTCCTTGTATCTAGAGTGAGGACCATCAGGTGAGGGTTCTTGTTATTATTCCAATGCTATTTCCTTTTCACTGTTATGAAAAATGTTTTCTCTGTGTGGGAAAGAGAGGCCTGTGACCTACCTCTCTGGCAGGCTGCCTCCTCTGCTGACCTGCAGGAAGCAGTTAAAATATATGTTGGAAGGGTTTAATTCATCCACCCTTAAATCTGAGCACTCCTTGGTTAGAGCTAAGGCTTTCTCTGCAAAGAGGATTTCCTAGGCAGTTCAACAGAATCCGGTTCCAGCAACCTTCAGGGCACGGAAGTAAAGATTAAAACCCAGCTTTTCCCAGCTGAATAAAATCCCTGCAAAGCTCCAGGTCAGGAGAGCATGCACAAGCAGCCCACCTTTTACAACAGGGGCATTACCTATATGCCAGATATTGCCTTTCTCTTGGAGATCTCCCGGTTCCGTGTTGATAGCATCCCTTTGAGACGTGTTTTTAGCCAGTGGCCTGCCAGGTGCTGATTTACAGTCTGATGATGGAAAAAGTCCTGGCATCATTGCTGCTGCCTGGAGCCTGGCTGAACCCCATTGAAACAAACGCCTTGGTCCCTTTTCATGTTCCATCTCTTCAGACTTCCTCGCGGGTCTGTCTTTCCAGAGCCAGCCGTCCTTCCTCTGAGCAGCACAAGCAATAAGGAATCCTTGTCTGTACCTGCTTTTTTGTGCTGTTACCTCACTACATGCTCTCTTGCGTCAGCAGGCAGAAACACAGGCACATCTGACCTCTTGCTTGCCTCTTACCTCACCGACCTCCTGATGCCAAAGTGGAGCTGCTACTTCGTCAATGATTAACTGGCTTAGCTGGGGTTTGTTTTCACGGTAGCTGTGGTGAATGCTGAAGAGAAGCCAAAGTTTTATTAACTTTCTTTCCTTTCTACTCTCAGAATGACTGGGCTGAAATCTATAAAGACCCTGTAATTGGGTAAGTGTCAAAGGTCCACTCTGAATCTTTTTCGAGGTTCAAAATGCAATGCTGAGATTAAGCAAAATTTAACCAACTCTTATGGCAGTTCACATTTAAACAACTGCTGCCTACATTCTGCTTAGTAATTCATCATTTCAAACAAGAGTTGGGGTATTTTTAGGTTCCCAGGGCCTCAGGGTAGGAGCTTCTCTGGTAGGAGATTTGTCAAGGTGGTCAGGTACTGATAATTTTTATAGGAAACCCTAGGTCTTAAGCTGGCCCAGCTGCCTTGCAGTGCTGCTTTGCTGAGGTGTTTTGCTCTTTCTGATATGGGAATGAACTTCTGAGAAATGAAAAATCAAACAAAAATCAAATTGTGTAGCAGATCAGACCATAATGATTGTTTGCACTCATTTTGCTCTGATGCAGATGACTAATGTGAGGTTCAAGGCAGCAGGGAAAAATCAAAGCAGCAGCATGATAACAGTAGGGTCAGAGGTTTGTTACACGGGTGGTGAGGCATGAGCATCCTGAGCATCTTCTATAAATGGATTTCTAGCTTCTGAAAGGCTTTCAAGGTTTACTCTTCCCTTGTACGCTGACTGACAGGTTGCATTTCGGGTGAGGAAGCAGTCGTGCACTTCAGGAACCATTCTGAAATATTTACCTTGCTGTTTTTAAGATTACTGTAACTCATAATAGTTTGCAAGATGGTTTGAAATTTATTGCTGAGCTGGAAGTAGCATTTCTTTTTTAAAGGACACTAGAATTTAAGGACCTATTAACAAAGCTGAGTCAATGTCACAAAGCTGTACAATTGATGGAGAGAAATAATTTATCCTAAAACTCTAGTGAGACTTGTGTACTACCATTGTCACCTACAAAATACGCATTTTTCATTATATATGAATGTGATAAAGATGTCATGGATCGCCACCTAAAGACATGAAGATGAAGAAAAAAATGTGGTATTTTGCAATTCAGTAGTTACGGAGCCTACCATCTGACATGTAACCAGGGTAGGGAGCTCCTCTAGTGAATTCACTGTTACAGCATGCTTTTTAATTTTTTTTTTTTTTTTTTTTTTTATTGTTGCCCCTTTGTATTGTACCTTTTGAAAGACTAGCTTCTACTGCTTTTGTCTGGATTTGTTCCGCAGTTCCCATGGTGTATGAGGCACCTGTCTGGCTTAATTTAGTTGAAAAAAGAAGTGTAAAATACTTAGATTTATACGCTGGCAGCTGTCACAAGAGAAAGAAAACAAATGTTATTTTTATTAGTAGGCAGCTCGGTCTTCCAGTGCAGCGGTTCACGCTTTCTGGTGTGGCTGCTGGCTGCTGTCAGCCCTCCCAGAGGTGATTCAGGATCTCTTAGTCACAGAGCAGGGGTGGGCTGGGGATTTCTGCTGGCTGGTTCATCAGAGCCAAAGGATTATATTTGGCTAAGACCAAACCACTTTGAAATATCAGAGGTGTAGGATGATGAAGGGAAGCTGAGCCGTGCTTTTTGAATTAATCAGAATTCAGAAGCAAAAATGGGAGATACAGGCATGCTGTGTGTAATGTCTCGGTCAAAAGCTTGCACCTGGGCAAAGTTTCACCTACTGTATTGTCAAAGAACCATTTTCTTCTAGTTCCTAAAGAAAAAAAAATATCTTTGCTTCTAAAAATCCTGCAGGTTTGTTACTGTATAATGAATCTGGATGGTGAGGACAGTGTTAAAGAAAAAAAAATCACATTGCTATTTAGCTGCGACTAGAATGATTTGGAACTGAAGAACTGATCTTTCATTTGGACTCAGTAAATGTCCAGTCAGAATTCATCTAGTGGGACTTGTCTTTTCTTAGGAAAAAATGGAGAGAAGTACCTCCCATTTGAATACTGGTTATGTGAATGAAAGAGATATAAAGGTTTTTACGACTACTAAGATGTTATGCTGCATAGTATCAAAAGAAAATAAATTCTGCAGAAAAAAAAACCCCAAACAACCTGGAGAAAATGAAGGTCCACAGGGCCCAATTTCTTTCCAAACTCAAGCAATGCTTAAGAAAACCTAAAGTTCTGGCAGTAGGAATAGCCTGAAGGATATGTATATATGTATAAGTTTGGCTGCTTGTGCCTATATACTTAAAAAGAATTGGAAAGACTCCTTTCATCTGAGTGAATGATAGGTGTGGAACAATGGTAAGCCCAGGTGTTTCTGCAGTTTCAACGGGCTGAGCATAATCCAGCGTTTATCAGCTCTGAAATTCTGTTTGGCTTCACGGTCCACTAGTCTGGATGTTAGCAATGAGGTCCAGAATCCAGAAATGCGGTATTTGATGATGGAATCACTTTTGCACTTAAGGCCAGCTTTTAAACTTTAGTATTTGATGTAGGGTAGAGTATACCTGCTTCAGATTTACTGTAAGTAGTTTATGAATCAGGATTGAGTTGTGTAAGTATTTTCTAGTAAACTTTATTGATTTTAAGCATTAATAAAAATGATTGCTTTAAGCAGAGTTCTGTGACTTCTCTAAAGTTTTATTTTCTTAAGCTGGCAAACAGCTGGATGAGTAGTTACTGTATGGATGTAGTTTGCCTTCCTGATTCTATTGACTGTTTTCTGTTACGCATAATAGAATTAAAGATCTACTAAGATGACCATCAAATTATTGAAACTTCACTATGTTAATCTCAACTATGTCCAGAAAGAAGGTTTCACATTCTGAAGTTTATAAATGAGGTTAAAATAAACCCCAAATGCCAAAGGAACCTCTAGAAATAGCATCAGCCTTAATAAAGACTTCCTATTTTGCTTTACTTGTGCAGCTGTATCAAAAAGTAGTGTCTCCTAGTGTTGTTTCAATAGTAATTCAGGCTTTGTAATAGGTGGCAAAAGAGCTGTAGGCAGATGCTTTGCAACCTTTAGCAGATATTCTACAAGAGACATCCTTGGAAAGAAATGGATTCAAGGCATTATTGAAATATACGTTAGTACTATGATCTTAAGCCCAGGGTGAATCCTATGATTTCCATAACCTTGCTTTTAAGAATTTAAAATGGGATTTTGTCAAATATTTAACCACCCTCAGCTCCTTTAAACATAAACCTAATACCTACTGGAAGATAAGTAGGGCATCTTATCTCTAGTGAATTGTTTTTAACATAGTTTTATCATCTTTGTTATCTATTTTTTGTTTCCTTCTTTCTACATTTATAAAGCAAATCATAAAGGGGAGCAAAATATGTTTTAAAAGACTAAGTTTGTAGTTTGAGGGTTTCTAGACAGCAATCAGGAATAGGTGAAAACAGCACCACAGCACAGAACGAAAACCGGTGAGGTGTTTGTGTAGAGCTTTTATTTATACACTCAGAGAAAGCTAATTAACATGCTCACCATAAAAAAAAAAAAAAGGTAAATAGGTTGGATGTTATTTTAAAGGCTATCAGGGGTCTTCTAAATGAACTAATATTTTATTTTAAGTCTTCTCCTTCTAACTTTTAGCTAGTTAACCTCCTACCCACAAATCCCAACCTAAGAATGTTTTAAGGTGTCTTGCCTGATGAGACCAAAATGTCCACAGTGTCTGAATCTGGAGCCAACACCTTCAGGGGTGTAATGAACTCCCACGCATCTCTCTTAACTTTGTATATGACATTTCAAAAATGCATGCAGTACCATGGCAAGTCTTAATGACTTCTAATGCTATCACTATGACATTTCAGCTATCTTACTGCTAATTCCTCTGTATTGTCTACAAATAATGACCGAACTGTAGTCTTCCAATCATTATTTCCATTTTTCTTTTTGTGTTTTATCCTGTATCACTAAGGAACAAAGTCTGTTTAACTACATTTTTATTATCCCTGTCTATGATGACTTTATCATTATGAGTTTCCCCAGTGCCTGCTGGAAGTTCTTTGGTGCTCACATTCTTACTGTCTTAACATTAAGTAACAGCCTTACTGTAGTATGTCCTACAATATCCAGGTGAATATATTGCTATGTAAACAGTAGACCAATTTATTTCTTTTCCTTGCTAGATTTTGATTTGACATTTCTCCTTTAGAGATTGATTCAGTGAAACAGAGCTAGATAGAGTAGAGGAGGGTAAGAATGTGTTAAAACTCTGGAGTGGCTGGTATAATACTGATCCACAGTTCATCTGTACCAGAAAAGAATCCCTTTACTTATTTCCTATGAGCTAGTATGAAAATGCACTCGACCAATATCTTAACATTCAATACATACTGTTGCTAAACTTGCATTTTATACTTCAAAGTTCTGTAATTTCCTTGCTTTTATTATGAATGATTTATGGAACATTCTGTTAAAGTAAACATTGATAGCATCAGGTAGTCCTTTCAGAACAAAAGAAAATGATCATATTTCTGTTATAAGTAGAAGGAAATAATAAAAAAAGACAATATTTGCATGAAATGCAAACCAAATTTTGTTATTTATGTCTAGAATATGTTGAAATACAAATACTGTACAGAGTAGAAATGATAATATGTTATGGACTTTTTGCCTATATTTCTAGAAGACAATGTATCTTGCAGATGCAGTTAGTATACATCGGTTAGTGTTTTTAATAACACCTTTATGGGGAGTCCAGAAGGGTGTTACCATGCAATAACTAGAACCTCAGAAAAGGGTATAATCCCAGAATTACAGAGATATTTATTACGCTCCTCAATTGCAAGTGGGCTTTCTGTAGTCTTCAAAGCAAATAAATTAATCAGTGTCACTAAACAGAATATTAAACTAGAAGAATGCTGAATTTCATTTTTAAGCCTGCTTTAGAAGATTCAAATGGCCTTCGGTACAATTGTAGGCTGTGCTTGGAGCTTACCTAATTTGCACATGATGCTGTTATGAGAATAAGGATGGCGGAGAGAAAAGGTTCTTCATACACTGTGGAAGTTACAAAAGTAAATAATGAAATAATTAGGTGACTGTTTCTTGGGAATAGAGGGAAATAGACTCTGGAAAATACACCCCTGAAAACCTAGTACCCCTGCCCCCCAAACCACTTCCCAAGTGCAAGATCAGTACGGTACACCGAGGAGGTTTCTCTTTCTGAAATTGGTGAACACGGAACATTGCCTAGTTTTTGAAAGAAACGAAACGTCTCGTTTTTGTGTATATTTATATCTATGGATATACTTATATATGCATGTCTCTGTGTGTCTGTACATATGCATGTCTGTTATTTTCTTTAAAATTTTTAAACGTACTGGCTAATGTCATTCACAATTGCCACAGGAGAGACAAAGACATCATTATCCCTGCAGCTCCTGTAACAGTAAGTGACCAGGGAGAAGTGAGACAGTATAAATGTTCTGAGAGAGGGCAAGGCTCTTTAAAAGCACCTTAGATTTTTAAGAAGGTTTTTTAACATAGCTAGTAGGAGGGCTACTTCATCATGGTGTTTTCGTCTGTATTTTTTTATGCTTTTATCTTTTAATGTAAGGAATACCACCTTAAAACTTTTTAGCAATGGAGATCCATGTTCAACGGTCATCTGTCAAGATCATACAGATCACATATATAAGTAAATGTGAGTAACATAAGTACACTCACCTCCCCTTCATCAGTGAAAGTTCACTTGTATTCCTTCAGACTGACTCTGATGTTGGTTTACTAAATTCTAAATTAATTCTTAGCAATGCTGATTAAATGGTGCATTTTGGGCATTCCTGACATGGACATCAAAGTTTGAGTATAATCATCAAGGTTTGTATATAATCTAGTACCTATAGAATAGCAGTTTTCCTTCACTATTTTTCCCTTAGTCTCTACAGTAAAGTACGGTGACAACAGATTTTTTTTTAATTCTTACCCTTTAATGGTTCATTTCTTAGATTTCATATCCATTTCTATTGTAGTGGTTGTAAGATACATAATTCTAATGTAAATATTGTCCAATTCTCCAATCTCTTTTTCACTAACTTACTGTATATATAGCTTATTCCAGATCCTTTTTCAGATATTCTCTATTGTTAACTGACAGATAATGAAATTCAATATGCTAGTTCAGAGCTTTTGTCCCTGATCCAATTTTGGATGACTCCTTTGAAAAAAGTATGTGGCATGGGATCTTGTCAATGTAGTGGAATTTGGAAACCTCTGTGAGTCTGTGACAATTAAGTTATGGATGCTGCTAACTGTCACAATTGTTTATTTTTTTCAAATTCAGCTTAAGCAGCATATAGTTGATAGTAAGAACTGCAGTTTGGAATAGGTTTTTGAGGGCTTCTTGGCATGTCTAGTAATAAAATAGAATACTGCAAAGTGTAAACTACATATCAGGACAAAGATTGAATGCCCCTATTGTTTCATCCTGTGTCCCCTGACCTGCAAAGTACTTGGAATAAAAAGCCCATCTTTGCCTTTTATTCAGAAGCCTTCTCCTTGGGAAGCCCTTCCCTTCTTCAACTCCTAGTTAATTACTTATTTTTTGCTGCTATAGTCCTTGGGTATAGAAGGAACCTTACAACTATTATTGCATAACTTACATTTCTGCCAGAGTAGATCCATTCTGAAGTGAATATCTTCCCTTTAGAAATCTGTGTGTAATACTTGAACATATCAGACCTATGTTAATATTTCACTGAAAAAGATAACAAGATAAATTTTTACGCCATATGGCAAATGCTGAGAAATCATATCTATTATTTAATTCAGGCTACTTTAGTCATGAGTTGGGGATCGTGCAAAGGACTAAAATCAGGAACTGAACTTTCCTAGATCAAGCATCTAACATGGATGCTTAAAACAGTGCTAATACCACTAATTAGGTAGTAACGCTGTGCAAAAACATCATCTGGGGATTATAAGCCAAAGAAGAGTTAATATCCTGCTATTGCCAGATTTGGACATGCTAAACTAAAATATATATATGGGAATATAGCCTCAGAATGAGCTATGTAGTCCTTTTAACTGTGTTCTGCAATTGTAAGGCATTAGGTAGCATACAGCATGTATTTGAATACTGAAGGTTGTGGACCAGCTGGAGAGAGACTGGTAGAGGGAATGAGAGTGGTCAGAGGAACAAGATTTTGGTATAAAGAGTAAAAGAGCATTCTCTGACTTGAAGAGAAGACTAAGGAGACTAAGGTCACAAATGAAGACCTATAAGAGGAAAAGAATAAATTCCTTTCTGTTTTTCTGATGGATTGTAATAATAATGAGCTTACACTGTAGAACTGGAAAATTCGTTTCCCTAATATAATTGAATTACATTGCCTTTGGGGCTGTGTGGTCTCTATTAGTGCACATCTTTTATAATCAGTCTATAAAGCAAGAATATGTTGGGATTGGCATAAGTGGTTTCAGCAGGGAGCTAAACAGATGACTTCTTGAGTGCTAGTCTGGTCCTATGAATCTCTGAAAGCCACCTCTTTGTTTAAACAAAACTAAAAAATACTGAGTTACACACAACGACAGTATGTGGGACAGAATGATTTTTCTTCACTGTGTTTCTCACTCTTTCTTTTTGTAATTTTGATTTAGAAGATTTGTGTATTTGGCTACTTCTATTGCAGTTTTCCAGCAAGGACTGGAAAATGGCACTTGGGTCAAGAGCAAAGAAAGTTGGAACAAAATGTCTCTTTCACAGGACGTTTACTTGAAACTTTGAGGTTAGTGGTTCCTAGTTCCTCAGTGAGCTGCTTTTGTGGTATCACATGTGCAGCACCATTTCTGTAATGTTGAAATGGGGAAAAGTCACCAGAGCAAGCTACAGAATTAACTTGCTTGTGGGGAAAGTAAAATAAGAGTCAAAGGGTTTCACTCTGCAGCACTATGGAAGTATTTTGTGCTTATTACAGCAATTGAGATGTTAGCACAGACTAGTCACAACAGAGGCTATCAGACCCAGTCATAGATGGTTTTCTAACCTGTCCTCTTTCTCACTAAGCACTTACAATGGATGAGGTGCTGCAGTTGTAGTGAATTTTGGATTACTTCTGAATATAGGCAGCTTTAAAAATATGTTGGTATGGCATAAAATACTAGTTCTTGACTATACCATGAGTTTACTTAGGTGTCTTTGTTCCTAGCTTCTGTGAAGGGCTGGATTTTGTCCCTTTTTTATGTTGCTTATACCTCTGCTAGTGGTTTGTTCAAATTAAGTCTCAGTTCATATATGTTTTTCCTGTTATCCTTATTACATGCATACTCGTAGTGGTTATTATATGAACCTAAGTAGACAGGGATCTTCTTACTTGTCTTGCTAGGTAAATATTAGTATATACCATTAGGGAAAAAAAGGGCATTTTCAATGTAATCTGCTATCAGTGAGAAATATGTATTATTTTTTTCTGATAATCTCTTTGTGGGGAGGGACAATGGGAAAGCAACACCCTTAATTCAATTTTAAGCCTTAAAAATTTCTCATTTCTTTCATTAGTCTCTTGTTGCTTTTCTTCCACAGAACCTTGCTGCATGTGTAGCTGTCTGTGGCTTAGAAAAGACATTTAGGACTAGGTGTAATTTTTTTTTTATTTACCCTTTTTTTTTTATTTCTAGAGAGTCTGGTCTGCTGTAGTTAATCCAATCTCAAGCTATATTGCCATGCTGGCTGAGTACTGTTCAGGAGAAATAAAAGAACAATCCAGCATTTTTAAATGTGTTGCAGGGCAAGAGGGTAGAGATGAGACCATGGCAAAAAAGTAGAACTCTCTTTTTGTAGCTGCCACTCTGAATAATGAACTAGTAAAAAGCATGACACCTGCAGTAAGGAGTTAACTGCTGTTTGCATTCAGAGAGGTCTTGCTTTAACAGCTTTTTTTTTTAACGCTCTTCTTTCTGTAACATACCAATATATCCTTTCTAGGTTACAGATGCAGACATATTGATTAATACATGAAAATTCAGGAAAAAGGTAATTCCCTAGATTGGTAATTTTATGCGAGTGTAGGAGTTGACAGACTTCATTGGGCTGAGGTTTGTCTTCCATGTCCTGCTGCTGTCAACAATAGCTAGTACCGAAAGCTGTTTTGGAAAGTGTAAGAACTCCTTGTAGCCAGGATAGGATAACTTGTTGTCCTGTTCATCACTGGTCTGTGTTTTTTAGGTGGATTGACTTAAGCCTGGGAACATTAAGCTTCATATCCTTCGTAAAAGCAAAGATGTTTTCCAACAAGTAATCAGAGATTACTTGGACTGCTCTTGCTGTCTGTACGAATATTCCCGTGTTCCTTGAATCTCTCTGAATTCTTGAGGTCCATAAATTCTTGTGTAAATTATTTTCAAAATGTTAGAGTATAAAAAATTTTAATTTGGTTTTGAATTAGCTTCATTTTTATTTTATTGGTTATCCTATGTTACTGTGAGAGAAACCGCTAAACTGTCTTCCCCATATTACTCATTTTAATAAATTTTACTATTTTCTTGTTGTACTTCGTCACAGAGTAGAGACTTACCAGTCTTTTGGGTCCCTCTTCATCAGATTGTTTCCAGGTGGATAATTCTTACTATCCTTCCTTGAATCCCACCTAATTCTGCATTGCCTTGTTTGGAATAGGCTACATGTTAATCCAGATGAAATTACATTTCTGATTTATAGAAAAAGTATTGTAGCATTTTCAAAGGTGTTTTCCCCTAGTCCTTCTACAACATCTTGTTTCCCTGATTTGATTACAATTGCACATTTACTAAAAAGCTTAGCTTTTCATAGTGATGGTCAAGTCCCCTTTCTAAACTGATTCTGATAATTCAGAATCTTTACAGTTTGTATGAATGTCAACAAACTTGGTTTTAAAAGGAATTGTCATTCTGAATAGCCAAGTTAGACCTTGACCTTTTTAGAAAAAATAAAATAGGTCCTATATTCTGCCATTACTGTTATATAAATCTTGCAATACTCTAGTGGATACGTGGCACAGCTATGCAAAGTTATGTTATTTTGTTTGTTTCTTTCTTTATTTTACAATTCAGAATTTAACTTCACAGTGAGTGGTATGAGCTCTGCATTTCTGAAAATAACACCGTTTTTCTTGGGAACACATTTCCCAATAACTTGGAACTACACTATAAATTGAGCTTCCATTCCAGCCAGCTCTCACTGACACTGCTACAGGAAGAGTGGTTTGAAAATTGTACCAGCCAGAATTTTTTTGTAATCTAGAAATGTAAAGAAAGAGCCACAAGAATAACCAGATTTTTTGATCCCCTTTGTGTAATGTGTGGCATTCTAAAACACACACAAAAATATAACTTTTAACCATGTATAAATCTTCTGAAAAGTTGAGTTTGAAGGACAGTTGTGGATCTTGCCTGAGTTGTCATTTAAGCTGATTTAACCTGGTTTCTTGACTAGATAGGCATAATTCAGCCATGTAAAAACCAAGATGTAGCTCCCTGTGAAATAATATCCCTGAAAACTACTGTAAGGGCCTTTATTTTTATTTTAAACCCATGTGAACCCATGGAGACATCAGTGCATCATTAACAATGGCAAGAAGGTGAGGATGATCATCTGTTATTTCATGTTTCTCTAAGGTGCTGCTTTGGGAACCTTTCCAGGTTTGCCATTTTCCTTTGTTCCTATAGCAATTGTATTAGTACCCTAGAAACAATGCAATAGGTTGCAAAGGTGACTTTCCTAAACTTTATCTTCTCTTTTTTGAAAGGAGTTAGAAATAGCACATCAAGATCCTAATCTGCTAGATTGTCTTTTAAATGGCTACCACCTTGTCACTTCAAAGGAATGATTCAACATTGCTATTATAAGAAATTAAAGAATGACTAATACAATTCTTTTTTTTTTCTTTTCCATTTTTCTTCTCCTTAATATCCTTTTCAACATTTGCCGTCTTTAATATTCACTGTGGAGGCCCAGTAATATCCACTAGTGGAAGCAAGGCTGAAAAGCTTATGCTTGCTGAGGAAACATCAGCATGTTTGCCCAACAGTGTGATGGGTTCGGGGTCATTTAAAAAAAAATAAAATTCTATTTGTGGTTTTTTTTGGAGGAGGGACTATCTGTGTCTTAGAACAATATTAATTACATCCTTTCTGGAAAGTGTCACAGAACATGAAACCTGTTATTCATTTATTTAAAAGATGTGAAAGCTGAAGAGATGACGCTGTAAGTGTAATTTAAAGACCCTTCCATGTCTGCCCTGGACATTGATGTCTGCTGTGTGGCTGTGCCCTCGCTGTGCTCCCTCCTTGCTGGGGGATGTGACCAGGGAGCTGCAGGGACATGGCCCAAAGTGACTGGAGATGTCCCGCTGCGGCTGGGAGGGACGGGGGGAGGCAGAGACAGACTCCTCAGCAGTGCTTTACTGGAGAGCAGAAATCCTCCAGGATTTCAGAGGGCACAGATAACGTTGTGTAAATAATAAGAAAACCAACTTCAGCCAAGTTGTAAGATGTAATAAAAATATCCCGAAACCTTACAATTCAGGTTGTCTCTGCAGAAGTGCTTTATGCTCTCTTGAGCCCCCGCAAGTTACGTTGTACTTGCAGGGTCTGCGGCTACTAGAACTGGCAGTAGTTGCCATTTGTTATGAGATGGTCTGTTAAAATACAAAGGAGTTTTACTGAATAGAGGCTAAGATGCAGAATTCGGTTAGAAGCCTTGGAGTTGCTGTGGCACTGCTTCCCTTCTCCCCCTGCCCTCTCCTCCCTCCACCCTTGAGTTCATTCAGGAACAATTCTGGGCTATTTAAGTAATAAGCTCTATTAAAAGGATAAGGGAATGAAAAAGAAAAAAGTAGAGAAGTAGAGAAGAAAATGAGGAACTGAGAAAATGAAAAAGTGCAGGGATGGGAAAGATTAAAACAGAACCAGAAGCAAGCAGGTAGGGATAGAAAAGACAGTTGTGGCTTTAACTATTACAGAATAGAAGAAAAAGAAGCAAAGATGGTAGAAGACTTTTCCTTCAACTATTTAAATTGCTTATTTTTTTAAAAGTTATTTTTTTAAAATGTATGAGTAAGTTATAAACAAAAAATGTTGAGGAAGCTCTGTACATCACATTTTATTTCCTTTTTTTTTTTTTTTGCAAAATCAAGCGACTAACGCCAAGAATATAATAAAATTTACTTCAGCAGTTAGATTTACATAAAATACATCATCACTTAGAATTATTAAGTATTTCCACAGTTTCAAAATTTAAGTTAATTTTTAATTATTTGTATTCTATACTTAAATAGTTCCTTTTATATAAGGTCCATGAATAATGGAAATTGTACTGCAAATTTATATTACAATGGAGCTAAGTGGCTCGGAGTAGCTTAATTGCTTGAAATTATTCTTGAATTTGTTTTGAATTAAGCAAATATTTCCATTTAGTGGTGCTCCCCTTTTTGCCTAGTAGATTAGGGGTTTGAATCCTCCTTGCGATGAGAATTTTCCAAGCATCATGCTACAGACTGTGCGTGACTGAAGGGGTAGGTGCATTTATTTTGTATTGGTGCTGTTTTGCTACATATCAGATATTTAAATATTCATTCGGCTAATGATATGCTATAGTTGGACCACTTTATAGAGAAGTGAGCGATCTCGGTTTGAATTCACCATTGCAGCTGCAGCTCCAGACAGCATCCTAAGCACTGTCACGTAGGGCATTGATGGATGGGCGGCTCTCAGTATTGTCCGTTGACACTGTTCTGCTTCATAATGTGCTTCATATTCATGGAGCGGAGACTAGGAACAGGAGCGTACTGCATTGCTGCAGCCGCTGGATTATAATGTCATTCTTTTCTATGGTTCGGTGAATATTTAAGTACCATGTACAAAGGTGGAACATAACAGGAGACATTGGAAACTGCTCCTCCCCTTTGCTTGATGATGTGGATGCAATTCTTTCAGGGAAGGGAAGAAAGACAAACTGGATTTTCAGCAGAACTAGGTGGGTGCCCAGATCTGGACAAGTGTTCTGTTGTCCATCACCAGCTCACGAGGTTTTTGTGGACAGTGCCCACCTACACCCTATTTCTGTTGCTTTCTTTTGCTATAGATACCTCAAGCAGTAAATAGCCAAGTTCTGCTCCACATTTTCTCTGCCCACTTCCGATTTAGAATCCGAATAAAAAAAATGAAGCGTTTGTTATTGTTATTATTGTTTGGGGAAAAATTATGAATGACCTAAAGCTCCAATGTACAAGTTTTCTATAAGTGCGTAAATGTGCTCAGGAATGCTGTAATGGGGAAGCTAATTTGTAAGGAAGTGGGTTTTGAATTTAAGTGCAGTTGAAGCAAATAGAGGTCAGGTGAACTGGAGGTTGTGAATAAAATGAGATAAAAGGAGGGAGCTGGCAAGAAATGGTTATTTATTTATGCAAATTGCAGTTCTGCTATTTTGTAGAGTACCTGGATCTGCTTATTATTTCCTGTGGCAGAGACTAAAGTTGGCTTTTTTCCTTCTGTTCTCAATCCCATTTTCTCCCTCTCATCTTTGTATTTTGCTTATAAAGTTTTATATCCTCATAGCTTGAAAGGCTTTCATATAATTCTGTTTACCTGTTGTGAAATAGGTTTCTGTGGGCTTATTTGAAAAGCCAGTTCCTTCTGTAACTACAATAGCATAGCAATAATCTTCTTTAGGTGGAATTTGTGGTATTCAAATACTGTTGTAATTTTTTTAAACTAGCCTTTATAGCCAGCTTATAGCAGAATTTCTGCTAATGCCTTTGTATTAGCTGTTGAACTTGTTTCAGTCAGCTGTACTTTGTTTATCCCAGTAATTGCAGCCTTTCTTTAAAAACCTCATTATTTTGTAGCTTTGTCCTTGTGATAGTCTTACTCTTCTCTTGAATTTCTGAAATATTAATGACTGCTGTTTGTCGGAAGCAGTTTGTGCAGATGTCATGTTGTCACCGTTGTCACAAAGGTACTACTAAAGTTTAAATCCATCCATGCCATGTGTATTATATATGATATAAAAAATAGACTTAGGTTCTACTTCTGCTAGTTCATAGGTGTGCCTCTGCTATACTAATTTAAAGTTACCTGCAGTAGCCAGCACTCAAGAGATTGGTAATTGAGGCCTTTCACTTCATTTTAGAAGTTTTTAATTTTGGCCAGGCTGGTAGGTAGTGGCTGAATATTGTCCTCTGACAGCAAGTCTCTTGTCATTATCTGCGGAAGTGTTTATCTAACACATATTTGTTCGTGAAGATGTTTCTAGCGAATTTCACCTGATGTAGAAACCTAAAAAGAAAGAAGACCACGTGAATGGCCATAATGGGTTCAAGAATGAATTGGATGACCCTTAAAAAACAATACTCAATCTATCAATAAAATTTGTATTTAGTGTCCGTTGATTTCCACTAAGTTTTGTCTTCGCAAATTCAGTTCTGCTACTAGATCTAGTTTCTCATATCTTTTTGTATGGAACATGTCAGTACATGCATTGCTCCAAGAGGTTCTTAGCCTCAATTCCACTGAGTTAAAAAGTGGCTTTGTTTTGCTACTTTGGGAAAAAGCTGCATCTGAGTTTCTTTTTTCTTTGTGAAATGTAGATGCTCACACACTGTGGTTTATGTAGTATAGATAGGCCATGTAACACACCAAAGCTAATGTTGCTGTGGAAAGTTAACATCTTAAATTTCTTGCCTTTTGTGATGCCTACCACCCCAGCTGTAACATTCCATTAACATTCTTTAATTTATCCCCTTCGTGCCGTTGGTGATCTTCACTTGTCATGTCAGCTCTCTGAAAACCATTCAGGTCATGGTCCATATCTTTCTATTTGTCCTGAAAAACATCCCACATGCATTTGGGAGTTGTAAAAATAGTAGTCTTAGATGTTACACCTAACATGGTTTAATTTCAGTATCAGTAGCAGATCCACCATCTATTTCCTCAAGGTCTGGTTGTTTTCAGAGGTAGCTGCTTCTTATTCCATGTCAGAGACTTCTGCTCTTATATGGTATTTTATTCCTTGCAGAGTTTTCACTACCTTGGTCATATTAGAGGCTGAGTATCTAGCATCTGTTATTTTTCATTCTTTCTTCCATTGTTTTTTCATGGGGTGAATAGCATGTGAGGTATAGTGTATTTCTTGGGTAAGGGTTTTATTAATATATACATATTTATTTATAGATACACACATGTATACATACAGAAATTGTATAGTTCATTTTTCCTTCCTTGTTCATGGTAGTGCTGACAACTTATTCTTGAAACAACTGAGGGATCACGCCCTCAAAGCTCCATAGCATTAGCAGAAGGAAGACAGAAAAATTCTAAGAGTAAGATGGAGCTTCTTGCTGCTCATCAAAACTTTTGCTTTGTTCTAAATCCCTTCTTTACATACGACCGTGTTTTTTGGTTTTGAAAAATGAAACTCAAGCTGTTTTATCCCCTAAAGTACCTTCAACAATGAGGACTATGCATGAATCAGAGCTTTGAGAATTTTAGCAGTGCCGTTCGAAGGTCACCCCTGCCTCCCTTTTTTATAGTGTTGCATCAGTTAGTTAGGAAGGAGACAGTACCGACGTGACTGTTTGGACTGAGTCACCAGATCTGTTGTCCCTCACTACCTGAAAGTCTTTGTGATACTTAAATGGTTGAGACCTTAAGCCTTGCACAGGATGCTGCAAAATGGTCCTTTTGCTACCAGTGCTGGTAAGGGACCTTCGTGGAGTCACACGCTTTGCTCATGCCTCTGTTCCTCTCCTTCTAGGACACCCCTCCTCTTCAGTGTAAATAGGAGGAAAAAAATGGCTATTGTACAACAGGTGATTGATTTGTTTCTTTTTTTTTTTTTTCATTCTGTTTGCAGTTCTTAAATAATATAAACTCTTTTTCCCAGGAAAATCCTGTATTGATAGAAATATTTATATCTGCTGCTGTTGGATACCTTTGAGAGGGTTGTTTGCTGCGAGGTAGTCAGAAATGAATATGAACATGAGGCTTTTGAATTGACAGTTATCAGCAAGAAGAGCACTAAATAAGTCCGATTCCCTTTCTTTGGGTCGTTCTTCTTCCTAGGGCACACCCGACCATCAGGGTGCTATTTATCACTCTCAGTTTTATTGGCCATGCTAGATAAAGCAGCCACAGCAGCAGCTGGGGAAGATTTAGATTTCAAAATGGGGAGAATGACAGGTGACTAGGGATAGTAGGGCAGAAATCAAACACGTGACAGTGAGTGTATAAAGTACTTGAAGCTGGTGCTGCATGACAGCAATCTCCTTTGGACAAGAAAGTTGTTATCAAAGTTGCAGCAGTAGTAATCTTCAGGCTTTCACGTGCAGAAGGACTTTTTTCCATGACTGAGCTGCTGTTTTAATGCATATAATGAGAAGTAAGAGGGCAACCAGCAAGGGTCCGTCCATATAATAGATTTCAATTAGATCCCAGCATCAGGCTCTCTGTAAGTCCATGAAGGCTATAATTAGGATTTATAAAAAAGATTCATTTTGTGGTTTTGCTTTCTTTGGGATGTTTTAGACTGACATTTTGGCTCCATTTCCTCCACTGTATTTTATACAGGTCTACACATTCCGAGACAATGATACAGATAGCCAGTATAAGACTCTGCAATGTGTACATTGGTGATATATGTTACCATGGTAAATCATTGGTTCTTACAATAGGTTGCAATTTTCTGCAGTGGGAATTAAGAATTAAACAATGCCATTGCTCTTCTGAGAATCAGACTGGGTTATCAGTGCCAATTGCTGAATCAAGCCAACTAGCCAAGTGTTAGCAAATTATCCTTGGAAGTTATTTATACTATCACTTTGTCAAGCCTGACAGAGAAGTCATTTATTTAGCCATGAGTATGATAGCAACTTCTATTTAATTTCTTTCCTGCACTATGCAGACCTCTTACAACCTAAATTCTCTGGTGATGTTCTCTAAAATGTGCAAAAGTAGCACAGACTCTTGATTAGATTCCACTGGCCTAAGGACAAAAAAAGAACCTATTGCTTTTCCCTGTAGCATGTTTCCCTCTTCATTCATGCATGGCTTTTTCTATTCCAGCAACCTTTGGGACATTAAATGCACCACCATCTTGGTGTTTCTTATTTCAAATGCTGTAGGTGTAGGTTGTTTTTTATTTGTGGTTATTTCCTGTGAATCATTTTGTGGGATGATTAAATGTATATTTTTCTCTTGCAAATATGCAAGTTAGATGAATGGGATGTGCTTGCAAAGCCCAGCAACAAATTGATAAAATCACTGTGGGGTTTGGTATATAATAATTCAATAGTATATAATATTTCAATAATGGTATTGATTGATAGGTGGCATCCAATTTTGCAGATGTAACTGCCCTAGCATGTGTTTGCTCAAGTAAAATGTGAAGTAGCAGAGCAGGGAATGGGGACTTGTCTGTAACATCATTAGCATTCAGAGTAACACAGGCCACATTCCTAGCTGGATATTATTTGATAGTGTGTTTAACAAGCATCTTGTTAAGTATGAGCATCTGCCTAAAGTAATTTTAAAAGCCATCTGTAAGGCTTTTGTTGTCAGTTTGCAGGACTTTTAGTTAAGCCTATTTCCTTGCCAGGAAATTCATTGGGTACTGGTGTCTCTGGTGGCCATGTCAGAATTACCCCTTGCAAGCAAGGGTGGCCTATTTGTGCTGTGAAATTTGTTGATGACATTTCCTCGTGGAATGCTGACAACTTACATATCACACAACAATGTACATTTGTATTAGAAGTAGTTTATAAACTCAGCTTTTCATCCTTCCTTCCCTGCTTATTGTTTTGAGAGGGCTTTAGTGGATCAGGGAGAGAGGCCAGGTTCTCTTTTGCTGCTGTCTCAGTAAGTTGTTATTATAGGATCTGAACAATGAAACTGCTTTATTTGTTGAATGTTTTCTAGAATAATTTCAGTACAATTGATGCAACAATTGCTTTATGTGCTGTATATTAAAAAGCCTAAGAAAAATAACTAAGCTGTTTTGCACCAGGGGCATTGTCTTTTGCTTGGCTTTTAAAAATATTTTAGAGCCTTTTCCCTCCTAAAGCTATCTGTCTGTAAATGGATGCTTGGATAGCTGAATTCATTATGATAAAGAAGGGTATTTGGTTCTGCTTGTTTAGCTATTGTGAACTGAAAAAATAAACACTCAGTATCAGTTGATTAAAAGGAGAAATCTTAGTAAAAGATAATCTTCCTTTTGTTTGCTGCCAAATATTTGCTAGTTGCCATTGGGATGTTTGCTTACATTTCTCTTCTTTGCTAGCAAATGGACGTTCAGACTTTAAGAGCCAGCCCCTCCAAGATATGAAGTACCAGCTTGGCATTTGTTTTCACAGGAAACTGAGAATCTAAATAAATGTGAGGATCTAGTAGTCCATAAGCGAATGGAGTACTAGAGAGGGATAAAATGGGTTGGAGGGAGAAATGCTGACAAGAAAGCTTGAGGGAAGCTGTACTGATTGATTCCCTCTGGATTAAACGCGACAATTGATAATGTAGTCCTTTGCTACCAGGTTAACTCACCGATTCCTTCTTTGTGGATTCTGCTCTTAGTCAAAGGAAAACGCTGACAGGCAGTTCTGTTTGCTGACATTTGCATGGCTCCAAAGAAATTCTGTTATCTGAAAATTCCCTCAGTTGCTTGTAGTAGAGGCTATGTACTTGCAGTCATATGAAAACCTATGCACATGAGCAGTTCAGTTTTGTGGAAAGTTTTAGTTTAGCAGGTTTAGTTCTGTGGATACTCCGACATTTTACTAGGCATAGGTTCTGTTGGCAAGGGAAGGAAAGGGTGGTAGCAAAGGGTAGTGTTTGGAGGTCTGCCGGAGGCTGTAAAATTCACCTTGGGATTGTCCTGGTCACCTGGCTTGGAGCTGCAGATTATACCTGACTTGATGCCGTACTTTCAGGGAGTTGGATACAAGCTGCAATTATAACGAGCTGTTAGAAGAATCGCAATGCACAATTTATGTGAAAAGCTAACCCATTCAGCTGATTACTGTGTTTTCCAAGACAGACTTGCCATGTCCCCAGGTCACTTGTTGAGCTGGAAGAAGAGAAGGAAAAATAAGTATCTCCCAAAAGTATACGCACAACTAGATTTCCATTTTCCATGGAAAGAAATTTAAGTATGCCTCTAGATGGGAATTACAGCTGAAGTTTGTGCCTCATTTAGAAGAAACCCTAGACAACCTGATAGACCCATCCCTTGCTACTTGTTAGGATTGCCAGTGCTCCAGCGCAGCTAAAAGTGTATGTTGGTGAGAACTCTTCATTACAGAAACCTACTGTGAAAGCAGGTTTTGCCAGAACTCCAGAATGGACACAAGCACAGTGTGCCTTATTCTGAATGTAGGTGCTGATTTAAAAATAGGGGTTACTGAAAAGTGGCTCTTCTGGTTCTATATTCAGTCCCAAGTCCTTCAATGACTAACTTCCAGAGTGCTTACTTGCCTCCCTCCCTTTCAGATGTAGAAACAGGTGGCTGTCTTAGTGCAAAATGTAAGTTTCTGTTTCTTTGTGATTTTTTTTTCTCAGCAGTAACTAGCAGAGCCTCAGCAGTGTGCCTCTGGTGGCCCTGCTCAAGGAGGGGGGTGGACCAGATGAGCTCCAGAGGTCCCTGCCAACCTCAACTCTTCTGTCATTCTGTGATTCATGTCTTCAGAAGAGCTGACCTTTGTGTGCCATCTTACTTTCCATTCAGACTGCAAGTATAGTGCCAGAAGCTTCCCTGATTCAGTTAATATCAAATGTGCATAATAGCTATTCTTGATCATCAACTGAGCTACTGCCTAGAGGTTGCAGCTGCTAAAATTGTCCTGAAGTGTTAATTTTGCTTCAAGGTTTTGTCAGCAACAGCTGGTATTTTTATAGGTTTTTGTATGGATTTATTACCAAGAAACATTTTGCCACTGAAATTTTTACTTTTTGAAAATGGCAAGCTAATTTGCCAAACTTCATAGGATATACACTAGGATAATATTTTCTTTCTGTTTATTTACTTTTTTTATTTTATTGATGTGTTAGTATTTAAATAAATAAATAGTTAGCTGTGTCAGCCAATGGCAAAACAAAAGTCCAGGACGGATGTATGTTTAGTTTGGTACTGGGAGCCGAAGAATATTATGCCTCTGGTCAGGAATGTGCCCTAAAATCCACAGCTCTGATAAACAAAATAAAGCAATGAAGTTTGGTTGGTTGGTTGTGTGAAAAAGTGGTTCTTTTTTAATCCAGTCTTCTTATATGCTCTGTTGGGAAAATTCTCAAAATATTTTTCTCCTGGACATAAATACATGACTTGGTGTTTTGAACAAGTATTACTTTTCATTTCATGTAAAATTCAGCATGTGCCAACTTGCTGTTCTTCTTTCCTACTGATTTTGCCAGCAATGA
This sequence comes from Astur gentilis, assembly GCF_929443795.1. Lineage (NCBI taxonomy): Eukaryota > Metazoa > Chordata > Aves > Accipitriformes > Accipitridae > Astur > Astur gentilis. The sequence continues at coordinate 27,387,341 of NC_064894.1, forward strand.
GAATTATTTTGTAGAAACCTACCATCAACTGGGATAATTTTGACATATTCTATTTCCTTTCGAACATAAGCTAAATGCGTTGCTCTCACTGGGACCACCAACTGATGATCTGTTCAGTTTTGCTTGTTAATTTTTATTGCAGTATTCTTTCACTCTTCCATAGATTAAGATGCTACATAAATGTATATCAAACTGTTAGAAGAGTTGACTCGAGGCTTGTCAGCTTTGTAGGCAAAATAAAGTGACGGAGAAGCATGAAGTCGATAGATTTGAAATGTTTCCTAGGGAGGTAAGGGGTCGCCAAGGAGAAATCTCCTCTCTTATTCCTTCTCCCTTTATGCCAGGCCATAGCTACTTTACAGTACTGTGTTGCAAAAGATGGGTTCATACAGGGACAGGTACCTCCTGTGACTCCGTCCTACAATTCTCCTAGTTCAAGATTTGGACAAGACAACACCTAGGCAAAGATTATAGCAAAGTCTGTTGTTTGCGGTACAAGGCGACTACTTATTTGGCTTACGCCCAAAGCTGTTGGTGCTTGTCAGCAGTCATTTCTCTAGGTGGCTGGTGATGGCGATGCAGGAGGAAAGGAGTAGGACACGTAGGGATTACTCCCCCACCCCTAACCACAACAAAGTCGGAAAACTGCAAACAAACGGACCGCTTACAGCTAATGCTGGTAGAGTCAACCGAAAAAGGGAGAGGGTAGCATCAGTATTGCCAGCTGGAAGTGCTCAAGAGCTGTCAAGATCCTGATGTTTTTTGAAACCATGATTTTTGTTTTATTTAAAAAAACCTTTTAAAAGCAGGAGCCTATAAAACTTACTTTATAAGCCTTTTCTGTGACTGTGGGAGCTAACACCCCCCACCCCCCAATCCTTGAGCTAGGGTTTTAAGTAAGACACGTGAAATATTGAGACACTTTTATAGAGCTGAAGCAATCATTTAGAGTTGGACAGGGACATCACCACCCTCTTTTTATGGTTAGGAAAGCAGCCTGGGATCTGTTGCCCTTTAAACTGTAGTTTTACTGCCGGAGGGTATTGGGAAATACTGTTCTGGGTTGGTGTGTGACATTTCCCGCTGAGACAGGGGGTGACATAGCATCTCTTGTCAGTCATGGCTTAAGTGAAAATCTATGTTGTAATGTGATTTTCCTGCGTACAAACATGCTCGCTAACTCTTGTTTATGTTTAAAGGCATAATTTGCATGAGGCTTTTCATTCATCCATCCGTTGTCAGTTTAGCCTACTGAAGCAGGCAGGCAGCTCTTCTCACTGAAGTTTTAGAATCAGAGAGGCTTTAATTGCTTAACTGAAGCAATAAAATAAATGTGAAACCCTTCCCTGGGGTTGAACTGAGAATCTTTCATAGGTGCAGCAGTATTGCTTTTGCTTTGAAAGGTGACCTGGTTTCGGCTGGGATAGAGTTAATTTTCTTTGTAGTAGCTGGTATAGTTTTATGTCTTGGACTCTGTATGAGGATAATGTTGATAACACACTGATGTTTTCAGTTGTCGCCAGTAGTGTTTAGACTAAGTCAAGGATTTTTCAGCTTCTCCTGCCCAGCCAGCGAGAAGGCTGGAGGGGCACAACACCTTGGGAGGGGACACAGCCAGGACAGCTGACCCCAACTGGCCAAAGGGGTATTCCAGACCATGGGACATCATGTCCAGTACATAAACTGGGGGGAGTTGGCTGGGGCAGGTGGATCGCTGCATGGGAACTAACTGGGCATCAGTTGGGGAGTGGTGAGCAATTGCATTAAGCATCACTTGTTTTGTATATTCCAATCCTTTTATTATTATTATTGTCATTTTATTATTGTTATTATCGATATTAGTTTCTTCCTTTCTGTTCTATTAACTGTTCTTATCTCAACCCACAAGTTTTACTTCTTTTTCCCAATTCTCTCTCCCATCCCACTGGGTGGGGGGGAAGTGAGTGAGCGGCTGCGTGATGTTTAGCTACCAGCTGGGGTTAAAGCACGACAAAGGAGAATGACACAAGGCTTGTGCCTGCCCTCCCTCTAATGGGCACAAAACTTGAGATAAGGTGACATAATATCCCCCTCATCCTCAAACCCATGCAGCTTTACCTTGGCCCTTCCTTCCCCCAGGTTTAACTGTATTTTCTGTCTCCTGGCTGCAGAAGCGCTAATGACCCATGGAGAGTCTGAGTCCCCTTTGCCAGGTCCTCATGAAGGTGTGCTAATATACACAGCAGACTTTGCTTCTCTTGGTTATGGGGGGAGAAGTACTCAAGCCTTCACGAGGTCACGTCTCCAGAAAGGCAAGATAAATGAAGGACTGGAAATGCTGGAACGGACATTCACTAGATCTGGACTGTGTCAGCACTGGGAATAGGATGCAAACTCTGTTTTGGAAGAAGGGGAGGCTGTCAGGGTGAGCAAGAGAAATACTAGTGAAAGGAAAGGTATACTTGAGTCTGAGCTGGGGGAAGGAAGAGGCTGAAGGTTTGTTGTATTCATTAGCCCTTTCTTCTTCCCAGTAGAATAACATTTCTGGTTTTAATGTGTTGCCTTCAATGCTGTTGAATGCTAATTGCTTTGCAGGCCTGGAAGAAGTTGTTCTTCAATGATGCCATGTCCCCTCCTGGTGTCCTCACACCAGGTTGCTGTAGGCTGTATTTCTGCTTCCCAGAGGGTTTGACAGCTCTATGAGGCTTAAAAGAAAGTCAGAGTCACATGGTAAAGAAGCAATATTGTAAGATAATTGCTAGTATGTGGCTTGAGGTTTATGGCATGAAAATCAAGGTGAAATACAGGCAGGATCTGAGCTGCGCCAAGGATGCTGAGGAACTTGAGTTTGTCACAGGGAGCGAGAAGTCGGCATAGTTCACATAAAATATAAGGAGTGACAGCACACTGGGGAGACCTGAAGGATAAAGATTGAGAATTGACCATGGAAACATGATTAATAGCTGTAGAGGTAGATGACATCATGTTTATATTTTCTTCACGGGAAAATGGAAAAGTTAATGGAAAAACTGAGGCAGAGAAGTGGGTGGCTTGACTAAGATGCCACCACAAGCTGGCTTCAGAAGCAAAATCATTTCCACATTGTGAAGATCCAGGAGATAAAACAGAGATGTCATTTCAATCTGGAGATGTTTGGGTATAGGTAAAAGGTTCAAAATTATACTTGGAATGTGACAGTTTAGTCCAGTGCTCGGGCTATCTTCTATCATGAAAATTTGTCAGCACTCAGAAGATGCCAACTGGAATAGTTGGTCTCTTTCTGTTATTTTGTTTGGCTGGAAAGCAGAAAAAGGATTGGGGTAGCGGAATGGATTTTTAACACATATAGGCAAAATTCCACTTGCTCATTCATCCAAAACAAGTAGCTGTTTTGATAAGTCAAAAATTTAAATATTTTCCTCAATTATAACAGGAAGCACAGGCAAAGAGCTTTTATACAGAATATTCGTAACAATTTTATGCCAACTTAATTCTTGTGCTTTAATGCGGTTATTTTGCTGTCCTCGAAATAACTGGGGATTTTGTCCAGCGTCTTGGATAAGAGGCCAAGAGAGTGAAGTTCCCAGAACTGGAAGGGTAGAAACTTATTTTCTTTTAATTCTGAGTGAGCTGATTTCAGCACCTGTGTCTTAGGTAAGCCAAAAAAACCCCAACTCTGCAACCCAACAACAGACACTCTACTGATTGCTCTGTGAATTCAAATCCAGTCTGTTTTCTGTAGCCTTTGGCTAACAACTCTTAGTTATCTTTTCACTTTTATTTCTGAGGCTAAGGCTTACGAACTCCTGTTCCCGCAAAGCTCATGGAAGAGTGTTTTTGGTAAGCAGGCTTTAAAGGCTGCATTTCTGTGCAGTAGAAGACGTGACACTTATTCTGACAAGAGAGATATCACTAGGGAGCCAAGTGGTATAATGTGCTAGTGTGTGTGATATATGGTGATTTTTCTTATGGCTTTTCCTGTATGTGATTACATAATGTATTTCTTTTTCCTATGTAACTTCAATTCTCTTACTGTTCTGGTTTTGGAGAAAAGCTTGTACCCTATAGCCAGAGACCAGATTAAGAATCTGAACTTTGGGGGTGAGGATGAGGGATGATAGTCCCTATTGCAGGGTGAAAGTGCATCTCTTTCTATTTTGTTTCTTCTAGACCTAGACAGAAGGCCAGGAGAATTATATTTTTCTCTCCATTAAATAATTTCTTAAAAAAGACAGTGTAGGAAAGAATGTTTTTTCTTCTTTTTTCTAGTGATACCAAGGTGAAGTTGGTTACAAATAATTTTGTAGTTAATTTAAGCTGAAAGAAGGTTTAAAATAAAATTTGTTTTCACAATTTGTGTTGCATTTTATGGTTGATCTGATTGGAATATATACATACATATATTATTATTACTGTTATCACTGTTGTTATTGTGGTGGTTTTTTTTTTTTTTTTTTTTTTTTTTGTTGTTGTTGTTGTTGGTTTTTTTTTTTCCCCAGCCAAACCTTGAACTGACTGGCCATGTGGTCAGATGATCTCCAGTGACAAACCAAAGGAAGAAGGTAGAAATGTCCCTCAGGGAATGAAAGGGCAGGCAAAATGTAACTTGGCTTGCAAGAAGCTTTAAACCTGCAATTTAAGGCAGTGGAACGAATTCTGCAATTATTGTTTCCAAATATGTAAAAAAGAGAATAGGTGTTTATTCAAGCTGTTTTCATTGGTAAGATAGTGCTTTCTTCTGCAAATGTGATTCTGAACCATTAAAGTCTGGGCCAGATTTCATAGTTCAGTGACAGACATAAAGAACAGAAAGTATGCAAGGAAAGCAAATGAAAATTGAATTAGTTAATCATGAGTTTCATACAAACATGGTGGAAACAGGTTTTTTTCCCTTTTGCTTCTGCATTTATAATAAGCTTTCAATTTTACATTGAAAATGCCAATGGAAGAAAAATATATTGCTCAACAGTAAACTTGATCTGTTTACAAGAGATAATTGGCTGGAAAGAAATGCATGCAAAAATTTGGTTGATTATCAAGAGCTGATGTTTTATTTTTTACATAAAGACTTGACAAGAATCTATCTGTGAATCTCTGCTGAGAAATATAACACACCTGAGCTTCTTCAGAGCTCTGTGATGCACAGCGGGAACTCCTTGCTGTTGTCTCTTGGACATTATGCGAAGGACTGGTCAAGTCCTCGACATAATGCAAGTGGGCAGATTTCAAGAATATAACATGATTTTATTTTAGTACCTTTCATTTCTCCATTGCATAAAAGCACTTTTGAAAACAAGGAGCTAAACTCTGATTGCTGAGACTCTGTGTCTTGAAATGAAACAGCATTTTGCACTCGACAATAGACTGAAGGGAAACTTGAGTATGAGAATAGAATTAGGGACAGAGAATCAGCTGGGAATTTAAATGGCTCTGCTCACTCTGTATTATCCATAGGTGTTCTTGCAAAAATGGCCCCATTTCCAGGTGTGATACAGACTTTATGGAGGTCCTGAAGTGTTTCAACGTATTTTCCCTTTCTCATTTTTATAGCCTTTGAATTTTTGGGAGCTGGCCAACACTGGAAGTGCCAAGATACCTTGAGAGATGTTGCTGTTGAGAAATTTCCATCTGGACTCAGAAGTACTGGGAATCTTGAAAGACAAGCAGTTCTTGTATTGAATCTACTCCCATTTGCAGACTTCGGAGGTCTGAATCTCATTTATTCCAACCTAAGTCAGAAGTAGTGCTACTGAATTCAGTAGGTGTGACACAAGGTTAAATCAGTGTGAGATCTAAATCCAGCCTTCAAAGGGTTGGATAAATTTTGTGAAGGTTATTTGAAATTCAGTGTGCTTATCTAAACTGAAAACAAATGCAAAACTTCTTGAAGTTTTCCTGTTAGCTAGAGAGCTGTGTTTCACAGGAGAGAAGAAAGCTGGCAGAAGCATAAATGCTATCCACAATAATTTTAAAAATAACTTGGGGAAATTATCTTCTTTCTTTGATTTTTGAGTTGTCATTTCCATCTGGAGAAGTACAAAGTTGCTGAGACAAATTAATCTAATTTGTTCTTAGTTCTTGGTTATGTGAATAGGTTTTACAGCAATTTTCCAGAGGTGAATATGGACTCTGGCCCCTGTTAGGAAATACTCTGTGTGTTTTCTCATTAGCAAAGCACCACAAAAATTACAGCAGCTGCAGTGTATCTATGAACTCATAGGTGGTGCTACCCCTTGTATGGGCACTGGATGCTGGGTAGTCTAGACATTACGGATGATGTATATCTCATCTAATCTTAGCTGCCAGACAAAGCTGGCTGGGTAAACTCTAATAGTCCGTGAAAAGAGTGGCACAGGATGATTCATCCCAGCCTGTGGTCAGACGGGGCAGATCAGCTTTGGGTGTGTTTGTCTCTCTACCTGGATGACAGAGGGAGCCCTCACACTTCATTTATAAGCAACGAAGCTCCTTCCCAGGAAACCAACCATCAAATAAAAAAACCAATTCCTGCAAGGGAAGCTTTGAGAACAAAAGAAAGGAGAGAAATAGGCACAGTGGAGACTCTTAGGGTCCTAATAATGCTACTGAGTTTCCATTGGTGGGTCCTCAGACCCATCAGAGCAGGGTAGTGGTAGACTTAAATCTAGTAAAGATCAAACATATGGTCTGTCATTTCTTCATAGATAATTCTAGGAAAGTGACAAACATGATCTCGGAGACAATATTTCACTGTTGGAGAATAAAGGTGGTAAGGCAGGTATGAATGAGACTGGAACGAATAAGAATAATGTTTTCTGTACCAAAATTCCAATTAGGCTACAGTTACGGTCTTTTATGGTTTACTGGTTTTACTGAAGAAGCAAAATTACAACAAATGAGGCTGGTTGTACTGCTATTAGTATAGTTTCTTGGTGGGTGATTTTTCTATATACCTAGAAAATTATATATTTGGTATAGAACTAAAATTTAACACTGCACATAGCAAAAAGTAAAAATTATTCAGCTTTCCAGAAATGTTTCTCACCCATGAAAATTGTCAGATTATTAGTTTTTTTTAACCAACTGATCAATCGTTTAGACTGCCCTTGCACAATATTTATCTTCCAGCCTTCTTCTTCTGCCTTCACATTCAGACAGCAGAACACACTCAGAGCACAGCTAATAGTATATGTGACTTGGAAATATGTCTTGTAAATAGCCTAAATCCAAGGAATTTTTCTTTCTTTCAGTGCCTCAGTGTTTCTAATTCTGTAGTATTTTCAGGTTATATCAAACACTGGGCCTGCTTTTTATTTGACCTGATAGAAGGATTTTCTATTGTACGAGAGAGATTTTGTCAGAATCAATATTACATCTTGCAGGTGGGAGGAGTGAATGTCTTCTCCCACCAGATAGCCAAATGTAAAAGGACTTTCTAGACTTCCAAAATCTTGGATTTCTCACTGTTAGAAGCTTTCCCAGCTCTTCCTTATGTTTTAACTGGTGATTTTTTGGATTGTATTTTAGATAAGTTTGTAAAATATTGGTGTGTACTTTTAACTTGCAGTTTCCCATCACAGTATGTACAGTACATATACTTTCGTAATTATATTTTGTTTAACATACATGGTAGTATGTGTTACATTGGGTTTTATTGAAGTAACATGGACAAAGTTCAATCAAAACTTTGTCAAAACAAAGCGGCTAAATCACTACAAAATACTGTTTTGGTCTTTTTCTCTGAACAAAATATATCAATCTGGTTTGATAAAAGGTGGAGTAAACTAAAATAAAAACTCCTTAATTTTTCATTTTTATAGGACTGGAATTTCACATTCTAACAAGACTTTCCTCCAAAGCACAATACTTCAGAATTGCTGTGACTTCCTGTCATCACATCTGCTCAAACGCTTTGTGGGGATGGGAGTCCTTATGTTTTCTTTTAAAGTTTTTTTTGGAAGTGAATAATGCATAAAGCAGAAAGGTATGTGGGAAAAGGGACAGGCACTGTGTGAAGGTTTGACAGCACAGCGACCGGACTTGCTTTTGTGTTGCATGTTATGCAAAGAAGAGTCAGTATATTGACATACTTTTCAAAATATAGGAGGAAGTACTTGTAATGTTTTTGGGTTTGGGCAGTACAATTTCTCCCTGCAGGAAGACACACGAGACCTAGCAAGTAGTGCACAAGGCTGGGCTCTGTCAGCCAGAGCCCTGTTACTACTCCCTAGTCTTTAAACTTCTCCTGAGAAAGGATATCTGATATTTTTAGGACAGGTACACAAAAGAATCTGAAACTTAGCAAATGAAGTAACATGTCATTTGGGAAACTTTAAGCTGTGTTGCCTTTCAGTTTGATTTCTAGTCTGTATTGCCCCTAGGTATTAGACAGACCTTTCTTGGAGTATTCTTCCTTCCTGGGGAGAGTCTTCTCTACACCAATGTGGCTATTTGAATTAGTAAGGAGACACTACTCAGTGTTAGTAGCAGTAGCATCAGTCTGGCTATAGAGAACAAGACATTGAAGATGCCTTTTCTGGAAATGTTCTGTCACCAGCAGAATGGACTCCAGTGTGTAGCTCAGTTGGTTAGACAAGGATATTTTAGAAGCATATTTGCTGATACTTGTGAAGAATGACTCTCTTTGTGTTGATAGCATATAATCTTTGGCACCAAAGGGGTCTGAACATTATGGTCTATATCTTTAACTGTTTTATCTGAATAGCTAGCTTGCTTGTCCATCTCCACCAACAAACTTTCATGGTCCATAGAAGATTATGAGAGAATACCCCTAATGAAAACATAAGAGATGCATTAGGAAATGAAAAAAAATAATTGTAAAAGCTATTCTTGTGTTATATTGTTATATTGTTTACTTTCTACATATTTCTTAACAAACTGACCAGAACACATGATTATTGATGTATAAATAAGAAACCTTACTTTCATCCCATCAGAAAGCGAAGAAAAAAGCGCCAAATTTTGCTTCAATTCATATGTTACTCCTTCTGTAAGACTTTTTTTTTTATTATAGCAACCTTTCATGACCAATTTTATCGTCTTTCTCAATTGCCAAAATTATGTAGGAATTCCATTAATATGCTAGAATGGCCAAAGCAGCCTGGTTTTGTGTCCTCTCCATTTGAGGTCAGGACTGTTTGAGGTGCCCTAGGGCATATTCTTCTGGGAATATGATGCGGATATAGATGTCAGTTCAAGTGCATGGACCTGTTGTGGGTAGTTCTAGATGGTCTGGGCTCTACTCAGCAAGCAAGTTAGGACACCGATTTGTTCAAGTGGTGTTGCGCAGATATAAATATTCCATTGTTACCAACTGCGTCTCCCTTTGATGGTTTGAATATTTCTATCTTTTCATTTCTAACATTCTGATCTAATCTTTGTGAGCACTGAGGCTGAGCTATCACAAATTGATACGTTTCTTTTTATCATTCCTATTTGTCATGGTCTTTTAGCTATTTTTAATTCATATAACGTTATCACTATCCAATCCATATGAATCAACTTTTCAAGATATTGAAATAGATCACTAGCTTCAAAACATATTGTTTCTTGTATGATTTCTCCAGTAACTGCTTTTGCACATCCTAAGGCAATCATGTTCATCTGCAAAAGCTATTCTCTGAGACTATGCTCCTTATTTTTTTAACCTATCTAAATTTAATGATTCTTTTCAATGAAGTGTCACTACATGATTTTAGGATGGATAAAATTTCCACTTATGCCCTTTTGGAGGTAAGAATTGTAAATGAGTGCCTGAGCACAGTAGCCAAACAGCTGTATGAATGTGTAACGCTCGTTGGCTGCTCACTGACCCCCTTTCAGTTTGTCAGTGTTCCACATCACTTTAACAAGTTCAGATATACCATATTGCCATTTAGGAATTCCTAAGGCAGTGATTATATTTCTGAATACAGTTTTGGTGTTCTGCATGTGATCCTGTGTTCTACTTCCAAGGTCTTTCTGAATACCTCATCTGAATACTGGATTGATGCTAGGAAAGTGTGAAAAAAAGAGAAAATGTTCAGGCTTTACAAATTTTTCATGCTTTTAACTTTATGTCACTATTAGTTTTTTCTACTGTCTGTGAGTGGATCATAAGAGTGTTGTAAATTCTTCACACCGAATTGCAATATTTGCATTTACATGCTAGTTCCCTGACAGATGCTTAGAAGTACTTAATGCAGGTAAAGGTGTCCTTTGTCCAGGGTCTTTTTGTTTTGTACTTTGCAGGGTTGTTCCGTTTCTGAATGTGCAATGAAGCAGCAACGATCTCACAGCATTCTTGTTTGTGTTTGGTAAGTACAAGGACTGATAGAAACCTTCTATGCTAAACTTCTGATATGTCAAAAGGCTATGGCTTATAATGCCTTTCATAGGGAATTATAGTCACAAGCTGCATCTTAAACCTAGCTGCTGTAATTCCTTCTGTATGTCACAGATGCACTTTTCTAAATGAGTAAAATTAATTCATTCCGATAACTACTGCTGTACCACTGCTTCTGTTTCTGTCACCACTAGTGGTGGCCCTAGGTGGCAGTGGCAAAAATTGCTGTAATACCTTCAGTGTATAGGACAAACTCTAATATATGAGAAAATTTTCAGGAAGAATGTATATATTCTTCAGCATTGTGCAGCAATGATCCTATTGCTCTAGCTTTGCAGAATTATGTAAAGAAGAGTTTAGGCTTAAAAAGTTTGCTTACTCTAAATTAATTATATGGTAGCTATGCTGATACATAGATGTGAACCCGCTCACCTGAATGAGGAGTGATCTGGTTTGTTGAGTGAAAAGGAAAATAGAGTCGTAACAATTTAGATTGTTTACTCAAGTTGCTTTTCAGAATGACGAAGTAGAATATTGAAATGTAATAATGCAAGCTTAATAATATGATAGTAAGCATTGATAAAAGGATGACAAAATAGATAAGTGTAGCTAAGAAAAAACATATCTTAATGTTAATTGATATGGCTAAGAGATGACTATGAAATTATATGACAAAGAGAAACTGTCTCCCAGGTAATGTCTGTTGTTGCAAGTGGGACTAATTTGAACAGACCAGGCTCTTAGTACAAAAGCGCTTCATTTAAGGAAAGATGGAGAAGTTACTGTGCACAGCCTGAGCTACAGTGATGTTCAGATCTCACCGTGCATGCAGCCCAATTTCCACTGATCCCTCTGAGCTGTGTGGTTAAGCGGAGTTTCTCCGTACACTTCCCATCACTCTGGGAGCCATTATATGAGTAAATACTGACTCGACACTTAAGCTGGGATGTGCTCCTCTTTTGCTTGCTCCTTTGCCTCCGTAAATGGCTATCTGCTTTTCAGTGGCTCTCTACACATGATCTGATTCTTTGGGGTGTTCAGGTTTTTAATAACTGTAGGTGGGAAAACACATTTGAATTGTTGCATACGAAAATACACTTGCTGTGAGCAATTTTACTTTATATAAATGGCATCAAGACACTTGCCTTAGAGGAGGAGATCACCTGGAAGTTGAAGCGTCAAAGGTATGTTCTAGCGCAACCCTAAGACCTCATGTGATCCTGCTTCTGCCAGGCTGACTAATGGCAAACAGGAAAACTATGACTTCCGCTGATAAAGTCAACTTCCTCTTGATTTCTGTAAGCCCACAGTTTTCTATAATTTAGTAATAGTGCTACAAGTTAATTGAATTTAACTTAATCAAAACTGAAGGCTGATAAGCATGTGATGGATGAGAAGCCTCTAAAAAAGGCTGTTTCAGATTTCACTACCTGCCGGGCTAGAAACTAGATTTTTTCAGATCTCTTAGTAACAGTTTACATCCTCTTACATGTTTTTTATACTCTAAATTAAACCATTCTTTTTTCTCTGTTGCTTACCCCATAATTATAGATAACAAATTCATCCTGGTCTTCATTTTACTTGACTGAAAACAAGCCAATTTCACCTAACATCAGCTCATATGATGGGCCAGTCATTGCTCAGAGCACACCAGTATTTTCTCTCTACGTCTGTTCTAGTCTGAGTTCCTTGTATCTAAATATGTGTGGTTAAAGCTGTATTTTAAATTAGGCATCACATCGTGATGCATACATGACATTCATATTTACCTAGTTCAGCTACAAACAGCTTGACTGAAACACCTTTTAGTTGTATTTTTCATCGGTGCTTCTCTTGCCGTTTATTGGTCTTGCTGTGATTAGCTATGTTACCTATGTTTCTCTTCTTCTCCTTCAGTTCTACTTACAACTTCTCATACAAATTCATGTTATTTCACCAGTTCAGGACCTTGTATTTTATTTTACCATTACATATGTGTTTCTTCATGTTTCAAGGTCATCTGGTTCTTCCCAGGTGTTACTCCAGTTCTCTTTTGAACAGATTATCCTCCCGGCTTTGTGATGCTGGCCTGTTTCTTAATTTCGTCACAGTTTTTCTGTTAAAGAAATTAATGAAACCAATGAAATAAAACAAACTCTAAAATATGGAGCAAAATTAGTCAATGAGTAAATTTCTTGAAGGCTGCTTTTTCAAGGCAATGTCACGTAATGTCCCCTCCATACCTTTCCATTCCTTTACCTCTGTTCCCACTGGCTATTCTGTCTGTGGTCCTACCTTCTGCATCACTGTCATTTCTGAAAATGGGCAATCTGCTCTGTAGCAGTGGCTGAACTTCCTTCTGGTTGATCTTTTTGAGAAATACAATACCTCTGAAAGATATTAAGACTTAAATTTCAGATTTGTAACTTCAGCCTCTGTTACGATAAAATAGAATATTTTCTGGTAGAATGTAACTTTAGTAATTTCTTAACTTGATGGGCTACGTTTACAGCAGCAACCAGATCTTTCATTTTTATTTAATGCAGAAAAATTCAATTAGTTGGTAACACTTAAAGTCTTTCCACTTTCATCCCATGACTAAATTCTGTCCTGAACTTGTCTTAGCTAATTCTGAAGTTTTCATGCTGAACAGTTTTGTTCCTTTCGGCTTAATGTTTTGTTAAATGATACATCTCAGCAGGCAGTTCCTGAGTTGAAGTAGTTTTATTTTACCGTCTTCTGGGTAATACAGAGCCTGTCAGTTAGAATGAAATCAGTATAGTTCTCTGTGTTGCCACGCAAATTCTGTACCCACTTAGCTGGGTTTTCTCTTTTCTGGTCATTAAAGACCAAACTAAACAGCAGGTATACATTTAGAAGGCGATTCTGCTCTTTCCTGAACATAGATTATAGTTTAGCTTGAAGATGAAAGATTGATGTAACATATCAACTAGAAGTTATGCTTGTATTTTATCATGTTGTGGAGAGTATTTTAGGTTTTTTAGAGAAGTTTATTTCATAACAACAAACCTTTTACATGTATTTCAAGTTATTTCTATGCCTTGCAAGTTAGAACACTATATTGAATCTGTTCTTTAAAAGTAATGCTGTATTTCTTAATATCAACAATAACGATTTTTGGCAGGATTAGCACTACTTGTTGTCTTAGTAGTTTCTATATACCTTGGCATTTTCTCTTATTTTTTTTCCAATTTCTTTCAAGGAAACACAGCAGACTTAATTTTCTTGTTTGAAGCCATATGGTATCTGGTATGTGGGTAGCTGCATAAGGCAGGAAGGTCAGAAGAAGCCTCTGTTACCTATGCTACACCTCTGGAGTACAGCCAGTTAAAACTCGGGTTCCTAAAGAAAGTTGGCATTGTCTATACCTGTGCTGTCCTAGCTCTTCTCCGTTTTGGTGCTGAATGCTGAGAGAGGTGGCAGAGCCCTTCTCTGCCGCCAGCTGGAGCAGAGGCAGAAGTTTAAAAGGAGCTTAGTGCATCCTGGGTGCAATATGATTGGAGACAAGTAAAATACTCTGTGTTATTATTAGATCTTGATGTTACTGGGCTGAATTTTTTTTTTTTGGGTGATAGCTCAGAGCAAATTAATAGATACAAGCAGCCTCATTTTTTCATTATTTCAGAGCTAGATCATTACTACTAGTTTCAATTATTTCATTTTTTTTTTGAGTTCATGAGAAGCATATTACTGAATAACATTCATATTTAATTAACTTTGCTTTGGAAACCATTATCGCTGACTCATTTTCCTGTAAATATATGTGAGCCTTGGATGTTGACAATGAGTAACAAAATCACACCAAGCCTTATGATGTGAGCAAAAAATTTAGAAGATATGGGTAGGAGTCTGCTTCCTTGTAATAGAAATCAGAGGCTGCTGCCATAATTTAGAAGTGATATATTAGTTTATTTTAAAACACCATGAATCGTACGTGGCAGAAACAACACTATCTGCAAAGTCAAACTTTGATACATCTGGTATATTTGAATGATAAACAATAAAAATCTATTCTTTGGGGGCAGTCAATCCTGTCATTCCTGAATCATAAAACCTCATGGGTTATTTCAAATGTGCAGGACAGGGAATTGTTATTTCATATGAAAATATTATTAATACTCAGAAAAATGAATAATTCAGAGCTGTTAATTTATACAGGTTATTTTCTTCTTTCCCTCTGCCTTTTCCTGGGGGATAATTGTCTGTAGATGAAAAAGGCAAAATATTTTTTACATTTGCATATGTTCTGCTAGGTGTTTATTAGAAGAGTGAAGGTCAAGGAAGTTGGTTTTGCAGGCAGAGGATAAGGTTAGCAGGGCTTGCATTGGTGCTTAGGTCTTCTGAGAATGTTTTCAACAGTTCTGGACCAGCTCCAAGCAATGTTTTGTCCAACAAAGTGCCTTTATTCACTCGGAAACAGGCAGGAATTCACTTGTTAACCATGGTGGTTTTTTAAGGAAAATCAGGTTAGGTTTGTTGTGTTTTGTTTTGTTTTTAAGGGATGCCCACCCTGAAAGGTGACCCAAGATTTTGATCATGATGGGGAATTCTGCAGGGGGACTAAAAGGCAAAGCTGAGTGAGACTTATGGTAAGGTACAAAGTTTTCTGCTGGATATCAGCCTTGGCTGTAGTTTCTGGAGTTCTGTTTTGTGTCTACTTCCAAGACTATGTTGTTGTAGTCTTTCTAAATATATCCAAGGGACATAGAGTCAGGTTATTTAAGGGAAAATACAATGGAGTGTCCTAGACAAAATGAATTATTTCTCCATGGGTATTACCGTACGATGAAAAGTTCCCATCAGTGAGGAATCAAAAATTCTTAAGTAACTTGTGGTAAGAACGGACTAGTCATGATTACACTTTATTAAATAGATGAGAACATGCCTTTTTGCAAACTGTGTGCTTTCCTCTACCTCACAGTGTAATCTTAATTTTGATCTAATTAATTTTCAAACAGCTGTTCTTCATCCATGAGCTCATCTTCATCAAAAAGTAGATTAATTTAGTGAGGGCAATATAGCTGTATGACGTGCAGGGTAAATGAAACTATGTGTCATTAGCAAACATACTCAAATTTGAGTCTGTAGTGTCTCATCAGTCCTCTAAATAGTCAAAGATGAATGACCTTTGTGAATATCTGTGTTTGAGGTGTCTAAAATTTGAATTTCTTACTTTGTCTCAGTAGGTGTTCTTGCTTTGGAAGAATTAAGTGTGAATTCTTACCTCAAGAGAATAGGTGCTTATCCAAGCAACCACAAACAAAATAGAAGTATACAGTAGCTCAGGCTATGAAAGCTAATGGAGCAGAATGCTGTACAAAATATGAAGTACCTCCTTAGATGGCTTCTGTCTCATGATAGAAGCACTGAATGATGCAGAGAGATTCCAGCAATATAAGAATAAGCATTAACCTTCTATCTATGGGATAGTCAATAGTGTGGCTAATGTGTTTTTAGTTCTGGATGTGGTGTGTACAGCATCAAAATTACTGATAATGGCTACGTGAGCCTTAAAAGCACTTCTCTGAAATTACTGAGGAATAGAAAGGGTAGTATCTAGCCAAGCCAGATGAATTTCAACAGGGATCCATCAGAGCCGATATAATTCCTGTTGAAAGAGGAAATAAAGATTTCTTCAGTGGGTGAGAAGGGTCCATAAAATGACTAATATTTTCTGCAACTTTCTTACATGCTATCTTTATTATATTTTTGTTAAAAGTAATAATTACTTGGTTTGAAAATCCTGAATGATTTGTCAGAATTGGTCTGATAAACATCATTAAACATTTCTTCTCAGTGGTTGATATAAGAACTGAGCAACACTAGGACTTTGAATCCCTTGGGAAGAGTAGTAGTTTAAGAAGATGTAGAAGATAAGTAAACGAGGGAATTTGACATAGCTTTAATCCTTTCCCTTTGTTTGCCACAGTTGATTTGCCTGAGGCGTCATTGTAAGAAAAATTAGGCTACTGCAAGATTTATTGGCTGTCTACATGGTTTAATTTCTTTTAGCATGCTTACTTGAAATATTGAAAGAGAGGAATGAGAAATGTTTTCATGTTTTCCCATTCCTTAGAGCTTTGAGGCTTCTGTGTTGGATGCAACCAGAAAGGGAATAACCAGCTATTACAATGGGTAGGGTGCTCAGTGAGACAGGGTCCAAAACTTGCATGGAAGTTTTCCCACAACCCTGAGAATCTTGTCTTGTTGAGGTTACAACCAACATATAAGCCCATCTTGCTCCTGGGAAAATTTCTCAACAAGGGGGATGTCTTTCTGAAAACAAGAAATTTTAGTTTTGCCAACTTCTGGTGAAAACCCATTTTGCTGAAAAATTCTCACCCAGGCTGCTGTCTATAGTCTACAGACTGCAGAGATGTGCTGTAGAAAGTGCAGGATGAGGCATGTGTGGTTTTAATTGCCTCTAGGACTGATTTTTTTACTAGGAGCTTGGGGAATACACGGTCTGTAATTCTAAGAATAGCTCATTAAGATATAATAAGCCAAGCACACTTACTTGATTAGCTGTCCTGTAGTCTCCTAACATTGACAAAATGAAGCTGAGAGCTTGCGCATGGCCTGAACTATGATATGTGTGATCAAGTTCTTGCCTGGACACAGATGAGCTGAGCCCAGGACCAGAGGCTGGAACAAAGACTCCAATTACCTTGGAGTTTTCTGACTGGAAGACTAGGAATTATTATAGTCATGAGCAACAGAACTCAAAGCCATCCTAGACTGAGACTAGTATTTTCCAAAGTCCACACGCAATGTGTGAATCTGATTATCATCCTGCGTTTTGCTTTTAAAATAAGTAATATGAAGAAGGCAAAGAAAAACGTGTGAGTTTCTACCTTACCTTTCTATCAGTCTCCCTAAGTGTCATGGAATGGACAATCATGAACTAAAGAGCGCCACTGGCACAAGAAGAATTTGTGGATGTAATAGCAGGGATGACCAGCTTGTGAATTGCTGCCAATAAATCATCTTTGGTTTTGGTGAGAATGGTTGTTTAATCTACAATGTTATTCATAAAGAGCCAGGAACCAAGTGAGCAATTTGTTTTATTCTTTTGGGCATTTTTACATCAGAGAAGCCAATGTAGAAAATGTCCGAGACTTGTCTGCTGTGTCATGAATTTTTTTTAAAAGTACTTTCAAAGAATGCTTATTTCCAGATGTATCCTCTACCATCAAAGCAGAAAGGAGTTTGAACTTCTGCTCTCAGACAGCTTTTCCACCATGTTTGCAGGCTTCCATCTCCAATAAGAGAGGAGAAATATGGAGAAACTCTCAGAGATGTATCTGGCAATATATTTAGGAACGGTTTCGATAAGAGAGAAATAGTTCATCAGCACAATGTGGAAAGCAGTAATGAACAGAAGCAGACAGAGCTAGACGTCGTTTAATGTTAATGGAAAGGAAAAAACCCTCAAAGTAAAAGTAATAGTGTAAAATAGTCAACTAGGAAAAACAAATATATATTGAAATTCAGGCCTAGTAATCACAAACAACAACCAAAAAGAGAGTAAAAGAAAGCTATTCTAAACGAGAAAGCCTCTGCCAGATTTTTGTTTTGCAGCTACAGTGTTACCAATAGAACATAAATACAAAATTTTCTTTCTTCTTCCCTCCCCACAAAAGTACAAGCAAATGGAGATGTAGGACATTTTCAATGTGTTTTAGAAAGACCTCCACTTGATACAAAAGCTCAGCTTTGATAAAAGAGGCTTTGGAGGAAAAAACTCAACCCAGATGTCCACAAATAAATCTACAAACTATAAAAGCTAAGGACAATATAAAATAACTGCAGAAATCATTGATGCACTGCCGAGTGCCAGAGAAGGAATCTCCCCCAGAACCATGGGAAATGTAACTCAGAATTACCCCTTACCTGTGCCTTAGTCACTAACTGGTCCGGAAAGGTTCTGGTCTCATATTCAGGCACTAAGGAGACCACTAAGTGCAGCTGTACACAGAAAGTGTCCCTTTATAGAGCACATCCATTTGAAAGACCTTTCTTCATCATGCTGTTCACACTTATATCTGCAGCATAAAGCAGAGGTCACTTATTAACTGGGCCAGTTAACAGTTAAAAAGTATCCTTTCTAAAAAACCCCAAAATCTCCTGATGTCTTTTTGAAAAATGGGTAGATTCTGCAATGCTGTTGACCTCAAACTCAGACGAGCTTAATTTCATCCCACTTATTCTTGCATCATTCAATTTCTATCGTATATAACAAAGGTGAAAAAAGAAATGAATGGCAGCTGTCACTCATCCTAAGCCTGGTAGACTATTCAAAAGCCTTTTGTGGCATGAGTAAAATTTTTCTGTCAGACAACAGAAATATGTCTATGCCCTTGTAGTGATGTTTTTGCTTTGTATAGTAGAACATTTGAGTCTGTTGTATATTGTGAGTTACAGGCATGTATGTTTTAAATCATTGAACAATCTTGAACTTTACAGAAAGTTTTAAACTTTGTAATAAATGCATTAATAAATTGATAGCTAAACAAATACATTCCAGGTATCATCATAACCATTTGAACTGAAGTCTATAGGTTATCATGTTTAAAATTACCCTTTCATTGCCTGACTTAATCGGAATTCTCTTTGGGAAATGTAAAAGAGGCTATATATATATATTTATATGGATATTTCTTTTGCATAGCCAAGAGCAGGACTAAAATATCCAAGTTAATGTACACAGGACAATGTGCTGTATTCTTTTTTGTGCTGGATTTATGCATCTATGGTATGTGCAAAGGGACAGAATTGTGAAAGGAAATGTGCTAATCTTTCAGGTTCATAAGTGAGCCGAATTATTTGTTTGTTTGTCTATCTATCTAGATATAAAATAACTCAGAAAACTATTGTATTATTATGTGATAGAATTTTCATTGTTCCTAACACATTCCATTAGCAGTGTCATATTTGTTCTACATAATAACTCTGATACAATGCATTGAAGGGAATTTATTTTAATTACTTCACAGAAGTGTGATGACTTACTCCCACTCATTATAGGAATATATAGAAGAATCTTAAAACCTTTGCAGACAGAATGTACAAATATTTAGTCTTTATTTCTTTTGTAGCCCCTTAGGATGTATTATGTCAAAGGACTGCAAGCAGATCAAAGATAATAATTTACACTGCAAGACATTTTGATATTTATGACTCAGTGCAATTCATGGGTAAGGTGTCTTTGTGAATATTAGCTATGCTGATTCCATTTATTGTAAGAAGGCTGCTAATCATATGCATCACACTTAGCTGACAGTGTGGTCCCTGTTTGCTTGATAGATTGAAATGCCCTAGGGTAGATGAGAGATCTGCATAAGACTGGCAGTTATGATTGGGTTCTGTGACCTTCTGAAAGAGAAGCTGGGGGCCAGATCAGGCCAGGCAACTCGGCATTAGGTGCCACCTGACGCTAGGTGCCTACAAGGTAGGATTCAGGTAGAGGTTCAAATACCTAAACACAGTTGTCTACACATAAACAAGGTGCCCAGACTCCTACTATAGTCAATGGAGCAGTTGTCAGTAGAGTAATAGGAGCTAGAGGATGATTAACATCAACCTTATGCATGGGCTGCATCAAAAGAAGCGTGACCGGCAGGTCAAGGATGGTGATTTACCCCTCTACTCTGCTTTTGTGAGACCCCACCTGGAGTACTGCATCTAGTTCTGGGGTCTGCAGAACAAGACAGACATGGACCTGTTGGAGAGGGTCCAGAGGAGGGCCATGAAAGTGATGAGAGGGATGGAACAGTTGTCCTATAAGAAAGGCTGAGAGAGTTGGGGTTGTTCAGCCTGGAGAAGAGCAGGCTCCAGGGAGAACTTATTGTGCCTTTTCAGTACTTAAAGGGGGCCTATAAGAAAGATGGGGACAAACTTTCTAGCAGGGCCTGTAGTGATAGGGCAAAAGTTAATGGTTTTAAACTAAAAGAGGGTAGATTTAGACTAGATATAAGGAAGAAATTTTTTATGGTGAGGGTGGTGGGACACTGAGACAGGTTGCCCAGAGAAGTTGTGGATGCCCCATCATTGGAAGAGTTCAAAGTGAGATTGGACAGGTCTTGGAGCAACCTGATCTAGTGAAAGATGTCCCTGCCCATGGCAGGGGGGTTGGACTAGATGATCTTTAAAGTTCTGTTCCAACCCAAACCATTCTATGATTTTATGATTCAAAGTAGGCAGATGTTCACATCCCTGTCACTGCTAGTAACGTCCTTGTGGATGCAGCCCCGGATCCGATTTGCCTTTGTTGTTGCAGCAATGTACTGCTGACTTATGTCCAGCTTGTCGTCCCGCAGGACCCCCAGGTCCCTTTCAGCAGGGCTGCTCCCCAGCCACAGGGATCCTAACCTGTACTGGGCTCTTGGGTTATTTTGTCCCGGGTGCAGGACCTTGCACTTGTAAACTACATATAATTCTTGCTTGTCCACTGAAGTGTCTTTGTCTTATCCTGGTGTGAAACAGGGAAAATTTTAGAACCTTAGGAAGTTGTGTGGGAAGGGAAATGACTGTCCTCTTTGCCTTTCTTCCCACCTGTGTTCACCTTTATGACTGTGCAAGTCTCATTTTCCCATTTCCTGAAGCTTGAATGATACCAAATGTCTTGCACTTTGACAACCATAAGTCAAAATGGGAAACAAACTGAAAAAAGTCAACAAACCAACCCTCCCTCCAACTCTTTACACATACCCTAAGTTTCTTCCTAGTATAGTTCGCTTCCTTCTAGAGAGGGTATGTTGAGTCACTTACTTTTCTACATCTGATAATGGAATATCCTCTCCCCCAGCATTTCAGTTGCATTCTCATTGTAGTTGAAATTGCATATGTGGAAGGCATCTTTAAGAAAAATCTTTCTGTCTCTCTTTTTTTTGCTATTATTCCAAATGAGTAAGAAAAAATGGGGAAGAAGGTCTTGGTCAGCCTGTTGATATCATGTACACTTAGTTGTGCTCCTCAGCTTTTTGAAAGAAACCACAACTTGGAGAACTGTAATATTAGGTTGTGATTTTCCTCTTCATGGTAAGTATTCTTTGTAGAAAAGGAAAACAATGTGGATTTTTTTTTTACCAGTCTCTCTGAGGATTTTGTTATATTGCACTTTGGTGGGGCAATAATGCTCCATATGAAGTGGTGTGACAGGAATGACTCCAGTTTTCCAGCGTACTTAAGCAAAAAGAGTACAGAAATTAATTGTGATTATGGAAAACTCCTCTGTGCTGATGGGGAACATGGTGAGAGTAACACTCTCTTGTAAGTATGATCTCCTCTTTGCACTGACCTTGGGCCAGAGAGCATTTTTTACAGTTACGGAAACAAAATTTATCTGAAGCCTTTCCTAAAAAAACCCATGGATTCCAACAGTATGTTACTGCCAGAGGCCTTCTTTAGTAATATCAGATTGAAACAAAGTGTGTGAATCTGAAGAGCTTGAATTTTTTCAGTATACACCCATCAAACTCTGCATAGGCTTGAACACCGGAGAAGTCTTTCTTTTCTTCTTGCCTCAGGCCTTGATGTTGCACTCTCTTCCCACAGCAGACACCAGAGTGGGGTATAACAAAGGACAGACAAAGTCATATTTCAGTGTAATCTGAGAGAACTCAATAAGATAAGATTTGTTATCAGTGCACATTTATTAATGTTGTTTTCATTTTTCACTGCAGGAGTCAGGCTGAAGTATAGATACAAGACTCACATTTAGACAGGCACCAATTTAATGTATCTTGCTGTGTGCAGTTTTTTGATATGCAAGCTGATGTGATTTATAAAACAAGACATTTAAAAGTGAGACATAAAATAAGCCATATAAGTTGATGAAATGTTTATTCTTCTCATTTATTGGTGAAACTGCTTTTCCTGTGTGCATATCCTTGACCTACCCCTTTCTTTACCACTTGATGTTGATGGGGGAAAAAGGGTAAAAGTTATGACAGTGTATGGATCATAGAATTTCTTAAAAATTTAAAACCTGAAATCAAGGTGTTAGCTGTTAGACTGGAGAGTAAAGAATTGACAAAGCACTCTTATTAATGCAGGAGAGCAATGGTGAAAGGTAATCAGAGGGAAAAATAGGGGATAATTTCTAATCCTTGTCATGCGCTGCTTAGACCCAAATTACCTTAAGGCAAAATTGTTCTTGTGATTTCATCAAGAAATAGTCAGATCGAGCTGTAACTCACTAAAAATAAGATGATCTGTCTTTGCACACGTGTGTGTGTGAGAGAGAGAGACCTTGCATTTAATTTAGATATTTTGCATTAGAATAACCCTCCAAAGTACTTCATAAGATGAGTTAAACATTCCAGCATTACTGTGAGGAATCAATATCTTCATTTTGCACAAGGAAAAATGGAAAGACATTAAATGAGAGTGTGTTTCTCAGGGTCTGCAGAAAACTGTAGCAAGGCATGAGTATGATTTCTTGTGCAGAGATCTTCATTCCCAGACCTACGTTTTTGAATGTTAATAAAATCTTTCTTTAATCTATTGTTTGAGAGAGGATGGTTAAAATGGATATTTCAATGTCTTCTTAAAGATATATTTATGCCAACACAAGATATATACCCCCAAAATATACCAAAACTGGGTTCTGGGAATACATCATCAACTGCAAGCATGCTTATGCAGAGAACTTTTGTGTAGAGGGATCTTGTCAGGATAAAAATAATAGATTAGAATGTTTCTCTATTTATTACAGTGAAAACAGTGAAGAATTCTATGTAGCTTGTGTCTGGTCTATTGGTCATCCTCTGACACAACTCTGATACAGCAAAGATGATGGCATTAAATGAAGAGCTGAAAGGAACTACAAAACAAAGAACAAAAGCTTCTCCTAATTCATTAATATGATATTATTTTGTATGTCATTTAGTTTCACTGTCTACTTCGTAAGTTCCTAAGTTGGTCTTCAAAACTGGTGTTGTTCGGTAAAATAGAAATGAGGAATTCCTTTTTGGTTTCATTTAATTTTTATATTAGTAATGATAATAGAACCTCTTGGTTGTGTCAGTGACTCACAAGCAGTAGCAACTGTAAACCACTGCTGGGCATAAAAGAAGTTATCCCATTGCTGCCTGCTATGTCTGCCAAGGTTTTTTTTAATAGATCATGTATTACCATTTGGTGATTCTTATAAGATTGTATAGGAAAATTATTCTTTTACCTTTAAAATGAAATAATTTTGCTGTGGCCCTGAGTTTAAATAGGGCTACTAAAGTCACTTTAACACACTTTATGTGTACAGGGGAACTGTTTGAGTAGTGCTTAGTTTATAGCACAAAAAAAAAATTGGTGTTTGGGATGAGGAAGGGGAAAAAGTTTCTGAAGCCTGTAGATTAACTTTTAAGTATGTAAAAAATTGGATATCTGAAATGCTATCATTTTCCCGAGATGCTTAACATATTTGATTACATTTAGTAATTATTTTATGATGTTCAAAACCATGTAAGCTGTCTATCTTTGCTGTCCTCTGTCTGCCTTGGTCCTGACACAGTGGACTGCAAAACCAGAATTATTTTTATTATCTGCTGAAAATATATTTTTGCCCTGCAACCTTAATTCATTTTTGTATCTTCTTCTCTCTTTTTTTAGCTCAGTACTTATACCCAGTGAAGTATGAATAAGTATTTGTATCATGAACATGAAATTTCAGATGCTACTAACAATCCAGCTATGAAATTAGGCGAATTTATCATTTTGTGCATAGGTCTTGAAAAATTTTGATGAGGTTTGAATTACTTTTGTCTTTTTTGTTAATAGTTTTAGTTTTAAATTATTCTTCAAAATATTTGGTGAAAATCTTTATATTTCTAATTTTTATCTGATTATTCTTGACAAAGAAATGAAATTAATTCTACTGAAATCTTCCCATTTGTAGTTTATTTTATACATTTGTTGTTTCTTTAATGTGTATGGCTATGTGATTATACCATCAACTTAAATATGTTCTCCCAATATGACCTCTAGTGAATACAGATGGTATCTCACTCTTAACGATCAGACGTTCTTGATTCTCTTATGGAGATAAATTTAACTAGAAATAAATTTAACTAGTGGTAGTTACCAAAAACAGGTTCTTTTGCTTTTAAAGATTGAAAGTGTATTGAGCGTTTTCTAAACCCTCTGAAACTTCTGAAATAATTACTAGTTATTTGGTAAAGCCCTCAACTAAAAGACTGTTTCAGTCAAAGCAGTGACAAAACCACATGCTTTGAATTCCCATGCAGATGCATTTTCTGGCCTGCTGGGTTTTACTTCCTGAAGTTTCCACCCTCGCTGAGGTGATTACATAAGTTATTTTTAGCTGACTTTAAAAAACATCTTCCAATACATTTCATTTTATATAGTTTGCATTGTGGGAACTTTTAATATAGATCTCATTCCTATAAATTAGTGACTGCTGGAGTTTAGATTAATGAACTCTCATTAGTTATTTCCTTTGCATTTTGTTTCCTGTATAACTTTGGAGATGATTGCTAAAATAAATTACTTGTACAGGCAGTGGCTTTGAGTGCTTTTCTGTTTCTTTCCTGCTGTGGTGACAAGTGCCTTATTCAATTGTTTCAAAATGAATGCCTTAAGTGGCTTTTCTCCTTTTTGAATGTCCTCCTCAGTTACAAACTTCACTGAAGCTAAAACTTTGATTTGTAGGATCATTTCTGTCCATTAGGATTTACTGCAGGAGGTTTTTTTCTGAAAAAGTTGTTTCCCAATAAGTAATTGCTTTAGTTACATGGTCCTGGAACAAATTACAAACGTAACTTCTAACCACCTTGTTGAATAAAATGTTCCAGGTCTAAAAATTTGTCATCAAAAATCCTTTTATTGCTTATTTTGGGGATAAAACATGGACTAGTCTGTATTAGGAGGAGCGCTATCTCCTCTGTAATAAGAAGAATGACTTTGCTCTCTCAAACCCAGGGCTGCATTGGAAAAGATTTATTGTCATTCTACTTTTAAAAAATCCTGTCATTTTAGACTGTATCACAGATCACAAGCAACAATAAAGTAGAACAAAGAACTCATAATGAGAATTTTTTCCTCTCTGGACTCATCGTGTTTACACAACATGTTGCCAAATGCAAAATACTGCGTTTTCAAGTATGTATATTTTAAATATTTATGGATTGTGAATAATTCCTTTTAGTAAGAAATAAAAATTACTCCTGATCCTTTAGCACACCACAGTTATAAAACCACTATTCAAATTCATTAGGTATTCCAGCTGTTAAATGAAAATCTCTGCAATTGCTTTTTACAACTTACCAAAACATTTCTAATGTAGATGATCAATTCTGACAGGTTTATGAGATCTGAGTGAAAAATCTGAAAGTAATTTCTATTTCTGTGATCATGAGTCCTATTCCTGGACAACATGAACAGAACTTTGCTGGTCATTGTTTTCTAAACAAATGCAGTCATGAGAATGCTTAAGTAGTTAAGCTGCCTTTGATAAAGTAATAATAAATTGTTCTTTCCATATAGTTTTCAGATTTCCCTTTGCTATTTTAATACAACAGATGCATACTGTGCCAGGAATTTGCTTCCTTTTCTGAATCATCATTAATCTTTAACTTATGCTGAAGTCATGATTTGGGTGACTTTCTGATATGCAAAGGAATTCAAGAGGAAGAGAGTATGATATTGCTGGAGAATAATTAAGAAAAAGCTGAGTAATAATAAGGCTACAAGTGATTTTCATTTTTTAAAAACAAAGTTTTACCTGACTTTTGATATTTTGTGTATGAGTAGTTAGACATGATGACAATAATATGATGATCAGCAGTAATGCAGTAACACAAAAAAAAAGGCCAGTGAACTTTTTATGTTGGTTTTAATTTCTCAAGGATGATGCTAAGGACTCCCTTTGCTTAAATGCCCCTTTTTTTTGTTTTGTTTTGCATTGTTTTTGTTTTGTTGCTGTTGTTTTTGTTGTTTATGTTGGTTAGACTGGGTTTTGGTTAAACACTGCTGTATTCACTTCAAAATAATTTTACTATTCCATCATAGTGTCGTTTTGAAGCCCATTTTTGCATGCTGATCCATCTGAGCTGTTCTGTAAGGGACTCCATTAATTTTATGTAGGCATAAGAAGCTAACAAACAGACTAGGCTGCAATACCAGTCTCCTTTTAATTTGTATTAAAAATAATTTTTCATATGTTTGTCTGCTACTTTAGGAAAAAAAAAAGGGGGGGGGGGGGCGACAGAAAACAGGAAAATGCAGTGATTTTGTGACCAAGAAAATCTCCCTAGTGACACATTGCATTGGTAAAACTATTTTTCTACAACTTTTGCTCTTTTCCTCATGGTTATTTCATATCTTTTCTTAATACCATGATGAAACATCACCCCATTAAGATTTCAAATGCAAACATTCAATAATTAGCTCTAGTATCAATGGAAACTAAAAATTACAGGCAGCATAAATTACTTTAAACTCAACTGGCCTATTTTTTTAAGCTTGTACCAGTATTAAAGCTTCTCATTACAACTGAAATTATTTTAATGTGACATATTGCTTTATAATTAATATAATTAGAAATAATAAAATATTATTCAAAGACTGTTTATTCAATAGAACTTGTTCCCATAGAAACAAGGAGCAAAAGATTCAATTTATTCAGGTTTTATAGCAAATAAATATTCTTCTGCTGTGCATATTTAATGCTCCCACATTTATGTTTCACAAGAATATAATGAAAAATCAATAGGTAACTGAATATAGGATATTCCCGTTACTCTTTACATGGAATTTTAGTTGCCTTTGTTGTAAAAAAAACAAAACAAACACAGAGTAAATCTATTTGTGCACCAAGAAGAGCCACAGATGTTTTCTTCATATTGATCTTCAGCAATAATGATTTTTAAGCATTGAAGAAGTGCATATGGGGATTTTGTGTGAAGGCCAAGAAAAAAACCCAAAAAACCCAACAACAAAAACCAACAAAACAAAACATGGAAGAAATAGGAGGCTAAAGAGCTGCAGCATGACTGCCAGCAGTCAGCACAGCTTTCATCTTATGCAAGTACTGTAGGCTTGTGTTTGCAAAACCTCATGATTTATTTAGAATTTTAATTAAAGAAAAGAAGTTATTGGAACAGCATCCTAGCAGTACCTAGCATCTGCCGACCGTGGCTAATGACTTTTACAACCTCATCTGCAAACACTCCATTAAAGAAGCTAACCATGACGTGTGACACAACTGAAGCAAATGAGTAAGGGAAAACAAACCTTGCCTGCAGCTATCAGTAATATAAGAGACAGAATAAGGGTAAAAAAAAGACTCTATGTGCAAATTATTGTAGCTTCGGGGCTCAATCTCGAGTCCTCAGGAAGAAGGATCGTTACATACTTACGAGCATGTGAAGCATTTTGGCCTCTGGATGCTCTCTTGACAGATTTTTTCAGAATTTGCATTTTTTTCTGTTTTCCAAAGAAACGAAAAAAAGACACTTTAAAAGCATAAGGCCCTCGAACTTTACTTTAATCATATTTGTCATTTGGTCTCTCTATTTGTAGCTCTTTAAAAACTAATGCTTTGCGTTTGGTTGGGATTTCACTGTGCAAGGTACAACTTCAAGTATATCAACTGCTAGGTACAGAGGCCGATTATGGTCAGAAGTGGCTATTGATGGGAAACACAAAGGGACAACATGGCTAGAACTTCCCTTCTCAGTGACTACAGCTTTTCTTCCATGCTTAAGTGCTCTATCCTCATCTTCTTGGTTTCAAATAAGTTAAATACTGCAGCAAACTGGAACCAATCAAGATTCTCTTCAAAGTACCCCTTTTGGGATTTAGCCTAACAACCAGCAAATTCTAGCATTTTCCTCGGGGGAGAAAAAAAGAGGAGAAATAACAGCTACAGTGTTGGCTACACTATTTCAGATTTGTTGTGCTCCTCTTACGTAGTTGTTGGAGGTGGGAAAGAACTATTAAGTGTTGCAGTCCTTTCCCTGCCAGTTCAGGGTGCTTTACTGCATCGTAACACAATAATACCACCACCATACTTGTATAGTGCATTTATCTCTGGATTTCTGCTAGAGAAGTCCTGAATCTTAGGTTTGACTCACCTTCAGAGCAATCTCTGCATGAGAACAATAACCACATGTGAATGTACAGGCACACCAAAAAGATAGTAGGTGTCTGGAACAAGAGCTGAGCTCCTTCTGATAGTCAAGTGTGCAGAAAACAAACAGAAAACCCAAAGGTCAGGTACGGTGTACTTCAGAGTTTAAAAGGCTTGAAAAAGTTGTCTAGAATAATGGAGAGCTTCATCTGACACAGAAAATTTTAATAGGCAGGTTCTTGCGACAGCTGAATTGTTGTAAAGCTTGACACGTATTTTGTGCGGTGTATCACAAGTTAAAAAATATCCTCCTGCTGCTACCTGAAGTAATTCTATAGCTTGGTGTATTTAATGAACGTATTAAACTTGTGGGTTATGAGAGACTGTGTAAAGAGTACTGATACAAAGAAAAGAAACATGCTGCGTTTTCCATCCGCTGTTCCTTTCCAGCAGTGGGAAAGTTTCTGATCACTGAAAATGACTCTATAGAAAAAGAACTTGCTTTCTTTTGGAAAATGAACAGTCTCCTTAGGGAATCGGGGCGCTTTTCCTGGCAGATTTAGTTTTTATTCCAATCCCAAGAACAGTGTAGCAATGGTTTTTTATTGTTCGTGAAGAAAATATACCTGTATAATAAGCGTTCTTGCAGTTAATACAATCCCTTCGCACCAGGCATCTTTGTTAGTTAGCATGCGCTGGGTTTCACACTATTGTCTGGCTGGCAGGCTTCAGCTGCTTTTTGTGATACTGCAAGCGCATATCAGTCCTTTTACAGCTGAAGTGAAAATCCTTAAGCTTTCTTTTGACTGCCAACCATTCTCTATGCATTAAACTTCACCTAAATACTATAATTAAGTGTATTTTTTTCATGTCCCACATCTTCTCAGTATGTTACCTTTAAATCACGTGGGTATCATGGAATTGATTTGCTGAGAACTAGTGGGATTTCAGAAATGTCCTCTAAGGAGAAGCTTCGTCAAATGCTGCGCACAGAAGCATTCAGAAAATTCAGCTGAACCTGTATGAGATCTTAAAAGACTTAAAATATTCTGTATTGATTTACGGAAAAGCCGCTGGACTTGCGTTGCTTCATGCAACACTACTGACAACTTTCAGACAGACAATGGAAAAAGTAATTTGGACTCAGCTCAGAAAAAGCTGTATCTGCTCTTATTGCCCATCTTGCAATTTGTTAATGCTTCAGTTGGGAAGCTGACCTCAAACACGTTCAGACTAAGTAGTTTTATGAGGCACTGAAGTGGAAAAAGCAGTCAGAGGTTCAAGTGGATCTGTAGGCTCAAGCCAAAAATCTCAGATTTACTTTTTTTAAATTAGTCATTTTACTCCCTAATTTGAAGCTGAAATATTTGGACTGAGTTTTAAGTATCTGCAGTTAACACAAAATTGAATAGGGATTTCAGACACCCCTGGTTATCCCCAGCTATAGTCACAGCATCTCTGAAAAGAGCAACTGTCGAAACATGTATTTCGATATTTAACTTTAGACAGCTAGAATGAAATTTTTGTGGTTCATTGGTTGATTTTTTCTCTATATGAACCATATCTCCATCAGAAGATCTGTCGCATTCAAATCCTGCTTTCTTACCTGGCTAGATTGTGCATAGCCTGATCACTCTCAACTCAAGTGTTTTGGGTGGCCAGAGTTATTCATGTCAGCCTTGTGAAAACAGTGCAGACACAGAAAACATGCCTGATTCTTTTCTATTTGTTGCATTACCTTTGTTTGATTTGTTTTCCAGGCATGGATTGATGGGCTAGAAACAATTCATTTTTCATATTCTTAGATAAATTGGAGGGGGCAAGGAATCTGTCTCTATTGCAAGAACATACTTGAATTTGAATTATTGTGAGACAACAGAAATCTGGTTTTAGAACAATTTTTCAAACTGTTGCATCACTTTTTAAACTTAAAAGTACCATTGCTTTATTGTCTCTAATTAGATAGGTAGATGTCTAATCTCATATTTATGGATTTCAGTATTTACATAGCTATACGTTAAAAGTGCATGCCAGATTCTTTTACACGTCTGCTGCTTTATAAAGGAAGATATAATCTATTGTCCTTGAAAAACGTGTTCACTGCCAGAGTAGTTCCCCAACTGTGCTCCTAGAGACGTGCCTCTTGCTGTTCTGTGAAGGACTAGTAGTCTCTATAGTCAGGTCCTTGTCAACTCTTGATGAGTTGAGAGGATTATAGAATATGCTAAATGGTTCCCTAATGCTAATTTCATATATACAATTTTAATAATTGCTAGCCGGGTGATACATGATTGCAAACCAGAAAGGAGGATGGTTCTAGTAACTATAAATTAAAGGTGGGGTGAAATCAGCCAGCCTATGGGATAGATAATCACAGTGATTTTTGGGGAATTTCATTTTGATTTTTTAAAAATGAAATCTAAACCCCTTCAAAATCAGGTTTGCATTTGGCCTTTTTATGGGTAGATAGTGTCTTGCCTTTATCTAGAGACTGGGAAGAACCAAACGCCCTGGTCTTTCCCCTGGTACGTGATGAGACTGTTGAGTCTTTGCAGAACAGCAGGGTAAATTCAGTAGGTCCAATTTTACTGTGGGCTTATGGGACCAATCCTGGCAATGCTGCGTGTGTGTTAGCACATAACATCATTCCAGAAAAATGAATACACTGCACAGCTGTACCAGTTGTTCTGGCCCAAGTGGCTTTTCTTTTGCCCTGTATCCTTTTTGAAAATCAAATCTATATCCTGTTAAGATTCTGTTACTCACAGGTGAATTATTTTGCTTGCGGATTAAATGTTCTCAGTGTCCCAGCAAGTAGGACCTTTTATTAGATGCAGTGCGGTGCTGTTATCTCTCCCTGTACCGTATGACTTGATGCGGTTGATTGGAATATGAATTCTTTATTTCGAGGCTAAATATAGGACAGCAAGTTTACCAAATGCACTGATGGTTTAAGTTTATGCTTTTATCTGATTTATGGCACTCCATACATGCCGTCTCCTCTCTTGCTCTTTTGCCTGATATAAAGCACACCTAGAGAATCTATTTGGTTTTTTGATCAAGGAGGGGGATCAGGCCCCTAGGATTTTTGCATTTCTTCTGGCGGTTTTCATGGTTTGACAGGTACAGGAGCAGCAGGCAGCACCAAAGATCTTCAAGAAATGATGAAACTGTTCTCTGGTGGGTTTCTTCTCAACTTTTAAAATTTCTTCTGCTGATGTGAATATCACAGGTGAATATGATGTCTGAACTTGGTGAGAGGGAAGTATTATTGGTGTTGAGGCTGCCGGCAGTGTTTTGTTCACAAAGAACTGCTGGATTACCTTGTTTGTCTTCTCTTTTGCTCTGCTGGCATATATTTCGGGGGGGGGGGGGGGGGGGGGGGGGGGGGAGAATTTCACTGTAGAAGGTTGATTAGCAATTAGTAGCCATTATTGCTACCATCCTTCTGTGTCTCTAAAGTGGTAGTGTATTTTAAACCTTACAAAGCACAACATGTGAAATTATTAGACTAGTAAGAAAGAATGTCTTGAACTTACTGTTTTTGTATTTTTACTGGCTTTTTACCATTTAGCCTTCTGGAAGTGTATAGTAGAGGCTTGAATTGTCTGTTTGACAAGAGACACTGAACAGATTACATGAAATGAGCTAGTCAAGGTTTAATATTTGGAATTAATCTTGTGGTGAACAAACTATGTATTACAGCTATCTATGCTACTGCTAGTTGATGTATTTGGTTTTATTGTTTTAACAGGGATAATACCACACAAAGTGGCACTATGTCCCAGATACTTCAGACAGGTTTATATCAACCCTGGAGCAAAGCTAAACTGGGAGCTTTATAGCTAGATGATTCTTTTATATTGTTTCCTTTATTTATTGGAGATCCCACACTTGGCTACCTTAAGCAGTGTAGAACTACTTTGGGGTTGCTCTTACATTTATTTCATAATGTATATACATGCATGGTAAATTATCCTTGGTTTTCCAAGACTCGTGCGTGGCTATGACCCAATATCACCCAGTGATACCAAACACTGTCATGCACAACAGTACATATCTGTAACCTGAGGGAATATTTCTGCATTTTAGAAGCTGAAAGACATTTTGTTCAGATTCCTGTCTTGAAGCTTTCTGCTTCTATTTGCCATTGTCTTTGAAGGTCCCTCTACCATAAGAAACTCCCCATTGGATCCATATATTCCACATATAATTTGCTTGAAAATTTCAAGTACTAAGATACATAATATTTTTTTTGTAACACAGAATGTTGCAGCTTGTACCCTGTTTCTGCCATGATCACATTCTGCCAGTGAACACGTTCCGAAACTCTTTCTTTCTCTCTTTTAGAAATGGTTGGCTATTCTTCTTCATTTATAGAGATGTATTTGGTTTAGGGCCTATTACGTGAAACACTGTTTTCCTTTGTGCAGATCTTACCGCAAGTTATCGTTGATGGGGCATTCAAGTTACAGAACCCCAGAGGAAAAAAAAGAGAGCAAAATGCTGGGAAGACAGCTTCCATTAGAAGTCACCTCCTGCTTTGTCCCATATCTTGAACTTTAGGTCACACTTCAAAGCTTATGTCTTTCTGCAGCTTTTTTTGGAAAGATGTACAAAGCGTTGCAACCGATTCAGAAAAGAGTTGGGTATTTCTAGGTATTTCTTGGATTGTTCCCCTGTACTGGGCACTGGTGAGGCCGCACCTCGAGTCCTGTGTTCAGTTTTGGGCCCCTCACTGCAGGAAAGACATTGGGGTGCTGGAGCGTGTCCAGAGAAGGGCAACCGAGTTGGTGAGGGGCCTGGAGCACAAGTCTGATGAGGAGCGGCTGAGGGAGCTGGGGCTGTTTCGTCTGGAGAAGAGGAGGCTGAGGGGAGACCTGATCGCTCTCTACAACTACCTGAAGGGGGTTGTGGTGAGGTGGGTGCTGGTCTCTTCTGTCAGGTGGCTGGAGATAGGACGGGAGGAAATGGCCTCAAGCTGCGGCAAGGGAGATTTAGGTTGGATATTAGGAAAAATTTCTTTACTGAGAGGGTTGTCAGACATTGGAACAGGCTGCCCAGGGAAGTGGTTGAGTCACCATCCCTGGAGGTATTCAGAAAGCTCGTAGACGGGGTACTCCATAACATAGTTTAGTAACATGGTTTAGTGGGCATGGATGATGGTTGGACCTGATAATCTTGAAGGTCTTTTCCAACCTAAATGATTCTATGATTCTATGATTTGGCTGGTGGCTGAGTTTGCATCATCTTATGCCGGTGTGACTGAAACTCTAAAACGTTCCCCACTGAAGCCTAGCACATTCAGTTTCTGTAGGAAATTTGGCAACAAGAAGGCTTGATTCCACCGTTGATGGTTGGGGAGTGGAACCTTGCAAAGGGCTAGTAATTAATATACATTTATCAATGATGCAGTGGTAAATAAAAACATGGGTAAACTAACACTTCTGGTGTCCCAGGCTTGGCAGTAGTATGAAGAAATCTTTATCACTCCGCTTTCCTTGCAGCCCTCCCACTGACTGCACTGCTGGTGTTGACTCCCTGTAACCTCCCTGACCCCTTTTCAATGTAGGTTCTCACCTGCACTTTTCTGCAAATGGAAACATGGGACAAGTGTCCAGGGGCTAAGGAGGTACAGGAAGGAAATAGAAATCTGAAGAAGAGTTCTGGTATGTTTTCTTTCTTTTTCTTTCCCCCCTCCCCTCGCCCCGAGTCACGTAGTAAAATTTCCAGAAGACAGAAAAAGGGGACAGGTCAGATCAAAAACCCCAGTGTGGCTTGTGTGCTGGAAAAGGGCAAGGTAGTAACCCATTAGGCATGGATAGGTGCAGAGTGTGTGCTCAGATGAATAGAGACGTAGGTAGAAGCTCAAACCGTGTATCTCCTCCTCCTGTCGTGTTGATCTGTGAATATATTATCTAGCCCCTTGATTCAGTGACACTGAACAGAATAAAATGACAGTGCCAGTGTGCAGGGCACATTTTCTCCAATTTGCAGCTAATCATTTTGGTAATGTATGTGTTAAATAATCTCCGTAAATGCCTGAAAATACAGCTTAATGAATACCCACTCATATGCTTGAACATAAATGATTACAAAGATTCCATATTACTACAGGCAATTAACTTATACTTATTTAAGATTTACTTTTTCATGGCCAGCAGGGATACATCCCTCCTGGGTTGTGACCAGATGTTTAAACATGAAGACTGTAATTTTAGCTTTTATAGCAAGTATATGCCTCAGTGGTAATGGATTTGACTCTTTCCAGTAAGCATCTCAAATCCTGCAATTTGGTGGTCAGCTTAAGGAAGAAGAAATGCTCTGCAAATGAGTAAAAACCCGTCTGCATTTCATATCAGTGGATCCTCTGGAGCCAGCTGCATAACTAATGGAATCAGCTGCTGGCCCTTTCACCCACGGGGAGCACATTCTCTCTTAATAAAATAACTGCAATCCCACAGTCTGACGTAGTTTGGGAAGAAGTGAATTTTGGACTCACTGAAGCACAAGCCTTTCAAGCAGCATGTTTGGTTAGGAGTGAATGAATCCAGCGTTAGAGCTGGTAATGGAAAGGCAAGATGCCTAGAATCTATTTGCAGCTCTGTCATTGATTCCCAGCAGGAGCACAGATGCATTTAAGTGCTTGAAACTCATTCTTCTTTTTTCGGTATCCATCTCCAGCAAGCTCTGTTTAATAAACATTCGTTTCTGCAATGCCCCTGCCCCTAGTTTTATGTGCTTGTGAGTATAAGGCACTTAAAGATACAGTTCCCAGGGCTGCCTCTTCTTTCCCTGCCAAAACTTAATACCACTTAACAAACAACATATGATCTCAAATACTTACAACAAATCTGTTATCCAGATATAGCAGATATCCAGATTTTTTTTTTTTTTAATCCATGCAGAATTCTGCGTCATTCCTTGGACTTTTTCAAATATCAGTCTTACTCATTATTTCTGCAGTGACTAGATTGGAGTGGGACCATATTATGTCACAGCTTTTGAACCTCAAATGTTATATCACGATGACAGGTTTCACATGTTTTCATGGGAAAGGAAGGTCATGCATACTTGGCAGTTCAGAATCACTGTCAGATTAGACAGAAAAGAAAAGGCCCTACTAGCAAAGTAGGGCCTTGAAGACAGGACTCTAAAGTACATGCCTCAGCAAGAGGCCACCTGCTTGTCAAAGGTGGAGATTTTTTATTTCTTCACCCAGGATTTCCATTCTGCTAGTTTCCACCAAAATTCCTATTTTGACTTATAACTATGTTTTTTGGGGTGAAAAGAAAGTCTTGCATTCACCTTTATAATTTCTTAGGGCTTGGTTAGTTTAATTAATACTTGCCAAATCAAAGGGGTGTCTTCAAATGAAATGGTAAATTCAGTACCCTTTATGCCTCCCTTCTGGAAGCGAAGATTCGTTCCACTTCAAGCGCGTCTCTTCAGGGAACAATCTGAATAGACAATGGGGCAATCTCTGCAATATGGTCCCTGCAGCTGACAAGCACTGGGTTCCTTCGCACACCTGTATTGCCACATGTTGAAGATAATTACCCCCCCCTCCCCCCCACTGTTCCCAGTCCTGTCTCTATGTTTCCTGGCCAAGATGTAATATATAGCAAAGAACATACAATCGCAAATATTTATAGCTATAAGCTGGCAGAGGCTAAACCTATTGTTTTTAAATAGCTGTTTCAGCCTCTTCATATTGATACAAATCCCTAGTCTCTCTGAATGTGTCTAATATTGGGGCACATTATTCTAGTTCTTAGCTATTTACATGATAAATCACATTTTATTGAATTCATGTTTCATCAGGGTCATCCTGTAATTTAAAAGAGCAGCTGACAGAAATGCTTGAAAGGCTGAGGATACAGCATTTATGCTTCCTGCAAGAAAGAAAGAGACAGAAGTGATTTGGGGAGTCAGCAATCCTAGGAAAGCCATTTGGTTCCTGGCAGCACAAGCCCTGTGTTATCGCTGTGCTTTGCTTGGACCAGGCTACCTTGCTGAACAGATACTGAGCTCTGGCAGCTCAGCCTCCCATGCCGCAGACATAGACATGGAAATGTCATTTTGGAAATGATGGCAGTACATCAGTTGAAACCCATTTTCTTTTAACCCGCTAAAGGACATTTTTGCATGTTTTCAAGCAGCAAGCAGGTGTTTCACAATTTCCTAACCCGATGGTATACCTGGAAACATGCCATCTTAGCCAGCCTGTAATCATTCCTGCTCCATCTCAGCCAAAGCTCTCCTCCAGCGGTCCCAGTTCATGCCTAGGAATGGACAGGCTTGTTGGGCTGCACTTTTGTGCCCGCTTTTGTTCCGAGGGTGGGATGTATTGAGTGGTGGTAATGGGGACGTGTCTTGTTTTGACTCAAGTTTAAGCCGGCTCTGAAGTCCGTTCTGCTATCCTGTCAGGACAGTGCATTAGCATCTGTCAAACTCTTCTCAGCTTTTATTCAGCCACCCAGGGCCAAGAAGGGCTGATGGTGTTTCCCGCAGCTCTGGCCTCCCAACAACAGAGGTAAAACGTTGCGTACCCAGACATCCACCAAATCCCCACCACGGCTATCGGGAAACATCGATGCCGTAAGCAGTCAGGGTTGATGGGGCTGTCTTTGTGGTTGGACTCGATGATCTTAAAGGTCTTTTCCAACCTAAATGATTCTATGATTCTACGATTCTTTGCCAGGGACAGGCTGCCGGTATTGTAACCGCTTGCGGAGCGATCGCCGGTGATAACCACGGCATCTCGCAAGAGCCGACACCAGCCGAGTCCAGCCTTGCTTGTGCAGCAAACGTGCGGCTGCAGGCAGGGGTGATGCCAACGGTTGCCTTCTGGAGCATGGGGTAAGTGAAATCCTGAATGTGGGAAGCCCCTTGGCACCCACAAGGCAGCTTGGCTGGTGGGGGGGCTGCAGTGACACCCCCCCCCCCCCAGCCCCAGAGACTGCTCTTTCTGTGCTGTGTGGACTGGGATGACTGGAGCAAAATGTATCAGTAGCAAGTCTTATGCTCTCTCTTTCTGTCTCTCTTTTGAAGCAAATCACTGTCAGATTAACTGCTATAAAAGAAATAGCTATGTTAGAAATAAAAGGTGAGGTAGCTAGATAAATCATATTGTATCCTTTAAGGGGGTAATATCTTATGTTTATGGTACTTTTTCATAAGAGCAGAAAGCTCTTGTAAGTGAACAAAAATGGGAAGATACTTCAAGAGCCTGAAGTAAGCTCAGGTGGAATGAGCATTAGAAACAGCAAGTCATTCACGTCCGTGCTCAGCGGGGTGTGTTATCGGCTGTACATACAGCGAGCTAAGCTTCTCGGAGTTGTGAGCAAACCTAAACCCGCTGCCTCCTGGCCCGTATTTAGTCAGCTAGCCACGGAGGGTCACGCTTGCTCCTCCTTGCAAGGCTGAGAGCAGGGACAGTTGTTATTTGGACGAGACTCCTTTCCTCTCCTCTCGGCAGCATCTTCTCTCCCGCGCAGCCCCTGCGGAGGTGCGGTCCTGGCTGCCAGCCCCGGGGCTCTGCACGGCCCGGCTGGAGACGGGCCACGGCTTCTTTCTGCGAGAACCCTTCTCCTGCCGCGGGCTTTCAGCTGCCAGAAGCAGCAGGGTACTCTGCCGTGACCCTGCTGATGTAGCCTGTCTGTGCAGTTGGCAGGTAAAGCCGTAACTAGGGTTCAGGTAGTTAATTTACCTTAGAGAGCTGGCTTTTGGGTGCCCAGTCCTGCTCGGAAGTTTTTCTGATTGCGTAGGTCAAAGGCCGAGTGTTGTGTCCGCGTCGATCCATTGATCTACATGGGGTGTGATTTTAAGAGGAAGCATCCTCCCCTTCTCCATCTCCCAAATCTTCCTTTCTCCCTGAGGAAAACAAACAAGCCTAAAGACCGAATAGGCTCCAAAGGCTTTCTCAGCAGCTGCCGCAAGAAAGTTTCATTCAAAGAAATGTATAAGCCAAATGAGACCTGGGATAATTCAGAGTGGGAGAATAAAGCAAACCCAACCACAGATCAGGTCATGCTCCCCTCCACTTTTTATCTTGCCAGCTGAGGAAATGCACTTCAGGTCAGCTTTCATCTCCTTGGGATTGTTGTTCCCTCCTTATGGACAGCTGGGGATTTGGGCTATGAAAGAAAAGTTAGCAGCTTTGTGCTCTGTGCGTGGAAATGTCTACTTCTGACCTAGAATTTATCAAAGGAGCAAAGCAATAATGGCAGTGAAAGAGCTGTTGGAGTTTCTCTGCTCAGTAATGAGGAGATGGTCTCTGCAGTGACGTTGGATGCAACTGCTAAGGCCAATTAAAGTAGCTGAGAGGGGAAAAGCCGGACAATGGCACTTCTTTCCCTCCTCTGTAGCATTAACTATGCTACAGGTCACAAATATAACTGTTTACTAGAGACATTCCTAGGCATGTACAGACATAAAAGCTCAAGACAATATGTAAAACGAGGGAGCTGATCTCTCGAAATATTTTCTGTATTTAGCATCTTTCCTTACAGAGAGTAAGCCCTGCTCTTCACAGCACCTTACTGACCCCAGATATACTTGATTAAACATTAGTAAATTAACTCTGTTAGTTTTAGTTTACTTTTTTTGTTGTTTTCTTTTTCCTCTAGGGCAACTAGTAACCAGAACATAAAAGCATTAGATACATGTGAAAGCAATTTTGAAGCTGTTAAACTCATTTCAGCTGAGGACTGATATTTGTCTTGTGACTTAAGTCTTTGAATACCTTTGAATACGTGACTACCTGTGTTTTAAAGAACTACAGATATAAGAGACAAATGTTTTTTATGGGGCTGTGCCATATTCTGCTAGGGAGGGTTACTTTCTGCTGAGCCAAAACCCAGGCAAAGCAATTGAATATTGTGGATTCAGCTTGGTTGAAAGAAATGTTTTCTTTATGTGACATCGAATTAAGAAGCTGCTGAAACTAAAAATGAAATCAGTCTTTGGTGCGTAACAAAGGGTTGTGAACCTCAGCAGTAAGTGCTATCCCATTTGAAAATATTGTAATTTAGGATTCACATTATTTTTGTTAACCTATGGGGTTCTTGGAAGAGACTTGTCTGTGGGAGACTGTCCTGTACACCTACGTAAACCAGAACCATTTCAAACCCTTTTGGAAGCTTCTGACCATTAGGATGTTGAAATAGGTGGACTCAGGTCACATCCAGTCTTACTTTTACTCCTTTGGTAGAAAAATAAGGAAATAGAAACTGGCTTAAAGAGCTTACCCGAGTGAAGGAGCCTCACTGAAAGATACAGAGTGGGGAAAAAAAAGCAGGGATGAGGAGGAATGAGCAAGCAAAATCTGAAGCAGCCCATCACGAAAGCTAAAGCTGAGGCATCCAGACACAGCAGATCCTAACACAGAAGGTATCTGCATGCTAGGGCCAGCCTCAGTTGCACAAAGAGATGATACAGATGTTAAGCACATGTCTGAAAACCTTTAAATATGTGTTTTTTCACATCCTGAACTAAGCAATATGATCAGCCCATGACGACAATAGAACCAAACCAAAATCCAGTTGTAAACCTTCTTAAACTCAAAGGAAATTCATCTTTGCATTTAAGCATGCTATTATAAATTTAGAAGTAGTCAGCTGCTTATTCACACCATGAAAGTCATCAAACCATTGGCAGTGCTGGGATGTGCTTGAATATAAAAGATATTCTTCTTTATAAAGAAGAATACCTAAGATTGCTGAGCTACTTTTGAAATTATGGGTTAGTTTTATCTGGCATGCCAACTGCCCAGTAAAATTGAATAG
Organism: Astur gentilis; assembly: GCF_929443795.1. Taxonomy (NCBI): domain Eukaryota; kingdom Metazoa; phylum Chordata; class Aves; order Accipitriformes; family Accipitridae; genus Astur; species Astur gentilis. The sequence continues at coordinate 27,427,524 of NC_064894.1, forward strand.
TTGTGAGCTTGTGTGGTAGTTTCTTTCCATGAAATCATTAGCAATTAGACATGACATGTTTTGATCAGCTTATGCTATCTCTGATGTACATAAATTGGTTATCCCTTATCGTTGCTAGCGACAATATTCACAAATACAATTAATATTTGTAATGAATATTCAGCCCTTTTTTACAGGCAATCCAAATTTTGTCTCAGTGACTGTTTGTACCAATAGACTGGATAGGTAATGTGACTTGTGAAGAAATACTTCCTTTGCATGGTTCTAGATTTCCTTTGGCTGCAGTCTGATGGCTTTTATTTGATATTTTAAAACACAGGAGGAGTAATCAGTTTTCCCATGATTTTCCTGAAAATGTTTCTACTGGTTTCCTACATGATTTTGAATATCCTATTAAACTTTCTGTGGATCACGAGGTATCCTCTTAGACCATTTTTTTTTTTTTTTTTTTTAAAAAATCTAGAAAATGTGGCAATATATTTGGTGACATTTAGAAACTATTTCCTTCTCACGTCTGTTTCAATTTCCAATTGGGATGAAAACATACTTTGCTCTTTATAGGAGAGCAAAGCATAATGTCATTATGATGTTTTATTTGGAGTATCTTTCATTCCCTTGAATCCACTGAAATGTCTTGTTGCTTACTTAAACACTCAGGAGTGATGGCTTCATTGAACTATCCCATTCATCAGCAGCTCAATTCACGCCTACCGCTGCCTGGTGCTGATAATCTGTTGCCAAAATCTGTCAGACAAAAAGAAATTTTCTTGCCTCAGTGACGGATGGTTCTCCTGAACAAAGATCTTTCTGCCTAGAAAATACTGTCTCTTTCTTTGTCACAGACTTATATTAGGTAGGCACAGGACCATCAATACAGTGTTGTTCAGGTCCAGTGCCACGCTAATGTTGTTACGGGATTCTCGGGGCTGAGCTGGTTTGTCTCTGGCTCCCGTGCCCCATGGCCTGCCCTGTTCATCTGGGTGCACCAGAACATGAAGACGCCTCTAGCCTGTTCTTCTGTACCCCAGCCTGCTGGGAATCAACTCTGGGCAAAGTTTTTTCCTGTCTAGTGTTTCCATGTCCCATTTAATAACCTTTGAATCCTTTTGACCATTTTCAAGCACATAAGACACATGAAGAATGTTCTTAAAGACGTTAAGATCTTCGGCATTTTTCTGGAGGAAAAACCAAATTCATCGCTGCCACTGAAAGAATATCAGTGAAAGCTTAAGTCTTAAAGGACATCCTAAAATTTGCACAAATGGAGATGAAGATGCTTAAGCTTTCATTTGAGCTCACTTTGTATCAGGAAGGACTGTTTTCTTCTACAAATATTTTTTTAAACCAAGAAACCCTTCACCTCCAGAATCCCTCTAGGATTTTGACCTTTTAGGGGGAAAATGACAAAGTACATTTTCCCCTTTTATGGGGTATGTAAAACATTGCAGAGCGGTACCGTGCTAAAGCAGAGATGTCAACTCCTTTACCCTTGTAATGCGTTCAGCTAAGCAGAGCTTATTGCAGCCAGATTTTGTTGGAAAATGGGTTAACATTATGCAGTATTGTACACTGAAGCCATCAGATCCATGCAAATTCAGTAATCGTGTTATGTGAAGCATCCTGTTTGCCTGGGTAGCCAGAGGAAGTAAATGTATAAATTAAACCTTTATCCACATCCAAACATTGTTTTGAAATGATGCTGAGCAGTGTGAAACCTACCAACCAGCCTAAATAATGAACCATGAAACAAATGAAGAGGGTTTGCTGGAACTCTCTTAGATAAGTTCCGGTGTATTTTTCTGCTATGCTTCTATCTTTCCTTAAGGGTTACTTATTTTTCCTTTGTCCCTCCTATTTTAAGATTCTACGTTGATAAAGTAGTTGCTTCCAGCCACCCAGAATAAGAATGAAGCCATTCTTTTTATAAATATTTTTTCCTGGAACCACTTGCATGATGTTTTCTGTTTTCCCATTGTCCCACTGCAAGAGGATTGAATTATATCTCAATATTGGACTTGACTGTAGTAGATCAGGTTAGCTGAAATTCCCACCTTGATGGTGACATCTTCAGCTCTGTGATGCAATGGCTGAAGAATTGATGTGAAGCAGACTTGTCTATACTTGTCTATAATGCAGAAAGCTTGAAATCTGCTCTGCAAAAGGTTTTTCGGTATAGGATACTTCAAAAGTTAATATCTATCCTCATGTTTAGTCCTACCGATGCCAGTGGTGTAGCTGAAATGATAGTCTCTTTATAGATAAAGCATTACCGCTGTAGCTTCACTGATAGTGTGGAGGAGGAGGCTGGATGAGCTGAAATACATTGCTTAGCTCCAGAAGATTTGAGCCTCTTTCTGAACTGGGTGCTCCGGTGACACAGGTAGGACATCCACTTCATAGAGTCTGGTGGAACCTCTGGCACCCTTGTGTTTGGGCATGGCCACAAGCAAAGTTTCATTTTTCTGTCTAGAAAAGAAGAGAGTTGTTAAGCAGTACTTTAAATCACTACAGGATTTCTGCCTCCAAACACTTGATATCTGTGGGAGTTAATTCTGTTCAATTTTATTTTGATAAAATTTTGAGGGGAGTATTCAAAATAATATCTTTTGAATGAATTACACAGTCATTTCTTTCAGGCTAACAATACAGCTCATCTTTTTAATCATGCATTTTGTTCTAGTGTGTGAAAGTTAAAAGATGCAAGAATTACAGTCAGCTAGAAATGCAGCAGAAGGCTACCTAACTTCACATGCAGTTTTTAATAGGACCTGATTATCCATTAAGCCTCCTAAGGAAAGAAAGGATTTTCCCTTTCTGTAAAATATATAGAGGAACACAAAATAGTGATAAAAGGTCTTTTGTCTGCCTATTTTGAGTTCCCTCAAATCTGCGCTGCTTGTGTTGTTGCAATGCACCAAAACTAAAGTTCAGATTTTTCGTGCACAGACCGTTCCCTCACATTTCTGCTTTATTGGAAGGGAAGTGTAGCTTAATATTAGTTACTAGTAGATTAAGTACCAATAGAAGAAGTATAAAGTTTTAGTTTGTATACATCTGGACTACAGTACATGATGTAGGACTGACACTAGAAAGGACGTGGAAGAAACAAAGTCAAAAAAAGAGAAAGAGAGAAGCAGGTAAGACGTGGGAAGACTGAAGAAACAGAATTTATGTATTCTTTAAAAGAGAGATCTCCAGGGACACAAGAATTGTAAAGTACCTTCAAAGTAACACCCCTAAATGAAGTCACTATCTACAGTTCATTGAAGATAAACCAATGGAATTAAGGAAGGGATTTCAAAGCAGTCAATAATGAATAAAATCCTATTGCTGCATAGATTCCTAAAGGAATTAGTCAAAATCCAGAATTATCCAGAATCAGTTAAGTGCTCGGGGAAAGATTAATTCATGTAATTAATATTTAAATGTTATTTATTTACAACCCAATAGAAGCCCAGACTTCACTAGAAGAATTATTTTATATTAAATACTAATTGATTACTAACACATGGCAATTGAGAACTAATTACCATGCTGTTGGTATGTAGTCTTTTATTTCCCAATCTCAGCAGATGGATTTTTAATAATTTGTTATTAACTTATATAGATAAATGTGTTATTGAATAAAAATGAAATTGGTATTCGAGGACTATCACTTAATCATTTGCTTTCATTATTTCCAATAGGGTTCTTTTAGACCCCTGCCTGTTTTTTTCCCCTCCTTCTTCCCATCTTTATGCCTGAGGATAGTAATAACAATGAAATGAGAGTAGAAAGTCATAAGAATCATTTCATTCTTTGGCAGGTCGTAAAACCTTTTCTCCTTCCTAAACTGCACAGAATGTGCCTGTGATTAGATAACAAATTCAATAAAACAAAGCATATTGATTGCCAAAGGGAGGATTTTTTTTTTTTCCCAAACTAATGGTGCTAAGCACTGTAGGAGGCTGTTCAAAGTAAAGCTGCTTCTTCAGACAGCTGTCATCTGCAAGAGTGATCCGGATGTTGGGGATAACATAGCTATGGAAAAAAAATAGGATTTTATTATCGCAGATAGTGCCTGCAGAGCAATTCTGGTCGGATGCAACTGTTCCAGATGTTACTGTAAGTTAGGTATTTCTTACAATACGTGGATATTTGATCAGCTTCGCTGTTTTACAGCATTTTGCATCTGAGGATCTCAAAGCACTGTATCAGTGGCAAATATTTAAACTAAGCAGCTGGTCTGTGAATGCCATCTGATGCAAATCTAGGTAGAAAATGGCTGTCATGCTTTGTGAAATTTATCTTTCAAAACTCATTTGTGCTTATTTGCAGTAGAGTGTTAAAATTCTGCATCAAAGTAAAATTTTGAAAGAATTTAATAAGCAATAAAACATGCTATTCAAAAATGTGAACACTTTCCCCGTAAGGTAGAAATCATTAAGCTCTGTATATTGTAATATTAATGTTAATATTACAGAAGTTATAACATTTCCACTGTATCTAAACAAAACACTTCAGTGTTATCCACATTATTGAAACAAGCAAGCAGAAATGATTTGTTTTGACACTTCTCCCCCAAAATATAATCAAATTGGACACATCCTTGTGAAATGTTTTCATTCCCGAGTAACTGCAGTTTTTCTGACAGGCCACCAGCAGTATTTTACCCGGCTTAGAGCTGCTTTCTATTTTAACCGAGGCCCAAAGGACATACTTTCTAGATCACACAGGAGTTGGTGACTTGTCTGGCATTAAGCGCTAGAGCTCCTGGCTTTGCAAGGCTTGTTCTCATCATGAGGGAGGGAATTCGGGGATGTTCATCCCCGATAGCCGCATTAGCCCGGCACACGCTGCGAATACGAGAAGCGTCTCAGCACTCAGCGTTGTTCAAAAGGTGATGATATGCCTGGCCACAGTCTTTTAAAAACCGGGACTAAGTTTGAGGTGCCATAAACTTGCTCCTGATTACTCTGTTCAGGTAACGGCTTGGCATCTGGAAATTTGGGAAACAGCATGCTATTTCATAACAGACTATCCCGTCCAAGCATTTTTGTTTGGAACTTGAAGAAATGTGTTTCCCGATGTTCTTGCTCCTTTAGGAAGTATTTCTTTGATCATTGCTATTTTGCCTTATTAGGGAAAAGGAAACTAGCCCACCACAGCACGGTGTCTGGTAAATCCTCCCTCCTTATGAATGAAACAACAGGTCTAGTTAAATGATTTTTGCACACACTTAGGAGATTTCTATGGAGATTCCAATTCTCAAATGTGACGCATCCCAGTGTGAGAATCCAAAGATTGGTCCCACTTTAAAGATCTTCTAGCCCGTGGTTTTGTTGCAATTAGGGTTGATGCTGGTATTGATTTAAAATAGTTGCTAAAATAATAGCTGTTCAGTCATCTATATTCAGCCAGCTTGATACGGCCATCCAGTTCTCAGTATAAACACTAAAAAATCACAGTCAAATAACTCTCACAATCTATTGTCACCATCTCAGAATCTTGTGGATGTTACATGGTGGTTCTCAAGTTCTCATGGTCACGTGAAAGCTCTATATTTTTGTAGGCTGGAGCACTACTCGGTACAACAGGGAAACAAGGTTTCACAAGCCTCTTAGAAATTGGTCAAGGGCCAACAGGAAGATGGTCATGTACTAATTTGCACAACAACTGGAAGCTGGTAAACACTTTTCTTAGATGACATTAAAGGAATGAGAAAGAAATACGACTTGATGTAACAGGGAGGGCAGGTTCACAGAATACTTTGCCAGCACCTTGCCGTGTAACAGTTAAGCAAAGATGTCCGTGTCTCTTTTTAACCTCAGAACTGTCCATGTGCACATAATTGCTTTGTGTCAAGGTTAATGAGAGCAAATCACATTTAAGCTTTGCATTCAGACAATAAATCTGTCAGAATCCAAGAAGTTTCAGGTTGCCCGAGTCTACCAGTGAAACGTAAGTGATGGAGAGGGTTTTTTCAGAGTCACTAATCAAATTAGTCTTTCTACCTTGTCATAAACTGAGGAACCTCGAAATTAAACCCTCCCTCTAACAAAAGCTATGGTTTGACTAAAGCAGCTAGTTTGATTATAAGTACAAAATGGGATAAATAGCTCTCATTCAGGCTAGACAGAACTGCTGGAAAAACATCAAAACTTGATCTGCATATGACAGAAAATTTAAGAAAATCCCATGTGTGTTGTCGTAATAGCTAGATGCACTCAAGCTGTGACCTTGTGATCTACTGAAATGGGCATAAATTGATGCTGCTTTTGAAAGAGATGATCTTGTATTCCCATTTCTCATTCCCATCCTCATGCTGTCTCCTTGTGCCTCCACGAGCATTAATGTCATCTGGTGGTAACCTGCTTGGGCAACTGAGTCAGGTTAAAAGCAATGTAGAAAAAGAAAAGTTAGTTTTCAGCTGATTGGGGTCCATAGTTCTGTTCACCATAGGGTCTATAAAGGGTTGGTTTCTGTGCGAGAGAGGTGATTGGAGAAGAGAAATAAATTTTATAAATATGAAGAAAAAGAAATTGTATTTTTCCTTTCTTTCCTCATTGTTGTCATAAAATTGTGTCCTTATGTTCATTACAGGTACCTCTCCGGGTTTGCTTGGTTCATGCAGGAGGTCCAGGACAGTCCTTATTAGTTAATTATTTTTGTATTAGGGCTTGTCCTGGTTTCAGCTGGGATAGAGTTAACTGTCTTCCTAGTAGCTGGTACAGTGCTATGTCTTGAGTTCAGTATGCGAAGAATGTTGATAACACTGATGTTTGCAGTTGTTGCTCAGTAGCGTTTAGACTATAGTCAAGGAAGTTTCAGCTTCTCATGCCCAGCCAGCGAGAAAGGTGGAGGGGCACAAGGAGTTGGCACAGGACACAACCAGGGCACCTGACCCCAACTGGCCAACGGTGTATTCCATACCATGGGACGTCCCATCTAGTTTAGGAACTGGGAAGTGGGGGGGGGCAGGGAATCGCCGCTTGGGGACTGGCGGGGTGTCGGTCGGCGGGTGGTGAGCAATTGCCCTGCGCATCATTTGTACATTCCAATCCTTTTATTACTGCTGTTGTCATTTTGTTAGTGTTACCATTATCATTATTAGTTTCTTCTTTTCTGTTCTATTAAACCGTTCTTATCTCAACCCAGGAGTTTTACTTCTTTTTCCCGATTTTCTCCCCCATCCCACTGGGTGGAGGGGAGTGAGTGAGCGGCTGCGTGGTGCTTAGTTGCTGGCTGGGGTTAAACCACGACAGGCTTGACAGACATTTCAGTCCAGGTTACAAGTGTTGGCTGTCTTACAGTTCTCGATGATCCATCTGGGGGACATACAAATGTTTTGCATGCTTATCTTCAGAAATATGCTTCTGAACCCCGTGGTGTCGAAGAACACCATGTGTCAGAGCTGTTGGGTTTGCCCCACTTGCAGCTTCCTCTGCAAAGTCCAGCTCAGCTTTCAGAGAACAGGTCAGGACTGTGAAAGCAAACTTTTCCTAAGGAAGGAAAGGGTATTGTTTAGCCTCCTATGTTAGTCCTCATGGAAACCTTTTTTTTTTTTAATAAAACAAGAAAAGTATTAATGATCTTTCCTGGCTGGGAGGGGTTTTGTATGAACGCAAAAATGAGGGAGTGTAACGGGTCCTCTGCCAAGCTCCCAGTCACCGCTAACACAGTGCTAGGGTTTGAAGGGACACTGAGGCATTTCTTAGGAAGAAACTCATAATTTATTAAATTTATGGAGTGTCACTACATATGATACCTGGCTACTACCTAGAAATTACATTGTCACTTTAGTCTCTTTGGGGACTTTTGACACTAAGCAAAGTGATAAAAATTGCAAAATACACCCACCAACCTCAGAGCAATTTTTTTACTAACATTTCATTTTTCATATTTTCAGTCTTTGCAGTGTCAGGGTTATTCTTTCCACCTGATGCTTCCTTCAGCAGATATAGCAGCTATATAGGTCATCTTCTCATGGACCTGTCAACAGTGACAAGCAGTGTGCCTCTGCTGAAAGTTTGTCTTCTGGCTCTCCTGTTAAAGTGTCATGAGTGTGCTTACCTGTTCCTTCGAGATGTCCTACTTCTGTGCAAAACTGAATTTTGTTACTTGCGTTGTCCAGTGTATCAGTAAACATTTGTCTCAAATTGACAACAGCAATGAAATATTTTCTTCCTTAAAACAGAAGCTTTGGATTATATCAGTAGTTGGTTACTAATGGCAGAACCTCTTTTTCTTATGCACCTTCCCAGTGTTGACTCAGTCCACCATTATTTAGCTTTTGTCTTTTTGGAGTGGTATGACTATATGCTCCTCATAAAGAAAGTTTAATTGCCACTTTGTGCTTCAGGACTCTTGTAGTTACCAGTGATTAAGAATGCTGGCAATCTTGCATTTTTAATCCATGGTAGCCACACAAGCTAAAACTCTGAGTTACTTCAGGGATTCAGAATTTAAATAATTTTCTATTAGTTTTAGTGTGGCTATTATGATTATGGTTATGGCTTTAATCAACATTTGCCTTTGTCAAAAAGTTCTGTTTTCCTGGTAGGGTGATTTTGAAGCATGCTCTTGGGGATACTGTATGGAGATACATGAATGAACCTATGACAGCAGACTTATTTCATTCACGTCCTTACTTGCGTTTCGCTTATCCCTAAGTTATTGAAGCATCTCTATCGTTGAAGCTTTTTTTTTTTTTAAGAAAGGTGGAGAAAAAAGGCCCATGACCTTGAAAACTCCAAGTGTTGTCACAAGTATGAAGAAGTGGTTGCTGTTTCTCTGCTGTGCTCTGTTGAACCAGTACAAACAACCTTAGATGTTTCTTCCACAGAGAATCATGCCCGTGTGCTTTCCCATGGAAATAGAAGATAGAAACGCATTGCTAAGTTTCAGCCACTGTGTGAAAATGGCTAGTACTGCATCATTGTAACAAGACAACGTGAAAGGAAGGTAAGTCTGGGGAGCGTATCACAGGAATAACTTGGAACATTAGATGTGATTGCTGAAACACATGTTCTCTGCCTTTGGAAGGAGACAGTTTAAATAGTGTCCTGCAAATTCAGCAAACAAGGGTCTGAGTATATGCATCTTTAACTGTTTTTAACCAAACCCTTACCTTGACTTCAAAGAGGCAGGCATGGTCTTATGAAGGTGACGGAGAAGAAAGCAAAAAGGCCAGCAAAATTTTCTGAGCTAGTCAGTTAATACCTGTTGAGGTACCTTTGTGAAGATTGCCAGACATCTCTGTATGGCTCATAATGTAGGATGTAGATGAGCTATTTTCTGCATGGATATTCTTATTCAGGGGTTCTGAGGTGAAAAGAGATTTTTTTCTTTCACTTATTGTCATTAGTGTGGCCTGATACTGCAAGGCTTTAATTCATGTGGAGGTTTCAATTTAAATTGTTTTGTGAAAAAGGTTAGTAACAAGGGATTTTTGATTTTAAGAAAGTAAAAACCAGATGAACTAAAAGCTTAGATGGTGAATATAAAGGAGAAGGTGATACACTTTTGATAAAAAAAGCGTGTGATTTTTTGATAATTACATTGCAGGCAAATAAATGCTTCTTATATATTGATTTGTTCAGTGTGTTTTGACTAGCTAGAGAGAGGAAATGCTAAGGTGTTCTGAAACAATTAGGTCTTGAGTAAAAAGAGACCCAGAGATCAATAGTGAAGTGCTCTAAAATGAAAAAAACCAAGGTCCTGTGGAGAAGGACTTGGGGGTACTGGTGGATGAAAAGCTGGACATGACCCAGCAACGTGCGCTCACAGCCCAGGAAGCCAACCGTGTCCTGGGCTGCGTCCAGAGCAGTGTGACCAGCAGGTCGAGGGAGGGGATTCTGCCCCTCTGCTCCGCTCGGGTGAGACCCCCCCTGCAGTGCTGCCTTCAGTGCGGGGGGGGCAACATTAGAAGGACACGGACCTGTTGGAGCAAGTCCAGAGGAGGGACGCTAAGGTGATCAGGGGGCTGGAGCACCTCTCCTGTGAGGACAGGTTGAGAGAGTTGGGGTTGTTCAGCCTGGAGAAGAGAAGGCTCCGGGGAGACCTTATTGCAGCCTTCCAGTACTGAAAGGGAGCTTATAATAACGATGGGGACAAGGTTTTTAGCAGGGCCTGTTGCAACAGGACAAGGAGTAATGGTTTGAAACGAAAAGAGGGTAGATTCAGACTAGATATAAGGAAGAAATGTTTTACACTGAGGGTGGTGAAACACTGGCCCAGGTTGCCCAGAGAGGTGGTAGATGCCCCATCCCTGGAAACACTCAAGGTCAGGTTGGACGGGGCTCTGAGCAACCTGATCGAGTTGAAGATGTCCCTGCTCATGGCAGGGGTTTGGACTAGATGACCTTTAAAGGTCCCTTCCAACCCAAATAATTCTATGATTCTATGATTCCATGAAAACCCACTAAATACCCCTCTTGCTGTTTTCGGTTGGTTGGTGCTTATGCTATATAGCTCGTGAGAGTTGCTCTTTACCCTGCAGTCTGTTACATACATGTGATTTATCCAGTTGTGAATGTCACAGTTAGTTGCAGAAATTGTTGGAATACGTCTGCAACATCCAACCCTTTTGTGGGGACAAGGAAATGCAGGAGAGAAACTGGTGGCATTGCCGAGGTCACTGTCCTGCCAGCAGGTGTTGGCGTTCCTCAAGGGCCCTTCTTGCTTCATGTTACCCTTGTGTTTTCATAAAAACCGGCTTGTGCTATGCTAACACTTTCCCGGCTGCCATCTAGCATAAATGGAGAATTTTGTACTCTCAGAGAAAGAGAAATGTATGCACATTTTCCCTGCTGCAGAAAGGACAGGTTATGCTTGTGGGCACCAAGTAAATGGAGCTTTTTATTTACATAAGAGCGAAGGTTAAGTATTTATGTGGTGGGTACTAGTTAGGCCCTATTCACCATTCTGCTACAGATAATTGTATGCAATAAAGAGCTAGTCCCAGCATCTGTGTTTGTGGGGAGTAGAAGCACGCTGCCTCTATTATGTGGCTGTTATAATTCACAGATGTTTGCTGGTGGCTAGTACTAAAAAGACAGTGACTCTACATAACAAGATGGCACAGAAAAATATTCACACTGAAATTCCCTCTGTCTGGAGAGTTCAGTCCTGCAACAGGTGTAAAAAAAACCAAACCAGCCTGCACAGTCTCACTGCTCAGCCTTCTGTCCTCAGTGGATGCAAACAAAGTCCATGCCCAAGCCAAAGTGTGCAGGAATATTGTCAATCTGCCTTCCATTACACCCTGCTGAACCTGGAGCAAGTTTAATAGTGCGGTATACAGAAACACAAAATTAAAATCAGCAGGGATATATCCACAGAAGAGTAGGGAGACACCATTGAAAATCCTGTGGCAACAGTAGAGCTGTATTAAAGCATATGCAACCATCTCTCAGAACCTTCATCTTCTGAAGTTTAAGAATTCCATCTATGGATTCATATGCAAAATTAAGAGCACGAGATAGAAATCATCCCTCCAATCATAATGGAATATTTCATCATGAATAAAGAGGACCCTCACAATCAATCTCCCATTGTATTCAGTGAGCTTTATGAGATAGCACAGTTAGTAAAAGAATAATGCTTCAAAAGTATGAGGAATCCCTGGTACTTGCTTGATAGATAAGGACTATTAATTTGTGGCTCATTTTATATGCTGTTTTTATTGCAACAGCAACATCAAGACCTACAGAACATTGCAAATTTTACAAAGTTAAGATTTGTCTAAAGTTGTTCCTGAAATTGTAGCTGCATAATTCAGATGTTGGTATATTTGGTTTTTATTACAGGCTTTTTATTACAAGATAAACCTGAAATGGGATTCTCAGGTGCATCGTAAAATGAAATACTGTTAGCCCGGAACTCTTTTCAGTAATTTGTAATACTGGGGTTCCCTTTCACTTGGTTGTAGTCACACTCAAAGATTTGGCTCTTAATACTCAACGTGCCTGTAAAATTCTACTTACAATCATAGAATCATAGGAAAAAAATTGAAAATAATTGAAATCATAGAATAATAGATTGTAAGGGATGTTGGGCTGTCATCTAGTCCAAACTCCTGCTCAAAGCAAGGCTAATTTCAAAGTTCAGATAAGGTTGTTCAGGGCTTTGTTCATCTCAGTTTTGAAAATCTCCAGGGATGGAAATCTATTCCAGGGCTTAACCATGCTCCTTGAAGAGAAAGGTTTCCTCACAGCAAGACTGAGTTTACCTTGCTGTAACTTGTGTCCTTTTGCTGTGCACCTCTGAGATGAGTCTGGCTTCATCTTCTCTACAGTTTCCCTCTACGTTGTAGAAAATAGCAATTAGACTTTCCCTTAGTTTTCTCTTGGTCAGCCTCCCCTCATACATTGTGGTCTCTGTCCCTTAAGCACTTTAGTGTCCTCAGCTTGATTTTCTCCTACTCGTGAGTCATAGGTCTTGGCAGTCCATAAAAATGCCGGTCTTGAAGACTGACTACTTGTAAAAAACATCTCTTCTGATGGCAAAGTCAGCTTCTTTTAAGTGACTTCTCTTTCTGCTTTTGTCCTCTGACTGCATCTGATGTTACGTATGAGACATCTTCCTCCTCTGCTCTATTATTGCATGAGGAGTTGAACACAGGGAAACTAAGAGCTGTAATGTACAGCACACTGGAGAGAAACAGAGGAAAATGACATTTTTGCACTGATAGAAACTTGAAATACTTGTGAACAACTTTGTTCTTTCTTTAGAGTACCTAAAGATTGTATCATTGCTATGTAAATATTGGACTAGTTCTCATATTCTTTACTAAATTGAACAATCCCATCTCAGTTGCATGCCTTTGCTTCTTCTACTGTTTGTTTGGACAGCCACGGCAGACAGACTTACAGTGCTCCAAGGATGTTTGGGTACTTCTGTCTAAGTGTATGAAGTAGATACTTTCACTCTTTCTCCACAAAGAGAACCTCATATGGGATTTTCATTACATGGGATTTACATTTTATTCATTTTTATCCAGAAAGTCTTTCTAGAACTATTCAGATCCTTTCTTTTTTGTGCCTTTTTCTCCCCAAATGTTTTCCTTCTGTTTCTGTTGTGGGTTTTTTCCCCCCAAGTAAGTACGTTTAACCTTTAATTGCCTTTCTGGCAGGGCAGATCATGTACTTTATTCCAGTAGCAAGCAAAGGCCAGCGCCAGTGCCAATGTACTATAGTGTCCATCTGTCACATCACTGGACCTAATATGCCAGCAATGCTGTTTGCTGGGATGGAATGCTGACAACCTTCCTCTTGGCCACCTGTTAACCCTCTGCAGTCCCCAGACTGGAGGTACGTCCTTCCCGCGGCACAAGATTTTCCTACCCACTAACGTGGCTGCCAAGGCTGAATTCCTGCTGGTTCCTGTAAAATTAATCCAGCCAAGAGTTCATCTCCTCAGGAAAAGAAGGTCACTGTGGACAGGTTATCAGTCTGTTAGTTGTCCTCGGGAATCTCAAAGAAACGGGCATTGCAGGCTGGGAGCTACAGTCCCATGGCATTGTAAATGTGTCCTGTCCTTCAGTGAGGTATGTGGAATACAGCCCAAAAGGCAGAAATAAAAATGGTTTAAACTGTTTCCTGGTTTTAAGAATGCTTGCCTGGATCTAGCTGAGGCATCTTTACTTGAGAAGTCTGATTAATTTCTCACATGACAAAGAGTGGAAAATAATCCTTTTTCACGTTTCTGTCAAATTTTTCCAAGGTGATGCAAAAGGAAAGACTTTTAGCTCCTGTTGCAAGTAACAGTGAGGCTGTTTGCTTCATCAGCTCTTCTTCTTAACCAATGATTTTCCAAGCAATGAGTCTTCCTTTAACCTTTATTTTAGGCTACAGGAAATTATTTGAATGTAAATTATGATGACGATCTTTCAGCTCTCTTTTTATGGTCTTCTGAGAATTCCTTCATCATTAAGATGAAGATGACCTCAGATTCTTCCTTATCTGTGTTAAGCCTTGGCCTTCCAGTGACTGCTTTTTCTTAAGGGAGAGCAACGTCTTGAAGAGCTTTCATGCCTATAATAGATACATTTCTCACTGTTGTTATTATGTATTTTGTCATATCCCATTTATTATTTTGTTTTCACTTATTCAGTTCACACACTCCCCTATAGGGATAAGGTTACAATTGTAAACTTTCAGGTCTATCAATTAATTTTCTATTTTCTGATTTTTTTTCTCTTTGTACTAATGCCTATAAGACTGTGAACGCGTGGCTTTGTGCGTTCTGTGTTTTGAGCTGAGTATTGTTGAACGATGCAAGACCTATCCATCTGTGGAGGTATTACTCTTCTCAGTTGCAACACCAGCCGTGGAGTCTTTAAAGAAATCTGTTTGGCTAAATGCGCTCTTGTCATCATACCCATGTTGTGCATGCTCTGCAGATATTTGCATGATGATGTAAAGTAACACTGTTCTTTCTTCCGTTTCTTCCGAGTCAAGTGCCTCCTTTTCTAGTATTTTGGTTTCTCTGAGATGTGCATATAGTTTGTCCATAGTCCACACTCTGTATGCTCTAGTCAGGAGCATGTCATTTCTTCTGAGTGGCACACTCTTTTAGCTGTCTCCTGGGTTAACTCTGGGTTGGTTTTTTGACCCACTTATAGTTGTAATTTAGCTCTTGTTATGGACTTATTTGCCACAAACAATACCACAGTTTGATGTTCAGTCTTCTCTTACTCATGGGGATACACTTTTTCTTCTTTTTTTAAAAAAAAAAGTACTTTCATTTTTATGGGGAGCCCTGGGCTCAACAAATGGCTGTATTTGACTGACGTAGATTGGTAAAAGTTCAAATTACCATAGGATGAGATAATGATGTCAAGAAAAAAGAAAAAAAAAAAAAAGGATTAAATGGTTATTCATATAAAGTAAATAAAACAGACCTCAGTGCCACCCTCCTGCTACACTGTGAAATGCTGAGCAGCACCACTTTTCTTGCAGATGTTCTCTGATATTTCAGCTAGATGTTTTGACAAGGTCTAGACGAATTCCATTTGTCTATGTATTGCAGAACACTCAGTTCTGTATCTGCAGTCAGTGCTGGCTGGAGGAGGTCAAGCAGAGCAGGGAGCACTGGCTTTCCAGGGAGTTTCTGTTGAATAGTTGACACAGAGAACTAAAATTAGCCTGTAAAATCTACCTATTCTGATTGTGATTCCGGTATCCCACCCAGCTCTGATACGGTTCTTAGAAATCTTGTTTGGTTTTAGAGGGTGAAAAAAGGACCTAGAACAGCATGGGACATCCAAATCGCAAAACTCTGAGAGATTTCGAGGTATGCGTTTTTAGGAGGGAGAGTTTTCTGTCCATTCGTTGATGTCACTAATGATGTTAGTCCAACTTTTCTCACTTGTACAAAGCTGTCATTACACAAATCTGACAGTATGAAGGGTGCAGTTTCTTAGCAAACAAATGCTTTTCAAAACCCTCTGTGAGTTTGATAAATGTTTTATTTGCATGGCAAGGTGTGAGAGAGGCAGGAGCTGACACATCAACATGTAAAGAAAACATTTGTTAGACATCTCCAGAGATTCTGGGTAGTAATGTTCAGCGGAGGAGCGGCGTGGGAGCAGGTAAGCCAAGTTATCAGCATTATTAGCACCATAATCCAAACTGGACTGATGATGTTGCTGTTTATATAACTCTAAATGATTTTATATTTGTGTATGAGAGCCTTAATTTTTTTTAATGAGCTTTCATGTGTTTGAAACTTGTATTTGTTTTTCCACCTGACACTCTGCTATACTGTTACAAATTAGATTAGTGGTACAGGGGGGTAGCTTATTCTTCTTCCCACATGCATTTTGTGCTTGCAAGGTATTACTGGAAAGAAAATTTTCTGAAGGGGCTTGGGAGGTGCCTGACAGAGCAGCTTTCAGTGGAACAGAATGGTGTGTTTACAGGCTGTAATCAGAAACTGGTAATTTTTGAACTATGCAGGATACAGCAGAAAATAGAAAACACACATATACAATTACTGCTATGTTTAATTTTCCTTCTTAAGTTTTCTTGTACAGAGTTATTGACAGTAGTTGTGTTTTGCGAAGTTGCCCGGTCCTGTTTCAAATAACATTTCTTAAAATCTGTGATGTCTGTCTGTCTACACACATGCAGATATAGACAGTCTAAGTCCTTTGTCACTCTCCACTTTAATGAATAGATGAATATGTCAAGCTGGAAAAGATGTATGCGGTGTTAACCATAGACACTTGGAATACATTGCATTTCTTAAGTGGAGTGCAAAGCTCCAAGTACCTGTATTTTACACAACATGACACAAGCTTTTATGAACAGATCCATCTGGGACGGAGTAGGACCAAAAGAATTTCCTGTAAACTCTGAATTTGCCTCTCTACCAGGGCATACAAGAAGATTTGAACTTATACCCTTACACTGCCTTTGAAAGATCTAGTATTCTGTGAGGGCTATTCCTCTTCCTCTGGGCAAGAACCCTTAAATGAAGTGAGTTGCTGCTATAAGCATTGCAATGTGGGCAGAGCCACAAAGGTCCTCTGGCTAATTTCTGTGAGGAAGTGTATTTTGGGCAACCTCTGTTTTGGGCTGGGTATAGCAAACTGTTCCATATGCTAAAGGTTTATCTTGTGTGAGTCTGATCCGTCAGGCGTAGGTACTGAGGAAACAGAGCCTGCGCCTACATCGGATTTCCATACGGCGTTGATCCGTGGAAGGTCTGGCCCAAGGTACGGGAAGGCTGCTCCAGCCGGGCAGGACAACGGGGCATCAGCGAGGGCTGTGAAGCCCACTTTTGGCCTGTCTCTCCACGTTTGTAGGGAAGGGGTAGGGGTGGGTGGGAGGGCAGCTTTGTCCTGCCACCCCTTGCATCCCCTGCCTGAAGGGAGGTAGTGGACGGTTACGCACTTTACGGCAGCAGGGAAAAGCAGAAGGGAGGGCATTAGGGATGGTAACTGTTTTGCAACTGGTAATTTGAAAAATTGACTCCTGGGATCCTTCCAGATTTCCTTAGTGTGGTTTGCCTAGTTTTAATTGAAGGTATACATACAGAGGGTTAGATTTAAGTAATAAGGGCTTGTGTCAGGTTTTGATGTTCCTGTTTCCAGGGTGGAGTGGGTAATTAAAATAAACCCCCTACTTACCTCTCATTTACATAAAATCCTACAAGGTATCTCAGGCCAGTTCCTGTTCTACACAAGTAATTCTTTCTATGCTGCATTTTATCTGCAAATGGAAACTGATGAAAGTTCTTATGTCTTTGGCATACCATCACATCCATCAGACGAGGTGCCATTTCAGTGGCAGTTCCAGAGACATACGAATTTCGTACCAAAAGTTTACCTGACTTCAGCCTGCTTGAGGTGGTTTTGGTAGAAAGACCAGAAAAATCTGGTTACTACTGTTGTGAAAAAACATCTTTGGGGCAAGCTGCATAACTGTGAATTTAGTCAGTTTATTACATATTCTTGTACCTATACACAGATCAAGAGACTGACCAAATGAATGTGATCTAGTTTGTTCTAAGGGATGCAGTTGCAAGAATGCTTTTTAAAAAAACCTGATGAGAAATATTCATAAATGCATACTACTTTGTCATACCCTCTCCGTCTTTGAAACGGCTGTGGTGCTATGATACTGCTGTCTGAGAAGATATGTTTCACATTCTTGGCTGTGATAACAATCAAGATCTTAGCACCAGTCTGAGATTATGATTAACCAACCCCCATTTGTGTCCTTCTGTTATTTGCATTACAATGCTGTCTGTGATTATTTAATCATGTGCTGTATTATCCACATAAATCCTTGTCTTGTGGGAGTATAGTACAGACCTTTTTTGGAGATGAACCAAAGGTTTAAATGGTTAAAAATCTTGATGGCCCTAGCTCCTACCTGATTTGTTGCAGATGCTAAAAAGGAGCGGATAAGTACAGCAGTGAATATAGCTTTGGCAATACTGTTTTTTCCCCTATTTCTTCTGAAGGTAAAGGGAAAAGTTTTGAAAAAGCTGATCATTATTATTGCAGTTTGGCAAAAAAGCAAAAAAAAAACCTAAAAAAAGGTATTTCATATCAGCATACCAAATAGATTTAAGTTTTTTTCTTCCCCATATAGGAGAATTTCAAAAGCTGGCAGCTATTTTAAATCAAGGGTCGAAGTGCTTATACCTGAAAGCCTCTTTTCTTTCATCTGATGCTGTATACATTATTATTCTGTGAAGGTGTATTCTGTTTAATCTCCTCTTATGCTCCTCTCTCCTAATCTCTTCTTACTCTCTTCATTCTAAAACTGCATTTTATGCCAAAGTTTCTATTCACTAAAGAAAGACCCCAGACCCTGGAAGGGAACAGTGCAAAGAGAAAGGATATTTTTTTGTGGACAAAACAGTAGACTGTCAAGGATTCCGTTCCTGTTGATTCCACATTATTTCTGTCTAATGGTAGGCCTGTTACCCAAAGTTCTCATACATGGTTGCTAATACTAAGCTCTTCATTTTTTGGTTACCCAGCTCTCCGCACCTGCTATCTGACTTCCAAAAGTGCTGACCAGCTGCCTCCGTTGTCAGTGGGAACTCTCCCCTACATGTACAAAGTTGTCTAAAATTCTAATTACTTCATTAAGTCAGTGTCAAGTCTTCTCAAACTGAGTATCCTGAGTTAATGGCATTTTTGAGACATTCAGTTTTAAACTCTGAATCTCAGTACAAAACAAAATGAGCATATGTACCCTGTTCTATAGGAAGAGAAATATATTTTACAGGAATGCTGTGGAAATGAATAAAGAACTGACATCCAGATCCTCAAAAATCTGCATCTAAATCATAAGACCTCAAAATGTTTCCCTGCTTCAGGTCTGGCTCAAAGTCTAGACCAACTCTACTGCTTCCATGAACCTTTAGTGAGAAGGAAAAACAGGCATCTGGCCTGGAAGAAAATATCTTGTGCCCATCTTGAACAAATGCTCAGTTTGGTTAATTAGAAGGCCAGTACAGTGAGTCACAGGACACAGTTTAGTCTTAGCCAGAAGGAAATAAGCATTTGACTCCCGTGATGGGCTTTGCAACCTTATACTGGACTCCTAGAAGTAGGTACGAATGCAAGCATTACTTTCTGGAAAGTTAGTGTGCTGGAAAGGTTTATCATTGTGCAAATGAGTGAGAACTCCTTTAAGCACATCTGGGAGGACTCTTGAGGACTTAAACCAGCATAGTGATCTCAGGGGTTGGGGACCCAAAGGGACTGAGATGTGTGAGGGGTGTTCCCCCTCCTGCTCTGCCAGGATGGAGGAGCCTCCATCGCGGAGCGTCCAAGGCTTATGGAGCTGGCTGGTGGCATCAAGACTGCTCATCAAACCTCACTGTGTCAGTCAGGGTGTTTGCTGACCACTTATGTGACTTGAGTGCCTACATGCTACATTAGTGGGAGGATTTATTTCAACAACTATAGGTGACAAAGTGCTGAAGTCATTGTGGGACATAGTGGTGTAGCCTTTCTTGTTATTCTGTGTGTGAGGCACTTTTAGTGTGAGGTGTAGCTGGCCCCTTTTTGATGCTTACCTTGGGGTGTGGTATGTTGACCCAAGGAATGGCAAATACATAATACTATCTTACCTTGTTTTAGGATTCAGATCTAAGATTACTTGCTCATTAGACCATTAGAGAGAAGCCCAGAAAGAAATCACTACTTTTCTGTATTTGCATGGTGGACAGTAAGCAGTGAATAGAGCTGTAAGATAAATAAGTGAGGAGAAAGAGAGAAACTGGGCTGGTACTTATTTAATGAGAGCCCTCCTTCTTTTCTCTTTCCTTTCTTTATGTAGTTAATCCTAGTTGTAGCAAGATAAAGTGGGTTGGATGCCTGTAATTACTAATATCTGTATTTTTCTCTTTGAGATGTTCAACTATGTGTCATTTGTTCTTTGTTGTCTCTTGTCAAGGACAATATTGATTTGAATAAGTGTGTAGAGATATAATTTCTGACATTTTATGGACATCAAGTCAAAATGTAAAGTATTACCTCAGGGAGTTATTGTTAAATTCAACACGGATAGAAATTTCAGATTTTCGTCAATAAAGACAACAGGGAATTGGCACAGAAAGTTTTCATTAAGACTATACATTATGATAGCTTCCTTCCAAAACCAGCACAGACAAACAAAATCGACTGCATTACTTGACAAAGAAATGACTTTGATCTTTTCTTCCATTGCTAAATCCATGTTAGTGAATTGAGTCTATAAACAACACAAACGTTGTGCTGCCGGTTCTGAGATCTGATGTTTGTGTCATATGTTGATATGCAGACATTTATATGTATATGAAACTGAAAAGTAATGGCGCTACATCGCTTGTGGCTAACTGTCACAGTGCCTTATAGCTAGAGTTTTGAATCTCAGATGCAAACGGTGGTTGTTTCTGGAGGCCTTATTGCATGAGAGGTGGAAGAATCAAAAGTGTAGAGAGTACAGAAAGTAAAGATTAAATGTGGGGGTTTCCTCTTTTACAGTGTAATATCTTGTTTTTTCCTCTGTTCTCCCCTCTCCTCAGACTTTTTTAGCCATGAGTCACTAGCTACAATTGATGCGTACCATGTCTCTCGGCAGCGCGAGGGAATGTGCCCAGTGCTGGAGACCACGGTGCTTGGGTACTCTGAAGGTGCATTTGTCATTTCTGCATTCGGAGAGCCGTCACAGTTGCCAGCTGTCTCATCAGTCAATGCTCATATCTCTTGCGCTCTCCTCCTCTCCCAGTGTCAGTCACTCTTGCTTATTGTTGTTTTGATGTGAGAACTATTTGAGCCCAGTGTGATGAAGTCAGGGAGCAGGAAAAGCAGCACTCTAATTCATTCTGATATAACTATCTTTTCGTCCTACTGTTTTTATTTCTTGTTTTTGTCACTCGAAATCCTCAGATTGGAGCACAACTAAGAGCTGTTAGAAGCTTTTTCTTTTAAAGTTCACATGAACAGATTTTACAACCTATTGAATAGTTTAGTGGGTAAAACCCAGTACTCCCACTTGCTGGGTAGGGGATCTCATCATGAGGACATTACATAAAAGGTCACTAGCACCATTCTTCTGCCGCCTTTTTTTTTTTTAAATGTAAGTAACAAAACCTGCTATATGTTATGTTGTGGTATCACTGCACGTTAATCTTGCCTTGAGCCTACCTACGGAATCAGCGCTGGGGACGGAGATACCTGCGTGTTCAGTGACGGTGTAAGTGCCTGGGGTATGCGTAACAGCAGGTTATCTCGTGCAAACTTAAGCAGTGATGACCTCTTGATCACCTACACAGGTTTTTTGGTTTCTTGTCAAAAACTCAGGTCCTTAAATTCTTTCTGAATTACACTGCTGATGCCAAAGTACTATTTGGGGTCCCACTGCATGATCAGAGAGGATTGACAAGAACAAATTAAGTTAGAGCTGTATGTGAGGGCCAGAAAAGTCTTACCATCATCTTGCATATATTTTCTGTGAAACTGGCATACCATACTTTCTGTAGCTTATAACTTTTGCTTAAGCAAAATATTTAGTTTTTAAATGAAGATATCAGGTGATATCACGTCTGCAATATTAGTACATTGTTCTGGAGGGTAATATCCTTGTTGCCACTGATTATTTATTTTTAGTCTCCATTTTTCTAGATTTCACTTCTTTCATTAGATCTTGCTTTGTCTTTTTTTTCTAAGTATAAGCATTTTCACTTGCAAAAAATATATGATAATGCATGTGAACTCTTACCAGGCTGGATCTTAACCTCATAAATAAACAAAAAAGGTTTCATTTAACTTCTCAAGGTACAAACGCAAATGTTCCATCTTGTACTTTTTTATATTCTCCCAGATTTTTTAGCATTACTAGGACTGGACAGAGCACTAATAGTATACTGGAAAAGATTGAATTAATGTTTATAATCTGTATCAAGTTACACACATTTTCTGGTGTGTGGTACCATCTTGCAAACTATTCTTTGGTATCGTGTAGAGGTGAAAAAAAAAAATCTAAAGAGACCAGATATGAACTTCTCACAGATGGTAGTTTACAAACTGAGCCCCAACTTTAGAGGCTCTGTTATCAGTCTTGCTAACCTGACTTAGTATTTAGGAAAGGAAATGAAGAGATATTGAAATTAAATTTGCTGCTCTTTGTGTCATAGAGATGAAAGTCACAAAACAATTTTCTGTAATGGAAGTACCAGTGCTACTGAATTTGAATGTTTTATCCAGTGCTGGAATTGTTCACAGTCTACTGCTGTTGTAACCTAGATGAGGGAATCTTTTTGCTCAAAGAGTTATTGATTTATACTGATATGCTCAGTGCTAATGGTCTGAGTTTTACTTTGTTGATAATCCAGGGTAGGCATCTTGCAAATGTGTACTGTTGACTTTATTACAGAATTATTCTGTGGGGGCTGATCTGCAAAATCTTCAACGCTTGGTGTCTTGCTGTTACTAGTGGTAGAGATACTGAGAAATGTACCTGCTTGCATATATTCCCCTCCATGGGACACCCCCCCCCCCCCCCCCCCCCCCATTAGATTTCTGGGTGAGGGAATGAGTCCTTCCTTAAGAAAAAAAATAATAAAAATTTACCAAATGATGTGGAAAAAAATATGAGAAGTTCAGAAATGTCATCTGTTTGGAAGCAAGGGAGGTGGACTACAGTTCAAAAGTCTCACTCTAAGATCATATGGTAAATTAAATCTAGGCATATTGCAGCCCAAGGGATACTGCCGACCCTGACTGAATGCCAAACCTTAATCCACTCATATCAGTGTGACCTTGATCAGGAGGAGTTTAATGTAGATTTTTGAGGTTGAGGAGAGGGGCAGATGATAGAAAAAAGGTTTTACAGGATAAGTCAATGGGTAAAGAATCAAAAGACAGTACTCGTCAGTGCTGTATTCTGTAATATGCTCACGCACTCCTGGACTTTGAATCCTTCGCTGCAGAAAAAATATGAAACATGGTAAACCTCTGCATTTAGCCTTCTCATCTGCATGCAATGCAAGTTTGAAGCAAGTAAAACAAATGGATCTTAGCAGCCATAGCCTCTGATGGTAGTTTCTGTGCTGAAAGCTCCCCTTGCTTTAGAGCAGAAAACTTTTTCCTTCAGGGGACAGAGACTGCTGTAACTGAACAGTAGATATTAGAATAGTCAGCTACAAGAACTGAATATCATGAAGCTGATGTTCTGTTTCCTGTAAATTCAGTCTGTCCTGGTTTCGGCTGGAATAAAGTTCGTTTTCTTCTTAGTAACTGGTACAGTGCTGTGTTTTGGATTTAGGATGAGAATAATGTTGATGACACGCTGATGTTTTAGTTGTTGCTAAGCAGTGTTTACACTAAGTCAAGGATTTTTCAGCTTCTCATACTGCCCTGCCAGTGGAGGCTGGGGGTGCGCAAGAAGCTGGGAGAGGACACAGCCAGGACAGCTGACCCAACCGAGCCAAAGGGGTATTCCATATCATTATTGCATCATGCCCAGTATATAAACTGGGGGGAGCTGGCTGGGGAGCACCACAGCTCAGGGATAGGCTGGGCATCAGACAGTAGGTGGTGAGCAATTGTATTGTGCATCACTTGTTTTGTATATTCTATTATTACAAGTAGTAGTAGTTCCCTTCCTTTTCTGTCCTATTAAACTGTCTTTATCTCAACCCACAAGCTTTACTTTTTTTTCCCCCTGATTCTCTCCCCCATCCCACTGCGGGGGGAGGAGTGAGCAAACAACTGCATGGTACGTAGTTGCTGGCTGGGGTTAAACCATGACACACGCATCTGTCATTCGTTTTATATCAAGGTTAATTCACACACAGGCTTTCTGAGAAATAATTATCTTTCCATTTACTCAGACAGGTCAGCTCCATGGCTTTTAACTCACAGCTATCATTTGCAATCTGATGTGTGTTTTTCTCACTATTTCAGACCATTTTTGTGTTGACCTTTAAGGCAACGAAATAATTAAGCACACCAGTGTTGTTCTGTAACTTTGAATTCACTACATTAACAAGCTCATGGTATTAAAAGGCCACTAACCCATCCATTAGGTCTGATCATGCCCTTTTGGAATCAATAGCAAAAATCACAGTAATCTCAAATGGTTGTGCTCAGACACTGGAAATTACTTTTATTTGCAGAATCACAGCATAGCAGTCATTGAAAGGGACCGCTGGAGATCATCTAGCCCACTGCCCCTGCTCAGAGCACAGGATGCCCAGAACCATGTTCAATCGGGTTTTGATTATCTCCAAGGATGGAGACTCTACTGTTTCCCTGGGTTACCCATTCCAGTGTTCAACTGCCCTCGCAATAAAAAAAGCTTTTTCTTGTGTTCAGATGCAATTTTCTTGTTTTGACTTGTGCCCATTGCCCCTTGATGGATGAAAAACTGGACAAAAGCTGGCAACGTGCACTCACAGCCCAGAAAGACAACCGTATCCTGGGCTGCATCAAAAGCAGCGTGACCAGCAGGTCAAGGGTGGGGATTCTCCTCCTCTGCTCCGCTCTGGTGAGACCCCACCTGTAGCACTGTGTTCAGCTCTGGGGCCCCCAGGACAAGAAGGACACGGACCTGTTGGAACAGGTCCAGAGGAGGGCCATGAAGATAATCAGAGGGATGGAACACCTCTCCTGGGAGGAAAGGCTGGAACAGTTGGGGTTGTTTAACCTGAAGAAGGTTCCGGGGAGACCTTATTGTGGCCTTTCGATACTTAAAGAGAGGTTATAAGAAAGATGAGGACAGATTTTTAGTAGGGCCTGACGTGATAGGACAAGGGGTAATGGTTTTAAACCAAAAAAGGGTAAATTTAGACTAGATATATAGAAGAAATTTTTTATTATGAGGGTGGTGAAACACTGGGACAGGTTGCCCACAGAGGTTGTGGATGCCCTATCCCTAGAAACTTTCAAGGTCAGGCTGGATGGGGCTTTGAGCAACCTGATCTAGTTGAAGATGTCCTTGCTCATTGCAGGGGAGTTGGACTAGATGACCTCTGAAGGTCCCTTCCAACCGAAATGATTCTATGATTCTAAGATTCTATGGTCTTTCACTGGCCACCACTGAGGAAAGTCTCACTAGTCTTCTTTACACCCCACCATCTTGTATGTATGCACATAGATAAGATCCCCCTAAACTTTCTCTTCTCCAGGCTAAACAGTCCCAGCTTTCTTAGCCTCTCCTTATATGAGAGATGCTCCAGTCTCCTAATCATTCTTCTGGCCCTTTGCTGGGCTCACTCCAGTATGTCCATGTCTCTTGTACTGGGGAGGCCAGAAATGGACACAGCATCCAGACGTGGCCTCACCAGTGTTGAACAGAGGAGATGGAGGGTCTTTGTCAGGAGGGAACACTGCTGGCTCATGGTTGCCTTGTTAACCACCAGGACCCCAGGGTCTTTTCTGCTATAATTAATAATGGATTTTGGCAACAGTTTTTAAAGAATCATTTGGAAGTAGGAAAATAAAAGATGTTGTAAGTATACTGGTTGCCAACACATTTTTCTCCAGTTCAAAACAGAAAAAAGGCTAGAACTAGGAAATTAATAAAATATTTAAGTTTAATGTTCAGCTTAGACTGTTATTCCAATGTGAATACAAATTGCCAGATATTTGTTTTAGAACTTATGCCTACTTATTCTGTTTCATGCATCTATTTTCATCCTGTAATTTAGTTTGATAGAATTTTTCTTGGGAGAAATTATACAACTAAAAGCATGCTTTTATAATGTAAAAGATAAGATAAGTAATTAGTTTAAAATTATGTAGATATAAACCATTGCCTGTCAAACTAAGACAATATAGATTGCTGCTTGTCAAGAGAGGGAGGGGAATGCCTTTGTGGCTCCTCTACCTGATTAAGTTTCATAACATAATCAGGAAAGCTTTTCTACTGGAAGTAAAAGTTACTTTTTGAACTTAATTACCTATCAATACTAAATGACATCAATTAATTGCTAGCAATCTGTAATGCACTTTTAACAGAAATCCTAAATCCCTGTACTTTGCTAAAAAGGTAATTTAGTTCCCTAATTGAATTGTAATTGTTCTGCACACACCTCTGATATACAGATAATACTTGCATTGCATATGGCTTGATGTTTTTTTTTCTTTTCCTGAAATTAATCTATTTTGAATTTTTCCAAACATGCTTAATTTTTCCTGTAAATATTTAAAAGGTTTCTTTGGTTTCCTTGGTAGATAGCTACGGCTTTTGCCTTCATAGCACATACAAAACAGAAAGTGATGGGTTCAGTTCAGTGAGCGCTCAAAATCCATCACTTATGACATTGCACTGGGGACCCTTTTAACTAGATCGGTAGAGTATGATGCCAGCAAACCTTGAAGCAGGTATAAGATTTGTGTTGGGAAGGTGTGTGTATGGTTGATTGTGGTTTTTTGGCAAAGCTTTATATCACTGAAGTATTTTCTACCGGCTCTACTAGATCACAGCCCCATGTGTTGAGGAGCCAAAATATGCTACTGAAGAAGAGAAGTAAGAGTATTGAAAAAGTGGACAGTCAGCTATGAAAAATATCAATCTAATATACTCCAGACCTGCCTACCATAACTTTGAATGCTGGCTCTTAACTGAGGCCTTATCAAGCAAGCAAGGACCAAGCTATTTCTCAAAGCTTGCTTAAGTTGTAGGCTGAGAACTTTCTGAATAGTTAAAAGTGAGGAAGAAATCCTCACAAGCCTCTCTCTGTTAACATCAGGCCAGTTAGGACTTTCTGAATAAGAGGAGGGAGAATCATTTCAAGGGAGCTGCTGCAAAAAAGGTTGTTTTGATTTCAGGATGAAAGGCCCATTTTGTTCTAGATATTCTGAAAATGATGAATGCTTTTACTTAGAAATTAAACAGACTTGGATTTTCTAACTCATTCATTTGTCAGAGTCTTTACACGTTTCTCCTTTTTATCCTCCTCAGGCTCTGATTGAATTCTCAAACCCAGTGGGACCAGAATTCTGGGTGTATTGCAGTGGATTCCTTATTTCCTTTATTTGGCGCAGTCAATAAAACCTTTCTAATATTTCAAAATACTCAGAATTCCCAAGGACATATCTGAGCAGGGGCAGTGTTTGGCGGGGTATGGATTTGATCAAATCCTATAATTTCCTGGAAGGTAATACTTTTCTTCAAGGTACTTTGATGAATAAATTAATGAGATGCTTCTAAAACCTTTACACTTATTTGTCTTTGGAAATACTTGTGTCAGTGTACTATTTATAAGAGACAATTTTTTTTTTTTTTTTTTTTTTTGCAAGATGCCCTACCAGGTATCTTAATTGTATTCGTTTTTCAGATGCAGATTCAAGAAGTCCAAGAAATTGCAAAATAGGAGTTTCACTTATTTACCTATATTAGCCAGCTTCCAAGGATTCCATCTGAGGCTTCTACTGACTAAAGACATAAGAATTTTTTATGGTGTATTTAATCCTAACCCAACAGTTTCAAGCTGCTCAAGATCTAAGCAGAAAAGAATGTCTTGGAATACTAGCTCCTTACTGTAGATCCCCTACAGTAGCTAAATTTTAAAACCCACTCCAAGCTTTGCAACTTTGTATAATTTTTTAAGATTATGTATTTTCTCTTGTAAAATCCCAACCACAATGTTCATTTAACATTTAGCCCTTGAATTCTCCATTTTAGTAGCTGCTGTTTTATTTTACAGAATTACTGCTGCATAGATTATTGTACTCCCTCTCTTCCTCAGTAATCCATCAAAATTTTCTTATCACAAAAGTAGGCTGTGCATAAACTCTGCAAACAACGCACAGCTTGCATTTTATCGTACATATGAACAAGACCCTGCAGAGCCTGAAAGGTTTTAGATGTAAAAGTGTAACCATACCTTCTGTTTGTGTGATCAGTGCTTCCCAGTCATTCAGGAGAAGAACTCTGTCTTTGAAGGCATAGAATATATCTGGTCTGGAGCATCATTCCGGGGAAGGAGAGAAGAAAGATGGTTGGTGGGAGTATTTTTTCCTGTTTGTCAGAACCCATCATGAAGCTTAATGCGCAGGATGGCAAAATCATGCTAGACTCTATTTAATTCAGGGAGGGATACTGTCTGTAAAGTCTTCTCTTTGCAAAATGAAATTGCAGAAAATTATTATTAAATACTGTCTTCTTTTATTATTTTTTTTTTATTTTCTGATGAAGCCTAATTCATAAAAGAATATTTTAATTGCATGGCAAAACAATAAAAATGTTTACAAGGACCTTCTAGGAATTAACAGGCAACTGTTAAATAGTTGCAGGAGGGCCCAGGTTTTCATTGGACTGTTGAATAAATATCCTCTCCAAAAATAGTTTTACTTTTTTTTAAGTATGCAGACATCTGTAAAGAATGTACATAGTTATTAGCTTTTAAATTTCGAAATGTTTTAAAGCAGCAAGAAGAACTGGAGAAGGTAATGCGAGGACTTCAGTTCTTCAGAGGACAAAATCTTTGGAGAGCAACAGAACATTCAAAATACAAAAGCCAAGTCTTAGGTAGATTCAGCATGTCAGGGAAATGACTACCGAAAAAATGATGCTGGAAGAGAAGGAAGAAAAAGTTTCTGCTGTTGTGTTTTATATAACAAAAGTGAGAGAGGTTAGAACACAAGGAAATGTGTGTGCATCTCTTTCTTGAATCGTTTCCTGGATGTATGTTTTTAGTGGGTCCTTGAAGGTGAGTCTCTAAATCAGTGACACTGAAGCCAACTTTAAAATTAGCATAGGAACTGATGATAAATGTGAGCTAATTGATCTAAAAAATCCTGCTCAGTTAACACACAGTAACTTGTTTGGAAACAGTTTAGGAGGAAAACTTAACTCTGCAAGAGTTTTCTAGAAAATAATTAAGCTAAAGGATACTAATTCCAAACAAGTTGTCCACAGGTTAGCATCCTCTTTTGGATGACAGAGCTGTATTGTTTAGAGTTTATATATATATATGTTTATTTATAGAAACATTTTTTATTGTCTTTTACAGCAGTAGCCAGATTAAGTTCTAGTTGGGCTTTGGCCCTGCTAATTTTCTCCGTGCATAACCCTCACGGCATCCTCCTCATCCTCCTCAGTTGCCTGCCCCTTCTTCCAAAGGTCACAAATTCTCCTTTTTTCCCTGAGTTGCAGCTAAAGCTCTCCGTTCAGTCAGGCCGGTCTTCTTCCCCACTGTCTTGTGTTTCAGGACATGGGGACAGCCTGTTCCTGCTGAATATTTCCTTCTCTAAGAATGTCTAGCCTTCCTGGACGCCTTAGGAGTCCTTAGCAATTAGTCGTTAGCATTTAGTCCTGCTCTGCGTGGGTGGTGGGAGAGGGTGACCAGTCCAGCCACTGTTTTTACCAGCTTCTGACTATTTACATTTTCGGTGTGAAAAATGGTATGGTTTCAACTTGGGGGACTAAGCACAGACCTGTTTCTGAAGCCTTTGACCAGGCCATGCATTTGAGTGAGAGGAAGGAGAAGCGAAAATTTTGCTGAAACCCTCCCCAGCGCTGTAGAGACCATGGATACAAACCAGGAGTGTCCTGCTTCCTCTAGAGTGTTTGAACT
This sequence comes from Astur gentilis, assembly GCF_929443795.1. Classification (NCBI taxonomy): domain Eukaryota; kingdom Metazoa; phylum Chordata; class Aves; order Accipitriformes; family Accipitridae; genus Astur; species Astur gentilis. Next base: position 27,457,041 of record NC_064894.1, read on the forward strand.
CCTGAACTGTTGAAGAATAGGGGAATATCACCAGTTCCTCCTCTGATACTTTTACCAAACCAACCCCGAACACTTTCCTCTCGTTTGAAAGGACTTGGTGAAACTGAAGGCAAATCTGTAAATAGTTTGAGATGACAGAAGCCACATTTTTGCTGAATTTTCCATTCTTGAAACTTCTTTGTCCAGCTTTAATGAAAGCCGGCAGAGGGTTAATTCAGTAACAGTTGGCAGAAAAGCCGTGTTTGCACTTCACAAAAATATTAAATCTCACAACATTGCATATTGTCACAAATCAGGATACACAACATTTCAAATTATGGAAAAGGGGTTTTTTTGAAATTTCAGTAAATACAGTTTTGAGACTTTTGCCATGTTTCAAGATAAGGTAGGTACTATGCCAATGAAAATTCTGCAAGGCTAGGATTGACAGACAGTTGGGTAACTCAAAGAATATGTTCACTTGGAAAGAAATGGTGCAGTTAAATCAGTTTTATGGTATTTGGATTAATTTTGAATTTTTTTCACAGAAATTTGTATAACTCCTGACAGGCCTTGCTTGTACTGGGCAAGTTTTCTTCCACGTTAACAAGCTGCAGTTTTGCTTCCTTATGGTCTTTTAATTTCCCCCCAGATTCCTCTACATTCATGAAGTCTCAAGCTAGCTAATTTTATTTAACTATTTGAATAGACTATTTCCCCTTGACGTTATTCACACACTTAATTCATAGAGGAAAATAATGGTAACGGCAGCACCTGAAAGGTGATCGCTTACAGGCAGCGTTGTATGACCTTTCTGAAGAAGAAGATAGTACGTCTATTACATTGAAACAATGAAGTGTGTGGGCCTAAAGCTCAAGAGGATTAAGTGCTGCCTTTGTCACAGTCATTTAGGGCTCCTTGGAAACAATTAGCGAGCAAGTAATAGTTCCAGAGAGAGAGAAGGTAGCAGCCAGTAAGGCAGCACAAATTGCTGAATTCATTTTGGAAAGGAAAGAATTCTTAAACTGATTCGCTGTCTCAGAAATAGGATTTTTTTGCCAAGCTCTTTGCAGGCAATGGAGACTCTTGAAATGGAGGCTTTTCATACAGAATTTAGCTGAGGGGTAGGAGGAAAGATGAAGAGTAGATGGAAGCAAGCAAGGACAGCCTGGTAGAGAGTCGTCACGGGTGAGACAGAAAACCACAGTCTGTGGTGGAGCTGGACGCTGGGGTTGATTTTGAGGACCAACAAGATGAGAGCTTTCGCCCTACCTGGTTGTTTCATGTGCTCACTCGCGCTCTCCCCGCGGCGCTAGGTTCCCCTTCCCTCCAGGAGGCTCTTGCTGCTCCGGGACAGTCGTGCAGAAAGTTGGGTCGGTTCCCCGCTGCTTTCGGGTACCAGCCTTTGGCATCGCTGGCATTCATCTCCACACAACTCTCTGATCTCTGGGATCTTCCCCCACTTTCAAGATCTTTCCTGCAGCCAGGATCTTCACCTTCTGCTTTCCAGGCCCCCTTCTCTTTTCTGAGAGCACTTCTTTTTGGCACCAGCTCTTCTTTCTTGGCCCCCAAGCCTCCCATTTTCCCAGTCTAAATAGCTTATGTGCAGAAGCGCAACGCATGATTAGCCTTCTAATCGGTGGTTCTGCCTCATGTTTTCTTATTAGGTGTAGGATTCTGGATGTGTCACTTTGTTCAGTCGGAGTATCGCCAAAATTTACAACCAGCCCACACCAGGTGCAGCTACCAAGTAGCGGCCTTCTGCTTGAGAGCTGAAGAGTTCAGAAGTTCAGTTTCATACCCTCATCCCAGCAAACATACACCTAAGTAGCTGCTGCCTGTTAGCATTCAAAATTCAAGCTGCTTCTCCACCTGCAAGTGAATATTTAGAAAGTCCATTTCCTAGTCTTGCCTTAAAACACCTTGAACAAGGCTCTTCCCTGTCCCTGGCGAGGGCTCTGATCTCTGGGCTCTACCTGGATGATGGGAAAGCTGAAAACATTGTTGAGCGTCTCGGGGTTGTTGGATACAAAATGAGAACAAATGCACAAAACCTTGAATCCCACTGCAAAATAGAATTTTGATTTTTTTTTTTTTTCTTTAATCTGTGCAAAGATCTCTGAAAGATGACCTGCTTTTCTGGAACAAATCCTGAAAAATGAAAGCACTTGGTACTGCAGCAAAAGCCAAAAAGTAAGCATCCATCAGCCTGGATCCCCTGTAAGGCACGCCAGTGTTTCTTTCTCTACTGCCGGTAGGTATGCTCAGATGGAAGCGCAGAGCAGTAAGTGTGGATTGATGGTTAGCCAAAGCAAGCTGCATAAAGTTTGGGGAGACTGCAACTTGCTATGCTCTGACTGAGATGGACTGCCCGGATACTTTATGGGCATGAGAAGAAGTTGCAAAATGGTCCTATGGATTAGACTGCTGTCGGCTTTTGACTGACAGCAAGTCACTCACGTGACTGAAAAACAGCAAGAATAAATTCCAGTGAGAAGTCAGATTATTATTATTATGCAATTTGTAGGCAATGCATGATCATGGAAGGGCCTTGGCTCAGTAATTGGCTCTACCTTGTCTAGACACAATCTGAATACTATTATTATTTCAGATAAGCTTTGCAGAAATGTCCAGAAACCCTGACTGGAAAGTCATAAATAGGTAGTCTCTGTCCCAGAGAGCTTGCAATACAAAAGGAAACAAAGGCAACTGCTGAGTGCGATGAAAGAGTAGAGGAGAAGTGTGGGAGATAAGGAAGATGAGCTCATGCAGCGGTATTAGAGAACTGTGGCTCTCTATTGGTTTCAGCTGCACATATGTATTTCTGAAATAACGCTGCTGGAGTCTTTGCAACTACAGTAAAGTGAAACTGATGTGAGGTCAAAATCAGAATCCTATTGTTTTAGGTGTGACGCATAGATCAGTGAGCCAGTCCTCTTAACTGTGCAGAGGGCACGCATTTGTAATGTGCCAGAGGATTTTGCAAATTCTGAAAGACATTTCCAAATCTCAGTGATGTGCTGCTTAGCCCCCTGGGTCACTGACAATTTAAGACTTCCTGGGTACTCACTGTTGATATGCCACACTGAAATGTATCTTTTTAAAATGTATTTAAAGCTCTTTTATTAATGGAGAAAAAAAAAAAAAAGATAATTTTTGCACAAGTTTTTTTATTCATCTGGTAGGAAAAACAGATAAATGTAGCCTTGCTACAGTGTTAGCTAGCCTGTCTGAAAGATGTTCCTCAACTAATGTGCTCACATGCAGTACGGAACTGTTTTCACATCTCATTTTCTTAAGCAGATGAGATGGAAAATTAATTTAGAAACAAAATCAAATAAAAATATAGAATTATTTTTTCTGTATATAAAAAAAAAAGTTAAAAAAAGTAATGACATTGCCAGTAAAATGAAAGTTTCACAGCCTAGGCCATAACCCCAATCAACCTCCCTGACACAGGTAGCATAAGACAAGGCAAAGGTAATTTAACATTCATCTTGGACTATATTACTAAATCTTTTTAAGACTATAATTAGAATATGGCTAGTAACAGGTCTGTTTGTTATCTGTCATAAAGTCTATATGTAATATTATTGCTCTAAATGATTTACTTATAATTTGATTTCTTTTGTACTAGGAAACATGACACGAAGTCGTACATCTAGATGAGCAGAGGCACCACGCTTGGAAAACCATTTTAAAACTGTCATGAACAAAACTGGGTTTTAATACAGGTAAAAGAACCACTATGCGCAGCCTAAGATTCTGCTAAGGCATATTTTTTTGTCTCTTTTTAAAAAAACCCCATATTTTGGTCTGGATCATAGATTTCTAAACAGTCGCATATGTGCCACAGGTGGTTGTAAGCCCCCTCCAAATGATGAGACCCACAGATGAGAGCTGCCTCCACCAGCAGCATTACCTGCTGCTGCCGCCGCTCACGTTCACGGGCCTGTAGGGCTTTATCTCCGCTAGATCCTTTTTTGTCAGGGATTCCTGTGTCAGATGATAAGAGTCCAATCTTGGTTTTAAAGGGTATTAGAAACTGCCTTATGTAAAGTGTACTTGAACTGTAGTCAAATGTATTTTTCTTATGGGGTTTATCTTCTCCACGGAGTAATTGATGAAAGAGAGTGTGACCTTACTTCTCCTTTCAGACCACCAGCCCCTGCTTTTCTCCTAAACTCCTCCCTTTGGAAATTTAGAACGTCTCTTGTCTGCTTTCCTCTTCCAACCTCTGTGTATTTGAAAAGGTCCCTGCCCTTCTCTCTGTGCAATGGCACCAGCTTCTGAACTTGAAAAAAAACATTTCTTCTATGGGCAGATGTCACACTTTAAACTCCATACCGAGATGTTAATTAAACTGGAGAACAAGTAACTTCAAAATAAATTATTTATGTACAAGCCTTGAATTATCCATACAAGTTTATCAGCAGAGGAAACTTTGGAAGAGTTCATGAAAAATCTACAAAAACCAGAAAACATACAAAGTAACAGTGCTGATGAGATTTTGAAATAAAATATCACATTTTGAAATAGAGTCAAACATTGCTCATCCGAACTTCCAGTATCCAAAATACCCCACTGCGTGATGGCACTTCTGTCACCTTGTCATAGAGAGGGAACGTTTCTCTTCAGCATGGGAGCCTGAAGCAAATTGCTGACTTCCTATAAGAGAAGTCTAACTAATCAGGCAGGTATTTGGATCTTTCCAGAACTCAGTTCCTAATTTTCTGGATCCGGCCCATTGCAACTGGGTGCGACCCAAAGCCGCTTGTGCATAGCTGGTCTCAGGAACTGGAATAGAGGCAGGCTGTGCTCCCCTCTTGGCCCGAGAGCTCGCTTTAAAAATAAGCCTAAAGAAAATGGAAAATGCAAAGCTGAAAACAGCTGGAAGTAAGAAGACGAAGCTATTAAAATCAATGCATCTGGATGCAGTCTGTGACTCATTAAATCCTTAGGTTTTTGATTGTTGGAAGCCAGCACAATACACCAAGGGAAATATCACTCTGTGCCTTTCCTGCTTTTTAAATGCTTTCCCTAAACATTTTCTATTTGTCGTTGCCACAGACTAGCTATTGGGCTGACTGAATCCAACAGCTACACTTATCATGTTTAAAAACAACAACAAAAAAACAGGCCAGGACAGTTCTTTATGGCCAGCTGGCATGATATGACCTATGTCCATACCATTAACTCTCTTACCCACCTAAAGAGGATGGCCTTATTCAGACAACCTGCTGGAAATGATTCCTGGCCGATACAAAGCCCTGATGCACTCCCAGGCTTGCTTGAGAGCTTTCTAGTTGACACAGGGACCTTGATAACAGTATAATTGTTAGCATGACGATCCTCAGGCAGGAGCCCAATGCTGTTTATTGTGCTGCTATAGAGGTAGCCAATGTGCCGCTATAAATTAAAAAAAACCAACAAACAACCCCAAAACAAAAAACCCCAAAACTCCTCTCCTTCTCTTTTGGCTTTTATTTTTACAGTTCCGTTTGTGTGGACTAAGTGGTTCAGCAACATGGAAAGAGCAGTGAGAGAGAATTTCTCATGGTTCTTGTAGAAAAAAACCCCTGCACTACACCTCAGAGAAAGGTGGTCTTCACAGTAGGTGTGATTATCAGTTCTCCAGTTGTCCATATTTTTTTGGCCTTGGACAACCCTCGGAAATAACCCCAAAGCATTCTTACCAGGGCGTTAGAGGGGAGATATGCCAAAAGCCTTTGCAGCTCAGTCTGGGATGTTCACTGCAGGAGCGGACTGTCTCTCCCTGAGAACAATTCTGCTTTGAGCAGTTGGAATAGACAAAAACACGGCACAAAGCAAAGTGGGGTAGTCAGCCTCTCCATATCATATCAATACATTACAGTACCCTCTCGCACAGCAGTTTATATCTTGGCATGTGCAGGGCAGTTGGCCTGACCTCACTGTCATTTTGAGCTTCCAATGTCGTGTTTTCCTCCTGCTCTTTTTTCTGCTAGATGTACGCTCCTTTTCATCTGCATTTCCTTGCAGTACTTTTGGATAAAATACATCTATTACATTCGGGTTTGCAATAGAAGTTGATTAAATCCCCAAAGACACAGGGTAACAACAGTCCCCGGTGACTCAAAGTTAGTAGGAAAATATTGCCTGTTTTGCTCTGAATTAAAAAGAAGAAGTTATTGTACAGAAGGATTAACATGATCAGGTGTCTCGTAACCTTTCCAAGAGGGATGGAAATCTCCATACATTAGATGGGACTTTCTGAGAAATGCAATTTCTTTTGCTAACTGATCTATTTCAGTAAAGATCAAGGAATGATTCAAAAGTCATTCACACCAGGTGCAGCCTTAAAAATAATTCAGATTGGTATATGAAAACATCAGTATACTCAATCCTGTTGACCTTTAAAATAGCTATAGACATTCATTTTGAGTACTTGTAAAGGTGAAGTCTAGATAAACATATAAATTGGTGCCACACATGTATTCCATCATACAGGAGCTGTGATTCTCACGTAAGGCCCGAGTCATTAGTTTTTCATGTTTTCAACTCATTGACTGATTAATTATTTAGTCTTCAGCTTTTGCAAATGTCTGATTATCTAGTGAAAAATAACGTAGGGAAGCTGGCCTGAATCATTCTTCATAGGAGGAAAGGTGTTAATTTAATCTTCCCTTGCATGATCATGCAATTAAATGAGGCAAAGGTGAACCATAACTAGTCAATCAGAAGAAATCTCTGAAGATACTTTACTGCCTAGTGAAACTTTGTCTGAGAATGGATGGTTCTCAAAATTGAAATATGTTGATTTAAACTGCAGAATAGCAAATAAGAGGTTTTTCAGCTTAGGCTGAAAATCTGTCTGTCTTTTTCATTTAATATACAGGAACCGGAAAAGCAGCAATTAATTACACCTTTCATGTATGTATGTATGTTCAAAAATGAATATGTAAAAGCTCCTAGTGTTTATCCTATGTTTCCATATGACGTCATGTCTTGTCACATAACTTGCATTCACCACTTGTGTCGTTCATTATTGGGCTGACCTTACCCTATGTAATAGGTTTGAAGTTTATTTTTTAAATCCCAATGTTAGATTTTTCCACTTTTCTCTGATTGCTAGTTAAATTTTCACTTCCTATAGTTCACTTCATTAATGCAACTCAGAAAATCTTCTTTTCTCCAAGAAGAATAAAGACCAATTTAACATGCCACAGAGATACACACCCTGTTAGATGTTAGGTTGTCTGGCGACAAAAGGGAAATATGTTGTATTTGGGCAAAGAGGTGAAAGTGAAAAGTACCTTAAAGATTAGGATAGCACTGTGTAAGAAACACCGTGACTCCCAGCATTTTGGGGTGCAGCTCTGTGATTTCCCTTGTTCTGGATGCCAGTAATTTCCCAATTCTTTGCACTTGTAGGGTACAGCTTTCCCTATGTTAAACAGTATTAAAGGGAAATTCTGTCAAAGCTTGTATATTCGTCACTTGCCTCTTCTGAGGTGAGAGTATGTATGCTTCAGGTGCATGAATCCAAGTTTTGGATAATCTTCAGAGGGTATTTAAAGGATAGATAGACTGTCTTTCATAAATAAATAGTTTGTGTCACCATATAATAATTTAAAATACTGATCTATCGTATTTTTGTCTGGTGAGACAATTAATTTTCTATAGCTCTTTGTTTCTATAGCTTTTGAGTGCCATGTCTATTTATTCACATTTCTCTATCCCCATAAATTAGATTTTCTATTTTCTGGGGGTTTTTTTGTTGTTTGTTTTTTTTTGTTTGTTTTTTTTTTTTTTGTGTTTTTTTTTTCTTTTTTTTTTTTTCTCACAGCTAATTTAATTTTAGTTTAGTTTTTCCTTACAGCTAATTTAACTTTTGTAATGTTCCATATAACTGTTACTGTTTGGAATGCTGAGTTGTGTGGTCACTGATGTGTACATCCAGGCAGCTGAAGAGTGTTATCTCACCTCTTTGTCTGTACTTTGTAATTCATAGTAATGTGTTTTTCAGGAATTTAGAGAATTTTTAAGACCTACATCAGCATTTCAAGCTTCTTTCTCCTGAGTTACCTGTAAATGTAAGTATCTATGCCTGGGATACACATGAGAGAGTTTTATGGGATTTTAAAAATAAATGTATACTGTTCTAAAGGTAGATAACTGGACTTTAGAACCTAGAAATTCTAGGTGACTGTCATCCCACCTACCGCAGCTATCTGGAATTTAGATATCTAAACTAATAATCTTGGTTCTCTCCATAGTGAATAAAAAGTAATAGAGTTATTTGAAAAAAACAATTCAAGCCAACTATTTCAGATACTTTTTGGGTGGAAGAAATTGCCCTTTGGAAGTGCACTATGTTCCACGTAAGTGTGGAGGGTTTTTGCCATCTTTTTGACTAACCATTATTATTTTTTGTTTGGTAAGTGGCACAGCCTGCATATTACTATTGCTTTTCTCCACTGCACTGTTTTATATCACATATTGTTCTTCAGTGTATCATGCATTTATTACAATTTTTGATAGAAAACTTAGGAAAGAAATTGTGTCTGAAAAGGTTTCATTTTGACAATAATTACACTGTTTGGCAAGTTTTTAGTATCTGATTCATTCATGGAGATGTTAAATTCCAGTCACTTGTTCTAAATTATTTGAAGTGATCACCCTGAAATACTTCAATGAATGCAGAGTAAATATATAATAGTTGTACGCATTTTTTCTGGGTAAGTTTTTTGATGTCATTTGCTGTTCAGTAAAATTCTCCTGAACATTTTGTCTTCCACACAGTGTTGAGTTTCTTTTAAAATTTCAAGAAAGGTTCTGGCACGTTAAAAAGACATAAAAGTATGGCAACTATATATGTGTGCCTCCTCCCTTCCCCCATAATGATAGCACCACTTTTTCTTTTATGTGTGCAATTAGCAAATAATTATGGTACTATAGAAAATAACGCTAGTGTTGAAAGAACAGTCCTAGGGATTTTTAGAAGCAAAAAAATATCCCCAGGTTGTAACTGAACTGCAGAAACTGTACCCATCTGGAGCAAATGGAGTTGAGAAGCCATCTCGGTCTCCACGCGTCTCGGAAAGCTGGATTATTCCAGGGCTCCTTGCTCAGTGGTATATTGAATGAAGCATTGGCCGTAAGGAAAAGCCTTGTAGGATCACGCAGTAACAATGTAGGTGGGTGGCTCTTGCCTTGGGGATAAAAGAGGCCCATTCCCACCAGAATCGTAAAGGTTTTCGGTAAGACCTGAGCCTTTTCCCTCCTGCGCTCCATCCGTGGCCACAGAGCGTGTGCTGGTGGGCAGCTCAGCACAGCGGGTCCATTGCCCCCCGGGTAATAACCCCCTGGGGGCATTTATCTGGCAGCTCCCACGCTGCGGAGAGGGGCACGCAGCAGCGTGGGCTGAGCGTGGAAAGCGGCCCATAAGGCAGAATTAGAGGGTCCCGACACCCTGACTGTCCTGCTGTTTCACTCAAGGTGAATAGTAAGAATTAATTGTTTAACTGAAATACTTTGATCTTTTTTTTCTGGGGTGGAGCAGGATGAAGCACTGAAGATTCGCAGCAGCTGAGGAGCATCAGAGCTGCCATAGGTGTGCGTGCATCAGCAATGACATTGTAAGAGCAAGCCTAGAATGTTGTAATTTTTCAATACTTGATTTTGCAACCTTAACGTTTTTAAATACCTTTTGGCGTCTGCGGACATTTCCTATATATCTCTAGACAAGTAACTAAAGCTTCTATATTCCCAACTGAAGAAAAATGTGAATGTGTATAGTAAGTTGTGCTTGATTGTTCTCTTTTGTTCTGATCTTATGGAATAACTAGAGAGGCTTCTGTTTTCTTCTCTGCAAACCGATGAGATCATGTGGTATTTTATTCTAACTTTTTAAATGACAATACTTTATTGATTCAATGATTTACTGAATTTCTAAACATAATCTTTCTTGTATTTTCTCTTTCTTTTTCTGGAAATCTTTATTGATGTATCCAGGTGGGGTTACTTAAGCATTATTTTGTGTTCAGATACAGCATGTTTTCTAGAAATAATTCAGTATTACCTGGATCCTGTAACAGGACTGTATTCATCCTTGACATTTTCTATGGATGGATAGGTATTTTTTGATCCAAGTTAAGATCTAAACTTCACACCTTTGGGAAACAGAAAATCAGAGAATGTTATCTGATGGAAATTTGACATAGTCTTGGAGAATCAAGTTCAGCAAACTAGGTATCAGACAAACCAAACAAAAGAAGGTGACTGAGGAGTGGAGGATGCTAAGAATAATGACAATGTTTTCTATGGGAAAGGAAATAAAGTATCAGTAATATTACAGTATAATAATATAATATAGTATAATATAATAATCAGAAAATCTAAGGAAATAGAACATCAGTAAGGGGGATACAATATTTTTAGCTTAGGGGAGCAAGAAGAGAAGGAATTAAACCTCAAAAGATGTTCAAGGTGAACTGAGACAAGGAAAGGTATCCTAATTATTTGAATATTATTGGAAAACAGAAGGTTTGTGTTTTGAATCTGGAGTGTAAGAGGACAGTCACCTGACTGAGTTGCTCACTTAGGATCAGGGAGAGCTGCAGTCATTGCCTTGCTATATTTTGTACTGTGCATGATGTTGGGTTTGTGCCTATTTCTTTGTGCTTATTCTAAACAGAATAATAGTGCTTGCTAAACTCTTCAGAGTAAAACTTGTGGGCTGTTCATCTTCCAGGATAATTGGGATTTGCTGCATGTTGGAGATAATGGTGATTCCAATATCTTAACTGTTTTCTTCTGTGGAAATGTCCTAAGTAAAGGAAGATATTTCATCAGCCTTGTTTGCTCTGAAAGGCAGTGCCTGTATTTTCCCGAACGGTGTTTGGAATTGTGTGTCATAATACAAAATACAATTACTTTCACTCTACCATAATAATGATATAGATGTTCCCGAAAGCATAGAAGGAAACTGATTTTTGTTATTTTGTGTGTGTGTGTGTGTGTGTGTGTCTGATGGTATAAAAATATTGGATAGATTTCTGATGGATGACTAAAGCAAGTAGATTTTGGAACTGTATTTAAAAGTGGGTCAGTAAATCCTAGCAAAGACCATGTAATGATTCTGAAGAAATGATTAAACAGGTAAAATGGACTAGTAATGATGGTACTAATTTCCAATGGCCAGAAACAGTACACATGACAAATGCTTCCGTAATGTAAGTATTGGAGCTCTGCATGTTGTTTACTGCAGGAAGTTATCTGAGGATATTGTCTTAGATAACAACCCTTGATTTCTGATCTTTAATTGCTCAGAATAAATTCACATTTAAAGACTTGATCCCACTCCAGTTGAAGCCGAAGTTGAAAGAACAACATAGGTGGAAATAAACCCTTCTCTTAATAGCTCTTAATAGGATACCCAAACGTGCTTCAAAGATACTCAAAAGGGCAACAAAAAACCGTGATGGTGGTGTTCTGAAACTCTGTGCTGCAAATTCCACGTTGTGCTAAAAGCTCCAGTAGCCTGATTTCTAAAATGCCTGTTACAGTCTAGATTTGATTTGCTAGATCAAATTACTAGATTCAGAAAAAGCACTGGATAGGGAAAAACGCAGAGAAAAGAATAACAGCAATAATATTAAAGCCTCCTAGGGCTTTATGTTTAGATTGGAGGATTTGGATATAAAATTACAAATGAAGCAATATTTGAAGGAGAAAAGTATTAAGAATATGCTGGGAGGATATATTAAGTGAATTAATGAAAGGACCTTTTGACTGATTAACTATTACTCAGTTAGGAGAAACAACTTTCAAATGCCAAATGAAGGTAATGTGATTAATAAAAAAAAGAAAATGATCACACTTCTTATCATCCTAAAGGCAATGTAAATGTAACAGTGCACTTGGTGCTGTGATGTTGTTGTAAACTGTTTATCTTGGCTTGCAGCAAGAAGCCAGGCACAGAGGGATTTTATGCAAAAACTCTGCAGTGAAATGGAAAAAGGAGAGCAGTAGCTTTGGGGTTAATACAGTGTTCCTTTTACTAATCAAGATCCTTGTTCAATGTTTGAAGAACACAAATATTTCAGTGACTGTCTCCCAATGCCGTGTGGCAGATGGTAAATCTAGAGGTGTAAATGAGGAAAAGCGCATGCCAGTCGCCTCTTCTGATACACACATCTGGTCACAACATTGTAGTATAAACTCTCCCAAAATCTAAAATCATCCATCATGAAATTAAAGAAAAAAAATCATAAATTAGGCAAGGGAAATGCAATAGAAATGCCTGCCTGAAAATGGGATTTAGTTGTGTGTGTGCAGTTCTTTCACTGAAAAGGCACCGTTTTCCTCCCTGCTTCAGGGAAGACAGTGTGGTGACTGCCATTTTGAGATTCAAATGCGAAGTCCTACAGTACAGGCTGAGTGAAATCTGCCTCAGTAGCTTTGTTCTATTCTTTCACTGTCTCTTTCCTGAATAAAACCACCACTTTTAGGCTTGTGCAAGGTTAGTTGTTCTAACCGCGTGTATAAAATTTGATCATATTTCAGAAGGGATTTAATTTCAGCAAAGATTGAATTTCTCAGTAAAGACGTGGAATAGGCAGAAGAGCAGGTACCAAATACTCTATTAGGACAAAAAATTAACAGAAAGTCTGAGTTCTTGCTGTAACATATTTTGAACGTGTGGGCTGCTGAGTGGGCTGGTGGATGAAATTTAGCTTTCCTATTCTTAATTAAATTATTGCATATTTTAAGGCTGAGGCAAATTTCTTTAATATGTTTTGAGCTATTTCCTCTCTGCTGTCTTGATGGTCTTGAAACTTACCTAAAATTGTCACAGAGTTAAGGATCTCTGCTTTGTTCTGAACACACAGATGACACCACTCAGTATAGCTGAGAGAAAAACATCAACAAATAATTTATTTCTTCACTAATGTAGGGGTTTTTTAGTGTAATTTCCAGATCACTATCTCAAGTCATGCCAGACTGTCAGATTTTTTTTTTTAATTATTATTTTTTTTTAAACAAAGTCCTAGCAAGCTCTCACTGCACCAAGTACTTTAAATGTACAAAATGAAATGGCCTTTGGTCTCTCAGTCATTCTCTGTTGGACCTATGTTTTATCCATATTTTTGAAATGTACAGAGGTTGGTAACTGAGACCACTACTAGTTTGTTGCATTCATGGGCTAGAGGGATGAACGAAAATAGGTCCAGTTTCCTCATTAACAGTACTTGCTTCTCTCACTGCTTGTGAGCCACAGTAGAAACCAACCCCAGAAAAAGGTCCCTATGACCCACCATATGCACACCACTTCTGCATTCGGGTACCAGCCATGGAATTAGTCTTGTGCAGTCTCGTGAGGTCACAGTTTCTTCTTCCTTTGTCTCTTTGCAGCAAGTAAGTAGCTCAAAAGACTCGTGAAAGTGCTTTGGCTCTGGCAAAGCCATTTGCAGAACAGTAACACCATTGCATTTTTGCAAATGGCTGTCAGACCATGTTGTATTACAGTTCCTAGCCTGTGTGTACGTACTCCCCAGGTGACTTACAAACGCACATGAGTTTGCAGCTCTTGCGTACATCAGATTTACTGTAAATGTACAGGCCATTGGTGCAGCACCTGTTCGGGATGTCCAACACATCCAGGAAACGGCAAAGCTATTTTGCCCTCTTTACATCTGCCCTAAGCCTGCTGCATCCAGACCACCAGCATGGCAATGAGGAGATATGTCATGCATATAGCGTACTGGGCGCTTCATCCATGATCATGCTTGGGCACCGCTAATTATGGTGCAGAGTTTTCAGATTCCACCAGGAAAGATTTCTCATCGGGAAAGAAAGACAAGTCCAGAAAACACAACTTGTCTCTCAGCCTCAGCTATATCAGGAACTGCCATTTTCTACATTGAAAATTGGGACAGCGTGCACCGTGCAGAGTTTCCAGTGTGGGTCAGTGCTTAACGAGCATGAATAAACCTTACTGATGTCTGTGTGTGAGTCCAGGAAAGCTTGAATTATTTAGCATTTTCCAGTGTAATTAGTGTCATAAACATGAGTTAAACAGTGGCACACTGTGAGGGACAATCCCCAGCCACCAACTGATGTCATTGTGAATTAGTAGTATTGACTCACAAGCTCAGTAATGGACATGTGGGTGGCTAGTTAGAGAAGATTCATGAATTACCCATATATGGATCCTGTAGAACTGAGTACAACTCTCCGGGGTGTACAATTGTGCAGTGGTACCTTGCTGGGGAATGTTTTCCATATCTCTGCTATGTGATAAGAATTAGTTGACCCAAATTAGAAACTCTGTCCTGTGGTTTTTGGTATTCCTGGTACCTGACAATGATGAACACTACAAATAATGTGAAACCAGAACTTCCATGGCTGTTAATACCTTGATATTATGATGCCTACATCACAGCAACACTTTTCATACCTAAAAACAATGCCCCATGTTCATAATATTACTTTAAGGTATGTCCCAAGCCCAAAACACTCATCTGTATCAGAAGAAGTAATCTTTATCTCAAAGTGATCATTATTTTACAATCAGTTACTGCAACCCTAACAATACACTAGGCTGCCTGGCCCTAACCCATTGCTACTGTTTAAATGTCTGCCCACTCATGCTCCGTTGAAGCGAGCTGGAAACAATCCAGATGGGTTTCGGTAAGCCTGCCCAAAAAGGTCTCTAGGAAGCTGGGACAGTCATGGAAGCTTGACTCGTAAGTAGTGTTCCTGAGAGCCAAGACAGAGTCGAATAACCAGGGTCAAATAGCCTAAAGTGGCTCTGAAAGGGAAGAGGGAGTGCTGCAGAAGGCATTGGTGAGAATAGTTTGTGACCAATCCTTGAATTCTCAGGCTTCCTTGACTTCTGCTTTCTCTCATGTATTTGTGGTTGCTTGTGAATATTATACATGTTTTAATTCTGGCACACTGGGATGTTAGTGAGACACAGCACAGAGAGCAGACCCAGCACCCTCAGAGGTATCCCGTTCATTCCCATACATTTGTGTATGTCCAGTTTTTACTTAAGTGCTCCCTAACTTCATCTTCATTGATCATGAACTTCTCTCACTCCCAAGCTCTGTGACTAAGCACAATGACGCGGGAGGCCTGAGAGCAGACCTCACTAGTAAAGGCCAAGGCAAGGAATGTTTTGAGGCTTTGCTATGTCCTCTGTCCCTAGATTATCCTCCCCAACTAGCAGCGGGCCAACATTTCCCCCGATTTTTCTTTTCGCTGCCCATGCAGCTGTCGAAGCCCTTGCTGCCCTGCGCATCCCACACCACTGTCACCGTTCCACCGGTGTTTGTCCTTGCTGGTTCCATCCCTGCCCACCTGGGCAGTGGTTCTGTGCTGCTGCGGGGCACCCCCTGATTATTCCCCTTTTGTGCGTCTCCCTCGGTGGGGTGGGCTCAGCCAGGCGCTCCCATTTGGCCACACTGGTCTGCTGCCACACACCACTTGTTGTCACAGATGCTGGGACCGACCGTTCTTCCACCTGAACACTGCGCATCTCTCCTGGGCACCTTTGCTCTTTGGGGTGGTTTCCCATGGGATCCTGCTGTTCAGGTCCCTGAACCGACTGAGTTTGTTCCCGTGAAGTCAAGGGCTATTAATTCTCTCATTTGCCTTCCTCACTTCCTTCAGGATCTTAATTGGCAGATGAGATCTGCCAATCTCACAGACAGTCTGGGCAACGCTGCCATCTACCACCATATCCCCAGACAGTTCTTCCTTACCTGTGAACGGAAGATCTGGATGAGCACCTCCCTCAGCCTGTCCAGCTTCTATGTCAAGATACTGTCCCAAACCTACTCCAGAAATTGGATTACGTGTACCCTGACATGTCGCCCTTCTAGATGATTAAAGTCCCCTGTGAAAGCCAGGGCCTGAGGTTGTAAGGTTTTTCCCAACTGGTTTAAGAAGGCTTTGTCTGTCTCCATTTCTTGATGGGGCCGTCTGTAAAGATGTCCACCGGTATGTCGCCCCCTCAGCACAACAACCAGTTGCTCCACTCTGCTGCTGTGTCCTCCCTCAGGAGCTCCATCGGGGCCGAGGCCTCCGAGGGGATGGAGGCAGCTGCTCCCACTGGTGCCATGACCCGAGACACGAGTCGGTGGGGACGAGGCAGGCCTGAGGTCCAGCCTGGAAGTCAAAATCAGCCATGCAAGGTTAGGATCGGGAGGGAACAGGGCCAGACACCAGCATAGCTACAACGCAGCTGCCGCAAAGCCCTGAGATGAAGTGCACGAGGCTTCTCACAGCTCTTTCTGCCAGCTTAGATGTTTATACAGCAGTCTGATCTGAGGTTATGCAGCTGTGCAACGTAAGAGCTGACCTTGGAAGCTGGAGGCAGCGAGGAAGAGGCCGCAGAGCCCATGGGTGCCCACCGGGCTCAGAGACGCGGAATCTCTATGAGATGTCCTGCTCAGCAAGCAACTCCTTGCAATATATTCTAGTTTCTTGTCATGGTTCGCTGACTTTGGGAACATCAGGCCTGCAGCACACTCCTTACTCTTGCTCCATGCTCCAAACAGCGTGTGTTTTTAAACCTTGAATAGCTGAAATTGAATGTCTAATGCTATGGGTTTTAACCCAATGCTTGTGGGCAACACCTTGTCCCGGAGATCCTTGAACATTGTTTATAGACGCAGGAAATTGATGCTGTCATGGTCAAGGTTAACAGGAGAAAAACATGTTGTTGCCTGTGGTATTTTATGAATATTCACACCTGTGGGCCAGTGGTTTAATGTTATTTAAGATTTATACAAAATCAACTTATTTTCATAGAGTTAAAGTCAGTGTGGAGTTACAATTTTTGAAAAAGTTTATTGTAACTCCAGATTTTTGTCATCTAGATTTTAAGTGTTTTCCTACTTTGTATTTAGGAAAAAGATTTAACAAGACAAAATAAAGCAACAGGAAAGCACTCAGCTAGGTGTGTTTTCAGGCTTTCATCTTCTTGTTAATGGTGAAAAAACAAATCGGAGAAAGCATCTTTAAATTATGTCAGTGTGATAAATTGCCAGAAAAGGAATACACTGGCCAGGGTTCTATAATTTACTGTGCAAGACAACGCGTATAATCCTTGTCCATGAAAATGTGTGAATTATGTAAAGCTATGTGGTCATTTGCAGATTCAGAATCAAGAAGAAAATGTTGCTGACAGTGCAGCTTTGTTTCAATCACTTTTGCTCTTTAGCCCTTTGTTGATGGCAAGTTCTGACTTCTCAAGCGTAAAACCTGATTCCCAGCACTCTGATTGTAAGAGGAAAAGATGACCATATAGCCCCTGTAAAGCTAAGTCAATACATTAAATTAGATGAGGACGAGTACGCTCTCTGATTAAAACAAAAAAGAGTTCATGTATCTGATGTTAGGAGAAGTATACACTCTCCCATCAGTGAGTACTTGTGGTATTATAGCATGTACAGAAAAGGTGGGATTTTTGTGTGTGTGTTTTGTTGTCATGGTTTTGTTTTGTTTTGTTTTGCTTTGCTTTGTTTTGTTTTGTTTTGTTCCTCCCCGCTCCCCTAAACCACTGAGTTTCTCTGTTGTTTGATTTTCACATGGGGTGAGTTTTGCTGATGTCAGGGACCAATCAGATAACGACCAGGCAGCAGCCTGGCATGAAATTCAAACAGAAGACATTCAGTGTCAACTGAATCAATCCTGATGTTGACTCAAACAGGGAAAAGTGGGTATTAAGATTGGAAAGAAAGAAGGAGTGATGGGACCTGATAACAGCTTTCTGCTGTGGGTGCAAACCAGCCAAATGGCAGCTTTTAATGGAAAACTAATGACGTTAACCTAAAAGGGAGGTAAGAAGAGTGCTTCGTCCTTAATGCGGTTGAGTCTCAGGAGTGAAGATGTTGAGATTTAGGAAAAATCTCTGGCTTAAAATAGCTTTGAGGACAAATTGTGGTCACTGCATCAGCCCACAAGTTATTTTTATAATTACCAATACCATAATATTACAACAGTAGTCCTCTAAATTTGTTAGTGTAGGGCAGGTATAATGCAGTTCCTCCCTCGTAGAGAAACCCACTCTCTGTAACAGAAAGGAGACTAAATGGCAGAGAGTGAATAAGGGTGACAATGTAAGCAGGTGCTAGTGTCAGCAATGATATCTCACTGATACACCACAGATCTAAGTCAAATGTGTATGGAGAAACCCTACAGAAGAAGCCTGTAGGGTTGTCCAGTTCTTGGCAGATCCTGTCACCGGTCACTGTCTCCTCCTGCTTCCGTGACATGGGCAGCCTCCCTGCAGCACTCAACACAGCCGTATCCGTAAGACGAAATCTCACAAACAGCCTTCTTCCCCTCAAGTTATACATAGTGGCAAATGCTAGAACATCATTTGAGCATAACTCTGCCAAACTACTTTGTAGTTAATACTCCAACATGGCAAAAACAGAGCAAATCCTTTCAAAGAATGCCCCAATTTTATTAAAAACCGTCACAGTCTTTATTTTGTATTGCCTCCTGCAAAGAACATGGGTGTTTCAATGATCAAACTTGAATAAATCCTGAAATATGCTCGCTGCACATGCCACTTCATGTACTTAGCCAAGAGCAGTAAAACATTATAACTCATTCATCACCCATTACACAGTGAATTGCTTGTTACAGCAAATCATTATAGACTCCACAACATATGTTTGAGAGCACAGTACACAGGGCAGAGTGGGGACCTGAATCCCATTTATCTTGAGGTCTTTCTAGACCACACCGCCAATGAAAAACAATCTTACGGTAGGTGCCAATGAAAGGTACAAGCCCTTTGTAACGATCAAGTTGTATAAAAGATCTTAGCATAAATGAGAACTCGGGCTGAGATCATCATCAAGGAGACTTTAAAAGACCGAGTGCAGATAATGCCAGACAGTGGAGACACTACGAGGACTGCGTCCGTGGCTTCGGTGAGGTGACATCATCTTTAGACTACGACCATAACTCACAGTTGACAATTTTATGCCTTTTTCCACAACTTCCGCCTCTCTGTGAGGGGCTTTCTGCCACCTGCCACTGAGTTTGACGCTACAGTTTAGAAATCCCGGGTTTGAATTGCCGACAAGTTAGCCAAAACAGAGCCACCCCACCAGCCTCGCAGAGACGAGTCGCACCCGCGGGCCAAGTCAGACTCTTGACTTCCTCCTTTGACTGCAAGCATGATCTGGTAAGACATCTCAATGAATCATCAACCCCACGACAAGCTGCTATCCATGTAAATTGTTTATAGCAATAAACAGAATTCAGCAGAGGAATCCGTTTCTACTCCTCGCACCGACTGTGTACTTAGTCAGCATCTATTATGAAGGCTGGCTGTGCTTTTGGGAATAGGCCTGGTGAGGTTGATTGCTGTTGTATCCCTGGGTGACTTCAGATAAATCATACAGCTCCATCTGTGTCTCAGTGAAATAGCACTGCAGAAAGCTTACATTTCTTGTATGAGCCTGAATACCTGTGATCATCTGGGCCACAAGTAATGATATTTAAAGTCCCCCGAAGCAATAACGGAATGTTGCAGGAACAAACCGCTCTCAGCAGAATAACACTCAGCATGTCTGTACCATCAGTTAAGTACACGCTCACAAGATGGATTTCCTCACAACCGCACATTATAAATCCTCCAGCTCGCACTTATGGCTCATCCGAGCCCAAGCTTGGAGTTTGCTGCGCACCAGGAACCCAGGGAAGATTGGCCCCTACTTATGGGTGTAAGCTTCCACCGAAGTGTCCTGGATCGTCCGAGGTGGAGTGGGACAACCTGTTACAGCTCAGCTGCTCCAAGTCGAGCACGGATGCTTCGGCTCAAGGCTCCAGCTGGCTGAGTAGGCTGAACGTACCCGTGTTCTCCTCTGCTAAGTGGAGACAGAGCCCAGAGTGTCCAGCAGCCTGAGCCTAGCTGCTGTAAACTTGGTGCTAGAGACAGAAAAATGGAAGAGGAAATATGTAATTGGGGAAAAAAAAAGAAATCACAACATTATCAATGTTATGTAATTCAGTCCCGGGAGGAGGGGTAGTCATGCAGAGCTTTGAGGCTACACTATGCACCTCACTCCAAAGTTTAGAGCTTCTGGGACATGTTTTAAATGTTGAGTACCTAGGACTGCTTTTGCATGTATAATCTGAAACTGTTTAAAAGGAACCAGCCTCAAAAAATGAGTTCCTAGGCTGTAGCCTAGCGTTTTTGAAGTACCCAGCAGTGACACTGGTCAGCGATGACTGCCACCTTCCTGCGTGTTCCCACTCCTGCTGTGAGGTAGACAGGGAAAGTGATCTGACTTGAAGAGAAAAAAAAAAAAAAAAAAATTTAAAAAAAATCCATGGGATTACTTCCAGCTGGATCAGTTCCTTGGTCTAGTTCACAGTAAAGCCTCTCAGAGAGCTGTGCCAGTACAACTGAGGAGGTAATGTGCTGTGACAGGAGTCGCTGGTGCTGAAGGCTTTATTTTATGATATCAGTCTCACGTCTGTCTACAATTTGAGCAAGGATGGACTCTAAAAACAGCTGGTCTGTTAAACGACCAGTGAACGGATTCACACTTTAGAGCTAGCAGGGTCTCAAAAGGAAGGACTGGGAGGGAAGGATTTGTTTAACTTGTAACTCTTGTTTGATTAGCTGTTATTAGGTTGATCATCTGTGAAGTTTTGGCCAATTAGTGATCAATTTTACATTTGTAACTGATTCCTATCAACACCCTGTCCTGTTTCCAGCTCCGCTTAGCAGTAAAGGGTAATTTTACCATTAGGATGTTTAGCTATTTAGTATGTTTAGTTGCAGTTGCATAAGATGTTCTTATTTAATTTCATAAAGGTTTATAATTGCATCCCATTTTGATTTGTCATGTAGCTTGTGAGCTAGAATGAACGTTTGAATGTTTGTAAATTGAATGATGACAACTCAGGTGTTTAAAAGTGAAGAAAAAAATAAAATAAAATAAATACAAACCCAAACAAAACAAAACAAAAGACATACCTTTATGGTAAATGCTTACCTGCAGGCCTTGTTACTGTTGAACCAAAGCCTTTGTGGTTTTTTTCTATCTTGTGAATGAACCTGAAAATAGTGCAATTTCGCTAAGAATAAACAGGCTAGAGCACTCGCCCTCCACCCTGCAGAGCTGTAGCACGAGGAGCCCTACCGAAGAGCGATGGAGCGCTCTTGGTGCGAGGGACGGATGCTGGGTTTTGCTCTCAGCCATTGGCTGGCAAAGCAGCAGCAAGTGGTTGCTCTTGCAGAAGCAGCTGCCAAAAATCAGCGGGCAGACACCAACGCTCTAATGCGTGATGAACCTGTTCTGTCTGTCACTTGTGCTTTGTGGCTGAACTGTCTCATCTGATGCTTTAACCCCTCGTAGCTCCTCTTTTTTCAAAGGCAGGGGAAGTGAGCCGTCTTTCTCCTTCCTTCTTTCCTGGTTTCTTTCTCTTTTGCCTCTTTCCTAAATCAGAGAGTTTCAGCAGAGTTTTTTCAGGTACTTCACTGTGTGAAACTTTAATATTGCTTGGTAGTGACGACTTCTAAGCAAAGCTAAAAGCTTTTATTTTCATTCAGGGCTCCAAAGGGGGAGAGCAAAGGATTTGAAGGGGCCTCAGAATAGACGGATTTCTAGGTCAGACTCTCAGGTACCTTGTGCCATCTGTGTGCATGTACAGCAGTGCAAAGGCCTTACAAGCACTTGGACTGTATTTTGCTTACGTTGCAGGGCAATAGTTGGTTATCTGTTGGTTGAATCAGAGAGCTGAGGCTTCAGGGAGAAATTTAAGGAGTTCCCTTACCTTTCTGCACCAGGTAGCCTGCGTGTTCCTGAACTTGGAAACCATTCAGGAACAGACAAGGCCAATATTTGGTCTGCTCAGGAAAGTTTTTATTCACCTTGCGCATCCTCATTTACACCTTGGAAATAAATTTTGCTGTGGACCACTTGCAGAAGGAGAACTGTCATGCAGGCATTATCTCATGTCTCCTGATTCAGACCTCTGGTGCGAGTGGAGGCAGTGAGGTATGCCTAACACAGCAGCGTGAGTTGCAGTTTATTGTGTCGCTAGTGTCTTCTTTGGGCATACAATATGGTGAAGCTGCCCTACAGCTTTGTTATTTGATATCTCTCTGTTTTTTTATAACCCCCCCCCCCCCCCCCCCCCGAAATTGCCTACCTGAACAGGAAACTTTTCTAAACAGAAGCCCAGGAGGGCAATAAGAGAAGATCGGGGGGGCTTTTGCATCAAGGGACGTTCTTATAAAAGTGTGTGTGGATTTGTTTTTTTCATTTGTGAAAATCCCAAATTTAGTTTTTCAAGTGAAAAAACAAGCTAAAGGTTGCTGAGGATGCATAGCAGGAGGCAGAAGGGAAGGGAAAGTAAAAAGAGCACTGTGGAGATATAAGTATAATAAGAACTTGGCTGTACATTTTGAGCCCAAGGCCTGAAGTGTTTACTGCAGTACAAATTCTTGAATTCAGCTTAATAAAGTTTGCATAGGTAGTAAACACTTGTATAGATCTTTTTTACTTCTGCAGTGCTTTGCAGAACATCTCAAAGTACTTTCTGATGGTTTGGTTATTCAGCTTCGTAAGATTCCTGCAGCCATTACCTGCTCTTTTATAAAGTTCTCTTCCAGTTATTGAGTTAGGAAACTCCACAATTAAGCTTCTGTAAATTACTAAAACAGGTAAAGGGTATACCTTGTAGTCTTCCCTTCAGCTCTTCCTTCCAACTTTAATGATTCGCTGGTACGTAACATTTCGACTGTGTCTTAATTTTTTTACTCCAGCAGGCTTCCTGCCTTTTTCTTAAAAGTCAGATGGATCCTGATCCACAAACACTGATGCAGTTCAAGCATTTTTGTAATGAATTTTTGAATTCTCACAACTTTAACATTTACACCTAATGCTGGTTTCTGATCTTCTGGGTCATGTTCCCGCTACTCTTGGTACCGGTTCAGGTAGGATTGCTATTCCCATCCAAGTCCATCTGTGGCCTCTGTTGTTTCAAACACGCTGTACACCTGGCTCTGAGCAAAGCTCCTGTGCCAGCGTGTGGATAATCAGAGCATGCGGGCTGGGTTTGGGCGTGAGCCATACAGCCACGGCTCTAAGTCCTGAAGTCCTTTTAGAGTATTGGTCTTAATGAGGAAAGGTCTCATTGGCTCTTTCTGGCTGAAACGTCTCTCTGCAGCAGTATGAGCTACCTGTTGCATAAAAGCTTTTTTATTACGTGTGGGGATCTTAGCTTTCACCTCATCCTACATTATTTGCACATTACAGGCCTTATTCTTCATTCTTCTGTAGCCTTTTTTGGCCATATAAAGGTACTATTAAGCCAGCAGATCTCCCCAGTTGGAAGTACTAGTGTAATGAGGCTCTGATTTATGTCTGGGTCAGAGACACTCTGGAAGTCTCAGAATTTGGCCTGGCAGAGAGGAATTATAGACCCACCGAATTTTTATCTTCTCCTTTCCGGTGGTGAACGCTGTTCTGTCTGGACGGGGAATCAGTGCTATTCATTGCTACGGATGCTACTCAAAGGACGAAGAGGCCCTAAGTAGTGTATTTTTTATGATGTTTATGTTTCTTTGTCTGCTTGATTTAGGCCTCAGATTTACTGATACAGCACCAACTCACCTTTTCTTTGTATCTCCTGCTCCAGGCTTCCCTTTCTGCACACAATGTAATTAGGTCTTAAATTTCCTGATGTGTTTGTTTTCATAGTAGGATAACTTGTACTGGCATTGTGTCACTCTGATATTGATTCGCATCAACAGTGACACAAATGTTGTCATCATTCTGACATTGCAATATCATCTTTCAGACTTTCCAGATCTTTTTGAAGACATGTTTTTCCTTCAAAGCAAATTAAAACTCTTAGGAATGTTTCTGACCATATTTCTCTTCTCTGTGTTCCACATTAGGGTTTTTTTGGAGGATGAAGATCTGGTAAGAATACACACAACGCAGAAACTCACATTAAAATGTTTTGGAGAGCTGATGTGCGATGGGGCTTTCCCTTGCTGCTTCTTCAGTTTTACTGCAAACCTTCTTGAATCATCTATATGTTAGCCAGAGTGTTCCCAATTAGACGTTTCAGGTTTACATTATCATAAAATTTAGGATGTGCAGCTGATATCACAGGAAGCCAGAAGGCCCAAAGATGCCTTCCTTTATTAGTTTCTTTCATTGCATTGGCTTTGTCCCTTGCTACTCTCGTGTGCTATTAACATGAAGCTTCAGCCATGAGTAATTTGTGTAGAACAGAGCAATAGCAAGTTGTGAAGATAAGAATGTGTTTCATAATCACATCTGCCCTTCTTTACAGCATAGACATTTTACTCCTAGAAGTGTGGAAGAATGCTGAAGAATGCAGAATCATAACGTTTTCAACTTCTGATATGGATGTAAGCACTAAAGAAAAGGTGGCATGGCCTCAGACACGCTTGTTCATGATAACAAAAACCCCCAAAAAACAACAAAAAAGTTAGCTCTGGGTGAATGCCATTAATCCAGACTAGCATTCTTCAGCTGATGAGTCACAGCTCCTTAGAGAGGATATGAAGAGCTACCAGAGGCACTGTGAAGCACTGAAAGTTTTATTACAAGTCTAAAGCAAAGAATATTTCATTCTCTTTTCCTCTGCACACTATTAGCTTTCACAGGCAAGTGTTCTCTGTTAACTTCTTGATTTGGTGATATAAATTTTTTAACTTTGTCTGTGATATAAGTTCACCTTTATTTTTACAAAAAAATGTGATTTTATGGGGAACTAGAATATGCGGTATGGAAGTTTAGTCTCCTTATATGCTAGACAGAATTTGATTACTATGTATGTATGCTTTTTCCAAAGACTCTAAGGGACAGACAGGGTCATGATTGTTCCCAAGAGAAAATTGAGCAATGTCAGTATCTACAGTACCAGCAAGTAGACTTTATGGGTGGTGGCTCCTAACTGTCCTTCCAAGTGTCCTGGAGCATCCTCTTTTTGGTCTAGTGACTCATTTCTCTAAGTTTCATAGATCCAACAAGGAGGAGTGAGAACCACCTCCTCCAAGTTATCCTGTGGACTAACGGAGTCAACAGAGGTGATGTTCAGGCACCCTCTTTGCCTAGTTTATACCATGGGCTTAAATAAAATTCTCTACCCAAAATACTTGATGATGAGATCTGGACTCAAATCTTCAGAAAGAAATGAACCTAAATTCCTAGACATAGGAGCTAGCATGCTAACTCCACCACTTAATCAGTTCTGTGAGCCTATTCCTTCCTCCAAAACTCCTCATGTGATCTGAATTTTCAAATAATTTGAAAATGATTGAAATTGTCTTCTTCTCAATGAGTTCAGTGTTTATTGACAAGAATTAATAACACCAAAATGAAAGAAAATTTACTGTACTGTAGTTGTTAAGTATAAAAAGGACAAACATTAAGCCACTTGCTTTCTAAAACTGTTTCATAAGATGTAGAATTTTGAATGTTAAGTCTGGCAAATGATCTGAAATCCAGTCCAAACTGTTGCACCAATCTTGTCAACTGACTGAAATGCTTTGGCATGCTTAAAGAACCCCATTCATTTCAAAGAATGTGGTAGGAAAGAAAGACAACTTACTCTTGCTTCTTTTGAACAAGGGAGCAGGAGGCAGGGTTTAAGTTGGTGATAAAGAGGTTGTTACTTTCCCCTAATTCAGAAATGAAAGACTACTATAAAACAGATGGGAAAGAATAAATCTGATTGCAATTAATGAACAGCTTATTTAAATGCAGCTGATTTTTCTGGACTTAAATAGCTCAAAACCTTCTCAAATGCCTTTATGTAAGATAATGTCACGTTGTGTTAGACTGGAGGCTCTGGGAAGTGAACACCAAGATCCTGATTGTGGGAGTTAAGTACTGTGGAAATTATTTTCCTCCTTCTCACCTATTTTGTGGCTAAATTAATGTGTGAGTTGAAATGAGGATGAGTTAGAGCCACCAAGGGCAATCACTAAAAGGGAAAATTTGGTTATATGTTTGCTGGTTATTCTTTGTAAATTTTCATCATTTAGTGCGATGCTGCATCTCAAGACACAGAGCAATGCACTAGATTATCTGGGCTACTGAGGAAGGCCAGCTGCAGCGGCAGTTGCTTAGGCTAACTATAACTTTTCCAGATCTGACTGTCTATCTCATCCAAAATATGGAGGGTGACAGAAGTGTTTGGAGGAGGCATCCTACCCCCACCAAAACACTCTCAGTTTAATTTTTGAAGGAAACAGTAAGATAGGAAGTATAAGCTTAATTACTGAAAATGTTCCAAGTAAAAACAAACAAGAGAAAGTACTTTACATGAAAGATGTACAGTTTGATTGTTCATTTCTAGGTTCTCAGGCACCTAAGCAGTTACTTAAAGAAGAGGCAGAGATCACCTAGTCCCACATTTCATCATTTTTCCTTTAGTTATTTAGACTGTTAAACAATTAATTGATATATCTCTTCTTCCATTTCCAACAATTCTTAAAAAAAAAAAAAAGTTGTGCTTTTTATAAATGAAATATGAGACTTTGACTTACTTTTGACTCCTTAGTTTAGGCGTTGGATATTGGATAAAAAGATCAAGTTAAGAACCCTTTTGTTCCTGTGTAGCCTTATATTGTCCAGCTAGAAATAGATTCTATTTCCTATAAGCATATTACCATATTATAAAAATGTGTTCTTGTTATTATTATTATTATTATTATTATTACAAGCTGTTGCTCAGTGAAGTGCCAGACTGAGAGTTTTAGCAACCCAAGATGTCATCATGCTTAGGAGAGCCGAGGACAGATATTCAGATGCACATGGCTTCTATCTTGACACATGAACGTGGGGTCATTGGCAGCCACATTCCTACAAAGTGTTGGGACTTGCTAATTGACAGCAGCCAGGAGCAGTCCAATTTCTGCAAGCAGGGAAATGAGAACAAGCTGTCATTACAGTCTTCAAATGTTTACACTGTTAGTTAACTTTAATGGCTGAAGCGGCTCACTTTCTTCCAGGGTTTAGAGGTGCAGTTATATCTGCAACTAGTAATTACAGCTGGTTATTACTGTAAACACTGCCCCCCCCCCCGTCCCCCCATCCCCCGTCCCCCCATCCCCCTCCAAGGTGAGCTGCCACAGAAAGACAAAAGTGAAACACAAATTGCAAGCAACATACTGGTGATCGAACGGGATTATCACTTAAATATTAGCTGCTTAGACAAGATACAGTGACGCTCTACAGCTGGATGGTTTGTGGAAAAAAAGGTGTTTTCAAAAGTAAATTTCAGTATGACTGCAGCAGTTTATCAAAGTGAGTATTGTGGTGAAAGAGAGAGAGGAATGTTTAAAGGGGATCAAAATACATTTAGCTATTGAAGAAAAAAGGATAAATGCTGAATCAAAACTAAATTCTGCTGATTTATTACTAGAAGCAGCTCAGTTTGTCCTGTGTAATGGAGTACAAAGCAGCTGCA
Source organism: Astur gentilis (assembly GCF_929443795.1). Classification (NCBI taxonomy): domain Eukaryota; kingdom Metazoa; phylum Chordata; class Aves; order Accipitriformes; family Accipitridae; genus Astur; species Astur gentilis. Next base: position 27,484,500 of record NC_064894.1, read on the forward strand.
GCTGCTGGTTACTACTGTTTATACTAGCCAGGTAACAGGTAACGACCTCTAATTGCAGGCATCGGCATAGCTCCCGCGTGATGGGCAAAAAAGGAACTGTGTTTTTCCCAATGATTGCATCTGCTTCCCTCTTCCTTACTCCCTAGGAGAGGAGTTGTGGCCATCAATCAAAGGTAGTAGCTTTTCCCCTCTTTGGGGACAGGAGTAGTACAAAGGCAATGAAACCTAGAAAAGGTCAGGCTTGCAGGGAGCTTGAGAAAAGCTGACTTACAGTCAACAGGCTCCGTTAGCGGGCAAGTCAGATCACCTGCGTTTCAGAGCCTGCTCCCAATTGCCCTTCGGAGAGCAAGTTTTCCCTCTACAGGGACTGCTTCGGGAAATTTGCTTTCCTGGGTTAAAGAAGGCCTTTTTAAATATACCCCACCTCACACTACCTGTGGGTTAACTATTGTGACTCCCTGATTAATGTTTTGTTTTATTTTTTCAAGTGTCTTGATGAAAGACCAGATTTCTTCTGAAAACAGGAGTTTGATTGTTTCCCGGGCAGGAGCAGCTTTGAAAGCACAGCACTGATACAAACGGCTCAGCAGGCTGAAAAGAAGCAAATCTCTGGGCTCTGTTTCTTCAGCAAGTGGCTTTGCCCTGTGGGTGATGAGTTGATGCAGAGATTATTGAACTACTACAAGGCTTTCTTCCACACTAATGATGGAGAAAGCAGCTTTGGCTGGTGGCTCGTGAGTCAAACGCTCCATGCTCTTTTACTGATCCCGTGTGCTATGTTGCGTCTTACATGTGAAGGTCTGTAGTAGTATTTTGTGCTTGTCTCATAAATAAGTGGCAATTACAGTGTGCTAGATCAACAGCGATACTGTCATCTGTGTTGGTTCAATGGTAGTTGGGCTCCTGAAAGTGCAGAGAGTGGGCAGGAACATCTTCAAAATTCTTTCTGCAGGTTAGATGTATCCCTTGAAAGAACAAGAAAAACAGCTAGGTATGCTAGGAAATAGATTTATTTTCTTTTTTTTTTGCATTGCTAGGCACCGACTCTTCAGGAAATCTCACGGTAATGCTCAGAAGTAATGTTGCAGTCAAAATATTAAGAATAAAGTTTTCTCTCAGTTCTTTTTTCTTGCTGTTGGTACAAGGTTGCTTGCTGTTGGTGGGGGCAGGGGGAATTTTGGCAGACAAGGAAAACACATTTATTTAGCCAGTACATCTGAAAGCTAGAAAAGGAAGAACTTTCCTACATGAACAAACAGTTCCTAAATTTGCAAATTTTTCATTGCAGAACTTGGACTCTAAAAAGCTAAATAGATTGTTTAAATAGCAAGGTCTCTTCTTGAACTGTTAAACCAAGACAGATGAGACATTCACCTTTTATTGAGGTTTAAATGCTGTCTGTGCTCTAAAAAAGAATGCTTACTAAGAGTAGCAAACTCTGAATATCAAATATTTGTAAGTAAACCCCATATTTTTCAAATACATCATTTACTTGTTGTAAGAAAAGTATTCTTGTTTTTATATCTCTTTGAAGAATTAAGCGTTTGTTCTTTTTTTCTGTAACATCGTGATTTGAGAAGGTCTCTAGAAAAGATCTGACTTGAAGCTGATGAAGAACTGCACCATCTTCAGGGCATTGCAGCCTTCCTCAATAAGATGTGGATTGTTATGTAGCTTCTAAAACTGAGGGCTTGGAGCGCTGGGATATAAGACATGAGCATGGCTGTGCCAGAGACATTGAGGTGGTTGATAACATTTGTGTAAGGAGTGGTTGATGATTTCGTGTCAATGCTTTTTCAGTTGTTTTAAACCTTACAGCTGCTTTCAACGCTGTTGCTTGTGAAGGACTGTAAGTGACTTAGTGGTATCTCTGTTTGGAATAAGATGAAACTCTATTTTTCAGTGCCTTCTTCCTCTTAGACAGATTTTGGCAAATAAGTGTGGGTAATTTTTTTTCCCCCCAAACGTCTTTCTAGTGTGGATACTGCTGGACACTGCTTTTGTTCTCACTTCCGTTCAACAAGAAAGGGGTCATTTGGGAGTTAGTTTGGGATCTAACTCTGGGGTCAAAAATACTTGGGAAGTCTGAGCTAGACACTTTGACTCTCCTCATGATCAAGAGGAAGAAGCAGGCATTGATAGAAGAATAAGTTTAAACTAGGTAGAACAACTTGTCTTCTGGATCTGCTTATTACTCTTTTTTGACTTTGTGTGGAGGTATGGGAGACCGGATTGGACTTTAGGTAGCTAAAAGTTAAAATGAATGAATCCCACCCTTAGGAAGGACGAGATCTGGTTATCTTTAGCCTATTGATAAAGAGCACATGTATGAATCTGTATCTTCCACCCACGATGGATGACACAACACCTCAGTTCGCAAAGAAGAGCACAGCAGAGATATGAATTAGTTGGCTGAGGCTCAACTCAGATTAACTGAGATTGTGATGACAGGTTGGGAAAGTAGCCAGAGGAGAGAGAGGAATTAATCTTAGCTCCTCTGTAGGAAGAAATATATCTACCATCAGTTAACTACTCACAGCTAAGATGTGATTATAAACTCCCAGCTGCTATTTGACAATTATGTCACAGCAGAAACCAAGATAGCCTTGAATTACTGGTGTTTGGCTGAGGAGCTGTGACCTTCTTTGTGGATACAGACATTGGCAGTGGCATCCAAGTCCTGTTCCCTTAAACATTAAATTATTGCTAAACATGTGACATTTATAAAGGGAGGCTAACGGGGATTCTGGCAGTTTTCTTATGGGGAGAGCAACTTGATGGGAACATGGTTCCTCTCAGGTTTGTACAGGCCTCCTGTGGATCTCGAAGGGAATGCACGTAATAGTTGAGGAACAGCCAAGCTGTTGCTCTTTGCCATTATTGCTGCAGTTGGTATTTCTTTGTACCGTTGCTTGGGACAGTATCAGACTCGGGAATTTTATGCCTCTGGTCTGATGTTGCCAAAATTTGTTGATGTTCTCACCTTGGTGAAAAAGTCTTTTCAATACTTTTGAGTATTGAAAGGTGATAAAGAAGACAGGGAATTTTGGGAGCAAGTCAACTTCCTGGGTAATTGTGTTTGGCACTATCTAGATTTAACTATTTTCAAGTCATAATTATTTATGTTATGGTGATAAAGTCTATACACGAGTGCATCTGTTGTTCTAAATACATGTACATTTTATGTTAAATGAAACTTTAAATCTGATTTTAAACCTAGATAATGGCTATTCTAAGTCTAAATGGAGTACTTCAGCTGCGTTCCCCATTGTGGATAGGAGTCATTCTCAGATGAAAAGTGAAAACTTCCATCTACCCTCAACTGTTGCTATCAGATTTCTGGCAAAAGATTCTTCACATATGTAGAAGATACAAACTTCCGCTGGCACAGTTTCTCAGATACCCTGCTGAATGTTGTTATGCAGATCCCACAGAAGTGAAGAGAGTTTGCCTGGATGGCGATCGGCGAGTACTCCCCGGCAGGTAGTAGCTGCCTGCGTGATCGGTGCATTTACAGGTAGGATGAAACTGGGACACGTGCCATAGGAAACCTCTGGGTTGAGAGCCAGGAATTCTGCCAGCAAAACACTAATGTATAATGGGGACTGTTAGCATTGAACAGTTGCTTTAGAAGAAGGGTTGCAGTTTGCATGTGAAGACAGTGGAAAACAGCAAAATAGTCTTACTACTTTGTCGTTCTCTTTCACTCCCAAGACAGGAAAGAAGTTCAGATACGGCAGGTTACCAGTTCCCTCCTCCCTTCTGCCCTCCTATCCTTTCTCATAATACCTTTGAGTCTAAAAGAAGTTTGAAAAAATGAAAGGAAAGTGATAACAGAAAGGGGTGCTGCATAGCGGTATTTAGAACATTGCCCTTTACCTCACTACTGGAAATACAATAGAGCTCAGAAACAGTATGGGGCTTCAGTAGCTCTGGGAATACTGGTGCTGGAGTGTGGGGGGCTTTGTTGTTGGGTTATTTTCAAAAGATATTTCTTTAGGTCCACAGATATTAAGCGCCCTCAAATTTAGGCAGCTGGTATTGTGAAAAGTTTGGCAACATCATCTGAATTGTATATGAAGCATTGCCTCTGGTTAACAGCGGTAAAATGTTAATTTGGTCTTTGATAGAACATATTAGCATGATAACTCACAAAACAGTTTTGGTATGCTAATTTTGAAATAAAAAATGTGTTCTGATTAATGCCTGAATCAATATGAAAACTACCGGATGCCTGAAATGACAAAGCTGATCAAAGCTGCCAAAATTGTGTAGCAAATATATTATCAGCAATAGAGGCTATTTATTTTTTCTTCCTGTCAGAAACAGTGTGAAATTTAATTATAAGTTGAACCCATTTAAACATGTAAATCTGCAGGATTAATCCTGTGTGTTCTGGCCTTACCTTAATTCACATATTATCGGGTTTTGCTGGCATAGATTTCACAGCTAATATTTCTAACGAGTCGTCCCAAGTGTTAAGCTCTTCTGAACTGACATTAAGGATTTTCTTAAGAACTTTGCTAGCCATAACTTCAAGAAATACTGCTTTATGTTGTTGTTTGATAAATTAAATTACCAGAGAAAAACTTTATTGCCCCTTTACAGTATGGACGATTCACTGGACTTGCAAAGTGCAAAAATGTGTTGGCTGGAGTGTGCAGAAAACTCCCATACAGCAATGTGTCAGGCATCCCATTCTGGCATGTTCCCTGTTTTGTTTACAGAACTTTTTTCTTCCTGTTACTCTATATTAAGTACCAGAATCATGCCTGATGGTTTACAGAATGCACATCAATCTCTACCTTGAAAAACCTGGCATCCGATAGCAGCAATTAGAGGAAGACCAGTGAGGCACAGTAGAAAGACTGTTTGAGGTACAAATTAAAGCACTATAGGAAGATGAAATACTTTAAATTTAATTTCTTAAAATTAGAGACCAACGTGAGGATTTTTTCTGATATTTCTAAGACTGTAGACTGCTCAAGATTAAGCCTAGGGTGTACAATATATTATACTGGCTTGTAGACAGATATGCACAGACATGGAGAGCTTAAGGCCTGGTGCAGAGAAAATTTTGCTTTAAGGCAGCAGTTGAGAACACGCTTGTTTCAGCAGCATCTGTGGGTCTTGGCGACGCGATTGTGGTTGTGCGTGTGCTCTTCCGAATGGACTCTTGGGGTATTGCTTTGGGTAGCATAATGATCGTGACAATCCAAAAGCCCTAATACTCCATTCAAGCTTTCCAAAAAACTATGTCATGCTGCATCCTTACCATGTCACGATCATTTCTTGTAATTTACTTGGAAGAATGCTTGATAAATCTTATTAATGATGCACTAACACATTTGCATGCAATTAATTCTATGCTGTATAATTACAGTATAGAATATAAAAGTATAACAGTATAAAGTACTGTAATATAATTACACAGCAGCTTATTCAAGCCCCAAGTCAGTAGAAAGTCTTGCACTGATTTCAGTGATGAAGCGGGAAGTAAATGAGAATATTTCTGTATTCTCATGGTGCTGTGCTCTCAGGAGGGAGGATGGTTTCAATTAATCTGCCAGGTCAGACCAGCAATTAAAACACGTGCGTCTCCCCTCCCATGCTCTAAAGGAAGGGGTCTCTCTGGCTGAATGGGCGTTTAGGGAGTTCATAAAAATGAAGCTGATCAGTGCTGTGCAGCTCGGAATAACCTCCTGTGCTGAGATCAGGCACTCCATGGGGAGATGGATTTGGACATCCTTAGCTGGAAGTTGGGGCTGAGGGTGCCCACACAGTGGTCTTTGGAGTGATCAGTTACTGATGATAAGTAGTAGAATTGCTCCACCGTGAAACCTCTATAATCTTTAATTTTGTAGTTATGACCAAAACAAAAGTGTTTCAGAAAGGCATGAGGGTTTGCCCCCCCCCCCCCCCCCCCCCCTTTTTTTTCCTCTTTTTTTTCTCCCCTGGAGCAGTTGGACCGTTTCACTCAGCTAAAAAAATCTTGCTTACTTGTACTGTAACTCACCTTTCTCAGAAGCAGTAGAAGAAAGGATTCTGCAGTAGGACAGTTCAAAGCTGTCACCCCTACTCCTGAAGGAATTTCTGGGACTCCTGACATTATTGCAAGCAGGAGGAATATCAACAACATTTGATGTGGTGAGCTCTGGTTTCCAAGCAAATGTTCTTGCTTTGCCTCTTGGGAGAACAAAAGCAGATTTGTCTCTCTAGTAAAAGGAAGCAGGAATATCAGTGGCTTCCTTCACTTTTCCCCATGAGTAGGAAATGGATGGTGAAGACTCCTACCCTTCCCAAAAAACATTCCCTTGATTACTACTGCTATCTGGTACCAGAGGAAGGGAGAGGCAGCCAGGTCTGGTACAGGGTATGACTTTTCTCTCCTCTTCTTTATCTTACCCTTTTTTTCATCTTACCTAGTGAATGTATGGATGGGATAGATGAAGGACGTGAAGAGGAAAAGAAGAAATGAAGAAAGAAGTGACAAAATATGCAGAAAAGTGATCAGAAGTTGGTTCTAGGAAGACAAAAAGAAACAATGGAGAGAGAAGAGACAAACAAATAGACAATCAGAAAATGGAGCTGGAAATGATGCACAAGTCTGGAGGGAGGGAGTTACGGAAATGAAGGGAAAATAAGACAGCAAAAGGAAAAAAAAAAAGTACAAGGAGGAAAGGAAAAGAATCATTGTATCAAAATTTGTCGCTTTCTGAGACCTGTGGGAGGGACAAATAGTACTGTGGAGTAATATGGGGGAGAGATGAAATGGGAAAAAAGAACATCATAAAAGAAGGGAGAGCCTAGGCAGAAACTGCAAAACTGTTCCTTTTGTAGAACAAAATTATCAAGGGAGGCAAATAATTATATCTTTCAGTACCTTTAGTCATACAATAAAAACCACTTCATTTTTCTTTTAAAGATATGACACTTTTTAAATTCAAAAGTATCCCGAAGTGATAAACTAATATTGTAATTCTTCTTGGCATGATTTTAGTGCTCCAAAAAAAATCCCAAACCAGTTGCTAGCACTCCTAATTATTTTTTTCTTTTCTTCTTCCTTTTTTTTGACATGAACAACCGTTGTTCAAAAAACACTTGTGGTCTAGTTGGCTTAGCCTTGAGATGGGGAAACCTCTTTTAGGCATAGGATGTAGACTGTAATTTCAATTTATTTCGTTATCTAGTGTCTCTCCTGGATTATCTATGTGGATTCCATTAGCAAAAGATGTAGTGGCATCAAAACTGTCTCTCCTCTTCACCCCTGCTCCCGTTTTACATATCACTTCTTGTAGTGTATGAAATTGAGCTGTTAATAAATACCTGTTGAGTAAGACTTCTTTCCATATCCTACTTACAAGCAAGTACCTGGTCCATTTTACAAACCATAAGTGACCGAAACACCAGAGACATCCCTGTTTAATTCTGAATTTGGATCAGCCCTTATGAGGACCATGCTGTCTTCTGAATACCAAGATGTCCTGTGGGAGCAGAGGTGGGGAGGGGAGGGGAGCCAGGGTCCATCCTGCACTCTGGGGGTCTGGGCCCAGGAGACGTTGACCCATGGGGGTGGCTCAAGATGACGGGAGGACAGGACCTCCCTTTACACTCTGGAGCAGCAACTTCTGTCTAGGACTCTGAGTGAAGACGGCTGCTGTCTCCTCTCCCTCTTGCCACCCTCCAGACTCCTTGTCAGGGCATAGTGAGCGCCGAGTGCTCCTGAAGGCAGGCGAGCTGGGAACGGAGGTGGACCCTCACTGATGGGTGCTGTCCTGCAGGGTCTGACCACAGTGGGCAGAGCTGGAGACTGTACCAGTGTCTATCAACAGTCCCTGACATGGAAATTGAAGAATCGGGGCTGGGGACCATCCAGGAGCTTCCATCAGGAGCTAACGGAGATGTGGTCAAAGAGACCAGAGACAAGGCTGCAACCAAGGTGCCCACCCAGGAGACAGGTTGCCCATGGTGATCTATGTGGATCCAGGAGGTACGGCTGGAGACAGGTACTGTTGTGGCATCACTGGGACACGGACTGATGGCCCTAAGGGGCTGAACTGGGGTCCTGGTCCGTGGGCAGGATGAGGGAGGCATAAGGGGACCCAACAGAACAGCCAGGGCTGGGCGTGCCTGGGTGTGGGACCTGGCTGATGATTCGGTTGAGTTTTACTGAACTTGAAGCAGACTGGTTTTGGCATGTAAATTAAGACAAAAGTGGTGATGATGTCCTCTTATTTCAATTTCTGCCACGCCCAATCTCATTTCTTTTCTGTGTCGTGTGGTTGCTAGAAGTCTGTTTAGATTCTCAGATGCAGATCATATGTAGAATACAGAAAAATGTCTTTTCCTTTTGTTCACATCATTGTTTACTAGAATTGTGGTTCATGTGAATCATATTTTCATTCATCTGTTGGTTTTATTTACTTTTTTCTTTAAAATTGATTTATTTTTTTTTTGGTCTATGGCCAAGACTGCATTCATTAACTACAAAATGGATGGATGAAAACTGAATTAGGCTGATCTAGGTAATTTGTGCTAAATGGTTTCAATAAAATTCAAAGAAATCCATAGTTTCACTTGGATAGTTTGTACAAATTTTAGCCAATTTAGCAGGCTCTCATTACTGCTGCTATTGTTGTTGGAGTTGCTTCTTGAAGCTGCAACTTACTCCAGATCGAAAGACCAGAAGCACCACCTACAAGAAGCTGCTACACATGCTTACCTCCTTACTAAAATTATTTGCTCTCTTTGTTACTGATCCAAGAGCTAAATAGTCACACCAAACAACATATCCATAATAAAATATACTAAATTAATGGGTTCTTGCCAATAGTATCCAAACTTGCCAGTGTGGCTGGGTTATCAGCTGTATTTGTTTTGTTCTTAAAATATAAATTCCTAGTGATCAGTATCAACTATTTTCTTAATGTAGACACATCTAAGATATTTAAGCCTTAAGTCTGAAGCAGGATTCCTTCATTCATTTACCAAAAATTCTGAACAGATGAATTGATCTATGTGAAACTGATGGTAAATATACTGGAAGATATAGCTATCACTATAACCTGGAATATATTTCTGCTGGCAGCTAAACTGACTACTTTTTCCCAGAATTGATTGTGAGAAGATAGTGAGGAATCACTGCACTCTTAATTCTCAAACTTCTACTAGTCTTTGGGATTGTCTCTTTCAGTTTTGAAGAATCTACTAGCTTCAATACATTCTGTGTCCCTCTTTAGTTTCAGGTATCTCCTATGACATGAAGAATAAAGATAAAAGATCACCTTTCAAATATTGCAGTATGCTGGTGTTCAAATAGCTGGTGGAACAGTTATGCTAGGAGGATCCTGCTCCTCTGCACAAGTGTTCAGCCTCTTTGGTCCTACTGGTCCACCAAGTAGGGAGGAGCCAGGGCCTGTCACCCTACCTTTGCAGACATAGTTATGGCACTCAGGAGCTGGATGCTGGTTCTGGTGACAGCTTTTTTATCAGGGACTTTGAAGAATGACCATCTCTTTGTGTTCCCTTAATCATATATATAAAAATTACTTACTTATTTCTTTATTTAATTTTTTTAAAAGTTTTATCTCTGAGGTCCTTCTTATAGGTGGTCCTCCTTTCATCATTCTCTTGGGACTTTTGTAGACTTGAGTTCCTCTTCTAGCAGTTGGGCAAAAGGATGTGTCTTTGGGGGACGTATTCTGCAATACCCCTTTTTTGCTAAAGTCAGCAAATAGTTACAAATGTTGCACCTGTCCTTTAACTGGAAATTTGTTATAAGGTGCCTCATGTTTTATAATACATGTTCTGTATTCATACAGTACCAACTCCTCTTCAGTTCAGGATTTTGCCTCCCCTGCTCCCTCCAGATGGTGGACTCCATCATGAGTTGCTGACTTCTAGGAAAGATGAAGGGAAGAGAAGTCCTGAAAAGAAGGGAAAAGGGAGGCAAAGCCTTTATAAACAGGTGTCTTCTTATAGAGCTAAATGGATGGATAAAGAGCATTAAAAAGTTATGACGCATAGGATGCGTAATACTGGTGTCTAATTCTGTGGATACTCATCCTAGAGTTGCTTCTGTCCTGGATGAGGCAAGCAATAGGCTGTCATGTGCCTCGTCCTGTGGGGGTGGGAATCTATGAATGCCTAGTGGTGATACATTGAGACCTGTGAAAAGTTTATTACAAGTTAATGAGCATATCTGTTGCTCACAAGGACAATTTTTGAGTGGGGAGAGTCCTACAGATGAACCAGTGGAGCAACTTTTCGTACTAACAGAAAGGTACAGGTTTTGGATTTGTGTGGAAAAACCCCACGAACCAAACCAACAAACCACCGACGTTCCTGATCATTTGCTGGAGATGGTCTGCACCTTTTTCCACATGATAGTCATGTAACTCTACTGCTCTATTCAAATCCCTTAGAAAGATAAAATTAAAGCAGTCTCCAGTTTTTAAAGTTGCCTAGTTAACATCTTAAAAAAAAAAAAAATCAGTACATGGATTGCCTCCAAAGATGCCTTCTATCGTTATTTATATACTTGCTTTGCAACTGTTATATCTCCTTAAGACTGCAAAACCAGTGATGCAAAAAAGGCTTGGCTGGCCTTCTACTGAGCTGCATCAACGTGAGATGGAAGAAAGCAGTGACACAAGCCCGCCCCAAGACTAGAAATAACTGTATCCGCTCTTTACAGCATCAGATAGGGCACAAACGCTGAAGTGGCTAAACTTTGTTGATGTTCTCCTGGACATTTGTAAATAATGGCTCGTTTTCATTGCTGATCTGTCCTTAATGGACCATGGCAGTGCAAACCTATTTTTTTCCCCTCTGTGCTCTCTCCATAAAAACTCACATGAAAGAGGAACTATATAACAAGATCCCTAGTGGGATGAGTTGCCTTCATAGTATCCGAGTGAACAAAAGTTATTCAAGACGTGTTGCAAAATCTCTCTTTTCTGCCTAAAAGCAGCTGGCAGATTAAAGGAGGAATGTTTACAGCTGCAGATGTGTTTTATAGTAAGCAGACACTGTTATTCCTTTATCTGTTTTGTTAAGAAGTGAAAAGGGGGGAAGGCAAGGAAACTGTGGTGGATTCTAGTGCCTGTGAAAGTAAATGAGCGACAATGGCAGACTAAAGTAAAATACAATGGTTTTAAGTTCATTCTTGTGGAGTGTCCAGTGAAAAACTTTGATGCAGTATCACTGGGGCACAGGCAATTCGGCACAGGCATCAAAATCAACAAAGTGAGCAAGTAACAAAAATCTCTTGCAGCACTTACCTTAGATTGATGTGACTCAGTCCACTTGCTTACAGCTTGAGTTGTACCTTGATTTCCCAGCATGAGGGTCACAGCATTTCACCTCATGGTACCAATCCCTACAGCTAACACTTCTACATGAAAAAGAAAATGAAATCATGGCGGTGATGGCAAGAAAGAGTTAAATGGCTAATACCATGGCCAACATACTCTTCCCCGTTTCTAGTTGCCTAAACTTCATTTCAAGCATCTGCTCCCTGGCATACACTCAGTTCCAAACACTATTATGCTGATAGCTGTTTGTCAAAGCACAAAGGGAGGGATTATAAAACGCAGTTTAAAAAAATAAAGTAAGGAAAATTATGAATAAACAAATCATACATAAAACTGGAACATCAAGACATTCCTTGGAGGGGAGGAGGTTAGGGAAATAGTAGCTCAAATTTTCTCTAGAGATGTAAATTAGTTGTGTGTATATATATTTAATAAGCAAGATTTTTTCCACTTTATTTTTGACACTTTAGTACTATTCTCTGCCTGGTTATTGTTTTAAAGATAAATATTCATTGATGATGTGCAATGACACCATAGAAATGTGCATTCTGCTTTGCAAAAATGTTATTTTTTGCCTAGCTACTCAAATATGAACAAAATAATTGTCTGATCGGCACTTTGGGTCCTCTTTCTCTGAAATAGTGGCTTATTTGAGATTAATTATAGATTAAAAAAAAATCACCCCACAGTTCTGACTGTTGACAAGGGACTTTTCTAAAGTGACTGTGTGAAGTATGTGGATGAATTAATGGAATGATCTTATCTGCCTTCCCAATACATTCTTTCAGTCCAGTGTCACAATTTCTTTTTTTTTTTTATTTTCCCCAGAAAACGGAGGCCCCAAGGTACAGAGAAGTACTGCCTTTTGTATTGCTAAGGAGTTGGACAAAGGAAATGTATTTTGGTGAACCAGTGTAGAAATGCTCTTAATATTTTTCCTTTGAATGCACTTTTCCTACATTGTTGACAGAGAAGAGGGGGGTTGTAGCTCTTCCTGCTTTCTTTTAAAAAACTGAGGCATTTAAGCAAATATGATGACTTTGCTCAGCATGGTTAATTTTGCGTAGCTTCTCTTACTTCAGAGACCATCAGAAAGCAAAGGAATTGTGCAGTTACCAATATCTAGGGGATTCAAATGTGCTGTTCTGTTTCTTAAAGACTGTTTTGCTGAGCTGGAGTTGGTCAAGGATGGTCTTTTCACAGGCCATGAAGAAACAGCTCTTGCTACTGGGTTTGAGGATCCCAGCTGATGCTTACTATTGAGTAACACAGCTTTTGACATTAGTAATTTTGTGGTGATGTGCACATATTTTAATAATTTAACATTTTAGGATACAGGATGCAGAAGGACACAGTCAGCTAAAAGCCCTGTTTTTTTCTGCCCAGAACTAGCACTTGTTTTTCTTTTGTGTGCAATGTGTGTGGATTTTTGCTGATTATTGTTTGGGGTTTGAGATCAACTCTCAGTCAGGTGGAAGGGTAACTCTTTTTCACTTTTCTAGTAAAACTGCTGATGCCCATCATGCAATAAGACTGAAGCAGTATTGAAAAATAAATATCAAATAGGATATACTGGATTATACTGTGGTTTCAGCCTTGTTCCAACTACAATCAGAATAATTTTTGGGATGAGAGGTCACCTGCTATAGATTTTTGAATGGATTGGAGAAATGTTTGATTTTGGAATCCAAGAAATGCAAAGTGGTAACAGCCTTTGAAGAGGCTCCATTTAGTCCTTGTGCATACTTTGAGGCAGAATTGCACATACTTACACGGCTCTTGGCAGATGTTGACCAAATTGTAAATCTCTAGTGTGAAGCCTTTCTGAAAAACCTATTCTGATGTTTAAACATTTTTATACCTGGACAGTTTCTCCTTATGTCTATCCTGAGTTTTAGATTAGACCCACAACTTGTTTCCTAAGCCCATGCATGTAAGCAATGGTACGTTTCTGTCCTATCTAGAACAGCCTTTTGCATATTATCTTTTCCCCAGTTGTCTTTTTTTTTTTTTTTTTTTTTTTTGAGTTTGTTTGGTTTTTTGTTTGGTTGGTTTTTTTAGCTTTCCCACATAGATCGTATTTTCTAAGACCCTCACTCTTACAATTTACTCTTCTCTCCAATTTTTCTGGATATCATCTTTCATTAGAAGCTTTAGTAATGTTGAGTGAAAAGGTGTAATTTCTTTCCTTTTGTTGTGTACATAAAACTCTTAAGTAATGCTTCTTAAAATGACATTTGTCTTATTCTCAACAACACACATTTTTGTGATGTATACATTCCACTGCAAGTGTCAGAATTTTCTCTGCAGTGCGGCTTTCAAGGCAGCGATTGCCTAACATAAATTTTTAAATAACATTTTTTCCTTCTTAATTGTAGTTCTTTGCTCTTGTAATTATGGAATATTATTATATTTATAATTTCTTCAGTTTATCGAAATAATTTTAATTCTTATCCTGCTTCCAAAATCTTTGCTTCCTAGTTTGGTGTCAAGCCCAATTTGAGATATGTGCTTTTCTGTTCTATTGTTTATATCACTGTCATAAATAATAATTGGGTAATAAATACAGGATAGGTGAGATCATTGTGTTAGCTAAAATGCTCTCTCTACTTTGAGACTAAACTCAATATTTTTTCCAGTTTGCTTATAGGATTGCTACATCAAAAAAGATCAAAAGCACTAATAAAGTTAAAATAGATTGCATCTACTTTTTCCCAGTGTCTTCTAGGAAATTTGTCCTATAAAAAGGAAACAAGATTGTTTTGATTAAAACCTGATTTTGACTAACAAATGTTCATTATTACTTGATTATTCTTGTATTCTTGAGGTTCTTACAAACTGATTAATAGTGTAGCACCTGATATTTTTCCAGGCATCATTGTTACATGTTTTGTTGGGCCTATACCTCCTTTAATCTTTCTTCTCCCTACCCCTTCCCTTTCCCTGTAATGGATACTAGTTCTTTCCCTTCTTTTGGCCCACTGAGTCCTCACGAGTCATCCAAGTAAACTTCCTAAGCTAGTTGCCTTAACCCTGCTTCTCATCAGGGAATGATAACTTTAAAGATCCAATTTATCTTAATATTGCAGCCTGTTCTTTCCCTAATATGGTCTGCTTTCTTCATGCCTTGTTATTAACATTAACCATGTTAAGTTAACCTCTTTATATAGAATAAAGCAACAAAAGTGAAGCAAGAACACTTTGGCTTTCTCTGTCACCTGCAGTGGCTTGCATTCCCCCTTTCAATAACAAGCCCTTCTTTCCCCCATCTCGTTGTTACATCTCAATCCATTTCAGAGCATTTCCTGATGGCCTTTTACGTTTTCTTCCAGCTGTATATAATTTTGTGCAATAGGTTTCGGTGTCTATCCCTCCATCATGTGCTATTCTTCCAAGCTGGTTTTTAGCAGTACGTCCTTGCTTCCATTGTGTACGGCTCCTTTCTCCCCACCCCTGATCACTGAAGAGCTCCTGCTGGAGTTGGTGTCTTACTGCATCCATCAGCTCTTCTCTGTAATGGGGTAGGTTTTCATCAGACTTTGCGGCTCATTATAATCAGCTACTCTCCTGTACTATGGGAAAGGTACAAAATCTATTATTAAAGGAAATGTGAGGAAAGAGTGCATGAATGATAAGTCAGTAATTCCCTAAGCAAGATCAGAAAATTATTTTAAATGATCATTCATAGTTGTATATAAAAATATCGAGTAGAATACGATATGCTAGACACACAACAGCATAGCTTCCGTAAAATAAAGTAGTGCCTTTACCATCCATAAACAGTGGTTGATAATAATTTGTATGAATGGAAGTAGCCCTGTTCATGGCTCAAATCTTCCAATGTGCATACTCAAGGTAACAAAAAAGAGCTAAGAACTCAATAAAAGATGAAAGAGATGACACTTCTTTGCACATTAAAAACAGTCTCTGAACATCATTTTCCACAAAGATTGTGAGACAAGGCACTGATCCAAGTGGTCCTTTGGGACAATTTGATTTGTGTTTTCCCATGAGAATCTTGGAAATCTCAGCTGGTTGTGTCTGAACAAGCGGATCCCTCAGCCTTCACTGATAAGCAAAGCCTTTTTTTAAAGTTCATGCAGAAGTATTGCAACCCAAGAGCAAATGGGTGTTGGAAAAAGAAGCAATTGAGATTTTTCAATACAAATTCAATGCTGAAATATGGTGGAAAAGTCTATATTTGTGTGATTAAGATAAAGCAAATAGGCAAAATAAGAAGTGCCTTAGGTCTTGATGGAAAGAAACCCAGACTATATGTAAGCAAAAACCAAAGCTTGGCTACCACTTAAAGGAAGGTAAAGCAGATTCTACTTCCAGAACAGAAAAGAGATACTAAATCATACGTATTTTAATTTATAAATGCCAATATTGTCATACTTGATCAGAAAAATTGTTTCTGTCATTGCCTGACACTTGAGGACGTCAAGGGAAATTGTGCAGAAAGATTAGGTGACTGATATTTGTTCAGTGCAAAGTATAGAATCACATGAATTTGGCCTATTTTGCTCTGTTTATACGTTTTGCCGTGCAGCCTTTTCAACAAAAGTTTTTTTGAAGCATTAGGAAAGTATAGAGTGCTGACAAACTGTTAAATGTGACATTTCTATTTTGTGCTCATTTGTGCAGAGCTTGGCTGTGCTGTGAAGTGTGTTGGAATGATAAACCTTACCTTACGACGATGTCACCCTGTGTGCATCAGTTCTGAGTTCAGTAAGTAACTTCTAACTCATGCCATTGGAATACAGATGACTTCCCATAATGGCATAAGTCCTTTATGGCACCGCACAGTGTCTTGTGTGGGAGTGGCAATACCAAAATATGCCTATATGCGTAAGATGGACCATTTCCTTCCGAAGGAGGACAAAGTCATTGAAGGGGCTAAAGGACGCAAGACATAAGCAAACATTAGTGATTTCCGATTGATTGCTTTTGTTTCTTGGCTTATCAGTTGCCAATCAAGATTCAGGAGAGCAATGAATTGCAGAAAATCCACTGTTATTTTTTAAATACCTTTATTTAAAAAAAAATAACCTTAGACTGTGTACTGGTCTAAAAATGTCTTACCTTACCTCAGCCCACGGTGCAACCATAGCTCCTGAATAAATACAGGAATTGTATTGGTGGACTCAGCAGCATTAGGTTTATGGTTGGACTCGATGATCTTGAAGGTCTTTTCCAAACTGAATGATTCTATGATTCTATGAATTAATGATCCTTATTCAAATGCCAAAGAAACTAAGAAAAAGGTGAATGAGCAAGGCTTTTATGCAAAAGAAAAGAATTGCAGTCTGACCACAATGCAGAGGTCTGGTAAAAAATTTGGTGTTGTCTTCTGGTACTACTGTTTTGGAGCAGAACTGGATGCCATATCATATAGGACCACCAGAGGTTTTATTTTCTGTACTGGAAAATTCTGATGGTTTTGCTGATTACTCAGTTTGAACTCCTATGAACTCTCAGCTGTTTCAGAGGCCCAGGGGCACCACTCCACTCTCTGTAGCTGGCCGATGAATGCCTTCATCATCTGGCAATTCTCATTTTGTATTGCAGCAACCCACTTCCCCCAGTTGTCTCATTTTCCTGGCTCAGTGGCCAGCCACTGCGATAACTGCTGAAGTTCTGCCAAAGCAGAAGCAGCAAGACTTTGGTCTCTTTTTAGAACTTGATAGAAGAATTACAGCAACTCTTCAGCGTCTGTGCTCGTAGCCATTTCCAGCAGAAAGACTGGGAAACATGGAAGAACAGAGCTTGGATGTTACAAGAGGGACTAGCAGGAATTAAAAGCAGCAAAAAGGGAAATTTGCAGGAAGAGAAGATTCCGCTCGAAATGTGAAAACTTGACTGGTAGCTGTCACCCCACAATGCACTGCAGATGCATTTCACAAAGAATCAGCTGTTCAACACTGATGTAGTGCAGGCCGGTATGGAACAGTGTATCTTCTGTGACAGAACTCCTCATGGTACACCCGTAGTACACCAACCAAGGGCGTTTGTAACTTTGTCACGTCAGCTGCCATCTGCTTCTGATACTTCTGATACTTCAGCCACTGACAAAATCTCTGAGGATAGGCATGGCTTTTTCACCTACTCCCTCTTTCCTGAATTGATTGATGAACACTTTCAATTAGGAGGAAAAAACCCAGAAAATACCCTTTTTTTTTTTCCTTTTCTTTCTTTTTTTTTTTTCTTTTTTCATGATCATAAGTCAGTGTTAGCAACAGTCATTCTCCAAGCAACCCTAAGAAAGGAAAGCATCTCAAATGCCTAAAGAAATGCAACCAGAAGGGGGGTATGAACATGACTGAAGAGGAGCTCCACTCAGAGTAGGAGTTCTTGGACTCTTACCCCACCCAACTATAGCCTTTTATACTAAGTATTGTTAGGATGCCTGATAAGAAGCTGGTCTCCACACACTCAAAGGAGCATAGAGGAACAATGACAAGTAGGGGAATCCCAGTAACCCAGCCAGGGACGTGAGTCCCTGCCCTGCCCCCCCCCAGCACATCCCAGCAGGGTGTCAGCCCCAAGGGCTGGAGGTGACACCCACTGCTGTGGGTCATCAGGAGACCCTGTCCTGAGATCCCCTACAGACTGAGGGGTCACTGTCCAGGGGTATGGGCTCAGTATGGGGTATGGGCTCAGTATGGGGTATCAGGGAAAAGCATTTGCACAAGACTTATTATAGGATGTTTATGGAAGGAACCAAAGGTTGGGAGAAGGAGAGGTGTCGTGGTTTAACCCCAGCCAGCAGCAAAGTACCACACAGCCACTCACTCGCTTCCCCTCCCACCCAGTGGGATGGGGGAGAATATCGGGAAAAGAAGTAAAACTGGTGGGTTGAGATAAGAACAGTTTAATAGAACAGAAAAGAAGAAACTAATAATGATAATACTAATAAAATGACAACAGTAATAATAAAAGGATTGGAATGTACAAATGATGCGCAGGGCAATTGCTCACCACCTGCCGATTGATGCCCAGTTAGTCCCTGAGTGGTGATCTCGCACCTCCCCCCCCAGTTTATATACGAGATGTGACATCACGTGGTATGCAATACCCTGTTGGCCACTTTGGGTCAGCTGCTCTGGCTGTGTCCCCTCCCAACTTCTTGCTGTCTGGGGATGAGAAGCTGAAAAATCCTTGACTTTAGACTACACTCTACTGAGCAACAACTGAAAACATCAGTGTTATCAACATTCTTCTCGTACCTAGCTCAAAACCAGCACTGGACCATCTGCTAGGAAGACAGTTAACTCTATCCCAGCTGAAACCAGGACAAGAGGTCAGGGCAGGAACAAGCATGGGAAAACAGAGGGATAAAGGGGATAAAAAGAACGAGTTGTATAAACAGGTGGTTGGCCAGTGCCCTTGTCTGATCCTCCAGGCTGTCTTGGCTTCTTCTTCAATGCCCTTCCTAACTTTTCCCGGGTGAGGGGCTTTCTATCTGAGTGCACGTGTGTGCGTGGGGGTCTGAGTGCAGGCACGGGAGAGGGGGCCACGGGTCGGAGGAGCCCGTGTGCCTGCAGCAGCGAGGGTGCGTGTGTCAGTACGTGATCGCTGGCCAGTGGCATGGGTGGTTGGGAGCCGGGTGTTTGTGTGTGTCTGGGAGGGAGACAACACGAGGAGTTGGGTACTGGGGGGACCAGGAGGTCCAGGTCAACTGCTGGAGAGGCGGTGGAGTCTGGGGGTCAGCTGAGACCCCTTTGGGTATGTGTGTGTCTGTGCAAGAGGCGCGTGGGGAGAACAAGGGTAGGGGTAGCTACTGGATGGACTGGTCGTCTATGGGCAGGCGCTGCAGGGATCTGTAGCGTGCACAGGGCTGAGCACCAGGAGCTGGGGGGAGGCTGAGGCCTCGGGGACTCACATGTCCCAGTGGCGGCAACTGGGGATACTGGCATCAGGGGTAGCTGCTGAGTAGACTGAGTGTCTAAGCCAACCACCAGCGGGATCTACGTTGTGTATGTTTTTAATGAGAGAGAATGGAGAATGCGGCAAAAGTGTGAGAGATTTCCTAAATACTTCAGGTTACAGGTAAGTGACTGATGGATAAACCAGAAAATGTAAGTGAGAAAAATCTGTTTGCACTGAAAGGGGGGGGGGGGGGGGGGGGGGGGGAAGCGTCTAAATGCTTTGACAACATAGGAGAAAAACCCTTCAATTTTATATTTTAGGTCAACCCGAGGCAAATATTTGTTATTAATGTCATCAGTTATTTAACTCCTTTTTTCTTAAAGGTTAGTTTTGAAATGAAACCACTATGTTTAAAAGGAAATCTCACAAAGAATTGTTTTATTTTCTTAGAAAAAAATCTTCAATGAAAGGGCTTGAAATATCTGTTCTTTTAGTTTTGAAATAATAATTAAAAAAACACTTCTATTTTTCTTCAGGCAACCCAAATGCTTGAATGTCTTATTTTTGGAAGCAGTATTGTTCCCACTGAAATGTTGTGGGTCTTTTTTTTTTGCTGCGAAGTTGCAGTTATCTAAAAATTTACTTCTACTCCTGGATGCACTCAAAAGCGGCAAGTCTCAAAGGTAATATTTTAAATCACAAGGATTGTGTTTTCATACAGAAGAAAATGGGACTCACTGGCCTTCCAAATCTCCAAACCACTTTTTGCTGTGCAGGAGAAATGGACACGAGGTGGCAAAGAGAGAAGTGGGAAGAGGTTGTGCTCCACTGCCACAGTTCAGTAAGTCAAAGAAAGGATTTCATTTTTATTTTTATTTCAGATAAATTCATAATCTCTTGCCATCCTTCAGTGGAGTAGAGACTAATGCCTTGGTTGGGTCCACAACCAAAGAAATCCAACCTAACATTTTCTGAGCAGTAGGCATAATTACCATTACAATCGATTTTATTGCACTGTGGTAAATTTATCATAGTTCTCATTGCTCACACGGTGCTTTGTTGATCCCTGTCTGAGCAAAGGCTGGTGCTTGATGATGTGGGAGGAGTGCTACGCTCTTATTTTGCTCTCTGTTGTTTCCTCTTTTCATGAGTCCTGTCCTCTTGAGCAACCAACTCACACCATGCCCTGAGGCTTGACTTATGCTGGAATCTGTGTCTAGGAAAATGTCCTGGAGGGGGGTTGTTTTTTGTTCTTAGAAGTCTTAGAAAATGTTCAACTTCACTGTGAAGTGATACAAAAGACAGCTTCTCTTTGCAGAGGAGGGTAGTGTCTGGTCGGGCGTTTAAAAGTCTGGATGGGGTTTCTCCACTCTTGCTTCCCAGAACTGCTTCACTCTTTAGTGACACTGAGAAGACGGGAGGGTGAAAGTCGTGATCCTCTTATAACTTGGTAAGACGTTTGCCATAAGCAAGACCTTATTCTATTTAAGGATATTGTGCCATTTTAGCTAGCATTTCTTCAAATGACAGAACTTAAGCCAATGAAATCTGCTAGGGTGTGCTTTTATTTCAGTGTGATAGGAGGTTTTGGGGCTACTTGAAGATGATTTGGTTTAAAATCACACCTTTTGAATCAAGCCTTTTGCTTATGTAGCCAGGCCTTAGACAGCTAGAATAGTTCAGTTTTCCAAGGAGTTGGATATATGGTGTGAAGGAGACTGTCTTTCAGCTTTTTATTCGGGTAAGAACCTATTATGCTCAGACTAGTCACTTTGAGAACCTTTTATCTTCCACCAGGTATAAAGATATATTCTTTGTATAAAATGCCAGCAGGGAAAATGCTGCTGGTCTCCTTTTCCTAGGAGCCTAAGAAATACCATCTTTCATTCACTATTTTCTTACTCAGAACAAGATGAGGGACTGCTGTTGAACACCGCACAAACAGAATAAGTCAGCAGGGTGCTGCAATTTCAATTCTAGTCGGTTCGGAGGGGAGGGGTAAAGATCACGCTTCACCAAGGGGAGCAGGAGAACTCCTGCAGCAGCACAGTTGCCAGTGTGCCATCATGCTGGAGGCAGGACACACCACGGAGGCAGGTGCTACCAGGTGGAAAGAACTGGTTGGGGTTTCCAGAATTGCATCGACATAACTGGACCAGGCTTTTACCAGCAGCACCCTGGCTCTGCAGAAAGATCTTCCTCAGTCCTGTTACCATTCACCGAGTTGAATACCATGAAAATCTCTACTTTCAATTACTCAGTTTAAAAATTCAGATCTTCTGCCTAAGGTTTCTGGTGGTATGATAATATACATTTATTTTCATATTAACAGCTCTACTTAAAATTTGTTATGTTGGGGTTTGGAGGGCTCTGCATAGCTTGCTTAGTAAAGCAGAGGGCCCACACGTGACAAAAAGAGTAGTAGCGGAGTGAGTGATGCTTGTCTGTTCTTCCCAAACACTGGGTGAAGAAAATGAAACTTTTGTAATAACTAAAGAAGTACTCCAAGTCAAATAGTCCCCACCTGTATCCAGGTGCTGTAAAAACTGTCAGAGGGAGGAAGTACTTGCACAGCAGTTTCTTTCTCTTGAGGTCAGGAACAGAAGATTTCCACTGCCCATGTAATTCCCAACTCCCACCCAGCAGTCTGTGACTTCTCTCTATTATCCTGAAAATTTAATAAAAGCAGGGACACACTTCCTGTTGTATTTTTTAATTATGTCATTCCCACTAAGGAGGGTGTCGCTGACGTAATACACTTACAGAGCAAAAGGCAGCTTTGCCCTAGACCAGAGAAAAGCCCAGACAAAGAGGGACTTCAGAAGGTCTCTCATATAAAGGGATTGCAAACCAGTTTAGGTAGTGTTTCATTTATTCACAAAGCAAAACCTTTTCTGTCTTTAGAAAGGACTGAACTAGCCACTTACCTTGCAAGCGCCAAAACAAAAAACCCCTAGAAAAATAAAATCATTTCAGAGCTCATTTTGTAGCTGTTGTTTGGGAGTTAGATCACACAGAATAAAGATGTTGGACTCTTCTTGCTGGCTCCATCTCTGATCAGCTGTTTAGTAAGGTGGACGCCTACACATCGCAACATACACCAGGATCTGTAGTGTTTAAACACATTGACTGTGAGTTTCCTAACAAAATAATCTGTCCTAAGCTCAGCTCTGTTTGCAAACAAACTTTGGCAGGGTATCTATTGACCTGATTTTTTTGTCTTCATCCAGCACAACTGGTACCATTGCATCTTTTTCAGCCAGCTTAGACAAACTAGAACCAGCCTCAGGACCCGGAGGAAACTGGAACAAACAGTCCCCGCTCATACTGTTAGGAGCTGAGGACCAGCTACGGCTTTCCTGGAATCAGACCTCTTTTCATAGGGAACCATAAAAAAAGGCACCGTTTAAAGCTGTTTCTGGAATTGGCCTCCTGCGGATTTCTCTCCTGCATTTCCTTGGTGTGTAAAGTGAGCTTCAGTTAAGAAAAGTAATGCTGCTTCTGCTGCAGCTCTGGAGACCACTACTGGGGTAATGTCCACTACGACAACACAAGGTAGCTGCAGCCTCAGCCCAGGCAGGCAATCGAAGGAAAATTGTGTTCCCCAACAGCAATCAATGACAAACCGTCCCTTCTTCCTCCTCCCACCTACTTCTGTTGGGAACAAACTGTTCAGAAATTGCTAGAACTGTTGTAAGAGTAAGTGTTGCAGTTTCAACAGCAATTTACTGCATCATAATTTATTGTTTGATTTAGTGAAAAACAAGCCTATCCAAAAGTCCAAGAAAGCCCATGAAATAAAACACAAGTCAAAACCAGCGCTATAATATGAAAGCCTTCCGAAAGTACTGAAAATAAGGTCTTGCCCACCTTCCAACATAACCCACTCATCCTGGTTTCCCAGAAAGGCCCTTGTAGAAAAGGTATCCTTTGTAGCATGACCTAGAGGTCAATTAATTCAAGCTTTGTGGAAGGATGGGAAAAGCAAGTTCTGGAGTTCAGGACCTTTTGGCAGAACACTCTGTCTCAGCCCCTCTCAATTATATCAGGGCTCTGTTAATACCTCAGGCAATCTCTGCTGTCATGCTATTCACCTGAAAGGAAAAAAAACCCAAGAAGTGTCTGTAATAAAGGGAGACTTCCAGCAAGCCTGGATTAAGTGCTTTTGGGTACAAGCAAAATACACTCTTTTTCCTATGGCCAATATTGGTTTAGCACCCTGCTATTGTTTATTTTGAAAAAATGATGCTTATTAATTAAATATCATTAACACAAAACCTGTGCTTGGAAAATGTCTGGATATCCCAAAATAGAGATTTTGTTTATTCTTTATATTATGGTAATACCTAGAGGCCTGAGCTCTACTGTTCAAGGCACTGTACAAACGTATACGAGGGGCTGACTCTTGCATTGAGGAATGTGTTGTAATTGCAAGATGTAAGCAGCAAATGGGTAATGCAGCAAAATGCAGGACAAGAACAAGCAAGATGTTGGAGGTCAATATGAAAAAAAGTGACCGCAGTGACTCATCTGTTGAACTGTGGTTGGGTTTTGTGAAGCACTGTGTCAGAGACGACTTCCCCAGATTGTTTTGGAAGAAGCCATTGGACCACAGGCAGACTGTGACAAATGTGTTGAGCGTATGCTGTGTTGGATGCAAACGCTAGCATCTCTCACTAGCTTCACTTTCCAAGTATTTTGGCAGGATTGTCGTTATATATTCAGCAGTGACTAATAGATTATAAGGAAATAACTTGCCTGAAGATGGTAGTCCCTCATAGAATCAGTCAACATGGGATTTACGTATGTCCTGGAGACTTGGGTTTTCAGGTTTTCCTTTTGACTGTTACCTAACATGTCTGAAGGAAAGCTATTGATAGTGTTGAATGGTCCTAGAACTGCACTGCCCCCTTCCTCTGCCTTTTAGTCTACCAAGTTGGTGACAGAAAAAGTCAAGAACTACTATGGTTTCAAAAGAAACAGTAAACCCATGGAGAACATTACCACTGATGTCTGTTCGGATTTCACAGCAAATGTTCTCCTAGATGCTCAGCTGAAGAATGTTATCAAATCTGACAGTGACTTAAGACATGGGGTCAGGTTTGGGGGCTGTGTTAGTACTGGCTTTGGTTCAAGTACTGAGCCTATTGTAGAGGGAGTATATTAGTGTCAGTGAATATTTTTTTCTGTTTTTATGAAACAGCTGTAAGAGCCTCCTTGGAAGTGGGTGACATTTGACTGGTGAGCTAGCTGTGAAAAAGTTGCAAGTTTTGTGATATTTATCACATGCCAAGATTTTGCTCTGGCAGCAAGTCCTCTGTGGAGTATTCTTCTTCTTGTTATCAATGGCACTGGACAGCTTTTTAACGCCTTCCCTGAACATTTTCCAAAACTATCTGGTTGGCTGGGAAATACTCAGTGATACACAAAACTCACGTGCGCCAGCTGTTGACCCATCTGTGGTGCCTGGCACACGTTATTCTCTGTACGTGGACAGGCATGAGATGGAAACCGCAGCCCAGTTTGGCAGGACAGGCAGAGCCAGATCATGAACAGCTCTACGACGGCACTGGCTTGTCACGTATTGCCTAGAAGTCCCACCTCCCTTTGCTTGTTATAATGAAGTTGGAAAAGAGCAGAAGGGTTAAGAACTCAATTTTACAATGTAAAGACGAAGTCACCCACACAGGATAGGTGCCAGAGAACTTTGCACTGTGTGTTTAGCTCCTCTGTCATCCAGTAATGCTAATTTCACTCATCTCTTTTCACTCATCCCTTATCTCCTCGGCATTACATTCTTGTGTGTCCATACTTCTACATTTTGATTACACAAGGTTGGGGACATCTTCCTCCTAAATCCTCACAAATTGTTTTCAATAGTGAAGTTGCTATGAAACATGCAGTCACAAATCTTGAGAGATCCTCTGATTCCTGGTAGCTGTTAGCAGAGGTATCTTTCTAGCCTCAGTACTTCAGACTTAGCCTACCTCTAGCACCATGTTTTTCTGACTGTTTATTTTTGAACATTTCTTCTATGTGTAAAGTGGGAAGAAACTGTCAGATGAAGAGGCAAGACTTAACGCAATTAGCATTAATTTGACAAGCGAAAGACTATCAACAACCCAAGTTACATTTTTATCACAGATAATTGAAGGTTGCTGACTGAACAAGTGCTTCTGGTATCAAACCTGGTGAGGGCTGGAGAAGACCAATACAATAGTGCATACTGAAATTCAGGCAGCAGAACAGAGGTGCACACTGTGAAGGCAGCTGGATGTGTGATAATCTTAAATGACATTTTGCTGCCAGTGGAAAGTTAAAATTTTCTTCTGCCATCAGCTTTCCTGTGAATATAAAAATGATGTCAGCAGACATTTGACAACAAAGGCTCTGTAGCTGGTTGCTATTTTTTCCCACTTCCCTGCTATTTCATAGCTTTCATTTCCCTTCCAGCGTTACCAGGCAGAGGCAACAATTTCGTGAGGAGGGCAGCACAGCCACCCCACAGCCCCTTGGTGAAAGTGCCAGCCTCCTTCACCCTGACGCTTTTCTGTCCTCACGCCAGATGTGGGTTCCTAAATGCTTGCAGATTAACATCCAGGCTAGTTCTAAGACTGAACACTGTTCTTTGGGTAGATTTATGGATGCGAGTGGGTGCCTTTTCATATTGTATTGCATGGTGCAAAGCCTCTGTGTTTAGACTGGCAAAACTGCATCACAGATTCTGTAGACCTAACAGTGCTGCTTTTTGATTTCTTGTCCCGGGCCCTCTTTAATCTCATGCACTGCAAAACAGATTTTGTCATCCAAATCTCACTGCTTTCAAGCATTTGATTTGTGTTCGTTTAGGACACAGAGGCAGTTCCTTCAAAAGCTGTAAAATGGCTTTTACTAGCAGGGACGGGGAATAAATTTTTTCCTTTAAAGACAATAGGTCTGATTCCTTCTTCCTCCGGCTTAGCAAAATCAACACAAGATATTACTGTGATGGCACTGGGGAAGCAGTGGGGAATCAGGCTCAGGAAATGTTATCTCATGGTGCTTTTTGTTCTCCCAGACTTGAGAAGCAAAGGACCAGAGAGAGAAAAGAGTGACCTGGCTCTTTTGTAAGTAGGGCAGCACAGTGTATCACCAAGCTATTACTGAAGTGACTAAGAGAGGCAATTTAATCAAATGTGGGCAAAAAAGCCATACATAATTTTTCAATTATTGCTTATGACCCAGTGTCTGAATACATAAAATGTGCACGAACGATTTGGATCTAGCCGCTTTTGTATTCCTTCAGTGGTGGTTTAAGTATGCATCCTCACCTCACCGCCTCATTCAGCGCACATTTTTGCAGTGATTTGTACAGAAGTTCACCTGCCTAATGCTGGTGTCTTCCTACTATTGCTGTGAGTACTGTTCAAATCTTGAATGCAATGGGAACGATGTGTTATTTGCACTGGCTGATAACTTACTTACCAAAGCATGCTTTTCTAGCATCCAAGTGAAATCATTTTCAGTGACTACACAAACCAAAGTGGTAAATTATCCTAAATGGATATAACAATTTCTTTCATTAAGTATCTATTTCATTGCATTCTTTACTATTGCTCTTGTAACCTACAAAGCTCTTCTCAGTAAAATGTAACATGTCTGCAGTCACTCATCTGTAACCATTTAATTAAGTGGTAATTCATGTAGTTTTACCAGTACTCTGTGAAATTTTGTTTTGTTTTCCGTTTAGCAAATGTCTGATAGAAACCATTTCCTGGCATGCAGAGATCTAAGCCAGTACTCCTTCCAAACAGCCATTCAAAATTTAAAACATATTTTTCTGTTGTTAAATCAAAACCGTTTTGTTTTGGACTTGTTCAGAAATGTGGAGCATTGTGCAAATTTGACAGTCCCAGGAAAAGCACTCGGGTCATTCATTGGCAAAAATGCACTAGTTTTCATCCCTATGGTGAAATATAAACGCCGGCGGTCAGGACACTGATGAAACACACGGACTCCTCATTCCCCATGGAGAGGGGACGCAGAGCCAGAGCCAGATCCTCTGTGCCAGGCCCTCCGAGGTTTAGCCTCTTGGTGAGACTTCAGATTGTGGCTTAGTATTTGTCATGACACAACAAGTAAATAAATACCTTGGCACAAAGCCTAGAGCCTGTCAGCACTGCCCCTGCTGCAACCTCCTGTTCAAAATACAGAGCTCTATTTATCATCTTTCACATAAAGCCTGTTCAGAGGAAATCACCTAGGATATGTTTAATTTCCTTCTTTGGCTTCTCAATGATGTCACCCAGATAAACGCCATATCCAGAGACCCATGCTGAGAGCAATAGGCCAAAGGAGCTGTGAGGGCTGTTACTTGTCAAAATCGTTGAATTTATAATAATGTGTTTCATAGCTGGTCTGTGCAAAGTCAGCTTCGGCAAAACACTTCTATTCCAGTTATTTCTCCTAAATGCTAAAGTATGGAATAGTTACAGCAGCTGTTTAATGAAACCTTTCACAACCACAAGGATTTTCACACTAGACGGGAGCCCTGGTGCTGACTCTTCGTATCCTTTCAGTGCCGTACATATTCCTAGGTATTCTTGCTGGAAAGAGGTAAAACACTACCAAAAATGTACTGGGATTAGGAAAGCAGTTTGTATTGTTACCTTCCCTCCAGCAATAATTGTTGAGTTCAGATATTACAATGGTGGAACTGGGTGCATTTTGCGTGAGGGGAAGAACATGGGAAAGAAGGATTGAGGTGACAACAAGGAGACTGTGAATGATATATTGAAACAGAAAACCAGAAAGAGGAGTAAGAGTGGTATCCAAGGAAAGGTAGTCATGAAAGTTAGCAAATCAAGTGGGACCTATGGATGGAGCAAAAAAGAGGATGAAAAAACAATTGCATTTTGGGAACTACATGAAGTCCTGTCCTGGAAGAGCAATACATACGGTTAGAAATCTGTGGTCCTGGAGATCCTTCCCCCCGACCCCTTGGATTTGGCTACTTTGAGAGGAGGTTTTCAGGACACTGATATTTTTAATGGCCTCAACGCACTGTAGATGATGAGGAGAGCAGGGCCACGGGGTGCACATCAGCAGCCATCTGCTGCTCAGTCGAGACAGTATATCTCTTTGGGGTGTGAAGCGTGTATTGAGGGAGCTGACGTGGAAGAAGAAAACAGATAGTACATGAATAGGAAGGCGTCCTTGGACTGTCCTTCTGGCCTTAAAGTCTTTGAGTCTGTGAATACCTCTTTTGGGGAAAAAAAGTGCTCCAGTACCCCATTTCGACACTTTTTGGAAAACATTTAGTTCTTTAAAGTGATCGAATAGGGGTTTTTCTTCTTTCCTTGAGAACGTTAACCTTTCAAAATCAACAGGAAACACAACATAACCCAGTGTTTCAATCCTGTTTCACCTCTGATGGCTATTTATAATTGCTACTCAAATAGGAAATCTGCTTCTGACCTTTGATGCTGGAATGTACTTGAAATTCATGCCTCACTGTGCTCTGTCAGCTCCTTTTCATGCATGCTTTTATATGAGGGCTAATAAATATGAGTTTGGGAGCAAAAGCTCTGGCAGTGAAATCCAGCTCGTGATTTTGCTGTGAGGCATGCTTGCAAAAAGCTTATCTAGAAACTGAAGGAGAACAATTTTTCACTTAGAGCAGTTCTGAATATGACATCACTATTTATGATTGACATTGGCAAGTAATTTTAATGTCAGTGACACACATGACAGGATCACTAAACTTTAAGTAACCCAGAGATGCACATTTTAATTAGCGCTCTTTGTTGAAACATATTTTGCTTGAATCTGTGATATAAGATAAGTTTACTTTAATATTACCCAGGCTACACTTTTGTTACTACAATACATTGCATTTCAGTCAGTGTGAGTCAAAAGACATCATTGGCCTGTATATTCCAAACTGTACAGTGCTCATCTTTGTGCTATGAAATGAATTCAGTGATCTCAGGCTACATGTTTTTGCTCTAAATCTCCAAAATATTATACCAATCAAACAGGACGGATTTATCCAGATGATGCTTGGAAGATGTTGAGGAGTAATGGGATGCGTCGAGTCCTTTCCTCCTCGCAGCCCAGGCTGGAGCTGACCCAAAGTCAGCAACTATTCCTTAGAGTCTTAAACAGTCTAAAGTGGGTGGGAACAGTAATTTCTGCCAAGGCACAACCTTAGCAGTAGTTGCTGACAATATAGCTCAACATTATATCTTCTGTATACCATAGATAAAAATCTGCTGTATATCAGTCATACTGTAATATGCTAACTGAAATTAAGGCTGAAATAAATTCACAAGAGAATGGAAATTAAAGTAGAGTGATAAACTAACCATTGATTTGCAGCAGAGTGTTACGCTCCTAGGCTTTCAAGATACAGAGGAGAAGGTAATTTAATGATGAAAGTTGTGTGTGAACAGGCAAGGGTTTGAGAAGAGAATATTCTATCATCTCCTACCTGGAAGCTGTCAGTGTAATTGCTGCAGGATTTTATCCATCATGACAAAAAGCAATATTTGGGCACTGACAGCACCCCTATAACTTTAGGCACATAAGAACAAAAATATCCATGGTTCTGGTCTGAATGTAAAACTGCAGGAATAGGGATGTTCTTATTTTCACATTTCTGTCTTCTGTGGCTTCCTCAAGCCAGATTCAAATGAAAGTCAGGTTCATCTTTCAGGACCAAAACATGTTTTAAAGAACAGGCAGACTGTCCTTCCTATAAACTCTGATGGGCTTGTGTAAAACTGCTTCAGTGGAGCATAGCACCAAGTAGCTCTAACTTCATTGTTTTGCGAAGGACTTATTTTTTTCAATGTTTGTATTTTTTTCCTGTCACAGCTTGGAGTTAAAACAGCTGTAATACAAACACCATCAAAACTAGTGCATTTTAGAGAAGTATCTAAGAGTCCACATATATGGTTTGGTGTAAAGATGGTGGTGTCTAAATTGTTCCTGCAACTTTAACGTGCAAAGAACTCTGAGTACAGGAGTTAGAAGCTTGTCAGGTGGAAATGGTTTCTGCTTGAATTGGTTCAGTATAATGTGTCAAAACCAATATTTTTCACTGTGAAGTATTTAAGATTTGCATTTTAGTTATTTAGCTTTGGAAAGAGAAACCTCAAAATAAAAACAAAACTTTTTTTTTTCCCCCCCAAGCATTTTCTTATTTGGATCCAAATGACAGAGCTGTCACTGCATTGAATTCAGTCGACTTTGGATGAAGCACTGTTTTCTCTAGGGTGCTAGCAGCTGGCTGGGGCTGGTTTCTGGCTTGTACTAACTGTTGCTTGGGTCTCAGTTCAGTTGCAATCAGATGAGGAGGAGCTGATGCAGACGGCAGAGCGGGGCGCTTGGGGAAGAGCGGTGTCACCACGAACTGGTGCTGAAGCCTGAACTCTTGCTCCTAGAGATGGATGTAAAGGTGAAAGCTAAGGCAGAATTTAACTGCTAGTTTGGGGAAGACAGTATCTGCTTTATCTTGAGCGCAAACCCCCAGTGCTGCTGGTTGTATCAGCCCAGATGCTTTTATATACACTCTAATTTGTTTTCTATGTCTCATGGGAGGGATAGTCTGATTGAAGTGCCCTCAGTCTCCCCTTGGTCTTATTCCATTGTGTATAAAGTACTGACACTCTCATGCAAAACTGGCATGAAATTAATATCAATGACTCCATAAACTGGTAGCTAGGACATCTGCGAGAGAGACACCAGCTCAGATTTACCCATGGCTGGGTGTGAGCAGGGAGTGTAAAAAGATCCCAGGTCCCTGGGAGAGGGCCACAGTAATGTATTCCTGGGGTCATATGGGCAGGTCTTCCTTGATCTTACTTGTTGGAGCTATTTGATTTTGTATAAAATATTTAAAATATTAATCAGGTCAGAGAGTCCCTGGGAACGGTGCTTCATCCTGGCAGGTAGAGTACCTGCTAGGGAGGTGGAATATCTGTGTGCAATGAATCTTTAATAATTTTATGTGAGGTTGAAGAGCCACGGTAAGAGAGTTTGAGAAGCCATCATCGCTCTGCCCTGCAGTGCTAGCAGCCAGGTCGCTGGGACAGCTTTTCCCAGGCAGGTGGCAACTATACTGACCCTTGTCCTGGCTGCTGTGCATGATCTGCTGGTTAATTAGGTAAAACAGGCTGACAAATTTCTTGTCTTGTTATCCTGGGAGAATCAGCTGAAAGCATTGTACATCTGGTGAATTAGAATCAACCATTTCAGCTGGCTTTTGTAGTATTTATTGAACTCTTTCATTAACAAAAAAAATGTAGTGAAGAATGAAAGAAGATGGACAGATGATCCTGAGGCACCCTCGTGGATTGATAAACCTGTATTCGGAATATTTTTCACTCGACCCATTATTTTTTACTGAAAGAGTAAAACATGCATCTGTGATAACACTGACAAAGACATATGTCTTATTTTGGTGCTCGTTTTGAGATCTTGACAAAAAATAGTTGATCTTGAAGGGCAAGGATGTGTGGCTTAAGGTAAACAAGAGTTTATTAATTTTAAATTGTAATGTGTTTTTGATTGCTCTAAGACCATTTGATTGCCTTTTATGACCCCTTATCCTTGATATTGTCTAGCTGAAAACCATTATACCACATACCATTTTTCATTCCTTTCTTGTGTCTTGTTTCATCCATCTTCTTGCAAGATTAACTATCCTAGTCTTGTTTGTCTTTTTCCAGTCTTTTACTGTCTTGAGCATATAATTTTTCCTCTCTCCTTAATTCTTCAGCTTCCTTCAGCAAGATCCTGTGACCTGGATCCTGGATTCTTAATCAGTGGGCACCACTGGTTTTGAAGAGCATCCTACAATTTTACTGTAGGTTTTTAGCTTTTTCTTTGTACATCCTACCACCTTACCTTTTGTGCCATGCATTGTATATTGAGGCAAGATTTTTACTGAGATCCTGTATGGGTGCTTCTTCATTGGAATCAAGCAGGTAATTTAGGTTCCTCTATTGTTTCTGAATATTACTGTGTGATATACCATGAATATGTTTGTGTAGCTTTGTACAGGAAAAAACGTTTGCACAGAAAAGCAGCTGAGGGTGTAGAAAGGCCATTGGGTGAGACCCCAATCAGGCTTGAAAACTTTTTTTTGGTAAATTTACAACTAAAGAGCTCATGATGGCAGATGAGAAAGTAACGTAGAAAGGAGGAAAAGGTAGGTTAAATGTCAGCGCACTTGTCTGTTTATAAGTATGAAAACATTTGCATAGGCTTGTTATTATATTACGTCTGTCTCCTTAGCACTTCATCTTTGCCAAGTCACTCGTCTGAAGAGACTGCAAACTGGCAAGGTAGAAACAATCACTTATAAAGCATTTATACTAAAAACACGTTCAAGGAGACCTCAGTCCTGACATGAGTTTCAAGAGAGTATAATAATGCAGGTAAGAGCAATGCGGCAGCCAAGGAGGGACAGGATTTCTGTAATGTAGCCCATGAAGTAATATTGAGATGAAACTGGACAAAAGCTATTTGAGCCTGACTGCTGATGCACCTTCTAATGGTGACATCTATCAGAGTGATACAGTCTCTAGAGGGAAGCAGTAGAAACTCCAGCAGTGAATCATTTAAAAATTAGTCTGCTAAAACACTTGAGAATGTGGTAAATCGAAGAGGTCTGTGTTGGCAGAGGACAGCTGAAAAAAAGAAACATGTTATTTCCAGCTCTCAGCTCTGTGAGCCTGGGACAGCTACAACACACTTGTCTTTCACTTTTCCAGTATATCTAACCAAACTGGCTAACTTTGTAGCACTTGGGAGAGGGAGACAGACAATGTATTAAATGCTTCCACTTATGAGCTGCATATATGCCATGACATTTATGGCAGCTCTTTTCTTCCCAGTGGAGGAATTTCTTCTAACAGCCTTTTCCATCAAAACAAATAATTCGATCAGATCCGGTTGCCAAAATAAAATGTGAATAGGTACTGTTCTTCAAAATGGTCAAAGCCAACTGTACAAGGTGATATACTTCAATGTCTGTAAACTGTATTTTTCCAAAATCAGGTTTGGAATATACTACATAGTGGAGATTAAACTTAGCTTTATTTTCGAGCAACAGCATGTAAGCCACAATGAGACATCCCTCCCACCCCCACAAATTAATTTTCACACACTGTGTTAAGTTCTGGAATATGCTGTTCCTTTATATCAGAGCAGTATTTCAATTTTATTTAAAATGGACTTTTTTTGCATATAAAATGAAAGGTATTATAGGAGATGTTTTAGAGATTTTGCAAATAGCTAAACAACTTTAATTATTGTAGAAAGAAATTCTCAAATGCTTGCAGCAACTGCCCTCCAAGGTGAGTGGAAATAGAAGTCGGATGGATATAGTGTTTGTGTTGTCACCAGTGAGGCATTATTAAAACACTCCCCCACAAGTATGATCCATTCTGACACCAACATAAGGATAAGCTCTTGCCTTCTGTACTGTGAAAAGATGGTGGCAGGTTTTTAGCACTGTGCGTTTCCGTGTAGGACAAACCATGAAAGGTAAATAACAATGCTCCTCAGCTTTGTCTGCAGACAGAACCATTGCAAGCATTGATTCTGTTATTTCTTTCATTTTTCCTACTTTAGCTGTATAGAGCTGAGTTTAGAAGGTGTAACTACTGCAGAGGACTAACCCCAAGTTTCTCCAACCCTGGACAGAGGTTGAAGAAATCCCTGTTCATTGAATCCAGCTAGGACTTTTTTCCAAGAGCCCACAAAGGGTGCTGCACTCTTGTCTCTGCAATGAATATTCGTTATTCGGGATAGCAACCCCCAAAGACCTCCCTGATGTTAGTCAAACTACAGACACACACGTTGCTCTCATCGGTTCTTTAAGAGCTTGCAGCCTACTTAAAAGTTGATGTGCAGATATAAGGAAAAGCGGGACGTGATGAAAAAGAAGTGACAGGGAAATGGCAACAGCCTTATCTCACATGTGCAGAACTGGATAGGTCTGATGTACTTTAACTTGTTAAGTAGGTTTAATGAAAGACGCCAAACCCGCCGCCTCTGTGCTTTAGCTCTTCACGTCCTTACATACTGCCCCTAAGCTTGCCTTTACCTTTAACTGCCATTGCCTTTGCCTTAAATAGCTTATTTTTACATTTTTTTCCAATGAGACAAATCTCCTGGCAGCCTTCCAGTCCACAGGTTGCAACAGAGAAGGCAGATGTTTCACAGCAGAGCTGCAGAGAGGACAATCATTTTCTTACAGGGTTGCTGAGGGTCAAGTATTCCCCCCATGGAGGCTGCAAAAGGGCTGCCAGAGGCTTGACCACTAGCTGGGTTGCTCACTAGTCCACAAGAACTCAGGTCTCAATTCACTTCCAGGCCAGCAGGACTCCGGTGCCAAAGGAGAGGGAAGAGGGGAAAAGCTCCTGAGGTTCATTGGTGAGATCCGAACCAAATGTCGATGTTCTATGCTGGAGAGCTGGGCTTGTAGCAGTGCGTCGTGATTGGAAAAGAGCCACAGCAGCTGGGCTGCATGGACAGACCTTACCTGCTGTTAATCCCATTTTATAGTTGTCCCCTTGAGCCGTTACCTAAGTTCTGCAAAGGTCTTACAGATTGCTGGGCTGGAATCACTGCAGCACGGCGTCTTCGTGTGCAACCAACACACGAGTGTACAGGGATGTAGTTTATGCCTTCTGCTTGTTTTTCTGGAGTGTGTATTCCCCAAAATCAGGGGAAGACTGGTGTCTCACACTGTTTAATTAAAGAAGTGGGCGTTATGGTATAGGTTTTTCAAAAGGTTCTCCACTGAAAACAACTCCTGGGGAATCAGACATGTTATAGGGCAGTCAGTTAGGGAAGTCTCTGGTATTATTTGTTCTTGGAAGAAAGGCATGGGGAAGAAAAACTTCTTCCTAAATAGCAAAGAGATTTGGAGAGAGACTAAAATAGCAAGAGGTTTGGAGAGAAAAAAAGTTTTAGAAAACATAGTGGGTCTGTTGGTAGTGCGGTTTTGTGGAATCTGGAAATTGAGTACGTTGCATAATTGTGCACACATCCTTCGTTCAGAGAGAACCAAGATTCCTGTAACAAATCTTCCTTTTGCAACAATAGCAAGGAAGGGAAGTCTGGATCATTTTGAAATATTTCTGCAGAAAAACACATTAGACCTAATGACTGCACACTGGGTGATGGAAGGCATTTCACTTATCTGGGGAAAAAAATGCTTTTTAATGACTTCATTTATTCATTTTTAAAAAACAGTAAAGTTGTCATGTTATAATCTCCCAGAGATACTCCCGGGTGAGCTGTTGAAAGGTAATTTCAGCACACCTAGGGCTTCACACTGTAATATAACCTGTTGTGCCTTACAGCTTAATCACACTGTGGCATTTAGAAATCATTCATTGTGGCTGGCAAAAATGTCTTGCAATAACACCATTACCGCAACTTACATTTTTACAGCAATTTTTACTTCTTAGGCAAACACACTGAAGTACTCTACAAAACATTTTAAGTACATAGCAGGAGTTGAATCACTGAGCATTGTGAGTCCCTTATGAACTAGCAGTGTCCCTTATATAATAAAAATATATCACTTTTTCATAAGAAGTTATTGCTGTTATAAAACATGCATATGTTTTTAACTTACATAAAACTTCCTTTTCCAAGAGATCATACTGAGTCATGGACTCAGATACCAAAGTTTAAAATACAAGTCAGTGCTTTATATCTGCTCGGAGACTAGCAGTCTGATACCAATCAATCAAATGTTTAAAAAAACCCGTAACACAAGCTGTGGTAAAAAGTGCCTCTGGCAGACTGCTAATCTTAATTGGGGTTTACTAAACTCGCGAGCGTACAACACAGGCAAGTCAGCAGGTAATATTCTCAGTGCTCAAAGAACAGGCTGTCATCCACATTTGGGAAGAATTCAGCTATTGGTATGTCATGGTGGAATATCAAAATGCCCCTTCACAGGTGAAAAGCGTGTTTAATTTGCTAAGATGTTCTGGGTGCTGCAACTGAACGAAGAGTTTACTGCTGTCCGTGCTCCTCTGCAACAACTGCGTCAGGTTTACGCACTGTTAGACGGCCCCGTCTAACCTGGCTGCGTTCTTCGTTAGTTCTTCGAGCTCATTTCCCCACATGGCTGAGAGAGCTCCCAGGGCACGCTGACGTACAGCAAGCTTGTCCCAGGGCTTTGAGGCACAGCAAACTGTCATTAAAAAAAAAAAAAAAAAAAAAAAGGATGGAACAGAGTGAGTGAGCGAGCGAGTCAAGAAATATATAGTTTTCTCATTACTGTCTGTACAATAGGTATGATAAGGCTTTTATAAATGCAAAGAAATCCATTATGGAATTGGAACATTTTACATTTATAGATAATAAATGGACTATGTGAGTGAGATGGAAATCAACCTGTTTCATATATTACACTCGACACCAAGATATGATTTTATATATATGTGGCATACTCATGATGTACTTGAAAAAATGCACTGAGTGTATTTTTCTTTGCTGAGTGAACTGAATCCATTCATACCTTTGCTAACATGGCCACGAGAAGAAAAATAATGACACCTAGCACAGCTATCAATATATTTAAAACAGTGATCAGAATACTTTATGAAATACTGAAAGATAAGAAATAGCATGCTTATTCTGTTCTGGTTAATCTTACGAATAACAAAACCTAACGTTATACTTTACATTTTGGATAGAAGGAAAGAAGCTCGACTGAACTGGAACTCTGTTGCTAAGTGACCTTTAATGTTGGCCTAAAAACCACCGCAGCATGAACCCTATGACCAGGAATCCCCACATCTGAACAATGTTGCTGGATATCCAGTATCTGTAGCCTAAGAATAGAGGGTTCTAACCTGAAATTGAGAATTCAGAGCCAGATTCACATTTTTGGACATTATCATGTTTTGTCCTTAGGAATGGTGGGGAAATTGAGGTGCTCAATTCTATTTGAAAGGAGTGATGGTTTTAGTAGAGCTATGCAAATCTCGAATAAGCAGTTGTTTCTAAACAAATTGGGTTTTTTGGCTTTTATTTGCAAACTGGCAAGCCATATTCAGGAGCTATGCAGAATGCCAGCTTTCTCACAAACAACCTACATATAGGCAACACACGCTGTATATGAAGAAGCTGATAAGTCATTCTTCATCTGCCTTGCTTTAAAATTCACAGAATTGGTGGCTGCAAGTCTCCGAGGTCACCCAATACACAGCATGACTCAGAGCTGGCACCTTCATCACTGTTATATTGCCTTGGTTGGCTCTGAATTGAGTAAGTTCCTAAATAAATTTTGCTTAGGGTATGTTTTAAAGTTACAGGAAATATGAAATATCCTTCAAAATGGAAACTTTCGAAGTGTAATCTGATCACGATAAGAGAAAACCAGTGATCTGACAACCAAATGGAATTATATTATGGTAAACATGAGGAGGTTCCAGCAAGGACAGCAGGACAGATAAATAAATATTACTGATCAGCTCACCCAAGGCAGAGGTGTCTGTATTGGAATTTCATACGTGATTGCATGCACCTGGAGTGGTCTGAAGTCAAACTGATTTTAAAGTAAACACTGTTGGCTATTCACCTAAAACAAACTCAAATCTGTCCCAGACCTTGGGCTGACGTCATCCTTACAGTCCCCAGCTACAGTTTTTCTACTCTTGTGCCGCTGTTTCCCTTTTAAGCATTTTTCTTTATGGGAAGAAAAGAAGGAGAGATTTGTAAGCAGCAGAGGAATGAAAGGAAGACTGTTCGCCCTCCCATGGCTCAGGCAAAAGCCATGAGCTTTCAGTAGTAACAAGTGATCTAAATTTGGGGTAAGTGTATCTTGAATGCCCAGATGGAGCCTCTGTACTTTAAAGCCAGAAGGTGGGCCAGGAAGGGAATGTTAGTTTAATACTGATTTTAACATCATATCTCACCTAATTGCCATTAAAATCGCACATTTACCGCACGTTACTCTCCATATGAAAAACAACGTCCTTCATTATTATGGATATTAACATCAGATTTTTTTATTTTTTTAATATTTTAATAATAATTTTTATAATTATTTATTAACAGCTGTCATGTATTTGGAGCATAGACATTTCTTAGGCCTGAGAGCGCGTCTAGCAGCTTCAATTCTGATCATGAAATATGTGCAGACAGCGCTGAAGTCAATGTGGGTCTACAAAAATACTTGGGTCTAATCGCTGCCATTGCCTCATCTCACCTACAAGCAGAAAATTCAGTTAGAGAGGGATCCTGACCCAGGCGTGCTCAACAACGCTACTGGGGGCCGGGGTTTGGGATGAACATGTACCTAACAGTCATCTCACTACATACCGATTTTTCAGGCTCTTCTAAGTTTGGAAATAACAGATGTTTGTTAATAAGGTGCTAACTACTGTAATGATTTTTAAATGTTTTCACAATTAACAAAAGGTTTAGTGCAGCAATGAGAAAGAGGAAAGAGTGGAACAACTCTTTAATCCTCATTTCGTTAATGCTGTTGTTTAAAAGAACAAAGGGAAAATTCAAATAATACAAAGCTAAACTTTCATATAAGTTAAGACATAAAAGTGGGTTATGTTTCATAATATAGTAACTTTGGCTAATTCCTACGAAGTTGTTTGGCCAAACTTTTTGTAGGAGGGAAGCCCTAGGGGAGAGTCGGCATTTGCAGCATGATTGCAGTGCATTCTCTAACAGCCTTCTAGGCAATGCCCAGCAGAAACAGAAGAACAAGGCTGGATCCAAAAGAGGTGCAATTGCCTAAAGGACCAGTTATATACCTGTGAGCCAGGAACTCCTTGCATGCCCACTAGGTATTTAAATACTGAAGATGTCGCAGTTTGGTTTGGTTGGTTTACTGGGAAATTACCACTGTGTATCTATATCTCTATCTCTATCTCTATTAGAAAAGCTTCATCTTTTTGTATTCCTGCATGGTTGTGTATCCAGCTTGCAATTAAGATACCAAGTAAAGTATTCTTCTATCTTTCCCTCCAAAGTGATCACACTGCAAGATTAACACTGAGAGCAAGTACCACCCCAGGATCCATACCAAGTGTAACAGTACCAGTTATTTTCTTAAAGGCTGGCTGAGAAGGGAGAGAGCCAGGCTCTCTTATGTGCTGTTTCTCTCTACATCTCTCACCTTTCGGAAGAAAGCAGTAAGTCACAGGGTTACAGGTGTTCTGCACGCAGAGAGTACCTGTAAAAGCTGCTTCACCTTCCACAAGCTGTCTGAGATTCATTGCATCAGAGAGAGGAACCAGGACCTCCTACTCTATACGGGACCCTCAAACGTATAACACATGGGACGTGAGCCATTTTGGGGGGTCATAGTCACAGTGGAAATTCACATGATAGCAACGAAGTCTAAATGGGTCTCTACTCCGCAAACATTTACTCATGTAAACCCATGGGATTACTCACGCGATTAAGCATCTGTCAGAACTGAGCCTTAAATATGTCATACATCCAATCTGATTGTGGGTGTGAATATATAGCGATGCAAAAATATAAACACATAAATATGTCATCCTCCATGTAGCTGTCAGTGACTGATAGAATCACCTGTGCATCGAAAATGAATTCTTAATTAAAATAGGAGAGTCGTCCTAATATTTTTTTCTGAATGGTTGGAAACTAATTAGAGCTCTAATTAAGCAATTTCACCTGACATAGTTATCTGAATATTAACTCATCAGTAGTGCAGTGAGGGATTTTACATACTCAGGGAAATCTGCTCAGATTCCTTCAAATCCCTTGAGTTTTGTGCCTATCAGTTTTATGTGGCCTCCCCAGGCTTTTGACTGGGGATTGCATAGACTTTGTTCTGCTTTATTTTTCTGGTGTACATTAGTATAAGATCTCAACGGATTTTCTTTTCCTACAGATGGTTAGCTTTTGGGGTTTTTTTTTGGTTGCCATTTCATATGTGAGGAAGGCATGAATCATCTGCAATAGCAAGGGACAGGATTTGACGAGTCGGCCAGCTCTGCCCGGGTCTTCATTCCCAGTTCATACTTTGCTTGGTCCTGCCCCTGCACAGCAGCTTCTATGAACCTGGTCCTTCCACTGTATTGTGTGATTGTGTTTTCTACATTAGCTGTGCAATAAAAGCCTCACACAGTTCTGCCTTCTAGCCGTATTTGTTTCTTAGGATGTTGCTCAGGACAAATGTTCAACATTACTCTGGCAGGTAAAGTTATACCCAGCTGGCTGTGCACTAGTGAGATAAACCACAGACCTGCACCACAGTGTCCTTTTAACATTAAAATGTACACATAAAAAATGCTCTGCCTCCTGCTATAAAAAGAAAAATGAATACCTGGGCACTTGGGAATCTTTCTATTTAAATGCAGATTACAGCTTTCCCCACAGCCATTTGGAACCATTAATCCTTTTAGGAGCTTTCTCTTCCCAGGGTGGAGGGAGATGGACAAGGTTGCCTTTTCAAAATGCTTTTTTGTTCTTTGCAAACCTTTAGCTTCTAGATACTGGTGGAGCTGCTGCAGTTTTGCTGAAAGAAAAAGAAGAGGACCTTAAGTCTGTTACCTCTAGCACTAGAAAAGATTCATTATTTCCAGCGTGTGCCTCTGCACCGAACAAGATTTTGAACCCCTATAAACTTAACCTGGGAAACACTCCAGCTTTTCTAGTAACTTACAGTTATCAGCAGAGCAGTAGTTACTGAGTAGTCTACAGCTAGA
This sequence comes from Astur gentilis, assembly GCF_929443795.1. Taxonomy (NCBI): domain Eukaryota; kingdom Metazoa; phylum Chordata; class Aves; order Accipitriformes; family Accipitridae; genus Astur; species Astur gentilis. The sequence goes on from NC_064894.1 coordinate 27,525,403, forward strand.
GACTTCTAAGCAAATTCCCCACTTACTCTTCCCAGGCTTACTGCTACCTGCAGGCTGCTTGAAGCAAGCCGTCCTAACAGATTAATTTGGGTTAAGTAGAGCTGCGCCTGTTTCCAGTTATGCTCAAAGGAGTAACGGGGCCAGCATTTAAGTCTCCTGCCTGATGACAAGCTAGCTATTTGGAGCCAGTTCAAATGGGAGCAGGTTTGTCTGACAGTCCCCAATGAGTCTTGACCTCAAGAAGTAGGATCTGAAGCAAAACACTTTAACTGTTTTGCTGCCATGCCTTTGTGTTAACTAAGTTATGATGCATCTGACAGTCAAGTTAGTTTAGGGTTTGGTGTAACCCAAAAGATTCATTTAAAGCCCAGTCATTTAACACCAAAGGAACTGGTGCTGAACTCTGTCTTCTTTTTTTCTAAGTGATCCAGTTCAACTAGAAGTAAAGAGTGAAGGAAGAATTTATGAAGAAGCTTCAGGATAACAAGTTTCTGACCGAATCCTATTCTGTTGCTGGATAGAAATCTCTCTTCTCAGGAATTTAGTTTTGTCAGGAGGTGGTGGCTCTGTACTTTATGTATTGAAACAAATATACAGGATGTCCAAGGCAGGCCAAAAGTCAGCCCAGGAGCCTTGGGAGCTCACTCAAATCCTTGTGCTCTTCTTCCTTTCCCAAGGATCTTCACTTTCCTCAGATAAAGCTGATTTTTATGTTCCGTACAGAGGAAGCAGTTCAACTTCAAGTACTCTGATGAGGCAAGCAGAGCAATGGGATATCTCAACAGAGGTACTGAACACTACCCTGAAGGCATTTTAGACTCCCGTGCTTTGTTTTTCCTTAGGGTATGCGTGCTGCACTGTTGAGCATAAAAGATGCAAGAGCTCTAGACTGCAATTTCACCAGTAGTAAATGCAACTGGGAATGTACGTAGCACGAGGCAGAATACTAAAATACTGGTGGCTGTTAATGAATGTTTTGCATTTTTTTTTCCCACCATATAAAATTAAACTAATATGTTTAGTTGAGTCAGAAGTGTGAAACACTCAAAACAGAAAAGTGAAACCTTACTGTGAGCAGATTAGAAAGCAGGGACATCTCTTGAAATATTTTATTTAAAAAGCCCAGGAAGCTAGAAAGAGCTTTGGATCTTTCACCTCAGTTTCTGTGGGAGAGGAGATTATCGGTGAAGGAGTTCCTGCTCTCGTAACACCATGAGGGCTCGCACATGACCTTAGCTATGGTCTCCTTGGACCATGGTAATTATCTTATCTGACCTTTTGCATAAACCAGGTTGGAATGTACTTCCATTTCTGAGATTTCTTGGACAAGCTCTCCCTTTCCACCTGGAAATATTATCTGGTTTTGAACAGGCTTCTTGACCATCTGGTTTTCCCAACCAGATCAGAAAACTTAGCTGTAGCTGCTGCACACCTGCAGCTCTGGGGCTTGACCCTAGCGTACCCATAAAGGCGAACAGCAGCTTGTTCAGAAGCCAACAAATTGTGCTTGATCTTTCCGAGGATGAGCAGTTGTGACTTAAAGACTCCATCTGATGGTGAATGTGCTACGGAAAACATCTTCTGGTCTGTGGTATTTACTCTTTACCACTACGTTAGACTTTTGGATGGTTACATCAATGGCAGGATTGTAACACCCAAAACATGTTGTTATTGGATCTTCTCCCCTACTTTTTCCTCCCCTGCAAAGAAGCAAAAGGTGCAGCTGGGTAGCAGTAATGACATTCTTCCCAGCTGCCTAATGGTCTGAAGAGCTATTGTTGCTAGTTCTAGTTCACAGCCATTGAAATGTAACCCTTAGCAACTTAAAGAAGAACATAAAGATGGTCTTCCTGAATGAAAGACCTGACAAAAGCAGGGAACGCTTGATAACTAACAAGCACCAAACTCTTTCCTTTTATGAGATGGAGGTTTCTCATTTCCTGCTCCTTGTGGCCTCTTACAATAGTACTTGGTGCTTATACCATACTTTTGATCTTCAAAGCACTGCATAAATGTTAATTAATTAATCCTCCAAACACCCCATGAATTAGGTGAGAGAGTAATTTTTCCATGCATTTTCTGCTAGTGCTGTAGGGAAAATCTTAGAAAGGACTTTAAAAGGAGCCCTTTGCTCGTTTACATGTATTAACCCTTGTGTTACCTATGTCCAGACAACAGGGTTTCTTTCAAGGGCACACAGCAAAGCAGTAACATTTATCAGTTTGTTGGTTTGTTGGTTTTTTTTTTTCATTAGCTGGCTGAGAATTAAGTACATATTTCCCTCCTGCAACCTGAATTGCTCTCTGACTCCATCTCAGTGTTTTATGCCTCACTCATCCCTGAGGTAAAAGTTAGCACTTGGAGGTAATATGATTAATCCTGTTTTGGACAGGGTCTTGTAACTCCTGCTTGTATGATTTAATTCCTCCTCTTCCATCCTTAGCTTTCCTGTGATATCTGTGTTTGTGCTATTCTTGCTATTCTTTTTCTGCCTCAAAACACAGGTCCTGGTATAAAATTAGACCCTAGGCACTGTGATACTTGGAATTGCATTGAGACTCTGGTACTAAGTTCGTTTGTTCTGACATTATAATGTCTTAGCACCTACCTGCCTATCTGCGACTTCTATCTGTGTGCAACCTTAGTAGACAAATTTGAGCACACCTTTCTTTTATCTTCCGCTTGCTGGTGACAGTGCAGTTGTCCGTTCCTTCTCAGGATGTGTCCAGGGGGGATAACAACCTTACAAGGCTGCGAGCAAGCCGTTGGGCAACTGTTACTGCCTGCAGCCACAGTACTCGATAGAAATTCATATTCTGTCATTTACCCGAAGCCATCGCTGCTTCCAGGACCCCGTATTATGCTAACTCTTGTTGCTATGTTTAACTTCTCCTTACGTTTCTGCATATACTGAATTCTTCTTTCCTGAATTCCTGATGTCAAAGACCTCCTTGTTCCCTTTGTTGTGTTAGATGAGTGTCAGAAGGCGGCAGCTGGTATTTCACTGTATCTGCCATGCATCCTGTCCCTGAAAAATGGTACGTATCATTGGGATCTTACCCTGTAACCTGTTCTACTCCTTAATTTACCAATCTGTCAGATCAGGGTTTCTGAGACTAATGAAAATTAGGAAATTTACTTTCTGTGAAATAACTAAATAAATGCTACTGAAGACTGTTTAAATGAATGTTCACTAAATCTGTAGACTGTTACTCTTACATTGGGCATACTGCACCTAACAGTAAACCATCTTTGACATGCACCGTCACTGTCTTTCAGAAGAAACTATTTCACAGAAAACTGAATAATAGTGATGCAAGAAAACAGTTTTCCACATATCCTGTATGTGTATACTTGCTTTGGGCTGGCTTTTCATGCGCCACCAGCACACACTCTCCTGCTTGTCCTGGTTTCTCTTTTAGCACATATAATGTGTCTTGATAGCTTCCCAGTACTGCTAGTCAGTAGAGGCCAGAGTAAAACATTATTCTGTGTTTCTTGGGTTGTGGGGGTTTTTTGGGGTTTTGTTTTGCTCTGTTTTTTTCTTTTTTTTAACATTCTTAAACAACCTTTATATAATCTGTTAAACTTACTGCTCTCTTTTTAAAGAGAATTCCTTTCGGATTTCAGAGATTCCCCTTGGCTTGATAGTAGTGGTTATGTGCATGAGCTTCCAACCACCCTGTGCTAACAGACTAATTGTTTCCTCTGTCTTAAAATGCTGCTCCATCTACAGTTTATCTAACAGTTTCTTTTTTATCGGACCTAATTGTGTTTTTATCATATGCTCTAGAGAATGCACTTGCAGCTATTAATGTTCTACTAAGCTTGTTTTCAACTTGTAAGCTGTGTATGTTTAATTGAAAGCATAAGGTTGTGGTCTTAGGACAATTTTCCATTTTCCTTTAGTGCTGGCAAGCTGTTTTTGCTGTGTTTCAGGCAGCCACAGTCACTCAAAGGAACAGACATGACAGTTTTTGTACCAATCCACTCGGGCTGATTTGGTTCTTTCTGTTGCAAGCCAGTGGTCAAACTTTTTTTTATTTTAATCATGAAAGCAGATTTTGCAACACTCTGCTTGGAGGACATCTGTTGTCCACAGGATTTTCACTTTTCTGTCCCAGTTCCTCAGGGCTGGGACCCTTTGAAGTCACCTTATTTAGCTTCCCAAACTCTTGCCTTCTCCGTAGCTACCTTAAATCACCATTTGTACTACAGGCAATGTTCAAAGCACTGGCATAATTTCAAAGTAGGTAAAATACTTTTTATAAATGTATAGTTATAAATTTTATCGAATGTAAAGGAAAGTATTAGAAATTATCTTGTGCTGTCCAGAGCATAATTTCAGACTTGCTAAAAATCCTATAGCAACACAGTGACTTATATACCGACACCCATCTTGGGAGAAGTACTGCTTCACTTGCTTTCTTGTGGGCTGTCAACTCAACTTTTGTGGGAGCACTGTCTATAGCCCTGTGAGGAGCTCTTACGTACTAACAGGCTTGTCATAATTCTCCTTGCCTGTGTACCAGTGGCACTCAGAAACTGTGAGAAATAATGCGGCTCCTTTCATTCTCTTGCATGTTTCCTATTTTCTAGGTATTGCCTAAGTCAGTGCTCTGTCAGAGAAAGTACTACACCGCATATTATTTTGTTCATCTTGAACACTGAGTTTTGTGGCCCCTCTGCCACAGGTTCTTGGGGTTTTTTATGTACTTTTAGAGATTCACTTCTGGTTGGAACGTCAGGGTCTGCCCAGAAATCTGTAACTTGCATTATACAGCAAAAGGCAGAGGATGAAAGCTTGATGACTACATAGTCTTATTCTGAGTTATTTTATTCTAAATCCAATTGGGAACTGGGTTTTTATAAGTTGTAAGGTAGACTTTTCAGCCTCTGATCAGTCTTAAAGAAGTCCTCTGGTTTTTCACCTTCCTTTTGTCTCATCTGATAAAAATCAGATGCATGTGAAATATATTTATAGAATGGGGAGCAGTACTACCTAAGTTTCTGTACAAGCTATTAGGCAAATCAGATGCTGTGGAACCAGCCAACCATGAAAAATACCTGATGTCTTCCATTTACTGCTCCTCATTACATGCAGAGGAAAATGTCATGTGAGTTTTCCAGGTTTTTTGACATTTCTAAAGAGATTCAGCTACTCTGATGGAGCTTTTAGCAGCTCCATCCTTTCATTCAGAGTATTTTAGTACTTTATTCATATGGGCGATCTCTCTGATCTGTTGTCTCAGACCTTTTTAATTTATTGTTTCAGTTTCCACCGCCTTTGAATTATGAAACAAAAGCTGCTTAAAAGTGCAATTTCCTTTCAGCATCACAGCAGTCAAGAGACCAAATAGATTCAACAGTCTCCCAAAGTGCAGCAGCTTAAAACCACCTTAGTTTCTTGGCAAGGGATTGGTAAATTGTCAGAAAAGTGGAGGGCTTGAAGGCCACGGCAGTTGGTTGAAACAGGAGAGAAAAGGGAACAAGCATAAAGGCAGAGGAAAATAAAAGGTCTGTTTTGTCTCTTCTGTCATCTGTAAATCCAAACCTTCACTTTAAGGAGATGGCAGCTTTTCCTAATCTTCTGCTCCTTTTCAGTCAGTCCTTTCACAAGTAAAAGCTTTTTATGCAAACTCATTAAAAAAAACCCACAAACCCATCTATATATTATATATTATTCATGAAAAAAATACACAGGGATTTATGAGAAACACATTGTGCCAAAGAATTAACCACTCCAAAGTAAAAAAAGATAAAAATGGATATAATAAACAAATGTCAAGTTGTTCAAAGATTTGTGATTTATCATTAATGTAATGGAATTTTGAAAATATAAACAAGGAAGCCATTAAACTTTAGATGAAAGAAAAATATTCAGAGGGGTATTAGTCCTATCTGGAGAACAAGGTTTATTCTTTAAGAAAGGGAATAACTGGGCTGTTGTATAAGATTTCTGTGAAAACTATCCACTTGGAAATGTGTGCCTTTCTCTGCTGTTTGTGGAAGTGCTGTGACAGGTTTGTCAGTCACTCAAGCGGTGGTGCTGCAAAAGCAGCACAGCACTTCTATTTCAAGTGAGTCTGTCGGAGTGCGGCTATAACAAACCAGCCTCCATTTCTCCTTCAGTACCAACAGCAATCTTCAACCTTTCAATCATATCAGACCTTTTGGGGTGGGGGGGGGGGGGGGAGAAAAGTTCAGGGCTATTGTATCCAAAACATAGACTTCTCCAGTTTCTCTTCTTATCAACCAACAAACACACCAAAAACTCTGGCAAGAAGAAAAACTTCTTTAAAAAGTAATCTTTTCTAAGAATTCAAGAAATTATAGCAACAAGATAAAAGCATCAGTTCCAACTGATGGCTGGAAAATTTTTAAAGACAATTAAAGAAATAACTGTATGAGCTGAAGGGCTCAAATGTGGAAGCAGCTGATCTGCAGGACTGTGATTTTTAATGGACTTTTCTAGTAAGCTGTCAAGACACTTTTCCCCCATGAATTTTCAGTCATTTCACTGACTCTCTCCCTCTCACTTGCTGTTTATTCCATTATGATAGTTACTAAAAATTGTTCCCATTTCATCTAGATTAGTAATTCCCAAACTGCTCACCAAGCACTGATAGCTACAAGGCTGTAATAAGCAAGATCCATTTTCAACAAAGCAGTGTGGGTTTTCTAGACTTTTTCACATGTGGTACTTTGACCAGAACTGCAAATGTTCCTGGGTTTAAAAAGGAGCAATATGAACACATTTCTCTGTTACCAAGAGACAGAAATAGCGTTAGGCAGTAACAACAATGCCAACGTCGAGAAGGGAGAGAGTGAACTCATTTACACTGCTGGTTACTATATTGACTATTTACAGATGTGAAGATGGTAAAAGAGTTTTCCACAGGCTGCGTCTGAACTGAGCTTGTGCATCCTGGCTCCTGGTTCCTTGAGCATCAAGCTGGGGCCAGGGCACACCAGGGCTCCTCCTTTTCCCAGCTCTTCCTCCTGGGATGAAGGCCTGGTGAAAGACAGTGGTTGTGCTAGCCAGGCCATGGGGGAAAACTCTGATCCATAATCCGTGTGCTCGGCTTCTGAAGGAAGAGTGGGCTGTGGGGGCAAGTTGTGAATCTCAGAGTAAGCGGAAAACTCCCTCAGTGCTGTGATTTGGAGTGGGGGGTGATGGGGATTGGATCTGGTGGCTGGAGCAGGAGTTTTGGTTGAGGGAAGGAGTGAGACAAAAACAAGAAGCTGAGCAGGGAGAAAATATTCCTGAAAAAGTTAATGTCTTACTTTTGCCTTTCCCAGCGGCATCTCTTCAAAACAGCATTAGCAGAGCTTGGCCAGCTGTGTTATACACAGTTTTTTACTAAAACAGAATTCTTTTTCTTATCTTGCATATTGTCTTGCTATGTAGCATATGGTTTTAGGCTGTGGCAAATTTCATGTTAACCATAATGAAACAATAATCAGCCTCAGAGAAGGCAGAAAGAAGGAAAGATGTCTGGAACTTTCCCCTCCCCAGAACTGCAGTCAGAAGTGAATGGATTATATAGTTCCCCATTGTGTTCACAGAGCTTAAGTTTCGGGATGTATGAGGTATACGCAGTGGCTGTTTTGGGGGGTGAAACTAGGGGGAGAACTTTTTTTTGTCGGTTCTTCCTGTGCCGCTGGGCAGCGTGGGTTCATAAATGCCAGCACATCAGGGCGCTGGAAGCTGCGGCTTCCCCCTGGGGCTCTGCAGGGCTTTCTTCAGCCCTCTCCCTATTTCCCCACGCTTAAATGTCTGTCATCTGGCCCTGCTCAATCACTGTGTTCTCTCTCTTCTGAGTTCTTCTTCCTATTCCCATTTTCTTTGCCCGCATTGCCCCAGCTTGCATTCTTCAGATATGTCGTAACAGTCCCACTGACCCATCCATGTCCAATGCTCCTTTCTCAACTCTTCTGACGCCCACGTTCCTTCCCCTTGGGTCCCACTCCTAGTCTTTCTCTGAGCTTTTTGTTAGTCTGAGATCACCTCCATCCTCTCTCCTTGGCTCTTGTAGCAGTCTCGCTTCGTCTCTGGCCATTTCCCATCCTTCTGCATCCCAGCATGTCTCACGCAGTTCTCCTCCCTGTTATTTCTCCATTTCCTATTGATCTGTTCCAGGTTGCTTAAGCTCTAGCAACAAACTTCTCCATGGTTTTCAACCATTTGTCCAAGCTAGCCAAATAACTCTCTGTGTGTTTTACCAGCTCCCAGTCACAGTCTCTTTCAACTTTTCTGCTTGCTCAGCAAAGTCCTGTTTGCCTTTGATCTGTCTCTGCTCCGGGTCACCATTCTCTCCTAACATTTCAGCCAAAACAGTTCGCAGAAAGGACCTAAGAATATGAAGCACTGGGAAATTTGAATAGGGGATGGTATTAGCCTACATATATCATAGATTGCAATCTCATTAGAGTAACACCCTTGTCTTTGTTTTGCTGCATACCCATAAAGTGCCAAGGAAGCCATTAGAACCATTTCTTTTTATTTTATTATCTACCAATAGTATAAGTAACTGCCTATTATAACTTAGATCTCTCTGGCTTTGGAGAAAATTGAAGCAGCATCAAGTAATAGAAAAATGGTAATAGAAACAATAAGCCAGATGTTAAGGTGGTGTAAATCAGTGTGACTGTACTGAAGACTATACAGCAATTCCAGTTTGTACTGGCTGAAGATCTGCTATCTTTTGAATATATATTTTCTAGTGAGAGGAATACTAATAGAAAAATTGTTAAACTAGGGCTAAAAATCTGTCTCATAATAACAGCAAATTGATCAGTCTCTTTTCTCTCTGAAGCTTAATTTGTTTGCAAAAATAGTAGGGGTATTTTTATTATCTAAGTAAACTTTTTAATAAAAAAAATAAATCAAAGATTTATAACAGAAGCATACAACGTAAAGAGCCCAGTTCACCCACACTGATTAGAAACTGAGGTTGTATCCCCCAACAAAAACTATAGATTTATTATTTTTCTATTTCTATAAACTACATTAAATCTTACAGGTTGTTGTCTTTTTCTTTCATTTTGATTTTAATTATTTCTTTTTTTGTTTGTTTGTTTGGGTTTTTTTCAGTATAACCTGAAGTGATGTAGTATTAAGTCAAAGTCTTTTCTTCCCCTCCTTCGGAGCCTTTAGCTTCTTGCCCTATTTGGATATTCTGATTTCATTTTTCCCTTCTCTCTCTCAGGACTCTTCATTTCTATTTATTTCTTATAGTCCTCAGTATTATTGAATAATGGTAGGTAATTAACCTGTTTCCATTTATGGAAACTGGTTTCAAAAGAACCAATTTCTTTATTTATTTTTATTTAAGCCTCATCTGTATAAAATTGTTTTATGGTGTTCATTACTCCTTTACTCTTTCATTTCCAACTCCTGGTAGCAACTTTCTCAAGTATAACACAGGGAGATAAGTTTCATTTTGGGACTAATATAACTGACTGATGTGTGCCAGGGTTGGCTAATTGAACACCAGTGCTCTTGCACAACGGATACGTAGTTTGGCATAGCGTAAGGGCAGCCAGCTATGGAGTTTTCATGTTTAACAACGACTTCTATATATCTGGCTTGCACAAAACAGAGCATGAACCAAGGAGTATTATGTTATTATTATATTATTATAGTAGTATTATTTTTCTGTTACTAGCCTTTCCTCAGTGATTTCAGCAAGGCTTTTTGCAGCCATCTGAACCCACCCAGCTGCTTTGGTGGGGGGTTGGCAGAGGCACTGTACTTAAGATATAATAACCTATACTCTAATTAGACACCACATGTCCATAACTGAAGTAATTTTTTCTATTCTAGCTGTTGATATTTCCCAGCTTGAATGTGCTTGAATTATTTATTTGTTTGTTTATTTCAGTTCTAGAGGACTACAAAAGGTTTCAATCCCCTTATGCAACAGTTAGACACTACAGAAAAAAATGCATATACAGAAAAGACAGTCCCAATCCCACAGTTAGACAGAAGAGGTGAGGAGGTATGCAATGGATGAAGTATCGAAACATTGCGAGTGTGCTGGCAGCTCTAACTTTTAGTTTTTCAGTGTTGTTTTAAAATCTATGATAAATTATTTACAACTATTCGGTGTTTTTTCACATAGGTTTTCACAATATTTACTACATGTCATTCTCTCCTTTCCAAATGACTGATTTGCCTTTGCCTATTCTTAAATGCAGAGAAAGCGAAGCCTGGAAAATTTACATCAAATGCTGAAAAGTTTAAGGAAGTTATGGTATGAGAAAAGAAAGGTGGTACTGGAATGCAGACAAATATGAGACTACAGTGGTATTGCACAGCTGCTACCCACCAAATGTTTAATACAGCATGAGCAGTGGAAAAACATGGAGCACTTCTAGTTGTCTCTTCTTTCACAGAATAATGCAACAATGCTGCTGCCAGATTTCATTCCTGCTCTGTAAGTGACTTAAATATTTTTGCACTTCTCCCGTTTTCCTTGGCGGCCGCTACTGTTCCTACAATATGCAGGAGAAAGTCACCAGAGGGTAAATCTTACATTTAACTATATTTCTTTGGCATATTTTCCACATACTGTGAAAGGCTGAATCCATGTTTGTAGAAGCAATGGCATCCCAAGAGAGAAGGAGCGCTGTTTTAACTGCTGCCTTGCAAGCACTCCTTCTTTCACAATTTATGGTTGGTATTAAGTAAATGTTTGCACAAATTAGAGCTGATTTAAGTGCAACAAAGTGAAAAAAAAAAAAAAGTTAAATGCAAACACCAGACTTTCTAGTGCATCAGATGATTGGTGAAAAATTAAGCTATATACAAAATAAACCTTAAGGTATTCAGTATTCTTATTTTCCAGCATTGTATGGTTTTCCTTCAGATATTTTTCTTGCTAAACTTGTACTTGTTTTCTAGTGTTTCCTCTGCCTGACAGGAGAGCCTTAAAAAATTAATTCATTCACGGAGTGTAGTGTTCATACACAGTCACAGAAGGGATTTGTACCTTTTCTTACAGCACACTCTGCAGAGCAGGGCTGTTGGCCGGGCAAGTGGTGTAAGATGGAGGTGTGCTGTGGATGGTCGCATTGCAAGCCTTCGGTGTGCATGTCTGTGTTCGTGTCTCAACACGACACTATAGACACTTCATTATTTTTGCATTTTCTCTCCGGTGTTTTTCCTCACGTTTTGGAGTCTTTTGAAACTGGTCTATGCTGAATCGCAACATCACGGAGGCTGTCCTATAGGGGATCCCATCCCAAAGAGACTAAGTGACTTTCATTTCGATTGGCCATGATTAGAGTTTCAGAGGGTGGAGAAAACTGTTTTTAACAGCCATAAAGGACGCAGAATCAGTCTATTATCTGCTCCTCTGGAATCCAGAAAGTATGTGAAGACTTAGCACCTTCCTGAACGTTTGAACCAGTCATTAGGATCACTGGGGAAATGAGGACTTGCTATGTACTTTACATCTCTTCGAAAATATCCTATGTTGCTTGATTATTTTTTTTTTTAATTCCTCTTCTTCTTATCTCTTTTTACGTCATCTCTCTGTCTATCCTGCTAAGACAAGAGTGCCAGAGAATGAATGATCTCTGGCCGTGAGGTTAAGTGGCATATCTCCACACCGATTAAGGATAACTGTTCCCGGAGCAGAATTGCTGTGTGTCCAAAGTGTAACACTTGGACCTGGCCCCCTCCAGGTCTCCATCCAGTCTGGGTTCCGGTATTTTTTTCTTGTGTCCTGGTGCTTGTCCTTCCTTAGGAGAGGGCCATTTTTTTCTGTTGTTTTCTTCTTTCGACTCTTCTGCCCTGCCAGTCTTGTTTATAAGCTCAGAAGTGCTTTTCTCTGCCCAGTGAAGGAGCTTCATCACGTCCACCACAGTAAGCCAGCTCTTCCCTTGCCCTCCTACATGATGTGCTCTTTGAAATTGCCTCCATCTAGCTTGTCTTGTCACTAAATGAGATTCAGTAGAAGTAAAACACTCTTTGTTACAAGGTCAGCTTTTTATCGGTTCCTCCACTGCCAGCTTATTTGGCCAGATGGTTTTGGGGTCTACAACACTATCTGAATATCGATGCCTCTCCCTCATTCTGTAGAAGCATGCTTCTAAATTATGTGCTTCAAAAAACTTTGGTATATCCATCAGCATGTGATGAGGGATATGGTGTTCAGCCTTGTTCCATGGCCCCTTTTGTTTAGCAGTGCAAACATATTCCTCATGTCTGGTATTAACATTTATTTAAGTTTACATCATGCCAAACACAATAGTATTTGATTGCTAGAGGCCTCTCCATACTCTTAAAATAAGAATTATTATTAAATCATTATCATCCTTACTAATGGAGATGATAATTACAATAATAAATACTCCTCTACTTGAAGAGCTTTCCTTGTGATAGTCTGAAAAACTGTCTTTCTAATTTCAGGACTCCTTGATTCCTCTTAGCTTCAGTGGACAAAATGTCGTCATTATTCTTTCCCATATTCATGAATCTTTCTGTTATTTCTACAAATCATTCATACTTCAAATGTCAACTTTGGACTCAAAAAATCCAATAAAAAATCTCAGGACCCAGACAGGACAGAGAAAGGGATTTTTCTTGGGCATGGCATGATAGTGTACGGATATTGTTTCACGATCTACTTTAAATATGCCCTGACTGTATGCACTGAAAATAGTAATGTGAGGTAGGATGAGGCATTTTAAGCTGATTATGAAGCTGTAGAAAATATCTGCAAACCAAGGTTCTTATTCTCTCTTGCCACTAAATAAAAATACAGGAATATCAGTTTGTCTAGCACAAAAAGTTTGCTATGTTTGAGTTCTGATTACTTGAAGTAAAATGCCTGTCTGGTCGCAGTTCTGCATATATGCGACAGAGATCAGCAACATTTCCAAACAACTCAGATCCTTCCTGAAATCTGCAGTATGAAACAATAGTCTTCCTCCCCCCACCAAAAAAAAGAAAATATAAATTTTATGAGCATAAAACTGAGTCTCTGATGTAGTATTAAGACCTGCAAGGCCTTGGAGGGCTTGGCAAGAAACCAGATTGTAAGCTCTTTGGACAAAATCGCAGTAGTTTAAGAAACATATATGCTTCACAGCTATACTCAGGGGAGCTCATAAGTTCTGGACTGAAAACTTTCCTGTTAAACTCACTGCTATTGAAGGGTCGCAGTTTTCATATTGACTACTACAGGTTTCTCAATTACTTTTACGATGGGTCCTATTGCTCCACTGAGGCAATAGCTGGTTCACAGAAATTTTAAAAGTTCTACAGATTAAATTTTTGGAGGACTCAAACCACATAAGAAAAATAACCTGTTAATAATTATGTCTATTTCTTTTCTCCCTGAATCTCCTAGAAGATCTCTCTGGATCACTGCCACTTCTGTGCATTTGTGATCCTACTGCTGTGTTTTTAAAACATATTAAAAAGTGTATTATTTTCTATAGATAAATAAATAATGGCTACATATGATTTTTCATCTTTAAAAATTGAATGCTCTTTGCGTCTTATTATTAGCTCTGTGTAGTACTAAACGCCAAGTCAATGGGACTCTTTTCATGCCTTCAAGATCACTCCCAGATCTGGTATTAAAGAGCAGAGTTGGCAACAAAGATAATTAGTGAAGGGTTAAAGTGCATGTGATTGCTAGTTAAACTTGTAGAAGAGCACATATAGTTTTTGGTATCCATATAGAATAGACTTGAAAGGCAAGCCTAAAAATCTGGGTAAATCCGAATAATTAAGGATTTGTGATATTAGTCAATGAGCTTCCAGCAGCTGGCCCAGGCTCCCTTCGCATAGTGCCAGGATGGCATTGGGCAAGGGATGACTCCTTCAGCCGTCGTCCTCCTCAGGTACAGAAGAAGTGCTGGGGACCACTGGGAAGAATTCCCAGAAGTAGCGGGGAGGTTGGTGGCATCATCTCCTATGAAAGCGTCGCCAGGCAGGGCTGAGCTTTAGCTCTGTTTTCTGTGGCAGACTCGAACGCTCCTTGGGTGTCTGGGAATTTGAAAAAGGCTTTGCTCCCTGACGAGCGTGCGTTTTGCGAAGTCTGCTCCTCTTTAATCAGGCTTGGCGTGGTAGAGTTGGCGTCAAGTCCCATCACGCGTTCAGCAAAGGTGGCAGAACGCTGCTGTGAGGTTACAGCAGGAGCAAGGGGCGAGGGCGGCTTATACAGCTGCTGCCAGCTGTTTGTGTGTTGAAATGGCCAGCGGCCGATGGCAGTGCCTTCGTATCAGCTGGCACTGACCATACGCTTGTGTGCCAGCTATATCCATTGTGCTGGGTTACATGGGTGACTCTGAAGCAGTTAAGAGGAGAGTTAACATTGGTTGTCAGATAACATCAGCATTGTATCACAACGCAATTTTTTTCAAGGACTGAAAATCCGTAATTCACAAAAACTGGCCTTTGCGCCTTGGGAGAAGGGGTAGCTGTGGCGTTGCCTAGGCGTGCGTTTTACAAGGTGTGCATTTGCCAATGATTACAGCCAGCAGATGTCACAGGTTGCGGGTCTGCTTTTTTTCCCTGGGAAAAAAGGTACACGAAGATGGTGTAGGTGTTTTATAAGCATCAGAGTAAAGACTCTATAAGCATAGTCTTGAATTTAAATTTTGTGGCATAGACAGGAAGATGGGAAGTGTAGGGTAGATGGGAGGTATAGGCTAAATACTTGAATTACCCTAAGTGCATCACTGACTACCAATAACCATGCAGCACATATTGGAGTCCTGTAAGATCCTTTATGTCCCTTTAGAAAGACCAAGAAAAGGGTACAGTAAAAGTCATATGTAAATAAATTAATTGCCTCTCTCCTCATAGAAGGTAACAAAGGTGTTGTTCCAACTTTGCAGAAAGTAAAACTGTGGTCCTTGCCCAGTGTGGTAAGATAGACAGACATAGGTAAAAATTTCTGTATGTAATACATATGAAGGATAAGAAATACTTTTTTTTAGGCACCTCTTCCTCAGTATGGTTAAGGTTAACTACATGGCCATCTTGAAAGTACGCATTTGCAGTGGGAGAGGTGGTACTAAGAATCAAGCTGGTATTGAAAAAGCTGTTGGTTCAGTTACCTAAAAACAAGGAAGGTTTTAACTTACAGAATACAAGGAGAGATATAGAAACAAAAAATAAATTGGCAATCTTCTAAAACCTAAGTTCCAAAATGTCCTGACACAGAGATATTTATTGTTATGTTTGAGATTACGGGCTCAGTCTCGCAATGTGCTGTAGACTTTGTCCCAGTCCGTAAGTTTAAAGCTGTGAATATTTTTATTATTCAAAAAACTAAAATACTTTTTCACACCATGCCAGAATGCTAGCATTTCACCTAATGCTTTGAATAAGTTCCTCTGATTCAGCAAGACAGCCAGTTTTAAGGCATCCACCTCCACATTCCCAGGACTGAATACATATCTGTTTTGTTTTATTAGAACACCATTGCCATTAAGAAACTTCTTTTTTTGTTGCCATGACTGGTGGCATAATACCAATTTAATTATGGGAAAATATGCAGTACAGCGTATCCTCTTTTTTCCTCCTGGTATGTGAATTACAGCAGACTTCTTAGGTGCTCTCCTCTGAAGCTTTGTGATTCATACATGGTGCTGTAACCATGACTCCCAACGTCAAGTTCGAAAGCAGTAATTTAGAATTAGTGACTCTCTACAGCAGGTAGACCTGCAAGTGTCTACATCCCAATTAGCAGGGGCTGATCTTTGACTTGCTCATTTACTAAAGCCGTAGGACTGTAACAGGAAACCAGTGAAGAAAACGTAGGGTGTCTTAACTACCAGACTGTAATCCTGAGTTTCTCTCATCATTATTCCCATCTGACAAGGTGTTAATTTTCAGAGACCAGCTTGCATTCCCTCTTGCTGAATGGATATAAATTGCTCCAGGGATTGCTTTTGATTTGCATTCTCCTATTAATGCTACCATTAGCCTTGATAGCTTTGTTGAGAAGGTTACAGAAAGTAATAAGTATATTCATCTGGGACCTTGTGCTTTCTTGTTTGGCTTATTTTGAACAGATTTTTCACTGTTGAGAAGAATTAACTGAAATACTGCCTCAGCCTTTACTTGGAAGGCAATGTTTTCTCCCCTGCTGGAAAAGCTCAGTGTACTCCTGTCATCTTTGCCCTGTCACTAATTATCTCTTAGCATTTGTAAGTTGTCCTCCCTCTGGTTCAGCTTTGAAAAAAAACAGTGCTTGAAAAAAATACAATGCAAGTGTTGTGTTTATGTCAAACGATTACTTGTTTTTGTGTTTGGTTTGGCTAAGGCAAAACCTGGGAATGGAGAGTTAGAAACAGTGCACGCCAAATATTGGAAAGAGGTAAGGTGCAATAAGGTGGACGATCTCTCACTGTAGGATTATCATAGTAATTACTGATATTATTTCTGAACAAATCATGAGAAAGGTGCTCAAAGATGTGGAAACTGTATTACAAATGCGAACTACAGATTCCTATAAGAAGCCACAAAGCAGAAACTAATTGCTTTAAGTGATGGCTACAAGAAAATTGAAATAGACCTCTCCATAGTGTGGGTAGAGAAACTGTTTAAACAGCTACAAAGCAGGCACAAGAAGCAGCAAACGACAGTGAACAGAGCAAGTTTTTTTCTGCCTCCTGTGGCAATGTTGGCACAGGGAGGATGAAATTGTGCACTGAAAAAGGAATGACCAAAGAGAACAGGTAGGAGAAAGGTGAGAAAACAGTTCAGATACTGAGTTTTTTCTGCCTAAGGGGACTGCTGGCAGAGGCTGAGGAAACCTTGCCAGTAGGGACATACCCGCCGGGACAGAAGAGAGCAGAGGGAGGCAGGCTGTGTCCCTCGGGTCTGCCCAATGTTCCCCACGAGCCACGTGTTGCCATGTTAGAAGAAGGAGAGTACATGACACAAAGGAGAGTTGCATGTGGACAGAAAAGAAAAGAGAAAAAGCAAAATAAATAAAACAAAGGTATGCTTGAGATGCTCCAAAAAGGCTGCACCTGATTCCTACCTTAAGATGGGTGCTGGCAAGTCCGTTCATTTGTCTGGGCTGTGAATATGCCGTAAAATGGTCCTGCTTCGCCTGTCACCTTTCTCATTCATGAATGGAAATCATAACTGTTTGAGAAAGGACTTTCACTGGTGTGTAACGGGTTTTCTCCTTAAAGGATTCCTGAGCTCTGGCCTCAGTCCACCCCAGCGTGGGGCCTGTCTTTTAATACGGCCCACATGCTCTCTCCCTAAACATATAAACGCAGTACGCAACCTATCACAAAGTAGTCTGTTGGTTCTGAAGGCAGTGATGATAGTAATAATAATAATAGAGATAAGGCTGACAATTATTATAATAGTCAATGATTTACAGATAGATCTCTAGGTTAGATATAATTGATTCTGAAAGTAAGAGAGCGCTATATTTACCCCGTAAATACATGGTTTTAATACAGTTCCTGGATCAAGATATTTGCATCAGAGAAAACATGAACATTTTCGGAGTTATGCTAATGGTTTCTCCCCCAGCTCACAACACAGAGGGCATATTTAGCTGGGCAAGGCTGCACAGTTTCTGCCTTTGCTCTGCTGATTTTAGTAACGAGCATATTGGACTTAATTTTCCAACCTTGTCAGCCCAACTCTCACAAGCATTACATTCAATTAGGAGGAAAACCAAAACCAATTTAAATCAAATGACAAAAGGAAGAATCCACAATGAATAAAGTTGCTTGCCCACCACTGTAATGGGCATCCCACTTCCTCAGCTGCTGGGATTATCTCAAGACAATAACGGTAACTACTGTTTTTTTCAGTTTATCTCAAGTCTCCATGGTTAGTCTCAATTTTCTAAGTATGCATGTTTTAAAACAGCTTTCCTTGTAAATGCAAATGATATAGGAACGGCCTTTTAACGGCTTATTTTTATGTCCAGTATTAACTTAAGTGTGACTCATTTACTCAGCCTTCTGCTGCATACAGCAGAGGAATCAAATAGTTATTATTATTATAATATCGCTTCATGCAAGTCCCAGGTTATTCACTGTGTCTCACTTCATGTTGACTCCCCCAGCATATGCAAGGGTTTTTTATGCCTGCTGTGTGCTGAGTTAACTGTAGATTTTTAGTTGCCCCTGATTTCACAAGTGCATCTCAGTATAAATACTATAATTTAGATGTTTTTATAACAGCTATGCTTGGCTGTCTAAAAGTGATGTCAGCATGTACTTCTTGAAAACTGCATTGGAAATTAACTCACCCTGGGAGGATATTTGGGACAGATGTGTCCTACTAGCCAGTTGGGTCCCTTTTGAAGTCAGTTTAAAATAAATATCAAGCCTCTCCTTTTGAATGTTAAATTATTTAGCATTTGTCACTGGATTTGTACCTTTATCTTCTGCTGTGTAGTCAAAGTACTCTATTTATTATTTCCTGCCACAGCTGATCCCATATCCTCTCCATCTATATGTTATCAGTGCCTCACATCTTCTAGCAGGTGCTGAAATTTGTTCTGTAAATGTTAACAGAAACAGCAGAAGAAATTTGAACATTCACTAGCACATGGCCTCGGAAAACCAGCAGTTGAAAGAACCCAACAAAAAGCTCCTGCCAGAAACTATTTGATCATAAACCTCTCAAGCAGAAAATTGGCAATCACTGCAGAAACAATTCCTCAGGAAAGTATTCAACTTTCAAATAACCCTGAAACACAACTCAATATCATTTGATTTCCAGTGAGGGAGTCTAGCAGTCCATCCCTGCACCAGAACCCGGTGCAAGGTAAAGACCTGCCTGCTGTTCCCACAGTCCCTGGAAATGACATCCTTTAGGAAGAAAGAATGCAAAAAAATCCTTTTTATTATAGGGATGATGATTCTGTACATGAGCTGACACACACAGAAGTGAGGAAACCCCAGAAATTCTTGGATGATTTCTGTATAAGCCCTACTGGTTTTGTAAATCCCTGGATGGATTTACAGTAAGCAAAATGTATGAAATGGACACCGTTAAGATCTGATAACTCCACATTCTTCCTCGCGTGCTCCCCAGGGGCGTGCGGGAGATGGCAAACACCAGAAGTGGCTGCATGAGTGTGTGCGCTGGATTCGAAATACAAAATAGATGTGGTGTTAGCTGGCACATACACCCAGCAGAAGATGAAAGGGGAAAATGGCTGGTTTGGGACCAGTCTCTTCCAATTCCACTCCTAGCTGAAATAAGCTAGGAATGAAGCAGAAGGCTTTGCAGAAGCCTGCAGGTTGTTAATTCTTCTTCCACTTCTCTCAGGTGCAGTATACAGGGAAACAGAAATAGAGGTGGTTTCCTGCACTGTAATATGTCTTCATCCACAAACACTAAAGGGTCTATTGCAATATGAGGCAATAAAAACTACTTTCCACATAAATCCAAGAGTTTCAATGGGAAGATTTGCAAACAAGGAGACTGAACTGTGAGCATACCGTTAACATGGGAAACACCGCCTGTTACCAGTTGAGAAAAAATTTTACTGAGCTGAAAATGCAACAACCAGAAGTTTTTGGTTTGTGAACATAAGCAAAGAAGGTATGGAGGTGGTATATTTATCCAATAGGCTGAGGTTTTGCAAAGGGAAAATATCATTCACAAGACAGCATTAAATAGACTTGAATGTAAGATTATGATATGTGCAAACAAAGCAGTGTATAAGTTTTATAAAGTTCAGTGTATTCAGTTTTTGCTCTACTACCTCATCTCCTACAATATTTATTTCTCTCTGGTCCCATCATTAATATCTGTTTTTCAAAAGGTGGTTTTGGGAGATAAGTTCCATAATTGTAGACTACGATCACTAATTTTATATATGCCTAAACCATATGAGTGACTTGCTATGAGAGAATGTTTTTAAAAGGCTTAGTTTACATCCCAGAATGATTAAGATTAGCAGAGGCATAAATAAAAAATTCCATTTTCAGTCTACCACATTGGCTTTCATGACATTGGCTTCTGATTTTGACCAACAAGGGAAGGACTGAACCTTACTTAACCATGTTGAGTAAACTCAACTCCCAAATATGCAAATATTTCTCTTCGGTGGAAGAAATGCAGTCAGTCTGTGGATTGCCTCTAGTCCTGTCCTCTGTGCAAATGGACTTCAGCAAAGCTGATTTTTCAGGATATCTGCCCATGCATTAGATGTCAGGGATTAAGCCCTCAAGGGTATGTGTGTATATATTTGTATGGAAGAGGAATGAAGCGTGATAAATGCTGGTGACAAGACTAAGGTAGTCTTTCACACGTATACTTTTCTGCCTCAGGTAGTAGCAATAGCAGAAATGAAAAAAAATTACGTGGGAGTGGGATGAAGTGTTTTAATTTCACAGTGCATAATATACAGCCGGGGGTAGTAATAAGAGAAATACCAAAGGGATTAAATATCTTTTGAATATCTGAGAACTAGGCCATAATAGAAAAGATTTAATGATTAGAATTTCACCTCTAACGTACATCAGTGTAGAGGATTACAGTAAACTTTCTAGCTTCCAGCTTCCTTAAGCACAAAAGTGAGATGCTGTGTCTGAGCAGGTTTATATTTGAGTATTATTGAAATGATACACTGATTAAAGTATACAGTTTATAGATTGAAGAAGCAGTAGGATCTTTCAAATCTTTTAGTAATTTTTAAAATTATGGGGAAAGTAAATAGTATTTGTGTCTACTCGAGTGTAAGAACGTGGGAGTTTATGATATACTGTTGCCTAACCCTAGGTCTGAACTATTCATAAATCCCTTCCCAGCAGAAATGTATTTATATTTCACTCTTGGTGGGAAAACATTCTGCTACAGAATTTATAATACCTTTTATATTGATCATATGTGGTACATTCTTAATCTTACCAGCATTTAATAAAAACCAGTTTATGACTAGGGACACTGAGGCAGGAAGGCTAACTAGCTTATTTTGAGGAAACTTATTTTATTTCTTCTCTCATTTAACTGTCAGTTTCATTTAATAGTAATAAATACTGTATGGCCCAGTCAAGCATATTTCCAACTTCTCTCTCCTCAAATACTTTTATGATTTTTATGAGTTGTCTAGTGGCCACCGTGTTATTATTTTATTTTTTTTAGAATTATTTTTACTGGTATTGTGTTACTTTCACAATAAGTATTGTGAGAGAGAGAGAGGCACTCTGACAGATCTTGAAGACAAGCTTCCCTGATTCTTCCATTATCATGAGCTTTTAAACCCATAAGTGTCAAGTAAATATTTATTTAAAAGAAAATGAAATTACAGCAGATTATGATGAAAATGAAGATTATCACTTAGGCACTAACACATTAATTATAGTGAAACAGTCCAACACTTTCTTTCGTGTAGCTGCAGGATGTAAATGCCCAAGGCAGAATTCTAAGACAGTTCAGATTAATTATGCTTGGGCAGTGCTTGTATTTTTCCCCCATTGACTATAACAGGAGCTGAAGGTGATTAGTTTAAATTCAGAGACCTAATTTCTTGACATCTTGAGCTATGAAAGATGAATCCTGGCATCTGCTGGTGTTACCAGTGGTGACATTTTGTACCGTTCCTTTTAACTACCCCGCATAAAATCACTTTGCAGCAGACCTCCTTTTCTTCCATATTTTTATTAGATGGGTTGGCAGTGTGTGAATATTCATTTCTACTACAACCAAGGAACTTTGCAGTCCTGAGAACAGCAGTTATTAGCTGCAACTCCAAAGGCAGCTTCCAAAAATCATCAACTATTACTTTGTTCAAAGCCTTATAAATGAGCTATTTTCTAATTTCTCAACATTTAATAGAGGGTTTTTATTTCTAAGAGTTAGGTCACTCCCTTCTGGATTAGTGCAGTGCTCCTGCTGACACTGCATCATTTGGCAGCACCTCTTTGAGGCTCAGTCGCATTTGCTGGTCACTATTAACGCAGGGGATTTCACAGGTCTCGGGTCAGTCCTGTTCTCCGCTTACTTTTTTGCTCGGTGAACATGAGTTTCAATGTCCAACAATCAATGAGGGCGTTTTCTCAAACTGGTGATGTATCAAGTGCAAGGGCTGTCACTCCGATTTTCTTTCCCAAAGTATTAACCTCCTGCAGTTGCCCTGGCTTGGGGACAGCCATTGCATAGGTGTGATCTTTCAGTCTTGCCAACTAACTTTTCTTTCACTGGAAAACCAAGCGTCACTTAATAAAACATGGCTGCTGGTTTCTTTTGTATTATTTCTTTAATTCCTTGAGGGGTCCCTGAAATAGTGTATTATATACTCTAGTTCTGGCCTGAAATTTGAAGTCTGATTGAGTGTGTTCACTGATGTGGCACAGGCTCAGGAAGCGGAAAGTGCTGATGTTCATTCTTGTTCTCAGATTTTGACTGTGGCTCAAGATTTAGGGTGACAAATAGGAAGGTCAGGTACTATATTTGCCTAATCATTATTTGGGGACGTTCAAGAATGAAATATGTTTTGGATCATTTGTAACATCTTTCTCCTTATCTAAATTACTTTCTGTGAACAACTCTGCTACCATCAATGACCAAAGATAGAGAACAATAAAGTTATCCTGATTAAACTAAAGGCCACTCAAGGTTTCTGGCCAAAACTAAATGGATTTAATCTTTTTCATATTGATTTTTATGTCCATACACATCATAACATACTTGTTTCATATAAGCCTACAAAAAAAACTGCTGCAGGAGGTAATGATGAATCTTACTGAACAAGGAGCTGGTAGTCTGTGCTGGGCAGCTAAGAGCCTGAAGCTCAAGAGAAAGTAGCATAAAGTGATGTTGAACTGCTTTGCGCCCTTCCAGTGGTGGTGTGTCTTGTGGCTGCCCTGTTTCTGTTAGAAACATTGAATTACAGGAGCTACAACAACATCGGGAATATCTGAAACAGTGCCTGCTGCAGCCTAATCTTGAAGTAACCCTCTTTTAAAACTCTTTAATGTTTTTTCAGCATCGGTTCCTTAGTAGAAAGAGACCTGTCCAGAGCAAGGGTGTAGGAATTTGAAGAGATACTGTTGCGATACAGTTCTCAAGGATGTATGCTCGATGCTCTATAGTTGCTTTGTGCTGTTTATACAGTATGAACGCAGCCTGTTTGCAGACTGGTGCTCCTCATGGTGTATGTGTTGTGTATAGCACACATATATTATATATTCTGCATTCTTTCCATGTTCAGTCATTAAAAAAATATTTTTGTTGTTACTTTTTTGGTTTTGGTTCAGCCTTAGGAGGACCAGTCATTAAATGGAATTCACTTGAAGGGTCTGCTAATAAAAAATGAAGAAATCAAGAGTTCTGTTTGCACAGATGGTTAACACACCTAAGGGGAACCTACAATTATGTTCATTTTTTTGCCCAAGTAAGTTCTTGCTTTTTTACCTTTTTTTGTCTGTCCATATGAAATCCACTGATACATGTTTGTTTATTTGAGTACTGTGATCATTTTTCTGCTTGTCTTTGGTCTGTTCTGAAAACAAACCCAAAGAACCTGTTTTCAGCATGTTCTGACTGCATCAAAATCAGGGACTACTGCAGGTAGTTTTGGGGTATTGCATATGGACATTTATGATGTGCATATGAATAGTTACCCAAAACTCTCATTTTAGTTACCTCTCAGAAAGTATCTTTTGTGGTTTCTTCCTCACTATCTGTTTCGCAGTAAACCCAGGTGTAAGTGGACTGGCTTGTTTTTGAGACAAATTTCCTGTGGGATGGTGTTTTTCACTGGTCGTACCTTGCTGTGAGGGGCGTTGCATGAAAAAAACAGATAACCTGCTCAGGCAGGCAAACCATTGACATGTGTCCTGAAATCTTCTTTAGCAAAGCAGAATATGCCGGAAAGTGTGAAGAGAAGTAATTTAAAAGTGTTAGTTTGCAGAAAGCTGCTGTTTAATTCGTGGAGACTTTGAAGGAGGTGAGAATGAATGGTCTCATGAGACCTGATATGGTAAGGCTGGCTGACTCCAAGGACTCCAAAAAATACCCAGAAAGATATAGGACATGAAAAGCATCCACCAGAGCCCCCTGCCAAAGAACTCGGGAGGAGTGAGAGATGAGAAAGAAGAAAGGAAGACCAGTGTTTAGGGAGCATAGGAAGTAAGTGTTATGTGAAATCTGCAGCAATGGGGCAGCAATGGGCAGCAATGAAGTAGAAAGACAAGGAAAAACTGACTGTGAGTGTAATATTTCAAAAAGAGATGTATCCATCTGCAACATCAGAATCATTCAAAATACACACAAGCGATTGTGGATGATACATGATACTTAAAAGAACTTTCTCTTTTTTACTGTGTTTGATCATTGCCTTTTAGGAAGCAAATTGCAAATATGGCTATTTTCTCAGGTACATACTTTGCTTTAGTATACTCTTGAAGAAAAGCAGCTTTCTGACTGCTGCTAGGAAGCAGATAAGGACTTATCTGGAGCTCTCCATCTGGAGAGCTGAACAGCGAAAGGTGCTGTGCACTGGAGTGATGTTCTCTCATTTTCTCGCAATACCTCGGAGATAGGCTGATCCATTTGGGGAATGGAAGACCGGCTTTTCAAAGGACAGAGGGAAATTAGTTGAATGCAAAGATGCGTGAAGACAATGGGAGCCCCATATTTAATATACTTTTCCCAGATTCTGTATAAAGAGATGTTTTACTAGTTTCTAAATTTGACTTTCTAACTCTTCCTCAGAAGTCTCACAGCTTTCTGATCTTCCTGTACAAACTCAAATGGATGATTAATACCAAAATATTATGCTTAATGCTGAAATATTTAGGAATGCAGTAACGTCTTTCTCTTCTGGGGTGTAGTATGGCCTATATCAGGACACTACTGTGTACGCGGACATGGAGTAAGCATTTGGAAGAGGGTAGTGAGACCCTGTGGGCAAGCTACAGCTGTGCTAGAGGACAATCTGTCCAGTTCAGTATAACCGACTCCACTCACTGCTTCCAGGAACTGTGTACTTTCTGTGTTTGGCTTAGCAAAGAGAGCCTTCCTTCCTTTCTCCCTTCCTTCCTTCCTTCCTCCCTCCCTCCCTCCCTCTGCATAGCTGTGGACCTGAAAGTCCTATTCCTCACCCCATCCCTGCATTGCCCCGGGTCTGCCTGCAGCCCCACGGATGGGTGGCACTCGCTGACAAACCCTCTCGAGGAGAGCAGCAGATGACAACTATCTGCTTGTGCTGCAAAGTCACGCCGCGTCGGGTCTGGACTGAGCACCGTCACAGAAATGAAGTGTGTCCCTGGAAACATTGCTGGACTTTCTGATGGGACACTTCTTGCTGCCAGGACTAAGCTTCTCTCTTCATGCAGGGTCAGGGGATTTGCAGCTCTCACAAGTGACAGATGCCAGTTAGGCAGTCAAGGGCAGCCAGAAGGACCACTGAAATGGAGGACCGCATGGTGCTCTGCATTCTACAGCACGCGGTGCGGTGCCTACAAGTACGGCAAGTTAACAAACGTCCCTTACTCCTGGTTTCAGCATGCTTTGTTGTCTCTACTCTCAGATTAAACTCAATTCCCCGATTCTGATGTTGAACTCTAGGGACAGAAGAAAAAGACCTCTCCAAAGCTGCTTAGCATCATCAGTGACATTCGCCTGGGAGACCAGCCCCGAGGGAAAAGGAACAACTGTTTGCCAGGTATCGCTATGATTCCACTTTTCCCAATGGTGATTACAATGCAAGCCCCACCTCTTTGCAGATGTCCTCCCATAAAAACAAGCAGCACTTCAATCACTTCAAAAATACATTTTAAAAACATTTTAATCTGTTTTATAAAGTTACAATTTCTGAGACAGTCACAACAGGCAGATCTTTTAAAAAAATCTGGTTCCACCTCATGTTAACAACAAACTCTGAAATAAACAAAACCGGAATTAAATTAATGTCCTGTTTTCCCTTGCGGTTCCTGCAGCGTTTTTTTTCTCAGTGCTCTTAATTCTTTGGATTTGGAGTACCCAGGCAGTGACAGAGCGGCTAAGGGCAAGAGGGCTTTTTTTTTCAGCTCATTCTCTACAGAGATGAGTTTTTGCATTTGTGAGCATAAGGGAAGATGAGGTACATAATTTTCTCTGAGCTTTCATCCTCTTGTAAGAAATTATGAGCATGTATGGGTGCTTACAAAACTGTTCCTGAAAATTTTCTAAAGCAATAGAACACAATGAAGTAATTTACATATAGTGAGCCACTCATCAACAAGGTGAAAGAAAAGTCCATGATATTCATGAATATTTTGGCAAGCTCAATTTTTTCAATGAGCATTCACTAAATTAGAGTGGTTCCATTTGATACTTGAATACCAAATTTAATTTTGCTTTTGGATTAGGGTTGTTCATATCACTCAAATCTCCTTAACAATGAACCACTTTTTTTTTTTTTTTTTAATTCAGAGAGTGTGCAAAGTTGAAAACTTAGGTCATTGAAGTTCTCTAACACACTATCTGGTTTTTGGGTCAATTAAGGATTTAAATTATCCCTGTGTAACAGGAAATCACTATCTATGATCAGCTCATTCATAGCTAGGGTTTTCACCTTTTCTTCTGCTGCTACGATCAAGCAGTATATGCAAATGAATTTATTACTCTTTGGGGCTCAAAGAGGAATGCCTCCACTGTATTGAGGCTTGTGATAGTGACTTTCTGTGTCTCAGAAGGACATGCAGTAATGCTCTGAGAACATAATGAAAAGAAAGGAAAAAACCAAGAAACTGAAAAAATAAAGCTGTGTTAAAAATTAAGGTATTGATTAATGCACAGGTTTAGTTCTACTTTTAAACCTGTTGCCTGTTAGCTCCATTTAACTGTACAGTGCATTTCAAAAGCAAAATTTTGCTAAGACAGGAGAACTGATCCACCCAAACTATGCACATTTCTCATGCATGAAAACCTGCTGCAGGTAAGAAGATCAATAATTAGATGGTTTTCATTCACTGCTTTCTTTTCACTGCATTGGTGGATAAGGGAAGAGCAATGGATGTCATCTACCTGGACTTGTGCAAAGCATTTGATGCTGTTCTGCATGACATCCTTGTCTCTTAATTGGAAAGATGTGTATTTGATGGATGGACCACTCAGTGGATAAGGAATTGGCTGGATGGTCGCACTCAAAGAGTTGTGGTCAGCGGCTCGATGTTGAAGTGGAGACCAGTGACAAGTGGTGTTCCTCAGGGGTCGGTATTGGGACTGGTGCTGTTTGACATCTTTGTTGGCAACATGGACAGTGGGATTGAGCGCACCCTCAGACGGTTTGCCTAGGACTCCGAGCTGTGTGGTGCAGTTGACTTGCTGCAGAGAAAGGATGCCATCCAGAGGGACCTCGACAGGCTTGAGAGGTGGGCCCATGTGAATTTCGTGAAGTTCAACAAGGCCAAGTGCAAGGTCATGCACAGGGGTCGGGGCAATCCCAAGCCCAAATACAGGCTGGGCAATGAGTGGACTGAGAGCAGCCCCAAGGAGAAGAACTTGGGGCTGTTGGTTAATGAGAAGCTCAACATGACCCAGCAATGTGCATTTGCAGCCCAGAAAGCCAACCGTGTCCTGGGCTGCATCCAGAGCAGCGTGACCAGCAGGTCGAGGGAGGGGATTCTGCCCCTCTGCTCCGCTCGGGTGAGAACCCCCCTGCAGTGCTGCCTTCAGTTCTGGGGTTCCCAACATAAGGACACAGACCTGCTTGAGTGGGTCCAGAGGAGGGCCATGAAGATGATCAGGGGGCTGGAGCACCTCTCCTGTGAGGGCAGGCTGAGACAGTTGGGGTTGTTCAGCCTGGAGAAGTGAAGGCTCTGGGGAGACCTTAGAGGAGCCTTCCACTACCCAGAGGGGGCGTGTGGGAAAGCCAGAGAGGGACTTTTTACAAGGGCATGTAGTGATAGAACAAGGGGTAATGGCTTTAAACTGAAGGAGGGTAGATTTAGATTAGATATTAGGAATGAATTCTTCCCTGTGAGGGTGGTGAGGCACTGGAACAGGTTGCCCAGAGAGGTTGTGGATGCCCCACATCCTTTGAAGTGTTCAAGGCCAGGTTGGATGCGGTTTGGAGCAACCTGGTCTAGTGGAAGGTGTCCCTGCCCATGGCCGGGGGGTGGAATTAAATGATCTTTAAGGTCCCTTCCAACCCAAACCATTCTGTGATTCTATGATTCTATGGTTCTTTATCTAATACATCCCCTGAATTGTTACTAGCATGCATAAGTGATAGAACATCTTATTCAGAACAATGGGAGAACTCTACTTATAACATCAACAGAGACTTTAATATATGCTGTTATGGGGGGAAAATTACTTTCTCTCTTACACTTTACTCAGAGTTTGATGCCTAAATTTGTTTATTCTTCTGGGTAGAGAAGATCCTAGACTTTATTTTTTTTGCTGTTTGTTGTGGCAATACTTAATCCAGAAAGTGTCAGTTGTTTGTGATCACAGGACATTTTTAGTTGCACATGTATCTTTGAAGACGAGTGTGTGAAAAGAATAAGGTATTAATAAAAAGGGACTAGCCACAACATCAAGTGATTAGGCAATTTTAATTGTTTTAAATAAATACAGGAGAATCAAAAGCTTTTTTTAGATGTATTGTCTAAGGTGTCTGATTTTAACCAAGGCAAAAAAAACCCACCAAAAAAAACCCAAAACAACCAAAAAGTGGAGAATTGAAAATGAAGAATTTACTGGGTGAAACAGTACTCCAAAATTTTATTTAGCTTTTTTTTTTAACTGCAGAAAAAAGGGGTCCTAGGGTCTTACCAATTAAGATTTGGTGCATTTTTGCATTTATCTATGTACTTTTTCTGTCATTAATGGAGATTTGTTAATCTTGTAAAATTGGATTGGCGTGCTTTGCTTTTCTATGTACTTTTGACCTACCTCTGGGCACAGAAGATATTTATGATAGATTTGTTTAACTTTTTGATAATTAAAATTGTAATGCTCCTGGAGTTTGTGAACAATGCAGTAACAGTTTATGTCATCAAGAAAGTACCACATCTATCGTAGTTTCTTTCAAGGGTAATGACACTTTCTATTATCTCTGTTGAAGTACTGCTGTGAATTATCCGACTGAATGTAGCCCTTTTTTTTTTTTCTTTTCATAAGCAGATCCAGAATTTTATGGAAACAATCATTACTCGCAAGCATTTGCCAAACAGCAAACCCATTTTATGTTATGGATGATTTACAGATTGTTTGTCTGAATTCTCTGTGATGTGACTGGTCACCTCGCTGGTACTACTCCTTTTTCTTTCCTGTATGGAAGAATCTTTTAAAACCTGTGATTTCTCAATAATGGGGGAAAAAAAGTACATGCAGAATCCTCTGTCGCATATGCAAATATACTTTTTTCTGCATATGAAAAAGGACCGGGGGAACAGAAATAGAAACAAAACCCCATGAATACAACCAAAAAAAAAATTGCTGGACCAAACAGCTTTTCATATTCAAATGGTTGTTTGCAAGAACATCTTCTTGGATGTCTGCAAGAACAGCTTCATCTTCTTGGAATATTGACGGCTGGATGGATTATGGGTTCGAAGTATACCTCCTGTTTACATTCCTCCTTTGGTATAAGGTAACTTGTTAAATTGCATTAAGCTGGTCTTGCAAGCCTTTCTATTGAGCTTATCAAGTGACCTAGATTAATCTTCTTATTCACCCTCACACTGCTCCAACTATATGTTAGAGTTATCAGAAAGTTTATGACTTTTAGCAGCTTTTGGAAACCCAGAGATGTTTTGGACCTAAGTGTTTTCTTTTGCACAGAATTAAACAGTTGTGCAAGTGGGGATGGCGAGCTGAGTGTGGGAAGAAGGCTGACATAGGAAGAAGCCTGTCAACTGTAATGGTTGTGTTCATGCTGTGCATGTTGACGCTTCAGTGGTGTGACCAATATCTTACCCTGCTAAAATAACAGCAAAATCTGAAGTTAAAGATGCACTCATTATTGTCTTATACAATCTCTCTTGGAACACTAGATGACGATGGCATGTGTCCAACTCGGATAACCCCCCCCCCCCCATTTTCAGCTGCACAAAAAAATGAGTAGAAAATAATGTTTAAAGGGATTTTAACCTAATTTTTAATGTCCCAAAATGAATATTCTATTAGATTCTGTACATGCAAAATTTTTTCTTCCTTTTTTGTAATAGTTATGTGTAAAGATTCTTGGGATTGGAAGAACCAACAAACCTACTTAGAAAAACTGTTGGCTTTTGAAATCTGGATTTAAGCTCCATAGTCCCTTCAGTCCTCCTAATTCTTTGTCTCCTATACATCTATCAGTCTTACTGGAATCTGCATCAGCCTGACTGAAGGGGATAAATGAGGGAGCATTCTGACAAGAGCATGTTTATGATGAAGTCTTGTAGAGCATAACTGAGATTGAACCAATGGGATTCTAAGGAAATTAAGAAAATAAACTGCTTCTCAAAAATTAAAAGCCTTCCTATAACCTTCTTGAAACATTTTATAGAAGAACATGTCAGGTGTCTAACTCTTTATTAAATCCACAAGATCTTCAAATAAGGAAGAAAAGCCAAAGGCAGCTGAATTGAGACACCATAATGGGTGCAGTAAAGGTAGGAAGGCAAAGCTGATTCAAGATTTAGCTGCGTGTATTAGCTACATTGCAAATTCACAAACAGACTAAACTTGCAATGCCACTTGATGAAAACCTTTTATTAACTTTAATTACTTGAAACAATTCTTCAGGTAGTTCTTATTGCCTAAAAAGATTGGATTTGATGGAATCTGAGATTTTTAAATGAACAATTTGATGGACAATTTAGGAATAGAATGGATGTTTGGAATACCAGATCTATGTCAGAATGAGTCTTTTCTAGCATTTTTCCTTACAGAGATCTACAACCAAATTCTAAAGTAACTTCAGAGTAAACAAATTTAATCTTGGGTATATCTCCTTAAAAAAAGTATTTCTTCTAAAATTGAAAGTGATTCTTTCTTTATTCATATTCCCTCCGGGCTACTGATATTTGTTTGAATATTTAATCTCCTATAGTATTTGATCCCTGGGGGGATTATTTTCCTCAGACGAGAAAGGCTTGGGATGTTTATGATTATCAGTGCTGTTCTTTACCTAGGCAGGTGTGAATACACGCAGAACAGGGAAGAGACCATGATCTGCTATGAATATTTTGTCAACACATTTCCTGCAGATGGAACAGCCATGAATGAAGTCACACCAGTGACAAGGGAGTGCTAGACCATTACCCTGCCGTATACACTGCTCATGTATTTGCCCCATGTTGAAAAAAGCCACTTTAGAAATATTTGGAAAGTTTAAAAAGAGATGACTTGGACAATTTATTCTCTCTTCTACAATCCATCACCTACCTAATCTTATCTATTATGGGCCAGGATCTCCTTTGAAACAATCCGATTGCTTCAAATCCCTTTGGAGCAAGGCAGGCGCTTACCTCTATTGTGTATATAATGACTTACCTCTAGTGAAAGCCTGGCGACATCTTGCCCACATACAAATGCCCTTGTGACAACCCCTGTGGCCAGAATGACTCCTGAAAGCTGACCAAATCTTGAACACTGCAGCTGAGGTTTTTGTTAAGAAAGAAACTACAATATATTAGGAGCCACAACACAGTCCTTGTTACTGCGAGGGAACTTCGTAACTCTAAAGCCAGAGGCTGGCTGTTGCAATTTATATGGGGTTTTCTAAACATCACCAGGGTCCATTTATCTCCTGGACCAGTCCAGGACTGAAAAGGCATACAGGTGGAGGTGACCTACAGATACTTAGCACCCCTTCCTAAGTTTGTATGCTGTTCTCTGACCACGGGTCTTACCCCTGCCATGAAGACATGTGAAAGAGGTTCAGTAGTAGAGAAAAAGTAAATGGAAAACAAATTAACCTTCTTTGAAAAGTATAACACACATTCTTCTTGTGTATAGTTAATCACTTTAAGTCCTGGCACTTACTCCAGACACAGGATTGTGGAATCTCTCAGCTTTGTAAACTATCCTTCTACCCTGACAGACAGAGACAGCCGGGGGTTTTGAAACGTGATGTGTGGCAAGACTATTGGTATCTACTCCAGAACAGAATTTCTCTGTCCCAGTCCCCAGGCTGACATAATTCCGTGTAATCCATGGCAAGCACTCAATGTGGAGGGGAATCAATAGGGTTGAATTTGCATTTCAAATTCAGAAATTGAAACTTTCTCTTTTGCAGGTCAGTCTTTCTAAGGCTCCTCAGATGAAGTTGCTCAGGCCTGGAATATTAAAGCGAGTTCCGTGGAGTTGAACCTTGCGGTAAGAAGGCAAATGACATGATCAGTAAAGCAATAAATAACAAATTGGCTATTTATCTGTTTACAACACCTAGAGGACCAAAGAAAAATGTGCCTGTTGTAGACTACCGATATCATGATCTGTATTGATTGACCATAGACAATAGAGCACCACCAAGTACTTCCTCTAGTACAGGGTGTTCTTCCACATTGCATGAGTTAATACTGTCAAGACACATAAATAGGTACACATGCACAGTTTTATGCTCTTTTTATTTTTCTTCTGCTGAGTAGAGAGCAGAAGAGAAGCCATTGCGTGTACCCAGAGGCTACAAAAGGCACATACTTTATAAACAGGAAAAGCAGAATGACAGCTCAAACTACCCTACTAGATTTGTGTATGGGTCACACAAGCAGAAGCTGCTACTACTAATTGTGGGACAGTGTGAGGACCCCAGGCAGGGTCAGCCTAATTAAGTCAGTCTGAAAAAACGTTTAAGGTGGTGTTAACAGCACCAGATTTATTCTACTTAGAGGTCACGCTGGGAAGATTTCATCACTGAACATTATGAGGCAGGGAACCTTAGACTCTCTCTCCGTGTGTTCAATATCCATACTTCTTACCTTATGTTAATGCTGTATACTGAAATCCCTACTATAACCTGCCAGGCAACAATTTATCCCCTGCCTCCCCACAAGGGGATTGCTAAAAATACTCAACATCACCCAGCAGATAACAGGTCAGGGGTGCCAGGATACTCTCAGTCCTTGCCACTTCTCCATGGAGGGTCCAGCAGTATGCTGCTCCTACCACCTCATGTGCAAATCCTCTGCTTTTCATTTGCATTGCTGAGATGGCAAGGTCGTTCCTTCTGAGAATTTGGTGTCATTCTGCAAAATCTGCCCTTAGAAGAAAAGCTCCTACACTCATTCCAGCAAGAGACTTGAATAGTAACGAGAAGCAATAAATTCCTTCCCCACTTTGTTTCTTACTTGTAGAACTTAAAGCCTTTATTCCAACTGTGCTGTGTCCTGCACAAAAGCATAAAAGGGAACAACTCGTACCTTATAAGAAACAACTCATTTTAACAGTCTAACTAGACATGACTAGGCAGTGGGGAGGGCTACTATTATGCCTGCCTATTCTGTGGTACAAAGGGATTTGGATAATTAGCCAAGGCTGTGCCAGAAGTCTGTGGAAGAGGTAGGAACCAAACATGGCTCATTTGAGACCTTCTCAGAGTACTGTAATTATAAGGTCATGCTTCTACGAGGGTGAGCATCAAACATTCTATTAAGCATTTCTTCTTGTCCTGTTCTCTCTCTGGGCAGTTTTTCCCTCTCTTGCCACTCAAGTCTCTCTTATTACAAAGTTTATTGGTCTTTTATTGGTCCTGAGTCCATTCTGCAGGTTTGGAAAGTTTTATTTTTATACACCGGAATTGCTTATGTATAGATTTCAGGATTATTTTAAAGTTCATTGCCATTTTGGGTCACTCTGACTGAAGATATCCCTAGCATATAGACTAGGGGATATATCAGATAAATATAACAGATGATTAGAATATATTCTAGAAAATACAGAAAGTATTTTTCCTACTTGCTTTAACAGAAGGTTGAAAGTTAAGTGACTTGCCCAAATTCGTACATCATTTACAGCACAGGTAACAACGAAGTAACAGTTTCTGTGTTTCTGACCATCAGGAATAGTATTTATTTTATCCTCTTTGGAGGCCTGACTCGTCTGTTGAAGGATTCCCACACATGAGCACATTTGGATCTTTCCAGTAATAGATCCCTTGGCTTTGTATGTAGAAACACTCTTTCCATCAGTGATGATGGCCACAGTGATCTTCAGATGCTTCAAATCTGGCGGCTTCTTTGCATCCCAGAATCACTCATCCCGTAGTGGGACAGTCCTGAGAAGTTTCTAGTAGCTCTGGTTAGCCTGTTCTTGCTTAAGAAACATAACATCTGTCTGCTCTGAAAGGAGAACAGTGACAATCGGAAAAACAATACTGGAAGGAAAGAGCTGATTGTGAAATGTCTTGAATATTTTCCCCTCCACCTCTGAGCAAATCCATCAAAATCCCTCTTGGGGTTCCTCGGAAAGGACAACTGCCAGAGTGGATTGTGAGAGGATCAACTTAACTTACCGTGCTTCTGCTGAAATCCTGTCCGAGGCTCTTAATTTATTCACAGATAAACAAAACACTCTTTATTGTCTCGCATACAGTTTTGACAGATGGTTCTTAGCATTCAGCCCAGGTGTAAAGAGACAGAGATAAATGGATCTGTTCTTTTTAATTCACATGCACACTTGTGACTTTCATCTCTACCTGAAAAGATCCTCAGGCTGTCTATCTGTTTCTTGTTCCATCTATTAGACAGATCTTCTTCTATCCAGATATTCACTTTATTGTGCCTTTTAACAGAAGTCCCTCCCCCTGGAATATGCAATTTGCAGAGCATGAATCATATGTATCATTAATATCTGCTTTAAAAGTAAAATAACATTTAATTATGAATGTTCAGGATTTCTTGGCTTAGTGGAAAGTCTTATGAAAAGAAAAGGAAAAAAATACTTCCCCTACCTCCCCCATATGTAAAAAGAGGTTGTTTCATTTCCCATTCCAAGAAGTAATGATTAGGTACGTTACGTGAAGTTGTACAGTGAAAGTAGAGAGAAGGATGGAAATGAAAGGAGTCTCTTTTAACACAGAACTTTTCCTAACCTAATAAGCAACTTGATGGACTTCCTTGCTCAACTGTGCAGACAATGTGCAGTACAGCACCTGGGAGAAGTTTCATGTCATGCTCATATTTTGCAAAATTTCTTATGCCATAGGGAGCACTGTATTCCTAAGTATCTTAAGCTGTGTCACATTTGTTGGAAACTACAGAGGTTGAAAAGCAAAGAAAAAGGCAGAGCAGTAGAAGGGGTGCCTGGTACTTTGCCTTTAACTTGTGTCTTAGGGTGCAAAAAACCTGGAAGGTCAAAGTACCTGTTGTCATTAAGAAGGAGGGCTCCAGAAACAGAAGAGCAAATAAGGCATGCAGGATCTTTGAAATAAATGCAATGATGTGCTTGAGCCACTTAAGAAAAAAAATCACCAACTCGCCTCTGTTGAGGGCAAGGTCTTGTGGTGAGTACACCAGTACTCCTCAAGTGTTTGCTTTATAATGTTATTTATGCTGTAAGGAAAATCAGTATTGAGTTTATGTCAAGATGCCCTTGATCATTATTAGCATTAGAGAAAGTTTTAGTCAGGGGTAGTGGACCTGAACTTACCCCAGATTTCAAACCAGAAATCATATTGACTGAGTAGAAGTCATGGTGCTGCCTGTCTTGTTTCAGCTTTTTTCTATTATGTTATGTTGCTATCTTTGCTAAAGAGTTGAAAGTATCTCTTTGTCTTCCTCAACTTCTACGCTCATGGATTGGCCAGTGGAATATGAAAACCTGGCTGTGTCTCAGATCTGCTTGTTTCTCTTTATTAATTTGGCTTAAATATGTTACAGAACTGATTTCAGCCAATCACCATCACCAGAGTGATGTGCGATAGGATATAATTTCTCTCTTATGCTTTTAGGAAGCTTCGTAATTCAATGCAAATTGGAGGGTTTTGTTCAGGATTTTGTAACACTGCCGAATACCCTTGCATGGGATTTGCTGGCACTTTTTTTGCCTCCACAAGCTACTACCAGTGTAACAAACCGTAGGACAACGTAGCCCTTGTCTCAATAAATGGGGTAAGTTTTCTGAGGTTATTTGAGGTTGGGGGACCCACAGGATCCTAAGTGGAGAGGCAAGCTGTGCTGCTTGGGATATTTCCTCCTCTCCCTATTTCCTCAGAATATCTGATAGCGACCAATATCGATCCTGCCTCTGGTGATGGTGATAAACAAGAGATTTCACCAGCTCTATCTGCTGCCTTTGGCCGAGGTATAGGGCAGGAAAGTGCGAGAATTGATTGTGTGTGAATGAAATCAGCCTATGCAATAAGAAATCTTCTCTGCATGTGTTTTACCCTTCCTGCCCCCAAATGATGTTTGACTGAATTTCCAAGAATTTCTGAAGACACTACTTAATCATACGTTATCACTAGAATTTGGAATTCAGAAGGACTTTTTTTTTCCCTTTCAGGATAAGGTATTTAATGGATTTTTCTACTTGCTCTGCCAGAGTGCCAGCGTTAGTTAATAAAAAGCACAAATAAAATTTTAAAATCTTCACACTTAAAGTGGAGTTTGCTTTTTTGTTTAAACTTGTTCAGACCAAGTGAGAAGTTCAAAGGAAACAGCTCCCACAGGTGAAAATGAAACGTTAGAAATAACCACTGATTCTGTTAGCTTGGATGGAGGAGAGATCTTACAGCCTCTGCTCCAGCTACCTTCATGTGCACCGCATTTCTCCCTGCAGGAAGAAGATGAGAGAATCAGAGGCAAACAGAATCTGACAGAGGAGGATGAAAAGGACAATCTCAAAAGTTGCTGCTTGGCGTGAGGCTGCTTTAATGCTGCATTTGGCTCAAGGAATGCCAGGTTCTTTGAGATGTAGAAGGCTTGATATTAAAGTTAAAAGATAATAAGATGCAACCTTCTGTTTAAAATTCCACCTGTGGTTTTGTGATTCTCTGTCCCATGTGTCCTGTCTTCTAACCAGCCTGTGTACAAGACTAGACAGTTTATCTCTGCTCTGATGTAAATAGAAAGCTCAGAAGTGACCATTCCTCAGTTTGGTTAAACCTGTGAAAAAGCACTGAAATCTGGCATACTGTAAACAGAGAGCACTTGAATGTGCTTTCAGATATTACTGTTCGGAAAATGGCAACATTATCCTTGCAAATATCCTAACTGGATTTGTTATTTTCTGGAAACGTTGCAAAGTGTTCCTCCCAGGCAATCTTTCTCTCTGCTCCCCATACTTGTCTACTACATGAAGTCAGAGTTGAAATGTATACTCTCCTGTGCTGAGATGCAAAATCAAACTGAAGAGAAGTTCTGACGTTCTGTAAACTGGTCCAATTCTGGCTAGAATTATCCGATGCCTGGCTGAAGACTCTGTATTATTAATGAGGTATCTGAAAACCTTTCCGTGAAGGAGAGGAGGGTGACAGAAAAAATTCTGGTTTTACTTCCACCCTCTCTTTCTCAAGGCATTTTGTGGGGATGACATTTCCTAAGGTTGCGCTGTCTGAGACTTATATTTCAGCTAGATGGAGAATGCAGAGAAATGTTTCGCTGCTGTGCATTGCGTATGTGCCTCAGAGGAACATGTTAGTTCAAACACAGGGCCGTACTGTTATGCAAATATATCTATACAACTTCCAGATCGTAGCTGGCTCCTATCCAACCACCTTGGAGCGTGGGCAGAATAAGTTTTTGTCTGCCTCCAAACCGCAGTGTAGGCATACCCATTCTTCTGAATTTGTGCTTGCAGTCTTTGGCACAGGAAGGTGGTTTCAAGCCCCCGTGCAAGCTGTGAAAGGCAGGAGCTGAGTGTACTGTAGTGACCTTTTCAAAGCTCTTCCACAGCTCAATTGATTTCTTAACACTTGTGGCTTCGGTTTCTGGGCTGCGAGGTAGGGGCACGATGCCAGCCAGTCAAAATTATAGGATATTGAAAAGGTTAAATCAGTCCAGCGCCTTCATAACTATCTTCAACAAATGTTGTTAGGCAAAATAGTTCCGATTTCTTGTACTGCTGCTGTAGACAGCTGAAAAAAGAAGAATCTTTTAATGAATATGCATGATTGTAATAAGAACAGAAAATGGTACATACACTTAACCTTTTTTTATTATAATTTGAAGACTGTACTCTTGTGGTCTTCCTGATGTGATATACCTGAGCTGCAAAGCAGCATTTGCATAGCTTTTGATCTTACAAAAGTCTCCTACTTTTATGAGTCTGATATGATTTGATGCTTCAGTGCTTTTGACTTATAAATGGTAGTTGCAAATCCTTTTCATACTTTTGGAGCTGAAGTCAAAACATAATTTTATGGAGAAATAATAAGTAGATGGCATCTTTGTAAATGGAAAGAATTGGCCTATCTTTGCTGGGTAGGGAGCACTTTCCTACGTCGTGGAGGACAGTCTTTTTTGAGGTAGTCCCTGGTATGTTCTTCCTCTGAACTAAGCTGTTTGGGTTTTTTAAAAGGGAAAAGTACAAACACTTTTAAGCTGAAGAATAAAAAATTGTGGCTTAGGTAGCCACAATAGTTTCCCCCAGAATGATAGGATTTTTTATCTACCATGCCTTAGTGAGTCATCAGAGATGTAACTGCTCTTGGCAAATATTTGAGGTGACTTAGTTGTCTTCAAAGTTTTGATCATCTATAGGGAGTATGGTTTGATGCAAGCTAGACTAAATACATATTGGTAGAGTCTTTTCTAAGAAAACAACTTTTAGCACCAAACCGATGCGTACAGTCATAGAGCACTGTTAGAGATGACAAACTCCTTTCAACATGCTGACATTTAGAAAGCAGACATAATATAGGGTATGATTTTCAATTTCTGGGCTGCAGCAAACACTACATCCTGTGAGCGGTTTGTTGCAAAACGCTCTTAAGAAGCAATTTGTAAGAAGATCTTATGGGATTTAGTGAAGATCTGTAGCAGAGTAAAGCACTCTTGCACTGGTTACCTATATTGAGAAAGGGACTGCAGCTATAGTAGCAAACAGAGGTAGGCAAGGAGTGAGTAGATAGGGTCCACAGCTCACAGTGTGCAAACCAAGCCAGTTGAACCAGGAGGGAGATTGATCAAGCACTGTAAATTACTGTTTTATTGTGAATCAGTTTTGATAGTCTGTTAAAGATAAATTTCATACTTTCCATACAAGAACAAAATAAAAAGGTGACTTCAGCTAATTTTGCTGTATAGGAGTGAACCTATTTAATCTGAAGCTGGTAGGAGCTTTACAAGACCCTAAATACAGATCTGGGACAAACTTCAGACATCTAAGCTTATAAAGCTGGCCTGTGTGTTACAGCAAGGCTAGTCCTGAGTATAAAAGAGCGTATGTTTGGATCCAGGTGGAGGCAATGATGAAATTGATGAAATGATGAAATGATGAAATTATACATGCAACCAAGGAATGAAAGACAAACCTGCTTAACCAACATCTGCCAAACCCGGGGATTTCTGTGTTGCAGCTCAATTCTAGCTTGGGAGTGGTTTCAGCAACAGAATAACACCGAGAGCTCAAGAGCACACAGTGGTGAGGCCACTCTGCCTATTTCTGTAATTGCAGCATCGCTGCTAACTGGAAGATTGATTTCAAAATATACCTATCTTGTGTACAAGCCAGTGACTGGGAAGTTGTAATTCAGCTTCAGTTCACTGAAGATTTTCTGTTGCAATCCTGTGTTAATGAAAGGGAAATCATTCGTGCCAGACTTTTGTAAGAAAAGGTGTCATCAGAGGAGAGGTGCAGAAAGTAGGCAAGGGTGAGGATTCTGCCTAAGGAAAAATGCATCACGTTAAACTTTATGATTCTGAACGTCGAGATACTTGGTATTTAGTGCCTGCTAGCAATGATCCGTACTGGCTGAAAAGCCTGTGTTAGTGCATTCTGGCCTCTGGTGCATGGCCCCATGCATTGTGATTTGCTCATCTAAGAAACTCAGCACTTTGTAAGTTTAAACTCTAAATGAAAAATAGGTGTTATGTTTAAGAAATCGGGGAAATCCTTTATTCGCCCTCTCAAGAGGCTGCACTGGGCTGGCAGTGCGAGGTCCCTGAGGCTGGCTGGGGCTGTGTTTGACCGACTGCTCGAGGCAGAGGACCTGCAGCTGAAGGGAATCTGCTACAGCCCCAAGCTGTGAGAACCAGGGCTGGAAGAGCAGAAAAATCCTCCTTTGCCCTCTGTCCCTATGCCCAGCTAACGAAGAACGCTAAGAGCATCTGACAGCCTCCGAAGAGTGACTCCGGCACCCCGCGTTAAGTTGCTGCTTACAGCAGAAAGCCACGCAGAGCCAGCTAGTTGGAAATGGTAGATACAGAGACTTCGGTGGATTTTAAGCTGCCGTTATTGAACATGGCCTAATGGGGCAGCTTTCAAGTCACTCAGATATTCGTGTGGGAGGGGCAGTACATTTAGTTGTCATAAGGGAGCGAGGGAAATGGGACGAAACCTGGTTTAGTTAAATGTTTTAACTCTGCAGTTGTACCAGATATGAACAAGAAGTGGTACTTCAAAAAGCTTTTCTGTGTTGTTCATTGTGTCAGATTCTCGGACCGGAGATGAGTACTGTAACCAGGGAAATTCAAGTTGAGGTTTATTTCATTTACTAAAAATAAGAAATCAGCCCTGGCTGAGTAACACATCTCATTTTCCCCCATTTGAAACTCTGTAACTGAACTGCGATTCATATAATATAGATACATGCAGAAATGAGAAAGCGAGGAATAGAATATTGTCAGCCAATTTTTTTTTTTTTTTTTTTTTTCCTGGTACCACATCATGTGTGTTCTACCAGGGACATTGTTTAAACCTCTTATCTTCATACAGTAAGGCTAAGTTGTAAATAACCATTACAGAAGTAATTTCTAAGAGCAACTAGCCAGCCCATATGCTGTGCATTTTACTTGCTATTACAAAGGAGAGTGTTTTGTAATGACTGTGGCTAATACAACATTCAAGAGCCTGTAAATTACTTTCACTCAGCAAACCGGGGCACGCATGTATATCTAGAAATGGCACTGTTCTGGCTCCTAATAATCTGGGAGTGTAAAAATGGGTGTCAAGGTGTCGCAAGCTTTCATTTAGGGCAGCCGTCAGTGCTGCCAGAGCTGCAGAATGGTTCGTGCAAAGAGCAAATACATTAAATCACAAGCACTCCTTTCCCTAGATAGAATAAAAGTATTTCATGTAATCCACAGCAGTGCTTACAATGAATAGGAAATGCATTTATGTGTAATGTTGAAAGGATCTCTGAGGTTAATGGGGATTAGGGCAGGAATCTTAATCACTTAATGACTACCCTTTTCTGGTGGTGGTGTTTGCCTCCTTTCAGTTAAAAATAAATAATTTAAAATGTGATAGTATGATGCTAAAGCAAGTACTCATTTTTAATTGCAACACTTCTTTTAATGTAGAGGTACAGAATATTCTGTGCCTAAAGCTATAAAACAGTCTTTGCTGAAGAAACTCTTCACCAGTACCTGCAGCAGCTGCTTTCTGGTACACAAAAATTCCACCTCCAATCCTCTTTCTTGGCATCAAAAGTAATGTATTCTTTAATATTCTACTGGTGTTCAAAAGCACTAAAATAATATGCAAATAAAAAAGACATTGTATCGAATCCCTAATGAATCCAAAAGATATCACAATACGTTGGAAAGATACTTTGGAACAAACAAATCAAGGATCGTATAAAAATTTACTTTGGTTTGGACACAATGTACAGCAGATCAAGAGAAACTGTTGACATAGAGTTGCAGAACCCCAGATGGCAAAGACAATCAAGGATAAAGGAAGAAGTCAGGTACGCAAATTAAGACTAAAGGAGAAATGAGCCGTATGTTCCTTTAGTCCTTAGGTAGAAGAGTTGGTGTCCAGGATCTCACACGTGCATCTGTGCACCTATGGAAGAAGAACAGTGGAGGAACATTGCTTTCAAGTCCTTCCTTGTAGAATATCCTTTCCCAATGTGTATTTCACCACACTGCAAACTAGTGCACGTTCATTTTGCTGTGCCTCCAGCAGCTCAGTCTTCTTCCTAACATAAGGGGATAACTTTCTCCCTAAACGCTCTTCAGCTTTCAGGTTAAGAACACTTGTCATGCTGTGCTTCTTTGGATAGGTGGTGGGCGAATCTGTACTCAGGTGTACTAGAGTTCAAGGCGTGAGCCTCTCCAGCATTCCTTCTTCCCACAGTGCTTTGCCTCTTCTGGCACCTTCCAGCCTCAGTGGACTTACAGCTCTTCATCCTGCATGAGACCAACAGTATCGTGGTAGTAGTGACCACCAACGTTCAGGTGAGTTTAGACCTGCCCATTTGTCCTGGTCTAGGGACGACAGGATCTGTTCGTTTACCTCTTGTGAATGAGATGCAGACTCCGTTTTTCCAAGTGAGTTGTCTGCTTGACGACACGCTTTATGAGTAAAATCTCTGTCCCCTCGTAGCTTACTGGGGATGTGGGAAATGAAGCTGAAAGAAAACTTTTTGTTGTTCCCCTCCTGCCTTTCTGTTCACTACAAACACCGTGCCCTTTCAAGAGTTAGGACACAGCTCTTTCTCCTCGGGAAGGGCAATCACCAAAGGCCTTCTTTCCACCTCCTTCCTCCCGAAGGAATGGGTAGGCGTGACTACTGAAATACAGGGCAGCTCCAGGAGTGCGCAGTGTGGTGGAAAGCACAGCACCACTTCAAATCATCGATGCAGAAGAATGCCGTAACATCCCTGTGGTCTCAGCTCTCCTTGTGCAGATAAACCAGCTGTATTGACACTCCAGGGTGGACTTTGGTTCCATAGATAAAGAGCACAAGATCAGTTAACGAAGCAAAGACTGAGACGTGTTTACTGCCAGCAAGGAGCTCATCCTGGCAAGGTGTTAGCCAGCATTGCCGTGACAGGGTATGAACACCAAACCACACGCCATGATCCAATAAATAGCTGTGCAGTTTCCAAATTTTCTTTCGCATGTTGATCGAAACAAGCTACAGAGATCAAAATAGATTACATGTTGCTTTCCACCCTCACACTGATAGTTGTAACCAAGATCCATCCTGTTTGTATGCTCATGTTATAGTCATACAGCATCTGACCATCCTCTGCTTAATAGCTCTGTCTCCCTTACTCTTGGACTGGGCTCTGCATATTCCACTATTCTCCTTTTGCATTTAAGCTCATTAAAGTTGATGGATTTTGCGTGCTAAATAGCTCCTCTCAGGCCCATATTACTCAGCACTTCAGCAAAGCCTTTACAGGAGCTGAGCAATGCTTCAGCAAGACCCACAATGAATACCAAAGATTATTTTTTTTTCATTCATGAATATTGTTTCTACTGATAGCATAGTAAATTTTGCTTTGTCATACCTGCTTCAGCTATCATTTCCCCCAACTAAGATACTCCAGATGAAATCAATTCATTTACAACAGGAAACAAAAAGCTTATGTTTGCTCCTTTAGCTGGAATTGATTTCTGTTGATTGAATAATGTGTGTGTAATGTTTAACTTATTATCTATCTGTTGTGTCTGTTTCAGGTTCTGTTTGATGCCTGGGCAACTTTTAATCCTTCCTTGTCTCTTCTGCCTAGCCTAATCTCTGTGTGGATACACAACTAGAAATCCTGAGTGTGGTTGTAAGAGTTTTTTGTAAATACTGTGCTAATGGTGTATTTACAGCAAGTGGGGCATATTTTCAGCATTTTAGCAAATGAAACCTCTTCAACTGTACAGATAATTAGAGGCTGCTTTTGCAAGGTGGGTGCACGCGTGTTTTTGAAAAACACTTCTAGCCTTCCCTTTTAACAAGGTGGCATTCACCGTGTGTACAAAAGACTTGCACGCTCCAGTCAGGAAAATCAAACCATTCTGTAGGACTGGCTGTTTCATGGCAACAGAATCAAATGTCCTACGTGCCCGGTGTACCGTTGTGTGGCTTTCCACCATGTGCAGAGTGGCTTGTGTAATCGGGAATGGTTGTATAAAGGCCTCCATGGTCAGAAGGGTGACCATGCATGCAGTTTGGAGAATGGCCCCAAAGATGGGATCCACCTGGGCTGTGAGGAAGCAAGGCTCCCCCAAAGATGGGATCCACCTGGGCTGTGAGGAAGCAAGGCTTAAGCCTTTGCTTTTGTTTCTGACAGAGCAAAGCTTGAGCTCAGCTCTCACGTCTCCAAGAGTTTTATTATGTGGTTTTTTGAATTTTCTGTACTTCTCACGTGGAGGTATCAGGGCTATTTTGACATCTCTTTTTTAAAATCATGGTATGTAACTGTTTGCCAGACAGTCTTGTTGAAGGGGGGAAAAAAAGTAAGGTTATCTTCTGTTTCCTTTTCCCAGGTGCCTTTAATGCTCCTCTTTTTTGTGCTGGACTTACATATTACAGAGAACTGGGAGGTATCACCCCATCTTTTCTCTGTTTCCTGCCTAGAGGGAACATGCAAGGTGGATCCCACAAGGTAGTCCAGCTAAGGCCAAAGAAAGTCTTTTGCTTTGTTTCTCTGTTATTTTTTCTTTCTCTCGCCTCTCTTCCCACGCAGTCCTGAGA
Source organism: Astur gentilis (assembly GCF_929443795.1). Lineage (NCBI taxonomy): Eukaryota > Metazoa > Chordata > Aves > Accipitriformes > Accipitridae > Astur > Astur gentilis. The sequence goes on from NC_064894.1 coordinate 27,569,873, forward strand.
CATCCATAACTTGGCCAAAACTCCTTCAGCAGTGCTGTTTTCTGGCTGTGTGGGTTCCTGTTTCATGCCAGTGTGAGTTTGGCTGCCAGGGCAGGTGGTTGGTACCTGCCCCGCTGCCCGCGCTGCCCGCGCTGCTGCCCGGAGTCCTGCGCTCCCAGTGCAGCACTCTGTGCCCTGCTGGGGGGGACAAATGTGTAGCTCTGCCTTTTGAGTAGCAAAATTAGAAACTGAGTGGACTGAAGTAGCAAATGTTTGCATACAGCTCTGGCAAGCAATGATTTCTTTCAGTCGAGTTTATTGCACTGACATCCTTTTTATAAATCCAACAGAATTTCCATTCTCCGCTTCCTGCTCGTTAGGAACAGTTTGAGAGGTCCAGAACTGCGCTTGTGTGCATCAGGCCAGTAGTATTTTCTAGTATATGGGTGGAATTCCACAAAAATTGGGGTTAATATACTGAACATATGGATAAACTGATTGCTCTGGGCCTCCTGGAAAGGCAATCTAAGATGTCTTCTAAGGTTACCAGTGGCTGTGAAACAGAGAGTTCAGACCGGCCGCTTCCACGGTCACTGCTCGGAGCACAGTGCAACGGGAGCGTGAGGAATGAACTGATATAATGCTGTTGGTCTTGTCTCCAAATATCCTTGCCTTGTTCCTGTCCCCAGGGGTGTATAGGGACAGTATTATTTTATGGCTGTATTAATATGGCGAGCGGTGAATACAGGTCCCAGTGCTTATTTGGGCAGCCCTCTCCATCTGCTTAACGATTCCCTGAATGATAGTTTTGGGTGTTCAGGACAAACAGGCACCTAAAGAGTGCATGCGTGTAGAGAAGCCAGACTTCTGGACTCCAGGAGTCTGAAAAAGGAAAGGATGTGGGATAATTGCTGTTTCTGCTCCGCAGAGGTAATGAGGTAACCGTTTCTGGGTGCAGCTACATGCAAGATTTGTTTCTGTGCGTTACAGCCCTGTACCATGCCCTTGGTAATATTCTGACCCATGAACTTCCATGCAGCTCAGCTTTTTCAGCTTCTGTAAGAGCACTCATGTACTCAGGTACATATATAGCTTTGAATGATGCAAAGATAGCAGCAGCAGGCACCACTGCTGGTCTCAACTTTTGACTTCTTTTTGCACCTTCTTACCTTTTTCCTCTTTCAAATGCTTGTGGAACTGGTAGAGACAGCCAGCTCCTGCTCACAGCGGGTAGCCTCTCAGACTTGGAACAGAAATCTTAATCCAGTTCTTGTTTTTCTAAATATGGCCTATTTCAGGGCTCCTTTCACAGCAAGGCTGCACTGCCATCAGAGCTCTTCCTTTTCTGTTCATTGATGGCCGCGCTTGTTTTCACATTTCTTCAGACCCTTTTGTGCCATCGCGCTTCCACTATTTTGCTGTCAGGAGTTCTCCTATTTTTGTCCTCTGTCTAGTCCCGGGCATTTTGAGAAGATAGGGTCAGATCCGCTCAGGTGGATCACAGGGTATTATTGCAAAAGGAGGTGCTGTGCAGCCTGGGGTTTCACCCTGTGCCCTCTGCTCTGTCCCACGTCCCCTCACCCTGCCCGTACTGCTCGCTGCCCAGTGAAACTGAGCATTTGGGAGTCACACCGGAGAAGTTTTCAAGCGGCTTCGCTGAGCACTTCTGGGAGTTGTAAGGTCCAGCAGGGCTAAAGAGTGAGTGCTGGTTCTGGGGTCAGAACTCATGAGGTTGACTGGGAACAAAAGGATGGCACTACACTATTACGGGAAGGGTAAAAACCCAATATTAGGCATTGCAACAACATGCCGAGGGCAGTGACACCTGCGCTGAAGCACTAAGGGGAGGAGTATGTCTGCAACTTTTGTCTCCTAGGTAGCTTTGTGAAACTGGAAGAGTAGGTGAGTTAAACAACTGCTTGCCCTTACATTCTCCCTCACCGCCCAGGCTTTAGCGCGTCCACAGAAACAGTAGGAAACTGGGATTTCTAGGCTTTCCATGCAAAAACTATGGGGAGAAAGTCTCCACAGCTAATGTTAATTGTAAGCCAGCTACATCGGACTCGGCTGTCCTCGGGGTGGTTTCTAACCATGACTAGCAGAAGGTGCCTGGGCCAGACCGCAGGCACGGAGCAAGGGTTCTCGGATTCTGCCTGCTCACACGCTGCAGCTCCTGGTGTAGGGACTTCCCGAAGCGACGGTAGTATTTTCCATTTCATAGCCCTTAACTTTTCATCCCTAGATCTAATTACTGTTTGATCCCATTTAGAGTTTTGGCCTCCACAGCCTCCTGCGGCAGACGGTTCTGTAGTTTAAGTATGCTCGGCTTTAAGCCTGCAGTTTGATAATTTAATTTGATGCCCCTTTGTTCTGACATTATAACGATCTGAATAATATTTCTTCTTCATCCACTCATTATTTTATATACCTCTACCATATTCCCACCTGCGGTCCTTTCTTTTACCACCTTAACAATTCTAGTTAATTTAATATCTTATCATGCAGATGCCATGCCTTACCTTTGATCAACTTTCTCACTTTTCTCTGTACCTTTCGTAGTTGTATTGCATCCCTTTTGAAACAGGTGACTAGAACTCCATATAGGAATCAAGATACAGATATCACATGAATATGTGCAGTGGCATTTAATATTTTCTTTGTCCCCTCTTTCTGTCCCAGTAGTTTCTAAAGTTCCACTTATTCTTTGACACCACAGATACAAAAATGATGTTTTCAGAGAACTATCTTCAGTAGCTCCAAAATCTCTTCCTTAGTGATAACAGGTAATGTCAAGCCTACCGTTGTATTCCAATAGTTAGGTCTGTTTATTCCTCATTTGGGTTCCTTTGCGTTTATCAACACTGAATGCAATTTTATCTATACTGATTTAAGCAGAATTTCATCAGTATTGCTTAATATTATGAGATCCTCTGAAATCTACCTTCTGAGTGTCCGTTTTACTCCCTTGCATTATACTTGTATCTTCTCTAGTTCACCGAATTGCCCAGACTCCAGATCCTTGTAGAGCTCACTTGCCTTTTATTAAGTTATTAATTTACAAGAAGTAGTGGAGGGCTGGTGAGAAACTGGTTTTGTAAACAGTGAGTTGTTACTCAAAAGCAGGCAGAGTGCCATCATTCTTTCAAACCCATTCTTTTCAAACTCTTTCTTTTTAAAAAATTAGGTGTCTTCTGAGCACATGTAAAGAGCAAGTCTGTTTGCTACCGGATAAATTCAATTGTTATGCTGTTTTCTTCATTCTGAATACCATCGGGAAGGAAATTGGTGCCCAGTTTGACAAACGCTGTGTGTCTAATGGCACAGCCTTGGGTATCCAGCAAAGTTTTGTCCTGAAACCTGAGGCACTTGGGTCTTCATCAGGAGCGTAAGCAGCTTTGCCTGAACAGTCCTTCTGGCCACAAGTGGTTGTTGAATGCCTAATGTAATCTTTCTGTGCAACTGCCCTTCTTTTCCTCGCACCCTTTGGTCAGTCTGCTTCACCTCTAATAAGCCAATTTGCATGGAAGAGAAATATTGGCTATGTCCAATCCCACCTTTCACTTCAGGAGTATCTTTCCGTAGTTCTTTTTAATTTTTGTTGCTTTGATTCTTTCTGTTCCTTTTTATTGTTTGTTGTTGGGTTTTGTTGTTGATGTTGTTTTGTTTTATTTGTATGGGTTTTTTTCCTTCCAGAAACTCAGACTCACAAATCACAAGGGTAGGGAACAGTGTGAAATCAAGCCAAAGTCCTCAGGTGCAGAAGGAAGATCTACACTGCAGAGAGTTCCTTGCCATGTGACTGAGCTGGTCATACTAAATATGTCTAGATATGTCAAATTTTAGAGTAATATAGAGATGCCTTAATATGGATTCCAGCTCATACCACCTTAATCTCTGATGTCATGGTTTACTGCAGAAGATCAATCTAAATGACTTGAAAAAGAAGAATGCCAACAGAGATGCCAAATGACAGAAAAATAAATAGCAGAATGGGATCTCCTGGTTGCATTGTTACTTGCCTAGGGAATCAAGTGAACCTGACTGAAAAAAAATGTAAAAAACCCAACCAACCGAAACCCCAAACAAGAAGCAAATTAAAACGAATATGTTATAAACTATGCCCCTGTCAAAATTACTACCACTATGCGGAGTTTGACAATTAAGCAATAATTATTTCTCATTGTTCAGGTACCATTTTGAATTGTAAAATATATTTATTATTTATTATAACTTTACAAAAATAAAACATATTTCTTTAGTTGTTTTCATCTTTTATGTTTCCCAGTCCTTGTTGAAATGCATTAGATTTTGACAAGGTGGTAAAAAATTGGAAAAAAAAAAAATAAACCTTTTGAACACAATCCTTTTCAACCTGTCATTGGGAATAACCTATGTTATGGACACAGCATTAGGTGAAAGACTGAGGCTTTGATTACTGCTGCTTTCGCTCTGGCTTTACTATATAACATAAATAACAGAAGAGTATGACATTTGATTTTTTTTTAATTTTTTTTTCTGAGTAGCTATGAAAGACCCAGTTGCTGAGGGTATTTAGGCAGCAAAGCGTGTGGATAGGCATATAAAAGATTTTTACCCTGAGGTACTTAACTCCTGCTTCAATGGTCCTGCAGTTCTGTCATGCGATCATTATGGAATGGCCTAGGAACAACATTATAAGACAGCAAGAACTTTTAAAAAGGGTTACTAAATTTATTGATAACAGAAGCAAGCGAGGGATGATAGATTGCCTCCCATTACATTTTTCTGTTGTGGCACCGACTCTGAGACTCTGAAGTGAGCTCTGCCCTCTTCTTCCACTGGCTTCAGGTCAGGATCCTCAAAACTCCAGGAAGGCACTACCGGCTGGTGCTGGGATTTTCCCAGGCACCCCAGCGCTTCTTTTTTCCTCTGTCAGCCAAACTACTGAATTTATCTTTTCAGCACAGAAATTTTTATTTTGGGAGTGACTGTGGAGAAAGGTTTAGGTGGCCAGTGAGCTACATGTGCTCTCATAACAGCTAGGTTTGCTTTTCCTATCAGATACATTACTTCATTTAGCCCTATTTTTGAGTGCAGCAGTTGCTCTTTCTTTTTCTTTTTATCTAAAACTGTATGCATGCCACATCGAAAGACAAATGGTAGAAGTATTTACTTTAATGTAAATAAATAAAGAAATGGGTTTGCTTTCCCTTGTGCTTCCTTTCGATTTTTTTTTTTTCCTTAGAAGATTTGAGTGATTCACCAAATAATTGAGGTTGGAAGAAACCTTCATATGAATGAAGGAAGATTGCTTTGTCCACTCTGTATTTACAGTAAGCGGGAAAAAGTCACACCATTGGAGGCTAATGCTCCTTGCAGTTCTGCATGTAGAATGCCCAAGGTAAAAAACTGCCTGTGTTCCTTAGAAGGAGTGTTACAGTATGTGTGCAATTTGCCTGACTACAACAAGAAAGGACTAAATTTAGGTACCGCATTCAGGTAAGAGATTTTAACAAATATCTAAAGCAGTATTACCCTACAGAGTTCAGATGGGGAAAGAACTATCATTTTCTGATATGATATATTTTTACTCCTTTACCAATACTCCAGAAAATCACAGTTCAAATGTTTCTTCTTTTCCTCACTCCTTTGTGTTTAACAGGAGGGAGACACAAAGCAGGTGGTCAGCCAGGTTTCACTGACAGGACATGGAATTGCACAGATCATGTATCAATTGCTAACAAAAGAATTTGCTGGTAATGTATAGAGCATTAATGTTCAAAAAAATCTGTGGATCAACATGTTCATAAAACTGTCCCTGTTTACTCTAGGGCCTTACTTTCCTCACTGTGTAAATGGGCCTGAAAAGAGGTTCCTAGAAATGCAACATGGTTTTAGCATAAAGCAGAATCAGCCTATGTGAAAGCAGAATAGTTTAAAGGCTGGAATGTCTTTTCTGCTTTGAAATATATGAAAAATGTAGTGAGAAATGCCTTTGGGACACTTTGCCCACTTCAGGAAAATCCTCTCTGTACAAAGCTGCAGAGATTTTCTTGAATATGATGAAAATAATATCCTACTTTTTTGTTGTTGTGAATCAGCTCTAATTGTTGCTGCCACATTGTATACTGAAGGTCTTACTCAAAATCTAGTCAGGGTGTTTCGTGACATCTCACTAAACTTTGTAACTAAACCATGGAGTCGATTGCAGAAAAACATCGTGCTGAGTATAATAACATTTCAAAGAAAAACTTTTTAAGACCAGTACTTGCAAAAATACTTCTTCCTCTTACCAATGGCTTTAGAATAAAAAACTAACAGAAAGTATTAGACTTGTAATTGTGCTATTAACAAGTGTTTTAAATCTTTAGTTTCCTCTGCGAGAGAATGTTAAAGGGAAAGAAAAGCAAATTTACAGGGAACCTTAATAATTTCCTGATTTTTACTGTACACTGTGTACCTTTCTTAATTCCTCTGCTCAGTCTTAGATTTTCAAAAGAAACAAGCCCATGTGCACATCTTCCATTTACAAGCGTGACAGTAAGTGAGGATTAAACTTCAACCCTTCTTGCAGCCCACTGAAATGACCAGCCTTAGATGAAAAACACCCAGAGGTTCTTAGCAAACTTTTGATTCTGAACATCTGAGGCCAAATACTGTTCTCATGAGAAAAAAAAGAAATAGTGTCCCAGGCGGACAAGAATCATTTGCTACCGGTGGCAACAGAGCAGGAGAGCAGCAAGGAGCAGGACGTGCACAGCACAGGGACGTGGCGGTGCTGGCTGATACCTGGGGACCCGATTCGTGAGCGCCACCGCAGCTGGACCCAGCATCAGGAGGCACACGGTCGTATTGTCGCGGGAATGTTACAGCCATCGCACTCTGCTTTCTGCTGCAAACAACACAGCCGCATTCATGTCTCAGCTATGACATCTTTATTTCATTGCAAAAATGATGTCCGGCTGCAGAGTTTGGCTTTGAAAAGAAAGGAACAGAAAAGTTAGTTTTCGGTTTAACCTACACGTAGGGTGCGGTCCAGCTCATCTATCTGACTTTGCTACCTACAGTGTAGAAATTTACCTCTGGTTTAGTCACCCCAGGCTCCCTTTAGAGTCAATGAGGGGCTATAGACACTTTTAGGGCATCATTCATCCAGTCTATTTTACCCACCAGCTTCAGCGACGTACGAATTACAGCCCAGAAGTACCTATTTTTTCTCCATTGGCAGTAAAGGAGCCTAGAGTGATTAGCTCAGATGTAGATGTCTATGCGTATCTCCCACTCTCTACAGTGTCCTAATCGAGCTCCCTGAGGCCTTTTTCTACAAAGAAAACTGGTTAAAATCTTTTGTGACAAGGCGTCCGTCTAATTTCATGAACTAGTTTCTGTTAAAGGAAGTAATGTTTTTTGAGATGGAAAGTAAGATTCTTCAGGTATTTTTATACACTCACTTGCAGCCTAAAGGATGTGGTTGTGTATGTAAATGGAGAAGCTTTTTCAAGAAAAGCGCTAAAGTGGGCACTCTTGTGTTCTTTTTTTTTCATTCAGGGAGAGTTTAAACACAGTGATTCAATCAGAATTCAAAGTTGTCCCCAAACTCTTCTTGTATAGCATTGATAGTCTCACTAACCCTGAGAATATATTTTAGGACACTGAAATATGAAAGCTTTCTTTCGGCTAGATCTGCTTGTTCTGTGTAAGTACTTGTTTTCCATTTAAAGGTAAGCCGGAAAACTTGGAAGAACAGTTTAGTCATCACACAAAAGAAAAAAAACCATGGCTGTGACTGGAGAAGGCCCAGGCTGCTTAAGAGATGATTTGATTAGAAGAGACATCTCTCTTGAGTGGTAATTGAGGTTTATAAGTTTCACGGCCAAAGCAATAATCAAACATATGTCCAGAAACAACAACTAGCCCCTCTGCGTCTGTCAGTGTGAGCTCTGTACACGTTTTATTTCCTTGGATGTGTTCTAGAGGGACCTTGGGAAGTGCAGTGTCAGAGGATGAAGCCTGGAGATGCTCAGAGTACCAAGTTTGACTGACTCCAGCTTTCAGTGGATTCTCATGAGCCCACGCAGCCTGGGAATCTGAGCATCCCTTTACACATCCGACAAGAATTAAAATGGAAAACTATGCTAAGAATTATCCATTCAATACTTACCAGAGAAAATAATCCACGTGTTCCTAGCTTAGCAGTGAGTGTACATCAGTCAAGAGAAAAGAGCAAGAATGTTATTAAGCCCTCAATTTTAACTAAAAAGTGCTGGGGCTGCTTTATTCTGGCATGCAGGGTGTGAACCAATTCCTATGACTATCTGGGAGTTTCAGTCAACAAATCCTTACTGTTGGGACTCAGACAGTGGCACCGGTCTTAATATTTTCTATGTACCTTTTGCAGCACATTAGAATTGAGGATTCTGCTTGTGAATTTCTCCTAGGCTCTTGGCAAGCATTTGTGACCCTTGGTGAACTTGGGCTGTGAGATGAAAATGTTCTGCAGACTCTTCTGTTTCCCTGTGATTGCTGGAGATGCAGTTTGACAATCCTGTTGGCTTCTCCACAACCTGCAGCGTTAAATTTGTCTAATTGTTGAGAGCTGGAAGGGAGGTGAGCTTGCTCCGTCAGGCACTGCTGGGGAATGAGGAGATTAATGATATTTTTGCTACCTCCCTTCCTTGGTAACAGCAGAAACAGCTGATCTGGTTTTCCCAAGTTTGACAAGATGCTGCCTCTCTGTGTCCCTCTGTGCTTCTTTGCCCGTACTTACTTTGCCTAAATTGAGGAGTTATCCGTAGCTTAGTGGTGATGATTTAGCAAACAGTCCCAACAATAACACAGCCAATACTTGTCACAGCATCCACCAGCCACGGCCACTCTGCCACCGTGGTGCTGAGGCTGGGCTGGGGTCTTCAGATTGACCATGCTCAACTCTTTTCTCCAGGGGAAAGCAAAGACTTGTACTGTCTCCACCAGCCTTTGGGAGAAAATTTCTTTCTGACCCCAAATCTGGTATGTAGTGTAACACTTCATGCAAGCAAGCCCAATGACTTCTTTAATCATCTGTCTCCCTTTATCTTTGCGGCTGAACGCTCCTTGCTGACAAATTTTATAGTGTATGATTGGCTATATGAAAAAGCCTGTCATTTGTCTGTTAATGTTTTTTTCTTTTTAATTGAATGACATTTAAGCAGGTTGCTGAGCCTGAACGAAAAGACCATGCAGGTATTTTATAACAGATATCTGTCATCTTCTTGACAGGCAGATGTTAATTTATACTCCTTTTTTGCATATGATATATCAACATTTTTCATGACTGTCATAATCAATATCCAGTATTTCATTTTTTGCAACAGCTTTTTTGCCTGATACTCTTCAGTAAGAGTCATCTAGACACAAAATATATGGGATCTCCTTTTTCAGAAGCCAAGTCAGCATTGCATCATTTTTTTTCCAGCAGATTGAAATAAAATAGAAAAAGTAGGGATAGAAAGGGAAATAAAGAGTGGGAAAGTTAACACAGTAGAAATATCTTGGAAGAGTCCGGTGACTTTCAGAAGTAGTATGGTTAGCTAAAACTGAATATTAGCTATATGTTGTGTTCTTGTATAAGCATAAATGAAACAATTACAATAATTGTCAAGGGAAGTTGCTAAAATTGTGGGGGTTTTTTTTGTAAAGGTGCTGAAGGATCTTTGTATCTACAACATCCAGTTGTATTTACTGCCTCTTTTACTTCAGATGAATTATTTCTCTCCAGCTCTTCTCTCTCTCTGGTTAAAGCATCTGTATGCTATATGCATGTTAACTGTACACAGAATAAACATCCCTTTTTTTCAGAGTGCCACCAACGCATATTATACTTGTGACCTTTAATTTCTTTCTCTTTCTTGCCACATACACCTAGATGCATTAAAATTCTGTTAGTTTAGTATATTTACTTCCAGCTACACCCAAATTTTCACCTCTACCACTCTTTATTATGGTCTTTATTTAGATTCTTGAATATAAATATTTCTTTCTAAACATCTCCAGTCTTTTCGGAATTTATTCCTAATTATTATTATTTTTAACAAGAAACATGAATAATAATCTTGAGGTGGGACTGAAGACAGAAGATGGTAGAATGGAGTAGTAAAACCAGGCTAACTATATGTTTGTGTGTGTTCTGGAATAATGTCAAGCGGATGCACGAGGCTTCATGAGCTATCATCACTGGAAGACAGCAAGAAGTAGGTTGTGGCAATACAGATAAAACCTGGAAAGCTCAAGTGAACACTTTGCGTGGGATGTCCTTCCTGAACTGAAGAGGCCTTTAAGTGCTACTTAATTTTTAATGTTAAAGAATTATGATCAATGAACATCAATGCATAAAATCATAAAATCATATAATCATAGAATGGTTTGGGTTGGAAGGGATCTTGAGAGATCATCTAGTCTGTGGGCAGGGACATCTTTCACCAGACCAGGTTGCTCCAAGCCCCATCCAGCCTGGCCTTGAACACTGCCAGGGATGGGGCAGCCACAGCCTCTCTGGGCAACCTGTCCCAGTGCCTCACCACCCTCACAGGGAAGAACTTCTTCCTATGTCCAATCTGAACCTACCCTCTTTCAGTTTGAAACCATTGCCACTTGTCCTGTCACTACAGGCCTTGGTAAAATTGCCTTGCTCTGAGGCAATTCACTGATCTGCCTTGATACGAAGTTATAGCCAGTAAAAAACTGTCCCTAATTTACAAAGCACAATGAGTTTGTTTTCTCCTTGTCACTAATTTTAACTGGGGGAGTTCACTCTGAAAATTCAGGATGACCGTAATATAGACATGACAGAAACCTTTACATTTTCTTGTAGGATTCACAAGCATGAATACTTCACCTGTTTCTGGAAAGTTTTTCACTAATTACATGTGGATAATTAGAAATACGACAATGTTCTTAGTATCTCTTTATTCATTTTGGACTTATGGATTCAAAGGCAGAAATGAAAGATGTGCAGATAAAGAGCACACCCATGTAGAAACTCCAATGACCTACACTGCTGACAGGAGATAAAATCAGGTACACTGAATCATAATATAATGCACTTTGCAGCACAGACTTTCTTTATAGGATGTTTCAATAATCTCAAATAGCTATCAAAATAATTTTGATGAACGGACTGTCATGGTCCTAGTGAACAATTTTTCCATACAAAATACTGATGTGATAACATAAAAACATTTCTCAGTAAAATACCAGTTTTGTCAACATTTTCTACGAGTTATCACTGAGACATTTCATTTTTACCTCACTGAAATATTTTGTTTCAGCTTGATATAATATATTAGATACATTTTGAAAACAGGAGAGGGAAAGAACTTGACTCCGCATTCTGATGGAACAAAACACATGTTTCAAATCCACAAGAGAGAAATTCAATTTTTCAAACAGTTGTACAATGGCAATATAATCTAGGGTGCATGCTAACTCAGCAGAAGAGTGCAGTTTCTCACAGCAGAAAGCTAAGATGCTCAGTGTTGCTGTTACACTGTTCATATATTTCAGATATTTTAATCCAGGAAACAGGGAGTGAGATGATGCTCTAGCCAACAGCTGAAGCCATATTTCAAAACTTCTGAAACCATCGGTTGCAAAAATATAGCCTTTTAAAAGAGGATGAAAGACTATTTCATATTTTAAGGGACTTTTGAAGATCCCAAGTGGAATTTTTGATGTTTGGCTCTAATTGTATCTGTTCCTACCAGCTTTTGGATATACTTTGGATCTTTTGGGCTGCTGATACCTTTCATTCCACTGATACGATGTCCAAGTGTTAAACTGTTAGTTTGAGAGTGGATTTATTCGTTAACGTTTTGGAGAGGTACAGAGCTCATGATCTCCACCCACAAAAATCTCCAGGTTAATTCTCAAATAAGCCCAGACCCTTTCACTGTAAGAAATGGAGGTAGTAACTACATGTCTCATGGTCTGGGGAAATGGAGAGGGGACTTGGAGTTGTAGGTGAACCTCTGAAGGGACGGTAAGTGATGTGTGTCCTCATAGTTCATGGTGTGCATGTGAAGGAAAGAAGATGCTTTTCAGTGAGAGATCCTGTGAGAAGAAGCAAGATCCAAGGCTGGGTCCCAACACTCTGGCATTTTGCTATCCTTGACCATCTTTGGTGAAAGAGGGCGAAGGGATAAAAAAAACAACAAAAAACTACAGACGAGAAATTGAAGGAGGTCACTGAGGTGCTCCCCTGAGACTAGAAATGCAGACAGCCAAGTGCAAACTAAACCTTTGGCAGAGGGGAAAGAGGTGGCCTCCAACATCGCAGCTGACGCAGTCGTGTGCAATATCTTAAAGTAACAAGAGGAGATGTCAGTGAGAAAACCTAGATTGCTGTTAATATTGGTAAAAGGGAGGGGAGACGCTGAATGTGCCAGTCTGTTCCTTTCACAGGTAATTGTTTAGGAGCTTCTCAGGATGCTGAACTCCCCTCCAGAAGTTTCTGATGTGCTAATTCTGTAACAAGGACTAGTGATGAGCTAGTGTAATATATCTTTCATCAAGCTCTTGTAAAGTGAGATGGCTGGAAAGCAACCACAGAGGGTTTAGGGAATTGTTTTCCAAAGCCACACTGACTTAGCAGCTAATGGGGATCTTTTCTTGATGGCTATTTAGAGTTGATGCAGCTGGAAGAAAAATTAAAAGTTAAAGGAGTTAAATTTATTTTGTCATTAAGTTTTATGTTGACAGATGATTTCCAAACGCTGTGGTAGACTTTGTGATTATAAAATGTGAAATATGTATCTTTGATTCATAAACTAATCAGTAAGGGCTTTTTTGTAATCCATCTCAGAAATTTTCGTCATGACTACATCTACATCTACCAGAAAACATACAACCATAATCCGTTGTGGTTTAAATGTGGATAAATGCTGAGGTTGTCGGCTAAAATGTAGCTATGAATTTTTATATCTTTATTAACTTGACATTCAAATCACTGTTTAATACAATATCCAAGAGACTAAGCAACCTACTTTTGGTAAGTACTTGTTTTGGAAAGTTCTTCATATTGCATTTGCTGCTTTTCTTGGGCATGTGAGCAACATTTTTATTGGCTCAAGCACAGAACAGCTGGCTGATCCACAAAAAGTAAAGCCGTGAATGAAGTATTCTGCTTGTCCTAAACATATAAAATAAACCCGTCTACTACAGCAAACAACCCAGGATTTTTGTTTATCTTGCACATTTTAGAAAAGCTATTTTATAGAGTAAAAATAAAAGACTTTAAGGAAAGTTTTATTGGTATTGCTTCTATCTGTTCCTTTCACCTGGCAGGGTCTTTGCTTGCTAAGAGCTATAGTCATTTAAGTAAAGCATATGCATCTATCAGTTCCTTTCACCTGGCTGAGCTTTGGCTCACTAAGAGCCTCAGTGATTTAGGTAAAGCAAATTCTGACTCATACTAAAAGGGACTACCACGGTACAGTGTACTTTCTGCTATGGATCACGGTCCTGAGTGACAAGTTCTCCCTCGTCACTGAAAAGCAGGACTCAGACCTACCTTTACAACCCCTTTGTACCATAAGGTGGTTGCATCAAAACTCATTTGTTTGTTTGTTTGTTTGTTTGGGGGATTTTTGTGGGTCAGGCATAGGTAATGGCAAACTAACTGTCAACATTTTGCAGTCTTTTGCTGTGCTATAATGAGAAATCTACTTTGTGGATGATTTTTCCCTCTCTGACAGTGTTCCCCTGGTATCTTTCCTTTCCAGCATTACCGAGTGATTTCCATCTCCTCTATAGATAAGGCCATCATACAGTTTTCTGTAATTAAGCTAGCTTATTCCCTTGTTATTCCATTCTTCCTTCCTATTAACACTGAGCTTGTGTTTTGCTGACATCCCACCTGCCTTCAGAAGCTGCTGGCAGAGGGGTTCGTGCCCAGGTATTTGTTGCTTTTTCTCTTTTTCCCCACCAGAACCGCTGCTAGTGATGGCCTGAGGCGATCTGGCAGTTCAGGGGGCACTTCTACGTGGGAGATTTACTCCTGAAGAGTTCGGATCTGTCTGAGCATAGGGCAGGCGTGTGCTCTGCGTGGGTGTGAGTAATCGCCCCGTTCCATGGCAAGTGGTGTATTTGCGAGGTAGCCTGTTGAGGAGCTGATGTTGTGCTGCTTAAATCTCAGGGGGCTTTGGGGCTGTGGAAAATTTAGGCATAGGCAGGTGCGAGTAAGTTGTCCCTAATGCAAGGCTGGGCTGTACCGAAGGCTGAGAACCCAGTGTTGCAAAGCCTTGCAAGTTTTCTTGGACTTCCAATGACAGTAGGGTGGAGGACACCGGGTAGAGGTTGGGATTCTTGTTTTGTGACGAAGGGTTTCTTTAAAATTGGACATCCTGATACCATAGGCATACTTTGTGTACTTAATGTCCTTGAGACACTAGCTTAGACAGGAGCTCACAACTTGGAACTGGTGTGCCTTTGGCTTCTTTTCTGCCTTTGTGCAGAAGCCAAAAGCCATCTCGTTAAATTGTCACAGACTTTGTCTTGCTACATCCTGCCAAAACACAGTTTAAGATCCAGCATGGCAAATCAGATGGTAATTGCCACAGCACCCAAGGTATAATCTATTTGAAGTAATGTGTAAAAATCCTTCAAAGTGAGCGTTCAACTTCTGTGATCCACACAAAATGTAGTGCTGCTAACAAAGGGACTTTTTTCAATTTCCCTACCAGAATCAGGGGCAAGGTCCAAAACTGGTTGAACAGTTAATTGTGCTTCCCTGACATGACTGCTCCGTACTGCTCCCTTTCTCACTGGGAAAGCATAAAGTTGTCTGCTCAGTGGGTCTGCTGTTCCCAGACAGCCCTGTGTCTCTGTGGGATGAGGAGACAAATTCCTTATAGCTATTAGGAAAATCTCTGGGACAGGTCTGTTTACCCCTGTTCTTTACATTGCCACAGGGCGTGGGAGGAGAGCAGCAGAGACTGTGGAACTCACCCATGCTTCCACCTCTATTTTCTCTGTCCCAGTGTTAACTGAGATCTTCTGTCCTTTTTTCCACCAGCAATGTATTTCCCTTGGAGGAGCCAGTAATGGCCAGGGGAACAAGTGGCCATATACCATTTGCTTGTTTTTACTGTGTCAGTTGCCAAAGATGTGATAAATAAGCAAGAATTTGGTCTTACACCAGACTGATAAGAGCTTCGATAATGTTTTTTCCACACTACTTGTTCTCAGTGCCTGAACTGTCAGCCTTTCCCACAAAGGTGAAGCAATATTTGTTTTAATGAAGGTCTCCTTCAATTCTGATTTTGCTTACGTGCCTATGATGTGGCTGTTGGTGTGAGAGCTGTTTATTTATTAGTTTCCTAAAAGTAAATCCCAGTTACCCTCTTATTAGTCTGTAGATTCTTTGGAGTTAAAAATGGTGTTGTTCAGAAGCTGCAGGGTGTGTAAGTTCTAACTGTCTCACCTTTGCACAAAGTCTTTGGGAAGATTATTTGTTATTATCAGAAGGGATGAAAAAAAACCCCAAATTACAGTAATAAGAAACTGGAGAACATGATAAATCAGATTTCTTTAATAAGTATTACTATCCTTTCTGAAGGAGAGCCAAGATACAATGACTGTATGTTTGGACAATTTATTCTTGCAAGAATCTGAGATCAAAGTAGATTCTGTCCCACAGACACTCACATCCTGCAGATCTTTGTGTCCTTCAGTAGAAAGAAAACACACTGTATTTTTTGAAACATTGGCTAAGTATCTCAAACAGAAAAAATCTGACTCCTCTGTAAATTTTCATGATTTAAGTTGACAAAGTAATTTTCTCATCCATGGTTCAATTTGATTAGTTTGATTACCTGCTTTGAATATCCAGTGCTTTGATGATTTGGACGTATTCATCACGTTTGTACTTATGACCTTACTTTCTCCTATGGAAAAAAAAAAGTCCTTTCTTGAATTAGTTTCCAGAACTTAGGTAGCACGTTGGCTTATGCTAATTTGTGTATTTGTTCATCTTTTTAACAAAATCCTTATTTATTCTAATCTGTTTGAGATTTACTTGGCAATTTACAAAGGTACAAGTAATCTCCTACAAACAATTTGCATGTTGCTTGTCTCTACTTGCTAAAATAGTGCCATACTTTTCTCAGGTTGTCTCAATGACACGGAAGTGTCCTTCTAGTGTAGTGTTCCAATACTGTAGCAATCCTTTATCAAATTACAAGGAAACATGACTTTCATGATTTCCCTTGTTTCCTGGGAAATCTTCTGGAAATGATTTAGGGCTCCAATTCTTCAGTATATTTTGCCATTCCAGGCTGGGACTACTGCAGTTGTCTCCGGAAGGAGATCCTAGGAGTATGGTGGACATTGCCTTAATCTTTGTGTCTGCTTTGTTTTGCAGTTTGTTTTGACTGGCCTCCTTTTGTCTTCAGCTTTTCAGCTTCAGCCACTTTACTTTTCTTTCTGAATCTTCATGATTTCTTCCATTCAGAGTCAAAGGAGCATTTGCTCTAAACAAAGTTTTCCTCTCTGAAAGCTGAATCACACTTCCTACCGCCAACATAAACCTTTTTATCTATCAGGATTTTCAGAATTCTCAAATGTAATTTTTCCAAACTCGGTTTCTTGGGTTATCCATTTTCTTATAAAAAATCAACTGTAAGAAACAAAAAGAGCGTTTTCTCTCGAAAACAGAGGTATATTAATTGATAGCTATGGCAACTAGAGTTTTATTTGCAAAAACACTGTAGCAGAGTAGTAAATTATAACGAAAGTACAACAAAACCTTGTAATGACCTCCACTTTCATGTTTATTTTATTGCCAAAATTTGCAAGTCAATAAATTACAGCATACATTTTATCAGTGGAGAGAGGCATACTAGGCTTTCAGCTCTCGCTCTCTCCCCTCCATTTTAGGACTGTAAACAGCTTAAAGCTGTCACAGTGAGGTAGACACTTGTAAAGAAGGATTTAGTTAAGTGCTACTTAAAGGTTAATGAATTTTACCCAGAGACTGCGTAATCTCTTAGACTAGCACTGAATGGTGTATCTGGCTCAGTAACTTGCTGCACGGTTAGATTATGGGGATGCCTACATTACAGCTACCTAAATACTATCTTTATCCCTCCCTGTTTTTTCTTTCTCAAATTTCCATCAAAACCACCAAATTATAAGCAGAAAATATGTATTAAAATGACCTTTACGTTTTATATTTTGTAACTAAAGTGCATTGAAGTTAATGTGAATCTTTCCATTTACTTCAGAGGACTTTGCTTCTAGCCCTAGAGATGTTTTTTAGAAATGTCTTGTACCTCGTTTCTTCTGCTGAAATGATTGCCTGACTGTGAAATTGTAAGTCAGGAAGCTTTGCAAAAGAGGTAAAAAAAAGGCCAAAAAGACAAAAAAAGCAAATATTCCCCCCCCCCCCCCCCCCCAATCCTATCAAGGATCACACTGGAACTTGTCATAATGGGATATCCTCTAGCAGAAGTTCTTGTCTTAAGTCCTGAAGTACATGGCTCGTGTTTTGCGCTATTGCGTTTTGGTATTTGCAGTGCTAAATGTAACTCATTTCTTCCTGTCCAACAAGGTGATCTTTTCCATTGATTGGATCTGTTAACTTTCCACCACCAGCAACACCTTCCTACTTTTTGTCCCAAGCCATGAAAATAGAAAATTAAATAGGTTCCATCAGTGACATGCAAGGAATTCCATGAGTTATCTCTGTCCTTCATTTCTAAGGTCTTCTAAGAAGAGCTATCTTCCCATCCATCAGTTTATTACTTAATTTACAACCCTTCTGCAAATTCCACTAGTCTTCAATTAAATAATTTCTCAAATAAGCCCATAGCTAAATAGCTTAATAAAATCCAGTTTATGCACTCTTTCTGAACTTCATCTACTCCCCCAAAAAGATTGCTATTAAAGATATCAGGCTCATCTGGCATGCTCTAACTTAGGTGAACATATATTGCATTATATCTTACTTCTTACTTGTTCTTTGTGTTTACTTTGTAATTTCTAAATCAGTTATGCCCTTAAAGAAGTTATGAGCACTTCCCGTGTCCTTCCCTTCTTGTATTAGTAGGCTTGGTATTTTCCAATCATACAACAGAAGTTCAGGACTATAATTTCATGTGTCAGCTCACTCCAAATTTGGGATGGAGGTTATCTAATTTCCCTGATAGGAAATGAAAGCAAACCTTCTGTGAAATGAAGTCTTCTGTGTAAAGAAGTGTGGAAAACATGGAAAAGACCAGCTGCCAAAAAAACCCCAGAGAATGAGGTGCTTGAGAGAACCTTTTTCCCGTAAAACATAGTGTCCAAGGTAACTGCCCTAACTCTGGCTCTTCTGGGATCATCTCGGTTTTGACAAAGTGACATTTTCCACCTGTTTTAAAATAACTCAAGAGTAATGTATTAAATACTTCTCAGATGTTCAGAGTAAATGTTGTGAACAGATGCTGGTGGGGCTTCTGTAGCAGAGTCATCTAAATATGATCAAACATGCTGGAAGGATTTTTTTGGTCAACCTGCATATGGAAGTGGAAAAGATGGTAAGTAGGATCTCCAATGAGAAAAAAAATCTGTGAAATGGAGTAAATATGCAAAGAATTAACGCCTCCTCTGGAAAAAAACAAACCTAACACCAAAAAACTTGCCCCCCTCACAATCTTTTCCTTCTATTATAATTATGTTACATTCCAGATCTCAGGATTTGAGAAATTTCTGCTTCTGTACTGAACTTCTGTGGTACTGAATGGTTCTCATAGGAACTGCTCTTTCCATGACCCTCAGTGTTGATAACTACATATACCATATTGGTATGTTGTCTTAAGATGGGGCAACCTGTTTACACTGAAATCTCATTCCAAAGAAACCCTGAACTTCTTAAATGTCATGTTGAAATGAGAGGTTAAGGAGGAAAATCTACACTCTGTTTGTAGACCAATAATAGGAAAGACTCCTGAGAAATTTTCCATTATAATTAAAGCTTCTTCAACACACTTGAGTGGAGTTAAGCAACTATCCCCTTTATCTCAACTGGTTTCATAGTAATGTGATGCTCATCTTCATCAGGCAAAAGGGAATTCTGTTCTTTTCTACACTGGCTGTGATTCTCCCCCTTAATTTTAGCAGAAATTTGTGCCCACATTAATTAGTTCAGCAGTGACTGTTCATAACACGCTGTGTGAAACCTGTGGAACCACAAAGGTCCTCCCCTACACTTTGTTGCCAAACTTCTGTCATACGGTTGCAGCATCACTGCAAGTCTTTCAGTCAAAACAAAGAATATTGTTGTTTATCCAGTTTTGAAAAGATTTATAAGAAATTTATGTAGGTGTCAAATTAAGACATTCCAGAATTGCAAAAATACCTTGTTCAGTAGTTATCCATCCAGCCTTTAATTCTGTTTCCTTGGGCATTTAACTTGTGTACAGAATTAAGTAGTGATGCTATGATGAAAAATAGGTTATAATCACATAATCAGAGACTATGGCTTAATGCAGATATACAAGGGACCACAATAACGTTTCTTGAGCTGAGTTCATTTTTCATCTTAAATAATATTAGTTGTAAATTGTTGTATGCCATTTTCAAAATGCTTTTCACAAAGGGCAACAAACTCATGAAACTCCCCATGTTGAGTGAGAAGAATTTGAACCCTTATGTAGATCAGCAGACACTGCTTTCATTTGAACTTACCAGTTAGTTTACTGGTAACTAAACCAGATGATTTTGGTCAGTGGTTGAATGAAACATTCTCAATATGATGTGCCAACACAGCAAATCATATCTGGAGATGGTCAAGCTCATAGGGCAGATCAGTCTTCTTGTGTCTTATTCCTACCTGGTGCCATGCATTTCTAATGCCATTAGTGCTTTGGTGGTGATCTGGACACAGCCCTAGAACGCCTATGGGATTTCTTTTGATGCTTTGACAAGAGTGAATTTCATATTCAAATGTCAGAAAAGAAATAAACAGAAATTCATGGGAAAGCTTATAGACTGTTCTGTAGCCTGCAAGCACTTTCCCCTATCCAAAGGCTGCTGTGGTCATAGATCCACTGAAGTGGCAAATGGTAGGAAAAAAAGGCCCTTCACCAGTTAACACCTCATGAGGGTAAATGTAAACAGATCCCCCTAGAAAACAAACCAGTAATCATTTTCATTCATGAAGGAATTGGCATCCGTGGAAGGCAATCACAAAGTTCATCAGGTACAGAACTGAATCATTTTTGAGGGATAAAACCTGCCTTTTTCCCCGTGAGTACAGAAGGATTGTTGTGTGGCAGAGCTGATGTGTTTTTACTGACCAAAGCAGGAATCACGTTTGGTTTGCTGCCCAGACCAAAGGTTTTGGAAGCCTTGAAAGTAGATCAGACCTGTTGAAGTTCAGCAGCTCCTGGAACAAACCTGTGCCTAACATGTGCAAAGCAAGCAGAACGTGTGCCCTAGCTTCTCTACCCACAATAGCAACTTTTAACTGCCTCCAGGGCTGCTGCTTCCATTTAATGTAATGTTTCCAGTATCCAGACTGGCTTGGGCGTGAGTAAGGAGGGCCTTCATGGTATGTTACGTTCCTTTGTGTCCCACAATTCATTCCTTTTTCATCGCCATCAATCTTTAATATTCACATACAGGAAAGAGTCTCAAGTGTTGAAATGATCTTGCTGTTCATTGCTAGGTTACTGAACCTAAATATTACATCATTTTCCACGTTAACAAATCCAGTACACAACATGAAGAAAAACTGCTAGCAATTGCTTGTTTCTTAAGCAACAGATGAAGTACAAACCTCCCCATATTGTTATACGATTGTTTGAAATACTTTAATGAGAGTAAGTAAAATTAACTGTTACACAGCTGAGCTGTTATATTGCCCATCATTTCTGAATAAGAGACGGTAAAAAATGTTATTTGACACATTCCTTTAAATACTAAACATTTTGTTCATCATCTGCTTCTCCATGCATTTTCAAAAATTTAACCTACAAACTGAATATTTTGGTGTTTCTAGTTGAAAACTGAAGACATTCAAAGAACATATTTTTTAAATATATTTTTAAACATGTTAAACTTTTACTGGAAGGTTGGAGAAAGGGGAAATCTATCTATGACACCTTTAAAGAAAAATATTTGTGTACCACCCTGATGAACAAACCCAAAGTATTTATAAGAGCATACAGGAACACAATTTATCAGTCTTGTTTCCAAAAAGGGAACATAAAGTTTGTGAAATTTTTTGGTTGAGGAATAGTCAAACAATGCTACTTGTGAAAGGTAGAGCAGAACTTTTTACACTGTGGCCAGTTACATGCTCTCAAGTTCTTAGCTAAATATAAGAAGCTCACTTTTTGATTGAAAAGACGTGTACATCTGAGTCACTCACAGGTGCCCCTCTCTGTTGTGCATGTCAGCTAAGTCTTGCCTTTAATAACTCCTGGAATGTTTCTGTATTTTCTCAAGAAAAATTGTCAAATTCAGGGCTGTCCTCTGCTTCCAACTTTATAGCTCACATAGGCACTTTTATGGCATGGACTAATCAGTTTTTGCTCTACATTGACAAAGATTTACTGAGGAAAGTCAATAAATACAGAAGTACTGCACTAAAAAGAAATGGCCTTAAGCAGTGATGTCTTTGTGGTTGTTGCCTTGCTCTTGAGCTTCTGCCTCTCACAGCAACAATACCTCTTCATCAAGGGAAGGTAAGAACAGACAAATCCCAATAAACAAATGAATTGAAATCCCCAATAGTTGTCCATTACCATCTGCTTATGGTCACAGGAGGAACACGATGGAAAGACATTTTAAAATTAACTTTTAACTGAACTTTTAACCTTTTAAAAGTTAAGCTATATTTTGTTTTCATCTTATCATGTTCCTTTTTCATTGTGGCTATTATTTTTGACCGCATTTCTGTGTCTTCTCTCTCTCCACCCTTTTCCACCTTCTTTAGCCACCTCTATTTCCTTTTAAGTGGCAATGCTAAATAGCTGCAAAAGAGCTACTGCTATCTATACAATAGATCAAGGACCTGTAGTAGTTTAAGGAAGATGATATCTCTGGCATCTTCCTTGCTTTACACTGTCAAAATGTTCCCATGAAGTCTCCATACAGTTTTAAGGGAATTGTACAATCTGTCACACTTCTTTTACTTAATGTGACATTTCCTCTAGTTTCTATCCACTTCTCCCAGTGCTTTAACTCCTTATGTACTTTACTGGTCTCTTCATAAGAAATTATATATATGCATATTTGTCCTGCATTCAGTCTAGATATGCCCCTCACCTATGACCCAGCTACAGGCTTATCCTAGGAATACAGCTGGGAAGAAGTGGCCTGACTATGTGTGTCCTCTCGTCCGACTGATGCGATTAGCTGTACTCCAGCCAGGGAGGACCGGATAGGCACACGTCGATCCCAGGGTGGGATATCAAGGAATGAGGCTGTGAGCTGAATATGTTGTTTTAGCAAGCCGGTTTCTTCCCGTGTGGCACTGTTCAAGACAGATCAATTTTAACGCGGGGAGGGGAACACGTGTAATCAGTGAAATAATGCGGAGGAACTGAAGACATTGACTGATGGTGGCATGTTCATCACAATGACAACTGATTCTAGTAAGTGCTACCAGGAATCAATTTCTTATTGATGGGTGGAGAATGCTTCTATTTATGCTGTATAAGAAAGGGTAAGGGGAGATGGAAAAGAAAGGGGGTGTGAGGAATACAATATTAGGGGAAAATTCAGCCAGGTGAGAAGAGTTGAAAGACAAGAGATGTTCCGGTCTTCATGGATGTAAGGAACAAAAAGGAGGAGGAGGGAAGGCAAAGGAAAGAAGAAAGGAGTGGAGCGAGATTATATCAGTGTTTTGTTTTCATTTGGTTTTTTTTGTTTTCCTTCATTAAAAAGCCAGTGAAATCCTGCGGTAATAGTGAAAAGGTGAGCTTAGGCATGAAGGCAAAGCTGGCATTTAGTTTGCCAGTCATGCAAGAATTAATTTCAAACAGAACAGATAAAAAGTATTTCTTAGAACCAGTTAAGCCCGTGATCTGGGCTATGATGTGTTTTGGATAGCTGAAAGATATTATGGAGGACTCATGGTTAGTGTTTATGGGGTTAAATAACATTTTCTGCTTTTACAGGCTTTTCTTACATGACGCTGCATATGATGTACAGAAAATTGGAACCTGGGTTTCCAAAAGGCCAGCATGCAGTGCAGTGTTAGGTAACAAACATTAAAATGAGAGCATATACTAGAAGTGGGCTGTTTCACTAAATGTTCTTAACAGAAGATATACCAATTCTGTAGATGTTTTCATTTCTTAGAATTTTTCCTCTTCATTAAACTCAATTCACTTTCTCATTCTCTTACGTGAAAGATGAGTTTAATATTTCATGTTAATTAGGCACTGGAATGATGTCATGTTTAATTAGTTCAGCCTCCCACAGAGTCATGATTGCACACAGAGTGTTTTAAACTGTTACTAATATTCTATGATATATTTAGTCTTGCAAATGTTTTGTGGAAGTGCTGGCACAAGAACTCACATTTGACTGGAATATTTTAGGAAATGGGAGATTTAACCAGGAGCTTTGGTTACTGCACTTTGTCCCATTAAGAAGCATAAAAGTTGCCGTAAAACAAGGCAAAACCTCCATCCAGTCCAATCACGCATTTACCTATGAATATTTTAGACTGTTTTATTACTTTCATCACACCCATTCCTTGGAACAAAGTCGAGGATCTGCGCCCTATTGTTAAGCTCTTCATATTCTTTATCTAAAGAATATAAAATGTACTTTCAGGTGGGTGGTAACTGGTGGAAAAGCAGGCAAACAGAACATGGGGTTCTTCATAGGATGAGGAATATGCAAGGGGATTCTGCACAAAAAAAAGAGTTCTTGCTTTGTCTCTTGCCTAGCTAGTGCTGGAAGGCAGCACGCTGGGATGTCAGGGCACTCATATGGTGTAAGCTGGGCTGCTTAAGAGGGTAAGGTGGCAATTTTCTGAGTTTTGGCAGGTTGCTATTCCTTTGCACAGGGGTAGCATAGGAGAAAGTGCATCCATTTGAATCAGGTTGCTCATTGTTTCCATTGCCATATAAAACCCAGGTTAGAAACTATTTGTTTTGTATTCAGATGTTAACTTTTATGACCCGAAATCCCATAAACCCAGCTGTCTCTTGTAGTCTAAGCTTGTGCTTAAAAGTGAAAAACGCTTGGCTCCTTTCACTTTGTTTATCTTCTACATCTGTAAATGTTTTGGATGGGAACACACTGCTGAAATAGAATAATACCTGCTTTGCTCAAGCTGTTGAGGTTCTCTCTCCAACCATATCAGCCCAATTTTCAAAAAAATAAGAAGCAGTGACAAGGGAACACTGCCCAGTTGAAAGGGATTATGGAGGACTAGCGACAGGTCACTCCAGAAATGTGCTGGTGTCTGCTTTTTGTGTTAGACGAGTTCTAGAAGAGAGTTGCTTCCAGGCTTTCATGTTGGCATCCATAACCGGTCGTTCACCACCTGAGAAAAATGTTGAACTTTCACATGCCTCACTGCCAGACATCCTTTTGTAGAGCCCCGTTATCGTTATATCTAAGAGCCTACAAATAAAAAGTGCCCTTTTTTGTTTGTTTCACTTTCAGCAAGAATCCGCTGTAATGTTACAGCTTTGAAGATTAAACTGGGCACATGACCTAGTTGCTACGGAAACCTCGCTGGAATAAAATGGAAAGCAAGGGGAGGGAGCGCTGATGAGTGCTAATTTACAGAAGTAAGAATATTAAGTATCCTTGAGATGTGGCAATTGATACCACCTCCCTGTTTTATTTATTAGCAAAATGGTTGAAAGGAGATATCTCTTAATTTGCCCCTGGGAAAAAAATACATACACAATTGCTACTTTGCAGTTATGGTCCATTACTCATATTATCTTGGCTAATGCAAGAAGGGTTGTTATCGTACTGAGCCCCATCTGTGACAGACATAACACAGTGTAGTCACTCTCAGTATGGATGTTGTGATCTGTTGTGATCCCTCAGAAGCCACACAACAATGTGGGGTGGTTTAACCTTGGCTGGCTGCCCGGTGCCCCCCCAGCCGCTCTCTCACTCCCCTCCTCAGCAGGACAGGGAGAGAAAACAAGATGAAAAGCTCGTGGGTAGAGGCAGGGACAGGGAGGTTGCTCACTAGTTACCATCGCAGGCAAAAGAGACTTGACTTGGGGAAGATTAATTTCTTGTCAATTCAAAATAGAGTAGGACAGTAAGAAACAAAAGCAAAATGAAAAGCACCTTCCCTCTGTCCCCCCTTCTTTCCAGGTACAACATCACTCCTGAATCTTCCTCCTCCTCCCCCCCAAGCAGCAAGCACAGGGGGATGGGGAATGAGAGTTGCGGTCAGTCTATAACACTTCTTCTCTGCCGTGCCTTCCTTATCACACTGTTCCGCTACTCCAATGTGAGGTATCTCCCACGGAATGCAGTCCTTCACAGCCTGCTCCAGCATGGGTCCTTTCCACAGGGTGCAGTCCTTCAGGAATGAACTGCTTCAGCCTGAGTGCCCCAAGGGCCACAGGTCCTGCCAGGAGCCTGCTCCAGCGCGGGCTTCCCACGGGGTCCCAGACTCCTTCGGGCATCCCCCTGCTCCGCCGTGGGGTCCTCCCCGGGCTGCAGGTGGAGATCTGCTCCACCGTGGAGCATCCTGGGCTGCAGGGGGACAGCCTGCCTCACCAGGGTCTTCATCACCACGGGCTGCAGGGGAATCTCTGCTCCGGCGCCTGGAGCATCTCCTCCCCTCCTTCTGCACTCACCTGGGGTCTGCAGGGTTGTTTCTCTCTCATGTTCTCACTCCGCTCTTACAGCTGCTGTGCAGGTTTTTTTACCCTTTCTTAAATCTGTTATTCCAGAGGTGCCACTAGCATACCTGATGGGCTCATCTTTGGCCAGTGGTGGGTCCATTTTGGACCCAGCTGGAACTGGCTCTGTGCATTGTGTGGGCAGCTCCTGATTTCTTCTCACAGAAGCCACCGCTGCAGCACCCTGACCCCCCCACTGCCAACACCTGACACATACACCCAACACAAAATGTTAAGTTGCTAGCATCTTTCTGCAACATGGATTATCTAGCTTGGATGTTTTTTCTAAGGAAGACCACTCTGGCATATAATCCAACATTCAACTACTTTATAACTGGCTGTTTCTGCCCAACCCCTAACAGGCTGAAATAGAGCAAGGGTGGGATGCTTACCCCATACCCTGGCTGCAGATCAGCACGTGTGACTGGGAAGCTGCTGGTAGAGTGTGGTTGGCCAACCAAAAAAAAAAAAAAAAAAAAAAAAAAAATCTTTCTGTAAAATCTTTCTGCAAAAGTTCTACAGAAAGCTAAATCCTGGGAGTTGAAAGCCTCTTCTCTCAGTGAACAAGGCACTTGAGCCCAACGGAATAGCTTTCTGTCCAACCTATCTTTGGCATTATCACCAGTTCTCATAATGACATGTGATTTTTCCTCGTGTGGTGACTCTTTCTGCTTTGTATCTAACACAGTCCCTCCACTTCTTGTCTGCTGTGGTTTTCATCTGGCAGCAGGAGGTGGAACATGAAAGTAGGCAGGGTGAGGAGAAAAATGCTTTCTCAAGTGGAAAGAACCAGAGCAGAAGAGGGGTAGTGAGTACATGTATGCTCTGTATTTTGATAAATCATAAATGATGAGCTATCTTCCCCTGACATTCCAGTTACCTCTGTAAACAAGATTTAATGATATATCTTTGTGGACACAGATCTGTGTTTTTTCCTTAAGTGTGACAGCATATTGTAATTTGCATAGGTAGTCTGTCCCTATGAGTGTGAGGGAGGCCAGAATACTTATCTTCATTGCTTTAAATGCTTCTTTTAAACCATATAGGTGAAATACAAGGTAATACATCATTAGTGCAGTCTTTTACTGCACATGATACATACATGCAGAGTAGACTACATCCCAGTGGTTATACCCAGTAGGTTTAGTCCATCACAGTTTAATGAACCACTAGACCATTGCATGTCCTTCTATCTAGGCACTGTCTAAAAAGATAATGTTTCATAGCTGGAGCTGCTGCTGACATTAAAAGTCCCAAGATCTTTTTTGTTACACTTTACCTTCTTTTGTAGGACTTATTTTCTTTTCTTCTTTTTCCTTTTTTTTTTTTTTTTTTTTAATGGGCGGAAAAAATATGTAAGTTGTTTCTAAAGCAGAAAGAAAAAAAAATTAATGCAAAGTCCAGTGGTGCAGTTCATTCTTACTTGTGAAGCTGAGCAGTGAAGTGTAGAGTTCTGCTGTTTAGCTGCTACCTGCAGAAGTAATATGCTCAGTAGGTCCCAGTAACCTAATGATGTCTGTTTTCTTGAGTTGACTTTGCCATTTGTTGGGAACAGTAAGTGGCCCGGGTGGTAAAGACTTACAAAAGACAAATTTTGTTATTCATGCTTCTTCCCTCTTTGCTCTCTGTACTTAGAAATCTTTTGGCATTGTACAGTTCCTATCAGTTGGTAGGGTTGGTTTTTTCCTGAATATGCATTACACAATATGTGACATTCTGGGTAATGTTTTCATATCTTCCACCTAGGATTTTTTAAATTGTCTTTAAACCACCCCCTTTATATATACATCAATGCAAATATATATTTACATTTACATACACATGTATATATCCTCACGCTTGTATGAAAACTGAATTTGCTGGAGCATAACATCTCTCATCTTCTGGGAACAGAAGGCCTGCATAGTTGGGGGATTTTTTGACGCATGTGCCAGAATGCAAGTTTTTATTACTTAAGAACCTCATGAAAATGCAACTAATTGACAGTTCACTGCTTCTTTCCATCTTAATTATTAAACTTCAGGAAATTACGAATAAGAGCATTGAAATCTGTTTCTCTCTAAGTCATACAGTGTGTGCACAACACCAAAAATCACAGTAAAATATTTCCCTAATAATGTCAAGAACTAGTCATGGGCATTCTGCCTTCAGGAAGCAATTAAGAAATTTTTCCAGAGGGGATATCTGCTAAAACTGCTTTGCAAAACAAGCTAATCAGAGTGAGTGGGAATTAATTTTTTCACTTCACCTTCAGAGACCTAGGGACATTTTTCACCTAGTTTATTTACAAAGAAGGAAGTGTGCAGAGACTTCTTTACAGAAAACTAATGTGAAAATTAAAAAAAATGGTGTGTCCATTTGAAGGGTATAAAGACCTATTTAAGAAGCTTCTTTCACGTAAGGGAAGGAATGACCTTCCACAAAAATGTGTCTTGATATAAAACAAGCAAACACAAATATTTAAAAGTTTTTTTTAAAAAAGACCTCAGCAGTAGAGAAGATGTTTGAAAATATGGGTGTGGGGAGCGGAGGGGAAGGGGGAAGGTCAGAGCCAGTGGGTCAACTTGCTACTGGCAAACTGATTACAGAGTAGGACATTAAAACGTCTGTCTGGTGTCACCAGGGAACAGGAGATCAGCAGGTCATATGTAAAATAACAGCTAACTAAAGCTACAGAAGATGCATTAACTTTGGGCCCTTGGGACTGGAGTTTCTGTGTTGAGAATTAGAAGACGTCAGACTTTTAGCAGACCATAGTATTTGCTGTTAGGTTCATTCTCCTACCTCCTCTTGGTATGTGGTATTAGTAGATCCAGGCTTACCATTTCCTAGTCAGCCCAGGAGGGCAAATTAATAACTATGACCTCTGGGCTGAAATTGTTTACAACAAAGCTGCCGCAGCTGCAGAAAAGCTTGGAAACTTGCCTCGGTTTCTTGTCATTAGAGGAGAGTCATAGCACTTTGAACATTGCGGAGATACTGCTAACAGTTCTGTGATGCCAGGATGTACCCGCTGTAATAGTGGAGATGTACGTATACACATTAGTTTGGGAGGTTAATGGTAAACAGGGAAAAGAGATATTTATCTGATAAGCTGGGTGCACTTTCAGACATTCATGGAGAAAATTGATATTTTCTGATGCCTGAACTGTATGTATAAAAGGAGGTGCAATCATATGTGAAGCAAAGAATAGCTTCATCTTCCAGAAAGGCACTAGAAGTACTCTCTAGTTTTGTGATTAAATATCTGACGGAGTGATTAGAGTTAGAAGATCAGCAGCTATTTCACATGACTGAGCACATGGAGTAAGGCCACACCTGTATTTCATATATTAGACACATATTTGTCTCTGCCCTACTAGGAAAGACAGAAAGAAAAAAAAAAAACACCACCAAAAAAACCACCAAACATAAAAATGTTTGCTTCTCTCCTGTTCAGTACTAACCTAAAAATTGGTAAGGTTTTAGAATATCTCTGTACAATTACAAGTGAACCTGAAAGAAGTCCTGTTATTAGAGGACTAAAGTTCTAAGTGATACTGCCTGGCTGCTGCTGCCCACTTAAGGATATCAAAGCATGTGTGAGTCCAACCCAAATAAGTAATTAAAATTATGATAAATGTTTAATTGTCATCGAAAACAAACACTCATTAAAAAAATATCACAGTTTGCTTCAGCCAGCCGCTGCTCTGCTGCTTACTGGCTGAATAGTGTATACACCTGCTTCTTCTCCATTACTCTTAAACCTTTGAAAGTACAACCTTCTTAGAAGAAAATTATTTTAGTTGATGGTTGCTTGTTCCTGGTGCCCACAGTAATCTTTTCCTCTCCCATTTAATATATGAAGAATGAATTCTCTTTCCATTTATAATCAGAGTTATTAACCTTTGTGATGTTGCTCCTCTTTGACAGGAGAAAGTTTATCAAAAAGATGATCAGACTCTAGAAAGCTGCCATGCGTTGTATACTCTGAGGGTTGTAGCAAAAGCTGTCAAAATAGCACTGTGCACTACGCACTAAATCAGTTACTCATATCATCTACACAGTCTGCTCAAGAGACCCCAGAGTACGCCATGATCTGAACTTTGAAAATAAATGGAGATGATAAGCAAGAACAGATTTGGCTGAGGAATGCATTAGTGCAGTTTAGGCAGGTGGTGTGTAGGACAGGCCCTGGAAATTTGGTCCTATAAATCAGCAGTAGTGGAGTGCTTCAGGGGAGAAGGGGATACATCTTGTGTCCAAGAGCCAGCCTTCCTCGGAGTTGGATGGGTGCTATACTCCTGACCTACAGACTGGTCGTCACTGAACTGGTACCAAGAATTACCCTGTCTACACAGTAAAAAGTCTGGCTCATTAGGGGTGGATCAGTGGAGTCCAGTCGACACCCACTGTGCATGGTCTTTCATCAGGTTTTACATTAACTCTAGTCTGGTCCTTGGTTAGTAGGTGCACTCCTGAAATGCATATTTCAGTTTAGTTTCACCCAAAAGATATCGTCTAGTTCATGCACTCCAAGACTGCTCTGTGATGTGAGGCAAAGCGTGTAAAGCAGGGATGGCTGGGAGCATCATTTTAAAAGCACGCCTCTGATCCAAAATAAAGTGCTAATGTAGATGCACCCAGTAGAAATACAAAGTGCATGGACCGCGGTCTCACTGTACTAAAAGCTTCTTCTGAACTTATATTTCCTTTGCAGTGCAAACATACCAGAAAAGCTGGCCTCACAACTAACACCTGCAGTCAGAAAATAAAAGTCCTTGCTCTTTTCTTTTGGGGAACATTTAAATGTCAGTCTTATGCCAAGGAAGAGCTTTTCAACATAAAGTCAAGAAACCCTTTTCCTGGAGAACTGGCAAACAGGTTAAAGCTCGGTGACTGTAAGGAGAACCTCCAGTGTGACTTTCTGGAGGTTTGTACAT
Source organism: Astur gentilis (assembly GCF_929443795.1). Classification (NCBI taxonomy): domain Eukaryota; kingdom Metazoa; phylum Chordata; class Aves; order Accipitriformes; family Accipitridae; genus Astur; species Astur gentilis. The sequence goes on from NC_064894.1 coordinate 27,600,609, forward strand.
TTTAAGGCAAGAAAAAGCCAGCTTTACTTCTTTAACATGGGCCATAGATTTTCACAGGGTGATTCTTACATGAAGCCCCTTAACTACTGTTCATGCTACAAAGGATCTTTTCTTATTTTCAGGACTCCCAGTGAAAGGGAAGATGCTGCTCTCAAAGGTACTCTGCACCTGCCATTAAGCGTACTCGTTACTAAATGTACGTCTTGCCTGCAATGTGCAAAGTTTCAATGGACAAGAACAGCAACGTGGAGATGAGTAGGAATCAAGTACTCCTAGAGTACATTTTCTATGTAATAAGTGGAGGGGCTTTCCTGAAAATGATTTTGCCTTCACTTTTATATTCATTGCATGTGCTAGTATGGATACAAGCAACTGTTTGTCTAATTAAATGTTATGCTCATTTTCTTTGGACTTTGAAATAAGATCTTTCTGGGAAGACCGTTACCTCACTCTGTGGATTCTTCTCAAAAATACATGTAGGACAGGTAGGAGGAAAGTCACTTCAAGGAATATCTCTCCACCTGATGGACAGTGGAGAGACCAAGCAGCTGATGTTGGCTGCACTGCAAAAGAGTTCGGAAGCAGAAATGTCTGGAAATTTTCTCTTCCTTTGAAGTGAAGAACAAACTCCCTGATGGCAATTTTCCGGTAGCTTTAGTTCAAGGGTTTGATTGACCATCTATTGGTTGCAAGAGGACCTCTCCGAGTAGTTTCAAAAGGCACTTGAGGGGTTCCTGGGATAGCAGCCTCACCGGGAAGTGCCAGGCCACTCTGTAACCATTATATCTGGCAGCAATTGCTGGAAAATACAATTAAATATACATACGCTGCAAGCAGAGGCAGGACACACTCAGTACTTTTCCTGAAATGCCCATGTCAGGAAATCCACAGAGCCTTCAGATAATGGTTTGATGGCAAACAACATTGAGTTCACCCTTTCAGCTATGGACTGGGTTGGTTGTCCCTGGATAAGCGTGAATAAACTTCCTGGGCAAAGGAGCTTTTCTGACTGTTCTCCAGAGGTCCCAAGGATATGTCTGTCTTCTTTGACCTACAGCTCTTCCATGCTTACAAAGCTTGTGCAGTCAGCTTGATTTGAATGCTGAAAGTCCAGCAATCTGGATACACAAATAAGAGCATAGTTGAAAGTGTTTGACCTGAATCTGCGTTCTAGGGAAATCTCCAGAATATCTAGTTGCTGGTTTTAGCTGTTTTCCCTCTCATCCTCCAGTTACAAATGCTTTGTTCAGTGGTATGTTTTGCAGATTTTGTTTCATACTTGCAGTATCTCATATTTATGTTAATATATGTCTGCACCAACAATTTAGTGGTATAGGAAAAATATTCAGATGTATATTAGAAATATTTGCTTCTAGTTAGACTTCCTCAAAATTATTTTGGTACGATATAATGATAGCTGGACACAGAAAAAGGGTTGCCTGCAATGTTGTTTGGTTGTTGGTCAACTAACCATCATTTCAGCTTGAGCTTATTGACAGTCTGCTTTCACACACCACCGTTGTTGGAGAGGGAAGAATTTTTTGCCTCAGATTTATTACTATGGGTCTAAACTGGAAATCTCTAGATCTGTAAAGATTCACCCTAAAAAGAGACAGATTGTGGTCCTTCTAAGTGAGTTTCATGGCAGGCATGCCATAAAAAATTGAAATTAATGAAACAGAACATACTATGAATTTGGTGATAAATTTTTTTGTTATCCTTTTAATTTCTCTTTCATTTTTTTTTTTTTTAATTGAATTAATTTTTCCTTTCTTGTGACTGTTATCTTTATGGTTGTAGATTTATCAGATAGATCGATAGACTTTTTATGTAACTGCCAGGAATGGCAATTATATAGGCATTTGCATTGGAGACTTCCTCTGTGGACCTGTGTTTTTATAGCAGCAGCTGATCTGAGCAGATGGAAATTAGAAGCAGGAGGGGTATACTAAAAATCACACTGTGGGAAAACTCTGAAAAAGATGTAACTTGCCTGTTGGACTGTAAAATTGGCCTGGGATGGCATGTGGCAGTCTGTCCTCAGTTGCCTAATTCATCTAGTTTGACTGACAATGCCGTAAGACTGAGTGGATATCCTTCATGAGTGTGCAATATTATCAAAATTTTGGAGACGGGAAGCAGCATAAAAGAAGGGAACACTCTGGCTACTGCAACAGCTTCTGTACTTCTCCTAGCTCCAAGGTACCGAGAACATATGACAGCAGGTCCGTGTATTTTCATCATTCAAAGAGTGCTTGTATGTGGTTACACTGCTTTTGGGTGTGTGTAGATATTATTATGTGTCCTAAAAGTCAAAGAGGGTTTTTTTTTTCAGTCAGTGCCGCTTTACCGGCATATCTGATGTGGTTACTGTAGTCCTCCAGTCCTGTGTATAAAAAGAAGAAAATCAGACTGGTGCTGTTACAGGGAGCGTGCTGTCACTATGTCACCGTGCTCAATCGTTCAAAACGTTGGAGAATTCACAAAGTACTGCAAGTTCTGTTGGTATGGTGCATGGAGGTTACATTATGCAAATGAAGCTATAGTTTTCAAATACACTAATTACTGAGTTTATCCAGATGTGCTCAGTGTAAAAAATGTTAACTAACCTTACCCTCTGAGGAACATTGTGAGATGCTCTTCACAAGTAATTTGTAGGTGGAAGAGAAAGAAGCTGGTGCTCACATACGCAGGAGCAGCATGGAGTTTTTTTCTTTTTTGTTGTGAAAGATGAGAAGAGTGTCACTGCCAGGGATGGTTCAGCTGCCTGTAGGAGCTGGGAAGGAGTATCAAGTCAGTTTGTAATATTTGTGTACTGAAAAGTGCACTGTTCATTTACTCATGCATTTATGTCTCTTAGCTTCTTTGGACAACTTTAGAACAGCATGAGGTTAAAGAATTCAATTTCAAGACCAGATTTCAAAAAGAAACAAATATCTTACACTTCTCATTGTGCTTTTATTTTATGAGAATGGTTTGATTTGTCAGCAATGTGTGAAAAAGCAGATGAGTTCCAGTGTGGACCCTATAAATCATATTCTGTATGATTTATCTATTTTTATATTTTCTTTTTCCTTTCAGATTCCTTTGTTTCAGATCTCAGATACCACAGAAATAATGTCACCAATGGCATGATGTGATCTTGCCCCTTAAATCTGTGTGAATGAGGATCATTCAGCTTTAATAGGAGAGAATGTATAAGTGAATTTAATGATAAGATTTTTCTACTACTAAGATCTGCCACATTTCAACATATAAGGTCAGGTTGTTCCTTTGCCTCTGATGATGTCTGTGGCTCAAATATTTATTCTTCGCTAGCCATGTTTCTTGAGTGCTGGCATGAAAATACTGCGAGCAGTCACATTTAGTTTTGAGATTACTAGCTCTATTTTACTTTTTATACTACAGATTTTTGAAAGCCACTTCTGCTGTGTGTGTTTAGGTTTATATTATGACAAGTGCACATCTAAATGGGCAAGATGCTTCTAATGAATACTTAAACAAAATCAATATATAAAAAAAGAAACTGCAAAGCCACATCACATCAGCTGTGTTTGCTTCAAAAGGCATTTTGAGTTTAACTTGCATAAGTTCTCCCGTAAGGCTGAGGAAGATATTGGTGACTCAGAGCATGTCAATGAGATATCTAAAAATTTAATCTAGACTTCATCAACTTGAATATCACCTATGTCATGACTACTCAGTGGTTACCTTTTGCTAACAGATTAGGTTAGCTTTGTAAATCAGATTTTGGTATCTGTTCAAAACACTTTTCAGTCCTGACAGTGATGTTCATGCTGGGTCAGAGAGGTTGGAGTGAACATGCGAAAGCATGCTCAGGATGTTTTAGTTCAGTAACTGTACACATCAAGAGCACTGAAGACATGGGTGGCAGATACTTTCGTGATGAAGACCATACAGAGCTGTGGGGTATGCCTGCAAGGACTTTATCTGCACAGAAATCTGTGCCTTTGCACCTGGTCTAGGGGTTGCTACTAACCAAAATTCCATGATCTGAAGTTATATGCCTAATTTCAGTCTGAACAGAGCTGTAACATCAGTGCTATTAGTATTCCCCATGCCTATGTAATGGGGAAATGAATTTTTTTTTTATTCTTAAATCAAAATAATCTCTGCTCATATACTGTCAGAGCTGTATAAGTGTCTCTGTGGGAACATTCCTAATGCAGAAAGTGTTTCAGGTAGCTGCTGAATACTAGTGAGATGTTCCAGTTTTCTGGAAATTAGTTGTTCTTCATTCAGATTGTCTCATAATCTGTTTAAATACAAACTAAAGTCTTCCAGATAGAAAAGATATTGAAATATTTAAGATAAAAATAATTATGTTCAGGTTTGTAATTTAAAAAGAAATAGCTGAATCTTTTTCTCTCCTCTTCTTCTTCTTTTTTTTTTTTTTTTTTTTTTTTTTTTTTTTTTGTAGAGGAATGTTATTAACAAGAAATATGGGCCTTTGTCATAAAGGCTAATGAAAAATCCTCCAGGAAACTATCATTAAGTTATACAGTTTTCAAAGGGAGGCATCATGGACTTGAATAGGCTGGAAGCTTAACTTAGCGTACGTCTGCTTGCTGCTCCGAGAACCTTTTATTGGTCTGCGACTCGCACCGCCAGGCAATTACTCTTTTACTCCACTGATGGTAATCATGGCTAGTAAAAGATTAAAAGGTTTCCTAATCTTCACACTGCTGTCAGTCGCAGTCAACAGGAAAAGTCCTGAAAGGTGAAGCACGGTTTGGGACCTGAATAGGGAAGGGTGGGCACTTGCCAGAGCTGAGTAGGGGGTGGTAAGCAGAGGAAAAAGGCGTTCCGCTTCAAGCGATATTAAACCGTGAGTAGCTGAAGGGCGCAGCTCTTTTGGGGTGCCGTTCCCCATGACTGGTGGTGGAACTGCTGAGGATCCCCAAAAGAGTGGAGCTGCGTTTGCCATCAGGCAGTGGGGGCCGTACAGGGGCAACTGGGAGCACGGGGAGGGCAGGGACAGCCGCGGCAGCGACGCGGAGGCAGTTTGAACCTGACCTGATCTGAAATGGGGTCGTTGGTTTCAACTTGAGACGCTGGCTTGGACACCACACTGGGCTCAGGGGCTTTATTGTACCCTTCTGTCGTGGTTTAACCCCAGCCAGCAGCGAAGCACCACGCAGCCGCTCACTCACTACCCACCCCACCCCACCCCCCCGAGGGATGGGGGAGAAAATCTAGAAAAAACCATAAAACTTGTGGGTTGAGATAAGAACGGTTTAATAGAACAGAAAAGAAGAAAGTAATAATGATAATGGTAACACTAACAAAATGACAACAGTAGTAATAAAAGGATTGGAATGTACAAATGATGCACAGGGCAATTGCTCACCACCCGCCGACCGACACCCCGCCAGTCCTCCAGCGGCGATTCACGCCCCCACTTCCCAGTTTTTATACTAGATGGGACGTCCCATGGTATGGAATACACCGTTGGCCAGTTGGGGTCAGGTGCCCTGGTTGTGTCCTGTGCCAACTTCTTGTGCCCTGGCTGGGCATGAGAAGCTGAAAAATCCTTGACTATAGTCTAAACACTACTGAGCAACAACTGCAAACATCAGTGTTATCAACATTCTTCGCATGCTGAACTCAAAACACAGCACTGTACCAGCTACTAGGAAGACAGTTAGCTCTATCCCAGCTGAAACCAGGACACCTTCCCATTTGATTGAACGTGGTTTTGGTTTCCCACCCCGCTCCCACGCCCAGGGCTCTGGTGCTCCTCCAGCGTAGCCGGCAGGTCTCCACGTGCCAGTCCTCGCTCGGCACTTCTGCGGTGCCTACGGCACGCCGACGGCTCGCCTGCCTCCCTGCCCAGCCCTGGCCGTGTCCTTCGGCAGGTGCCCAGCTCACTTTGTTGCTGAAAGGGACAACAGGTTATCCGGAGGAGGAGGAGGACACGGCTTTCCTATCGCTGCAGTTGAGGCTCTCGTCTAGTTCTCCAGGAGTTAACAAAAAGCAAATGTTTCCATCTGATTTACTACCATCCAATGGTAGTAAAGCATTTGCTGGCAACCTCTGGCTCTATAAACTTTTATCAACCCTGAAACTATGTAGACCTTGCAATGTATTTGTCCACCCGCTAGCACCAGTTGATATAGGTGTCTGCTTCCAGCATGAGAGCAAAGGTTGTAGATGATTTTTTCTGTGGTATTCTCATATTAATCCCTGCAGGAGACATGGTGAAGGTTAGATTTAAAACAACGATATCATTCAAAGTATATTTCCTGGTCAGAAGTAGCGCCAGTGCTGCTGAGCGAATGGCGGGATGTATATAGCAGAATACCTTCTGTACAGCGTAACGAAAAGCAGGAGGCTAAAATTAAATTATCAAATGCCCATTACCCATTACAATTACCTTCTTAGACAGTGTTTCTACTATTTCATTGCATAGCACGAGAGCGTTTTATCTTGAATTCTTTATTGTGCAGAATGCCTTTTAGAGTACAGGCACTCTTTGTCTACCTGCCCTGTGTGAATCGGTATTTACTGATGTGCATGACCTTGTCAGAATTTATGGTGCTGGTACAGGCGGCTGGACTGTAGCCATAATTCCCTCCAGAGAAGGCAGAGGAGTTTGGGGTGACAGATAGGGCCACAGTGACTTTTTCTGCAGGAATGAGGAGTGGCACTAATCTCTCCTTTACTCACTGCAATCACTTTTGTTGTAGGTTAAAGATGATGTAATTCAGAGCTGCATATTGTCAGTGTTTTATTCCTTGAATTACTGCTACACTTAAGTGACAGTATCTCAAGCCATTGCAAACATGTACATCTTATTCTTCTCTTGGACAGCTGCCACCGTTAAGCTGAGTAGCAAAGGTTTTCTCCTGAGGATTAGAGCTTGCTGGAAGCCTTACAACAATTTCTTTTTCTCTGAAATATGTCGGTTTGTCAGAAAGCAAGATGTTATGTAGAAATATTCTTTTTTGTACCTGTGAATCTCCTCCAAAGCATGAGGAGGGGTCCAATGAAACCTACCAAGTAAGCCTGCCAAGCTGCGGGGTCACAGGAGCATTGATGGTATGGTTCTCTGGACACCTTTCATAATTACGTGCACGGCATCTGGGTCGGACATCGTACACGCTTGTGAGGTCTTTGCATCAGAGGGACCCTGTTGGCAAATTGCTGCACGACTGGGAGTTCTAGCACTTCTGGGTTCCTTGTTGATCTAAGAAAACATGGGAAGAGCTGTTCTTGAAGTCATTTTCTATTTATGTGGCATAGAATTTGAAAGTCCTAAAAGCCCTTTTCTGCCCTCTATTTTTCTATGAAGAACTCAGATCTTCAAAAGATGGGCTAGCTAATTAATTGGTTTAAGTTCTATAAAAAAAATAAAATAAAAGAAGTCCTAATTCTTCAGAATGATAAAAATTTTTCTCTGATGATATTTCTGCAGGAATCCCAATTTGAAAGCGAAAACAGAAGAAATCTATATGGGGTGAACATACCAAGTTTTAACCAGTTGTACCAAGGTAGCTGTTTTCTATACTTTCCCAAAGAACACACCTCTATGGAGTCCTTCTTTCAGGACCCAGATTTTGGGACCCAGCTAAGACCAGGGTTCACCATTACTCTGCTTTTGAAGTAATATGGAAGGGGGTGTAACCTGCGCCCCGCCTACATCTGTTTTATGGCAAATCATTTGCCTAGATGCTGTGGTGAACTGGACCCTAACTGACAACGGTGGTGAAGAAACAGAAGCACATGGTGGAGTCTGGGCAGATCCAAAACTCTCTGTGATAGTATCACGTTGCCTTCACTCCATATGCAGCCCATTTCCAGTCTTAAACACATTAGTTATCCCATCCCATCCCATCCCAATCCAGCAAAGCAGTTAAGCGTATGCTTAAGTCAAATTGCTGTCAGTCTGATTTAAGCAGCACTTAAGCAAAGCACATTCTTAAATGCTTATATGGCTGTGGAGGGATTGAAACATGTGCTTAATGTTCAAAGCATACTGGTATGTTTTGCTGGATGGGAACTTTGAAAATAGAAAGGGACTAAAGCTATTTTTCTTCATTGTACCAGTGCTTATTCCTGCAGATATGCTGATGGCTGTTAGAATGGGATGAGGTTAGTTCAGACCGAGTTCAATAGGTTTGCTCTCATATATCGACTTTTTCAAGTTCATAAACATTTAAAGGAAGGAAATTCCATTGCTGTGGTGGATTCTGGAGGGTGTGGTAAACCACAGTCGGTGTAGCTGAAAGAATAGAAAAAACAATGAATTTCAAAACCGTATGGTTTTTAAGATGGTTTTCTCTTGGGTAGTTAGCAAGGTCTGAATAATAACATAGAAAGGGATAACTCAAGAAATTCACTTGTACCTTCAGCAGTAAATGGAGAGTATAGTTTTCATCAAGAAAGTATGAAACAAAGAGATTTCTATCCTGTTTTGATTGGAAAAGTTCAGTGATACTTGAATTACACATTTCTATATATGTTCCCATAACATATCCTGTTTATTCTTTCATAGCTGTGCAAAAAAAAAAAAATTCTTATGACACTGTATTAATCACTTTGGACCCTCTGATAATAACTTATCCAACTTTATTCAAGAATCTTTACCTAAAAAGTTACATTTTAAATACTTTTTTTTTTTTTTCTCAAAGGCTCTATCGTCCTCTGTTGCGGTCCTCTCAGAGTTTCTTGCTTTTCCTTAAGTCTTTATGTCAGGATTCCAGTTAAGCCTAGTAAATAGGATAATCAAAAATAACTTCCAAACCTTGCCTTTATAACAATGGATTTCCCGTAAAGTCTAAAAAGATAAAAGACTACTGAATAATTTCAGCTGCAGAGGAGAAATGGGAGTCTGACAGATTTAGGCTAACTTAGGATGAGCAGTTGGCATGCTGAGTGGTGGAGACTTCAACCACAGGGAAGAATGGGCCAAGAGAAATGTCATGAAATTCAGCAAGGAGAAGTGCAAAGTGAGAGAAAAGTGCTGCCTGGGAACCAACTGAAGAGCAACTTTTGTGCAAAGGACAAGGATGGGCAATGGGTGCCAAAACAAAAATGAATAAAGAGTGAGTTTTTATCATGACTAAAACAAGCCTCATGTGTTTTATCACTTGAAAAAATAACTATGTACATGCAGTCATTTTTAGACATTTTTTCTGAAGTACCTGACTGAGTTCTGCACAACATTAGGTATGTGAAATTAGTATTATCATTCAGAACCTCATGGAGTATTAACTAGGAGTTAATTTAACAAGAGTAGGTTGATAAACCACAAAACTTAATATAGCATTATCATGCAATGGAGCTATTTAGTTTCTATATGCACTATATGTATTATCAGGTATACTCAACATTTTCATCAATGGTCTAGAAGAAATATGAAACCAAAACTAATTTGCAAGATGACACAGATTACTACAGTGGCAAATGAACAGTGAGAATGGGACATATAGTCCTCCTGATCACTTGCTAGCCTAGGTCCTTTCAAACATTAGACTTCTTGCTACACTTTAAAGCAAATATATGTACCTAGAAATAAGATATTCAGTCCACATCTTAAAAAAATTGGGGGTTTGTCTCAGTATCAGTGACTCTGAAAAGAAGAAAGGCTTAATAATAGGTAAACAAAAAACCCGAACCCTGGATGTGATATTGGGGAAACCTAAGTGAATAAGAGAGAAATTATTATATAAAAATAGAGGTGGGAGTACAAGGTGATTTCATTCCATATGAGATCTTGTGCAGTTACTAGCAAATTATTTTATAAAATGTAGGGGGTCCAGAGTTTTTAAAGGGAAAGTAAAAACTACAATGAAATTATGGAATTTATTAAAGAATTGGAGAATACTTCAGTGAGATACTTAAAGCTCTCCATCGTTTGATTACAGTTGTTAAGTACCAAAGTGAAGATAAATATGAATACAATAAAAAGGTGCTGTTTGTAAGCAGTGTCTCCACCAAGGAATTGCCCTGTTGAAGTGAAAAATTTTATTGCCTCTCCAAAATGTGTTCTTTCTATGCTGTGAATATAATAGAGAAAGTACTTTTCAGTGTTCAGCTCTGCCAGATTGTTCTCTCTAGCCATTTTCTCATCAGGAAAGGGTTCTTTAATCTAGGGGAGAAAAAAATAGAAACAATGTCTAGAAACTGGAGCCAGACAAATTCAAAAGTGGGAAAAAACTTTTTTTAACAGCTAGATGGACTGGATCAATGGGAAAAAAGAGAAAAAAAAAAAAAAGTCAAGGAACATCATAGAGTCCCATTTCTCATTTCTCCAGTTCAAAACTGGGTGTATAGCAGAAACTATGCTTTAGTCAAAGGCATCCAGTTCTTTATCAAGCACCAGTAACCGAGTTACTGAAGGGTAACCTGGTGAAAACAAATTATTTATGATGTCCAGAGGTTGAGAATAAATTATCTTATAGCCAGCATCGAACTGTATGAATCTATTATTTCAGCTACCATTTTCTGCTTACTAGTATCCCACCACACCTCTGCAACTGAATTAACTTTCAAAGTTCTACTCGTCAGTCAGGAAAACAGTATTCCTCAAGCACTCCTATAATTAGTAGAAAGGCTTTCTAGCTATCTGTTTCATCCCAGGACTCCAAATTTCCACAGAACAAAAACCATCAACATTTGTGTACAGTGGTAATAATCTAAAATCTACCCATGCAAAATCCTCTTCTTATTAAAAAGCTGAAAAGCAACTTCCCCGCAATTATATCCTTTCAGCGATGGTGAGAGTGAACAATGAAGAAAAACGTGTAAAGAGTCTCAATAAAAATTCCATACTGTGCTGCAGTATTTCATGTTCATGCTGTAAGTACCTTTACCGGCTTTTGCCTTTCCCATTGCCAGTTTATAGCCCCAGCCTGCATAGTGTCCTGACCCAGTGAGGCACATTAAGTATACTGTGGCAAATAAAAATTGGTCTTTGAGTTGTATACCTTTTTATGTCATCATTTTTTCCACAAGTGCATGGGCTCACATTTCCTGGGAGGACTGATGGCCCTAGGCAAGCCCACGGTGTGTTCAGTACCAAAATGGCTCTACCTTCAGCTAGAGAGAATCCTTGCCAAGAGTTTGTGAGCTCACCCTTGTTTATTCTCCGACTTTTTAAAGGAGTGGAAGAGCCCATACTTGTCACACCCTCACATCAATCTGATTGATTGATTGTCTCATGCCAGAGAACATGTTTTATAACAATTATGCTTATTATATCCATGTAGTAATTAAAAGTTCCATTGACCTGTAAGAAACAGTTGCAAAAGAAATCCATAAAACTGATATTGGGAAGAAAGGTTTTACATTTTATGTTCAAAGAGGACTTACAAATGAGAATTCAGATAGACTAATCTCAAGCTTGTGTGTGGTATCTGGGCATATATGCTAAAATCATCCCTGACAGAGCTTGAAACTGGAATTGCAGTGACACTTTGTGACTTTAGTACAGGAGGAAACAACTTCAGTACTTTCTTCTGTAATATAAAGCTTCACAGAAATCTTTTAAAGATAGGTTTCCCTGATCCTAGTCTGTGCTATGGACATTCAGAATGGAAAGCATTTTACCTGTTTTTGTTCAGAAATATTGAGACTTCAGAGGGACTTGGACCATGAAAGTGTCTTAAATAAGTGATGGGAACCTTTTTATTTTAGTTGCTGTGTAAGACTATGTAAAATATGTACCATGTGGTATTAATGCATTTTTCAGTATTAACAATTTGAAATCTCACAGTTGGAGACCTTCTGAGTTTGCATTGTTTCACAGCTGAACCTACAATTCTTCCATGGGTAAAAAAAAGTCCTGGATAGTGCTTAGGCAGGCAAGATAAATAACTTAGTTTGTCACAACTGAGGTACAATATCAGTTTGTTAATTAAATATGCATGTTACAAGATATTTTTTTTTTTTACACTGCTGCTTCTATAATGATATCTCTAAGTCATCAGTGTTCTTTATATGCTCTCTTCCGTACAGCTGGAGTTCTTCAATCTCCCTTCAGTTTATTTTTCTGAAGCTGTGATTTTCTGTGTAGAAAAGCACAGATATCAATGGATGTGTGTGAGCATGTTCCTGTAGTCACAGCAAAAGATTAGATTTTATTTTCTTCATGACATGATGGAAAGGTAAAAACTTTACTTCTGCCGAAAAATACTTCTAACAAAACCTGTTTGAGTAAATACCTAATACAAAGTCTAGCAATGTGAAATGGGATCTGAGAAGTAATTTGGCCATCTGTTTATTTACTCCCTCTGAGGCCTAAGAGTGCTTCTTGCTTTGAAAGGTTTCATTATACCAGTTTAAGAGTTATCCAGCTTCTTTTGTAGAAGTAACTAGTGCATTCTCCTGCACCTTCGGAAGTAGCAGAACATAGCTGAAAGTGTCCTTGTTTATTAGATAAAGTTAAGAGCGTGTCTTCAAATTTTCTTTTACTCCCACATGAATAGACATGCTTTCTTAGCTTCTCAGCTGAGTATATCATAATTTCAAGCGAAGTGTCCTTAGTGGGGTTCTTCAGTTTCTAAATGTTGCAGCTGACACTTCTCCAATACCCCCTGGGCGGTCGGAGGGAGCCGGCACAGCCTCCCTGGGCAGCCTGCGCCTCTGCCCCGCTGCTCCCATGGGGAAAAGCCTTTTCCTCAGGTCCCGTTGGAACCACCTTCGCTTGGTCCAGCTGATGCCCCTTGTCCCTCTGGCTCCCTCTTCTCCACCACCTCCCTGCAAGTGCTAGGGGCTGCTTTCAGCCCCCCTGGATCCGTCTTTGCCCCAGGCTGAGCCAGCCTGTCCCTGGCCTCTCCTTGCAGAGCAACCGCTCCAGCCATAACCAGCTTGGGGATCCCCCGCTGAATTTGCACCAGTTGATCCGTGCCTTTCCTGGACTGGGAGGCCCCAAACCTGACGAAATATCTAGATGTGCTCTCCTGAGTGCTGAGAACAGCATGATAATCCCATCCCTTGATGGACAAGCCATAGTCTTGCTGCCCAGCTGCTGCTAGCTCATGCACAGCTCCCCGTGCACCAGAGCCCCAGCACCTTCCCCGCAGAGCGGGTCCCCTGCCTGGCCTTCTCCAGACTGTACGGTTGCCAGGGCTCTTTCTTCCCAGGGGCAAGAATTCACATGTGGTTCTTGAATTTCATGAAATTCCTGTTGGTCCATTTCTGTAGACTGTCTAGATCCCTCTGAATGGCAGCCCTGACCTCAGATGCATAGGCTGGTTGCCGCAATTTAGTTTTGTCTGCAAGCCTGAAAAGCATGTACTTCATTGCCTCCTCCAGGTCATTGACAAAGTTGTTAAAAAGGGTAGGGGTTCCAGGACATACCCATGTGGTACTCCACCATTACCAGTCTCTAGAGAATGACCCATTAACCACTATGCTTTGAGCACAACCATCCAACCAGATTTTTTTACCCATCCAAAACTCAGTGTCCTACCCTTGACAAAAAAATATTGCAGGAGACAATGTCAAAAGCTTTGCTAAAGTTGAGATAAATGATTTTCACTGCTTTCCTCTTGTCAAGATATCTAGTCTATTGTACAAGTCAATCAGGTTTGTCAGTCATAGGTGTTTCCAGTTACCACCTTCTCCTTTGTGTGCCTAGAAATATGTTTCAGAAGGACATGCTCCATGATGTTATATGTACTATAGGTGAGGTTGATTTCTCATTAGTTCCTGAGATCATCCTTCTAGGGTTTCCTGAAGATGGATATAACATTTACCTTTCTCCAGTCATCAAGAACCTCCTTCAGTCTCCATAGATTATTAATCTATCTCCATAGGTTAATCTCTATAGAAGATATTAGAGACCATCAACCAGTACTCTCAGCACCATGGAGCGCAAACCATTGGGTGCCATGGCTTTTATGGGCTTAGTTCTCTTAACCAATCCATGACTTGACCCTCATTCATTGCTGGTATGCCTTAGAATCAGAGAATGGTTTGGGTTGGAAGGGACCTTGAAGATCACTTGGTTCCACCCCCCGGCCATGGGCAGGGACACCTTCCACTAGACCAGGTTGCTCCAAGCCCCATCCAACCTGGCCTTGAACACTGCCAGGGATGGGGCAGCCACAGCCTCTCTGGGCAACCTGTCCCAGTGCCTCACCACCCTCACAGGGAAGAATTTCTTCCTTATACCTAAATCTACCCTCTTTCAGTTTAAAGCCATTACCCTTAATGGCATTACCTTAAAGCCTTGTCCTCCTTGAGTCCTTTCACAAAGCACAAAGGCCTGGGAGATTTTGTTATACCTCAACCTTTTCTGTGTCTACTCTTACTAAATTACTTACCCTATTCAGACATGAGTCACAGACCCGCATTTTTAGCGCTAGCTTTCATAGAAGTTCTAACTGCAATGCTAACATGGTAGAAGTTCTTCCTTTCGCCCCTGATGCCCCTTCCATGTCTGAACTTGAGCTTTAGCTTTCCCAGCACCATCCCTGCGTGCCCAGGACGTACTTCTGAATTCCTGCGTTGTAGCCTGTCCCTGTTTACTCTGCCATGAGTTCTCTGCTTAGCCAAGGCAGTCACCTGCTATGTCTGCTTGTTTTCCTAAGCCTTGGGATGGATTGTCAAGACAAACCTGCCAGCTTTCATCAGCTCTTCTGTCCTTCAGAGCTGTCTCCCATGGGATCCAACCTACCAGTTTCTTGAATAAGCTGAACTCTGCTATCCAAAAGTCCAGGGTCTCTGCCTTGTTACTCTCCTTTCTCTCCTCCCTCAGGATCTGGAACTCCACAACTTTGTGGTCGCTGCTGTAACACCATGTACTAAGATGATATCTTACTGCATTTAACAGCTCACTGAGGGGCAGTTTTGTTAACTGGATTTGTGTTTCTGGCAGCCTATTCAAAACATAGCCTACAGATAGCTGAGACAAGTTTTGTATTAATTTCTCAGGAAGCAAACATCAACATATCAGTCTTTTTGGGCATCAGTTTTGTTCCAAATGAGAGTTTTGCTTCAAGTCACCTGCCATTAATGAAGTCAGTTTATGGGGAAGACTATGGCCCCAAATGTTGCTTGTGAATTAGGAATCAAGTGTACTCATATGTGCAAAGAAGTAGATATTACTTTCCCTGTAACAATTAATAATTTGTGCACTTACGCTGCCAACCCAGTGTTGCTTCACAACACTGTTGTCTTTCTTGTTGCTCAGTCCTCCCAGAAGCCCAGACCAATTCTAGCTAATATCATCTGAATTTCTGGAAAATTCTGCTAAAAATTGTCAGGTGATATAAGACGCTCAGCATTATCATTGGAAACATTGTTTTTTCCCCCATCAGGCATATCCCAAGTGCCCATCATGCAAACTGTAAGCAAGGGACTAGTCTGTAAAAGACCATAGTGTAGCACTGAGGGGAGATGTGCTATGGGAGATGACTGGGTTTCCTCTGTGATACTCTACTGTGATTACATAACACATAATTTGGGTGTGCAAGATCATTTTTCCTCAATACTTGCTGGTTCTGTGGCAAGAAAGGAAAGCCTTGCTTCCTATACCACAATACTCTCCCTTTTTCTTCTCCTTTCTCAACACACAATTTCTCTGTAGCTCTGTTTTATTTCAGTGTTTTTTCTGATCTGTAAGAACACTCACTGTACCCCATGCTATACTCCTGTCTGAATGGTAGTATCATTTCTGTGGTGCTGGTCTGGCCAAAATAATAAGTCTAAGGCATTGCAAACAAAATTGTGTAGCTCCCACGTGTTTGTGTAGAAACTTAGCATTTTTACATTTATAATATTCAATCTGAATTCTACCTCTGTAATATGACTATGAAAGATACTCATCTCAGTTTGTCATGAAGGATGCAAATTTATAAAGCATCAAATTTTCAGGTTGCGCTGGGTCTGGCTGAGATGGCGTTTATTTTCCCCATAGCAGCCCTCATAGTACTGACTGGTAGCAAAAAAGGTGCTGACAACACCTCAGTGTTTTGGCTACTGCTGAGCAGTGCTCATGCACCATCAAGGCTGGCTCTCCAACATTCCCCCTCACCAGTAGGCTGGGGGTGGGCGAGATCTTGGGAGGGGACACGGCCAGAACAGCTGACCCAACCTGACCAAAGGGATATGCCATACCGTACGATGTCTGCTCAGCAAGAAAAGCTAAGAGAAGGGAGAAAAAGGGGGGCATTCATTTTTACATTTGTCTTCCAGAGCAACTCCTACGTGTACAGAAGCCCTACTTCTGGGGAAGTGGCTGGACGTTGCCTGCTGACGGGAAGTAGAGAATAAATCTTTTGTTTTCCTTTGCTTCTATGCACAGCCTTTGCTTTTGCTTTATTAAACTGCCTTTATCTTGAGTCGTGAGATTTTTTTCCATTTTATTTTCTCCCTGCCTTGCCCTGCAGTAATAGAGCGGCTTGGTGGGCACCTGGTGTCCAGCCAAGGTCAACCCACTACACAGAGTTTTGTTAATCTTACAGATAAGATTACCTTCCAAAATAGTTTCACCTTTTGGGGGGGCTTTTTAAGTCCACTTGTGTTGCCTTTCCTATGATTGGACTGCTCTGGGAAGGAAAGTAAACTTGTCTTTTCTTTCATGATTTCTAACTATGCTCTTATTCCTTGTCAACAAGTGTACATATCAGATTATTCTAAGTACTAGACTGACATTTGCATACCTATAAAACTGTTTCTACTTCCAAATAATACTAATAGAGGTTGCAGTCTGAGGGACTGCAAGAAAGAT
Organism: Astur gentilis; assembly: GCF_929443795.1. NCBI lineage: Eukaryota > Metazoa > Chordata > Aves > Accipitriformes > Accipitridae > Astur > Astur gentilis. Next base: position 27,617,311 of record NC_064894.1, read on the forward strand.
AGAAGGCGGCTGATTAAAGAACTACTTTGAGGTCTATTCTGCTCTGAAATTTATTTTCATTTCCTTCTTTACTTTGAAAGAGATGGTAATTACTGAATTGTGAGGTAGAGCACAAATGAAAAAAGCTCATTTACCCATAGATGTCTGAATGGTTCAGGGTTTGGTGAAATCTGCTACAGAAACACATTGATCTAGGCTGTATTATACAGCAGATCGTGGGTAAAGCAGTTGTTACATTTCTTTAGGTCCCGCTATAGAAAACAACTTTCTAGAAGTAACTTGAGCTTTAAAATGGGTCATGTTATTATTTATGAGCACAAGCAAAATAAGAAATGGAAAATACAATTTCACATGAAGCTGACAATAAACGTCTTCCGTCAACCTGGATCACATCTGGCATTATGTGAATAACCAAATTCATACTTCGTGATGGCTATGGACTCACGACAGAGCTAGAGCCCCGAGCTCTTTAGCCCTGCCTGGTGCAGTGCATTTCAGACCACGGGACGCTCTTACAACTACATCTCCCAGTCAGCAACATGCCTAACCTAAATTTTATGCCTGAAACACTCACACATCACTAAAAATGAGCACTAACAGGCTTTTAACCCAGAGTCGTATTTCTGGACTCTTCATTTTCACACAGGCTGGGTTTCCTTCAGCATTTGCCACTAGAAGGTCTGCCTATTTATTTCATAGACTTACATAAGGTCTACCAAGATTAATGTGTGGACACACACTGCTTTGTAATTGGTTTTGAGTCTGGGCCTTTAATAGCTGATTTGCCCTGTTTGCTTATTTAATAAAGAAATAAGTGTGAAAAGCACTCTTGCTCTTCTTCCTCTGACTTGGAAACTTTTCTTTCGCTCTCTGTGAAGTTCCTCCCTCACACTCCTGGAGTTGTGAAGCTTTGAAACTACTTAATGTCCAGCAGATTTAATTGTTTGCACATTCTAACACCTCCTGCAGGTAGGAAATTGGGTCTTTCCATGCAAGTGTCATTTAATTATTTCTGCAGAAACTGCCATTCCATGAGTAGTTCTTTTCCCAGCAGAGACAAGGCAGAAAGACTGTCATCCTTACCAACACTGTTTAAATTTGGAGTTTAAACAGGCTTTCTAATAAAGGGCATCACCTCTATAACATTCATAGGCTTTCTGTACTATTTGCAGACTGACAGGCCTGAGCTCTATTCTGCTGAGGGCTTGTGCACGTTTTGTTTTAAGCAGCTGGGACTACTCAGAGTGCATCACATTAAATACATACACAAGTCTTTTCAGGAGCCAAGCCCTGAGAGGACTCCTGACATCTTATAACCTTCACGTTCGAGTGCTATCCATCCTGCAGAAGACCAGTGGGATTCGCACACTTTTCTAAGTATTCCACGCAGACTTTTTCTGTCGATGCTTGCTCCTCGGCTTTGATGAAATATGCTGTTGAGTTCAGGTGGAGAGAGAGATTTTAGCGTTGACATGGCTGGGAAGGCTTCAGACCACTTGCCATCTGCTACTATGGTAGTGATAGCTCTGTAATAATATTAAAGGTTTTTAGAAGTGGGAACGTTCTAATTTATAATGGCGAGCTGATGTCAGAGGGGGTTGGCTCTACCAGATAGAGATATGCTGGAATGAAGGGATTATTTGACGCTATTACAAAACCTCAGTATCTTAATGCATTATCAGGGGTTGAGGTTTCACAATGTATTCTGAGATCCCGATTTCCATCTGGGTCATCATGTTTAAAATAGGTAAGCTGAAATTTCATTAGAACATAAGGATGATCGTGTCAAGTGAAACTAGAGATCAGCTAACTCACTGCTTCTGACAGCGGCCCGGTGTGAATGTCTGTTTCAGAAGCTGAGCATCTGCCTTTGGCTGGTCGTTGGTATGGCTGGTTGTTTTTTTAAATCTGGGTAAAATTATTCAGCCTTTTTTGAGACAATAGCCAGAAGGTTGCCAAAGACAGAAGTCACGCCGTAGGTCTAAGAGAAGAAGCAGTGGTGGTATAAGGAGAAAGGCAGAAGGAAAAGTTTAAAAAGGTGGGGGGAGGAGGATAATGTTAAAAATATTCAAAGACCTTCTACTGATTAATTTTTCTAAGCTTCCCAAGATCCTGTCAGCACTTTGGTTTTAGCTCACATTGGCAGCGCACTTCCTCCACTGCCACAGAGCCACTCACTCAGGGTCCCAACCTGCAGGCTTCTCCCACCTTCAAAAGGACTTTTTTTATAAAATCACTTCTGCAGAAAACCACAATTTTTTTCAATGCACACAGACACACAGAGAACCTTTTTTTTTTTTTGGGGGGGGGGAGCGGGGTGGAGCAAGATCGTATAGCAGATCTAGGTGGAAATTTCTGGCTGCACCTCTGTACAGACTTTGCAGAGAAAACTGTGAATCTTGAGTCTGAACATTTTTATTTGCAAATGGTTACAATTTTGACAAAGCAAGTATCTCTACCCTCTTTAGTGACGGGTCCACATAACTTGCAAACAGTTTGAAAGAAAGATGCTGTCAGCAATTGAATCTTTCTCCATCTTTTAATCATTCAGCTTTCAGATGATTAGAGTGTTGTGCTATAGATCTAAGATCCCATTCCTGAAGATGACTCATGCAACGAGTAAATATAACCCTAAAAGATACAGTTCTGAGATGTTTAATTTTTTTTAAAAAAGGAGGAGATTAGTTCCAAAAGCAAGTGTTAGTCTCATTAAATCACATTCTTAAAAGTTAGGATATGCCAGCATTATGACTATAGCCTATGCAAATCTAATTCATTCCCCTGACATTAATTATAGTCATGTGATTATTTCCCCCCCTGCCCCCAGGAACCAAGCCATATCTGCATAGAACAAATAAGTTTCAGGGACAGTTCTGGATAGTCCAACAAGTATCTGTTCAGTAGAGATGTACACCTTATCTCACCCTGCAGAAGTGTTCTGAAGATTGATTTTTTTCAATATGTAGAAAGTATTAAAATGCTAGAAAGACGTTACCTGAGGAAAAAACTTGAAGAAATTAATTACGTTGTCCTTGGTTCAGGATTTGAATGAAGTGTACAAAGATGTACAAAGCCTCTCATTGAATAATGTTGATAAACAGAAATACTGAATCCCTGCTAACAAAGTGAGTGTTGCATCACGTCTTGAATGATCAAGTAATCACAAACTGTTTAATCATTCATAAATATAAGGAGGTGGAAGGCATACTGCTCAGGCAGCTTTAATTTTGGCACTTGCTTATGTCTGAGCACTTGATTTTGCAACTTTAAATTCCATTCCACTGCTGTGTCTTTTTTTCACGTAATGTGTACGGATATAGGAATTATACCATACAGACCTGTGTCATGATTCAAAATTAGTGATGTATTTGTGGTGTAGTTTAAAAGCTGGCTAGCATCAGAAATAAAATACAACCTAGAAAAGTAGTTATATAAAGCAGGTCAGAATTTTAACAAATTGCATACGCTGGACAGATAAGAAGATCTATCTCTAGAGGCACATTAATAGATGTCCTTAATAACTGAACATACAATGTCCTTCCAGCCTTCCTCTGTACTGCCTTTCACTTTTAGCAATAAGTAAGTAAGAAGTGACTTTTAGTTTGGTCTTTCAGCAGACTCCAGCCACTGCTCATGCATCACTATTCCTTGTGGCACCACTGACTTGATAGAACTCACTGTTTAAAAAAAGAAAACATAAAAGCCTCCCCCAGAGTCTGCTTTCTCATGACCTCATTTTTGCTAAATTTAGTTCTTAATAGCTCTCAGAAACCTGGTTTCCTTTTCTTCGCAAAGCTGGAAATTTCAGCTGCCAAACTGCAGTAGCCCCTTGAGTGCAGCATGATCCACCTGCCAGTCCATCAATATAATGAGATGCCACTATAACCCAGCAATTAATACAGCAATGATGGAACATCCAGAGGCAAACAGCATATATTCTCCTTAATGTTAAGGGTCTGAATGAAACACAGTCAAGCATGAGAAATTAGAGTAGGGCATCTGGTAGGAAAAGCTGGATGGGTGGAGAGACAGGCTAGGCATCATTAAAGATGTTTGCTCTGTAAAGAGGCACGCTTCTCTCCCGCTACTTGAGAACAATATATCTCAGCTCAAATTAAAATAAGAGTGTGTTTTTCTGCTATATGCAAGCTGCCCTTCATTTTAATCTCAGCCTCTAGCTAGGCAAGTCTGTTGATGCAAAAAAAAAGAGAAAAAGACTGAGTGCAACTGAAAGATTTTCATATCTTAATGGGAACTCCTGGTGCTTTCGTTCAAGTCACTTGTACAGCAAAACCTAGATCATGAGCTCAGGATCATGTGCTGGCACCACAGCAAGGTTCAAATTTAACAGATGGATCAGGAAGGCTGTGCTCCCCCACTGCTGCTTTATTTTCACTGTGCTTAACATAACTATCCCAGGGATCTGGTATAATTATCAGTTCTTCACAATGCCTACTGCAAAATATGAATATGTAGGATAGGATTGAAATTCTTTGGGCAAAGAGAGTTGGACTTATTAGGTTAAGGTGCAGCATCAGTGACTGGTTTAGGGCAGACTACAGAGGTCTGATCTGGGAGACAAGAAATAGATACAGAAGAAAAAAATACAGTGACTGATTCCTTAGGAATTGTTTGCTACAGTTGTTATAGGAGTTACAATGTTTTCCATGTGTATTAAATATGCATGCTGACATAAAATATTTAAAATCAGTGTTTTTGCTGATTATTGTCTGAAATATATATACATGCATAACAGTCTGGTTTAAATTATCCCACAGCGATGCCAGGTAAAATATTCCATTAATTATAGCAATACTTTATTTTTCAGTTTTATGGCAGTCTGTAATTAGAAGCATCTCAATTTCTTTGATTAGCAATACAGAGAGAGAGAAATACAACCTTTAGCATGTTACCAGAGTATGAATTCAGAAAACTATCCACCACCCAAACCCTGCGGTGAGATCCAAGGTGCATCCACTTTGTGTCACCTCCTGCTCTCCGGATGCTTTGTTGAGTTCAGACTGTAAGTCCATTTCTTAATACATGTGTTGCTAACATGCTCGTAAATCGTCTTGATGGAGCGCTGGTCTCTTTAGGGCCACTAGGAACTGCGGTGTAAATGATTTGTAAAATAGCAATTAGTTACAGTTCAAAACACAAGGTGAAGGGGGAGAAAGGATACTTGAAACTTCATGTGGAAACTAAGATGGCAGCGTCTACCTAGCTATAGAAAGAGAAGTTTGGTCATGACCTGCTTGTTTGTCATATTTGCAGGGTGGGACTGGGAAGCTCATAAACGTAGTGATCCAAATGCATGGAAAAAGTGCTATTCTCCCTAGGTCTAGTGAACTACAGGAGATTTTTCTGTTCCTCCTGAATTTGCAAAACCTTCTGTTTTTTAAATCTCCCTCCACCTTCCAGGCTATTCTGGATCTCCAACACAGTCAATAATGATAACCTGATATTCGGGTTTATTTTTTCATGAGACTGAGATCTTTAATGTCCAGTAGTGATAAGCAGTTGCTATTGAATTCACTCACTTGGTAATCTTAACAAACTGCTTAGTTTGCTATTTTTCCTATTCCATCTACCCTCCTGCCATTCTCTTAAATCATTAAGAAAAGGACCATGTCAGACAACAGAATAAGTGAAATTGCTAAAAAGACTTGAAAGCACATTGCTTGAAAAACTTTTTGATTCATACATTTGCTTTCCTAGAGAGAAACAATGGACCTAACACTGGCTTCTTATGCACTTATGAACTCTCACAAATGTTTGCCTCATTCACATAATTCACAGAGTAGGGGTAAAATTCCCTGGATTACAGAATCGTTTGAAGATGACTTTTCAGAATAGAAATTTACAAAAATATCTTAAGATCACACTTAGTATTCTGATGCAATCAAAACTCATTAATTAGCCAGAAAAGTAATCAATGTTTATTATAATACTACAGTTATCACTTTAGGAAATCATTAAAGCAATAATAATGTGTTTCTGTATGGAGGCATATGTGTGCATGTATGTTTGTGTGTGCTTGCAGTTGTAAATTCTTCATTTTTACATCTTGTCCATCCAGAGGCAATTTTTCTTCCTCAGGCTGTGGTAGTTCCTGTCTCTTATTCATATATACTGTTCTGAGCATCATCAGACGAAATAAGAGATCAATGTGATGCATCTATTTCTGGCTTAAGAAATAAAGGAAACAACAAGGAACCTGAAATATCAAATACAGTTTGGTCTATCAGAAGTAGCTATGTTCCATTACTGTAATATTTAAAGGTCTCAAAATCTTTTATATTGCACATAGCACAAAGAGTGTAGCACTGTTTAATTTTAGGGGAATACTATTCTTACTGTTTTATAGATCAAAAGAACTGGAAGGTAGGAAAAATATATAGCTCAAGTGAAATGCAAATATTTGGTGGAGCAAGCACCTTCATAGTAACTTCTCTCCCATATACTCCCAGTATCAATACAGGCTAGGGGGTGAAGGGATTGAGAGCAGCCCTGCGGAGAAGGACTTGGGGGTACTGGTGGATGAAAAGCTGGACACGAGCCGGCAACGTGCGCTCACAGCCCAGAAAGCCAACCGTGTCCTGGGCTGCATCCAGAGCAGCGTGACCAGCAGGTCGAGGGAGGGGATTCTGCCCCTCTGCTCTGCTCGGGTGAGACCCCCCCTGCAGTGCTGCCTTCAGCTCGGGGGGGGCAACATAAGGAAGACGTGGACCTGCTTGAGTGGGTCCAGAGGAGGGCCATGAAGATGATCAGGGGGCTGGAGCACCTCTCCTGTGAGGGCAGGTGGGAGAGTTGGGGTTGTTCAGCCTGGAGAAGAGAAGGCTCCGGGGAGACATTACAGCAGCCTGCCAGTACTGAAAGGGGGCTTATAATAAAGATGGGGACAAGGTCTTTAGCAGGGCCTGTTGTAATAGGACAAGGAGTAATGGTTTGAAACTAAAAGGGTGTAGATTCAGACTAGATATAAGGAAGAAATATTTTATCATGAGGGTGTTGTAACACTGGCCTAGGTTGCCCAGAGAGGTGGTAGATGCCCCATCCCTGGAAACACTCAAGGTCAGGCAGGACAGGGCTCTGAGCAACCTGATCGAGTTGAAGATGTCCCTGCTCATGGCAGGGGGTTGGACTAGATGACCTTTAAAGGTCCCTTCCAACCCAAACTATTCTGTGATTCTATAACACTGGACTATCATTCTTCTGTTATATTCTTCCATTTTATTCTTTCTATTACATAGTGAATGTATACTTGCTTTCTAAGTTCTTAGACATTTGAGGTGCAAAGTCCATTTTGCTATATTTTGCTTTGGATAAAATTTGTTGATCAAGTTCTCAAAAAACGGTCAGTTATTCCAGTTATTTCTTTTTGCCTGATGTTTTTGTCTGCCCCAGTCTGTCAGACGTGATATATTCTGTTCCTAATTTGATTTTCCTATTGCTTCTCCTTTATACCTTATACCTGTGTGGGACATTTGTTTCTCTTTGTATGAACCAAAATTTTTAGTGAAGGTATACCAGCAAAGCAAATGGCTAAGTAAATGTGATGCTTTGGCAACATTAGCACAGAATTTGCTGGGGCAGTATTGTGGTATTCCCACTGAAGTTGGTGTTCTCAGACATTCTCAGCCTACTTGCTTCTGCTTCCTCCCATCAGATAAACATATGTGATAAATGCTTCTCTTGTTCACCTTACAGTGCTTTGGGTGTGATTCAGATGCCTGCTTTCAGTCTGTGGTCGGTTTGCTTGATGACCCTGCTGAAGGTGTATTTGAAGACAGAGAAGGAAGAATGATATTTATACTTTTTATATATAGCCACATGGACAATGTCTAAATCCCACTCAGTAATGCTATTTTAGGGACGGATCTTTCTGAAGTCAATAGAATTGATGATTACTTTATTTGGATTATGGACATTTGAACTATGACAAGATAAGAAACCAGCTGGCTCAGAAAGTCTACATCCTGTCTCAGAGTCTACTTAGAAATCTTTTTCGGACAGTTTTGTCCCTGTGTAGGGAAAGCGTATTCTCTTGTTGGAAAACTATATGTCAGGGAATGAGTGCCTTCATGTGGCGCCACTGTAAAAAATGCAGTAGTACTTGACAGATGCTACAGCGTAGTACGTGTATGGACAGGGAGACAAAAATCAGCTTCCCAGGAAAATGAAAGGACCAGTCCCTGAGGATGAACTGGAGTACTTCTGCAGAAGGTCTGGAGCTGTAAAAATCCTGCAACCAAAAGCTCGGAAAGCACAGAGGGCTCCCAAACCCCTGCTGAATGCCAGAGCTCTCCTTCTGTTCTGTGTTGTAGTTGTTTGTAGCAATTAAAAGTAAGAATAATAGATCATGAAAACGTGTGGAACAATATTTATTGCTGTTCTACATAGTTATATTTCCACAAGGCCAATCCTGATATGTGTCTTGCTGCTGTAAAAATACAACTGACAGTTTATTATCCCCGTTACAGAACATCCTTCATTATTTATAGAGATTGTGTTTGGAAAGACAAATGACTTCTGTTCTTTCCAGAAGAAAAAATAAAGTGATAACACTTTTCGTTAACAACCAGCTCCTTTCTTACCCCTTGAGCTTGCTGCTTGCTCGTCTAATCATGGGGCTTCATAGTCAGTTTGACAGACTGCACCGTTTTATTTATTAGCTGTCACAGGTTAAGGATGGCTTTTTGTCCACTTCTATTTTCCACCCTAATGATGGTAGTAATAAACGAAGTATTTCTTGAAAATAATGAGTTCAGTTACGTGCTTTGGGTGTATTTTTTTAAGCAGCTGCATAAATACTTATGTTAGTATATGGCCTATTTTAATAGAATATATTATCTGCTGACAGATCACTATGATCATACTTCTTCCCAAATCGGGGGTACGGAGCTAATCCTTAAACTGTTGTCTTTATTAGACAAATATTCACAGTTGTTCTTTGATGTATATTACACAATGATTATTCATAAAATAAAGTATTATTTCTTAATGACTCTGCATAACTTAGACATTACTGCTATGAAGCTGATTTTCAAGCTTTCAAGCACTCATTCTCTGATAATGTTTCCTATTTATGAGCCTCACAGAGGAGCTTCTGCACACTATTCCAATAATCTGTGTAAAAAGACAGAAAATTTTTCAGTCTAGTGCAGATACAAGCAGTAAAAATCATGCAAGGAATCCAAGGCTATGCTAAGCAGAACTCACAGTGAGAAACACATTTCCATTCTGGGGAAAGGTGAGCAGAAGCTGAAAGAAAGACTTTTAATCAAACAGGGAGCTGGATGTTGTCTGAGGTTTACTTTGACTTGTGTCTTTAAAATAAAATGCACACTTCCAGCTAAGGAGCCTAGTTTATGCTTTGAGCCACTGCTAAGTACATGAACCATTGCATTATTCAGTGATAGCACAGTAAATATTAATTTGCACAATGTCTATATTTTTGGCAAAGCATCAACAGAGCAGAACAAGGTGAATCTTACAGTAATTAGAAAACATAGGAAGTTCATGATGATGAAATGTGGATGTTTCAGTGGACATAACTTAAGAAAAAAAGTTAATGCACAAAGTACAAGAAAGCCAGTCTTGACAGCCAGTCTTGACAGTAAATCTAATGAATGGGAATTGGATCGGAAGGCTGGATTTGACTTTAGTTTTGTTATGCCTTTGCTGTGTATATGATAGGGAAGAGGACAGGAAAAGGACTTTTTGTCCTGTTTTCGCTCTTTGCAGTACTCAGATTAAATGAATGCATCTCTAGTTTTCTTTTGTTGTGTCTCTTTTCTGTTTTATCAGTATAAAAATACTGTCAGTTTAGACATAAAGATAATGACTGTAAGTCTAATAAGTCATTTTTGCTTGTTGATGACTGGCTGCTGTGTTTGGTGGAACGTGCTTAAACACCAGTTCTCCTCTTTTCCTATTTAGGTGTTGATGGACCCTCCCAACCCTCATTTTAATTGCTGTTCTAGCAACAGAAACGGACTGAGCAGTGGCATTGCCTTGTTTCATGGTTTGCTTTGGCATTTTCACATCCACCTGCTTAATTCAAAGTAGATTTCAAATAACTTTGCTGCAGAATGAGCTGTAGTTAAGCAACAGTGCTGCATTTCAGAGGTTCTGAGTTAAGGTCTGTGGAGCACATTACCAGATTAACTAGATTATTTTATAGAAGTTTATGCTGATCAGTAGTGCTAGGTACACGCACTCTGACGCTAGCATTAATTGGAACTGATATGTTTATGTCATTCATTTATTGGCTTGGTCCTAAAACCAGAAATAATATGTTGGCACTGTGCAATCCTAAACATATGAGACAAGACTTATTAGCCTGAAAACAGGATTTTGCTGCTGCCGTTCAGTTGCTATTATCTCTATACAGCATTGTCCTGGGGCTTGTGAGTGTATCAGTTTGAGTTAGTAGCCGTACAGTGTCCCTAGAGTACGTGCTCCTGAGAGCTGTAGGTGTTGCTTGCGTGCTGCCTCATCGTGCAAGTACTATGGCTACCTGCAAGAGGTCAAAGCGAAGTCAAATTGCAAGAGTACCACATTTCTTACCTCTACATTTCCCATTTTCAAGAGTTTAAGGATACCCTCTTTTTTACTCTAGGGCAAAACACTGCCTTCGACAATGCTCCGTGTCCTTCTTTTTCTGCCTCATGTATTATAAGGTCCTGCAGGTGGACTGTATAAGTACTCATGGTTCCACAACTGTGACGTACAAGTAATATCATGTAAATAGGTCTTAATACAATAAAGGTTTGAAGTATTGAATCAGGCCAGAGAGATTTTTTTAAGCTATGGGACCCTGTCTAAAAATATTGAACTGTTTTCCTCCATGGGATGTTTGCCTTAAATTTAGAGAGGAAAAAAAAAGGAAATTAAGATTCAGTGCAGAAGCAACATTCTTCTTGACAATGGAGAGCCTATAAGACCTGCTGTGTATTTTGTATAATATGTTATGGTGAAACGACATTGTAGAGTGACTCTGAGCCTTGGATTTTGCTTGTATGTTAAGAATCTAACCAGCTACTTCTAAACAAATGGGGAAAAAGAAGGCAAAAAAAACCCCCAAGCCCTATGGGGTTATGGTGAATTAAGGCACAGCAGAACTCCCAAGACTGCTATTTCACCAAATTTTCTAAACAAGAAAACAGAAAGGATTTTCACAAATTAAAATGTTAGAATAATGGATTGTGACTTGAAAAATGCAGAGGAGGCAATCCAATTACTAAAGCTTGGGGAACTATTAAGCAAGTATGTCAGTCTTATTCCAAGAGAAAGTAGGGGACCCCTTTAAAATTTAAATAGCATCCTCTGGGATTTAATTGCAAATCATCTCACCTAGAATGCATTGAAGGTTTATATTGGAAAAGTTCCTAGTATTGAGTCATTTGGACTATTCACTTAAGATGTCTGGAACATTGTGCAGCAAGTTCCAACATTTAAAAGTTATGACTCGCAGCTATTTTAAAACCAGTCTTGTTAAGATCTCATTTTCCTTTTTAAACTTGACATAACTGGAGGCAAAAATGTAATTGAATCTTATGTATCTTTAGTGTGTGTGGGTAAGTAGGGGGTTAAATAAAGGTTACACTGTAGGAGCTTCTCTTCTGCAAGAAAATGTGGGTTTTTCTAATGAGTGCTCCTTATGGTCTAGTGAGAATTCTCCATTCCTAACCACTTACGCAGCATTTTGTGGCCAAAAGAGACCTTACAGACTGGGGTGGAAAAAAGACAATTTGCTGAAAAAACCAAGAGATATTCAAAACAAAAGCTGTTCCCTCTTTCCAAGCTGCTCATCTGCCCCGTGCTGAAGGTAACCAAAGCCCTTCCTTACTCCAACAATCCAAAACGATTTGTGAATCTCAATTCAACAGAAATATACAGGCTGAAGTTTGACAGGTATCTCTACTTTTTATATTTGCAGGGCTCCCTATAGCATTTTTTGTGTGTCACAACTACAGTACAGGTAACACAAAAACAGCTTGCATGATGTAGGGATGTTATGATCTCCATTTGGGGTGATGTAGCTTTTTCTCATTACAAAACACAGCTTTATTTTCTCATTCATTGCCCCATAATTTCTTACTTAGACATTTTGAAAAATAAGCATTTAGCATGCAGTTGACTGCACTTTGGAATGTTAAGGTGAATCTGTATTCTCTGCAAAGCTTGTGATCAGGATGTAAAATTACAGTCATATTTGGGATATGCTTTTTAACCCACTTGTATCTAAATATTTTAGGGCTGCTTTAGTACAAACAGAGATCATTACTGCCCATTAGTTTTGCTTTCATTTGTCAAACTATCCCTGCTGAGGCAAACTGTAATTAAACTGTAATTTAAAAAAAACTGAGATGGAAAGAAAAAATAATTTATTTTCCTTCACTTTTTCCTCAAAATGAGTTTCTCAGATAGTTAGCCAGTCGTGTCCTGATGAATTTCACCATGTCCATGGCAGAACACAGATGGGACCTGTTCTTGTACTTGCAAGGTAGTTTGCATTTTCTGCATTTGTCCCTGGAATACAACAGCAAATTCTACTTAGTAGAAGAGGAGGAGAATGACAAGAATTACTTGCTTTGTTTTGGGAAATGTCTTAACTCTTTGATCTAGAACCTGCCTTGCTCATTCATATTAGTTCTGCCTTCATCCACCAATAATCCATTGCAAAATAGTCTTGTATTTGATATACCACTTGTAGTGACACATTCAAACGTGAAGTTTGTAGGATGTCCGCAAAAATCTGAGATTATAGCTTCTCCTTCTCTTGTTTCACAAACATGTTCTCACTCATACCTTCTGCACAGAGACAGAATTAACTGCTTGACCCCTTCCAAATCGTCTTTCTGTCCTCTTTTGTTCTGCATCTATCAGATCAGAGGTCTAAATTGCTGTCATTCTTGAAAACTTCTGTATCACCTTTTACGTTAACCTTTACGATTCTTAAAGTGTGGTTCTTTTTTACATGCAAAGGGTAGGAATAAAAGAAAACAAAATCTATGTTACAATGCCTCCTACTGTTTGATGCTTTTGTGCATTTAACTTTCAGAGGCTGAGCAGGAAGACCTGATTCTCCAGTCTGTTTATTGGTACAAGTTTTTTATATCTTTTTCTCATCCTTCCCATCCATAGCATATCACCTTACATATCATTGCTGTACATACTCAGAAGTTACGCTTCTGTGTTATGGTGACAATGAGTATGGCTGTCTCTGTACATAACTAAGTAATCCACAATAAAAGAAGATAAACTTTTTTTTAATGATCTTAGTTTGTGTAGAAAGATGCTCTCTTCTTCAGCTACTTTTTCTGTGTGGGACAGATTGCTCTTTTTCCCTGCCCCTTATCTATACTGGATAACCGATTAATATGCAAAGCATAGATTCTTGGAATAGAAGTGTTGTAACTGCTTACCATTTTCCTATACCACATGAAAGAAAAATTTAATGTACTTAGATGATCCCTTACCACAGACTAAGCTGAAATATGCCATGCATCATTTAAACATTCTAATTTCTGCATTAAAAATTAAAAGGTCTTTTGTCTCTATTTTTAACAACAACAACAAGTTTTAATAAAATATAACAGTAGATTCCAATGCACCAGCACTAGTAAGATGAGGTTTTACAACTGTCCTGCCAATGTAATCTACTTTTTTCATTTAAAATAGAAACATATAAACTGTCTTGATTTCTAAGTTCCCACCATCATTAAAAAGTGGAGGGTATAGAAAAATGTTTTTTCTCTTCTCTTCTCTTCTCTTCTCTTCTCTTCTCTTCTCTTCTCTTCTCTTCTCTTCTCTTCTCTTCTCTTCTCTTCTCTTCTCTTCTCTTCTCTTCTCTTCTCTTCTCTTCTCTTCTCTTCTCTTCTCTTCTCTTCCCTTCCCTTCCCTTCCCTTCCCTTCCCTTCCCTTCCCTTCCCTTCTCTTCTCTTCTCTTCTCTTCTTTTCTCAGAAAAAACAAGTTGCAGCTAAAAGTTAGTTTATGTCTGAAACAAAAGAGTTAGCAAGATATTCCTCACATCACCAGGAGAAATTAAAAACTTCACGTGAAATAAAGTAGGGAGAAATATTCTCAAACCAGAGAGACTTGGAGAGAAAAGCCATGATGTGTTGTAGAAACTGTCTGTAAGAGTGATAATAAATGTGAAGTAAGACATAGGAGAGCTAAATACACCAAACAAACAATACAGTTTCTTTGCTGAATGGTAGAGAAGGTCTTTTGTTGACACTGTGTATAGCTTGTCTTTACACTTTACCACGCTGTATGATGGAGGAAACCAATGTTATTGGCAGCAATGTCTTGGTATTGGACCTTAAGCATTTGCAGAAATGTCTAAACTGAACAGTCACCAATTAAGTTAAAATGCCCTGTGGAAATGGTGATGGTTCAGGATATGATTTGCCAGGAGCTCAGATGTCTTTCCAGATGACTTGGTTTGCATGGGAGGAAGAAATAACCTTGCTAGCCTGTCCCAAAGCTGTCTCTGCTCGTCACTGCAAGTCCGTAATTGTATTTTCCATAAAACAATTATGATGCTTAAAGAGATGGAGAGTGTCAAGTTTGGGCTGAGAAAGCTTCTAGGTTCAGCATCACTGAATCTGAAAAATTGCTTGTTTGGATCCCTACTAAGGAAGAAAAAAACCCTATATCTACTGACTCTACAGAGGTGCCATCGCATCCCAGGACTCCTGATCCAGGCTACCTAGAAGAAGCCAAACCACTGTGGCAGCAGCTCAGGGCGGTCAGTGCTGCCTGTATGTCTGAAAGGAGTGTATTTGGGAATGGCCCAGGCTATACATCGACATCTCTACCAGTAAATAAGTCAGGGACTTTTGCTGCCACTAGGTCAGTGCATGCACATTTGCTCTGCCTTTAAGCAAACTGTCCTTGCATGTGCTGTCCCCCGTGGTGTGACTGGGCTTTGACTGGGAGAGTAAGAACTCTCTCAGGCCAAACCTCTGTTAGGAACTGGATAAAAATTAAATGGTGTGCATGGCCAGTACTTCTACTTGGCCTTCTTTTTAGGTGGACTCTGTGAACTTCTTCTTGCTGTGCAATGCAGCAAGATCCTGGTTTCCGCTTGCAAAGTTGCATCAGTAACTACTGTATTAGAAAATGACTTGACAGCAGGATCAATGTGAGTCAGCAGTGTGCCCTGGCAGCCAAGAGGGCAAACTGCATCCTGGGGTGATCAAACACAGCATCACCAGCCGGTCAAAAGAGGGGATTATCCCGCTGTATTCAGTGTCGCTGCGGTCTCACCTTGAGTACTGCGTGCAGTTCTGGGCCCCACAATTTAAGAAGGATGCGAAGGCCCTTGAAGGAGTCCAGAGGAGGGCAACAAAGCTGGTGAAAGGGCTGGAGGGCAAGTCCTGTAAATACTAAGCCTAGAGCTGGTTGGTTTCTCTTCTCTCCTCCAGCTCCAGTCTTTTGTCACTGACCCAAATGGGGCTGATCTATTAGACCATGAGACCCCCGTGAAGTGAAGTGGGATTGGCATAGTACTTTGTGTTGGAGATGGGGATGAGAAGGACCTCTACATCTGTACTTCTTAGGGCTAAAAATCATTATTTAATTATTTTGGTCTCCACCAATACAAAAATGACATCTATGGCCCTCGGAAGAAAGGAATCAAGGAGACAAAAGTGTAATTACACTGCTTTATTTCCTTTGCAGCTGTGTCCCATTAGCTTGCAAGCAGTGGGGTATCTCTTTGCAAGCTCTGACCCTCCTACCAATATAATTTTGACCGAACTGATAATTAAAATCAATTACAGGGCATAGAAGTGATGAAAGGGATATTTTTCCCAGCAGAGACCTCTGAATTAACTTTGCTGCCATACAATAACTTTCTAGTTTACTGGTTGCTGATTGCCAGATGCTTATTTGAGATTCTTAAGGGTGAGAGTCATCTTCCTTAAAAAACCCTGTTTGGTCTGGTTTGGTAGAGAAAGCAGAGAATGGCAAAGTTTGTGTAGTGCAGACTGATTGGTTTTTTGCATGTTTTAAAGAAGTGATTTATGCCAGCTAAGTCTGTAATTCTTGCTTATGTTTAATAGAATATTTAGTGTATACTTCAGATACAATTCAGAAGTAAAAGGTAATGCAAAAAATTAGCTGTTTAGGCTGGGTTTTAAAAGCCCATTAGACATATGGTGGTATCTGTGGTGGCATTTGCATGCTTCTGAAAATCTTGGCATGAATGTATTTTGCATATGCCAAAAATTCTGAATTTATGGGCTAGTTATGTCATCCACCTTGGGGAATTCTCTAAGAGAATTCAGTAGTGCTACAAAGCCCAGATTAGAGTCCTTTGTCTTTTGAGCTGTTGGAATGTATGATTGAGGTGTAGTTATTACATTTTTTTTTCCTTTTTTTTTGTATGTACTTATGATGTAAAGGATGTACTGGCAAAAAATAATGACTATAAGTATTCTAGACAGAAAAAAGATCATTTATATCTCCCCTCAAGGCTTTTGAGCTCTTCTTCCTATGAAAATATATACTAGAAATACTACTGTTTAGGTCTTGTTTGTTGCTTAGTTTGGCTGTAGGGAGTTGAGCTGTAGGGAGTTGAGCTATTCAGTGAGTGAGAACCAGGAACAAGGTGGATCACAGCTAACACCCACCTAAATGTAGCATGTGGCACATAACCCAAAAGTCCAGAGACAGTCATGATCTTCTAAATTCAGAAGGGAATATACTGTGATGCATGTGGCAGTTAAATAACAACCTCCGATCTAACTATGAGATACATTATGAAGGGTTAAAGTTACTTTTAGTGACTTTCCATAATCCACTGGAAACCAGAAACAAAGCTCTTTGTTTTCAAAGGCTGGTTCTAGGAGACACATTTTTAGAAGTCAGAAGATCAGGCCTGATTTCACAGCCTCATTCTTGCAATCTTCCTTTCTCTCACTGTTATTGCAGAATACGCTCCGTTCCTGCCTCGGCTTTTTCTTTATACCTTTTACTTTCTTTGACAGTCCTTCTGTTGAGAGTTTATCCTTCATTATCTTTTAGGCCTCCAGCCATCATATACTGTCATGGTCCTTTGGGGCACATTGATCTTTATTCCAGCATCGTCTCACTCACTTGAAGGCTTATCACCAGCATTTCTTTGAAAGGCTGTCTCTAGCTTAATATCTGAAAGTTAGACAACGCATGATAGACCCTTTAATCTCACGAGCAGAATCCTAAACTAATATTATCACTATTCTGCTCTTATATTTGTAGGCTTTAATTAGCTTGGATGTGTAGGAGAGAAACTTTAAAACAGTCATTAAATGTGATTTGTTGACTGTTCTCCAAATTCTCATCTGTATTTTAATAATATGCATGAGTATTCTCATAATTAATGCAGTCATAATAGAATCTTCATTAATGTAACACTACCCATCTGATCTGACAAACAAAGATCCTTTTCACTGGATTTTTTAGTTGGTTTTTTTTAAAAAAAAACAAAACAAAACAAAACAACAAACACCTCCTTCTCCATTAAGCAGTCAGCAGTAATGGATTATGTGTTTTGTTTTTTAAATGATCCTGCTATAAAAACAAAGAGCCGTGTGGGAAATCCTGATAGAGTCACCTTGCCTTAGACTGTATAATACACTTAACTAAGTTGGAATTAGAAAGAAAAACAAGCATGTGGGGCTCAAACTTTAGACTGTTTATTTAATTTGGAGGAAAACTCTGAGCAGCTCAAGCACTATGGCATTACTCTCAGGGTGCAATTTGCTCAATGGACTAATTAGCAAGGGAAAGGAGCAGAGGTGGAAAGGTGAAGATAGGGATGGTGGAGACTTTTTCTGGGGCCTTGCTCTTATCACAGGAAAATGTTTCAGTGTTTGTACCACTTTAGTTCTCATAGAACAGTGAGCGACATAAGTCCTACTCACTTGATAATATCTTCTGTGCTACAATTTGCCAAGTTTCCTTTTTAAAGCACCTCAAAGAAAATATGATTATTCATTATTTTAGAAGAATGAATGCATGCGTCTGCTGACACCATGCTTTGATCCATGGATTCCCAGCTGATGGATGAGATGCCTCTTTATCTTCATCATAACCACATGTCCCCCAGATGGGCAGAGCATCAGTAGGAATCCATATACAACAATTTAGTAAAACAATACAGTAAGGTTCTTTGGCTGATACATACATAAATCATTCTCCTTATTAATGTGAACTGCTCTTATTCTTTGAACACATATTTCTTGAGGCCAGAAATTAACATAACATTACTTAGTTCTTTTTAGGTCACAAGCAATAATTTCTTCCTTGGCTCAATGTCATCTACGCTCTATCTCTGGAACTGTTCGATTTTTTTCCAGGTCAAAGCTATTTCAGAATTGACATGATGTTTTGAGGCAAGGAAAAAAAAATCATTTGCAGTTGTTTGCCTTATCTCAATCTGTATCCTCCTCTGCTGCTTCCTCATTCATTTCCCCTCCTCTTTTCCAGCTTTATTTCTAACTGTGGAATGCTTTTTCTAATTTCCAGTTTATACATATTTGATGTCAGTTTATTACCATTTTGTGGTGGATTGACCCTGGCTGGAGGCCAGGTGCCCACCAAGGCTGCTCTATCATTCCCCCATCCTCAGCTGGACAGGGGAGAGAAAATACAACAAAGGGCTCCTGGGTCGAGATAAGGACAGGGAGAGATCACTCGCCAATTACTGTCATGGGCAAAACACACTCAGCTTGGGGAAATAAGTTTAATTTATTACCAATCAAATCAGAGTAGGATAATGAGAAGTAAAACCAAATCTTAAAACCACCTTCCCCCCACCCCTCCCTCCTTCCTGGCTCAACTCCACTCCCCATTTGTCTCCCTCCTCCAGCCCAGCAGCACAGGG
Source organism: Astur gentilis (assembly GCF_929443795.1). Classification (NCBI taxonomy): domain Eukaryota; kingdom Metazoa; phylum Chordata; class Aves; order Accipitriformes; family Accipitridae; genus Astur; species Astur gentilis. Next base: position 27,636,195 of record NC_064894.1, read on the forward strand.
GGATGGGGAATGGGGGCTGGGGTCAGTTTGTCACACGTCTCTGCTGCTCTTGCCTCCTAAGGGGGAGGACCCCTCACTCTTCCCCTGCTCTGGTGTGGGGTCCCTCCCACAGGAGACAGTCCTCCACGAACTGCTCCAACGTGGGTCCTTCCCACGGGCTGTAGTCCTTCATGAACTGCTCCAGCGTGGGTCCCTTCCCCAGGCTGCAGTCCTTCAGGCACAGACTGCTCCAGCGTGGGCTGCAGGTGGAGATCTGCTCCCCCGTGGAGCTCCCTGGGCTGCAGGGGGACAGCCTGCCTCACCAGGGTCTTCATCACCACGGGCTGCAGGGGAATCTCTGCTCCGGCGCCTGGAGCATCTCCTCCCCTCCTTCTGCACTCACCTGGGGGGCTCTCACATGTTCTCACCCCTCTCCTGGCTGCAATTGTGCAGGTTTTTCTCCCCCACTTCTTAAATACATTCTCCCAGAGGCACTACCACCATCACTGCTGGGCTCAGCCTTGGCCAGCGGCGGGTCCAACTTGGAGCCGGCTGGTGTTGGCTCTGTTGGACGTGGGGGAAGCTTCCAGCAGCTCCTCACAGAAGCCACCCCTCAAAAACCGTGCCACGCAGCCTCAATACACATTTGTTTTCATATTTGTATGAGAACTTAAATGATTCTTCTCCCTCCCTAGCATTTCTACATAAACATATGCATTTTGTGTCTCTTTCCGCACTTGGTTTTCCTTTTGCTAGGCTGAGTAAGCCAATCTCTCCTAGTATCCTCAACTGCAATGATCTCTCTGTTCCCTTGTACATCTAATATTGTTTTCCTGAATCTCTTCAGTCCTGAGTTCAATTTCCTTGCACATGAGTAACCAGAAAGATTTAAAATATTTTTCCTATCTGTACTAGTCATATGTTCATCAAACTGTGAAGAATCAGGACTCGAGCCATGCTGATTGATTGTTATATATGCATGAGCATACATAGCATCAAGACATCAACACGGACTGTACATTTTGTACCTCAAAACTAGCACTTTGCACATACGTAGGAGAAGAGGTGGGAACCAGTGACTATCATGAGCAAGCAGTACTGCGTAATTTTAGCAGTACCTATCTGAAATAGTAAAGACGCTGATCTTTTCCTGCTGAGAGCAGCACTGTACAAGCTAATGAGCAATAAGAATAAGGAGAATTCTGATGCAGGCTCATCACTACCAGATGCAAAAAATCTGCTTTTATCTCCCAAAGACAGACAAGCTACGTAAAGTCAGCAGTTGCTCTTGCACTGTAATCCTAAAAAGGGGAGCCCATAAGAGATGGCTTTGAAATGAGATCCTTTGCTGCATTGTTGTGAGCTACTGTGATACCTGCCCTGACTATAAAACACTTCGCAAAGCCTTAGAACTTTAAAAACTTGCCCTCTTAATGTTGATAGAATCTGTTTTGACACAATGAAGAAACTGTTCTACTAAGCATATCTGGATCCTAATGGGAAAGCAATCCTTTAATACTGGGAAAGTCCAGGCTCTGAAATTGCTTTGATGCAAGTGACTGTCACACAGATGAGCTTGCCGGGGAGGGCACGATAGGGAGCGTTAATCCAGTACACTCTCCATCTTTCCAGTAATTCATTGCTGTTTGTCACAGTCCTCATTATTGCTGGCAATGCTGCTGTTCTGTGCCTAAGCTTGCTATTTGCATAATGTCCCATAGGTTGCTAAGAAATCTTATAATACTTGAGAGTGATATCTCTTAGAAAGAATGTAGATATTAAAAAACTACAAACAAACAAACAAAAAAAGAAGTAACAAAACCCGTTCACTTGATTTATTAGAGCTAGTTGTAAATGTTTTAGTGGTTCCCACCCCCAGAAAAAATTTCGTCACTAAGGCGTGGGATAAACATTATGTAGAAGTTTGATCTAGCTTGTTAACTAGCTTCCCTCTACAACCATAGATAAGGAAAAGACTTTTCAGAATTTTTATTTGGTCAGCCCTGAGGTGGTCAGGCAGTTGGACTAGATGATCACTGTAGGTCCCTTCCATCTGAAATTCTATTCTTCTATTCTATTCTATTCTTTTCTTTTCTATTCTGTTATTTCAACTCATCCAAGACACATATCTTAGGAGGTATAAACTGCCCTCCAGAAGTGCTGCCATCTCATACTCCCTTGATTACAAAAGGGCAGGCAGACAACTAGAGTAGGCTGGGTATTTCAATTTTACACGCCTGGCATCATGATAAATAAATCCAACGCTATATGTGCAAACTGAAGAATGTATACTTTTTACTTCTTATTCTCACCTACTGCTGTTTTTTCTTTTTCTTTTTGCAATAGCAAGAACAAGAAATGAAGAAATGAAGGGAAGAGGAGAATTTGTTTGTAAGAATTCTGTATTAGATTCTTTATGGGGAATTTTAAACAACAACAAAAGTTAGGAAGAACATGCTTCTGTTATAGTGAGTTTAACCCTTTGTTAGACGTCAGGGACTTAAGGGAAAATGTTTTCAAAGTTTTTGCATACAACATAAGTGAAACAATTGTGTATAATTCTTGCTGCATAGTTACTTATATTAAAAAATATTATATCTGAGTCAAAACTACGACCAAAAAACATCCTCATCAGTTGTCTTCTGAGCTCTCATTATACTACATAAAACATTCTTGATTATACACAATCTGTACTGAGAATCCCTCAAGAAAGATTTGCTAGCAGAAAAAGCTATGAAATGTTTATGCTTTATATCCCCCTTTCTTAGGTAAAACAGTTATTTATTCTAATTTAAAATTAATTACTTTGCTTATGTTCTGAAACCAATTTCTCTTCGGAGGACTATTTCTCCTATGCTCATAAACAAAAGCTTCCTTTCTGATTCTACCTTCTGTCACGCTAATTATTAGGTCTGCTTTGCCCAAAACAATAAAAGGTAGCAATAACAGTAAAATATGGGTTCAGGATTATTTATTTTATGTTCTAATTTATTTACAAAGCAGTTTTGAAAATTAGGCCTCAGGTGATGGAAAAATTGTGGTCCCCTATACAAGAGGCTGTGTTGGAAATCTGGCTTCCTGAGCTCTAACCCACCCAGCCACCCGTTAAAAACCACCAGGGTGTTCTGGGAACGGTGATGAACAGACACAGCATAAAAAATAAACTGTAGACAGGTAAAACAGAAAGAAAAGGAAGGAATCTCAGTTTCCTGAAGGCAGGAGTTTTGGTGCTTACTCCAGAGGAGCCAAGGGAGCTGAGCTTTGCTACTTTGGCCCGTGGCATCTGGGAAAAAGGCATTTACCCGTTTCTTGGTTTTACATGAGTAGCAGAGCCAAAGAGATGGGACAGACCACCAAGGCTGGTCCACTGCTGTTGCAGGAAAACAAAGAAGCCACTTCTGCCTTTTATGTTTTTGCTACTCATATTTTCGCACACCTGCCTTCCTCAAGTACCTTACATGTCTAATAAAGATTTGTTTATTTTTCTCACCTTCTCTACCCTTTCTTGCATGTGTTATCATCTCCCCGACTTTTTGCTTCCTCCACCTGCAGTTATTCTTAGTTCTCCTCTCTCTGAGCTTTGCTATCCTCTCCCCTGCTTTTTCTTATTTAACTCTTCAGAGGCCACGTGCATTTGAGCCTCCCTCTTCCATTCACTCCAGCTCCATTCGTTTCTCATACATGATTTTCTACCTGTGACAACTCTTCACCTCACACTCAGACCTTAAATCTCATCTTTTCCTGTGCTTAATTATAACATTTTTTAAATCTGAAGCCAAACGTTCTTTCCAAAACTCATAAATCCTGACCAGAACCAGCAGCCTAAACAGATTCCCATGCCGTTGAATATATATAATTTAATGATATTCTGTTTTTTCTTGAACCTTCATCTTGTACAAAGAATACCAAAATCCATCTCTCCTAAAGTTAGTTTACCACGACCTTTGATAAGCAAAGCTTTTCTTTATTGCATTACAAAAAAAAAAAAGCTGTCATGCTTCTGTACCTTCGATCAAGAAGTTTGCAAAACCAGGTTACAGCAGGTTACATATATTCAAGCATGGCCCTTCCTTTAAGTTATCATTATACTGTTTATAAAACAGTTTCTGTCAGGATAAAGCTTTGTGGAACTGTGATAAGAAGTTACTTAGTGCTGGACTAAGGTCACTGGGCAGTGAATTTGTATCCTTTTACTTTAACTACCTTAAAGTTGGGCATCTAGTTCAAGAGCATCACTGCGACTCCTGGTATTTGAAGAGGAGAGAGCTTGCTGTCTCTCCTGGGATGCAGCTTGCCTGCCTGAGGGTTCTGTTTACGGGGAGAAGTGCCCATGAGAGGTACAGTACTCCTTGCAGGGAACTGCGTGGTTATAATAAGTAGCTAAAATTAGGTGAGAGAATAACACTGTCTCGCTCACAAGACCCATGTCCTCCTTCCTCGGCCTTTTTATTTACCTTACAACCAAGGAGGTACCATTTTCACATTTTATTTCTTCCAAATCAAAGTTCCTAGAAGTTCTATGGAAAGTTGATTTAGAATATATTAAAATCTAATTGGTTAAATCGTGGTGGGGTTCTCCTCAACACAGATTATCACTTTGGGATGTCATCTACACTGCTAGGATATTGTTCATGAAGCTGATCTTATGAAACCACTTGCTACAAAATTCAGCCTACATTCATCAAGTCTGACAAAAAAATAACTCTGTATTCTGTTTAGAATTGCTGCAGGAAACTATGATCCTCAGAGAAAATATGGACAATTTTCAAAGCGTTACAAATTGGATTTCCAAAGGCAACAAGATAAATGAAGGGGTAAAAACCCAAGAACATAAAGACAGATATGTCTTTTTTTTTCCTACAATAAGTTTCTGTACCGCTTGGGAATCATAGGCATCACTGCAAATAAAATATTTAGTGTATGCTTTTCTTTTGTATAAACTCTGATATTGTTGTGTAAATAGTTTTATGTCACTACTTTGTCTCCAGACCAGAGTGATTTTTGTTGGACTATATTCAAGTAGCTGTCCTAAGAAGATGCTGTAGTAAATCTACATCTGATTTTTCCCAGGACCCAGGAATTATAAGTTTGTTTCCAAGGAAGATATGTTAAAAAAAAAAAAAAAAAAAAAGTATTGGAAATCCCCAAAATAATTTTTAAGGATATTATTTCATTTAGCTTTAAGTTCACTGATTTAGCCACAGTGTTTATTTCTTGAGAACACATTAAAAGAAATACAAACCTCTCAGAATCCCCTAAATATCTAAGAACATATTTAAATAGATAATTTCTCTTTAGTTGATTTTTTTCTTTCATCACTGTTCTTCTAACATTTTGCTGCAATTTGTGCCTGAAAGACAAAAGCCCATCAACTTGGGATTTCTTCATTGCAAACATAGAGTTCCAAAATGGTAAGGAAAACTGTATGGAAATTATGAAAATACTATCTACCCTCTTCCTCTGGGGCTGATTTAACCCATGATTCAGCTTGAATGAAAGCTTGTTATAGTAGAGATGTTATTTAATTAAATGGCTATATCAATCATTTACCTCACAGATATCTTTTGTGTATTGGCTTTATTTCTTTCTTGCATTGCAGCACTTTTTTTTCACCTTTTTTCCTTCTTCTTTTTTTTTTTTTTTTTTTTAGAAAATAGGAGCAGAGAATCACAGAGACATAGAGGTCACCTAACTGGCTTCCCTTCCTGTGTCCCTACATAGAGCAGGAATTACTATAATTAAGCTACCTATGGCAAAAGTTTAGTTAACCTGCTCTGGACATCAAACATCCAGGAGATCCCATAGCCTATCCAGAAGACCTTTGTAACATTTCACCAACTTTATAGGTACAAACCTTTTCCTAATATCTAATCTACATGTTCTTGGTGACAGATTGAACTATACTTTTCCCCTGTCTCTCTCACACAGAAAGCAAGTGATAACTGTTCTCTCCAAGACTTCTTTTTCCATGCAGAAAGATCACTATCAGTTCTCATACAAATAAGGCAATAGTGGTGTAGAATCATCTCATGGTAAAATGAAAGGCAAGGCTTTGCTTTATTCTGAAGGATTACAGCTAACAAAATCAAACAAATCACTCAGTTCATGGAAACCGTTTTATAAAACCTGTGGAAAAGGATATATCATCAGATATTCTCTCAGCACCCAGCATGATAGACCAAGCAGGACATCTACCTGCTGCTGTAGTATTAAAAAATGGTAATTATAAGTACTTTTTAGCACACGTGTCCTGCTTTTCATCTTTAAAGTGTTCTAAAGTAGAGGACTAGTTGCCTGATGCCACTGTTAACACCTGCATGGCCGTGTTTCCACTGTTACACGTCAGATCAGACTGACAATAGTTTGCATAAATGGGGTTTCCAGTAAACAAGTCAGTTGGAAATAAGATTTCCGTGCAAGTCCGTGAGCAGTAGCCTGTGTTGGGAGAACGGAGTCCAGCCCTGCAGACATACCAGTTGCTTGATGTGCAAAATGATGAGCAGACGCCAAGTTTTCCCAATCTGCTTCTCGCTGCCTGAGCACGAATTGTGACATCCTCCGAGGCATTGCTTGGCTCTAGGTCAAGGCCGCTGGGAAGACGTTCATGGACAGAATAGCATTTCAGCCACGTAGCGCTGGTGCGTGCCCATGCTATAGGTCCAATTGCCCCTCGGGATCAGAAAAGCTGTCCTATCCACCAGCCTCCTGTGAAAACCCCAAATCCACAGCTAAACTGGGTACTAAAAAATATTGCATTCAAGTCTTGGGCTTAAATGTATTCTAAGAAGTCAACTTTTGTCATCATCCCTCCTTGTCCCCACAACCAGAAGGTAAATTGTACCAAAATCTTGCACTATTACTCCTCATGGAGGTTTCTCTTAATCACGTATGATGGTCCACTCCGAGACAGACGTCCAAAGTCTAGCTTGCACAAAATTGTAGCTCTGCCTTTTGTGCATGAAAAAATACTTGATTTGTTGCCTCTATTACTTCACCTACAAGATCTGAAGTTGTGAATGTTGTTATACAAATTTAAATGATATCTAGGACCAGGAAGCACATGAATTTTATTCACTTTTCCTAGTATCCTTTCATTTCAACGTATTGTAATATTCATGTTAGGAATCAGAAGGGATGAACTACTCTGTTCTATAGCTAACTTTGTTTTTTTAAATAGTTGCTCCTTGGAAAGTGAAAGTCCCACTTGAAGTTCAGGAAATATTTAAAAGTATTTTAAAGAAGCAGGTTTATACTGAGGAAGATAAAAAATTAATATTTACATTTAGAGGGTGGTGTTCATATGTTTCAGATATCAGAAATAAACCATTTACGGTTTCTTCTGTGCTTTCCCATTTCCCATATCTATTTTTTATGTCAGGATCCTTTATTTACTGTTTGAGTTGTAACCTATTGGTCAGCACTCTGAGTTTCCGGAGATATGTGCAAATAATGAGATTTCTAATGCAAAAGAGAATGTGATGGAATTGCCCCCACCTACATGATTTCTTCATAGTGGTGTTGCCTTAATGCTGTACAGATTCTCGGGTTTCATATACCATTCGTTTCAACTCGCTTTCTTCTTTAAAATTCTAAGAAGCAGAAGGCCTTAAAGAGAAAATGGCCCCTCATAAGGCGAAGCAGTGAAAATTACCACACTTTACCCTCAGGCATTAAGCCACCAGAACTTTTTTTTATTTCTTAAAATATTTATTTAATGTGTAAAATGTGAGTTCTTTTTTTTTCGCCCCAAATACCTTTTAGAAGAAAGCAATGAATGAACAGGTTCTAGGAGGTTTGCTTCAATAAATGTAATGGGTGATTAGCTGCTGTCCTCAGATATTGCCTCCAATCAAGCCCTGTATACTCTACATCGGAGGGTGAATTGACATAATTCTTAGAACAGCATTTTTCAGCAAATCGTCCTCTTAAATAGGAAAATTTTACTCAAGCCTGCAAAAGCGATAAGCCTGACCCTCCAGCACTGCTTTGAAAGGTCATTTTGATTAGTATAGGTAAAATTGGAAAGTAAATGCGTTTTCAATGCCTGGTGTCTTTTGGCTTTTAATGGCCGAATGGCCTGATTTTTTGGAAGTGTAAAGCGCGTGCAGGTTCTGCTGAACTCAGTGGGAGCAGCAGGCATCATGAATTCCTGACACTCATGAGTTTCCTCACTTCTTTCTCTCTTTTTTCCCTCGCTCCTCTTTTTTTGTTATGATAATGTAATGGCCTTTTTGTCAAAGAAACTTCATTCATGATCTGGTAAATATAATGGCTTTCATCTTAAGGTTGTATACTGAGAAAACTATTAAAGTTTCCTTTCAATTCATCAAAACTGAATTATGTTTCAGGCAACATATTAAGTGCTTCAGAGGTCCCTTACAGTGTCAACCGCAGCCAATTGGCAATATGGCTGAAACTATTTAACAGCGCAGAGTTCTGCGTGGTTAAACCCATTATGAATTATCCATAAAGTAGCTGCACTCAGATTTAGCCTATGAAATTAAGGTTCTCAGCTATATGCAAAATTTATAAGGGATTGTCACCAAATAATTACCTTTCTCAGGAAATGAAAAGAAAATGTCATTGTTTCTAATATTTAGCCAAATTATTGCTCAAGCATGATGAGGGGATGGAAGCAAGGAGGTGGGAAGAAGAAGGAGAAATCGCAGCTCTCTTAAATGATTATCATTTATTATGATGCAAATATTTTTTAAACAAAGTAATTTCAAAGTTAATTGCTATTATTTTAGATACGAAAGAACAACACAGGCTTGGAAAAATTATACTCAACCAGAACTTTTCTAGTCACAGAAAAATAGTGTTTTAACTAGCCTGGCACAGTTAAAGCATTATATACCATTAGTATACAAATACTAGTATATGTATTCATACCTAAGAGGAGCTACCCATGTAAAACATAAATACCTTTTTTATACTCTACAGATGTAAACATTTCTATCCAAAAATGACTGAATCTACACTAAGGTTCACACTTGTCTAACAACATACCTGAAATAGTTTTACCAGTATAAATCTGCTGGTAGCCATAGCAGAGACTTTGAGATGTGAGCTCAAGGGCATTTCTTGCCATTTTAATAAACCATTCAGTTTCTCTGTGCAATGAATTTATGACTCGAATTTATTAGTTTGCTTCTTTCATCCACCTCACTTTCCTTTTTATATTAATTTCATATTTAAGATGCACTCTGTCAGAATATACAAAACCTTTTAAAAATCATTAGAAATAAATGGTTGACTAGGAAGGCACTGTGCCAGAAAAAAATGGCCATATATAGATACTGTAGGCAGATGACTAGCCTAGAGCAAAAGGGAATCAGTCCTGTTTCCATTTCTTCCAAAGGAGAATAGGAATGAAGGACAGCAGTGGCATTCTCCACAGCCAAGGAAAACACACTGTGTTGGGAGCTGTGATTACACGTTTTACTCAGATTCAGTGATGACACTTTTAGGAATACTTCCATTTTATCAAGACTTTGAAATCATCTCAGAATAATTGTTTCGGGCTAAAATTGGGGATATAGTAGGAGACAGACCACATTAATGTTTTGGGTTGAGGTGGCCTACAGGGGAAGGAGGCAGAGAAAGACTACCTCCTGATTTTTTCTGAAGTTTTAACATCAGTAGGAAGAGGGAGGCTTTAGCATGCCTTGATTTGAAGGCATTTCAAGTGCTGACAAGCAGCGGTGAAAAAGGAGTAGTTCAGAAATTGGATGAGATGCTAAATAATTTAGGAGATAATGTACTATTATGTAATATAATAACTCTAAAAAACCCCAGTTAGATGGGTCTTTACTTAAAATAAAATGGCACAGTAACATAAAGCCCCATAGACTGTCAAGAATATACAGAGCAGCTATTGTTTTAGTCTATATCAAGAAGAAAAATACCCAGCAAAATCAGTGGGCCTTGATGTTTAGTTACCTTTGGAAGAAACAAAATCTTAGCCTATTGAATAGTGGGGTTTTTAAAAAGTAATGTGGTGATCTGACATATACAAGATATGTGCAATCAAAAGCAAAAGGAAGCAAAATCCCAAAATCTTAATGAATTACTGGGGGGTTTTTTTGGCTCAGTAATAGGAATAAATTCTTATAATCTTTTCTCTAACGTGTTTTATAAGATCACATTTAAAAAAAAATGAAAATTGTGAAAATAGAAGCTTAAAGCCTTATCCTTTATTTTGCAAGTGTATTTTTAAACTCAGAGTCACAGAATGTTTGAGGTTGGCAGGGACCTCCAGTGGTCATCTAGTCTAACACCCCCGCTCAAGCAGGGCCACCCAGAGCCCATTGCTCAGGACCATGTGCAGATGGCTTTGGAATATCTCCAAGGATGGAGATGCCACAACCTCCCTCAGCAACCTGTTCCAACTCCTTTCTAGATAATCTTAGTTGCTTATTAGTACTGAATAAAATATTTCAAATAGCTTTTTTTAAAAAAGGAATTTTCATAAAACATTAATAAAGTCAATTTTTTTTTTTTTTAATTTTGGCAGGGGCTGTCCTATCCACAAAATGGAGTTTTATGCAGTGAGTACAAGAAAGAATGTAAACATACAACTAAGAGCTGAACCTTTTAATTATTAAACTGAAATTGCTCAAGGCATGCTTTTAACCAGGTAGAGAAATAATCGATTTGGCAAAAGCAGAAACATGTAGTTGGCACACACGATGAAATGACAAGAATGAGATTTAATTTCTCATATTTTAATTTTAAAATCAAAACTAAAAAGAACTTGTGAACAAAAAAGTTACATCTTTAAGATCAGGCTTGAAAGCAGATAAAACAGGAAGGTGAGCATACCAGATACATGGGAAAGAACAAAAAACTATTTATTTGAACAGAAATGGAAACATTCAGTGTAGTATTGAATATGCCTTGTTGCAAAAAATTAAAGATGAGCTTTTACAAATTTAAAAGATTACAGGATACAGTTTAAAGGATGGAGGAAATTGACAGAGAAGAAATCAAGCCAGATAATATTTTCTATCACTTATGATATAGTCAACCATAAAAATGTAAAAGAATGATCTATATTCAGTCAGAGAAGTTGAAGGTATCTTCTCACAGTTTTCTTGTGTACTGCGAGAACAAAGCACTGCTGAAGAAGAAAATTAGACCTTTCTCGCTTGGAATAGGAAATTATTAACATCTTGAGAACTTGTAGTCCAACGCCCGCTCAAGCAGGGTCAGCTACAGCCGGTTGCCCAGGACTGTGTCCAGTCGGCTTTTGAATGTGTCCACGGACAGAGATTCCACAACTTCTCTGGGCAACCCGTTCCAGAAGTAAAAGAGGTTTTTCTTCTGCTCAGATGGAATTAACAATGCTGATATTCAAGAATTTGAATTGGAACAAGTCTTCTTGGTGAGATCAGGCTTAATGTCCAAAGGGAAAAGGACTAACTGAGAGGGCTCACGGTGTTCGTACCCACAGAGATCCAGCTGTAGAGATTCAGGCTAGGCAGAAAAAGAACACAGTTCTTTTGTTCAATGACACAGTTTTGTAGGATGAAGAAAAAGAGAACAATCCCATGCCTGTGTATTGTCTTCTTCTTCCAAAAAGGCCATTCAGACACCTGCAGTTGAATTCCTTTATCATTTTTCTGTCCTTGTGAAGAATGCTCCATTTCCCACTGTGTTAAGAGAATTAATTCTTCCTCTGGTTCCTTTGAAATGCACGTTGTAGAGAAGATGTCACTGGTATTTCAAAGGGTTCATACAATTTAGGAAGTAAGTTCAAAAGGGCCTTCATTAGGTCAGAACAATTCCACTCTGTAAGATAAGGAATAGGAAAGACCAGACAGACCAAAGAGTTTGCAGCGTCAGAGAACCATGCAGTATTTTGCAGAGAATTGATTAGATAAGTCATGCGGTATGAGGCAAAGGAAAACAGAGATAATACCAGTCTGTTTGGGACCCTTGCCAATCTCATCAGGGAGAAAATTTCTCCCTAGATGAAATCCAGCCATCAGCATAGCTTTGTGAGCAAGACACATCAGCCGAGACACCGGAGAGGTTTTCCTATACCGTATAATATCTCACTTCTGAGAGTCCTGAGGAATATGAGAAATCAGTCAGGAAATTATATTAAACATATGGCAAGAAAAATCCTTCCCCGAGTCCCCTGATGGACTGAGAAGGGAATCCTGCTAGAAGGAAATTTGATGTGTTGACAACTCACAGACATAAGACTTTATCTTGTTTCTTTGTAATTGTGTCCAAGAGAGGGCTGGAGCTGATAACACTATGTGACTTTGAAATCATGGGAGCCCAGACCGTTTCACACATTATTCTCCCTCCTGTTTGGGTTTCACGGGTTGATGATCTAACTGGCTGGCTCCAAGATTTATACAGTGCGTGCACTCAGAATAATTTGGGCTATCGTGTGAGTCTCAACCCCGAGCCAGCTAGGCAATATAAGTGTACTATGCACTAGCGCTGTACAGTGGTAGAAAAAGGAAAACGTGGGCCAATGTGTACAGATAGTCCATTGCTCCATGAAGGACATAAAAAGATAATTTTGGTCTGTTACTAAAGTAGCCTCCGCCTAATTAGGTAATATATATATATGAAATGATTTAGTGTAGCTACAGGCACTCTTCAGTATAAAATAGATGCTTATATCAGCCTCCATCCTCTCTAGCCCCCTAAATATCTGGTTTTGTTTTTCACTTATTTTTTCAGCTTGATAAGAACATGTTGAAAGCATGAGTTCTAATGAAGTGCATAGGGACTTGTATTTAGAAGCAATTAAGCACAGATAAAGAAGCAAACAATTGCTAGGTGGGATTTTCCAAAATTACTAACTACTGAACTCCCCCATGAAAGCTTCTTTTAGGTAGTATTTGTACTTCCAGGCATCCAAATACAGTCTTAAGCTTTAAGCAAGTTTGCAGTACAAAAAATGTCCAATTCATAAGTTATTTTAATAGAATCTTGCATTTGTACATGAAGTCTTCAGAAAACGATTGTCTAGTTTTAGAAGAGATCCTGTTCTGGGTGCTTGGTTTAATGTATTCCTAAAAAAGTATTTATGACAATGGAAAAAGTTCAAATGCAGAATTGTTCAGACCATTACATTACCATCAACAGCTGGTTGTTCACTGTCTCCAAGGATAGCAGAATTTTAATTTAAATGTGTTTTAATTTAAAAGACAGATTTGTCATGGGCATTAGGTCCTTTCCCATGAAGAATGAAGGATGAGAAGCAGAGGTGTGATCTGAGAGCTGATGGTGGGTTCACATTTTACTGAATCACAGTGCTAGTACATTTGATCTCAGTGTTGTGCAAGCAAGTTCTTTATTTTTCAACAGAACAATTTACAGGTAATTTTAAGAAGTTAAGTCCTTCTAAAAAAAAAAAGGAAGGAAAACAAAACTCTATTGAAGATAGTTATTCTTTCCCTTAAAAGCTTGGATGGAATATGGATTTTCTTGGCCTTGAATATAATAACTGGAGCTCCAGAGCAAAATGAAGAAGAGCAAAATGAAGAAAAGCAAAATGAAGGCACAAAAAAACCCAACTGAAATTTAAACACTAGTCCCTGTGAAGAGTTAACGTGTGTTTGAAATAATATCTTGCATACTCTAAAACGTGTCTTCTGTTCATAAACCTTGAAGCTCTGAGTTATACAATGTAGCTTGCAAACAGATTTCTCTATTTGACAGTGATAATCCAGCTCTGCACCACAAGACAGTGAACATACCGTGTAAACTGGATAAGATGAAAACATGCTCAGAAGAGCCAGAAAAGTATCCATTTGGTTGGACCCAAGGGCTGGTATTTAGAAATCTTGATTGTGACACTGTTGTCATTTGCTATGCACTAGCAATGCAGCCACGCCATATTTCTCTCCCAGCTGGGACAAAATAGTCACCCAGCTAACACAAATTAGGAGACTTGCTGAGTTTGTTTGCCAGGCACTTTCAGACCCTCTGGTAGAACGTCTGATCTGCGTGCTGTGTTCTATTGATATATACATTATAAAACGTATTTGTCAGATGGTGGCAGGTTATGATCTATGGCCTAAAAGTAATCAGATCACAGAATATTTTGCAGGGGCAAGATTTGAAGAGAAATTTTCTCTTGATGGAGCACCTTAGACAAGCAACCCATTTTTACATGTTAATTTACATGCTGACGCATAATATAAATGTTAAAACCTTAGATGGCTTTGGAGCAGGAGAAAAATATTCCCTTGTACTCTCTCCTGCTCCAAACCTATGCACAGCCCCAGCACTTTTTTTTTTTTTTTTTCACAGCTCTGGCATTTCCTGGGCTTCCATCACTGTCTATAAATAAAAATTCTAGGGTACAGAGAGGAGAGTAATTCAGGTGAGGGCTTAAGGCATGTTGCTGCATAGCTGAGGAGTGCCCAAATCAGCCAATTACAAATTCATTGAAGTTACAATCAATATTACACTTTCAATTTTATGAATGTTCTTTCAAAAAGACTCTTTTTTCAACTGTATAGAAAAGAAACCCCAAAACCATACCTTACCCATGCAAGCCCCCCAAACAATTAATTGGACTGCAGAGTGAATTACTAGTCCTATAGTTTGGTTAAAAGGACATGCTAATTGCTTGTGGATTGGAAGGCTAAAGGTCTATACTAGCGCATCTGCTAGAGATAAACCATCCCTAAAGAACTGTGCTTTAAATGTCTGAGGGTATTCTGAATGAAAGCTTCAATGGCCATTTTCACACTAACATAATTATAACATCAGAAGGGGAAGCCAGACAGAATTTCCCTAACTAACTTTGTCAAAAAAGCTGAAGAAAATCTATTTGCATCACTGAAGTAAGAGAATATAAGTATATCTACGAGCAGCTGGTTAAAACTTTCAGATGGCAAATTATGCATAGACATTTAAATGAGTTTTTATGTGGCATGCTGTGATGAAGGGAATGTCTTCCAGCTGAGATGTAGTCAGAATTGCTGGTAAACTTTATCACTGTATTATGATGTAAAATTTATCATTGTATCACTGCATCAGTAATTTGAGGATATTACTATTTCTTTTTTACTACCCAGCTTCCTCAGCTGGGCTCTGTGGGCTATAAGCTTAACTGCTGAAGATCATAGAGATTCCCTAATTCCAACCATTTTTTTTTTTTCTGTTATGCTACTTCATCACCTTACCTCACTTCTAATATTATTCCTTTAAAAATTAGGCATGGTAAGTACAAGCTCATTGACCTTAAACAGATTGGTATTTACTTTTAATCTAGATTCTATGTTTCAAAAGTTTCAGGTTAAGGAAAGAAAAATTTTAATTCAGGGCAATTGTAAACATTAGTCAAATGTGAATTTGAAGTGTACTGAAGAAGTGTTATATTCTATCCTATCTCTCCCCTTCATTCCTTTTTTCCACTTTCATTTTTATGACTAATACCCTTTCTTCACTTTCTGACCGCTTGCTGACTCAGCTGCTGACATACTTTTAATTTAAATGATGACTTTCACTGACATCAGTGGGAGGCTAGGGTGCAAAAAGACTTCCTTGAACCAGGAATAATACAGAACATGACAGAAACAGAAAATAGCAATAATGAAAGTATATGGTTATATAGGTTAGATAAGTTTGTGGCATGACTGTTCAGTATCAGTGACTCTTTCTTTAAGTAACTGCTTTAACTTGTGTGTCTGTTGTAATTCCCTGGTGTTTTCCACAATGAATGAGAAAGCCTATCCACCAACCTGGAAAAAATCAGAGGCTAGGAGAACACACAGACAAAGAATATATATATATATATAAAACTTTATATATATATATTTTTTTTTCCCCTAGTCTTACTCCTACCTAGACTTCTGCTTGTAATCAGTGTGGGAAACAGGACATTGGGCTAACTGAATCCCTGGTCTGAAACTGTGTGGCTCTGCTTTGGTTCATACGTTTTCTTACAAACACTGGCATATTTTATTTTATTTTATGGCAGTGTTTTCCATATTGTGTTCCATTCTATGTAGCCACAGAAATTATTCACATCCACTTACCAGCTTGATGATAAAGGGATATATGCTTCTCTGACACTATTTGTTAAAAATTCTTCCAAGTTCTGCATCTGTTATGTGGTTTTGGTACTTACTTACTCACTGTTTCCATTATGCTTTCCATCATGCTTTCCTTCTGTTTTCCTCTTTCCTATCTTTAAATATTAATTCTTCATTATTTTGTTGTCGCCAGTTTCAGTTCTCAAGGCCTTATGAGTTTTAAAATTTATAACTATTTTTCTTTCTAGCAAATCCTTCCTCAGGACTAGCCAGTGTCACCAATTTTAAAAGACGTTGCCAGAAAGCATGCATTTTTATGTATAATGTGCATGGCAGAACCATAATTTTCAATATTTTTTTTTTTGTCTAGTTCTATGATTTACATGTTCTATTGGGAAGGATTTGTATTTAATTCTGTGACATATTTAGTGTCAGCCATGCTATGATTACTTTAAAAATAAGTGTTTTATTCCTATACAATATCACAAGGAAAATTCAATACATATAATTTCAGACCTTTGATTTTTATTGACTTTGTTTTAAAAAGTTGCCACTAAATAAACAACATACCAACAGCTGAAGCCTTTGAGATCAGTCAGTAAACTGTATTAAAGAGTTTAATTGTCAAGCTGACATCACATCAGCCACCGAGAAGGATTAAATACAAATTAATCAGCAGAAGGATTCATTCTGGTTATACAGACAGCTATCTAAATTTTGGGTTTGATGTGCTTGTCAGCATTTTAAAAGAGCAGAATAATAAAGAGTAAAAATGAAAGAAAAATCGCCATTCGTATTAAACACTGGGACACATACACATTTCAATAACTACGTAGACAATATATTACAAGTAGCAAAACCTGCTGCAAACCTCGCAGACGAAACTTGGAGCCTTTATTCATGACTCTATTAGCTTTCTCCTGAGTCAGCACTGTGCTAGCATGCAAGTCATTCTCAACTTTCTAATTTAATTCCCTTGTAAAGAAAACATGAGTTTTGGGGATGTACCTGATTAAATATGGTTGCATTTTCTGATCTGCCTTGGATTTTGGAGGGGCTTTTTTTGTCAGTAAATAGGCAAACTGCTGCCCAGTTTTTTCCTACTGGTACGAAATGTGCAGTCCATGGAGCATATTAAGTTATGTCCCATGACACAAAGGAGTGCCATGGTGAACGTGAAGACACTTCACAATCGCCAAAGCTGTCTTTTATTTTCTGTGTTAACTGACTGAAGAAATCAGGTGAGTTTTAACATAGTGTGGGTATTTTGGGTACTTCCGTTTGAGTATATATTTTTAATAAGACCTCACTGCTGGAGTAATAAAATATTCCCACTGAAAAGAATTCTAGCCAGCGTAGCCATGCAGTTGGTTCTCCAAAGGCGTTGGAAAACTGCACTGAGGCAGTTTGCTATTAATAAATATAAATTTAATGCTAATTAAAATTAATCAATATTCATTCTAAGTCAATGGAAGGTGATTGATTCAGCTGTCTTTATGAGAAGCATGAATTGATAAGCAAACAGCTGGACTCTCCAGAAGCTGATCCGCACCCGTACTGTGTGAGATCTCTGCCTTCAACATGCCCTGCTGGTAAATTCATTTCCTTTGGTTTTGTGACTTAGAAGAATACTAAACCTGAAACCAAAATGGAATATAGGGTCTTGCGTCTCCAAGGACTGCCTTGAAAGGATCCAGACCCTTTCTGCCACCACCACCTTGGGAAAATGAAAGCACTAGACAGATAAAAAATAATCTCTTAACATGTTTGCAAAGCCATCGGCTAATCTCCTCCCCTCTCAGGACTTTCCGCCTCCCCCTCTGGCAGAGCGTTTGCTTTTATCCTCAGCCTCTATGGCAACTTGCGGAAAGGAGCTAGGCCTAATCGTGACCGAAAACTTCCTCGTTTAATTGAAACAGGATATTGTAATTGATTTCGAAATCCCAAATGGACCAGCAGTTTCCCTGTGGTTTAATTCGGAAAGCTTTGTACAGTTTTTAGTGGCTATATTCATGGGGAGTGGTGGAGGCATTCGGACGGAGAAAAGAGGCATTTAATGGGCTCACCTGTTGGTGCGTACAAGATTGCATGATTCCCCATTTACGACAGATAAAATGGAAACAGCTGTCTTTGAACAATTTAGAACTTTATCCCCTACTTAACTGCACAAATAAATAAAAACCCATTTCCAATGCAAATTATGCTTGATACCAGCCAAAGGTATTTAACAAGTTAGTTACATTTGTACTAAGGCTTTTAAGGCATTCATATTTATCCATGTGTTTTATCTTTAAAAATAATTGCATGAGGTTTCATGCTGACAAAAGCTATGAGACACAGGCGGCGTGGGCAGGCGTCTCCAGCGCAGTTGAGTGAAACTACCTAAACGTGGACCGGCAATCAGCTTCCCTTGTTACTGTTTTTCTAAGAGTCTGGATAAGAGACTGCCTGTAGTTGATGCCGTGGTGCTTTGTAACGTGTCTGTCTGAGTATCTTAAAAGGCATTGCAAAAAGTATTATTTGGAATGCCTTGAGCTAGTACAGCCTGTCTACAGACCTCAACAACAGCTGTCTCACGTATTTTAAAAGTGCTGTCTCTACTGGTTTCCTCCCAGCATGAACAGAAAATTACAAACATTAAAAGCCTATTGGTACGCCCGGCCTTTGTACTTTTTTTTGCCTACAGTGCAATACATTATGCTTTGAATTTTACTCCCAAAGATTCTGCTGTCAAAAACAACAGTGGGCACTCACGGAGAAGTATTTTTCTGAAGATGCAGAATGGATTGACACAGTGACTCATGTCGGGTCTGAGTGTCACAGGGCTCTTCAAACCAGCAGGATAACCCAAATGCTTTAGGGGCAAGAAATCTGCAGCAGCTTTCTTTTCTTAAAAATCACGTGCTGCTCGAAAGCCTCAGCAGCACTTCTGTGGGAAGATGGGCGAATTGTCTTCCTCCAAGCTATTAAGGAGCAGCTGCTTTAATAAAAGAGTTGGGGAACTCCCCAATTCTCCATTCCCTCTCTTGCTCCCCACAGAGTGAGAAGGCAAAGAGGATTTATCTGAAGTCATGCTATGTCTTTAGACTTCTTGAAAAGCCAGGAGAATTCTCTATGGGCACTGTTTCCATATAAACTAATTATTTTGCCTGACTGTCTGACTTTTCTTTCCAGACACTTTTTTATTAGCTTCTATAGAGCCATTCAGGTCTCTATATCGTATTTTCAGCACCTCACCTCCACCATGTTCCATGATTTTTTTTTTCCCATCTGGAGAACATTAAGGTCTTCATCTCACAAACAGATTCCATGGAGCCTAAAAAGGTTTGAATTCATATACCAGCTATTTCCTCGGCAACAATGCTTATAGAGTCATCTTCTTGGACACAAGTTTCCATGAAACTTTAAAAATGATCTCTGAAACTATGTTCCTTCATGAAATAAAACTGAAATCAGGTAACAGGTTAAAAAGGTATTAAGGATAACATGTAGGTAGAATGAATCACACATGCACAGAAGGTTTGGAGTCTTAGTTATCAAGAAGTCATAGACAATTAGGGAAAATCATGTCTTCAAGAAAGGGGTCGTAGGGGGTGTGTGTTTGTATCTTTTAGAGTACTAATGTTGAAATAATTTATTTAAGAAAAACTAGTAATAATAAATTCTTGAAAAAAATTAAATTATGGTCAAATGAGACAGAAATTTTCTTGCTTTGAATTATCTGATCATTTGCGGTGACATGTGGCTCATTCCTGGCCTTTCAGATTGAGACTAGGGACGTTTCTGAATTTGCTTAGTGTTGCTTTGCCATACTGAGTTACTCAGACACTCAAGGTCTAATTCTGTCTGGGATACTTCATCACACTGCAGGGTGATAATTTAAAAGCAAACAACAAAACCTCATCCTCGTTTTGTAAAGCAGCACAAAAATAATATGAAGTATGGTTTAGCCCAGGTAGATAATATTAAATATGATGTACCTTAAAAGCCTATGGGGTTTAAATCATTGTAATAGTACACATTAAAATGGCTTATGATGCTGTGTGAGAAATGATCAGTGCTGCTCTTGCCTGTAACTCAGAAGACAAAGTTCCATGCTGGTGGATGTGATATGAGCATTATGAGTCCATAATTTCTCACGTTCATCTTGGACATTCAGCTTAATTCTTAGCCAGAGTGTAACGAGCATGAAGCCCACAGAAGTGGTGAAAAGGGTGATGGAAGATTTTCTACTGGGACTCGTTTATTTTCTCTGCTCTTGTCTAATCCTCCTTTTGACTGGAGGTTACTTTGCAAGATACTCATTATGCTAAAATGTGTTGTTAAATGCTAATTAAGAAAAGATAATAGCTTGAACTTTTAGACTAGTTCAGTAATCGGGAGCCTTCAGCTAACATATATGCTTGTTTCCACATCCTAGATCAATTTGAGATTGCAATTTCTCCCCGTGTAAGATTTTTTTTCCCCACTTGTTCTTGGAAACTAACTTTTTTCTGTTGTTCTAGTTCAGTTGATTATGATTTGGTATTTCAGCAAATTAACACTAATATTCATTAAAACAGTTTGTTCAGCCGTAATAAAGAGCAGCGACTGCAGGTCTTCAAGTACCACATGGCAACTGGCCGACAGCAGAGCCGTGATTATTGTCGCAATGCCAAATCCGTCTTTTCCGCCCAGCTAAATAAATAAATAAATAAAAAGAAAGACTAAACAATTCAGAGTCGTGATACAAATAGTTTCCTGTCTGATTCAAGAGAACCCTCTGACACTAGTTTGGAGAATGAGCTGCATTTACTGCGCTTTGCATGTTGCGTGAACACATACACAGAAATGCCACCAAAAAATACACAAGGGCTGAACGTTACAGCAATAAGGATTAGAGAGAAGGGAGGAGATGCAGGTCTGCCCGGCCACTGCCATATCACACAGCCCGGCACATGTATGCGAAACTGATGGTCTCTGAAGGGGTCAGTAAAAGCCTTATCAACATTCTGCTGCTGTAAATCTTTTCTAGAATCCACAGCAGAATTCTGGGTTAAAGAATCTTTTGAAGATATTGGTAGAACAGATGTACATGAATACACTTTAATCTACTGAATAGGAGTTAGGCTATATATTTTACTTTCTAAATGTAAATGACTAGTATCTATTTACTCCTGAATCTTTGTTGAATAAATGAATGTTGAATTAATTCATTCCTCAGTGTCCTCATAATTGCAGAAGTTTGGCTCTTTTGAGAGAAAACTGTATTTTCCTGCAATAAGAAGAATTTCAGAGCATGTACCTTGAAATTTTTGAAAATATGAAGTGCTACCAAATCTTTGAAAGGAGATCTGAATGGAAATAGAGGCTAGTGTGCAATTATACTGTGCCATGTATTTCCCAGAAATAGCAGCTGGCCATTTATCATATTATCTGGTTATTTCCAGTGATAAAATGATTTCATGACATATTTACAACTGACTTTCTTAAAAGGCTGGGGTGCTCTTGTTCTCTGACAAACTGCCATTGAAGCTGGAAACACAAATCAGAATTTGGCCTCCAAAAATAATAATATAATCAGGAAAGCAAACAGTCTTAGTTTGGATTGAAAGCTTATTGGCTTATTGAAAATGTTGCTATAAGTAGCTCATAATGGATAGAAGGTCAAGCTGTTTGGATCGTTAAACCTAAACTGAAAATAAATCGCTCAGACCCAAAGAAAGAAGAGTAGTATTATCTCTTATGTATGCATTTATACTCTGCTATTGCCATATAGTGATCTATAGGGGTTTTAGAAAAGGGAGGCAATTCTCGTAAATCATCAAAAGCCAGTGATGGGTAGTGAGGGATAGATTTCTCAGAAAATTAATCGAACTTGAAATTCTATTAATACCTGTCCCATGTTGTTTTCTAGCCTTGCTGATCAATCAGCACTGTATCTGTATGCAGCCATGGTATTGCCCTTTCTGGGCAGAATTTATTTTCAGATTCCCAGTAATTAAGGTAAAAATTGTGGGTTTTTTCTGTGTAAGCATACATGTTTGTGAACCATGACAAAGAATGAAAACTTCAGAAGATAGGTACAATACAGTGAAGGACAAATCAGCTGTGCAAATTAACTTTGCCTGACCACGCTTTTGCATTTAAATCTTGTTTTAGAAGGAAATTTGTGTTTCTGATACTAGTTAGTTCCAAATCTTTCCACTAAAACTTCCATAAAACATCATTACTATTTGAAGTGGTGGTCTTTTGCTCTACACGCTTAGGCTTTGAAAACCAAGTCAAACACCGTATCTGTTTGACAGAGACTGTGAAACAAGCATCAGTGCTTCTGATCATTATTGCTTGTAGCATCCGCTACATATCAAGGTGCCGCGATTAGATCACTGGTTGGCCCGGACCAGGGAAAGAGGCAGATAACACACACAGTGTGAGCGCCAACTTCTGCCTTTTATTGCGCAGTCAATTCCTTTTGTACTAACAAGGGTAGGCGGGATTACAGATGCATCATAGGGCTGCAACTAACCCTCCATCTTTCCGTGACATCGCGAGATCTTCCGAATGCCAAACCCTACAATTGCTCTGATGTACATGACCAAAAAGCTAAAATATCTTTGCTCCTTTTATGAACTGCTTGAGTTTACTGTATTTTTACCGCACTTCATCAAACTTCTTTCCAGTTTATCTCTAATGGTAATTTCTGAGTCAACTTGTCTTCAACCAACTCCCCATGTTTTTTCTAATTCTCCTAAAAAATGGCCAGCTGTATGTTTGGTAGCAATACACTGTGATGCTAGTAAGGTTACTTACTACCCTCACAGGGGCACCACCATATGTGTGGATGTTTCATACCTATTCCACTTAGAATTCTTTCCTTCTTTGGTACTCTAGTGGATGATTGGTGAAATATAGAGAAATAAGTAATGTACACAGAACATGAACATGAACCCAGTTACTCAAACCATTAGATTTAAAAAGGGGGGTGGGAGAGAGGAACATGGCACAAATCAATGACCTAAGTTACATACACAGATTCTCTGCCTTGCAAACCTTTAAAGCTCCTAACTTTGAAATACAGCTTTTACTCTTTTGGCGTCAGGTCATGTTGTAATTGTACCCTTGTTAGGAGTCTCACCAGCATTTTCCCAGATGTGGAGGCAGAATTTGTTTCCCTGTGGAAGACTGCTCTGCATATCAGAAGGGAATTTGGTCTCTTGGGCTCTGGATGGGACACCTTGCACCTTTTCCTAAAATTTTAACAACAACAACAAAAAAGGTTCTCCTGCATATTTAGTTAAAGTGACTCACACAGTGATCAGGTCCTTCAGTCTCTTACCTGAACCAAATGAAGAAAAAGGCATTTGCATCATGAATGTTCTATAGTTCCTGTTCAAAGTCATTCTGGAGTCACCCTACAGACTATTCACAGGTGATACACAATGAATACCTTGCTCGTATTTTTAGTACACAATGAAAATCTGGCTACTATTGCTAGTACACCAGTAGTCAGTTTCTAATAGAATTTATTATGCTAGAAGAGTACTTTATTCCACCAGGTTATCTCCAGATGTTACCGAAGTCACTTCCAGGAAAAAAAATTGGTAAGGGTAAAATAAGGGTAAAAAAATCTTGACTCTTGGTGTTCAAATGTATCTGTAAATTCAACCTCCTTCGTAAGATCATTTGTTTGAAGTTATGTAAAACTTGGCAGGGAGCCAAGCTTGTTCCAATGGCTGATAATTTCTTTCTCTGGTTATTAGATTTCTGTGTTTGCAATCATTTCTCATTCTGCTAATGTAATGCCATTTCTTGACAGACCACCCATCATCATTTAATTTTGTCTGCTGGGAAAACTGTGCCAGTCTATTCCTCTTCAATGAAGGAGCCATATATCACAAGTTTTTTTAATCCTGATATACAGTCAGAATTGATTATCCAGTAGTTCTTAACATATACTACTGTAAGAGAACAAGCAGATTTTTTTAAACATTAGCCACTACTTTTTTTTTCATTAATCTGTTGACTTTCCTTATAATTTTTTTCCAGGCAGCTGAACAATGTTGCTTTAAATGTGATGTGCAGAATTTGAGTAGATATGGTAAATCCAAAGATGGGTTAAACCACTCTTTGCCTGCATCTCGTCAAGTTATCTTGCAATACTTATATTTGAGAAGTAAAATTCAACCATACTGACTTGCAAAATCCTAACCTATAGGATTGAGAGGTGCATAGGGATCATCTGTGTGGAATTTCTAGACATGTGTTGTCTTTCAAAACACATGCTACACAAATCAAGACACCTTATACGTCTTTATGAAGAATAGTTTATATTTAGTATGATCATGAGTGTAGGAGTATTATTAGATATTAGGAAAATCTTCTACCATGAAGATAGTCACATTAGAATAGGTCTTCCAGAGATGTTGTGCAGTCTCCATGATTGGTGATATTCACAACTTACTTAGGTAATGGCCCACATCTAGCATAAATTTAGTCCTTTTCTGAACTGATTCTAGGGGAAGATGGTCTTCTGAGGGATCTCCAAACCTCAACTGTTGTATGGCACTCTCATTTTTTAACCACCTTGTGGTCTGTGAACATGTTTTAGTGTTTCTTCATATTGTACCAGTCAAATTGCATATCCAGATGAAACTTGTTCAGACAGTTTTCAGACAAGGAATTCAGCATCCAGCTTAGCTGTTCAGAATACATCAGGTTTTATTCAAAGCACTCCAGTCATAAGAGCATATTTCTTGTACCTATAGACTACTTCTAATATTTGCTGTTATTTTCTCTCAGATTAAAATTCCATAATAACATTGGATCTGCTTTCAAGATTTTCATCTGAACCCTTATATTTGCTGTTATTTTCTCTCAGATTAAAACTCCATAATAACACTGGATCTGCTTTCAGGATTTTCATCTGAACCCTTAAAGAAGTTTATTGTATAGCATGTACACAGCACCTTTCAATAAACTATCTGGTTAATTTCTGGCTTCTATTAATTTAGTGGAAATCAGAGTAAAGCTTTGGCCCTTGCCAGTTACTTCTCAAAACATAGAGGAAAGCATATTTTAATTTGTTCTTTGTGATTCTTGAAAACATCCTTTTGTGACATGGGTAGGAAAAGCTTCTGTGGCTCGTAATGATCCATAATTACATTTCTGCCTTGAAGCAATAACTTCATCCACAATTTAGCTCCAGTCATTAAGAGTAGCACTAGATATTTCTATGGCACTATAATAAAAAATAATGCTTGTTATAACTCTACCTTTATTTGCCTATGTATTGGGTCTGGCTGAGAGGGCGTTTATTTTCCCTATAGCAGCCCTCACAGTGCTGTGCTCTGCCTCGGTAGCTAGAAAGGAGTTGATAACCCACCAATGTTTTGGCTACTGCTGAGCAGTGCTCATGCACCATCAAGGCTGGCTCTCCAACATTCCCCCTCACCAGTAGGCTGGGGGTGGGCGAGATCTTGGGAGGGGACACGGCCAGAACAGCTGACCCAACCTAGCCAAAGGGATATGCCATACCGTATGATGTCTGCTCAGCAAGAAAAGCTAAGAGAAGGGAGAAAAAGGCGGGCATTCATTTTTACATTTGTCTTCCAGAGCAACTCCTACGTGTACAGAAGCCCTACTTCTGGGGAAGTGGCTGGACGTTGCCTGCTGACGGGAAGTAGAGAATAAATCTTTTGTTTTCCCTTGCTTCTGTGCGTGCCCTTTGCTTTATTAAACTGCCTTTATCTTGACCCGTGAGGTTTTTTCCATCTTATTTTCTCCCCGCCTTCTCCTGCTGAGGAGGGGAGTGACAGAGCAGCTTGGTGGGCACCTGGCATCCAGCCAAGGTCAACCCACCACAGCCTAAAATGTTTCCATACCTTTTTTTGATTTATTTTCTGCAAACATTCTAGTAAAAATGAACATTAAGCCAATATTGGAGATAAATTGTGGCAAGTAATTTTAATTCATAAATACAAACATTCAAATTGCAAACCTGATTCTCAGAATTTTTGCTCAGCATTTAGGAAAATTAAGCAATGCCTTGCAATAAACCTACTAGCAGCCTCAAAAAACAGTATCATGAATAATGCACGGAAGTCCCTAAGTTAATGATTTTTACTAATCCTTATGAAAAAATTGCAATTTCCTAGAAAACAATCATAAAGGGAAAAATATGAAAATAATATAGTAGGGAGATGGTTTATTAATCAGTCCCTGGCTCAGCTCATATTTGGGTAAATATCCATTTAGGTTACTGAGAGCTTTGCCTGAATAAATGCCTGGAAAATTTCTGCAGAATGTTGCTGTTGAGAAGCCTTAAAAGAGAAAGAAAGTGTTGACAGAAGAAAAGAGAGACAGAATTTCTTGTAAAGGACTGAGGAATAGAGGCCATTGGAAGACGGAGACCTCTAATTATCTTATTTTAATTTCTTTTTATATCCAGCAAAGGGATGTGATGAAGAAAGACTTCATTCTTATGCATGTTACAGAAAAAAAAATGGCATCCTTTTTGTTTTTAAAAAATCAATAAATATTTTAAAAATCTGTCCCTTGAATTTTGAGAACAAGAAGAACAAGGTTCAGCTTGGGGTGGAGAGATGACCATTATTACATTAATTGCCAATAATTTGGCAAACGAATCCTGGATAAGTTAAGGGAATGATAAGCACTTTCTCTTGAGAGCCAAAACCACCCTAGGATCTACTTCAAGAGCAGTCAACACAGATTTGCCAGGCTTTCGTGACTCTCAGGCTTGTGGGTCATGTCAGACCCATGGATCAGACTTGGTGCCTAAGTATTTCTCTGAATCGTGCTCTTTGTTGTTTTAAAAAATGTTACCATAAGGATCCTAAGGGCATTTGTACATGGAGACACTTACAAGAAAAAATGTACCAAAAGAATATTTTGTGTAGATGTTCCTATTCCAAAATGATAATTTTTTTACAGTTTAGTGTGCACCAGCTGCACAGTAAGCTGCTTTGAAAAAAGGCGTCTACAGCAAGACAGGTGTGCCAGCAAAACAGGAAGCCTTTACCAGCTAGGAAAAATGTGTCTGGAGCATTAGCCTACCTCATAGCAAAAAACCTCAAACCTGTTCCAAGCTGAAAAGTAAAACAGATTTAGCCATCATACCTATGAACATAACTACTCATTCTCTTGCCTTCCCTTGCCTTCTCCTTCCTCTTCCATTTGACCTTCCCTTTTCCCTTCCTGTTCCTTTTTTTCTGTTGTAACCAAGGACTTTGTGTTCTTATCCTCTGAGCAGAGAAAGTTTTCTACATATCAAACATAGCTACCTTACTTTTGTGCAGCAAGGATAAAGCAGAATTTTAGTTTTGGGGTGTTTTTTTTTTGTTGTTTTCCAGTGATTAAATTTAATTAATCCTATTTTGGTCTTGTAATTCTTTTCCCATGTGCCTTTTACAGGCAGAGTTTCACTCTTCAGCATTTTTGTTTTAATGTCAGTGTAAAATCTCAACTTGATAGGGTAGCACTTAGTTGAGTATGCTGGGGTACACCGAAGCTAGTCTCGATCCTTTTCTATTACAGAGCACCAACTGTCTAATATTTCATTAAGCAGTGAAAGGCTACAATAGTTATTTTAACTGACACCTCAGCTCTTTTTTTTAGTGATCTTTAAAAGTCCTTATGCTTTTCCCAAAATGTAAATCTCTGTCTCTACCATATCTTTTTCTTCATCTGATAAAGGCAAATTAGATTTTTTTTTTAATAAGTGACAAAGCCCTTAGTTTCAAAAGAATTTTAGTTTCTCATGTATTAGACCTCTACATATCTTTCAAATTCTCTCTCATGAATGCTTCTCCAGCTTCCTATATCCCACTGTTTTGAGAGAGAGAGAGCATTTGAAAAAGATAACCGTATTTTAATTTTGATGCAGTTCCTTTGCCAAGTTGGCTCTAGTTACTGATACTTTCTTTTTTTTTTTTTTTGTTGAGCTCCTTTTGACACTTCATTGAGGCAAGCTCAACTCTTTCACTTAAGGCAAGAGTGAAGGTAGACTTACTGAAGAACGCAAGTCTGTGACAGGTTTTTTTATGTCCTGCCTCCCCTGCTTAGTTGATACATCTGTGATATACCCAAATTCTTTAGATCTGTGTTCTGTTATCATCAGCAGAATGAGGTAGAAAAAGAAAAAGCAAAAACCAGGAACAGATACAGAAATATTTTTCTAATGCAAAGGCAATTGAAAGGAGAAAGTGGGAGGGAAAAATTAACCCAGTAAATACATAAACATTAATAGGTATAATACTAGTTTGATCCTAATGTCAAAGGTTTTGTAGATACATAGGTAACTGGGGAGATAAAATCATAAACTGAGTGAGTGTATGTGCATCTTGAAACGTACAAGGTAAAACTTACAGTACACCTGTCGTTCTTTCATCTATATGCTATAATTACATTGTTTATAATATACATTGCTAAGATTAATTTGTATAGGAAGTAATAACTGTCAAAAGAGCAAGAGTAATGCACTTAAAACATTTTCAAGCACTAACGTCATTAATCATAGTGTTGTTGTGAATCCTGGCACACACATTTCTCCTCTTGTTCCTGTTGTTTTGTTTTTATTTTGATTTGTGATTGTTAAATCATGTAGGCTGCTTGATGTCCTTGCTGTGTCTGGCACTGAACCAATGGGAGTCAGCACTTGTTAATACAGGAGAATTTATGTCCCATCAGAAAAACACGGAAATTCTATCAGCTCCAAGTGAAGCTTATCTCCACGGGTTTAATAGGCAAACTTGTTCCATGTATTTTCATAAACACAGGCTCTCAGGCTTTTTATTCAACTGAATGTGTAGAAATGTGTAGTGAGAGATGAAAAAAAACCATGAATTACTGTAGATGCCACCATTAGCTTTAAGAATAGTTCTTTTTTTTTTTTTTAAAGTTCTTTTATATCTGAGAATGCGCTTATTACCATTTTAACATAAGAAGCCTTTTAAGTTTTTTTTTTTTTTATTTGAATTGGGAGACTTTAAGGGTCTAGTGAAGCATATATTTAATTGGATTAAGTTTTTACTTGAGGAGTTATAGCATATTTTAAATGAACTGCTTTATCTTCATATTAGGTAGGGACCACAAGAGCAAGATTTGTTGTAATTTGCATTTTTTACCTTAAAAACAAACTCAGATGAGGAAGTCTACCAGAAGATAAAATGAGATATCATGGGGAATTGTAAGCATTTCATACTAAAACAGTTTGAATAAGTTATAAATATAGTCTGTTCCAGTTCCAGCTGACTTTTAAATCAGGCTTAGGCTATTGCTTCCAATACCCAATTTCTACGTTTCCATGTAATTAGAAGAGAGGAACCCTGACTTAAAAAAATGAGTATCTTATCTTGGACAATCAAAGAAGATAAAAAACACAGGAGAAGGAATCCCCTTTGGTATTTGACAGACCTTGGAAGAGGACACTTAGAGCACAAATCCTGCAGGAAAACAAGTCTTGTTCCTGTGTAAACTTCTACTGAGTTCAGGTGCAGATGTTGTTTAACCATACAGGTCCCACCGTAGGTTCAATACATTACTGGTTTTCCTTGAGAACACGATATAGCAGTAGCACACTTGCACCTAAAGTCAAGTCTATTACATCTCAGAGTAATGACGTAAACACAAAACTATTGCTAAGCTCTCCATCACTCATATGAAAGCTTAGGCGTATGTCAATTCCTGGAAAATACCACAAAATCCAAACATTTTCCATACACCTTTCCTCTATGATTGAGTCTTACCTTGAAGACAAGGATCTATATTATCCTGAGTAGTTTGCAAAGGGCAGAAGGATTTAGGCACAAAATGATAGCAAATGTAAGGCACCCATTACCCAGAGAGACTGGGTTAACATGAATTTTTTCCTTCAGTGTCTCCTTATTGGCCATTTTCAAGCAGCTTCTTGTTCTGCTTTCTAGCTTTTGAGAAGGGTTTTTTAAGATAAACAATTTTCCCCCAGAAGTGTACAAGGAAACAGGTGCTGCAATGTCAAGCTTTTCAGTAACCACTTCATGTCTAGCCATCACTGTAAGTGTGGTCAGATCTTCAAACATGTGACAATGGTTGAGCTTCTTTTAATTATTTTTCTTCTGTATATTTTTGCTTCTCTTTGTTGGAAAAGAAAAGATTTTTCTTCCATTCATGACTTTCAGTAAACTTTTCATTATAAATTATTTTTCCTTGGTTTCTGATTGTCTTAGAAAATCAAACCAATCTGTAAACCTCCCAGGTGCTCAGATGGCCTGATGCACCTTCCATTTCAGCAAATCTTTGAAGCAATTTAGATAAGAATTATGTTAAAAACAGTATTTGGAGTCAGTCTTTAGCTATGCAATCTTTATATGCCACCTAGAATTCTAAATCCAACTCCATCCCTAGATTTAAATGCAGACGGCATTCATTTTTGCCTTTGGAGGTCTGATTCAATTTCCTCTTAAATCTTTGACATCTATTCCACTGGGTTTAGGAAAGCTAGAGTAAATCCACTGTCTGGAGTTAGGTCCTAATTGTAAACAGACTGCTCCACCTTCTGTAGCCAATACACTCATTTTAACTATTCAAAGACTGAAGGTAAAACTTAACTGCTTAATTTACTGTAGATCTACCAACTTCCAGGTGAGGATATGACATACGTTACTGTTAAACCAATGATAATCTGTAGGGACAGGTGAATTAATGTGCCTAATATTTAGATCATCTTAAACACTTGGGATTTGAACATTTGTCTTGAACATCATTACATCTTGACATTCCATATATGAAACAACTAAGAAAAAGTCCAATCAAAATAAAACCTAGTTTGACAGCTAGTGTAGAGGAATTTCATTTGAGACGACTGCAAAATGAGATGTGGAAAATGCAGGAGAGAAGATGTCTTGTTAAAAAAAAAAAAAGCTTCTTAAAGTAAAGAATTTTAAAGTTCTCAGTGGAGGAGACGTGACAGTATATACATACTTTAAGTAAAAGATGCATTTAATTGCTTTGCTGAGTCAGGACTAAGGTCTGTAGGACATGTCTATTGGTCTATAGTAGAGATCAACTGTGATTTGGCTATGATTTAACGATTTTTAAAAATCTTTGCTGAGATAGATTTCAGTTAAATATGCATCTCAGGAAGTCAATGGATGTATGCATATTTAACATCGTCAAACAAAATTCAGATTTAATATACTGCAGAATATGATTTGCAAAGACATATGCAAAAGTAGTAAGGGCTTTGAAGAAAAATCAGTAAATGTGTTTTAAGTCTGTAGGGTGAGAAATTTACCCAAGTTTTCTAGCTTTCCAGTGCAACCCCGCACTTAGTCCTACCTTAGGAGGTCACATATACCAATCTTCCAAAAAAGGACACTTGAAAATACGATGTTTACACTGCATGTTCAGTTGCTGACAGAATTCTCTGCCCTCTATTCTGCTTGCATGGTTAGAAGTTTAAGTTTGGGGTTTGAATCTGCACACCCAACTAGAGTTTGTACCTCAAGTCTATATGCTGAGTAACTTTGCCTGAGCAGAGCAGTCTGCCCTCCCTTTTCAGCCAAAATAGACAACTTTTGAACAGTTTCTCTAGTTCTCTGCTGTTCTGCCTGCCTTTACTCCCCGACAACAGGTTTCCTTAATCGCATCAGTCTCACTTCACAAGATATTTAATTACTTTTCAAGTAGCAAAACAAGGGCACCTAGTCTCTTCAGTGTTTCAAAATTATTTATTTTCAGAAAGTAGATGAAAATTGCCTCGCTCTGGTCATAAAAAAGATAATTAAATTTACCACAGTCATGAGTGCTAACATGAAGTGTCCACATGACACAAAACGTTATCAGCAATCATTACAGAAGCAAAACCATAGAACTAAAATACTCAAATCAACCCCAGCTACTTCAATAACAGTCATGGTTTGCTCATCCCTCCCACTCCTGATTGCAGACTCCAAAGCTGTAGACTGAGCAAATACCAAGTCTGGAAAAGATTTCATACTCAGGTTGTGCCTGCCTCCCATGGTGCCTCAGCCTTACAGATGTGAAAATCCTCAATGTTATGAACTACGATGTGTATTTACTACTTGTATTTATGTTCAGCAGTTATCCAACAATAACTCATTTTCACATTTTTTAGCAAATTCACTCTACCTATGCTATACTCACAGTAAGTTCCTTCCTTCTTTTTTTTTTTGTTTGTTTTTTTTTGTTTTGTTACCCCTAATATGTAAGTATCATCCATGTTTGAATGCACTGTCAGGATAACCATTTTCTTCTTATTACTGAGTGACTGCAGCATTTACTGTTAGGGAGGGTGACATAACTGGCATCCTCTGACCCTGAGCAGTTTCCATTCACCATCACTCTCACTGGTCCTTGCACAGAGCCATAGCAAAATAAGTTGTTTAATAATAAAAATATTTCCCCCCAAAACAAAACAAAACAAAACAGAAGAATACAAAAGGTGGGGAATTTATTTCTGCTAAGACAAAATATAGGTAGATGGCAGCAGCCCCAGAGTGTAAGGGATGTTGGGAGCGACCGCCACCTCCAGAGCAGCTCAGAGCCTGGGGTTCCCTCCCGCCCAGCTGTTGGAGCCCAGCCCCTGGGATCTGGGGACCCGGGATCTCCATCCCACAGTGATGGATGCGCCTGCTTCTTTCCTCTTTGCAGATTGATCCAGCAGTGAAGCTGAGCATGTGTCCCAGAGCCCCCCCTCCCAGAAGACACAGACATGGCTGGTTACCCTGACCCCCACTCGCTCCTGTGGCCGGGGGAGCCTATACCCTTGTTCCAACTCCAGTTATACCAGTTCCCCCAGCAGCAGGCAGGAGCGAGGGTGAGATTACACAGAGAGATCGTCAAGGAAGGGTTTAACGAGAATCTAGCACAGACTGCAGTGACCAGGAGCAGGACTCAGTCAGAGAAGTGTGCTCACCGGCCCCTTTTTACATGTAACCAGGCCTTCTTATACCTCTTTCTGTCTCTTGTCTCTTTATTCTTACCTGATCCCCTTGCCTTGCGTATTCCTTTACTTCGTTCCACTGTCCACCCCCTCGGATATTCAGGAGCCTCCGGATTTGTATCCTTATCAGCTGCAAGGTATGGGTTTGCCTGCAGTTTCTTGATAGCCCATCAACTGGTGTAACCCCTGAGGTTTGTTTCTTCTCATGGTGCCCGCTGTGTTTGCCTGCCAGGTTTGCGTCTCTGTATGTTTTGTTCATTGCCTTCCCCTTTTCCTTTCCATCCCATTTTGACAAATTCCTTGAGCAGATAATTTTACTGAAATCAATATTCTCACGTTGCATGTATCCTTATGAATTCGTGTGACTGACCAGGTTTGGTTCTCATTACTGCCTCCCTTCTCATTTGTCGGTCAGGTTTTTCCTCTGTATGTTTTGTTTGTTGCTTCCCACCTTTTCTAATTATCCCCTTTTACACCAGCAGGGTCTTTGAGCAGGTACCCTTAAAGAGGCAGATGCTCTCTCCTTCCCCATATCCTTCTGGAAACTGCTACACACATCTTACTTTGGAGTGACAGAGAACCTAAATCAAATCAATTAAGTAGCAAGGCATCTCCCAGATTACAGCAGTCCCTTAAAATGTAGCGTAAACCACTAGGATTACCAAAAAAATCTCCAATAAGGAAGTGAATTGGCTTTTATTAGGTCTAAAAGTAACTAGGATGTCACCTGGGTATTTGTGTCTTATATGAGCCATCTCAGTCACTGCAGACGTATTCGCTCCCGGCTTTTCAATAACCTCCTCTCTTCACCACAATGCACTTGCATCTTTTTGAGTTCTATATCTGAGGACTGTGCTTTAAAAATAACATGGATTGTATGATGCCCTCCCGTAAATGCCATGGGAGCCCATGTTGATGTTGTGCTTTATTGTTTTGTCTCACAAAGCAATCTGTTCTGATTTTTATCTTCATTGTAAGAAAGATTTTTCTCTCTCTCTCATTCTCTCCGTCTCCCCCTTTTCTTTTTTTCTGGTGCCCATTTCATTTCTGAGGGTATGTATGTCTACAAATAATACAGCATCTATCCATACAGTTCTTTTTGTCTATATTTGTAAAAAAATTCATAAAGGGTGACTAAATCTTACTATCCGACTGTTGAGAAAACTGAGATTGAGAATATTTTGTAAGTCACCTAAACCCATATGCCCATCTGACTGCAAATCTAGTGATCTTCCACTGAATTTTTTGTCTCACCACTTGTGGACTACAGAAGATAGAGGTCTTTTTCTTCTTGAAAATAATTTCATACTTACATCATTTTATACTTACTGGGTCAGATGTCTAATATTCTTCTTTTATTCTGTTGTGCTTTCATTTTCTTTGGGAAAATTTCATCTTTGGTGTAAAACCACAGACTACATAATTCTGTTAGTGATAGACTTGATCCATTGTGAATCTTGTTTGCTTTTTTTTCATATTGGTACTTTTCATTTCGAATGTTTACTACATCTTATAAATTTGTTTTCCTTCCATTTGCCTTTCTGATCTTTGTTCTTCTCATTGATATCTTCTCTTTTACATTAAGGGGAGGGGGGGAGAGTATTTACTTTTTTCTTTGCTTGTTTTTTCCTCACTTTTCCTGTCATTTTACCTTGTCTAATGGCTTATTTTCTCTTTTCTGCATCTCCCCTGTAAAGGATAAATTCTGAGGCCTTGCTAGCACTGTTTGATCTATTCTCAATATCATTGACACACTCACTGTTACCTCTTCTTGCTAAAGTGTGATTTTTAGGTAGGAAAATGAAGTACAGAATATGACTTTTGGTTTGAGAGGTTCAGTTTTGACATTAGGAATAATTTTTCCCCCAAAAGGTTAAATGCAGCAGTGGAACGAGTTGACCAGGGAAGCTGTGGATCTTTCATCTTCGGAAGTTTTTGATGCTCAGCTACACAAAACCAGGAGTGACTTGACCTCGTGTTGGCAATAGTCTTACTTTGAGTGGGAAGGCTTGATGATCTGAAATCTCTTCCAATCAACATTTCTATGATTTTATGCAGTCTCAGACTGAGAACCAGAACTACTGAAGGCCAGTGGGTGCTGAACCCTGACTGCACACGATCCTGCTGCCAGGAATTGTGTGGTTATTACTTGCAGGAAGTAAAAATCATTCTCTCCTGATGCAAATGGTGCAGATATTGTACACTTAAAAAGATAAAACCAACTTCCTAAAATCATGTATGCCTATAGCTTTCTACAGTTGATTTTTAGAAGCACAATTAAATGGGGGTAATGTGAGAGAGGAGAGCAGTAAGTTGCTTAAATAATTTATTCCTAGTAACCTAAGCAATTTTTTGCTTTCTCCCCGGTTCCTCCTTTCCTGTGTCCCAGTACAGAATGTTCTATAGTCTCAAAGTCATTCAGTAGTTTATGTGCAGAAATGTCCTCACTAATTGTTCCTTTTACTTCAGTTTTTTTGAATTGACATTCATTCTGAACACATTTAAAAATCCTCCATAGAAAATCAGTTTGAGCTAAACAGTAATTTAATGAACATATAGGTCTAATACTCCATCCTGGTCCCAGTTTGTTGACATGTTTAAACTAAAAGCCCTGTCTCTCTTTTTTTTCTTCCTTCCTTTTTTTTTTAAAAAAAAAAAAAAAAAAAAAAGAAGGAAGCATGTGCTTAGGAATTAGATTAGATCCTCATTTTATTGTGGCATCTACTTTAAAACTGCAGCCTGCTCAGCTCATGGTAACAAAATAGTAGTAAATAGGTAATAGAATGTGGAGAAGCAGTTATCAGCACAAACATATGCATTAAAATTAAACATAAAATGTATTTGGATATCTTAATTTTTTCATCCTTTCAGATCTAAATCTGAGGCCTCATTTTGAAGTTAAGAGCAAGAACCCTTCCTGTTCCTGAACCCCAGTTCTTTGAAATGTTAACATGCACACCTAACTTCTGTTTTTTGAATAATTGCTCTGAATTTTCCTG
Source organism: Astur gentilis (assembly GCF_929443795.1). NCBI lineage: Eukaryota > Metazoa > Chordata > Aves > Accipitriformes > Accipitridae > Astur > Astur gentilis. Next base: position 27,672,131 of record NC_064894.1, read on the forward strand.
ATCTTTTTTATATTATTAAGTGGCATATTCTCAATGCCTGCATACAGAGGAAGGCAAGCTTCATTTACCTGCAGACTGGAACATTTACACAGCATCTACATCACATGGGGTTTGCATCTGTGGGAAACTTTCTTGAAGAAGACAGTGCATTAGACGTAAGAATTATCTTAATATGATATTCCCCCTGTACTATTGTTTCAGAGAGAGCAGAAAAAAGAAGTGAGGTAGCAGGAGAGCAATACTTTGCTCTGGAGAACCCTGACAGCTGATACGGTGTCATCTTCAAAGCTGCCTCAAATCAAGTACTGTCAAATAGATGTTAGCATTACTACAATGAAAGAGAAATAATAAATCATTTAAATATCAGTAAAGTTCATCTGTCAGAGCTGTAGATGGCAGTGCCATATTCTATATCAGAGAACCTTTGACGAAGTGTAGGAACGGACTCTGATTTGTCAAGAAATAAACTTTAGTTTATTTATTCACAGCTTGTTGATATAAAACTTCTTAGTTCCTACTAGTGGAAAAAAGATGAAGTCTCTAAAAAATCAGGAAGATTTCAAGTCTAGTGAAGAGAAGTAAAGAATATATCTGATACTACTGATAGTAAGTCAAATTGTTGACATGACACTTCATAGGTTTCAAAGGACGTTTTATGTTTTAGGAGGAGAAATCTCTGTGGATTCTAGAACAAGGCTATTTGCTGAACATAAGTATCAATCTAGAGTGAATATGTGTGCTACACCTTATAATTTCACTGGGTAGACTACAGGGAAAGAGTCTACATGGAAAAAAAATATTTATACATGGCTGTTAAAACTTCACCATAGTTAGAAACTGCTCTACGCTTAAGGTGCCTGCAAACATTTGCTATATATCATAGAATCCAAAAATCTGTGAATATAAAAGGATCCTTGCAACAAGACATCAGAAAAGCATTATCACTAAATACTTTTTCATGACTGTTTTACATAGCTGAACTTGGTTTATTGTAAGTGGAGTTATTCCCAGTCAACGTCAGTCTAAGCAAAGGATCAATCAGTTTTAACAATTTTAAAGAGAAATTTTTTTTTTTCACTTTTAAATGTCATGACTGACACTACTGGTATAATGTTCAACTTCATTAAACAAACAAATAATAAATCCCACTCTGCTGTGCTTTTTTTTTCCTTTTCCTTTTTTGTTCTTTTTTTTTTTTTTTTTAATGGGTGTCATACCATTTGTGGCTTAAAACCCCCCTCCTTGTATACAAGAAAATCAGGACTTTTGTAGTACTGACTGAGCAGTACTATCTGAATACTTGATCTATAATGCCTGGGTTTTAACTACGCAATAGGACTGTGCCAAAGAACTTAAAGGATTTTGATCCGAAACTATTATAGTTGTCCTGGACACCTCCTTTAAACCTAGTGAAGCCAGTCAAGCAGATAAAAGGAGGTAACTGGAAGTTTACTGTGAATGATCTGGTTATGAATGCGGTGTTTTTCATACATCATAGCTTATTCCAGATGCATTCCCTACAGGATACCACATGATTCAGAGTTAAAAGCTCTAATGTACATTTGATCAATTTTAGTTTGTCACTTGGAGGAAAAGCTGTCAAACTGCCATTAAACTAAGTTTCTTTTTATTCTAAAGTACAAAAAAGTAAAACTTCAAATAGTGTGAGTATCAGGCAAAGTGAATTTATACTGTAAGAGGGAGTGAGGTAAGTAAAGCACCCCAGAGTACAGGTAATTGCAATGGAACAAAATAACAAACACAGATGAATTCTGTCTTTCAGAAAAGCATTCATTTAGGTAGACAATAAAAAAGACCCCGCAGCAGCAACAATGAAAACAATTCATTTTCTTAACACCCTCCTAAAGGTTTTACAAACTAATTGAGAGTTCTATGAATCGCTCTCTGGTGCTCTGGTGTTTCTCCTTTGCCGGATAGTCACACTGCTGCAGGGCCGGAGGAAGGTGAGGGTGCGGGAAGGGACAGGGTGATGCATAGATAAAGGAGTGATAAAATATATTTGACAGCAACGTAAATATTAAAGGGAGATGGGACACCTGGGATTTCAGTTGTTCCACTTTCAAGACATATTTCGTTCCATATTTTAGTCTTCCTTACTGGTGCATTCTTGGATATTATAGTTAATTTATAATTGAAAAGTAAAATACCCAATTCTTGTCAGGATCCGGAGGGCAACCCCCCTGCCCGACCCCCCAGGCGTTCCCCCACCTGCCCACGGCCCAGGACCCCATGTCAGCCCCTGCCCCAGTGCCACCTGAGCAGGGATGCTCTCCAGCTGCCCACAGCCCTCCCCAACCATGGGTCCCACCGACCCACGGGCTCGTGTCCCATCCCGGCCTTGGCCCGTCCCCAGGGAGGTGCCCAATACCCCCAGTCTGGGGTTGCCTTGGTGCCCCCCCCAGTTGTCCTGCTCCTGGCTGGGATGCTGGGATGGGCAGTGCTGGGCAGGATCGGTCCTGCCCTGCCCTGCCAGACCCCAGCGTTGAGGAGTCCCCAGTGCTCCTGGTGCCCTGACCCCAGGGGGATACTGGCCTGTCGTGGTGTAACCCCAACCGGCAACTAGGCATCACTCAGCCCCTCACTCACTCCTACCCCCTGTGGGATGGGGAGGAGCATCAGGAAAAAAAAGAGTAAAATTCGTTGAAATAAGAACAGTTTAATAATTGAAATAAAATATTATAGTGATAGTGATGGTGATATAGTGATAGTAAGTAAAAGTAATAGCAATAGCAATAGCAATCGCAATCGTAATCGCAATAGCAATAGTAATGAAAAGGGAGAGAGATAACACCCAAGAAAAGACAAGTGATGCACAATGCAATTGCTCACCACCTGCTGACCGATGCCCGAGCAGCGATCCGCCCCTCCTGGCCAAATCCCCCCAGTTTATATACTGAGTAAGACATCTGATGGTATGGAATATCCCTTTGGCTAATTCGGGTCAGCGGTCCTGGCCGTGCTCCCTCCCAGCTCCTTGTGCACCTGCTTGCTGGCAGAGCATGGGAAACTGAAAAATCCTTGGCTTAGGATAAGCGCTACTTAGCAACAACTAAAACATCAGTGTGTTATCAAAATTGTTCTCATACTAAATCCAAAATACAGCACTGTAGCAGCTACTAGGAAGAAAATTAACTCTGTCCTAGCCAAAAGCAAGGACACAGCCCTTACTGAGCTCTGACAGTTCTCACGGTAGGGCATCATGATTTCTCCATGTCTGAAATAAATACAGTTAATTTTCAGTAAGTCCTGATTTTATATACAACTGATTACCCTCAGATGTTATTAACTGACTAGGTGCTTTTTGAATTATAAATTTGTTAAAATTTAACCTGGCCTGAACTGCTCAGGCAGGTCCATCCCCTGGGCAGCACTGTGGAGGAAAACTGGTTTGTCCTTCAAGTTACAGCCAAGCTGGAGACATGGGGACCAGGAAAGTGGACAATAAGATGGGTGGGAAACTGAGTTGGCTGTCATGCTCAAAGGGTAATGACCAGCGGTACAAAGTCCACCTGGTGGCTGGTGGCTCCTCAGGGGGCAGGCCTGCTTCATGTCTTTATTAATGCCATGTGTGATGGGATGGAGGGTCAGCAAGTTTGGGGATGCTACCAGATTGCAGGACAGGGCTCCTTTTCAGAGGGACCTGGACAAGCTGGACAAAATGGAGTGACTTGAACCTCAGGAAATGTAGCAAAGGCAAACTTCTGTACCTGGGATCCTGTGCAGCAAAACAGCCCGGCTAGAAAGCAACTTTACAGCAAAGGACCAGGTACTTCTTATTAACAGCAAATTAAACATGATTAGCAAGGCACTCTTACATCAGAAAAAAGCCAGTCATGTCCTGGGATGTATTAGCAAGACTGGAGCCCACAGGGTGAGGGAAGGGATTCCTCCCCTTTAATTGGCACTTGAGAGACTGCATCTGTAGTACTGTGTCTAGTTTTGCGTCCTCGGTACAAGAAAAATATTGACAAACTGGGGCAAGTCCAGAGGAAGAGTAACAAAATGGTTGGGCAACTGGAACACATGACATAAAGAGCAGGCTGAGAGACAGTTTATTTCTCCAGAAAAGGCAGAGGTTAAGGGGAGATCTCATGGTGGTCTATAAACACCTGATCAGAAGAGACAAAGATGAAGGAGAGCGATCCTCTCAGGTGCACAGCAGAAAGGCAAAATGCAATGGATACAAACTGCAATATGGGAAATTTTGACTTGATATAAGGAAAAAAAAACCCACTGTGACAGCCGTCAAACACTGGAACAGGTTGCCTGGAGGGGTTACAAAATTTCCTCCTTGAAGATTTTTAAAAGCCAACTGGACACTGCTCTGAGTAATCTGATCGAACTGGATCTGCTTTGAGCAGGGAGATTGCATGAGATAAAAAGAGGCTCTTTCCATCTTACATGCTTCCATGGTTTCATGATCGATCTTAGTTTACCAGCTGCACTGATGGGAAGCAGAGACCTCTGTGATAATGTAAGGCTTGGTGGATTTATTTTTAATGCATCGCTGTCATTAACAGAAATATCAATGATTCATTCGTTACATGACTCTGTCGCCAAGCCGAGCAGCTCTGGTGCCAGCAGGATCAATAAAAGAAGCCCTTAGGAAGCGTTAGCAACCAGGAGCACCGCGAGCAGGACATAGCATGTCAGCAAGGGCATGGCACGGCATTTTGCATGGAAGGGCATGCAGGAAGGGTGCTGGAGCTCTGCCAGCAACACCAGGGAGCAATGGTATCCACCTGGCAGAAACCCACTGCCTCTCTAAGGTCTGGACCTGCTATGATGGACACAGCTGCCCAGACAGAGCTCTGGGGTGAACACGCTGTCAGCCCGGTGTCAGGCTGCGGGCCGTGCCCTGCTCTTACACCAGTATGGGACAACAGTCACGAGTACACCTGTGGGAGGTGCACCCAGGTAGAGGGATTCCTCTGCTTAATGGCAGTGCTCCGGGAGGACGTGAGTAGGTTGAGGAGCACCAGGAAGTCTGAGAGAGAGACAGACTACTGGAATCACACCGTACCTTCCCTGGGACAGGCCCAACAGGCAGACAGGACTCGTGATACGAAGGATTCCCTATCCTCTCTCCGCCTGGCTGAACGCGTTGACTTAAGGGATGGGGGCAATGGCCACAGTTCCTGCCCGGCACAGTGGGCACGTCTCCTCGGTGACTGCCCCACGTTCCCAGGAACCCTTGGATAATATGTAGGGGGCTCTGCAAGTGGAACCGAATGATAACGAGGACGATGGTTCATCTACCTTGGGGGTGTTGCCGAGGTTAAGTCAGCCTATGCCCTGTGTCAAAACGGCTTCCGTAAAGAAAAAAAGATGGGTCGCTGTCATGGGAGACTCTCTCCTGAGGGGAACTGAAGGCCCAATAGGCAGACCAGACCCACCTCTTAGGGAAGTCTGGTGCCTCTCTGGGACCAGGGTAAAAGACACGAAGAGAAAGCTTCCTACCCAGGTACAGACCTCAGGTTAATATCCATTATTGATTTTTCAGGAAGGCAGTGATGAAGTGGCAACAACAATTTCAAAGGCAACCAAGAGACACTTCAGGGCACTGGGATGACTGGTTAAGAGATCAGGAGCACAAGCAGTGTTCTCCTCTATCCTTCCAGTTGCAGGGAATGATGAGGGAAGAGCCAGCAGATCAATACCTGGCTCCAAGCCTGGTGTCACCAGCAGAATTTTGTTTTTTTTCACCATGGATCGGTCTACATGACACCAGGCCTGCTGGTGACAGACAGGGTACACCCCTCTCAAAGGAAGAAAAGGATCTTTGTGCAGGTGTTAGTAGGGCTCATTGAAAAAGCTTTAAACTAGATTTGAAGGCTGAAATGGATAAAATCAGTATCGCTAAAGATAAGTCTGGTGGGTGGCATGCCAAAGTTTGAGGGACACTGTGCTAGCAATGTCCTTCGGTCTGCCATCTCAGTGGAAGTAGGGGATGGAGATCCATGCGGCAGCACAGACACAGGAATTATTGATGTGCTACAAACCATGGAAGCGCCTGAGAATGGTCATGTAGGAGTTAGGGCCTTTCCCCCAGAAAAGCTGGCAGGATCAATAGCCCAACTGAAGTGCATCTACACCAATGCACGCAGCACGGGCAACAAACAGGAGGAGCTGGAAGCCATTGTCCAGCAGGAAATCTATGATATAGTTGCCGTCATGGAAACATGGTGGGATGACTCGCATGACTGGAGTGCTGTGATGGATGGCATGATGGGTGGCTGTAACTTCTTCAGAAGGGATTGCCAAGGAAGGAGAGGTGGTGGGGTAGCCCTGTGTGTTAGGGAATGTTTTGACTGTCTAGAGCTTGATGATGGTGATGATAGGGTTGAGTGTTTATGGGTAAGGATCAGGGGGAAAGCCAACAAGGCAGGTATCACAGTAGGAGTCTGTTATAGACCACCCAACCAGGATGAAGAGGCAGATGAAATATTGAATAAGCAGCTGGGAGAAGTCTCACAATCGCTAGCCCTTGTTCTCGTGGGGGACTTCAACGTACCAGATGTCTGGCGGAAATACAATACAGCAGAGAGGAAACAGTCTAGGTGGTTCCCGGAGTGTGTGGACGATAACTTCCTGACACAGCTGGTGAGTGAGCCAACTAGGGAAGGCACCCCGCTGGACCCGTTGTTTGTGAACAAAGACTTGTGGTTGATGTGATGGTTGGAGGCCGTCTTGGGCATAGTGATCACAAAAGGATAGTTTTTGATTCTCAGAGGAGTGAGGAGGGGGACCAACAGAACTCCTACCTTCGACTTCCAGAGGGCAGACTTTGGCCTGTTTAGAAGCCTGGTTGATTTGGGAGGCAGTCCTGAAGGGCAAAGGAGTCCAAGAAGGCTGGACATTCTTCAAGAAGGAAATCTTAAAGGCACAGGAGCAGGCCGTCCCCATGTGTTGAAAGGTGAGCCAGCAGGAAAGAAGACGGGCCTGGCTGAACAGAGACCTTTGGCTGGAATTCAAGAAAAAAAGAGAGATTATGATCTTTGAACAAAGGGGCAGGCAACTCAGGAGGCCTACAAGGATGTTGTGAGGTTACGTAGGGTGAAAATTAGAAGGGCCAAAGCCCAACTAGAACTTAATCTGGCTACTGCCATAGAAGATAATAAAAAATGTTTCTATAAATACATTAGTAACAAAAGGAGGGCTATGGAGAATCTCTGACCTTTATTGGATGTGGGGGGAAACATAGTGAGAAAGACTGAGGAAAAGGTTGAGGTATGTAATGCCTTCTTTGCCTCAGTCTTTAATAGTTGTTCTTGTGTCACCCAGCCCCCTGAGCTGGAAGACAGGAACAGGGAGTAGAATGAAGCCCCCATAATCAAAGGGGAAATGGTTAGTGACCTGCTACACCACTTAGACACACACAAGTCTATGGGGCCGGACGGGATCCACGGGAAAGGTACTGAGGGAGCTGGCAGAAGTGATCACCAAGCCACTTTCAGTCATTTATCAGCAGTCCTGGCTAACCATGCAGGTCCCAGTTGACTGGAGGTTAGCAAATGTGATGCCCATCTACAAGAAGGGCTGGAAGGAAAATCTAGGGAACTACAGGCCTGTCAGTCTGACCTCGGTGCCAGGGAAGCTATGGTGAAGATCATGAGTGCCATCACACAACACATACAGGACAAGCAGGTGATCGGGCCCAGTCAGCATGGGTTTATGAAAGGCAGGTCCTGCTTGACCAACCTGATCTCCTGCTATGACCAGGTGACCCGCCTAGTGGATGAGGGAAAGGCTGTGAATGTTCTCTACCTAGACTTTAGTCAAGTCTTTGACACCATTTCCCACAGCATTCTCCTGGAGAAACTGGCTTCATCAATGATCTGGACAAGGGGATCGAGTGCACCCTCAGCAAGTTTGCAGACAAGTTGGGTGGGAATGTTAATCTGCTGGAGGGTAGGAAGGCTCTACAGAGGGATCTGGACAGGCTGGATCAATGGGCCAATTGTATGAGGTTCTACAAGGCCAAGTGCCGGGTTCTGCACTTGGGTCACAACAACCCCATGCAGCGCTACAGGCTTGGGGAAGAGTGGTGGAAAGCTGCCCGGTGGAAAAGGACCTGGGGGGGCTGGCTGACAGCCGGCTGAATATGAGCCAGCAGTGTGCCCCGGTGGCCAAGGTGGCCAATGGCATCCTGGCCTTTATCAGAAATGGTGTGGCCAGTAGGACTAAGAAAGTGATCGTCCCCCTGTACTGGGCACTGGTGAGGCCGCACCTCGAGTGCTGTGTTCAGTTTTGGGCCCCTCACTGCAGGAAAGACATGGAGGTGCTGGACAAGAGGAAGTGGCCTCAGTTTGTGGCAAGGGAGGTTTAGATTGGGTATTAGGAAAAATTTCTTCACTGAAAGGGTTGTCAAGCATTGGAACAGGCTGCCCAGGGAAGTAGTTGAGTCACCATCCCTGGAGGTATTTAAAAGACGTATAAATGTGGTGCTTAGGGACATGGTTTAGTGGTGGACTTGGCAGTGCTAGGTTAACAGTTGGACTTGATGATCTTAAAGGTCTTTTCCAACCTAAATGATTCTATGATTCAATGGGTTGCAGGCAGCGCAATGTCACATCATTGCTCTTGGGCTTTAAAGATTAAGTAGGAGGTATATAACAAGAGGGCAATTATTTGCTTCACAAAGTCATTTCAGCTACATTTAACATAAGTATAACACTGACTTGCTAGACTCCTCTGTTATGGGGGATTGAAAGAATTGTTTTAGATATTAAGTAGAAGATCAACCCAAAGACAATTCTGGAGACCTGTTTTTTTCAGAAGTAACAAAACAACAAAAATCAGTGTTCTGATTCTTTAAAATAATTTTGTGCTTGCAAAATACTAAGTGTGGGAAAAGGGCTAACAGCACGTTTAAACAGTCTTTTTAATAGCAATAGTGTTGGAAAGAAGGCTTCTGTGTACCACATGCCCTGCAGCATGGCAGAAAACTTTACCCTGCACTAGCCAGAGTCACTGCAGGAGAAGGGTGGAAAGAGAAGAGAAAGAGATAAAGGTGAATAAGTTACAGCTTCCTTTGTCAGCTCTAGTAAATCTGTCGTTGGTAAGTGAGAAGGAGCATGGATTTTTTACTGAATAGTAAAACCTCAGAAGACTAAGAAACTACAGTCACAAGGTAGAACAAGGTGGACAAGAAGGTTTCTGGGTCATCAAGTCCACTCTTTTCTATGAGGAACAATCTCATATAATCCCTGTCAGAAATGTAAGCAGTTTGAAAAGGTTTTAAAGACTATCCCTTTCAAGCTTGACTTCATCTTAACCAGTCTTATAGTTTGACTTCATCCTTCTTCAGTGTTTTTCTAGGCAGAGCCCAAGATTTTGCTGTGTGGATTTCTGAGTAAATATACACTTCAATACTGGGTTTAGTATCATTTGTGGTCAAAGCTAAATTTCAAATGACGTTCAGCTTATTCATCAGTTGAAGCAATTCATGAGCAGAAAAACTCTTCCCATTACTTAGTTTTTCTTTAAAGATAAATTTTGATTTTTCTTTTAAATTAACCAAAACCAGCAACTATTATCCTGCAAAAGCAATGCTACTAAGGCAGCAGATTTCCATGATTTCTCCAAGTGCTGCTTGGAGTGACTCTATCAGTCCTCTAATATAACTGATTTCCAACCAACTAATTGCCAATGAAAAATCTAGCTATTTACAATGTTTGTATCTATTTGTCACTTTATCCAGCAAAGTTCTCTAATTGCCTGCTTTTGTTTAGCCACAGTGTGTTCACCCCAGCCTCTGAAGAGGGATGGTGCCAGTACAGTGAAACTAATCTGAAACACTGAGTTGACACGAAGCCCATGCAGGTTCTAGCCTATTACATGGCAGAACAGTAATTTTCTTCTCTTGATGCTCTAAACCTAATGTTTCCACACAACAGTTTTATCAGCAGCAACTTATGAAGCTCAATGTCTCTATATTTAATGTTCCTAAAAAAGAAATTATAATTGATACTATAATTTTCTATTAAAATAGTCAGAAACCTGGTTAAAAAAAACAAACAAAAAAAAAAACCAAAGCAAAACCCCCAAACCAAAAACATACTCGGTTGGGTGGAACATGCATTGAGACTACTTAAAATGAACATATGGAAAGGGAATTGTCAGAAGAAATGTTGAAAATCTCTTTAGTTCTGACTCAGAAAAGTCTGTGAAAATCTTTAAGCAGCCTGATAGTGCCATTATCCTCAATTTTGCCTGAAGTTAAGCATACCATTAAGTGTTTTGCTGAACTGGGCCTTTTGAGTTGTTATTGTAATTTGCTTATACACATTTATTGTTTGTATTCAGTTATATAAGCCTCCATGCGTTTTGTTTACACAAAACATACAGTATTACTGAAAATTCCCCCCACAAAAGCCTTTGTTTCAATATTTTGTTATATTGCATATCAACAATAATATACTTTCTGTGAAGGCCCAGTTGGGAAAACTTCCAGTTTGCTAGTTTGGGCCCATGAATATACTAAACACATGGTTTTGAGGGAACAGAATGGTCCCAGAGGGCATGATCAAACTTCTTTTCCACACAAAGGAACGTATGTGCTTGACCTTTCTCAGTAGAAACTTGAAGAAAGCTGTTTAGCCTGGACACTGAGTTTTTTAATTGGTGTTATGACATTTTCTAAAGGTGTATTGCATCTTAAGTTAACTTTTTGGTCTCATAGATTAAAAAAAAAAATTAAAAAAAAGGTTGTATTTATAATGTAAATGCATGCATGACCACTATCCAGTTATACACTGACCTCCACTAGCAACTGAAGGACTAAACAATGCTGGTGGCTGAACAGAAAGTTGAATTACTGGACTATTACCTATTTGTAGTCTTGCAGAGAATGGATCCCCCTCCCAGCTCCAACCCCCCTTATTTTTCCCCCAACACAAACTTTAGAAAAGTGCCAAGATTTTTTTATTTTAAGAACAAGAAGAAATCTTGTGACTATAAGTCTTGAGATGGTGCATTTTTCTTTGATCATAGAATCATACTCTTCCAGATGTTGGAGCCCTAGCAAAAATATAAGCCTTTCTTTTAAACTCATTTTAATAGTCCTGTACCTTTAATATTTTTTTCCTGCTCAAAATGTTGATGTTATAGAAGTTCACTTAGGGAAGATTTGCAACAACATTCTGAGGGTGGTGAAAAAAATATTTCCCTATGGAAAGATATTATGAAGAAAGAGATTAGATTTGAGGATCAGGCTACTGTGGATCAGTAATTAGCTACTTCTGTATTTACAAAAGAATAGTTGTGCAGTGATTTGTATGTGCACACTCTCTTCAAGTTGATGGAGTTGGTTTAAGGAAAGGGATGGTGTTGAACATCTTCCATTATTCAGTAATATTTTTGGCAAATTTATCCGTAACCTTCATAAGAAAGAAAATAACAAATTGTCTTTTCAGAGCAAAGGGCAAACTTATTTCCAGGAGAGATGGCATTTCTTTGCACAGAACTATTTCTGTTAACTGAACCATAAGCTGGGGCCCAGTATTCATTTCTTTGCAGTCCATGATTGAACAGTTTCAAGCTGATTTCAAGAATATTACTACCTGATAAATACAGAATCTAAAACTTCCTTCTGTTTTGACATGTTAGAGAAAATTACAGAAACTCAGTCACAACTTCTTCATTTCTCCAGTGATCCTTATGAATCGTGAGTACCTGGGGTCTAGGAATACTGGGGCAATTGTAAAGGACATGAGCCCAAACAGTGAGACAGCGAGCCCTATAAACAGGAAAATAAACCTGCTGCAGAGATCCATTTTCAGCATAGGCTTTTCCTCTCACATTCTTCATTTCATTCCACTGAGGTTGAAAATAATTTGACTGCTTTGGGAGACAATGAAAAGATGTCAACACCATTTGCAGAAAACTTCTACTGACTTTGTTCTGTTCTAGGTCTAGGGAATTTTCTGCACTAAGTATTAGAAGAGTTGGCTTTGTGCACTATAACAGCTAAACTGCACTTTGCTTGCCTGAATGGTAGAAGAAGTAGTGCAAGATACTCTCTTAACCCTACTCAACAAAGAATAAGTCCTAAAAGTGAATTGCCTAGCGATGCTACTCAGCTAATTGAGATCAGGTTTTTCTTTCCTGGAAAATAACCTCTGAAGTTCCTCTTTTGCCATATATTTGCATCAATATTTTAAAGTGGTACATAACTGCTGAAGGCACAGTAAATTATCTTGTAGAGTACTTGTACTTTTCATTGCAGGTTTCTCTTAAGCTACCAAAGAAACACTGGGATCAATCAGTGCCCTCTAACTCATGTGCTGTAGGCTTTCTCTGAGTTAATTTGTTTGAGGGAGAACACAGATTTTTTTTTTTTAAAAAATGTCCAGTTTGGACAGAAAAACATCTAGTTAAGGGGACCCTCCCATGTGCTTGATTGAGTGATGCTTGGACTGATTAATTTTCCTCTTACTAGTATGTATCCTATTTTTTGATATAATATGTCTAGATATTTTTTTTTCCCCACCTATAGCTATTGGTTGGAACTTAGGCATTTGTCAATCTGACTAAATAGCCCTCTTTTATCATTTCCCAGTTTTTCATGCAGCTACTAATAAATCCCTTGGTCTTCTTTTTATCAAGCTAAACAGCTTGGAGCTCCTGGAGAGAACTACTATTCGGGTTATTACACAATACTTAAGTCATTCCATACATCTTCTCTGTAGCCTTCATTTTATCAACATTGTTTGGGAACTGTGGACACCAGAACAAATTGCATCACTAGGCAATTCATTTGCATTGCTACCAAGAACAAAGGGAATATGATCTTTCTGACCCAATATAAGATTTTATTATATTTATGCAGCAGAGGAATGCATTGCTTCTTTTGAAATAGGAGCTCATGTTCAGCTGATCGTCCATTATGCATTTCTAATGCTTTTCAAGATTTTTGCATTTTTACAATCTTTGTGGCATCTACAAATGACATTAATAATGATTTTTTGTTTTCTTCCAAAGCACTGGTAAAAATATTGCATAGAATACAACCAAGATCTCAGCCTTGCAGAACCCAGCAGAATATTCACTCTCTAAAAAGATTCCCATTTATAGTTGCATCTTGAAACCTAACAGTCAATCAAGTTTTAATCTAGTTAATGTCTACAATTCACATTTGCTGTTGGCTGAGCCTTATTTTTAATAACCCATATCTACAGAAAAGCTCAGAAATTACTTCAGCAATGAACAGTTCTATTAACCTTACATTCTTATAGTGTTATTCAGGTTCACAGAAGCCTCCTATAAAACTTTCTGGTATCTTAAAAAATAACTACTGTTATTGAAAACACTGTTATTAAACCACTATAGTTATAAAAAAGAAACTAAATTGATTTGTCAAGGTCTATTTTCTAGAGAAGTGTGATGAACAGTGGTGGGTTTATTATTAATACCATTCTGTACTAGCAATTGTATTATTGCTCTTGGGTCATTCTGACAGTCCTTTGAATACTTAGCTCATGCCAATTGCTTATCTGAACTCCTAGCAGACAACAGCCAAACAATAGATCTCAGAATTTGCCACATTGTCCTAATACTTATGGAAATTCAACATAAAAGATAGAAGAATCTCATAAATTTTAAAATTCTGGGAAATAAACTATATAGATCCACTGATTGACTTTAGGCATTCCTGGTCACTACTATACTGCTTCCTGTTCAAAAGGAAAGTATTGTATTTTGAAAGCATTTATCTTATTATGAAAATATTTTATTGTTTCCCAAAATCACAATACTTACTGGGAGAAAACACTTACTGGATAATTTTTATTGGTTATTTTTTCTAGTTCTACCACCTTATCCTGTAAAAGCCAGTCCTATTTTTAGGTTTAAATTCTTCATACACAAAACCCCCTATTATTTTGTAGTTGGCTGCCAAGTTATTTCTCCTTTTCTTTTTGATTCCCTTATAATTTTCTACAGTTCCAAGCACCTAGTCTTTATGAATTATGAGAACCTTTTTGTTCTTTCATTTAATTTTCTTTTGCACTATTATTTTTATATGCATACTTTTACCTTCCTTCTAGACAATGTCACTGGGTTATTTTACCTAATATGGATCTCTTTCTCTGAACGATCATAGTTTTCTTGAAGCAGTCTTAGAGAGTTTCCAATTTTCATTTACATTTTTTGGCTTGTTTCTTCTTCTTCCAGTTGATCCAACTCAGAATTTCCTTCTGCTTCCCAAAATTACAGAATTGAATCTCACTTTCATTTTTCAACAATTTCAGGTGGTGTAGTTTTGTCACATCAAAACATTAGGAAGATCAATGTTTTCCACACTTTATCATAACTGGACGGTTAACAGTGGGCATTCAAAATAAGATCATTGGCCCTAAAAGTTAGAGAAAAAAACCTAGAAATCAGGTTGTGAGGAAGAAATATATTTTCACTATGTGTCCCTTCAAAATCTAGTTTATTCATAGTTCCAGTTCTGATTCATAGTATTTGTTCAATAGGAAACCATGAACTGAAGTCCTACTGTGAACCACAAAGGTGGCTTCTGCCGGTTCTGGAGGTTGGTGGTCAGTTAACGCAGAATGTGCTTAGAGAGATTTCCATGTAAGTGAACTTTTTATGAGTTAGTGAAACATGAAGCTGCTTTACCTTGGGTCATCCATAGCTGCAAAAATATTTTGCCTGTGGTTTTAGTGGAGAGGCTTCTGGAGTGATTTTTCACTCACCTCACATTCTCATTCAGTTTTTGCAAGCTCTGGATATCTCCTTAAGAGCTTTGGTATTTCTTCCATACAGTTAATATTGAACTAACTAAAACATCGTGGATAATCTATTCCTATGCCTTACTTTATTAGCTCCTGAAGTCTCATTCCAACCTGGCATAGCCTGCTAGATTCATTTCCGAAACTGTCAGGAGTTTTGGGGATGTGTTAGTAGCTGGTAATCAATGAGCTAAATCTTCTTAACCACATGGCAGATTTTATTTAGTAGCTTATCAGACTAGCCAAATATTCAAATGAAGGTTTCTTTCTTCCTTGAACTGAGGCTTTCAACTGAGAAAACTAACTTTGCACAAGCACACAGATTCTTTGAACTACAGTTCAAGTATGTATACATGTGCACTGGGGAGATACTTGATTTTACTTGGAAGCATCTTTTAATATTTTTGAGATGGTAAGCTAGGGAATCAATCACGAAAGAGAGACAGAGTTACTTTGACCTTTCAAAGCATCTTAACTGCCTACAAACAAGGGCCCCAGTTCCCATGGTGTTGTGGTATATAACTGTAGCAGCCGAGTAAGCTATCCCAATTTTGTCACAGCATTTGGAGCAGAAGCAAAGACAAAAGATTACATTTTCCAAAATTCTGGAAAAAATATTAAGCCATTTAGGAAACAACAATTAAATTAAAAAACCCCAGTAGTGTGACTACAATGCTGGCTGTCACTGATGTGAGAAGGCAAACATGTAAAGATGACTGGAGATCAGAAAATGCCAGATATCATGAGGGGCAACGTCATTGCTCTGTACAGCTTCCTGAGGAGGGGAAGTGGAGAAGGAGGTGCTGGTCTCTTTACCCTGGTATGCAGTGATAAGGTGCGTGGGAATGGTTCAAAACTGTGTCAGGGGAGATTTAGACTGGACATGAGGAAGCATTTCTTTACCGAGAGGGTGGTCAAACCCTGGAACAGGCTTCCTGGAGAGGTGGTGGATGCCCTAAGCCTGTCAGTGTTGAAGAGGCATTTGGACAATGCCCTTAAGAACATGCTTTAACTTTTGGTCAGTCCTGAGGTGGTCAGGCAGTTGGACTAGATGATCACTGTAGGTCCCTTCCAACTGAAATTCTATTCTTCTATTCTATTGTATTCTATTCTATTCCATTCTATTCTAATTTCAACCCATCCGTCTAAGAAACATATCTTAGGAGGTATAAACTGCCCTCCAGAAGTGCTGCCATCTCATACTTCTTTGATTACAAAAGGGCAGGCAGACAACTAGAGTAGGCTGGGTATTTCAATTTTACACGCCTCGCATCATGATAAATAAATCCAACGCTATATGTGCAAACTGAAGAATGTATACTTTTTACTTCTTATTCTCACCTACAGCTGTTTTTTTCTTTTTCTTTTTGCAATAGCAAGAACAAGAAATGAAGAAATGAAGGGAAGAGGAGAATTTGTTTGTAAGAATTCTGTATTAGATTCTTTATGGGGAATCTGAAACAAAAAAAAAGTTAGGAAGAACATGTTTCTGTTATAGTGAGTTTAACCCTTTGTTCAGACTTCAGGGACTTAAGGGAAAATGTTCTGTTCTATTCTATTCCATCATTTTGTTTACAAGCATTTGAGAGAAATGAAATCAAAACATTTTTTCTGTTTAAATAGTAAATATCTAAGATGAAAAGTGATTTTACTTTTAAAGTAAATCAATTCAGCAACAAAGCTAGCAATTTGTTTTCCATTTACAGCTGCTTAATAATTAACTTCCACATCACATTCTACTTTTTTGTCAGAATACAGAGGCCAAATAAGTCCATGTGACAACACTGGTGTTAGGGAAAGTTCGGGGTGCGATGGTGGTGCTGTAATTTTTTACAGCATGTTAGAGACACAGAAAACTTTTCCTATATTCAGGAGTCTGTATGCAAAGACCGTATATGGGTATGTAAGAATAAGATAAACTGATGCAGTCAATGATTTATAGTTTGCTATCTGCAAAAATGACCTTGTTAAAAAGAAGTGAAGTAATTAAATGAAACTGTTATCTTTTCAGTTGAATCTAAATATCAAAGCTGACTCTAAAAATTTATAAACACTTTAAGAAAACAGATGGTCTACTTCTGTAAATATGACTTTGAAGAACAAAGTTGGGGAAAGAAGTAAATTAGACTTTTCTACTGATTTTACTTTAGTAAAGCTTTGAAAGAAAGGCTGTATTCCAGTATTTTGGGAATGCTATCATAACAAATGTTAGTTTGTTTTACTTTCACTAGTTTTTATCTTATCTTTCATACATTTTTGTGCCTCCAAATACAATACTTTCATGCAATTAAGAAGAATTAAACAGTTATATTAACAGCAGTTAAAACAACTGCTAAGTATAGGAAGAAAATCTTAAGAAGTTACCCATAAAAATACACAGAAGAAACTTGAGAGAAATATTTTCAGTTCTTCTCCCATCTATTATATCTCAGAGGGGGAAAAAGCCGTATAACACAGTTGCCCTTAAAACCTGGATGACATATCCAGAGAAAAAAAAAAAAAAGAATAAAAATCTTTTTCTTTTACATACCCATGCATTTCCTATTACTGCTTATGGAAGCTGAGCAGATTTAGCAGCCTGAGTACATACCTTTGGTATGATTTTCTCCTGGAGGTAATTGAAGGAGACCTGTTTGCTTCTTTGGCATTTGTTGAGGTCATAGATTTGCGTGCTAGCCTCTAATCTAAAGAAGTATTTTTCCTTCCACATGCAAAGGACCCTCAAAGCATTCCTGTTTGTCACTTAGCAGAAGTCAAGGACCAGCCTGAACCTGATGAGGGGCTAAAGGCATGAGCAGTACCTGGACAGACAGCACTAGGACACTGGTGGCATGGCTATCAAGGGACAAGAGCACGGGCGAGGAGTTGATTTGGACGGAAGGCATCAGAGTTGCGACACATGCAGATGCCCTCACGCAGCGCTGCCAAGGCTGTTGATACAGAGGTCATCGGGGAACAACTGGGAGCATCACCTCCTCTGAGGGACGCTAAATAGCCACGGCTGTTCCATACCAAGACTTGGTGTAGGTAGCAGTGCATTTGAAATCAGCCCTGCTAACCTGCATGTCCTCAGGCAAGCCACAGAAGGGTGGGCACGTTAGTGGATTTTTTTTATCGTAGACTTGACAATACTGAACTTGCCTTCTACAGATTGGCAGAGGTTTGCCACGGCCATTTGCCTTAATGCAAAAGCTACTTGCTCTGGGACAAGGTTTGGGGCTTGGATGTGAGCAACTGCCTTTCAAGTAGAAGTTTCTCGCACTGTTCATACCTGAAGTCATGACTTGTCGCTGAATCTCTGGAGGGCAGTGCGGTTTCTGGTGCCGGTAACGCACACGCAGAATGAGTTTGAGAAAGCAAAAATAAGTGTTTGCCTCTAGCATTGTAATTGTGTTCTTCTGTTCCGGCACCTCTGAGCCACCTGGTCAGAGCTGGGTTTTCTGGGGTGATATCCTCATGGCCTTGTCACTGCCGGTGGAGTTTTTTTTCTGGAGATTCCCTGAGGCCTCCATAGGATCTCATGCTCCTACTCGTACTTCAGGGCTCACTACTTTGCTTGGCTTCCCGTGCTGCTGCGGTGACATCAGTGCAGAAGCTGAAGGCTGGCAGCAGGCAGGGCAAGTCCGCAGGGTATCTGGGTGGGCTCTGCGGTGGGTGTGAAGTTGTTAGCTGTGGACTGTCTCACTGGGACTGTCCTCAGGAACATACGAAGAGCACAGGAGCCGTAATGCCCGGTTGCAATTTGCTGCCTGAATCCATCCTTCTGTGTCCGTCTTTGTCCGCTTCTCTTTGCCCACCTGCATTTACCTGCCTTAATCCAGGCTTATTGTCAGATTGCCGAGAATCGCCATTTCACATTCGTTTCCAATGGTGAGGGACAGGATTTTCCAGGAGTAGCTTTAGTCAGAACAAGAATTTTGTACCCTGATTAGCTGTATGCCAATGACAGATATAAATCTATCCCTAAGGGACTAAGATGAGACACACTATCCATTTCCGAACTTCACAATGATTGACTGCAGCCCCAATTAGGCTGAGGCATTCAGTTGTATTTTGTGTACACTCTTCAAGGGCAGCCTGAAATACCTTGTACTCTTCATTCTACCGAGTATATGGTTTAAAAAGTTTTTTAAATTGAATTGTAAATTTAATTTCTTTAATGCAGTACTATCCTTCTGTCACAGAAAGGCAAATATTTTTCAGAATTAGTTTATGTAGGGGGTTAAATTTACCTCAGACATTTAATTTTGAAGTGACCTTGTTTATGCTGGGTGAGAAGAAACATTTATTATGTGTTTGTTAAGCTACAGCTGCGTACTCAGCATTATAGAAACCTGGGCCTCTGCCTCCAAAGATTAAGATAGTTTTGATTTGAATTCAGTGAAAATCTTACAATGCTTTTAGTATTAGATTAATAAATTCTGTGTAAAATTTGACCTATGAAAAAAAAAGGAGCCTCATTCCACAGAAAAGGTGCTGTTTTTTCTCATACCTGTGTTTTGGTAACCGAAATATTGTAGAAATTATCTTATAGCTTGGAAAGCAACGCCTGAGTGACACTGAAAATATTGTGTTTAAATATACAGAATAAAAAGCAATAAAAGTCTTTCAAGGGCAGTGCTGAGTTGCTTGAGCATCAGATGTGAATGTGATTAATGCTTTCTGAAATAACTTTACATAATGTACACAACTGAGGACACACATATCTTTGTTTTTTTATCTTTCATTTTTATCAATGTAACTGAGTCTTTTCTTTCAAATTTCTCCTTATGACCTACTGGACATATTTTATGGTGTCATTTAGTATCACTGGTGTGGTCACTATGGCAGTTTGATTTTAATAAATTTTAAGCAGACATTGAGAGTCTGAAGGTTAGCTCTAAGGGTTATGATTTAAAGTTATCAGATTTACTCTGTATTATATCATGAAAGGAAAACAAGACATGGCCTCAAACCATGACATTTAGATGGAAGCTTCAGAAACTCAGAGACTGGAGCTTGGCAGTCTGATGTAGGGTTTTAATTCTGCCTGGTTTAACAAAAAGGTCACTTTGTAAAATTTAAATCTGAATTCACAGTCTTATTTCAATTTACCCACAACTTCTAGAAGGTTGTTCAGATTCAGGATTTTTGTAAAACAATGTATTGTGGGTTGAGATATGTTCTTACTTTCAGTTCTCGAATAGTTTTACAGTCCAGGGACATTTTGGGATGTATAAATGAAGAAAAGGTTTTAATTGCGGCAAAGTCAAAACTGCATTGTTCACATGGAGTATTTGCTTCCTAAGTTGAAAGAGAGAAAGGAGATTGACTTCCACAAGTGAAAGGCAAACATCGGCATAAATCACATTGCTTCAAGTCCTGTCATTTAAGAGAAGGAAAAAAAGATGAAAAGCAACATAAATTAACAAGTTATTTCTTAAATTGAATCTTTCCTCTCAGTTTTATTTGTAGACCCCTGCATCTAGTAAGCTGTTTCCTTGCTCTGTTGTGAAAGAGTCAGTGTTGATATTCAGCATGATGATCTGTATTTATGACCTCGTAAAGACAAACTAAATACATATTAGTACTGCTTCTGACTGCATTTCTTTAAGCTGAGTTTATGGAGGAATTAATCCTGCTGAGTGCACACACTGTAGTCAGATGGCATTGTTAACTTTGCCATTGATCGAAAGAGCAAAGAGAATTTCTGATCAATGTCTTGCAGCCCTCTTTTAACTGTCTGTTGGTACCTGACTTCTGGCATTTACCAGTTATTCAAACGGCCTTTATTGCTTACCCATCTGACCACCTTACCTGACTGATTTGGAGGAGTTAATGATGTCTATCAGATCTTAGAGGTCTATTTCTGAGAAGCAAAAAATATGATTATTTGATGGGACATTGATGAGCTAGTTTGTATATGATTTAATTGCCTCTCTCCTGACCAACCCAGTCATCAAATTGTATTGCACGATCCATGAAAAAATTTATTCTCTAATGGTCTTCCTGCAGTCTCAGGCTCTAGACTCTACAGCATCAGATGCCAGAACAATATTCTTCCCATGGTGTTGATAAACAAGCCAGCTAGCTCATGATGAGGTATCAATCAATCCCTGATGCCTATAGTTAAAATTTTCTGTTCCTGGTGCCAGAAGTTATGTGCAAAGCTAGTCATCACTGACTTCTTATTGCTAGCTGTGGTGTCTGACACATCAATAGCAACAAGCTATAGATGTATACAGACTGAGGCAAAATGGTTGTACTAAAGGACATTTGCCCCCTCTGGAGCTTTAGTCTTCAAGAGAGGTCTTCCAAGAAGTACATGAAATATTCATTTGTTCTTGAGTTGTCATTTGTCTACGTCCCCTTATACTTTGCTGTAGCTGAAGCACTGAGTCTGCTGCTCTGTATTTTATCTCTTTGTATTTAGTCTAATACAATCACTATATTTTAAGTTAAAAGATTATCTTCTCTAGCTCTTTCTTCTGAGCAGTTGATTTGTGGAGATTAGAAACTCATTAAGCACTCATACCCCATGATGATGGGTGTAGCTTACACAATCAAACAGACAGATTATTGGAAATGTGTATAAGGTGCAACATAAAACATATTTAGATAGCAACTGCGTGTAAATATTTCATAGCAGAAATCAGGTGCCAAGTCTGAATGCTTCCACCCAAAGAACTGACTGCATTTTTCAAATTAATGTCTCTTTAGCAGAACATAACAATTTAAAAATAAAATCAACTTAATGCAGTCCTCCCACGTAATTCTCAGTTTACGTATCTATGCAAATTTACCCCGCTACTAAATCAGATTACTCACTTCACACACAACGAAAACGTATATATTTAGAAACTTGGTGTACTAATAATATTAGATATCAAATTATTTCTTAAGTTAACAAAAATAAACCTGTTTTGGTTTTTTTTGTTGGTTTTGTTTTTTTTTTTTTCTTTGTAATGTGAAATAACAAAACATTTTCCAAGGAGGTCCCACAGAGGACACAGAAAAGATCACATCCCAGTCAAATAATAGTTACTTTAACCTAGTTTCTTTTTATTCTGCATTGAGACAATACTTGCTCTAATCTAAAACATAAGCATTTTTTAGTGATATTGTAATTTAGATCATTTGTGAGAGACAACTACTCTGCTATCAATTTACCCAGTAAAAATATGTAAGACGTCTAATATTATATATGCTATATAGAGAAGGAAGAATTAACATTAATAATAGCATTAATAGTTATATTGCCATCTTTGAATATCCAACCATTCTTTCACATTACTTGTTGCCTAGCCTTTAAGGCAAAAAATGGCTTAAACTGCTACTTCCTTGCACAGGCATTTTGTCCTGTCCTTGGCTCCCACCCGTCATTCCCATCATTGGTTGTATTCTCTGCCTCACCCATCATCTCAGTTGAAACTTTTTTCTTCTCTTGAATTGTACTTCTTTTCTGGTAACATTTTGGTAACACCTTTCCTTTTTTTTTTTTTTTTTTTTTTTTGTGTGTGTGTGTGTCCTTTGAAATATCTCACCTACATTATCATTCCCTGATGACTGCATTTCCTCCTTTACTGATGTTGGATTCCTGCCCCAACCCAATGTATTCCCAATGTATTCCCATACTCATAATAATCCTAACCTTCAAAAGCCATTCCTTTCAAACATCCCTGGCAGCTTCTTTTCTGGTGCTTTCACCAGGGTCCTGGTGTTAGGAATATGAAGAGCCTGCTGTGGAAGGAGACCACACTGGTGAATAAACTATTCTGTGAGATGCTCCAGCAGGATAGACCCAAACTGGCGTCATCAGTGCTTTGAGAGTACTATGTGTAGGGAATCAGACTTCTCTTTACTACCTCAAGCAAAAGTGATTTTTTTCCTAAACACAAATGACAAATCTCTCTATCACAATATTTTGCAACTGTCAAACTGGTAAAATCTTTAGGTCAGAATTTAAAAAAATACATGTATACTTTAGCTCAAGATTTTTCAGCTAATGTATGCTTCAGCTTCTGGATTTGTATATGTAAAACCCATTTGGATGGGTGAATTTTCTGTATATTGGTATGATCAGTTGCACCTGAAGTTGTTAGTGCTTCAGCTGTTGCTCATGTGCAAAAAAAGGTTCAAGCCTGAGAATTTTTCAGTATCGCCACTGAATAAGTAGGTTCCTTTAAATTTCAATCTGATATTAAATGAATGTGATTTTTGTCAGCATTGGGGTTCTCAATTATTTTATTTATAGCAAGGATATTTCAACTACTGCATAAATATGTTATCACATGGGTCATTGTAAATACACTATAGTTTCAGCATGCATGAACACAGTACAATTTTACAATAAAAGTCTGTAAATTAACATTCCCATACATCTGAAAATCCTGCTGTTCTAAGCAGGAACTTTGCAGAATTTAATTCCATATCAGGTACATTCCTTAGGAAAATATTTTTTTAAAAACCAGTTTACCCTTAATTAAAATGAGAGACTGATCTGGATTTTTTTTTTTTCCCCCAGCCTTTATGTCAACTTAAATTTTTCATACATAAGATCAATACATGAGCACAGGTTAAAAGAAAGATACTGATCAGTGTGTACTATGGAACACTGAAAATCCCAATGGAAATGGGACACAGCTAGATCAGACATTTTATTTTTCCAACTTTTTCCAAATCTAGTGTAATTCAAAAAAGAACAAAAATTGCACGTATACTATATCAGAGATTTTGCATCCATTTCTTAAATCTCTTCAGATTCAAAGTGTATCTCTGCACAGCTTAAGCCTGACTACAGTGACTGCTGCATATCTTGCTGTGTGAGACGGCAGCAATGATAAATCACTTCTTGCAAAGTGAGTCACGCTTAGACAACGAGCACAGCAAGAGTCCAAACAGTGATCACAAGGCAGCATGGCTCAGTATAATACTGCTCAGCAATTCCAAGCTGCGTCGAGCAGTTTAGAAACAAAAATGAGAGGCGCAGAGAGTACCAAAGACTCTCTTTAGTCCCCCACAACAGCATACTATGCTTCTGGTGACCTAGGACTACACAGTCCAATTATGAAATAGTTAGATGTTAGATCTTGGTAGTCCTAAAGACCACACCCTATTAAAAAAGGAAAAGGAAATTTTTTTTTTTTTTTTTCCCCAGTAGTCAGCAATGAACAGGAAAAATGTGATATCACTCACCACAGCCGACTCTGTTCTGACAGATCTCTGAAGCTAGCCAGTTTGTCCACTTTATTGAGCAGGCTAGAATAGCCCTAATATTTTTATAAAATAAGCTGAAATTGAAGGAGTTCAGTAATTATATTAGATGAGTTAATAAGCCAGTTAGATATTGATTTACGGTTCTTAGAAAGAAATGAGTTTCAAGTTATGCTCTAGTATGTACGAAGAGCTGTTAAGACTGCCAACCACTTCAAGAAAGAGACATAAAGAGGTTGTTTTCTCTTATGCGGCATATTTGAAGGTTTCTTTTGCTAAAATTTTCTGCCACTGCTACCACTGCTTTAGTGCTACTTCTGATAACAACAGTAAGGGTGCTCATATGGCCAAGACTTTAGGAGGTACTCCCGTCCTCCCAGCACCAAGCAGATTGACCCAAGCGTGCATCAGACTGTAGGTGATGATAGGAAGTCATCCACAATATATCCCCACTTGCAGAACTATTGTTGCTGTAAGAATGAATGCGTACAACTAAAATTTCGAAGATACATCACTGATAGCTAAGCACTGAACGTAGCCATGTGGGTTAGCTGGTTAGTTTTCCCTGACTCCCTTCAAAATCAATGGGAAGTGGGTCACCTCTTCTTAAGGCTCATCTTAGGGATCTTCTGTGTTAGACCTCCCCTTTGAATTTGCCTCTGGATGAACCTTCTCTGCACGGACTAATCAGAGAAGGCAGAAGACTAAAGGGCTAAATTAGGCTCCTGAAGATAAATATTTGCCAAGACCGTTTCGGGTAGGGGACACCTGAGGACAGACCTGGGCTGTGTTTCACCAGAACTGTCTTTTTAGCCACTTGACAAAAGCAGACTTTCGTAAGCTTGTTTTATATGGTGTGACAGTACTAGCATTAGTGGAAGTTTATGATATGGCAAGAGTGTGGCTTTATGTGTTAGAAAGACTAAATTCAAATACTAGCTCTGAAACATCTTTGATGTTTGTGGGAACTTTCCCTAAGGAGGAAATAAATTAAGTACTTAGAGACTTCACATTTTACTGTTTAAGATATTTCAGTATGGTAGTAATTGTCCCATATTACATGGTTATTACCAATGATAGACAAGAACCACTTTTGTTGTTGCAGAATTAACAGCAATTTGTGTTGGTACTCTTCATTAGATCACTCTAATGCTTAAAGTTTTATGGCTGTAAAAATATTCCATGAAAATTCAAAGTTGGCATCAGGTGGTCCCCAAGATATTTGTTTTCTGTTTCATTGTTCCAACAGATCAATGGAACAAAGCTTGCTGCTTCTTAAAGCCTTCTGAAAATTCAAAAGCAAAAATTATCCTTTTCTGATTTTGC
Source organism: Astur gentilis (assembly GCF_929443795.1). Classification (NCBI taxonomy): domain Eukaryota; kingdom Metazoa; phylum Chordata; class Aves; order Accipitriformes; family Accipitridae; genus Astur; species Astur gentilis. The sequence continues at coordinate 27,697,411 of NC_064894.1, forward strand.
TTCATATGTTGTCACTTTCAGAATGAAAAATTTGTATCGTGCAGGATTTAAGTGTTTGTGGTACACTTTGCTTATCCATGTGAATTATCACTGATGAGAACACATGCGTTTTAAAGCAAGGTAAGCAATAGGAACATCAGCTTCTCTTAGTAGCAAAAGATGCAAACTTGTCCCTTCTGAAAAATGTAGTGTCGAGGAGAAGCCCCAACACCTGGGAATTTTGGTTAGGCCATAGAGTTGTTAACAAGTACAAGGACAACACAATTTTACTTTTTTTAAACCCCAGGAACTGGAATTTTCTGCAGGTGAGGATTTTTTGTTCAGAATGTTCTGAGGTAGCTGAGGGATGCCTTTTTGTTATTCAGTCCTGATCTCAGGGATTTTGTTTCAAACAGTTCTCACTCTAGCTTGTATTTCCTTTTTGCATTCTCACTACCCCTTATTTTAATATATGAACATCTGCAAGAAAGATCTTGAGTCACTGATCTGGGTTACTTAGAGGATTTCCTTTGAAACCTTAATTGTGGACAGTTGAGACACAGAAAACAGAGTTTTCATATTGAAAGTAAACTGTATTACAGATCTTGATAATTTAAAATGTACATTTATTATTGTTTTAATAAACTGGACCTGAAAATCATAACTTTCTAAATAACTGTTAACTTATTCAACACCAGTTTGATGTGTTAATACTATGTAGAAACACACTTTATTCTTAGAATTCTGCATAGCTTCCCAAAGGCAAAAATTTAGTCCTGTTATTTGTGGCTTCTTACTCATCCTATATATAAAGCATGGACTCTTATTATAAGAGGGAAAAGAGGCAAGTTTTCAACAGTTATAGGATTTTGGTGAATGTGAAACAATCTTTAGTCTATTTTGTAAAAACAAATAATACACAGGGAAATTCAAGGAATCATACAAAGAACTACAAGTGTTATTTTTATTAAACATTTTGATCTTATTAAGTTTATGAACTATATAATTTAAATAATATTTCCCAGTTACTCATAACTGAGAGGGTATCTGCTTTATGTGACTTCAATTAAAGCAGCAATTTGAGATAAGTTCCAGAAAACAGATAGTTCCTGGCCTAGTGAAATCCACTCCAGGTGTGTGTCTCTTTTTATGTTTTAACACTGAGGGGTTTATTCATTTTTATACTGCTTTAGTTAACCACTTCCTACACAACAAGAAACTGTCCTTTGCTTGGTTTTCAATTTTCTTCATGGTTGATAAAGATTACTAAAAAGTGCATAATATGATTTGTAAAGGATTTTGTTGTTTGCTTCCCTCACCCCCCCCCACCCCCACAGCTTCAAAAAGGGACCACAGAAGGCAATAATATTGTTAGAATAACTCTTCTCTTACTCATAAACAATAGGTATGTAGAAATAAACTGTCCTGGCACCATGACAATCTAATTTCCAAGCTGAAGATTTGACTCTAATGCTTGTTTCTCCACAGGGTCTTACAGGGTTCATGTCATTGAAACTCTGTGTTACGGAAGTGTATTTGCTTTGACGTAAAGTTCATGTAATGCTGCGGAGAACTGCGGCACCGAATGCTGAGGTGTAACGCACAGGCTACATATAAGACCATGTAAGACCATTCTTAACTTGAACACAGTACTGAGTGCTCCCATTAAGGTAGTAGGACTGCCTGGATGAAGGTAAGACTTACAGTGCTTAAACAAATACCAGTATCAGAGGTAAGTTAATGAAATGCTAATGTCTAAAAGCAAGACCTACAAATGAATGTGAGAATAGAATCAGTTTGTAGTGTAACTTTTTTATACTGTTTGGCTCGTGGGCAGAAGAGACACATGTGAGCTGGTCATCTGGTAGCAAAGCTGGACCACCTCTAACCAGGAGTTCCAAATTCAGTGATCACTGAATCATTTCCTGTAAATTCAGATATTTCTAGTGGAACTGTTTAATCTCAGCCGAGCTTCCACTTTGCATACACTTGGTAAGCAGGAGCATTTGCTGATTATATATTAATATACATTCCTTTTTGTTTTCATTACTTACATCTTTATATAGGTAGCTCAATAAACTGAGAGAAAAGCTTGAACAGATACATAATAATGAACCAACAGAGGGGAAAAAAACCATAGGAGGACACTGTCTTTCCATTTTCATAGCAGCAAAATCATTCATCTATCTTGACTTCTGTAAGGTCTTTGACACAATCCCACACAACATCCTTGTCTCTAAATTAGAGAGATAAGGGTTTGATGGATGGAGTGTTAGATGGATAAGGAATTGGCCACATCCAAAGAGTTGCAGTCAATAGTTCAATGTTCAAATAGAGAGCAGTAACAAGTGATGTCGCTCAGGGGTCTGTACTGGGACCAGTACTGTTCACTGTCTTTATTAATGATATTGGCAGTGGGATTGAGTAGGAAGTTGCGGATGACATCCAGCTGTGTGGTGCAGTTAATTCTCTAGAGGGAAGGTGTGCCACCCAGAGGGACCTTGACAGGCTTGAGAAGTTGGACAATGTGAACATGAAATTCAACAAGGCGCAGTGCAAGGTCCCGGACCTAGGTCAGGGCAATCCCCAGTATCAACATAAACTGGGGGATGAATGGATTGAGAACAACTCTGCAAAGTAGAACTTGGAGATAGCGGTAGATGAAAAATTGGACATAAGTCAGTGATACGCACTTGTGGTCCATAAAGCTAATCATATCCTGGGCTGCATAGAAAAGAAGCATGGCCAGTGGGTTGAGGGAGGTGATTCTCCTCCTCTACTCTGCTCTTGTGAGACCTCACCTGGAGTACTGCATCCAGTTCTGGGGCCCACGGTACAAGAAAGGCATGGACCTGTTAGAGCAGGTCCAGAGGAGGGCCACGAAAATGGTCATAGGGTTGGAACACCTCTCCTATGAAGACAGGCTGAGAGAGCTGGGGTTGTTCAGCCTGGAGAAGAGAAGGCTTTGGGGGACCTTATTGCAGCCTTTCAGTATACAAAGAGGGCTTACAAGAAAGATGGAGAGAAACTTTCTACCAAGGCCTGTAGTGACAGGACAAGAAGAAACAGGTTTAAACTGAAAGAGGGCAAGTTTAGATTGGACATAAGAAAGCAAATTTTTACATTGGGGGTGGTGAGACACTGCAACAGGTTACCCAGAGAAGCTGTGGATGTCCCATCTTTGGAAATGTTCAAGGTCAGGTTGCACAAGGCTCAGAGCAACCTGATCTGGTTGAAAGATGTCCCTGCTCATGGCTGGTTAGAAATAGATGATCTTTAAAGGGCCCTTCTAACCCAAACCATTGTATGATTTTATGATTCTGTGATTTTGTTCTCTGTCTTAACAACCTTACATTTGCATACCTCATTTTAGGTTCTGAACTCAGTACTATGACATAAGATAGAATGCTCGGAATTATAACAGGTAGTTCAATGAAAACATTAAGTCAGTATTCAGCTGCAGTTAAAACGAGTTAATTAAACATTAGAAATTTTATGAAAGAGGTAAAGATTAAACCATAAGTGTCTGTCCATCCATCCACCCATCTTTATATATGTATTTGTAGTTACATACACATTTGTGTTTAATATATATGTATTCAGATACTAATTTACATACATAACTCTGTCTATCTGTATACTTCTCCATGGTACACATGTATCTTGAATATATCAGCAGTTTGGGTTCTTCCAACTCAGAAACGATACTAGACTTAGAAAAGGTAGGAAGAAAGCTGACAGGGGTGATCAAAAGTAGCTATATAACAAGCATATGAGACAGCTTGGATCTTTAGCCTGGAGAAGAGACAGCTGAAGTGGATACTATAGAACTCTATACAGTCATGAATGTCAAAGTGTAATATGTAGGACATGAGTGCAATTTAGCATTAGCTACCCTGAGCTAGAAGTAAATTACAAGTAAATTATTCTACTGATAGAATTAAACCTGGCCAGGGATGTCAAGGGCAACAAGAAAAGCTTCTATAGGTACGTCAGTGATAAAAGGAAGACTAGGGAAAATGTGGGCATTCTCTGGAAGGAAATGGGAGACCTGGTTACCCAGGACATGGAGAAGACTGAGGTACTCAATGAAGTTTTGGCTCAGTCTTCACCAGCAAGTGCTCCAGCCACACTGTCCAAGATGCAGAAGGCAAAGACAGGGACTGGGAGAATGAAGAACCACCCACTGTAGGAGAATCAGGGTCAAGACTATCTAGGAACCTGAAGGTGCACAAGTCCATGGGACCTGATGAGATGCACCTGTGGGTCCTGAGGGAGCTGGCAGATGAAGTGGCTAAGCCACTGTCTATCATATTTGAGAAGTCGTGGCAGTCCAGGGAAGTTCCCGCTGAAAAAAGGGGAAACATAACCCCCATTCTGAAAATGGGAAAAAAGGAAGACCTGGGGAACTACAGGCCACCCAGTCTTACTCTTGTGCTCAGCAAGATCATGGAGCAGATCCTCCTGGAAACTATACTAGTGCACATGGAAAATAAGGAGGTGATTGGTGACAGCCAACATGGCTTTACTAAGGGTAAATTGTGCCTGACAAATCTGGTGGCCTTCTACGACGGTGTAACAGCGTTGGATAAAAGAAGAGCAACGGACGTCAACTACCTGGACTTGTGCAAAGCATTTGATGCTGTCCTGCATGACATCCTTGTCTCTAAATTGGAGAGACATGTATTTGACAGATGCACCACTTGGTGGATAGGGAATTGGCTGGATGGTCGCACTCAAAGAGTTGCGGTCAATGGCTCGATGTCCAAGTGGAGACCAGTGATGAGTGGTGTTCCTCAGGGGTCAGTATTGGGACCACCACTGTTTAATATCTTTATCGGTGACGTGGACAGTGGGATTGAGCACATCCTCAGCAAGTTTGCTGATGACACCAAGCTGTGTGATGCGGTCAACACGCTGGAGGGAAGGGATGCCATCCAGAGGGACCTCGATAGGCTTGAGAGGTGGGCCTGTGCGAACCTCATGAAGTTCAACACAGCCAAGCGCAAGGTCCTGCACAGGGGTTGGGGCAATCCCAAGCACAAATACAGGCCAGGCAATGAGTGGACTGAGAGCAGCCCCAAGGAGAAGGACTTGTGGGTATTAGTAGATGAAAAACTGAATATGAGCCAGCAATGTGCACTTGCAGCCCAGAAAACCAGCCGTATGTATCCTGGGCTGCATCAAAAGAAGCGTTACCAGCAAACTAGATTGTTTTGGAACTCCAAGAGTGTGCGTCTGTTTGTGTGTGCAGTCATTCATGACACAGATGCAGGATAAAATATTTTAACATGACATTACCTTCACTATTGTCTGAAATGAAATAGAATTTTCAAATGCAGTCTTTCATATTAATTTGAAATAGGTTATTTTCTTCCCTCATAAACACAATGACATGCCTATGTTATAATTCTGGTTGTTGATTATGAGAGCTGAGAAAAGATCTCCCCAAATAACCTCAGATTTTTCATTTTGTGTCTTTCCTTTCTTTTTCCCAATGACCTTTAAAAAAAAAAAAAGTTCTCAACCCTGTTGATATGTTGATTTAGTAATTATCAGCTTCTCTCCACAAGCCGACAGATTTTCTTTGTGAATTTTTTCCAGTAACAGAATACAAAGTGTCTTGTACAGTTTGGTCTCTCCTGATTCTTCTATTTAGTTTCCTATACTTTTCTTAAAGGAGTCTCTGCTGAATTTATGACTTAGAAGGTCTTTACAACAACCACAAATGAGGAAAGATAGGTACTGTATCTTCATAAATCTCTTAGTAAGAACCCTGAAATCTCTATGAACTTGAGAAAGCTTGCTCTTCACAAGACAAATCTGTTTTATAAATTTCTCCTTTATATTAGCATTTGCAGAGATTTATTCCTTAAGAATACTTTATCCTGAACTGCTTTCAAATTTTATGACATCGACTGTGAGTATTTTACATGAATTTTTGAAATTTCTTTAACTGAGACATATTCCATGTCAGTGCAACAGTAATATGATATTGTTTATAATTATAAACATAATACCAAGCATATTTCTCATTTATATATGTCAATTACTCAATTTATAATATTAGTTATAGTAAAAATAAGCACTAGCAACATGCTAACTGTGTTGATCTGAGGAACTGAAACCCTGTTGTAGGCTACTGAACCTCAGAAATTAATTGAAAGGTTATTGTCTGAGATTATTAATAGACAAGGGTAGCATTCATTTGATGTCAATGTAATATTCTTGGAGTGTGGTCAGTGTCAGATTTATGACTGAACTGAATTGTTAATGTAATTAGCAAAGAGATAAAAGCATTTGGAAAGAAGAAAAAGTATGTTGCATATCTGCAGGGTTTTTTTCCTATCTGCCACTTCTTTGCGTTTCAAAAAAAATTTCTAGTGAGGCCATATCTCTGCAGCCAATAAAAAACCTGTCTTGTTATGGATTTCTCATGCCCTAAATGATCCATAGGTTTCTTTTTTATTATAAATTTCTGTAAAGAACATCCTGAAATTGCCTGGTGCTTTTAAACAATTTTTCCACCCAGAACGTAGAACTTCCCTTAAGCTGATTAATCAGTCTGGTCATGTAGGCTACGCATGGCATTAGGGCATTATGGCTTTATGCGTTTTGTGTTGGCATCCTTGGTAATAAACACAGCAATCACTGGCCAATGTTGTGTCAGAATGATTGTTTTTTTCTGTTTTGCTTTGGTTTTAATCTTGATGGACATGATATAATCTAGTTTTGTACTCCTGCCAGATACCCTACTGTACAGCCTGTCTCCAAAACCACATTGCTCCCAGCTATATTTTTTCATTTCCACAGAAGTTACATAATAGTAAACGCTGAACAAGGAAAAACAACATGTGAAACATGTTCATCAATGAGCTCTGTCCATCGTCAGCCCTAAATATGTCATGAATCCTGTAAGGAAAAGTGATAATGAGTGGCCATGTTAGTAAAGATTGCACTTTAAATTAGAATTGAGTATGTATAAAGAACTGTAATCCTACTTCATCTTGTCTTGTGTTTAACCTTTCAACTGAAACAATTGCTGCACTTCAGTATGTTTGTATTTATGTACATGTGTGAGTAATGTACAAGTGAATAAAAGATCATAGAAGTGCTTTACTGTATGTGATAAGCCAATTTACTAATTGTCTTCATGTGATAAAAACGAAAAAAAAAAAAAAGAAAAGGCAAAATCTCTAGACATCAACATATAATGAATTTTTATTATGTGACTAAATAAACCAATTGACTATCAAAAAACCCCAACAATTGAAAGGCCTATTCATAGGCTCATTCATACGTCTATTTATAACAAAGAAGTCACAGTTCTTGTGCTGGATTTGCAGAACAGGCTGCAAGTTCATAGCAGTATGTGTCTTTTCAGAGACAGCTACCCAATTCCATAAGTATATGCATATAGATAGATGTAAATTGTATATACAGTACATACATATGTAGTATGGTATGTAAAACAGTATCACTTAAGAAAGTGTCACTGAGTGTATACATGCAAGATGCTGAAGGAGGCAAGCTTGTAGCCCATTACAGCTTCGTGACAAGGAATTTCAGGCAAGAGTTCATTTCAAAGATAACTCGAGCATAAATATTCATGTACAGTAACAAGAATGTTTGAGTGTAGATAAGTAAATATGTACTCTCAAACTTTTAGTCCATCACCCTTTGATACTACTCAGGAAAAATTCTATAACTAGCTGTCAAGAAGTTATTCTGGCAGATATTCAGCCAGTTATTGTACTTTAAAAACTTTATTGAGAAACTTACTTTCTCTTCTTTCATTGTTGAAACATAAATAATCAGGACTGTCAAGTCATAGTTTTATTTCAGTCTGCGGGGATGGTATGTATCTACCTAGATTTTGATTGCACTTTAAGTCTGACTGCGAGACTGTTCTGAGCTGGTGACATTTCATAACTGATGGGTAGATGGTGTCCAGAAGAACAAATGTGCTCCTTTCTCCATCTTCTCCAGTTTGGTACTTCAGGTGGTCTAGAGAAACATTCAAGAGTAGATACTTGGTCATCCCAGACACAGTTGCTGCGTTCCTAAAAAATAGGTACCTGTTACTGAGAAGGTTCAAATGCTGTCACTTAAGAATTTTTTTAGGGGAATTTTATATTAGATGGCCAGGGAGTTGAATTTCAGGCTTTCTCATGTAAATATTGCTTGGTAGAGAGGCAGCCTCCTCTTTCCTCCTCTCCTTCTTGTGCAGTGCCATTTTGTTTCTTGCCTGCAGGGCAGCTGAGATCCAGCACACAAGGTGAGGGGAGACTAGGCCATGGTCGGAAGTGGAAGAGAGTTTTGAATGTCCTGAAGGTAAGACAGGAGTTGAACAGAGCACTCCCATCCTGCGTCTGACTGCTTTGATGAAAGCAGCGGCACCATTTAATGAATGACTCCAGCTGCCTGCCCTTTGTGCAAGACCGTTTTTTTGTGCCAGGCGTGCATCAGCTAATGCCTTACAACTAGATGTGCTTGCTCGTGCTCAGGCACCGAAGTTGACTGCCCAGACAAATCTCAGGCTGACAGGTAAATGTCTCATGAGCTTTAAGTGGGTCAGGGAAAAGGCAACTTCAAATGACTGTGTTTTCCGGGTGGATTTTTTTTTTTTTACTTACACATCATAATTTCATCCAAATTTTATTTTAGGCATGAAAGAAGGTGCCCTGAATCTCACTTCTCATTTGTCTTAAGGTATGTCCTTGTGCCTTTACATACACCTGGCTATTCACTTGCCTTTGTCAACTCAGCTCCTGCTTCAGAGTAGTCTGGTTGCAAATAAATCAAGGCACAAAATTCTTATCTTGGCAATGACGTAAACTTTTTTTTTGGTTCAAGACAACTTAATCTTTAATAAAGTTGAGGTGACGTTTTATTCTTAATCATGCCATAACTCTCATAATTCAACTTAAAATATTTTATTGGATGAATTATTTGTATTCGCTTAGTTCAGGGGCTATATTCTCTATTCTGAGAGAAATACTGGCAGGCTGTGGGCAGGCAAAGAAATGAGTGTCTGACACTGATAACAAGCCACAAACTCCTTTTTGTTTTCAAACACCATTTCATTTTCCAAAAGGGAAGAGCAGACCACCTTGTGCCTACCCTTTGTCTCTCTGCTCTCCACATGCAGACAAAAGATAAACAAAAAGACTCCCGCAGAAGGCTAAAATGGAAGATTACTAATCTTGGTGCCAGACCTCTCCGAGTGACTGGCTGTGCTGAGTGAGCCCAGCGCAGGGGGCTGCTCTCAGCTGGTGGCCAAGCCACAGCCCCCGTGGTGGGGTTACAATTGTGGGGCTGGCATGTGAGAACAAGTCAGGAGAAGGAAAAAAAAAAAAAAACAAAAAAAAACCCAACGCAGGGCTTGAATAAGTTTTCCCCAGCATTAAGAAAGGAGGATAACTGCATCATGCTGAATCACGGCTGACACCTCTTTTTTGTTTCCCCTAAGGGAAGGGAAGCTGCACCCCTGGGTGCTCCAGTTTGAGCTGGAGCCAATTGCTCATCCCCTCTTCAAGGTCCCCTTGGGAAGCAGTCTCATGGCACACCACTCGCTGCTGCTGAGCTGTGTCTCCACTCCCCCCAGCCTCCTTGGCTGCCCTGGTCCAGCGGTTGCTGCAGCTGCCAGGAAAACTGCAGCAAAGCCCTAAATTGTCACGCTCTGGCATGGAAATTGTTTGCATTTTGGAGTCCAGCTGTCCCTACCGGGCTGTCTGCTGTCTTTGTTCGTCTGAACCTAACTACCACTGTGGTTTTGATGTATGATGAGGGGAAAGTGGGAGTTAATTGCCAGCTACGGGCAGAAAGGGGGAGTTCACTTTCCCAGCTAATGGGTAAAAGCGAACAGTCTTATGTCTGAACCTTGAATATTATACCTGGGTGGAAACTCTTTCTCCAAAAATAGTCTTATAGTCCTGTGCTGACTGTGAATAAAGTATGTATTTGATCCAGATATGTGAGGCAGTATCTGTGCCTGATTGAACTGTGTCATTCCCTCAAAGGGTAATACATAAACTACAGGTTTGCAGCTTCGGGAATGGTCTATTTAAGAAATTGAGAAGCACAAAGAAGTTCTTTGGAGCATACTCTTCAAGCTCATCAGGTAAACTGTAAAATCCTGCCAAGTTGATGTGGAAAACCAGAAACTTCGAACCAAATCTTTTATTTAGCTTATAAAAGGTGTAAGCATATGGATTCAGCATATGGGATTTGCATGGGGAAATCTGATGTCAGATGTCTGTTCCTGCCTACTCAGTGCCACCTGTAACCTCCGAGTGCAGGAGGAAAGAGAAAGAAAGAAGGGCATCAGGGCTTCCTGGGGTAGAACTGGGAAAATCCCCAAAGAGGTGAAACACACGCAGCCAGAAGGCTCTGTAAAAGTTCTCCTCCACTGTCTTAAAACCTATTACCAGTAAAGTAAACGTGGTGGCTCCTGCATCACGTGGATTTTTTTCATTGCTCATACAGTAAAGAAGAATAGCTAAATGCAAGGAGAGCCACACTGAAGAGACTCTCCAGTCCTCGCTGAATACTCTGTAACGCCTGGTAATGCTCCAGTATCATCATCCTTTGCAGTTCAGCACCACAGGGACTCCCTCTCTCACGTTTCAGTACGCAGCGAGTGAGAGGGAACGGATGGAGTCAGGCTGAAAGCCAGAGGTGTCCACCGCTGCTCCCATGGAGGAGATTTCTGTAACCTTATTGAGTACCTTGTCTTACGTGATCTAGTAGTGTAGATTCCTAGAAGGGCTGTGGTGCAACAGTAGCAAGCCCAAGAGTCATGGGTATGTTCCCCTTTATCACCCATATGTGACTGGGATAGTGTAGTCTTCAGATTTATTAATTTTCCCATTGGAAACTTGTAAACCTAATTAATACTCTTTCTCCCTTCTTAGTGCAGTGCCAGTAACATGGTTAGAAATAGTGGGGAAAAAAGTGGATGGTAGTTATTTGAATCATTTCCATAAAACAATTCGATTCCAGTTTCAGCTGTTCAGTGAGTCCCAGACAGGTTTCCTGCAATACATCTGCTTTCCTGGCAAGAACGTGGCTTCTGCTCTTGCTGGTCCTTGCTTAGGGCCCTAATTCCAGAGTCCTGTTCTGAGCAGCCAGCAGGAACGCTGCCTCCGAGCTGTGGGCTTCAGGACTGTGACGCTGTTGCTGGTAGCTCTGCTTGCGTTCATGCACAGCTTGTAATTTGGGGATTCCCCCCCCCCCTCCCCCCCCCCCAATTTAAATGGAGTTAAAATTCTGTATGTTTTGAGCAGTGAGCAGAACTGTCTTTCTCATGCCACATCAAGCTGCAAATATGTTTATTTCTCTTTTCCCTTGTTTCTCTTACTTTTTTTTCTTTTTTTCTTTTTATTTTCTCTTCCATATGTTTTCTTCATTTTATAGGTGTAATGATTCAGGCCTGCTCCTCAGCGAGTGTGTCCCACAGGCTCTGATTTTTCCCCTCAGTAGGCAGTACTGGGAAGGATCCAATTAAGGACTTTTTAAGTCCTCCTAGAAACACCCCTTGCCTTCAGTGATTAAGATTGCCTCTGTAAATTTACCATTTAATACAGTCCTAGTTTTGATGATATGAACTTTGTTCCCAAGGTTTTAAAAGATTTCTCAGTCTTTCTTTTTGTAGTAACTAATGTGATTGTAAGAAATAATCCAGTGTCTTAGAGCTGCCTGTTAAGGTAGCCTCTTTGCTCTTTGAAAGTGAAGCAGTTAATCTTACCAGTAAAAGAAGGTTAAAAGGTGTATTGAAGTCTACGAAGCAATTTCTTATTTCCAATTTCCAGCTATCGTCCATGTCACTTTCTTTTCTGTTTAAAGTAGCCTTGCATATATGTATTTTAGTGAAACATGAACTTCCGTGGAAATTACCTGGGAAACATAGTACATGTTCTGGGAGGAAATAGTTAACAAAGAGTTTAGAACATTTGGAAATTATCATACTCAGCATCATTAATATAAATGAATCATCTTGACTCAGAAACTTCCTTAAGAAAATATTCTGTAATCTATCGGATTTAATTAAATACATGGGAAACAGAAACTGCAGATACAGTTGCATTTCTTCTTATTCAGGAGACAGAAATTATATTCTCAGCTTTCTCATAAAGAGCTCCTATAACAGGATGGCAGTCTAAAAATTGTCTGGGCATCAAGGACCCTAAACAGCCCAGCATTCAGACCGTCAGAGCTGGTTTAGGTGGTGATTACCGCTGAGTCTTCCTGGAAGGTGATCCTGATTATTTCTAATCGGGATGCTAAAGGAGTGGAGAGTTTTTTTGTTGGAAGGAACTGTCATTGATGAAGGAGGTGAGATGGAGGAGCTAACTGTCATTGTGTTCCAATCACTTGACTTCCAACAGCACTATGTCTTTGACAAGACTCAGGTTTTATGATGGACGTACCTATGCCAACAGGAGTTAGAAGTGTGTGGTAAACCTTTTCTTCTTCTATCTCCATATTATGAATTTACATTTCAAATATTCACAAAAAGCACATAGTGGCAGCAACTATGCAAATAAAACATATGTGTTCAACAATGAACTAAAGGCTAAAGGGTTACTATTCTAACATCACCTAATTCAAGTTTATCTATTAACATGCAATATAGAGATGTCTTACTTTTACAAACTTGGGGGGGGGGATGTCTGACAAAAATAACAACTCTCTTGGCTTGCTAATTGGACAGAGAATCTCATTCAAAAAACTATTACTTTAAGCACTGTAGTGTTGTCCCCTTCATATATTCACATATACTTTGGGTTTTCTTAATACCGTATGCTTTAAATTTTGAATATTCCTTATGAGACTGTCATTTTTTAGCACAAGTAACTTACAAGTAGTTTCCCTATGAATCTATTTAACTCAAGAATTAGATTGCATCTAGATGAAAGTAGTTTAGGTTTTGACAATTTTCCTATTGTTGTATGTTGTTTGATTACAAGAGTAAGATGTAAATTAACTATGTCTCACATACAGCTAAAATAAGGGGTTTTTAGCCACCGACGTGGGGGTTAACTACCGTGCTCAAAATTAATTGCGCCATGGGAGCAAAGGTACAGCTGAGCCTGAAATGGACAGGAGGACTTAGAAATAGGGATGTGGGCTAGCAGGGTAGAGGCAATAGATAAAAAGGAAAGAATGAATGAAAGAAGATTCCTTTCTTACACAGGCTGCATCTTTAGACTGTGAAAATTCTATGTATGGCATTTTGAGTTAAAGCTATCTTAAAATTTTTGGAAACCCTTGGTGCTGAGAGTGCAAATGCACAATACTGAGTATATTGAGAAAACTGAATTCTATACACAGCAAGTCAGGATTCACTGCCCATGTGGTGGTGTTATTCTCTGTGCTTGAATCATCAGTCTGAAATACTGGATTTCACACCTACCATCACCAGTAATTGTTCCCAATGCTGCCTTTCAAACCAGGCTTTGTGTAGTCAGTATGAAAGGTGGCAGAATTTCAAAAAAAGGAGGATACATTTTCCACCCTCTTGTTCCTCCTTGAAAAGAGATGTTGAGATAATGCTTTGTCAGCAAGAAGCTTCCAGGAGGAGGGCATGTGGGACTGATGTCTAGAGGATCCCTTTTGCTGTGAGAACCTGCAATGTCATGGGCAGAGATAGAGATTTGTTTTGAGGATGGACTTGAAAATACACACTATTTGGTGATATAAGGTATTTACCATAGAATTTTCTTTAAATTTCTGCATCTTCAAAGTTAGACACTACTATTGGTGATGAGGTGCTTTGCAGACAGCTGTGTCTTCCTCTGTCTGAAACCAGAGAAGCCCTCTGCAAGGGTAAAAAGATATGGGAAGGGAGAAATATTAAGGCACTGTCCTCCTGTAAGACAGCCACAAAATGAGGCCAGTGGTAGAAGCTGCTGTGTGCAGATACCTGTGATCTACCACTCTTACAGGGAAAAGAGAGCTTTGGCTGCTGAGTAGTAGTGAATGGAGGACAACAGTGCAAGGGTATGATATGTGTTAAAGCTGTTCGGGTGTAGAGGTAGAACCTTCTCACCGTAAGACAAAAGATCATTGCTGTATTTAAATGACTTGGGAGGCTCAGCACAGACAGTTCCACACCACTTAACTTCTATATCCGTGTCAACAGAGACACTTTTCTACGAAACGGGATCTCCTCCTCTCCTGGACCTGGTCCTGATTTGGTGTCTGTGCTCATGAGAAACAACGTTCAAGGCGTGATGGTGATGCAGTTGAGATCTCATCTCTGTCACAGTAAGGATTTTCATTCAAGCTGCAAGAAGTACGTTGGTGCGTGTGTTTCCGTGGTGGTCATTACACTAATAACTACGGAACTGAAATAAATGGTTTGGGCAGAGATTCATTATTTCTATGAATGTCACGGCAAAGGCTGTGTGGCTGAAGGTTATGAGAGATCATCTTCCTTAGACATCTGTCTGGATTATGACCCAGAGGTTGAGATAAACCCACTGGCGCTCAGCACCACTCTGGAACTTCACTACACAGCACCTGCAAACTATAAGTGGGATTCATGGGGGGCGGGGAGGAAAGGAAGCAAATTATCTCAAAAGTTCAATTCTATTTGCTGGAGAACCTGTGCCATGCAGGAAAACTGAGGCAAAGGCTGTAGCCCTACTGCCTAGAAGACATGTTGCTGAGTATTCCCCAGATTAATATTTTCCTTATAGGACACATAAAAGTGTAGTCTTGGGGAATGAGCATGTTAGGAACTGTTACCTATTTTAAAGGTGTCTAAGGGAGAGGATAACCTTTCCCAGATTTCTGTGTGGGAGCATAATCCTATCGCAGGGGAAGTGAGGAGGATGAACATGATTTTTGTTTTGCAACGTTGTATAGGCTTAAATCTTGAACTGACCTGCTGACAATGTGTCAGTTACTGTTCTGACCGGGTAAGCCATCACATTGCAGTTCAGAAATCTTGGCTTAGGTTCAGTAAAAACATTGTAGCTGAGCCTTCTCATCTGCCCTTGCATGTCAGGTTCGTCTCCGACAAGCAGCAAAGAGCTGTCACCAGCTCTGGGCTGGCCAATTGCTCCTGTTCAGAGGCTGAGTTGAAATGCCATAAAAGCTGTCACTGGGGTCTTCCCAGGCTCTGTTCCAGGTAAAAGCTTTTATGTCTTGTTCCATCAGTCCACATTATGGTAGGAAAATCAGGTTATATTCCTCTCTTGTGGAGATGAAGAGAATGACAGTTCAGCTGCTCTGACTGCCAGCCAGAGGCTCAAATGACACATAAAACATGAGAATATAAAAAGCCGTCCCTCTCCTAAGGTCAGTTTTAATATTTAGAGAAGTAAGAACACTTTTTACATTATTCACTTTTGGTTTTTCTCTGCAAACTATCAATTGCAGACTATTTACTACAATTTTCTTGAAGTTATCTCAGTAGAGATGGGAATAATTGTCTTCGCTATCAGATTTAATGTATTACATCCATACTACATTACAAATCCTGCACATGTATGATATGGCAAGCAGATACCCATTGTGGATCCCTACTCATTGTAGAGTGGGTGTTTTGGGCCTTTCAGCCTGAGTGTGTCTGCAGATGATAGCTAAAGGAAACTTAAGGCTTCTAGAAGCAAGCCCTGTTCAATGTTTCCCTATTCTCCCCATCTTACATGGCTGGAATAGTTGTGAAAGAAAGCAAGCCTTAGTACTGACACAACAGCGTGTTAAATCAATACAACACTTCTAGATTTGTCACGATTGCTCAATGAGAGGGTTGAGACTGATTTTAGATCCCAGAACAAGCTTGTGATGCAATGGCACTTTTTGAGACTGAAGAGGAGCTTAGGCTGTTGTCCCATACATCCTGGTCTGTTTTTCTCCCTGAAACACACACAGTTCTAATTCACTGCTGCTTAATCCTTGGAGGCATTCTGACACTTTGTCAGTCAATTTATATAGCACTTTGCAGTTTTAGTTAAGTAACTGGTGAATGACTGCGTATGTTTCAGATAAGGCAGAATTACAGAGTATTAGACCCAGAGCTTATTCCTTGTGTAGTTAAGAACAGACCAGGAAGCAAAGAAAGAGTTGAATTACTGGTATGTGATAGAAAGTACCTGAGGTGCATTTGGACATTACTTTCCTTAGCACTTCTGAACCCTTTGTATCCCTTTCTGAGGGGAAAGAAAAAGCTTGAGAAGTGAATAAAAGGGGTATTTTACTTCAGAGTTGGACAATTAGACTTTGTGCTTGGCTTGAGCACAAGAGCTTTTGCTGTACGGTATTACTGCAAGATGTTTTTGTGATGATTCTGCTTTTAGAGTTCTCAGACTGCATTACTCTGCAGTGAGCTAGGAAGAAATCGGGGGGGGGGGGGGGGGAAATTTCTTCCTTTTTTCTTCCTTTTTTTTTTTTACTTCTCCTGCCCACTAAAAACTTCAACTGTCATTTGAAGTACAGATGATGGTAGAAATGAAATTGTTCTTGGCTAGTCTGCTACACAGCAATCCCTGTTTCTAGCTACACTTTTTTTTTTTTCTTTTAATTGAATCCTTCTAGGAAAAGAGCAATATTAAAATTAAGTGCTATGCAAATAGCATATAAGTAAGTAATGCCTAGTCCTTAGCTGTTGGGATTCTCTGCTGCTTCCAAATACCAGCGGGGGAAATAGTCCACAGAATTTGTACAGACATAAGGAAAATGAGAGATGGGGGTGGCATCGATGTGAGAAGGGAATGGTAAAGAAAAGATTTAAGTTTGCTTGATTTAAAGCAGTAATCGGAGTGAGTGATGCAATTAAAAAAAAAAAAAAAAGAAAAAAAGAAAAACACAGATAGGCTCCTTTTCTTCCACAAGTAAAGATTTGTGGGGGAAAAGGGTCAGAAAGATTGCTTTTTCCATCCTCTTATAACGCAATAACATAGAAACATTCCCTGAAACTGACAGGCATTACATTTAAAAAGAACTACTTTAGCCCAGTGCATAATTAAACCATAAAACTCACTGTAATAACATCATTACAGATACAGTTTTACAAAGCTGTGAATATTGTTATCTATATAAAATAGTTTTGAAAGAGTCTCTCTTTTCAAAAGAAAGATAAGTCATCATGCTTCGGGGCACAAATCAAACTCTAATGAACAGGACTTAGAAGCTCTCCTCCTCTACTGGTTAGGTCAGATGCCTTTATTCCTGGGTTTCTGCATTTTCTACTGTTTCTGATATGGTGGTTCCAGTGCACTTTTGAACAGAACTCCATTAACTATTCTGACAGCCACACTTCATTCTAGCAATGCAAGAAATGTCTAGGCAGAGCAGGGTATGTTTACCTGTGGAGTCTTAAACAGTCCTGAATATTTGATGGGACCAGGGATCGATATGAACTTGGTATCTTACACTGAAGACCTCAAAACTGTATTGAATGGGAAAGTAGTACAATAATGATTGAATATCATTTATTACTTGCAATTTTCTAGTCTGTTTCCCTGTGAAGAAACAAAAAATCAAACCCTGATCAAAACCCAGCATAGAGACTAGAAGCAATCACTTTTCCATTGCATCCAACCGACTAGCTAAAGAAAACAAATCTTAATTTCTGAATTAGTGATGACCCACAACGTTTGGTTCAGAGTGCACAGTGAAATGACACAGAGAAATAGCTGCTGTGATATGGAAACAAAAAAATGGTTGCTGTATGAACACCAGTGCCACACTGTGTGATCACAGGGATGCTACTCCTGAACCTACCTAATTCTTTTTAAGTTAACATACAGTGAACAAACTTGAGATATGTTTTAGCCATCATATATGCCCTAAGAAATAAAAACTACATGCAGGAGGCACTGAGCCCTCTACTGTTGAGTGGTTGCAGCTATTTTAGCTGTACGACTGAGGCTGACACCGGGTAAAAAGCTTTTCACGTTGTTTTTATCTTTGTTACTTCATGAAGGAGGTGGAAGCTTTACTCACAAACTGATTTAGAGACTTAGGAGCATCTATGTCCCAACCCAATACAATCTAGTAATTATAGCATCTCTTAGCAAAGAACGATGACCAGCGTTTCCATGTGCGTGTTTAAATGCAGACGATAGGTCTTTCTGTACTGTCTTGGAGTACCTCTTCCAAGTCCCATTTCAGTGAGCAAGACAACAACCCATGTCTCCTAGGAGGACCTGTGTCTTCACAGCACAAGTTTAAGGGCATTTAGAAGATGTTCAGGTAGTATGATGATACCTAAATAGATGAACATAACATATTACGGCCAGTAAAAATGGCAATGGAGATTTAAGTATTCAGAATGTAATTATCAGAGCTGGAATTTAGCCAGCTCATTAACTAAGTTAATGCTCTTCTTTCATCAAAGTACGGTGAGATTTCTGATCCTCTGAAGCAGTTCGTATCTCTTATGACAAATGTTGTGTGAGGTATTGAGGAGTTTACTTGCAGGTCAACAGTTGTACCAGTTCTTTCTTGAAGCCTGTATCCCCTTCTTATCTCCTTGATGTTACAAGATGGCACAGTGAAGACTTGGAGGGGACGTATGTGGTGTCTAACCTATTTCTCAATTTTATCAGTAAAGTACAAACCTTCTTAAATTTCAGTAGGTGTTCAGGTTTGCCCTGGAGATTCACTGAAGAAATGCGTTAATATAACTTGTGTAGTGTTTGAAAAAAGCTTCCAAAGAACAATCAGGTGTTCTTATTTATCTGGGGATTCCCACTTTTTTAAAGATGATAAAACTGCATTAAGTACAGTTAGGAAGTTTAGCATGTGTAAGTTTCCGCTTACCTAGGGAGTCTTTCCAGTTGTGAACAAAAGACTATGTGCAGCACATTAATATTAATAGGCCGCTAGCTCTATTTGAGCGGGTATTGCTCCATTTGTTATTTCCTACTGGGTTCATCGGCACTCACTTCATACTCTTGCATCTGTTTCTGTTTTTCTTGTGCTGTCTCTCTCCACGTAGCGAAGAACAAAGTTGTAACAACTCATAGTGGGCTTGCACCCATAAAGGAGCCGAGCAGACACGAGAGGACTTCTCTCCACCTCTTATTTACTTTCTTGCAAGACAGAAATTTGCTCTTAGTGCCTTCAAGCACAGTGTGATTTCCTCTGATACACAAATATCGTTACAGCTTAACTCAAAGCTATTTTCTCTCATTTCTTGCGCAAAGACATGAGAAAGGAAATGAATAAACAAATGAATATAGAACATCCACCTGTAGGTCTTAGCTTTATCAGGTGTTTTAAGGTTCATGCCCTGAGGAGCTTCAGGCCACCAGGAGCCAGATGCAACCAATTTGGAGTGAGTGACTGCATCAGGCACCTGGAGGTGAGGGGATTTGTGCTGCTGCTTGCAGCCTCGGTGGCTTGAAGGAGCCCCACGTCTCCAGAAGTGTGCTGCCAGGGTTGGGATGGACAGCGGCGCTTGGGGTTCCCCCTGTGGGCCTCTTTTGTGTGATCCAGCGTGCAAGGACTGCGCTATCAGTTCAGTGGATTTGGTGTTTCTCCCATTGGAATGGAGGCAAGCAGAGAGGTTTGGCTTTGTTTTCATGTCTGTAGCTATGCAAACTAGCCTACTGTTTAGATTCTAACTTATTTTTCTTTTGTTTATTAATATTACTTGCATCCCTTCCTCAATTCTTTTTTCTTGATCGTGTTCCACGCCATAGTAGAGGAGGATTCTTCTTACCTTCACCTGCCAAGCACCTGCTACCTCTGCTTTCAGACACCCTTTCAGACTCCAGCATTTTCATCTTCAAAAAACTCTGTTCTCTGAATTGCTTTTGCTCTGCAGGATTCGCTGTTCCAGAGTCTGGGTACAGTGATGTGTAGCATCATATAAATGTTAGAATGAGAAGTGCAGTTTATGAGACTGGATTTGAATGAAAATTGGAACTTCGGGGGGTACCCTTGTATTCAATGAAAAATGTCACCAACAGACATTGGGTTATATCTAGGTTAAAAAAAAAAAAAGTAATCCCCAAAACCAAACCAGTCATGTGGTGTAGTTATTGGTATGAGGACACTTATCTCTGAGACTTCATATTATGTCTTAGATTAAAGAACTAGCCCTTGCTAGGGGGGAAAAAAAACCAGTGGATATGTATTAAAGTTCATGAACTTCAACATGCTTTCACTAGCTGTCCTTTGAGCTATTTATTTCAGGTTTGATGACAGTGGTAAAGGTCAAAAAAAATTTGATAATGAACTTAGTGATTTACATCTTTGGTTTGATCTTGAGGCGGGGGGGGAAATCCTTTCTTAGTCTCCTTTGCACAAAGCAGAACTGCATTTTAAAAGTCCAGGATAGTTTGTATGATAGCCCCCATCTTATTTGCCACTCAGCTGGGTAAAAAACCTTTTTTTTTTTTTGATGCAGTGAAATGTAGAAATAAGCCTGACAACTGGTACTGCACATCTGCAGAGTTAATGCTCGTCTCTTGTTGTGCTGCTTCCAGCATTTTCCCCACAGCATCTTTCTCTTCTCTGCTCTATGCCAGTAGCTTGTGGTCTTTCAACATTTCCTCTTCTAAACCCTTTTTGGTCCTCAGCTGGAAGCTGGCCTTGTGAAATCTTCACCTGTGAGGAGAGGGGCGGGGGGAATCTAGATGTAAACTGTCTGGACTAATTCCAAATTACAGGATGTAAGGTATATCTAAATAAATTTTTTTTATCTTAAACTTTACAAACCAGTCTAATCTGGAAAGGTAACTGCTGTTTAGATATTTTCTTTCTAATGAGAAAGTGTCTATGTTTATATAATTCTACAGTAGTTTGTAGATGCCAGCTATATAGTATGCCACCTTACAATGAAAGAGATAATGTTTAGTGCATTTAGGGGTTCTTTGCCAGCCCCAAAAAAGAACCACCCCACCCCCCAAATGACCTCAGGCTTTGAAGGTGCATGTAGAACTCATGTAAAAACACTGTAGTGGTGAGCAATTTGAGTGATGCAGCAAAATGTGGAAATAAACAGTGACTACTGTACAAGAATAAGTACTTAAATATTGCCTCTGTAGTATAACATCCTTTTTCTTTCGGTTGCCTCTTCTTGCCTACAAGGTAGTGAGCAAGTGAGGAATGATTGTTGGTGGTAGTGATGTCATGCTTCAGTTAATCTTATTTCTTGCCCTTTTTTCTATTTTAGAATTTAATAAACTGAAGTCCCACCAGCAAATCTGTATTCTGAAGCTTGTGAACTCCAATATGCGGAGCATGCTCCCTACCTCAAATGATGAGAACTTTTTAGCTTTCATTTTCCATGTTTTAAACTCTGTATTCTGTAGCCTTCCTCACTTCATCATTTAAAAAAAAAAGGAGGGGGAGGGGAGGGGGGGAGAGATGAGCTTATGTTCACTGAGAAGCCCCTTTTGCTAAATTTTCACAAATACCTACATATCTTCAAAAGATCTGCTGGCATTCAGTTCTAATTTTGCTCCAGACTAATTTGGAGAGCATAGGTCTAAACTGGACTGTTTAGAAATGGTAGTTTATCACCATGCAGACTTTACACTTTTACTGAAAGTATTTCAGACTCGCAGCCTAATAAAATGTTTTATTAAATGTCTGTTTGGAATTCTGCCAGTCTGGTAGCACAATACTTCATGATGCAAATACAGCGACTAATTTTCCTCCGCATTCATGCTAGAATAGGTGATATAGAACCAGGTTTAATTGCTTGATGTAATTGACAGCGCTCTCCTGAAGTTAAAGAGAGAATTAATTGTCTGTCATTTGTTACTTCTTGCTGTCGTCTTGTATCCTCAGGATTGCAAACAGACAAAAGAAACTGTGCTATTGTGCATGTGCTTTTCTCTTCTGATTTAGCTCCTGTCTAAATTTGTGTTGCTGCTTCTGGTCCCTGAGCTACTGAACGTTCTCGGGATGATAAACAGATTTCTCAACCCTGTATTTCTTGAGTGAGTGGGTCTTTTGCTGTACTGATGTAAAGTTCGTTAAGTAGCTGGGGGGAGGAAGGAGCTGCATTTTTCTCTTGAAAGCAATTCATTGGCTCACCTCTAAGAAGCAGGCCAGGAGGAACGCTGAGAAGCAGCAGAAGTGCATCAGGTTTGATTTACTGCTGAACAGTAGCTGTTAGCTGTGAATATGGAGAGATACTTCTTTAGTATTTCCTCCCCGGAGAAGACTTTTGAAATGGAAGTTTTATCTGCATCATTATGTTTAACAGTCTTGGGTGGGTTTATTTATTTTTAATTCAACACTTCATCAATTGCTTCTTAATCCCGTTTAATATTTTCTACCTCAACACTATCTTCTGTTTGCTGTTTAATCTGCCTACAGTTGTGCCTTTCACCGGAGAGCTAAAAACTGTGCCTACAGAAATAAAATTTAGTTATTAGTCTCAAAATCACGTCTGTTATGCAAACACGGGCTGTTTAGTATTCCAAGATTTGATGGTGCTAGTGGACAGCCTTGCTCCTTCTGAAGTTACAGCAATCTCGTCTTTCCTTTTTGGTCGGTGTGCTATTTCAGGTTACATTTAATACCTTTCCATTTGCAGTTAAACAGGCCAAGTTTTTTCTGCATTCACAGGATAGTGACTGTCTAGTGGTCGCTCAAAGTGACCTTGTGGAAGACTGTTTTATGACAATGAACTTAATTAACGTTCACTATTGGCTTACACAGGAAGATTTGAACCTAATAGTAATTAATTATAAAGACATCAGATTCTACTCTCTTAATGTCATTAAAGGTAAGGCAGGTGGGACTCTGCCTTGTACATTAACCTTTATCTGTATTCTTCCTACTAGTTACCTTGTTGTCAAACTGAAAAAAAAAAAAAAAATAATTAGTATTAGATGAGAAAACAGGCTATGTGTTTAAATGGAGATCTCAGTTCAAATGCCTTACAAAGGATATTTGAAATACTAATAATACCCACCTGTGGGGACTGTGGAGTTGGGTGTGGCTAGTAAATTTTCATTGACTTCAGGGAAGTGATGTACTGAATGCTCGTACTCTAAAGTACTCTCCAGGGAGGTAGTCCTGAGAGAGGAGATAAAATATGAGGAAACAGCTGAGCGCCCTCAGCAGAGAGCTGGTGTCCAGGAGGGGAATACAGAAATGTATTGCAGCAAAGGATGTATGAGACTATGTGTTAGAAGCAGTTGCTTTTCTTATTTTAAGAGACAACTTCATGGTACAGCTCTGCTCCAGGCTTTTTAAATGAGCATCGCTCTTGTGAAATTTGTAATTTAGTTTCTTGGCTGGCCAGCAGAGATGCATTTTTTTGGTGAATTTGTAGTTGTGGGGTGGGGCAGGGGGAAAGAAAAAGTATGAAAGTGTGGGGGCCTGAATACCCTGTCATGTTAGTATGAACTGAGTATAAATAGTACTAAAATCAATGGCATTTATGTTTAATATACAGCTGGAAAATGAGGTCTGTAATCTCTTTACTTTCTTTGTGTTTGAGTCAAGTAATTAAAAACTAGAGTTTCTTCTAGTTGGTGTGAAGACATAGAAGCTCTTTATATAAAATGTTGATTGGTATAGATAATTCAGTATTTATAAACTGGTATTATGTATACATATTAAATGAGTGGGAAGCACAAGAAATATTGTAAAATTCCCAACAGCAGTTACAGTTTCTTTCTCAGGTCTAGATGTATCTATTTATGAGTTGTGGTTTGATTTCTTGACTACTATTTGACTTTGAAATTAAAACCATCTTACTAGTTTCTTGTAACTAACTATGAATGAGTGCAAGTCTTGTATTTCTGGAGTGGCAATTCTTGTATTTCTGCTAGGGGAGCAACAATGATTTTCATTGATACATATTTTGAGCTAAAATTGTAAACTTGGATTTGTGTCATATCCTATACCCAGAAACTACTAAGTGAAAGGAAGCAGGAAAGGTAAACAGTTTAGACAGGTGAAAGGTTCTGTAACTTCAGTGCTAAAAAATATAATTTTCAATACTTTGTCTGTTATTCTGTGAGAAATAAATGTAGGCAAAAATGAGAGAGTTAATTATGGTTCTCTATGATGTTTAGGTAAATAGAGTGCTAAGAAGGACATGTAGCAACTGAAGTCCAAGACAAAATTGATGGGGGGGGGCTAACTTATGGCAAATGAAATAATTTTTTTGACAAATTTAATGTACTGTCCACTGGCCTCAGTTGGAAGCAGAAGTATGAAAATAAAGAACTCGAGGAAAGCAAAGATGGCCTTTGGAAAAAATTTTGATGAAGGGAGTCTCCCTTGGGCTCTTTTTTTCTTTACCCAGAAATTCAGTTCAATTCTTTGGAAAAGACCCAGGTCTGTAGGCTGGGAATTGCTGGGAAAGGTAGATATGAATTTTTCTTCAGTGTTAAGTTGATAGATGTGTTCTGGTTGCTGACAAACACTTGTGGGAATAACACATATTCCATTTGGGAAGGGAGGGAAGCTAGAAGGAAGAGAGAATTATAAAAATTCCCCAAACTAAAAGCTTTAGAGTGCTTTGGTGTTTTTTTTTTTCCAGACTACAATATGGCTTGCTTATGTTTTGTAAGGTGTAGTGGTCTAAAGGGTCTAGTAAAAATAAATTTATGTAATTTTTAAATTACATGCTGGACCTTGCTGTCACCAACAAGGAGAGGCTGGTGGGGAATGTGAAGCTCAAGGGCAGCCTTGGCTGCAGTGACCATGAAATGGTGGAGTTCAAGGTCCTTGGGGCAGTGAGGAGGATGCACAGCAAGCTTGCTGCCCTGGACTTCAGGAGAGCAGACTTTGGTCTCTTCAGGGATCTGTTTGGTAGAGTACCATGGGATACGGCCCTGGAGGGAAGAGGGGCCCAAGAAAGCTGGTTGATATTCAGGGGTCACCTTCTCCAAGCTCAGGAGCGAGGCAAAGAGGGAGTCAGACAATAATGCCAGAAGGCCTGTGGGGATGAACAAGGAGCTCCTGGACAAACTCAAACACAAAAATGAAGCCTACTGAGGGTGGAAGCAAGGATGGGTAGCCTGGGAGGAATACGGAGAAATTGTCTGAGCAGCCAGGGATGAGATTAGGAAACCCAAAACCCTGCTAGAATTAAATCTGGCCAGGGACACTAAGGGCAACAAGGAAAGCTTCTGTAGGTATGTCAGTGAGAAAAGGAAGACTAGGGAAAATGTGGGCCCTCTCCAGAAGGAAACAGGAGACCTGGTTACCTGGGACATTGGGAACACTGAGGTGCTCAATCCCAGGTACAACTACAGGCTGGGCGAGGAGTGGATTGAGAGCAGCCCTGAGGAAAAGGACTTGGGGCTGGTGGTTGATGAGAAGCTCAATGTGACCTGTCAATGTGCGCTCACAGCCCAGAAAGCCAACCGTGTCCTGGGCCGCATCCAGAGCAGTGTGACCAGCAGGTCGAGGGAGGGGATTCTGCCCCTCTGCTCCGCTTGGGTGAGACCCCCCCCCTGCAGTGCTGCCTTCAGCTCGGGGGGGGGCAGCATAAGAAGGACACGGACCTGTTGGAGAGAGTCCAGAGGAGGGCCATGAAGATGATCAGGGGGCTGGAGCACCTCTCCTGTGAGGACAGGTGAGAGAGTCGGGGTGTTCAGCCTGGAGAAGAGAAGGCTTTGGGGACACCTTAAAAGAGCCTTCCAGTACCCAGAGGGGGCCTGTAGGAGAGCTGGAGAGGGACTTTTTACAAGGGCATGTAGTGTCAGGACAAGGTGTAATGGCTTTAAACTGAAAGAAGGTACATTTAGGTCAGATGTAAGGAAGAAGTTCTTCCCTGTGAGGGTGGTGAGACACTGGAACAGGTTGCCCAGAGAGGCTGTGGCTGCCCCATCCCTGGCAGTGTTCAAGGCCAGGTTGGATGGGGCTTGGAGCAACCTGGTCTAGTGGAAGGTGTCCCTGCCCATGGCAGGGGGTTGGAACTGGGTGATCTTTAAGGTTCCTTCCAACCCAAACCATTCTATAATTCTATATACAGCTGAAAGATGAACTGTCAAGAGGACAAAAATATAAGTCCTGAAGAAAGAAACTGGCACAGACAGAAAATCAAAATGAACCATGAGTCAGCTTTGCTAAAAAAAAAAAACAAAAACAAAAACCAAACCAAAAATCAGGCCTAGTTTTTGGTGTGTTTAAATGCAGAAGAAAGGGTTGTTGGGGGGTTTATTGTTTTATTTGTGGGTTTTTTCCCTCTGTTTTGAGAGACTGAAATCTCAGTTCTTGCATTAATATGCGTTTTAATTTAAAATTAGTATTTATAGTTTTAGCTGTCTGCAAATACGATATCTAGCTAAATGTGTTGTTTAGTCCTCACTTCCAAAGGAAAGAAGTCTTAATGTGATCATTCCTTCTCAATTCTTCCTTCAACATTTAACCTGTTATTCCAGAGAAATGTGTGCTTAGCCCTTAGACATCAGAGAATCCCTTAGTTGCCCCTATAGGAATCAAAAGCTTGTACTTTAATATCTAGGCATCATACCATGAGGCAAAGCTGTGCACAGTGGGGATTTTTAATTCTGCCAATTACAGAACTTTTTGTGTATTTTCTCCAGAAACTTGTGGCAGACTGCTGTCAGACATAGATTACCCAACCTGTTGCCACCTTAAGTCCTTGTTGTCAAATGTGCATAATTAAATGCATATTGGTCTGATGTGAATTCTTGTAGGAAGAGATTTTTCCAAAAAACAGACCAGTTTCCGCTTCTTGGAAAAGGGCATAGTTCTGAAATAAAATAAAAAAAGAGACACTGAATAGGTCCAGACACTTTATCTTTTGTTGAAGAGCTTGCTGTCTTTTTTCCTTCCTGATTATAACCAGACTAACCTTTGGGGAAAGGGTCTGAATGTTCAGGAAACTCCCATAAAGAATGCTGAAACTCCCATAAAGCATACTGAAAAGGTCACCTTTTGTGTAACGCAGAATTGTGTAACTCAAAGGATGCAGTTCATAGAATGGCATTCGAGTTACCTCATCATAACAAGAACTGTTTCTCCATAACTGACAGAAAAATAGTCCTCCCTAAGGTATTTTTTGTCTCTTCTCTTCCGTTCCTCTTTTTCCCTGTTCATGTACGTATTGGTTTGGCATGCACAGTTTTACAGTCACGTACCGCATAGGGCAGCCTCATGCTTGAACAGTGGAATAGATTTTTTTATTGAGTATACACCTTGTCTTATTGCTATGAGATAGAATGAGACATTCAATTATAAGCAGGTCACAGAGAGCCAGTATAATAGCTAGTGTACACACTAAGATGAATTCTTCTTGTATCAGCCAAAATATATTTTTGTGATTTACAGGATTGTTCAGTTGGACACCATTTCTATAAAAAGTAGAAAGTTCAGAAAAGTTTGGAGAGTTCTACAGCTGGCATTATGGTTTGTTTTTCTTCAGACCTTCTGACAAGGAATGATGATAGAAGGGACAAGCCAGGTTTGAACCGTTGGGCCAGGCTGAGTTTTTGTGTGCTGTTGATGAAGGGGCGGGATTCGTGTTTGTGTTTCCAGGAACACTGACATGTGAATCTCAAAAAGGTTGGGGGTTCATCTGAGCTTTTATATCCCAATCTCTTTGATCAAGAAAGCTGACTCAAAAATCTCAGAATAAGATGTTCTCTCTTGAGACTTCCAGTGATCTTCAGAGGCTCTGAAAGTAGCTACACTATGTATTTTGATGATTTGGGAGCTCTGAAGAAGGTAGAAATACATTTTTGGGGTGGGGGAAAGCACAGGGTAGTAGTAATACCGTTCCCTCCAGTAACTCCAAAATGTTCTGTAATTAAATTTCAGGGAAAATTCTGGGTTTTGTTTCAGCAAATAATTGTATTCCATCTCAAGTTTAGCAAATCAGAACTGACATGGAAAACAACAAAATCTATAGATTCTAAGGGATCTGGTGTATTAAAAAGCTGGTAAATGAAGAACTTTTCTTTTTATGTGTGATATTATTGAGCATCACTCTTGTCTTGGCTGTTATTAAAGCTTCTAGCCTCAGATCAGCCAGGCCCATAGCTATTAAGTAGAGAGATGACAACTTTGTCCTGAGGCTAGATGTTGGGAGCAACATGGTTGAAAGATGAGGTAGGAACCAAAGTCTGACTGGCTGTTGGAGACCAGACCATCTATTCATAGGAGAAGTGCGTGGAAAACCATTGTTACTGGGAATCCAGTGGTAAGCGATTTTCCAACCACCTATGTGCATGTGGAGGGGAGCTCTCAATGTGACTATGAATGTTTTAAGGCTTCAGAAGCTTTTCACAGTTCCTCGAATTTCAGCCATTTTTACGTGGTCACTAGTCTCCCCTTAAATCCCGCTTTTCTGAAAGGAACAATGCTATTTCCACACAAACTTAAAAAACCCAACGACAAACCCCAAACAACAACAAAAAAAAACCCAACCAAAAAAAACCCAAAACAAACAAAAAAAAACCCCAAAAACCCAACCCACCAAAGAAACAAAAAAAACCCCCAAACACCCACCCCTCCCCAACTCAAAGGATCAATGATCTTTGCTTCCCAGGTAGTTGGTGGAGAACAAATGAGCAAGAAAAGAACGAGACCTTGCTTTTCAAGAGTCAGCTTTCTTGCTTGCCTTTCCTCACAGCACTTAATTCGTGCACATCTAAATCAAACAATTGTAATCCTCTATTTAGAGCAATGTCTGCTTCCAAACTTCTTGTAATTGGTTTCTATTTTATGTTTCTTATTCTGTTGAGAGCCTTGCTATCTGCTTTAGGTATTCTTGGTGTTAGTAATGAGATAATTTATATTTTAATTAAATGGAGCTGCTACAAAATATTACAATGGATGCCAGGAGCATTTATCTCTTGACTCTTGTCTCCTTGAATTTTCAACTGCATGGCACTCTGAAAAGTGGCTTTTGCTGTCTAAATCCCACAGTGTGTCCAAGCAATGCTCTTCCTTTCATCAGACTATAATGTATTTTTACCCTTTTTCTCCTTAATGACTCTTGCTATTTGTCTGAAATACATAACTAGGTATGCAGTGGAAACAGTACATCTGCTTTTCAAATATGGTCTTGAAAAACAAGATCAAAAGGCAGGTTGTTTCTTTATTTCATTTTCCTTTGTCAATATTGTGCACAGTAACACATCCTTCTCCCCCTCCCTCTGACCCTTCAGGTAAAATAAGGTTACTCTGGCAAGAATTATTTTTTTCATTATTGTCAACCCATTGCATCATCTCTACATATAATGTAAAGGAGCTTAATTTTAGACACGCATCACTCCTGAGATTGCTTATTTCAAAGTAAAATAAAAACTCTGGCCACTTTGAGACCTTTCAGAAAGAAAAGAATTAACTTGGCAGTCATATTTTTACACCTTAGAAAAGAGTTAAGATAGGAAACATGAGATACTGGAAAGCCAGCAAAAATTAAAACCCCCAAATTTGTTCTGTGGGTATGTAGCAGGGAAATGGGGAATAGCAATAATTGCAAGGGAGCGAATTATGTAATTTTGAAGCAAGATGTATGCTGCCAGATTCCCGCATGAATTGCTCTGCTTTTAGTATATTGCTAATTTTTATATCCAGTCACATTGTTGTCTGAATGATGTTAAAGAACTTCTTCTGTGCACAAGTATTTTGTGTTAAAGCTTAAAATTCCCCAACCATGCACCTTATTAGTAATTCAGATTATTTTTACATAATTTACCATGCATATCATTGTGCATTTGTGGATGACATTGACAGGTTGTATGTTCAACACTGTAGATATGTTCATGATTAAAGCTACGATTTTCTAAAAATTTTTTATTATCTGAACATTTAAAAGTCCATATTCTTGTCTTAGAAATACGCTACATTGTTTTTAAAACTTCCTTTTAAATTGTAAAATATTTTAAAATGGGACAGTGAATTAGATTAGCAATTTCTTGGCTCATTTAAGAATCTGCTTAATTAACGGGCATATATCTCATGATAACGGTGTCCAGTGACAACTTGCTTCCCTTTCTCCACTCCATAAATGTGTCCTCCAAAAATAATCGTTTTCCCCCATTATTTCCTAAATAAAAGTAGTAAATTTTATTACTGTAGCATGCTACAGTGGGGTTCAGCAGAGAGTAAGTGAAATGAAAACACAGGAAAAAGTTGAGGTGTATGTGCAGTGACTTGGTTCTCTTTTTTGGTTTTTTTTTGCCAAAAAATGTGCACAGACAATATTTAACAGCCTTTATCATCTTAATTTGAAAGCAGAATGTCCTAAAAATGACCCCTTTCATGCATGTTTGCTTTCAGCTGAACATTTGCTGAACAAGTTATTGTTTTCAGAGTTAAAGCCCGTTGTAGCTTCAGTTATCAGGATAGTCTCCTTTAGCAGGCACAGGTGAAGTCTGGAAGACCAGCCATCTTAGCAAAGCCAGCTGAGAAGTACGCTCAATAGCAATGCCGAATCCTTCAGTAGGATGATAAAATGCTAAATTCAGAAGATGACTAAAAGTGTGTGATAATTAATAATGGCTTATTTGACATTCTCAAATGCTTCAGGAGGAGAGATACAAAAAGCTTAATTAACAGATAGGGCACTTGTTCTTGTCTCTGCCAATTAAAAACAGACTGCATACAGTATCTAATTGTTAGACTTCTGCATTTAAATAGAAGACAGATTTTTTGGTTGAAAGCTAGACATACTTAAACCAGATCTCCGACACGCATTTGGTCCATGTGCAATAGCAGGAAACGTTTCTTAATGTTTAGGTTTAAAGGGGGATGAATTGCTTCTAGAGGAAGAAGTTGAGGCCATACCCTCAGCAGAAGAAATCTGTTCCTTCTGGTTTGGAATATGAAGCTTTGCAGTAGCCTATCCAGCCTTATTCATATAGTTATGATTTATTGGCTCATATTTACTCTTGACTGAATGAGTGTGTTGTCAGTTGGTGGTAATCTGGCAAGGAAGGGGCAAAACTCACTAAGTACCCAATATGCTGCCCATCACTTTGCATTCCTCTGCTTTTATTCAACTACTGTGCAACTAAAGGCAATTTCCATTATTTACCCACCTTCTCCTTCTGCCCAGTCCTGCTGTTAGGTCATCACATGTTTGTGACCTTCGCCTGTTGCAACAGAAACTGATGTGATATAAGATATTTAGGATCGTCATGATTTCAGCACAAGATTCAAAAAGTGCAGAAGGTGGGCTGGAAGGTTTCAGATGGAAACGCATCACTGCTAATGTAAGAGTGTGTCAGGAATAATTACAGAGAATGAGTTGGAAGTAGATTTGTCTGAAACATTTAAAACTCTCCTGAAGCATGGAAACCTACATGAAGAAACTATTCTCTGAGGAACTGATGTGGCCTTGCACTTACTCAGAGTTATTTTATAACAGCACTTACTGTGCTATTTTAATGGTGCCATCATATCTTGTGACAGTGGCATGTCCTTTGTATTACTATAGTGATAACTGAATAAAATACTGGTTTTCTCGGTTGTTTAGCACCAGCGCTGATTCACGCTGCTGCTCCCTGAATAAAGTAGACAAAGAAAATTATCTTTCTGCTCCTCAAATTACTCCCCTCTCTTATTTTTATACACCCATTTAAAATGTATTTCCTATCCTCAACCTAAATCTGTTGGCTCTGTGATTCCACAGTAATTTCCGAAAGCTCAGCCTCTTCGTCCTCCACTAAAAATGCCCGTACCCCACGGTATTTGGTCCTTGCCAAAGCAGCGGTCGGCAGGACAGCGCTAGGCTCTTCGGTCGCGCTCGGGGCACGACCTGTCCCCCGAGCCCAGGCGATGGGGAAGCAGAAGAGAGGGATTTTTCCAAATCTGAAGCAGTGGAGTAGCCTGGCAGGGGTTCTCCATCTGCTTGTGGTGAATGGATTGGCTTATCAGAACTAAACCCCTTGTTAGCTGTTTCCTGACATCCCCTCGGTTCCCAATGGCTGTTGGCAAGGAAAGATTTAGTTCGCCGGTCTCCTGTTTGCCTGCCGTAGCAGTGGCCTGGCTGCCTCCTTCCCCTCGGGGCTGGTATAGGGTCAGTGTCGAGGCTGACGAGGTTGTTCCCTTGCCAGAGGCCTCGTGCGAATACGTAGGACAAAATCCCTTTTATGGCCTCTGCGATAATCAGGGGACGTATACGTTGTGCAGCCGTCGCTGCTCGTTATCACTTCTGCCCTCCTTGGAAAGTGATGGGTAAGAAAAAGCCAAAATTATACGAACGGGGTTGAAAAATTAAACTGCATGCAAGGATGTTACTTACCTGATTCATTTGACATAAATGCAGACATGTCTTTGAATGCTGATGTGAAAATAGAGTGCAGCTGTTGTAGTGCAAGCAGGCTTGAATTGCTTTATGTTCTCAACGTTGTCTTCACAAAGTTTAGAATTTTTGTTTTGAGAAGACAAACCCCTTTTTACTGCTTAAAGGTCATCTCTAGACATAAGTTCTCTAATAAGCATCCTCCGGCTTCTCCTGCCAAAGGATGCCTAATAGTAGGAGTATGAAACAGGTAAAATATCATTGAATTTCCCATAATCGGGTAGACTTGAAAGGCTTCTTTGGAGGAAAACATTCCAACTACCAATATAATGTGACTTATTTAATACCAGATGTTTTCTTTCTAATTTGCAGTAGTATTTAATTTTATTTTTCATTAAAAATTGGTGGGAACCGGATTGTGGGCTACAGACAGCTGTCCAACTTTCTTTGGTATACAAAAGGGTTTCCTAGTCTCCTTTCTGCAGACATGTAAATTATGAGTAACTTGGTCATTTCATCTGGTTTTCTACATCTGTAGAAATTGAGCTATGGAGGCAACAGGGATGACAAGACTAGTTCATAGTGGACATGGATTACCGCCTGCTTGAAATTTTTCTCTTGCTTATTTGAAGAAAATAGGTAAAGCACAACAATATCTTGTTTGCATTTTACTGAATATTTAGCATTGTTTAACAATAACAACAATTTTCCACAGCAGATGTGATTTACACATTTCAAGGACATAATTCCTCACAGTGCTTACCCCATCAACAGTTGCTGGGCATTAATGGTATTCTTTCGAGGGAAAAGTCTGCTATCTCTTTGATGAGAGCAAATCTTTTATCAATGATGATTACTAATCTAGTTGAGGGAGACAAGAGAGGCTGTTAATTATTCTGTTCAGGTGTGTTTTAATGAAGTTATTAGCAAAGTACATCTGTGAACTTTCTTTTACAAAATAAAGCTTGCAACAAATCTGAAATTGGATTTTACGGGAAGAAATTCTGGCATTTGCCTGCAGGGTGGATTGCAATGTTTGTGATCATAGGTATATTTGTTAGTTTGCCAATAATCTTCCCTAATGGCATTCATAGAAGATAATTTCTATTTTATTAAAAACCATTTCTTATGTGGGTAGCTTTTTTCCAGGTAAGTGATGGCTTTTCCCCCTGTCAAACTTTTTAGCTCTGGGTATTTTTTGGTTTGTCATGCCTTTCCTCAAGACAATGTCAGCAACCAGACAGAGTGTGGATCCTCCAGTAACAAATGCTATTGATCCAAATCCTAAATTCTGGGAAAACCCCGCTGCCTGTAGATGCCTTTAGCAGGCAAGACTTGCGCATCCATGGCTGGTGAGCCTGAACTGGAAATCCAGGTGCAGAAAAGGGACATTAGCTTGGGAGAACAGGGCAGTACTAGCTATGTGGGAGTTAATTTCTTCACAAAAGTACAATTTTGTTAAATGGTTAAGTTTGGGGGGTTTGTGTTTCTGTTCCCTGAAAGCAGATGCGAATAGGCAAAGGGATGGGTAGTACCATATAATTCCTCTGTTCTCATCTATTAGGTTCTTTCCGTGAGCTGGTGTTAATCAGTGGGAAAGTCCCAGTATCTTGGCACAACCGTGTGTTTGAGCCATGATTGTTAGTTATTTTATTACATTTTTTAAGATAGTGGTTCACCAGTGCTATTTTGGCTTTTCTAGTATACTATCTGGCATTCACAGTCTCACTTTTTTACAACTGTGGGAGCAAAGGCTAAATAGATAAATGTCTACTAACTGGCAGTTCTCTTGCCCTCTCATACCCCCAATTTCTGTCTGCTGTTGGTAGTTTCAGCAAAAATCATTCTGCACTGCTTCCTAAAGAATTATTTCTGCATTACTGTTCAGCAAAAGTCTTCAAAATAATGTTTTTAGGTCAGATAATCATGGTGCCTCCTAAGGCTCATATTTCATACACCCAGAACATATTCTTGTATATTTTCAGATCTAAGGGCTTTGGGGGATTTTGAGTAAGTGAAACTAATATTCCCTCCAGACATCTTTTAAAGAACAAAAGTCTTGTAGTGATGCAAGTTTTTACCAGAACAAACTGTAAAGGGCACAGTGTGCCCAGCAAGAGACAGAGGTGTACATGGGGGTGGGTTAACAGTAAACACAGTTTCTCAACAGGCTCGGATTCCCAATAGGAAAAAAAGGATTCACTGACTAACACTTAAAGAATACACATGAACCATGCACAGCCTCTGCAGCTGCAAAGTTATTGTACACTTTCTATACTTGAGGGCAAGCGTGAACTTCAGCCAACAAGGCTTGTGTTTTCTCTTGTGGTCAGTTTTACCAAAAAAAAAAAAAAACCAAAAAAACCCCAAAAAACTAGTTTGAAGGACACACTCGGAAGGTTAACAGCTGGTTTCCACAGAGACCTGGTTGCGCTTTCCCTCAAATTTCCAAGATGCTCTGCTTTTCCATGTCAGTATTAATGCAACATTTCATTTCTCCTCCTCTGTGATGTTTTTAGTCATAGCTGGGATTGGATGCCAGAAGGCACAATCTCTTCCTGCCTTTCTTTCTGTAGTAAATTCCTTCCCTCTATATATTTTACAGTAGGAAAATAACTGTATTCAACCTTAGGGATGGTGCTTAATTTTATGTAGGTATATAGTCCTGCTGGTTTAAACCCCTGTTTGTAGTATATCATTGTAAAAACTCAACCTAGGATTACACCAGCCAATGCCAGCTGTTCCTTTCATGCAACCAGGGCAGCTGTTACACCTTAGGGTTTCAAATCATAGTTCACCACTAAATCAATTGCAAGATTACAGGTTAGAAAGTTGGTGAGCAGTGCGCAAAAGCCTTGTAACAAAGGTTATTCTATTATGTAATGGAGAACCTGGGTTACAGAAATGTTAATATTGTTCAGTAATGCAGTGGGTTGAATCATTGAACTAAATTTGAAAAAATAGTAGGGAGGGTGTTCAGAAAAAAGGAGAGCTCACTGAGTAGAGTGGCAGAATTCTATTTGTTTTCTTTAAAAGCAGAATAGAATTACCAAGGGCAAAGTTAGTTTTGTAACATTTTTTTCCTAGCAAGGGGAAAAAATGTGGCTCTAACACTGTTTAACAAAAGATATGTTCCCATATGCCCTTTCAAAATACAGAAGTAGAAACAAAACCAGCAACAACAACAACAACAAAATCTCAAGCTCTAAAACACCTCAGATACTGGTGAGTTGAAACTGTTTCATTAGCAACTGACAAAATGTTATTGGAAATCTTTTGCCTTTTATAATTTCCATGAAAATGGAGTCTTCTGGAATTTTGGTGGGAGTCTATTGTTCAGGAACTAAGGTTCTAGCCTTACAAAAAGAGCACAGCAGTAGGGCTGCACTTGGCTTTGAAACCTTGCTAATGATTTGGGGTTTGCTTGTTGATTGGGTCAAAACAAACCGATCTTACTACTGCTACTTGCTTAGGTTTTGATCGTGTTAACCCTTAAAAAGGTATTTAACTTGTAGTGTATTATTAGTATCTTTTTTCAGGCTGTAGAAATATATTATGCTTAATTCATACAACACTCCTGGTTCCTTTCAACCCAGTAAAACTCAAATGATTCTTTCCCTCTGAAAGTCTTTTCCTTACTGTGTTATCCCTCATTTATGAACTCTGAGACAAAAGAAATATTGATGTCATTTTTAATGCTTTTCCAGTGTGCAGTCTCTGAAAAAATGTGCAGTCCTGGTATTTTTACATTTTAATATATACTC
The DNA here is from genome assembly GCF_929443795.1 of Astur gentilis. Taxonomy (NCBI): domain Eukaryota; kingdom Metazoa; phylum Chordata; class Aves; order Accipitriformes; family Accipitridae; genus Astur; species Astur gentilis. The sequence continues at coordinate 27,733,315 of NC_064894.1, forward strand.
TGTTTGCAGAGACTCATGCTAACTTTAGCAGTAATTTCTTTTATAAATTTCTGTGTGTCATATTTGCATTTAACCTAGAAAAACTATTCACTGGATGAAACGGCAAGCAAGAAATCTGCATCAATTGTTGTAAATCTGGTTTTCTTTTGGTTTTCGATACATCAGCAAATTATCTCTCAAAAGTCTCCTTCAATGGCAAGAATTGTGTGTTTATGTGATATGGGGAAAACAGGAAAAAGGCTTATTGCATGTGCTTGATATCGTGCTCTTTGTATATTACACTATAGCACTTTGTTCCTAATGTTGCTGCACTAACATAAACTTTAAATAAAACAACGCATGCTAATGTTCTGCTTTAAATTTCACTCTCGAGAAACAAAAGCAAAAGGATGATACCTTGCAAAATTAGACTCCGTATTTTTGCATGCTTATTGTGAAAATTTAATTTACATATGCAGCAAACACACGTTTTTATATGCAATTTAAAGGCAGAATTGTTTTCAAAGGCCACAGCTGAAAACATTGTTATAGATGAACTCTACCCAGGTGGGTAATTTCTGAACTACATTACTGATAGCTTAATGTATTTAGTGATATTATAGTAAGTAAAAGGATATTGACAGCTATATGGTATATAAAATACTGAGAAGACCTGGTGCACCATATAGGTGGTATCTGGCAGGGCTTCTTTGGTGGCCAGGACAACCTGTGCCACCTCGGTGAACCCGGGCAAGAAGGAATAGCCGTTGCTCTCTGCCTTGTCCTTCATGTCTATGCCCAAGTTCTCGTACGACCTTCAAGTTCATCTACAACCAGAGCTTCATCTCTGGTTATAACCACTAGCTATACTTTGCCTTCTCTTCCAGGTGCACAAACAGCTCTTAAATTTAGCAAAATGCTCAATTTGTACACGTTGAAGTGTCACTACTCCCGTTGTGGCCGTTTCTGGTATTTCAAACCTAGTGCTTTTAAGTCCCTGAGTAAAACCGATGGAAAAAGACACGCCTACCACGCAGACCTGAGATACTTCACCCACCTGACGGGTGAAACACCCTGAGAAAGGCTCAGCCGCAGCCAAGTGCCTCTTCCCCACCAACACCTCCGCGCTCCAAAGCTGGCAGTCCCCAAAGCACAGCCTGCCTTTCTGTTTGCTTCGTACCATCTTTAGAGAAAGAGCACACAAATCCTTCTGCGGGCTCCTTTGATACCACTTGCTGTGGTAGGAGCAGCAGCAATAACCCCCCGGCAATTTCACAGGCTCCATTATGAGCCAGGGACGTTCCTCAGAGGACAGAAACTAGAGAAACGGGTCTGATAAAGGTGCTGTGCCTTTTCTCCATCTTGCCAATGAGGAACATTTCACAGAAGCTCTTTCACAGGGGTGGGAAAAGTTTCTAAGCTCTTCTGTCCCGCTTTGTATTAATCTACTGCGCTTTGGCTTTTCTTAAAATTTAATTCAAGATCAGAAGGGACCATTTTATCATCCCAACTAATCTCTGTACCACAAGCCTTTAAACTTCTTCGTATTGGGCCCGATAGCCTCGGTTTGACTGCAGTATATGGTAGATTTGACTAAAGCACACTTATCAGAAAAGCACCCAGCCTACGTGCAGATACAGAAACGCGCAGAGCTCACCGCTCTCCTGGCAGCTTCTCACAGAATCCACCCCTGCAGCCCCCCCGCCACCAAACCCTTACCACGTCAACCCAATACAACCAACGCTGCAGACGGCGACAAAGTTGCCTCCCTGCTCCAATGTGTTGACTTCGTGTCTGTTTACGCATCCCAAAATTTCTCGGCCCCCTGACCATAGCACTGGGTTGGGACTGGTGTTGTGCTGTGTGGTTCAAACCTCTGTGGGACTCCCTGCGCTCCGCAGCGGTCCTTTGATTGTATAGCTGCGGTGTATTTTTAAAAGGGTTGCTTCAAGTTTGTCGGTAATAAAATCGCCTTTTAGCAGACTGGAACTATTTAAGACAAAGCTTGTGTATACATATAGACATTGACAAGTTCCTGCTGGTTCTGGCTGAGGGCACGCTATGTAATTTGAGTTGCATTAGCACGTGCCAAACGCAAATTACAGAAGCCTAATGAGAGGCAGAGTGTACAGGTCTGGGCTCCCACGTGACCCACAAAGTACCATGTAACTCTCACCAGGAGATTCAGATCGCATATTGTGTCTGACCTTTCATCATAATTATTTGCTGTTTCACCACTCTTTATGCTTCACAAATTTTTTAGTGGTTTTATGGTTCCCTACAGATCACTCATTAAAATATGAAATGTTAATGGACTTATTAGCATCTCCTGTGGGTACCACCCTCTAATTGGTGGTTCCCTGTGGAGAGTTGCTTTTTGGAGTGAGGACCCAAATGTCTGAGATACGAATGTTTTTGATAAGCTCTTTTTTTTATATAAGATAGATGTGTAACTGTATAATTGTCTTTTTATTAATAGTAGATGAGGACCCAAATGGTTTACATTTTGAAGGTAGCTTGGGAAGAGTTGTTGACCAGAAGAATTTTTCTGCAGAAAGATGAAGCATATTAACTTTGTTATGTTAAAGATCCTTAAGTATCTCAAACTTCAAAACGTTTTGCTTTTTTCTTAAAAAAAAAAAGGTCATCTTCCATTTTAAAGTTTAACATAGATAAAAGAAGACATTTAAATGAAGAAATTAAAACAAAGTATTGTTTTGAGCCCATTACATTATTTCAGTGATACAAAATGTAACCTCTGAGGGTGGGTTTATTTTAGTCCCTGCTGTAACTCTGCTTTGAGTGCAAACCAGCCAAGACATTGTCAAACTCTAGCCTCTCCCTGCCAACATTGCTATTTGGATACTGAACTGCATTAAAAATTACCCACTTGTACCTGAAGAAGTCCAGTACTTTAAACTAATTAGGTGTCATTTGCTATTCCTCTCGCTCTCCATTTTTACTTCAGATGTCCTTTATAGAACCTTTATACAACCTCTGCCATTAACCTCCTCCTAACTAATTCTTCACCTGTTAGTCTCATTCCTCCCTGCAGCTGACTTCTTATCTCTTTTTCATCACTTTTTTGTCTGCCCCAAATCCAATTTTATTAGTCTCTTCACTGTGCCTTTATTCCTCGGCTCTGCTCTATAGCTCTGGACTGTATTTTGCAGTTTCAGATGCTTCAGGGAGCCGCATGCAGATTATATTAATAGGAGAGAAAGAAAAGAGTGATTTGGGAAAAGAGTTTCTAGCTTTGAGTGAGTTGGATTTCCCCAAGTTCTGAAGCAGGAGCAAGGATTAGGATGCATCTTAAATTCCGAGCTAGGATGGTAGGGAAAGCTGCGTCCGGCATCACTGCCTGGCTATCTTCCTCGCCTTTTTTAGTGCAATTAAGTTGTTCCAACACTCATTCTGTAGACTTTTATAATTATCAAAAGCAGGTGTCTATTTTTGCTTTAGTGCATCTGGTAATTGTGCATAGATACTTCTCGCAAAAGTAATTTTCATGTCAAGGGTACCCTACCTGCCTGATCTTCAACTTCCATATGCACTGGAGGTAACATAAATTAGCAGAACATAGAGGCACCTGATTATCCAAAGACCCTCCTTTCTCTCCTTTTGTAAGGCAAACTTGTAGGCTAATTTGCTGTGTGGAAAGTTACCTTGTGAGCTAAATTCTGAAGGGCTGATTACAAGTTGTCAGTACCCTATAAACTCATGCTTGTGATATACATTTTGTACTTAGTAATAAAGTGCGCTTCCCTAGCTTAGGCACTGTTTGCAAAGCTCTTTTGCTTGTATTTGTGATTCCACACAAATGTAGGGATCCATTTAAAAGAATTGAAGGTTACATAAATTCCCTACCCTCCTCTTCCTGCAGTAGAGACTTACCACAGAGCCTTTTATATCAAGTGTCCCATGTAAAATATGGGGGATTTATTAATAGTAATAAGCTGGAAGAAAGGAGATTCATTCTGCATTGAGAGCAGAGACAAGCTGTAAGTGTTGAGAAAAATAAATGAGTATATGTAGGACTTAAATGGAAATGAGGTTTTCTTGGAAGTGAGAGGTTTAACTGCGTATTTAATTTCTTTGTCAAATTAATCAATATTTTAAAAGAAATAACAGACAAAATGGTTCAGATAAAGATGGAGGAAACAAAAGTTTGTTTTGTGACATTATTGTCTCCCCATCTCCTATTTGCATTGCATTTGAGTGTTGGGCAAAAAGTCTACCTCACCCCAAACCTGTAGCCATTTATAAGAACATATTTCCTTTGGAGTAATTTTCTTTTCAGTGTCAAAGACAGAAAGGTATGTTCCCTCAGTATGAATTTAAGGAACCTAGGAGTTACATGACCCAGCGGCAGTAAATAATTCTGCCACCTGCACTAGAATGGAATTTCAGATGTCTTGTTTTTCATCTCTGCTACTAGTGTCTCAATACAATATTTTTTCAGACTATAATGAATATGATAATGTGGCCTTGGTTTATTTATGGGGTACACTGCTGTGTGGTGAAGAAAGCCACCTTTTTTGTATTATTAATCAAATTCCAGGCTGATACTAGTGCAGCACTCAACCCCCTACACATAACATTTCTACAGAGTTGAGATACTTTTATAGCTATAAACAATTTTTTCCAGAATTGCAAGGACTAATAAAAGTGTGTGTGGGGGGGGTTCCCTGGAAGGTGCAGGTGATATCATGAAACCAAAACTGTGGCCAAGAGATGGTGGGTCAATGCAGAATGGATGGTAATGGAATTATCCCAAAGGTACTTGTAGCAATGAGGGAATAGTTGAACTGTGCACTGTGATGATGAGTGTCTCCAGACCAGCTGAAAGAATACACAAGATGGAGAAGCTTGTTTTCAGCTGAGAATGGAATTATTTTTTGTTTCCAGGGATTTTCTTTCTATCCTGTACCGTGCTTTTAGAGATGGAAACTCTTGCTATAATTGCTTGTGGGAAAGCACCTGTACAAAAATATGTACTGGAGTTTTCATGGTTGGGCAAAGGCAAAGAAGGCAAGATACGTGTGTTCTTTTAAAAGAACACTATACATCACGTAATATAACACCACTGTGCACAGTGGTGCGTGAACAGTCTTGTTCTTAAGATGGGGATTTGGCAACGAGTCATCAGTCTGCTCAAAAATACATCAAAACAAAAGTCACAATTAATACTTTGAGATGATGGATGCCTAAACAATGAACTCTGTTACACATTAAGGCACTGATTAGCGATTGGCCAGGAATGACACATGACTGTGCAGACCCTGGTGAGAGGAAAGTAGTCAGCTGCTTATTTCAGAGAGGATATTTCAAGAAACCAACTGATGTCCAAAAGAGAAGAACAGGACATACAAAGAAAATGAATAGTTCTGTGGTGATCCATGGTAATTCAGCTGGACTGGAAAGCAGCTTGGGAGAAAAGAATGGGCAGGGCTCTGGTGTTAACCACGAGCCAGCAATGTGCCCTTGCAGCAACGGTGGTTAACGGCCTCCAAGGCAGCATTAGGAAGAGCATCACCAGCAGGTTGAGGGCAGTCATCCTTCCCCTCTGCTCAGCACTGATGAGGCACATCTGGAGTGCTGGGTCCAGTTCTGGGCTCCCCAGTACAAGAGAGGCACAGATGTACCTGGAGCAAACCCAGCAATGTAAGATGAGGATTATTAAGGGCTGGGATCCTCTTATGTATGAGGACAGCCTGAGAGAACTGGGATTCTTTAGCCTGGAGAAGGGAAGGTTCAGGGTGATCTAATCAGTACGTATAAATACCTGATGGGCGTGGTAAAGAAGACAAAGTCAGACTCTTCTCACCAGCACCAAGTCAAAGGACAAGAGACAATAAGTTCAGATTGAAATACAAGAAAAACAATTTTTTTCAAAAAAACCCTTTTTTACAGTGGTCAGGGTGGTCAGACACTGGAACAGCTTGCCAAGAAAGGGCAAGGAGTCTCCATCCCTGGAGATATTCAAAACCTGACTGAGTAGTTGCACAGTAGCGCTCTAGGTGACATCATTGCTCTGAGCAGGGGTTGGAACTAGATGATCTCCAGAGGTCTCTTCCCACCTCAACAATGCTGTGATTCAAGTGACAAAGACATATGCTCTGGCTATGTAACCTTAAGTCATTTGAAAGCAAAATTAAGGGGTTTTTCTTACTCTTATTAGTTTAGTGTTTCTGCATTCAACTTCACATTTAGCACCGTAGGTTCCATTTTTGCAGACTTGAACATTTTAAGATAAACTGTGAAGTGGTTTAGTTTAACTGTTATGCCAATCTTACTTTACAGGCAGTGTAAAAACGTCTCTTTAGACATTGTAAGAGCTTTTTTTCAGCACACTTTTGTCTTGAGAGATGAACTAGGCTGCTGCTTCTGTTTTCTACCAATGGGATCCCAGGTGGAAAATTCTGTATCTTTTACCATCAATAAGGCAACATGTGCAGTTAATTAACCTTGCATTTGTTAGCAGGGGTTCTGTAAGGAGGGGAAGGGAAGGCAAAGAAACAGATAACATGTAAAAAATAGAAGAAGTCACACTTGTTTGCAGAAGTTTAGAAGAGAGCAATTATCTTGACTTTTGCTTCCCAACTCGTGACAGAAATGTTATGCTTGGGAACCATGAGAACCAGTTTTATTTTCTTTCTACCCTGAAGAGAAATCTAGTTTTTTGTAGAAGACTGCGATATCCTGGGACTGTGAAATGGAGTTTATGTGGATTACATGGTGGGGGGGGCATGTGGGGGCAGAGACACACTGGTCAGCACTGACCCTGAGTGTGGCCTGCTAGAGTAGGCAATGCTGTTATATGCTGTTCTGCAAGATACTGCGTGGTTCTTGTGTGGAGTGTCATGGTTTAATCCTGGCCAGCAACTAAAGTACCCAGCTGCTCACTCACTTCCCCTTGGTGGAATGGGGGAGAGAATCGGAAGAGTAAAAGTGAGAAAACTCATGGGCTGAGATAAAGACAGTTTAGGTAAAGGAAAATCTGCACATGTAAGCAAAGCAAAACAAGGAATTCATTCACCCCTTCCCATGGGCAGGCAGGTGTTCAGCCATCTCCAGGACAGCAGGGCTCCATCACATGTAACAGTTACTTGGTGTCCTGGTTTTGGCTGTGATTAAATTTCTCCATGGCAGCTCGTAGGGTGCTATGTTTTGGATTTGTGCTGAAAACAATGTTGATAACACGGGGATGTTTTTGCTCCTGCTGAGCAGGGCTTACCCAGAGCCAAGGGCTGTTCTGCTCCTCACCCCACCCCACCAGCGAGCAGGCTGGGGGGGCACAAGGGGTTGGAGGGGACACAGCCGGGACAGCTGACCCCGACTGACCCAAGGGACATCCCAGACCATGGGACGTCATGCTCCGTAATATAGAGCTGGGGGAAGAAGAAACAGCAGCCAATTTCCCACATCCCTTTCCTAACCACAAGAGGTGCTTTGTCTTGCCTACCCTATACAGTAGAAGAACAAGTATGCGGTTCTGCCAAAACAGTGCCATGTGCACGCAGTTGTCCTCGGAGGGGAGGGTGACAGAGTGAATCACACATGACTGATGTTAGTCTCCTTGCTTAATGCGCTGTTGGAAATTACACAAATATGAGGGCAGTGCAATTAAGACCCAATATAAAATAGACTACTACCATCTTAGGATGATGGTACTTTCTAGCGCCTCCTGCCTAAGCCTATTACCTGACAAAACATAACAAAACTTCAGCCATTTACTTGGAAACCTAGACTCTTGAAGCTTAGCTGCAGTTGTTAAAATAATGAGAAAGATGAAGAAAACACTTATCCTGCTGCAGTGCACTCTGGAGGGACCCTGAAGTAGTTTGTTGCAGCACTGGAGGAGAGAAGCTTGACAATCAGCTTCATATTTTTTGTAGTTCAGCTAGAGGCCATTGGAGACCCACTTTCAAAGAGCACAAAAGCAGGAGCTGTTGTCAGTCCCGAGCTTTATCTTTCCTGTGTCTTAGCTGCTGAGGAAGAGGTGATGGAGGAAGGTCCTTAGAGCACCTTGATGTGTGTTCAAAGCTACACAGAAATGGAGGGGCTCTTGCACAAAATAAGCAGAAATACCAGAGAAAGCAGCTCAATTATGCAGCGTAAGCCTGATGTTTCCCTTGTGTACAGAAAAGGTTCTGAGCTGGAATTGCTGCTATTATTATTTAACTACAGGCAACTTGATGCTTTTTTGATGCCACTGTTTCAGTTTTAGTGTTAAGAACTGAATGAGGTGTATACCCAGCACCTTTATGGCTGTGAGGAAGACGCTTCAGTTTAGTCTGTGGGGAAAATATCTTAAAAGTTTTCCTTGTAGATCAACGGTTTTTAGTGCAGTTGCTTTGAAGTCTCATCAGCTATTTTAATCCTAGTCCACTTCTGGGTGAAGGCATAATTAAAATCATTTGATACACAACCCTTAGTGCGGTCTTTCTGTCAATGAGGTTAAACATTTCCTCTAAAAGCATATGTTTTTCTAAGACCATGCAAGAAAATTACAGCAGATGTTTTGAAGTAACTTTCCTTTGTCCTAAAGTCTTTACTAGCACCTAGATCATTCTTCCTCTTAAAACACTAATAAGGAAATCCCAAAAAAGATGACTTCATTGAACTAGGTATGGTCTATACTAAGGCTGAGAAATATTTCCCTTCCTGTAAAACTCAGTCTAAATGGAGAAAATGGAAGCAGAAAGACAGTATTAACCACATTTTTAACACAGGAAATTAAGTGACTTGCCTGAAGCCAAGCTAACAATTTAATTTTTTCTTATTCTGAATCATAGTACTATTTTTTCCTTTTCTGCACTAAAACAAAATCAGGCTGGTGAAGAAACTGAAAGTGGTGGTTATTGACAACATCAAAATGTTCAAGTTAATTAAAAAAAACTTTGAACAAAATTTATTATTCTTAATTAAAAATTTAATCTTTGGCTTTTAAGTTTTCCAAAATTATCAAAGATTGTATAAGCGAAGTCTACTGTTGAACTCTGGCACTCTGCTTCCTTATTCATCTTGTTATCTAGTAGAATCTGTAGCTGGGATTCATGTTTGATGCCTGCAAAGTTGGACAGCTAAAAATAGGATGCCAAAAGACCCCAAATATGTGGAGTTTGAGGATGGGTGGATATCACCTAAACTATCCAGTAAAAAGCACTACAGCTGAGTCTGGCTTAGGACTTGTCCTTTCCAGGTCTTGGATACCCAGATGTTGCGCATAGTAACTGGGATTCACAAGCCTGCACGTTTAAGTCCCTCTGTCATTGGAGCAGGCTACATCTTCTTGCTAAGAGGTTCAGGTCTTTAAGCCGAAAGGTCATTCTTGTTCCTCTCCTTGGCCTGAGGGGGGCGGGGGGTGTGGAAATTGTAATTCAGGCACAGTGGAGTTGTTTTAGTAGGTGGGACTGAGTTCATCCTACTCCAGAAAACCTTCTCCCTTGACTTTAGTACACTCCTTAGCAGAGGTAGGACTTGACAAGACCTTCTTGTCCTTGGATCACCTATGTTCTTAGTGACTGTTTTAATTTCTGAGCTCTAGGAAAAGGTGGAACAGAGCTGGTGCTTGAAGAGGTGCGGTAACACCTGACTGGGCACTGGTGGAACTGAACATGTCTGTTGAGGCTACAAGTCTTACTAGTTAAGCACTTTCTGTTTACACAATATGTAACTGAGGAGGTTGCTTTGCCTCTGACAGTGATGCAAATTTAAGTATTAAATCTTGTAACTGTTTGTTGCAAATCCTTCAAAAACAGAGATTTCACCTGAGAGGTCTCTGAACGCAAAAACAAACTGTGAGCTTCCTGAGATAAATTGTACTGATTCCTGTGAAATATCTGTGGTCTGTCAGACTTACCAGCTCTCAGGATTTCTAATTGCAAAGGAGATGAGGCAAAGTGCTGCTGACGAGCCATCTGGACAACCTGCATAATGTAACAGACTTAAAAATGCATGGTGAAGAAGATCCTTTCCCTTTTTTCTGTGGCAGCTCATTGTGGGACTTGTACAGCTCGGTTGCTGTTGGCAGTGTGGTGGCTCCTCCTGGGGCCATACGTGACTCAGAAGGTGGGAGGACAGGGATGGAATGCGGTTCCCTTACTGATACCAGTAATATCACCACAGGCAAGCAACTTCAGTTTCCTGTTCCAGTGCCCTATCAACAGAATAAATAGAAGGAATGCCTGTCCAAGGTGTTGGGATTTAATGTTTACAAAGATATAGAAATATAGTTGACATTCACGTGGGTTTTGGCTTACATTCTTTTCCTCCTTCCCCTACTAACAAAAAAAAAAAAACCCCAAGGAAGGCCCTGTTAAGCTTTCTTTCAAGAGAAGAATACCTCCATTTTTTTGTCAGCAGCAATCGTTAATTTTGGAAGTATTTTGATTATTTTCTTGTTTGTCTAATGAAAACTGGCTGTGAAACAGAGAAGAACACAGCCTTGTTGGGCCTTTTCGCCACTTGCACAGTAGCAAATGCTGAACATCTGCTTTCTGCTAAGCTGAGGAAGAAGGTGAGATCATTCTGGCACTGAAATAAGAAGCGTATCAGCCCTTGACTTCAGAGTTATCGCTTTTCTTTTTCCCTGCCGACACTTACGTATGGTCCACGTTTCCCCAGGCAGCAGGACACTGGGTTTTGGGCCCTGTTAGGTTATTGATGCTCCTGTTCCTCAGGAACCTCCTGAGATCAGAGCAGCTGAGCTCAAGAGTTGACTCTACATAGAAATATCCCTGACCTTTTGCCCTTGCAGTCAGTGTGGTGACCATATGTGAATGCCAATTAAGAAGCCATGGGTGTTTTGGCTGAGGGGATTTCAAAGTAGAATTGGGTCAAATATAGCTTTGAGGTTATATTATCACATTTCTTATTAACTTTTGAAAGTTGGAGGTACAGAGGCATTCCTTTTCCACCTTCCTTCCATTGCATTTTTATTCGTACTTGAAAGATGTGTCCTTTTTTGCAAAAGCAGATCAGCAGCAGCTACTTTCAAATCCATCAGTAGAATTTTTAATCTCCTGGAAGATTTATCACTGTAACAAAAAAAAAAAAAAAAAAATAAAAAAAAAATTGTGGAAATGGGGATGCTTCTGCCTTCCTTTGCCACCCCCTCTCAGCTAGAGAAAGAAAATGAGAAGATGCGTGCGCTGAGGGTGATAAGACTGAAATGAACACCTGCTCGCAGTTCTGCTTAGTTCAGATGCTTCCTTAAGGTGAGCCTGCTTTCTGAATCGCAGCTGTTAGATTTTTCTGAATTAAGTGGGAAAATTACAGTTGTATCAAGCTGGAAAGCACAGTGACAGATGCTGAACTGGATGAGCAAATGGCCGAGGAAACGAGGGAGGAGAGTTCCCTGTCTATAAACTCCAACACCTGCACAAGCAGTAGGGTGCAGAATTGAAGCTTGTGCTGTATAGAGTAACTCCTATATCAAGCCAGCGGATTTGCACAGGGGGCCTGTTGTTATCCACAGGGGCCAGCAGCAAAACAGCTTTAGTGTTTTCTATTTCATTTGCTGAAGCTTAGTCAGCTTTGCCCTAGGAGTCTATGAGGACCCACTTACACATTTCCATCCTGCCTTATTTTGTGATACATCGTTTCCAGGTTTAAATAATCCATGGGTAAAATCAGATTGTTTTCTTGTGTCGCCGGTGTGGCGGGGATTTTCCTGCTAAAATGGAAAACAGTATCAAAAGAAATTAATGTGACCATCTCTCTTGCTTCTGCTCTCTTCTTTTGTTCTGAGTGCAATGTGTGGGGAGGGGAGGAGGCAGCAAAGATTTCATTAGAAATTATAGGAAAAGAAGGTTATGGTAAACAATAAACTAATGAAAATGGAGTAGTTCAACTAATGCATCACACAGTAACTCAGACAAAAAAGTCTGCTGAAATATTCATGAGGAGGAGAAGTCTCCAAAAAGAATATGCTGGGAGGAATTAAGGGAGCAGAAAGAGATGTGTGAGGGGAATTCAGAGGACGTGCATGGGCTGGCACCGAACACAGAGAAGACTTCATTAGGAAGCCAGTAAGAAAATGGAAATGAAGGATGAGCAAAGAGAGCCTTTTCATGAAAAGGTGATGCGAATCCTTACCAGCTAAGGGGAGTTGATCTTTATGGGAGCCCTTTACAGCAGCTGAAGAAACTTGTGTATGCCAGTTCTTGGAGACTAGGGGTAAAGGTGAGGGAGGTCAGGGAGAAGCCTACTTTCAAGATGGGAAAAGCTTGTTAATGGTGAATAGAAATCAACACATCCCACAGAGATGTGATTCCTTGATTTTGGCTGGAGATGAGTGTTGGTGTCTGTGAAGGTTTTCAGTGATAACTCAGCCTTGTTTATAGGCTGCTTGTGCTACGCAACTCTGAAGCAGTGTGTTTCCATTGCATGGTTTCTGTCATATAGTCCTCTGTGAAAAGCTGCATTATGAGGGAATTTTCAGTTTGGAGTTAATGAATAAGGAATTTACTTTGATAATGTATCATTTTGCTCATGCTAAGAAAGAAGCTTCTGAAAGAACGCAGTAATGCTTAGCTTGCCAGGAAAAGCTATTTCGCTAATTGAGAAATCTCATTCCAGAGGTAACTTGATGCCAGGCAATATTATACACAGAGCACGTATGGAAGTGATTATATTTTAATCTTTGGCCTTGATGGGGGTCTGCTTCCTACAGCCTTTCAGTTTAAATTCTAGCTTGGAAAACATACAGGCTCCCTGTAGAGTGACATTTATGCTCTTGTTTAACTTCTTGTCCTTGAGGCTGGCAGCTTGGGTAACACTGCTTCTGGAAACCTGACATCACACTGAGAAAAATCTGACTCTTGCCCTAGGAGCAGAGAGGAAACACGATGCTCTGCACACAGCAGTGTTCTGACTGCCGGTGCAATTACAAATGAGAAGAGTGGCAAACCCTGCGTTATCTATGCTTCAGTGGTTGGTTTGATGATTTTTCATTTTACTCCCCCACCCCCGTGGCATCATGTTAGTTATATCTGGTTTTGTAATTTATAAGCATTGTGGCTAGCATGTACTCATAGGGTCTTCAGGCTGTGCCTTGGGGAAATAGACCCCAGGATTTAAAGATAGGTTTGGCAAATGGGGACTGAGGCACAGTTCTCATTAATTTTGAGATTACAGCAATTTCCTCTACGTATGGACGCTGAGGTACAGAATGGTTAAATGTCTTGTCCAAGATAATCCTTGTATTTTCAAGCACACAGCCAGAAATCACTTCTAAAAATAGCATCGTACAAGTGGTATTGACCACAGCACTGAGAATAGCAAGCCCCTAGATATGACCTTTTCTCAGGAGAGAAAAGTCCCCAGGATGTCACTGACACATCGTTATGGGAAAAGAGAGTAAAAGATAAGAATTGCAGGTGTGTCAGGTTTTGGGCTTGTGATGGTATTTAATAGTACATTTTTGGTTCTCATCTGAAAGGGAACAGACAGTGTTGGATGCAGAGGCAGTCTACACATTAGGTTCTACATAAGCAAACTAAAGGAGAGCAGCAGGAAGAGTAACTCAGCTGTTGGTTTACTGGGAGTCAATTAATGGTGGAAACAAGAAGAGACATTTTTTTAGTGCCAGTGGCCTTCGCCTTGGACCATGCTTTCTTTTCTTTTTTTGTAGGACAGGTAATGCAGTTGTACTGTTCCTTTTTGGAGTAGATGATGTTTGGACAACACAGACTTTATGATTATGCTGGACTAGAGGATTCTTGTAGGTCCCTTCCAACTGAACTATTCTATGTCTATCTGTTCACTGCCACACTTTAAACAAGAACCAAGTAGGTACATTCAGCAACTCCTCATGTTTATCCTGCCACTGGATACTGGATATCTGTTTGAAATCTCAAGAGGAACATACTAGCCTTACCTCATAGATACATTTTTAAAGATCTTTTCCTGCCAGCTGCTTGTGAATATCTGTAAATAATGAAATGATTCTGAGATGGTCACCAAGTCATTCCGGGAATTATGACTGAAAGCCCAGATAGTAACCCATCTTCCGAGGGAAAGACATGTAAATCCAGAAACATACAGTTTTGAGCTGAAATGATCCTTCTTCCTCACTGGGAGATAGTGTGCATAATCCTAAATTGTGGAAAAAGAACAAGCAGTTCCTGCTACGTTGGGAGCCAAGTGGTGAATAGTTAATGACAGCTTGTAAAAGCGGGGTTGGTTTGAAGTATTAGGCAGCTTACCTTCTTTTTCAGTGGTTTTCTTGGGAAAAGGAAGGAGCTCAATTTAAGTAATATAAATACTGAAAATGGCGAAAAGGAATACCTGTAGCAGCAGAGAAAAAAAGGCAATAATAAGTAGGTAGGTAGCTTTGTGATACAAAAATGCTCCAAATGGTAACCTGAGAAATGGCATAGAAATATAATACTCTTACACCTGTTGGGGACTTTAATTTCATTCTTCATTTTTTTTCTTTTTCTCCTATAGGAATCTGGTGTCTGTTATTATTCCAAAACCTAGAAAACAATATACAAAAAGTCTGTTAAGAGACAGAAATTCATACTTGAATTAGATCAGGGCTTGACCAGGAAGCATCAATTTACTTCCTTCTTTTCCGTTTGGTCCAGCTTCAGGAAATCCTTAACAAAACTATTTCTGCTATTCATAAAACCCTGAAGAAAGACAGGTTGACTGAGGCCTGCTTTGTCTTTCATCTAATTCTGTCTGATCAGCATTGTGTAATTGAACAACTGTATAAATGATACAACCAGGTCCATCATTCGGCTTTTGCCCATGCCTCTTGAAGATAACAAGCAGTTCCTTGCACTGCTGACTGTGCTTCCCTGTAGTGAGATAGGACAGCATGTTGAGTAGAAGCAATGCAGATGAATTCTGATGGTGGTGATGCCGAGAGCAATAGAATCACATCCCACATGGGCCATTCAGTAAGGCCGTGTCACAGGACCCCCCCTCTCGTTGTGAAAGTTATAGGGAAATCTGCTTCTGTTGTGAGTATGCAGCAGAAAGTCTTCCCCTCCTTTCTCATCCCTTTGGCCTCTTCTGCAGCGGTGGTTTGGAAAGGAGGTGCTCAAGTGTGCCTGGCAGTCAGTCTGAAATAAAGGGGAACTTTGCTTCTAAGCCGTATTCAGTCACTCAGAAGAGGGATTCAGCACTTGCTTTTTGTCTGCCAAATCTTTCAGGTGTGATTCTAGCTTTGAAAAACTTGCAGTAAAAATGGTGTTGTGAGATCCCACGTTTATTCCTTCCAAAGAATTGTCAAATCAGATTGAGAACTGTATGAACTATAGTGGCTTTATGTTTTGATCTTTATATATGTCTTCTAACTGCCCAGCTTATCTATTCAACCTAGATCCTGAAAAGCTCTCCAGGTTCTTTCTGACTCAAGTGTTGTCAGCAGAAAGACTTTGCTGGTGGAAATTACTTGATAACCAAACTCGAATATAATCTATTCATTTCACCATTTATTCCTGTAGCTGTGCCCACTTTCCCAAATCGGTAAGGAAAAGTAAACAGACAAAACTACAAATAGGCATAGAGAATGTTTCCCTTTAGCCCCTATTCCCCATAACGTACAAACAACCATAGAAACAGGCTGTGTGCTGTCTAATGCTCTTTTCTGTTCAGGGTCTCTATCGTATCTGCTCCATCGTTCTCATCTGTCTCCCGTCGCCGGCCCTTCTTCTGCCGGGCCAGCAAGCATGGTCTTGAGATGTGTTCAAACAGCTGAAGGTTCCTTGTTCCTGCTCCATCAAGGACTACCTCTTGAGCTTAGCCTTCTCTTGATTGTCTTCCTCCTGACACGGTTTTACCAATTAACTCCAAGCAATTTTCTGTAATAGTTTATTTCAAAGGCTGAAAGCCTTTGCATGTCAGTCTTGTTGGAGCTCTGCCACAAGGCTGCTTAGAGCACATCTGGTAATACATGCCTCATTACCATCCTGTGTCTCAACCTGTGGAGATTCCCCTTTTTTTTTTTTTCTCTAAAATCTATCACTGTCTGAGTTTGTCTAGAGCTGCTTGTGCCAGCTGTGTGCTACTATTTCTCCTTCGTATCTAGTAGTATTGACCGATATCTTAAAAATCTTTACTTTAGATAGATATATGCAGGGATTTCTGTTTATCATTAATAATATTATACTAGTACATGTTTGATAATTAATACAAACTAATTCTCAATGAAAAGGAGATGAAATTGAGATAGAAGAGCAGCTAGAGTTCTAAAGTAAAGAGTGGGATTTGGGGAGAAAAAGGCAGTCAATATTTCATTTTCCTGTGTGCGTCCCTCTGTACGAACCCATATGAACCCATTTCTGCTTGTTTAGCTCTTGGAATTTTTAATTTGTGCAGAAGCAGTAAAAAGTCTCAGAATAATTTGGTACTTAATGGGCTAAGGCTCAAAACTAGTCAAAAACTTACGATTGCCAGAGAAATCATTTGAATCACTTTTTGATAGTGGGCTGAACTGGACAAGACTTTCTCTGTTCCAAAATATACCAAAAGATTTGGAAACTAGCTGGTCTATTTAGAAGCCCCAAAGCTCTCTTAAGCCTCACTATGGCACAGGACATGGAGTTAAAGACTATTGGCTTTGTGTTCTGTTCAAGTACATAGTGGTTCAGGACGTATCTTCCTCTTAATTTGCCCTGCTGGGTACTGATTAGTTCTAGTTTCCAAAACTTAGAGGTTGCCTCATAAAACATTATTTTGCTTACTAAAATTTGGGAAAGTAGCGAAGGAACTATTACATTAGCACAGAAATGTTAGGGTTGGGAGAAAAAGCAAGACTAGCAGCCAGCTGGGGTGGAGCTGTGAAAGGAAAGTGTAGTGTCCCGAGAGTACTTGAAATGAGGATTTTCCCTCTGAGCGATGGCCGGGTGATGGGGAAGGGAGAAGCTTGCCCAGCGTTATCCTCCAGAAACAGTAATGCTACCTAGTTCTTGGGGGTGAGAAGGGGTGGGGGGAAGAAAATCTTTTTACATCATCATGGAGAACCATCATCAGTGCTTGCTTGCTTGTTTTCACGATGAAGACTGATTTTGGTGAACCGTGGTAATGCCCAAGTCTGTTAGACTTTGTTTCTTGCACCATGGCTGTGAAGCTCTGAGGGCTGTGTGCGGGAGGCATCCTCTGAAAGAAGGGATTTAACTTGTTCCATGAATGAAAACTTGGTGGCAAATCTGTTGCTTAATGTTACTTCAATAGTAATACAATTTAGCACCTCTCACCATAGTTCTCCGGGTGCTTTACTGTAGAATTGGGATTGCCCAACTGTATTGGCAAGTTCAGTGGCTGTGAATTGAGAGCTGAGCTCCTGATGTCTTCTAGGGAGTCTCATCAAACCCTTTTCTGCCATTTTAGCCAGACCTTACCTAAGAACAGTAGTAAAGCTTATGAAAAAAAAAAAAAAATACTGTTTTAGTTTTAGCAAACACTGGAAGAAAAATAAGCTTGTTGAATATTCCTGCAGAATGGATTTATGTTTTCTGAAGAAATCAGATTCAGTTTTTCAGTGACTTTTAAAGAAACTACTCAGAGAATCTCACCTTAAGGATCAGAAACTTTTCATGGACATTTTAAAGATACACTTCAGCATTGAAAAGTGGAGTGATCGGATATACCAAATTGTCCTCTTTGAGCGCTAACTTTAATTGGAGACTCGAACTGAAGGCAAAATTCCTTCTTTTGTACAGGTAAACAATTGCTGACACTGTTTGTGTTCTTGATAATTCCAGTAGCAACATTCTCTTTACGGATAGCAGTATATTTATAGGTATCATGGGAAAGAAGGGTAGTAGGGAGATAAAGAGATTTTTAAAATGAAACCACAATAAACCTTTTAGATAAGTGCAAGTTGCATTTGAGAAAGTCAGTTGTCTTGCAAGTGGGATTTTTACCTATTAGGTGATTATCATCTATATGACTATTAAGCAACTCGTTTACAGGAGATTGCAGATTCTTATTATTCAGACTTGTTCTTATTTATAAGATGGGTTTAAAGTAAATTGGAGTATTTCATGTAAGGACAAGAGAGAAAGTAGATGAAAACACAGGTAAGTGTGTAGAGCACATAGAAATAAAGACTTTTGGGAGCAGGTCTTTTAAAAATGTCATAAGTTCCCTCCTTGTTTGTGTATGCTGAGCATACCTTAATGGAAATGACATGCCTCATTTCTTCCCTGTGCTCTAGTTCAGACGACTCTTTTGTTTGTTTTAAAATAGTGCTGGGTTTATTTGAATTCCTTCTGATTGAGGAAAACAAGGCTGCCTTAAAAAACATTGGACGTTATTCTTTTCAAAGGTATTGGCTATACTGCTACTGTTTGTGTCAAATCTCGGTGTTTGTCCTCCTGGTCAGACCGCCAGGAAGAAAAACTTTCATCTTCAGAGGCAGAAAAGAATATATGGATGTGCTCAGATTTTTTTCAGAAGTCCCTGTCCCTCTCACAAGTTACAGACATTAAACATTCAAGATAAACTCCACTTGTAGCTGAGCAAATGTATATGTGGAAAGGATCGACATTACTTGTTTCTATTAATGTCCCATTGACGATGAAGTTTCCAAGAAGCAACTTTCTCCAGTTGAAGAGCTGGAAGTTGATGAGTAGGCACACAATGAGATGTACCTGGCCGCGTGCGCATCGTCTCTGCTACGTGTTTCATGAAATGTTGTGGGCTGTGATTTCCAGCCATGGCAGTCGGCCCTGTCCAAAAGTAGATCAGGATCTCTGATGTCCCTAGTTCAGTGGGAAACCAAGCAAAATTCAACCTTAACTTCAATAACTGATTCAAGCCCTGCTGAATGCTAGGTGCTGCTTTAACCATTTCCATGCTGAGATTTGAATAGATAAATGAAGGTGAGCAAACTATACGTAGCTGGGGAAGGAAAGCAAAACTAGGACTTTATTTCATGGAAATAATACCTGGGAGCTCACATACTAGTCCTTTACACTAGCTTTTCTCTATTCTACTGATTTGCTGGGATTCACACAAGTGTATATGATTTTCCTTACGTACACATATGCAACTTTGACTTATAGTGAACTCGAGAACAACGTGATGGGAAATGCTTATGCAACCCATACCAGAGAATGTTGCTAATGTGGGTCTAAAATAGCCTCAAACCGCCACAGTTAAAATGAAGCGCCCTAGAAACTTTCTGACTTCACTTGAGTGACCAGCCTGAAGGAAGGTCACATCATGCTGGGAGGTGATCTGGCCCGACACAGCGGAGCCCTTTTCAGACTGAAAAATAAAACTGTACTAAGCAGCTGAAAACAGAATATAGTTTATGCTAATATTTTTTGTTTTGCTCTCAGTGGTGGGCTTGCTTTCCTATAAGAGTCTGCCCGTGATACAAAACTTGAAAACTCCCTGTCCTTGGTGAGGACATGCAGTCAGTTACCAGCCTAATGGCGTTGCCTCTTCTTTCTTACTTACCTTTCTATATATAGATATATATGTGTGTATGTAAACATATGTGTATGTAAATTTGAGTGTGTGTATGTGTATATATATTTGTGTGCGTGTGCATTTATAAAAATAAAATTTTAAAGGTTGTGCCCTGCTACAGACTGCTTTTGGGAGGAGACTTCCTTTCTGTTTTTAGGACATTTGTGTTACAGATTTCAGCATATTTTAATTTTCTCACCTCTTAGGTCAGTAAGTAGAGTGTACGAGAACAGGACCACAGATTAGAAACGTCGTTAAGAATAAAGAAAAGGACGTTGTTTGCGTGTTAGCTACACACTAAAGAGTCCAGTTTACTTTCCACCTGGCTAAAAATCATTTGGGTATATTTCCCTAAATAAAGCTTAGGGCACGTGCTGAATAACCTTCAGTGTTGGTTTGGGTTTTGGCCTTGTAGGGATCGCTGTACCCAACAGTCTGACAGAGCCACGGCTGCCCCAGGTCCAGCCAGTAAGCGAGGCTGAGTGTGTACCCAGACAGACAGACACAAAACACACGTGTGTACACAGACACATAGCCAGCCACACAGATCCACACAGAGAGCCGCACTCACACAAACAGCACCAATGGCCTCATCCTGTTCTCCTCTCGGGCTGACCAGGGTAAAGGTTCACTAGTAGGAAATATATACATGTATTTATGTATATACAATATCAATTGCTCTAGTATCTAGCTTAGAAGCGAGGTCTGCCTGGTAGCTTCCCCTGGATCCCAGGAACCCCCAGTTGCTTGCACCAGGGCACAGGACCCCTGAGCCCATACCCCTGGACAGTGACCCCTCAGTCTGTAGGGGATCTCAGGACAGGGTCTCCTGATGACCCACAGCAGTGGGTGTCACCTCCAGCCCTTGGGGCTGACACCCTGCTGGGATGTACTGGGGACTCCGGTCCCTGACTGGGTGCTGGGGATTTCCCCCCCCGCCCCTGCAGCGCTGGGCTGCTCTGCTCCTCCATTTCTGGGGAAAGCAGCTTCTTATCACGCAACCTCACAGAGCTGCTGCTCAAGTGCTGATTCACTGCCTGCACGACTAGCAAGGTTAACAGATTTCCTCAGCTTTCAGTTAAAATTATATTCCATCTCTTCATAGTTTCTTATTTTATTATTTTAATTCAACACTTTTTCATGACCTAAGCAAACGTACTGAGGTGCAGTGTGCTATTAACTAATTGCTTTGTTTCCTCCAAGATGTGGCCGCATATTTGTGGTAGTGCAATAATTTTCATGTGCTTGTAAAACATTTTGGAACCCTAAAAGTGCTGTATAACTCTTCTCTACACTGTCTCCTCTTCATATATTCAAAGCTGACTACTTAAACTCAAGAAAAAATGAAGAACTACTATTTTGTGTTCAAACTCAGTAAGGAAGATGAGGGATTTCATGGTCACGGGCTTCAGGTCAAGTGCTTGTACATGTCAAGAACAGCATTATGGAAATAAAACAAGACTGCAGTCATTAGCACTGAAGGAAACCTTTTCCCAAGTCCTTGCCTTCAGTTTTTCACACACATTGCCGTAATGTAACAATCTCTCTTAAATTACTCCAAGAATTTTCCTTTTTCTAGATTGTGTTCTGATATGCCTATAATTGCACTGAGGAAAAAAAAGCAAAAGACTGATTTTCATTTGAACTTTAATTCTGTTAACTTCATAACCAATGCAGTGTAAATCAGGTGTAGAGCGGACAGAAGGTTTCTTTTAAAAAAATAATTTCCTTTCTCTTGACTATATTGAATAGTGCATTTCAAGGCTCCAGACGTTGAGAAGATCTTACTTTGACTGGAGAGTGGATGCACATATTTGTAATTGATACAGGCAATGATTTATTGCCATTTTTCTTTGAAACATCTTAGTAAAATGGTCCTTTGCTGGAAATGCCCATCTTGCGCTGCTGATTCTGCAGCTCATTTATAGAATCCTGGAACTCAAGGTTTTGGTTTTAATCAGGTTTGCTCTTTAAAATTAAGGCAGCACATAAATAATTTTCTGGCATTAATTCAAAGTAGTTGTCATACTTGTCAAATGTCTGTAGTCTGCACAATTAAAGGTCCTTGGAGGAAAGTGGAGGGTGGGGGGGAGTACAGTTTGAAAGAGAATTTACAATGAAAAAGAATCTTCTCTTAAACAATCGACAGGATGCTAATGAGGTCAGGATAAGCAGAAGAGAGTGGATATTTTTGCTTAGTAGTTAATGCAAGAATGCTTGAGCTTTATCAAGAAGAAAAGGGGAAGCTTAAAAATCTGCTTGCTTCGTACACACGGAGATCGGTCCCTCTTCAGTACTCTGTCACACTTTCCCCAGGGTAACTGTTAGAAAGCAGCCTGTCCCTAGAGTTCTTCATTAAGCTTCATATCCTTAATTTGAAATCTAAATTTATAGTCCTCAGAGCTTTTCAAGGGAGGCAGAGGGGTTGCATTTTTGTTTTGTAATGACCTGATTTTTTTTTAATCTAAATCTAGAGCTAACTTTCAGAAATCATTGCAAATAATGTAATTGATTTTATTGACGAAAAGCGGAAGAATGAAATCTTTCATAGTTTGTCTTGAAAACTCACGTCTCTACTGCAAAAAAGAGCTTTCTTAAGGAGGCAACCTATTCTTCAACATATAGAACGAGCAATGAATATTTGTTCATCTCCTCATTCTTCTTGCCTCAGGGATGCTGGATTATAATACATAGAGGAGCTGGTTTATGATCATTTAAGGTGTTCAGGGACAAGTACACATTTAATCATTCAGTTTTCTGACTAGACATGGGAGAATAAAATGCATTCATGGAAGATATGCCTTCAAATATTTACCGAGTGTTAGGATATGCTGTAGAGGAGATTGTCATCATCTTATTAAATAACATCTTAAAAGGATCACCTCCCTTTCATAGGATTGATTTTTATCATGTTGGCTGCACATTTCATGCTCTTTTGCCCCCTCCCCTGGAATTCTGACTCTCTTTGAAACAGCAAAAGACGCAAGCTGTGTCTTCCATTCAGATTTTATTCTGTTGCTAGTCTGTTTCTTTAAAAGTTCTTTTCTTTTTTATGAGGCAGGCATTTCAAAGTACTTCATGAATGGGATAGATGAAGAAAAACACAGTACCTGTGGAAGACCAAGTAAATGCAGAATAATAGTTTGCATGCACAGCTTTCAAAGTTAGCTTTTAGGTTTTTCAAAGCACTGCATGAGGCTGTTGTCACACAGGTTCTGTAAGTAAAGCTCTGCATGACTGATAGAAAATGCTGAGCTGCTACTGAATGAGGAAAGGCATAGTGTTTAGTTCTAAGTATTACCTTTAATTTTTTTGTCTTGTTTCCTCAAGAGGTCATATTTCATCTAAACATCTAGAAGATGTAGAAAAGAGGAACGTCCAGACTGTAGTTTCAAATTTGGTTTCTTAAAGTATAACCAGATTTCTGAAAACCGGTCCACACGTTTTCAATTCCCTAGTGACTTACCATAATTTTAAATATCAACACCGTTGTTTCCTTGAGCTATTACATTGCTGTATACAGATAGTAAGGCAAAATGTTGCCTGTAGCAAGGTCTTGTTCAGCACACTTGGACCTACATGTCTATCAGAAGCGGTTGCATTAATAAATCTGCTTACAGATGGAATGAGCGTGCTGACTCTTACAGGTTCAGTGTACTCCGCTGCGTGATAAGACAATTCTTATTGCAACCTTAAGTGATCTGATCAAACATAACATAGAAAGCTCGTTATTTTTTCTCTCTGATCAGCCATGAGAAAAAAACTGATTCAAGCCTGTGCTGCTCTTTGAGAATCCAACCCCTTTTTTTTTTTTTCCAAAGCTCAAAGGCCTGTAATGCCTCTGAACCATTTTAGCAATAAATCGTGTCATCTACCAGAAGATTTTTCAGAGACACCACTCTAACTGTTCCCGTGACAATAAATGTCACTCCTACTTCATCTGGAATGAACAAAGTTGATTTAATTGATCTGAGCCAACCTGAAAATAAAATGAGATTGTCAAGCAGTATTGGACTGAAAAGAAGATATATCAGAAGTATCATTTTCTAGGCTTCACAGTCATTAGCCTGTTATCTTACAGTTCTTCCAAGAAACATTATAAGGAAGTTGAAACACAGCGGTGTTCCTCTAAGCGGTTCGTTGCTGTGCCAACTTATAAAATCAGGTTTTTGTTCTTATTTGCTTGTTTTCATACACACAGGAAGATTTTGTTGACTTTACAGTATGGAAGGATGCAATGATCCAGCCATGAATGCTGCAGTAAGAAATGGTCTTCAAATAATGCCATGTAAAGAAAGTGGTGCGCTTTGATTCACAGAAGAAAGGTGGAACTCGTTGCTATAGCTGCTAATTACAGCAAGAGCCAAATAGCTTTTGTCAAAATTGACTTCGGGTTAGGTGAAAAAGGCAAAGTTCTGAAGGGGTATGACATCTTGGTTTTTTCCTGTGCTTCTTTAAAATCTCTTACATACTTCATCATTTGCTGTTCATTTGTTTTTGTCCCCTAATATATTGTCTTCCCTGGGAGAGAAGGAAAGTAGTAGATTGGTGCTGTGTGGCCAGAATGGAAAAGTTTGGGTTTTTTCCCAAGAACCTCACTTGTGAGATTCTTTCAATAAAGAAGATAGATACATATTCTTACCTTAAAAAATTTTTAAAAACACAAAAAAATCACAATGTCTAAAACCTCCTTTTTGGTGACAACTACTTGGTAGCTGTTGAAAGAATTTGGCTTTTGGACTATTTTCATATGTGAACAATTTTTTCCTGTTTCCTGGGTAATATAACCTCTCAAAGAAGTTTTGGTTGTTCAGAAACCTTGTGGAACATGTTGAATTTGTTTTCCTAATAGTGATTCAAATATACTTGGTCAATCAAATGTTTCTAATATCTGTTCTAAAAAGCATATTTAACGCACACATTATCAATAGATTTTTTAGGTTTGTAGAAACAATGCCATTTTGCCTGTAGGAGGGATATTATCTCTGTTCTGATGATTTTTTGAGTTTTTCGACTGAATTGTGATGCACTGAAAGCTGCTGCAACTATAGTTTGGGAGCACTATAGTGTACATGTGGTATACTTTGAAATTGCTGCTGCCTTCTTTTAAAGGTAGGTATATGTATGTATACATACACATACAAAATATATATATACATGCATATATATATGAAGAGAGAAACTTAGCCTTTATTGTGTGATTCTATGAGGAAATTATTTACTGTAAGTACACATACTAGCAAATTGTCAAATTAACATAATTAATAAGGAGGTCTGTACCACTCTAGCATATCTTAGGTACTCTAAGGTTGGAAAAGATGCCAATTTCCATGGGGGTTTTTGGCAGTAAAATCCATCCTGCAGCTTCCAGAGGTTTTAATGTGTAGGCTATTTATAAATGCATATCAAGAACTGGTTTTATCTGATTGCTAGCCATTTAGTTCTTTGAACATCATTAAAATAGGGGAATTCAGAACACATGACTAGTTGTTTAGAATAGCTAAGTGTGTTTAAAAAAAAAAAAAGCAAAATCCAAAAGTTTGGTGTTCCAGATGAATGCTTTATAAAATTCCTGATACTAGATGAGGGAAGGGAGGATGCAAATGTGGTAGGGGAGACAGACAATAGTGGCAACAGTGAGATTTTTGTTTTGAGGATATTTGAACCTTGTTTATATTTTTAATTAAAGGATACATATTGCAGGAGGGAACACCAAGTGGTTGTTTTGTGATGTTTCAATGCACAAATAGATATGAATTTGCTCTTTTGCTTTTTGATTTTGGGCTAATCAGTTATCTTCTGTCAAAAATGATTGTAATGGAAAAGAGAGGTTTTGACTAAATGAATGATTTCATGCCTGTTGTCTTCTGTCCATGGAAATCTCTAGAATTTTTAATGGAACAACTAAAGTGATGAAAATTGGCTTCATATCCCAGTGATGTATTCCAGTAGATTGCATCTTGTTACTGAGGAATGCATCTTGAGAGATCTAATTGAGCTTAGAGGGGAGAATGGAAGCATAAGAATCACAGCATCCATTCTGGATCAACATTTTTATTTTGATTAGTTTTCTTTTTAAAAATCAGCTTTCCTAAAGAAAATGCTCTTTCCCTATGGTCAAAATGCAAACAGACTCTTTAGAAAGAAGGGTAAATATTCTGGAAAGATCTATATTTCAAGCTTATGAAATTACTTCTGGTCATCTGGCTAAAATAACACAAGACAGAAAGCCTTAACAAGCTAAATTTGTGAATTATTAGCAGTTTGAATTCATAGGTCTTTCTCAGGCAGCTCCAAGGCCTCTGATTCATTTGTATCTTCCTGTTTCTCCTTCAATACTCTCTCCTGCTGTTGGATCCTTCCCCCCCCCCCCCATTTTTCTTACATTATTTGAAGAGATCATCATCTTATTTATTTTCATGGTCTGGTATTTTTAAAGGACACTATTGTTTCCCCTCTGAGGATAAGGATTATAGCTTGAAAATACAGTCCTAGGAGAAAATCCAGAGGCTGTTTGTTTTTTCATTGTTTGTGCGATTTCAGCTAGGCTTGTCGGCATGTTTAGGTACGATTCTGAACACTCAAATTGGCGATCGATGGGCTTGATATAGGGATAGCTAGCACAGACAAGCACAACCTTGTATCAGACAAATTGAGCATCAATGTTCTTAATTAACACAATTTTTTTAGAAGTGGACAAGCCCATTGAGGATATTCAACATCATGAGATCTGTACTTTTAATTCCTGATCTCGACCGCGTTCCTCCCGGTTCTATGACAGATGGACAAGTGAGCAGGTGCAAAGAAGCAAAAATAGATTATATGCTCTCTATTCATAAATAAGTGGACGTGTTCCACCCTTGTTGTGATTGATGGAAGCTTTATTCCAGGAAAGGTTATTCTCAATTTATTATTCATACCTTGTGGATGATCAGAGTAGTCTAGAAAATGCTTTTTCAAATGAGCTTACTCTACTAGCAGAGGCGGTATGAATAAACTTGCAGGCTTTAAAAGAAGAAAAGGGAAAGGAGACAAGTGTCCAACACAGAAGATGTTCTCATCCGTGTGTATTCAACC
Organism: Astur gentilis; assembly: GCF_929443795.1. Classification (NCBI taxonomy): domain Eukaryota; kingdom Metazoa; phylum Chordata; class Aves; order Accipitriformes; family Accipitridae; genus Astur; species Astur gentilis. The sequence continues at coordinate 27,759,811 of NC_064894.1, forward strand.
AGGAACACACCTTCACAGAACGTAGATGAACTGCTGGCTTTCTGCCCTATGTTTCAGACCTCAGTTTAAGTTCTGAATCCATCTGTAACTGCAGCCTATGCACAGATTCAGAGGTTTACAGCTCCCCACCTGTCAGCTTTGCTGGCATGAGAAAGTTATTAAAACATAAAAAAAGAAGTAGGTCCATTGTGCGTGTTATTGTATAGAAGTAAATAAAAACTTAGGACTCCAAAAATGAGATTTTTTTTTTTTCTGAAGCTGGGGAGGTCTTTTTTTAATCATTATTCGTTATTTATATAATTGGCTCTTTTGGTTTCTTTCTGAATATTGACTATGCCGGTGACTGTAGTAAAAACACTGCATTTTGAAACTGTATAAGACCATATGATTTTAAAATGTTTTTGAGAGTGTAGCAGAATTATATTTTATAGGCTTTGTGAGAGGAAACTGCTACTATTTTTACAGACCAAAAAGCAAACTTGTTCAAGGTGTTGCCAGCTTATTTTGCAGCCATTCTGAGTTTGTCTGGGCAAAACATATCGTCTCTTTTCAGCTTCAGGCAATAATTGTCAAAAGGCGTGCTACAGTCAGGTTTCCTCATCAGTCGTTTCTGGTGCTTCCTTTCACCTCTGGTTCATCTGTTTCTTTTTTTATACCTTATAGTCCACTCTGTCCAGTATTTTTCAGGCACCAGTGGCCAGGGTGGTCTCTAGCACCAGGCAGAGCTGGAAGGGTTTGGGGCCACCGCATGGCAAGAGCCCACCGCACGCCAGGACACGGTGCCTTGCTCAACCACACCTAAAGGCAGTAGCCACCAGGGCGGGAGACGTGGGGTGATGAAAACCAAAGGGCATCTCACCAGAGATGCACCCTTCGTAGGAGACACTCTGTATGTCTCTGGGGGGCTGCGGCCATGGGCAGCCCACGCCAGGGCAGGGACGTTCCTGAGGGACTGCAGTCTGGGGGTGACCCACAGCGGAGCGGGGACACCCTTGAGGGACTGCAGCCTCTTCCCTGGTTTGCTCCTGACTCTGTAGCACCCTCGATTTCATTTCTTTTTGCTTGTGAAGTTTTTAATTCTAGATCCGCTCCAACAGGTATGAACTCTGAAATGCCTTTTCAGTTAACTGCTTTTTAAATTGCCTTTTAGAGTATAGTCCCCATCTCATTCAGGTCAAATTAATTTTTTTAAAAAGGCAAGAACAGCACATTTTCAGACGGTTACATATGGCAAATGAGCATTCATACAATCAGATCAGTCTTTGCAGAATGTTGTGAAGGGTTTTTTCAGTACACTTTTTAACTTTTGCATAAGTAAAGAAATAGAACCATATATTCCTAATGTAAGTCATATTCAGAGTTAGCCATTTTTACAGGGGTCAGGATGTCTTACATTTTCCTAAGCCTTCTGCTGAACAGTGGAGTATCATTCTTCCCTCACTCCTCCTCTGCCAACTCTGCATGAGTAGCAAACCTGGTATCTAATACCAAAGAGTCCCTGAAAGTATGGGGCAATAATTGTGTATGCTTACTACAGGTAATAAAGGAGGGCATTCAATAAATTCCTTTACAACTCCATTGTGATATTCTAGGGTTTCTTCCTCTCCCACCCACCCATGGCACTTTCCTGGTCAGATCTGGTGTCAATTCACACAGTTCTCATCCTCTCCCATCATTCACTCTCAAAACTTAGAAGCAGCAAGGAAAATGCTTTTTTCTGGAGTGGAAGGAACCAAAGCAAATCATCTCTTCTGGCAAAGAAGGATGTTCACTTGAGGCCCCCACCTCTGCATTGGATTTTGAGTATAATAACTTTTTTCCTCAAGATTTAATTTCCCTCGTAATGTGTTCAGCGAGTCAGCTCAAAGGATGGCCTCACAAATGGTTGTGTCAATAAAGTGAAAGAGGCATCACTGTATGCAGGGAAAGGAGCTCAGAATTCCCATTACTGCTGTTGGAGACCCTGTATCATGGAGCTGCCGCCTTGCTGTATAATTGCTTTCGTTTAACTGGTGTTCAACTCCATATGGAAAAGCAGAAGAAAGCGGTTGAAGGGATAACTCAGTATAGAAACCATAGAAACTAACAGTTCTACGTAGAGGCTTTGTAGTTCAAGATGATTTGCAAAAACATGAAACCTCAAATGTTTGGCCTTGTACTATATCTTATAACAGCTCTTGAAGGCTTTTTCTGTTCCTCTTTTGCCTTTATCTAGAGCATCAGTTGCTCACTTTCAAGTCAGGTGCTTGAGCTGGCGTTTCCCTTACCTGTTTGTCACCTTGAACAGCTGAGGTTCATGTTGTGGAGACACCGTTTTTCCAGCAGAAACACTCTGGCAGTCTGGAATTCCCGTTTACGCCTGGCTGGCTGCCTTGCCAACTGTAGTTTGATAGTTACTCCAATTAATTTACGGATAAAATAAAGGCTTCACTGTGCATTGCTGAGGCATTTTACACCTAGCTGGCAGAACAAGCACCTTTCTAATTACAATGCCATTCTCGCACTGCTGTGTCTGACCTTGCTGATAAATCTGAGTCAGACAAGTGCACAGGAACCTGCAATTCAGAAACTGTCACCATTCCCAAAGCACTGAAATCGGAATTGAAACCTTCATTGATTTGAAAGGGAAAATTATTCTTCTTAATGACTCAAATGTAGCCTTTTGTCAGAAAGAAAAAAAAATAACATCGGGGAAAATGAGCATTCAGAGACATAATTTCATGTAGAAGAATGCATTATTTTGTTGTCTTCTAAGTCTTGGTATTGGTTTATCTAATGATAGATAATTCTGAATTCAGATGCACATACCTATAAACTACCATCTACATACTCATATTTAAAACAATCTAATTTGCTTTCCTGTGATGTATGGATTCTGGGATTGGAAGGGAACAACATGCTGCGTACGATCACCTGGTGTCCTATAATATATTTAGACCAGACTCAAAGAGAAACTTTGGTGTGATTATATGGACTTGCAGGTGCTTGGCTGATACAAAAGGTCAGCAGCAGTATTGTAACCAGGTTGTCAGAGCATTAGGATAAGTTGCAGACCCATATTTCCATATCTACCAGCACTTGACCACTATGCAAAAAACGTGCAGGATCCTGGAAATGAAAGAAGCAGCAACAGTGGGATGCCTGACCCGAGTCTGTCTGTTAGGATACTTGCTTAAGATATTTTTCATTTACACCTGTGTTTCTAGGTCAATTCCCCCTCCCCGCCCCCACATTCTGTGGCTTTTTGATGCAAAAAGTATTGAGGACATGCTGGAGTTATTCCTCAGGGTATGCCTATTGGATGCCCCTCACGGATCAGGATGCCACGTCTGTGAATCTCAGTTGGCTTGGGTACGGCGCGAGGGCTGTGCCAGGGCCTCGGCTGGGCGGAGAATACGCAGTACTGAACTTCGGGGTGTGTGCCACCGAGGTTTTTAGACGTTTAACTAAGATTCCGAAGTCAAGAGCATTAATTACATCAGGCCGTTCCTTTCAAGGCTGAAAGGAATAGGCATTTGAGAGGGTGGTTTGACCCACGCATGGTCTGCATTGCTGTCTAGATCCTGCCTCTTACTGACACGAAAGACCCTGATCTTCTTGTTTGCTTCAATCTCTAACCTCTATGAAATCTCTCGTGTTACCCATTTAACCCTGCATTTGGTTTTCTACTTAGTGCCCTGAGAGAAACCTCGGAGGCATACGTTGTTCAAGCATCAATTTGACCCTACTGAAAGAGGAGTTAAGTCTAACCAACTAGAACTAGATTTTCCTAGATTTCAGGTTCTTTGAGAAAAGAGTTCTTTTAGCACTTATTTGAATGTTACCCAGCAGAAGGCCTGACCTTGGCAGGGGTTTCTAGATCGCTTATAAGACACCAAATGTTATTAAAACCAGTAAAGACATCACTAAATGGAGATGCATAATTCTATTCTCAGAATCAAAAGTGTGGAAAAGCGCTTGTCCGGATTTCACATATTGTGAGTCACTGCTTTGCTATGTTGAATCTTTAATAGCTGACTTCAAAACAAAAGATATGAATTGATGTAGATTGTGGAGAGTGGAAAAGCTACCTAAAAATGCACAAAAAAACCCACAAAGAATTTGCATACAAAAAAAGCATAATAATTTATAACAACATTAAGTATTCAACATGTTTCTGATGGGAAATTAACCCATTTATCCCAATAAACTTCTGAAATAAATTTTATTTTTAAAACTGTAATGCATGAGGAAGGTATTTATTCTTGATATAAGATCAAGATATTCTGAAAATGCTGTAAGAGAAAAAGTGTCTGCTTTTAATTTGCAATGACACTTTTCATTTTAGGTGTCTTATTGTAATTATAAAATAGTAGATTGTTTCACAGCAAATTTGACTGCAAGTTAAATTTTATAAATTAATTTTCCTTCAAAACAATTCAAAGTACTTCCCAGTTCTAAAAAAAATCTTGAGCCATGACATTATTATTTCATTCTTTTGTCTAGTGGATGAATAAATTAACTCTGTATAAAAGTTTTTAAGTTTTGAAATACATGTAAGAGAATTCCCCAGGTGACTGAGGTAGGAAGAAATATTCCAATGTAAGGAAAGGTTGTGGAAGACAGGTAACCCAGGAACAGTGATGTTTGAAATGATAAAGATCAAACAGAGATTCTGTGTCATTGAAGAAAGTTTTTTCTTTGCAGTCCTGGTCAACATGCCTTCAGAGAGGAAGACAAGAAGTGGCTGTGAGATAATACAGATTTTTATCTTGAGCGTTCGTTCGTTTAACGTCTTATTTTAGCAGGTGTAGGAGAGGATTTGGTTTATGTTTATTTCTTATAGCCAAAGCGGTGAAAAAAGGTCTGAACAAAAGTGGAACAGAAGTAAAAATGAAATAAAAATGTACAAATGCAATAACTTACCCAGAATTAGTTGGTGGTGAGACTTTTAAATTTTCAGGATGCTTTAGGAGACTTTTTTTTCCTTTCAGGTGTATGAATTCTGATGATCTCATTCTGACCCAGAATTTAGAAGGGGAAATAATTGGTTCCAGAGGTAAGTTCAGTGTCTTCTATCTGTAAGGACCTCAGGAGCTTCACATGGTTCATTTATAATGTGAATGTATCTCTATGGACAAAGATTAGCCTGTCCTTCAGTATTCACAAAGTAACGCGTATTCCCTGTGTGTGTAAATACCAAGAAGAATATGAAGAAAGTATGTAAAGCAAACAGAAAGAGCCTAGCTAATAGCACTCATATTGGCTACTAGAATTATAAGTTTCAAAGAGATCCTATTTTACAGTAAGTACCTTCTTCCTGATGAGTTATTTTGGAGGTATACCACACCTCAATAATCTCAGGGGTTTTCTTTCCTTTTAACCCCTTTCACTGTGATTCCAGGTACTGAACTTTACATGTTAAGAGTTGGCTATAAGAAATAATTTTGCTGGAAGTGCTCCATGTAGTTCTAAAACGTTACCAAATCAGCATCTGCGTAGCTTATAAAAACGCATAACACCTTGGTATGGCATGATCTTTTTACCAGCATTCTAGTAACCTTTACTGAACACCTAAATAACTCAGCCTCAAAGCCAACCTTGGTATATAATGTGGCAATCTGAAATTCAGGCATATTGACTGCTTATATATCACAGTAGCGTGCATTTTATTTGGGGAAGAACATATCTTGCATATCAACATAGATGTGTGTGTTGTGTACGTGCTGTGTATTTCATCTTAATGTTGTAGAAACATACAGCTTCCAACGTTCTTGTTTTTAATTTTTGTCTTCCTTTCATTCTCATCAGTTTCCTTCTCTGACACCTATCCCTCAGGATGATACATTTTACATTCTTTTTTTTGTCCCTTCAAATTCTTTCTCCTAGGCACCTTGTTCATTTTTCTAGCAATTTTTTCTTCTAAGTCATCATTTTGACTTTTCTTCTTCCTTCACCTCTTCTCTCTCTGCTCCCTTCTGTCTAGTGCACAAGCTTCCACACCTACTGACTGGTGCCACATTGCTTTGTCTCGCGCTATTTCAGTAACTGGTAGTTTGTCCCGCTATTAATTTAATTTCACAAACCTGACATTTAAAAGAAAACTTATAGGGTTCTATAGTCAAGCCCTTAAACATGATAGACAACTAATTCTAATTGTCCCACTGTCACATATATCAGTGGTCACCAGTAGAATCTAGCTTTTATAAACCTGAGCATTGTATAGAATTATCACAGAGTACTGAATCCTCTGTAGAAAATTATAGGAAAATAATTTTCTATTAACTTCTAAAGGATGGGGTCTATTCACTTGCACAGCCTCCTTCAGTCAGGTTTTTTATTAATTATTGAAGATCTTTCTTTAGCATTTGCTGAAGAAAAGCATTTGCTTTTCCTCTTGCATCTTATTGTATCCTGACTGCCATGCCATTTTCCCATGCTGTACAGTAAAGATGCAAATTGTATTTCCTAGTCTCAAACTGCCTGTTTAAATGAAGTTGTGAGTATGCGCCAGCCAACAGCTATTTACCTATTTTTCAAATCAGCTGTCTAAGGTCCCATTCAGTAGTCACCTCCCTCAACTTGTTTTACAGAAGCTATAGACAAGCTATCAGATACTGAAACGTGCTTTTTGCCGCTTCCTTTGTTTTGACCTCAACCAGTAACTTGAGGTCTATGTACTTGGAAGCACATCTGTTCTGTCAGAGTATTCAAAGCACTCCAAAAGGAGAAAAGAACCCAGACTTCAGTAATGTAGCTAGCAGGTATCCACTGGATAGTGCAAACATATTTAATAGTGGAGACGTTAGTTCCCTATGTTTGTTCTTTTCAGTGCTTTTATCTAAATAAAACCAGGAGGTGATGACTTTCTGATCAACTTTTGCCATGAATATCAAGGCAGGAAGTTTTATTGAAACCCGAAAAAACTGCTTCCAACTACATCTCTAATCTGAGGAGAAAGGATTTTAAATTCCCGCATGCAAACACCGAGAGAACCGTCTGACCCACATTATGCTCCCAGCGAGTTGTGCAGTCTCAGTGTGATGCGCTCAGACACACGGCTGTGACACTGTACGTGTGTGTATATATATATATATATATATACATATAAACTGATGCTGCAAGGTCCCGCACCTGGGCTGGGGCAAACCCTGGTATTGGTACAGGCTGGGGGACGGAAGGTTTGAGTGAGAGCAGCCCTGCGTAGAAGGACTTGGGGGTGTTGGTTGATGAAAAGCTGGACATGACCCAGCAATGTGCATGTGAAGCCCAGAAAGCCAACCGTGTCCTGGGCTGCATCCAGAGCAGTGTGACCAGCAGGTCGAGGGAGGGGATTCTGCCCCTCTGCTCCGCTCGGGTGAGACCCCCTCTGCAGTGCTGCCTTCAGCTCGGGGGGGGGCAGCATAAGAAGGACACGGACCTGTTGGAGAGAGTCCAGAGGAGGGTCATGAAGATGATCAGGGGGCTGGAGCACCTCTCCTGTGAGGACAAGTGAGAGAGTTGGGGTTGTTCAGCCTGGAGAAGTGAAGGCTCTGGGAAGACCTTATTGCAGCCTTCCAGTACTGAAAGGGGGCTTACAATAACGATGGGGACAAGGTCTTTAGCAGGGTCTGTTGCAACAGGACAAGGAGTAATGGTTTGAAACTAAAAGGGGGTAAATTTAGACTAGATATATGGAAGAAATGTTTTACGATGAGGGTGGTGAAACACTGGCCCAGGTTGCCCAGAGAGGTTGTGGATGCCCCATCCCTGGAAACACTCAAGGCCAGGTTAGACGGGGCTCTGAGCAACCTGATCGAGTTGAAGATGTCCTTGCTCATTGCAGGGGGGTTGGACTAGATGACCTTTGGAGGTCCCTTCCAACCCAAACTATTCTCAGACTCTATGATTGTCGAAACTTGGCTGGTTTGGTTTTCACTTAAATTCAGTATAGTCTTATGATTAATGCATTAATATCGAGCTTTTCTGATGCTGCTGGAGAGGATGGAATCCAAGTTTTGTGGTGCATGGGTGGCTGCTAAAGTTGTAGGTATTTTTTCTATGCACCTTACTTCTATTTTCCTCTGGCAGTTGTGACTCCAGTTTTTTGATGGAACTGTTATGTATTCTCTGCCACAAACGATAGTCTAAATCCTGGAAGAGATGACAAATAACAGTAGTTCCACAGAACTCTTCTTCATTACGTTGACTTCAATAGCTTTTTGTCAGTTCTGGAAATAAGGCTACTTGCAGTAAGAACTTAAGTATGAATTTAAATTTCTGTTTGTAAAGGAACTTAATTTTGCATCTAAGTGTTTATAGATCCACATGTTTGAAAGTACTAAGGATCATTTTCTGTATCAAATCTATTTTCATCTTTGGACCTTCTTGCGTTGACCCTATAATTGACAGTCTCCAGGAGATAAGGTGGTTTCCACACATAGTTTGTGCAACATCAGATGCATCAGAGAGCAGGAGGATTGTCTTTCTGATCCTTGCAGGCCTTGCGGCTTCATTATCTATGTTTTATGTCACATAATTACAAACTTGACTAGCTGCAATAGAATAATTCAACTCTTTAGAGTGCCGCAGGTGGGGATTTGAGGTGCTGACCTCCTCATCAACTCTACAGTTTAAGGATGCATTGTGTGGAGAGGTATTCCCTCGAGAAGGGCTAAAATGGCCACTTCAGGATTGCACCAACTTTTCCCCTTGTTTTATACAACTAGAAAAGGTAGAAAGGACAAATTCATTAGTCTTAAGTGTACAGATTTTAATTATGAACATCTTAATTGAATCTCCATTAGTTTGTTTCTGCCTTCACCTTCTAATTCACATAGTTAGAATCTCCTGGCATATGTAAAATATGCATGGCAAAAAATTTTCTGCAGACATTTGCAGATATATCAGGAGGTAACTCTGCTGTAAAGGTTGTATTAAGCTTTTCAATTAAAACAGACATAAATTTCTCTATTTCACACTTTAATGATCAAATGTAATCTTCAAAGTTTCTAATAGCCGTTAAATTTTTCTAGAACGTTTATAAGCTAAAACAAACTGTTCCATTAGTAGCAGAACTAATGAAACTTGCTTTCCTATTGTTGTCAGTCCTTGCACACCAGCCCACATTTGTATATTTTGTCATGCAACCACCATAGCAGGCACTGTAGTTTATCTGGAGCTGTGTACCTGCTTAATGGATACAAGATTTTTTCTTTTTTTTTTCTGTGTTTGTTGGCTGCTGCCTCTTGGAACAGATTTGGACTGAGGTATTTCTAATTTTCCATTACTAAGGGGATAAATAGCATCTTTCTCTTCTCCCTAGAAGTAAATATCTACTGGGGGGGGAAGGAAAAAAAGACTTTAATATCCTTAAAACCTTGTCTACTTTCAAATGTGAATGAAATCAACCTATTGAGGGGACAGTGACAGACAGTATAATCACTTGTTTTATTTTCTAGGAAAGCTTACTAAAATTTGATATGCTGTATAAAATAAATGAATCGAGAAGACACCTGGTTTTGAAATGCAGCTTTAAGGGCATCACTTCACTTTAAATATAGGCTAAGAATTCCTAAGGTAAAATCCTAGCTGTGTGGAACTTGGTGTAAGTTTTCTATCCATTATCAAGTGGAGAGAACTGGGTGCTTTAGGAGGAAGTTCAATTCAGCTGTTTTTAAAGTTGCTGAACAGTTGCTTTGGGATGGAATTAATTCTGACTAGCTCTCTTTTGACTCAAAAGGGCGTCTGTGCTGAATGATTCAGATACCAACATTTAGTTAAACAAATCCATCCACATCCATCTATCATTTGCTCTTCGATTAAAAAAAAAAAAAAAAAAAAAAAAAATCCTACTCAACCTCATCTCTTTAGCCTTGATCCAGAAAGTTTTGTGTAACAAATCTGTTGTGATTAAGGTCAAAGCTGAGTTCTGAATTTGGGAGATATAGTTGGGGCGTTGTTTGAGAATGGATCTTTGAGTGAAGTTTTGGCCTTCTTTAATCTGATGGGATTTTACTGTAGATATTTTCATAGGGAGGAATTCATGTGGAAAGGGTTGTGCAGCTGTGAGCTCTTTGACTGTGTTAGCGTTGCATGATGCTTGGCAGTCCTTTCTAGTTCAGGTTGGTGGGGCAGCGTTAGTGGTTAGTCTGCCTTACCTGGTTTTAGGTATGGCGTGGTTTAACCCCAGCCACCGGCTAAGCACCACCAGCCGCTTGCTCACTCCTCCCTGCCAGTGGGATGGGGAGGAGAATCGATAAAAAGGAGTAAAACTTGTGGGTTGAGATAATAGTTTAAAAACTAAAGTAAAATAAAATATAATAATAATAATAATAATGATAAACAATAATATTAATGAAAAGGAAGATAACCAAAAAAAGCAGAAGAAATAAAACCCAAGAAAAGACAAGTGGTGCACAGTGCAATTGCTCACCACCCGCTGACCGATGCCCGAGCAGCGATCCGCCTCTCCCGGCCAGCTCCCCCCAGTTTATATACGGAGCGTGACGTTCTATGGTATGGAATATCCCTTTGGCTAGTTCAGGTCAGCGGTCCTGGCCATGCTCCCTCCCAGCTCCTCGTGCACCTGCTTGCTGGCAGAGCATGGGAAACTGAAAAATCCTTGACTTAGGATAAGTGCTACTTAGCAACAACTAAAACATCAGTGTGTTATCAATGTTTTTCTCACACTAGATCCAAAACACAGCACTGCAGCAGCTGCTAAGAAGAAAATTAACTCTATCCCAGGCAAAACCAGGACAAGGTGGAAACTTAAAGATCCTTTTATCGTGTATGGTATAATCATGCTTCTGTAATTGTCTAATAAAGTTTTCTTTCTGGTGCTTTCAAAGCACTCTGAAAGGTCAGAAGAAACGTTACAGTCTGTTGTCCCATATCTCCTGCTGCTTAGAGAGCCCACCCTGAACTATCAAGATGAAGGAAATGTGTCATTGTGAAATTTCCACTTGACTGCTTAGGTCTGTGTTTTCACAAAACCAAATTATGCAATAGAAGCAGTTATAAAAAAAATACATAAAATCCCATTTTCTGTGACATTTGAGGCAAGCTAGAGATGTCTTTGACCTGAAGGAGTTACTTTTAATTCACAGTTCTAGTTTCTTGATTTGAAACCGCAGGATTTAAAATTAAACAGGTTATAAAATTACAGTGGTATTTCACTTTTTATGGGGATAATTATTATTTTGCAGCAACAACATTATTTACAAGTAAAAGAGATAGTCTGCCTTTCTGCTAATGAGCATGGTCTCCCAGAATAGTAACTTGAGGACTTCTTTCAGATGTTTGGTTTGGCCATGTGTCATGTCCTGTCCCACCTCCACCCCCCACCCCAGTTTTAATCATAACTGAACCGAAGTTTATCCCGGTTCCTTGCCAAAACCGCAGGCGAGAGGGGTTGCGGTCAGAACCGAGGGATGGGAGGGCAGCTACCGCGTCTGCTGGGGGCACCGAGCCACAGCCGTGCGGATTCCCCAAGAAATGTGTTTCTGGCTGAAGCCGCGATTCTTCTCCTTCAGATAACAGTTTGCGCAGCGGTAGCTACTTAAAAGCAACAGTCGCTACATGCGAAGTAAACTGATAAGAAAACCAAAGACTTAAAAGCCAGAAAGATGAAAGAATTTGTTTTTCTCCTGAAGCCTCTGCACTGTGAAATACAAGTGCTGGAACAACTGTCTCAAGCTTGTTGCAATTAGCTTCCAACAATTTCTAGACACGCAGTGTTATGTAGGCAGTTGCTATTTTTTCTATGAGTTTTTGTTTCTTGAAACAATACAGCAATTAACACTGGTATTGCTGGGGGTTTTGTGTTTTTGTTTAACAAAAACCCATCCTCTATTACTCTGACAGGTGTATGAGCCATTTTGTCAAACAGATTTCTTTGAAAAGGAATCAGTGTGTTCTGCAGCTTTGCAGAAAACAACTGTGATTTGGAAGATAAAAGCAGTTACAAACAAAAGGCCTTAATTTACATTCAGGCATCATTGCTCGCACAAGTATATGAAAGAAATCCTCTTTTTAATATGTACTTAAAAACTGAGGGAGGAAAAGCAATCCTACCCGTGGATTTAAAACACACTCTTGTTAGTGTTGAAGAAAGGAGTAATTTAAAATGGTGATGAAGTTTAAAATACTCTTAAACCTCATTTGCCAGTACAAACTGTGATGACAGTCCTCAGATGTGCAGTTGAAATTTTAAAGCTGCAAGGTGTCTGGAACGTGAAACCTCGTGCTTCTGACATACTCCTACAACTGAGATTGGAAATTTAGATCTTGGGAGTAATAGAATGCTTGAGCGGAAGAGATTCCAGACTCTGGAAGGAGCTAGAGATAGGAAGTGATTTTGCCTTAGATACCACTCTCAGACAAAAATATATGATGTGATTTTGAGATCTGTGTGCAGTTAAAGAATAGGAACTGTATTTTCTTTCAGCACTTGCTAGAAGGCAAAGGCTTTGAAGTTAGGTGATGACTGGTTTTTGGTTTGGTGTGGTGATGGTGTTCTGATGTGGTGGTGAATTTTAATACCTTAGTTTTTTCGTTGTCGGAAGGCTTAAGAGGGAAGGAAGGAGCTACGACACAGCTGGTGATTATGATACCACTCCAGTTGTTGACATACCAATTTCAAGTGTTTATTTTGAAATAAAAGTCTCTTATGCTCATTAATATTCTGCTTGGATGTTTAAAAGAACTTCTCTCGGTGTTAGACACTAATAGCAATGTAATAAAACCAAAAAAAACCCTGTTGTATTTTAAGTGTTCTGTCAGTTTAGCATTGTTCAAATTGCTGGCAATGTTTGCATTTTATTAGACTGCCGCTTAAGAACTCACTGTGAATTTAAGGGCACAGATTGGAAAAGATCCCATTTCCTTTTAATTTCCAGAAAGATCTAAGACTCACTTTCATCTCTTTTTCTTTCTTCTTTAGTTGTACACTTTTAAGGCACTGTGATTTAAGTAGTCTTTTCTAAACTGCTGTCTTGAAATGGGATGTTAAAAACACTGCGATGACAGGGAAAATACCACATTCTTTTAAAAAGAAACAGTTTCAATCCTCTTGATTGTTTCTTAATTCCTGTTTTTTTTGGTTTGAACTAGCTGCTGCCACCTTACACTGGCCTGTAACTCAAGGATCTTTTTAGCCTTCTTACACTTCCATGCATATAGCCAGTGTTTCAGTAATAACTCTAAGCCAAATTGCAAAATGAGTCCTTGCTTTTCAGCTTTTCCTTGAAGTCAATGTGAATTTTGGCATTTGCCTTTGAGGTAATTGTTATCAGGTCATGTGTGAGGAAAGCTGCACTGTTATCCAGACAATATTAAGAGGTGGCTGGATCATTTTAACTTTTCATTTTGCACAAGCTTAATAAATCTAACTTATGCAGAAAACCCTGTGTTTATAAAGGTAACTTTAAAATCCTCATTTCCTCTTCCTGTTTTTGAGGAGTACAAGTTATCTCATAACAAGTCTCTGTGACATCTAAAAATTCAGTTAATGAAATGAACTAGTGAATATACTGGCTTTAAAATGTGTAAGCATTGATATTCAGCATCTTTATTAGTATTCCTTTGCAATTCTTCATCCATTTCTACTGAAGTCATGGAAAAAGAATATATCTCCCTAGAGGTAATCTAATGTCTGTGAGCTCCCATAACTATTAACTGATGAAAAAGTACCGTACTGGCTAATGTAACATTATTGTATCTTTATAAGGCTGTGAGTTCAAAATCTACTGTGATTGTCTTAATTTAAAATAAGAAAATGATTATTTTGTCACATATTTTGCAACCAGTTTACAAGTGTAAAATACTTCTCACGTAAAGGATGCTTACATCTTAAGCGCTATAATAATTCATCATGCTACAGAATCAACTCTCCATATTTTATTTTTGACTGAAAAATTTACTTTTCAGCCACAATAAGTTTAAATAGTGTTTCTCCATTTGAAAAGGGCAGACAGAGGGATTCTCTGAGGTGGCCTCTTCTTTGGCTAGGATGGGTCTGTGCTTCTGAGTTTCTTGGTTCATGGTTCTCTAAGTGGAAGCCGTACTGTTGGCTCATCAGGTGTAAATTAATTTTATTTGTCTGCTTAAAGACATTTCAAAAGTGCTTTTACTGTACATGAATGTGGTACTCTTTATTTGTAGTGTGAAAACAAGACAATCTAAATAATTTTAAACTTCTGCATGTTGTAATTAAGGGAACACATTTCCTTTAATTAATAGCCAAACTTTTTCTTGTGGTATCTAGTATACTAGATATAAAGAAATATCAGTTTTCCATCCAACATTAAAAAAAGTTCCATTTTGCAGTTGAAACAGATATGCGGTCTTTCTGTGCTTTTACTTCTGTACAAAACTGCAGAATATCATGTCCAAACGTATACTTCTTTTGAGCCTCTGCATAATTATTCACAAGCCTCCGTATATTCTCGGTCTGTGATCAAATTGATTAAAAGTTGCATCCTTGAAGAAATTTGATACCTGCAGCCAACTCTTCTCCATTCCAGAAACTCTTAACAGAATAACAAATATGTGTAAAGCTTTTTATCTCAAAAAATATTAACAGAAGGATTTCAGTCTGTTTGAAGAATGAACTTTTGAAATTTTCTTCCAGTCTTATTTAGTACGATCTTACAGAATATATTGTAGCTGACTAAAATATTTAATGACTTCTACCTCATCATTGTGAGTATTTGGGTCTACGTGGAGTCAAGGCAACAGCACAGGACTAGCTTGATTGAAAAGTCACTGTAACATGCTAAGCAAGCCGATCACCAGCATCACTCGAGACAGGGTTTACATGGTTGAACCAGGCCGAACATATCAAGAGTTCCCATTCAGAGACTGACAATCGCAACTGAGGCACCTGGCAAGTTCTTATTACCACGCGTGGGGCTTGTTCATGACCTCACTTCACTGTCACACCTGGAGCTCCGCTTCACTTGCTGCACCACGCTGCAGAATTCGTCCCTCACAAGGATTTCTGAGATGCAGCCTGTGCTCTGGTGGAAGACAGACTTTCCTTGCGGCCTTATCACGCTGACTGTCCTCATAATGCAACGTGATGAGAAGTCTCATGGACAGAGCAAGAAGAAAGCTGGGAGATCTGTAACTGTCACTGCACCCACGGTTTGCACGACGTTCCTCCTCGGCCTTCTGTTGCCTTGGGTCACTGCAGACCAGAGGACAACTGCAGGAGGAGCTGAAGCAAGACCGGAGAATGCTGGCCAGGCTTAAACAACCAAGTTACTGACACCAAGTGTCCAAGTTCCTTCCACTGAGCAAGGAATACAGCTATTGTATGAGTAAGGATTGATAAATGCACCACATAAATGCAACCAACCTGTTGCGCCACAGGTGGATCAATAGACGTAGTTGTTTCTTTGAGTGTCAAACCAGCCAAGTTAAACATGACAAGCTGAAACATCTAGAAAAGTAAATGAACGTGGGAAGAGTAAGCTCTTTAAATGGTAGTAGTAAACACACAATTATTGCTGAGTTAATCCTCCTTTCTTATGCCTGCTGGGGTTCAGAAATCCAAATGCGGGAACTGAGTGGCAGGGGAGAATTTCCCTAGACTTGAAAAACAATGTAATCGGCTTGTATATGACCAAGCAAAATGCAGGTTTGAATTAAAGATTATATTAAGATGTAGGTATTCTAGTGAAAACCATGGGTTACCATGCTTACCAGAGATAAGGAGACAGTTTAATTTTTAAATTATTTTTGTCCTGCTGTAGTTTTTTTTCTTGCTGAATTATATGCCAATAGGTACAATTTGCATATCTTAATATGGTAGCAGTTTTGTTGGAGTCTTGGAGCATTCTGAAGGTGCTTGAGATTTTTTTTTACCTTTGTAGGAGCAGGATCTAGTTTTATGTACTTTCCAATCAACCTACAAAAAAACAAGACCAGTTGAATACTTTCATGACTTCTGTAAGAGAAAGGATCCCTTTTATGTGTAAACTTAGCTTAGACACAATTTGTAAGCACATGTCTAAGTGGTTGGAATCTTTCTTAAATCTAGAATTTTTCACTGAGAGATTCTCTCTAACTCCTCTGACTTTTTGCCCTCCTTACATCTGCAGTGTGCAGAGCAGACGTCTTGTTTTAGCATTTATTTAAGGAGTCGCTTAGGAAACAACAAATTTTAGAAATTCTTCTCCTCAAAGGTAAAAATGCAAATGCATTCAAATTACAGAAACAGTCAGAAAAGTTATACAGCAGTACATCCATTTATGTAAGCATGTAACGGCTAGAATATGTAATTCTGGTTATGTACAGTATTGCAACATTTTTCCAAACATTTAACTTGTTGACCTTCTCACTGGGTAGCCAAGCAGTAGAAAATGTCAGTTAAATTTAACCACTATTGCATCTTTCATCCATTACCAGTAGAACAGAGTAATCAAGACTCCACTTTTATATGTCACAGCTGAAACAAACCACTGCTTCTGAGTGCATTTAACAATAAACAACTGTGTCTGAAGCATACAATAAACTTCCTGGCATGCTCATTCTGTTTGTATTGCATGATCATTTATCTTACTGCTTTTGCATTGTCAGTTCCGAGTGCTACTTAAATTAACATTGAGAATGTGAACTCAACAAAACGTATGAGAGGCAATACAGAAATGTACCTAACAGATAAAACAAATAACATGGTGTATTTGGACATTTATAAAGCAAATATTAGTAAGTATAGCATTTGTATAGTCTGGGTTTTAATATTAAAAATTATTTTTTTGCACATTGTAGAAGAGTATGCCTCCAACCTATGAGTCATCTACTCTAAGCAGAGTTAGCGTGCTATGAGACTTGTGACTACAGTGTTGTTTTGAGGAACATTTCTAGAACACACACATAGTCTGTCTCTTAAAATAGCCATAACACAAAATGATGAAGTGGACTCAGTACACGTGTTCCTTTACTGGGAGTCTCTACAGAAGAAAAATGTGGCTTCGCTAGTCTATTGGTTTAGACAACTCAAAATCATCTCTGTGGAGATACAGCCTATTAGCTAAGCAGATAAATATTTTCCATAGCTATTTTGATTTTTTACATGTTCAGTTCTCAGTATTGACATACTGTTTTAAGTATCTTGAAGCACACAGCACCCCCAGGTTTTTTTTTGTGAACGTTGCTTGAATGAGTGATCTCCAGACTCCTCTTAGGTAAGATACTTAGTTGGTTAAGAGAGACAGCTGTAGGTACAACTGTATCTCTAAAACACTGAAGAGACTTTCTTGTCTCAAGAAGAGCTAAGTGGCACAGCTGATATTACAGGGCAGAGTGTTCCTCTCTCTCCTCTCTCTCTTTTCAGCACTCCCCCTCCCCCCGTCACAAGAGGATTTGGATAAGGCTGCTGGAATCTTCACTCTCATTAAACGTTTCTCTTAATGTAAACTTAATTTTGTTCAGACTGGAAGCATATGTTTGCTCTTTGAAGAATTGGAAACTAAATCACTTTTGAAAGCGAGTACTACAACTCTAACGTCTGTCAAATGAGCCATGTT
Source organism: Astur gentilis (assembly GCF_929443795.1). Taxonomy (NCBI): domain Eukaryota; kingdom Metazoa; phylum Chordata; class Aves; order Accipitriformes; family Accipitridae; genus Astur; species Astur gentilis. The sequence continues at coordinate 27,777,306 of NC_064894.1, forward strand.
CCCTTGTCTGAAAGCTGCTGTCGCATATTCATGAAAGTCAACAGCTGTGTCTCTACCTTCATCAAACAGACTGTAATGTTCAACAAGTTCCAAAGTTAGGTAAAGTTCAGAAGTGCAAGTGGCAGGCACATTGGACAGATGTAAAGCATAGAGGATTTGGAGAACTGCACAGGCAACGGTAATTTTGCACGACCTTTTAAATCTGTGCGGGGAAGCATACAATGTCATTAATAACTAGGGAAGGGCTGTACAGAAGAAGACAGTGCTAGTAGGTCTGAGGTCAGGTCCTCAGCCAAATGTGAAGCCCTTCAGCAGACTGGAACATCTATTATTTTGTTTTCCTTTCTGAAGTGTTTTACTACTCAAGGACTGAACAGCCATCTAAAAATAAATATGTCTGTGTGTCCTAGGAGACTTTCAGTAATTTTAATAAACGAGCAAATACCTTGTAGAAAACCCTGTGTTGCCATTATGATAGATAAAGCTTTCAGTGAAGCTGAGTCTTTGTAAAATTTATTTTAAGAAATGCAAACTTTTGCTACTTTATCTTAATATTTGGAGTAGATTGAATCAAACAGTGTTTTTAAAATAACTTACCAGGGAGTAGGAACATCTATTGAATTTTACGGACTGGTATAATCTGACTCTAAACCACTGAATAGTAAAACCTTTACTCTACAAAATATAATGTGCTTTAACTTAAGCAAGTACAGCATCTGGTGCAAAACTGTATTGTTTCTAGAAGACTTTCTTACTGGCTTTAAGTCTCTGCTTTTTTCTAAACTTCAGTGCTTCACTGATAACAATGGAAGGTAAGTTAGACTTTTAGAGAAAGTAACTGAATACAGTTGATATTTTTATGTATACAGGAAAAGATTCAAACACGGACCCTGAAGGTAAGCCTTAAACCCATTTTTTTTAGACATCCAAAGTGAGAACTTCAAACATAAGTGATAATGAGATTCGTGGTGTGCAACATGAGATGATAGGATCCTGTCTGCTCATTCGTGTATGACAGGTCACTGATTGACAGAAATTCACTAAGCTCAGTAACCCGTATTTGATAGGCATGTCTGATCAAGAAGGCATAAAATATTGATGTGAAGATGTTAAGAAATCAACATTTACTACTTCTTTGGTTACCTTGTTTCAAGCACTATTCATCTTCTGATTTAAAACATGCTTAATTTTTAATTGGAATACTTTGGTATGGTCTTCCAGACCACAACAACATTGAATGCTTGGAGCGCAGAAGGAAGTAAAGGATGATCTTTCTCAAAGTCATCACTAGAAAAGAGAGAGTAAGATATTTGGATGGAGGTGGGAAATACTGAGAGCTGGGTCTGCATGGGCGTAGCATATCTTTACAGCAGATCAGGGCATCAAAACTTGACTGTAAATTCTGGCACTGAAACCATGTGCAAGTACGTTGCCATGTTGTTTTCTGAAGGAGTTTAGAAATGTTCTTATGCCATGTTTGGAAGATACTATGTTGGAAATCCTTTTTCTTTTAATGTAGCTACACCTTTTTTTGTGTGGACTAAGAAATATTCTGCCTCTGGTTCTAACAGAATATTGCATGTCCTAATGTCTTTAACCAGTGTTAAAAAAAAGTGGGCCAGATTCTTAGTTAGATCAAAGGCAACCTTACCCAAATCATTGGATCCGTCTGGTCTCCCAAAGAGATACCTGTTCTATTTGAAAAATCTGGCTGAGAGTTTAACCTGGTGGGTTTCTTTTTCTTCTTTTGAGACTTTGATTTTTTTATCAGATTATGGTTTTTGTCCATCTCGTCTTCTACCTGATGCAGAACCTCTGGAAAAAACCCACCAAATCAACATTGTTTCTATGAAAATACTTTTTTGTTCAGATTGGTTTTCCAGGGTGACTTACTGTCTCTTACTTCTCATGATGATAACACTTATGTGGGAGATGGGACAGCTGATTTAATTTGGTTGAACATATCTGTATGACATAGTGCTATTTGAAAGGGAGGCACAAGTGCTCAACCAGTAAAAAAAAATGAAATGTAGTTAATGTGTGTTGGAGCCAGTCTTCATTAAAAGAGCAGAAAAGATCTTTTGCTTTTATTGATGCTGTGGAAGTTAGGAGAGGACTAAACTGTGACATGAATCAGCAGAGGAAATGAGCTTTGCTAGAGTGAATCAATATTTGAAAGTGTGCAACTGGTGTTACCATTTTTTTCTAGCATGTACTTAGCATGTGCTCTGCTACTGTTAGAAAATTCTTACTAGTAATTAATAGTTTAGTACTTAAGATTAGAGAGATCTATTTGTAATCCATCGCAGATGTGAGATCACCCTTTACAAGAAATTTAAAGCTTATTGTTTTATTTGATGAACAGTCAAATATGAAGTATTACAAGGTGTTTTATTTATAGAACTGATATCTGTACCATATATATATATAATTTTGTTGATACAGGAATCATGATCAAGAAAAACATACCATTGCTTATTTTCTATGGTATGTACTTCCTGTTCTAGACTTTCTGTCTCCTGCATAGAAACATGGATGTATTTGTGTATGCTAAATCTATAGCCTGGAACAAGTTTCACTTGGGGCTGTGTGATTTTATTGACACACATATTTCCTCTAATGTTGTGTTGGATTTATAAAAAATTGTGTATTGAAATTAACGATGAGCTAATACTTCAAAGAAATTTAATTAGGTAATTAGTAATGTAACCAGGGAAATAAAAGGAGATAAAAATTTCAAAATAATATTTATTTACAGTAGCACTGGAAAAGTCCCTTGTTATATTGCCTTATTGTTTAGGCTAGCAAACAGTAGACTGAAATTTTGTTGTGAAATAACAAGCCAGATGATTAATCCAGAATCAATTCTTCATAACGAGTTGTTTGGGTTTTTTTCACTAATATGAAGTTGAATATGTGTGCCTCCAGGACATTTTTTTTGCATGGTCCTAAAGGACTCTCTTAATGCAGTGAATCAGGCAACCTTTCAAAAATATCCTATCCCCATTTATAAGAGTCTGAGCATGCAGCCATTTTGGAGAATTAGCTGCAAATGGTCTTCATGTAGAACTCCTCTTGTTTCCTAGAAGACTATGATCCAGAAAAGTTCATGGAAGTTGTGTAAGTCATCATTATACCTGACGCAAGAAAGAACAAAGTAAAATAAAAGTAAATACAAGTAAAAATTAATTGTAAGTAATAATGGTTTTACCTCTTAAAACTGAAAGGTTATTATTTGGTATTTACATTTTGTTGTATGTGCCTGTGAATGTGTATATGCATCTGTATATTTCCATTTGCTTTACACTCAGTGTTTGACTGAGGACTGGTTGTGTGCAGGATTCTTACAGGCCTTGGTCTGCTCCCCTATAGAGAACCCTAACCTGCCCGTGGCCCATGTACTCAGGGCAACGATGAGAAACAAAGTCTGCAGTTCTGCTGCTGTTCATTTCCCAGCTGAACTGTATATCCTGGAAGTCCTTGTGGTGCCATACTCCTTTAATCCCACCAAGCTGCTTAAGATTTTCCAAAGGGACCAAGGAGGCACAGGAGGATTAATGCATTATACTAACAGTGGTAAAGCATTTACACTTCTGAAGCCAGCTTCAAAAAGGAAATGTGCCTCACCAACCTGAAAATCCAGGTGCTTGTTTCCAGCAAGATGATAGAGTGGTCTCTGAAACAATACTGGAGTGAGTCTTGTGATTGTGTGTCCAGATCAATACATGAAGGACACTGCTATCAAGACTTCCTTTTTTCACCAAAAATGAAAAGTGTTGCTAAGCTCTTTGTGGTAAAGGAGATAGGGCACCCATTCTGTAAAGCTGAGCGCAGATGTAGTTGTGGCAAAGACCAAGATTCTATCTCAAAATTTCTGCTTGTGTTTTTAATAGTCCCTCTTAAAAGAGAATAACAGATATTTGCCACCTACGAGGTGTATGCAGATGAGGGAAGGGATTTACTCCTGGACCTCAAAAATTAAGCTATTTTCTGCCTAACCACAGTTCCTAGGTTTGTATTATAGACTACCATGTTCTGCAAATAAACAGCTAAACCCTGACCGACAAGTAAACCCATGTAATTCCTAATGGGTGCAGCTGCAAAGCAGACTAGGTATTGAGCTGGGCAGCGGGTATTCCTTAGGAACAGTGACTCTGCCCACCGTGTTGTGTGTGGCCCTACGCAAATCATTGTACCTCTCTGCCGCTGCATCCGTGCCTAGAATGAGAGTAGTATATGACGTACTTGCTTTCTTAATATTGTTGCTTTGAGAAATAATTATCCAGAGTGTATGCAGAGTTCTGAAAATATAAAATTCTGTATGAATCCACAGATGGCATTTGATTCCTAATCTAGAGACACAGCTGTGTTTCTTGGTATGCTACTTTGTTAATTATTATCAATGCTTTGACAACATGAGTTATATATTAGAAAACGTTCAGGTAATACCAAAGGGACTATTATAAGGAAAAAAGCAAAAATGACCGCTAGATCACTAGTTGGAAAGGACTTGGTAACTTATTGCAAATAATGGAAAAGGTTGATATACAAATTACAAAAAATAAGGTACTGGCTATTGCTCATTTTTTTTAATTTGTCCTAATTTAGTGACAGATTTTTGAGTCTGAGATATTAGACAACTACATACCCTGCTTTTCACTGTTAAGAAACAGAACGTCATTCCCATGCATTCAAGCTACAAAATTGCCCTTTGTGTAGTGTAGGTTAAGCAGTTTCATGGGTTTGAGGGTTCCATAAATCTTATAAGCCAAGGTGCTGATGAGTTGGTGTCCTTACATGACTGTTTTAAAGTGACTGCCTATTGCTAGCTGTAGTTCTCCCATTACACTGGGAATTAAAGATTAAGGAAGCTTGTTTAAAGAATGCTTACTGCTGTCTTTTAGCACAAAGGGTACTAATTTGCCATTGTAAAAAGATTAAAAAGTACGATGATCCTTCAACATCTTGGGGTCTGCAGTGAAATTAACTCTTGCGATAAGAGAAAGGGGTTTGAGGACACTTCTGGAAGAGTTGTAAAAGCATTAAGTGGGTCATAAAGCAATCAGCAGTGGCAGCTATATACGAGACTCACTGGGCACTGTAAATGAGAATAATCTATTATTTTCACTTGTAGCATCAGGAGTTATTAATAACGAAATGGTGCCTTAACTCCCCAAAGATGCATCAGTGAAAGAAAATAGCTAGAGAAGAAGCCTGAGACACCTTGCTAGCTGAAGGTCTAAGAGCAACCCTTTCCTAAGGAAACCTATTTTTTCACAAGCTGAGTAATTTCAGACAAAGGAGCAATGTGTGCCCTTGCACTAGTTTCCCTGGCCAACTACAACTTCTTTGCTGAGAGGTTACAGAGGGAGCCTTGTCAGCTTTTTATCTAGGCTTCCTTCCCCAGCTCTGCTCCTTGCCAGAGGCATAGAGCTGAGAAGGTCTCTATTCTCAGGTTCTGCAGTTCTCATATACCATTTTGGGGGGTAGTTTAATGTTTTATATTACTCTTCTGAACAAGACAAGTAAAAACTTCTGATGATTATAGTTTTCAAAGTTTAAATCGAAGGCAGCAAGACAGATGCCTTCAGAACCATTTCAGAAATTCAGAAATTTTACTCTTGCATTTCCCATCCTTGAACCTTTACTGACAGTGTGATTTGGCCTTTCACCTGCCTTCACCAAAAAAGCTAGTCAAGCATACAGGAAGATGTCGTGTTATTTGAATAACTGATTCCTTAGACCAGGGCAGTTGAACTCCAGGAATTTGGGGCTGTCTTTTTTTTTTTCTGCTGCAATTTTGTTTTTCCTCTGGAATAGCTTAGTTTCTATTAAATGAAACAGAGCTCTAATGCTCTTTTTTGTCTCTACTTTGTTTCTCTCAATGTTCATTATCTGCTGCTGATGAACATGTTCATCAGTTTCATCAGAAAGTATTCTAAGGAAACTTCTGCTTCTTTATAATGTTTCCTGAGCCACTTGCAAATTAATTAGGCAGTGTAATTTCTCGTTGTGTATCCCAACTCCTGATTTTTATTTTCACATTCTTTTACAGAGCCTATGTTGTTCTTCAAATAGCTTTGAAGAAAAGCATAGAACAATTTTATAGTTAGATATATCAGGACAGGCTCTCTAAAAGAGAGGAAATGGGGCTTATGGGCATCTTGCCTGTCTTTTTTCTCCCAGAAGGCTTTTCTTTTTGATTTAGCCCTAAGATGTGATTTAGGTTGGACAGCTGAAATGCTTTAAATCAGCTGCCTCATTTAAATGCCATACTCTGGAAATTCTGACAACGTCCAAAAGACAGAGCCTTTTTGGCCTGAAAGCTAGCGCATAATATTTTATTTGTTGGCCCAGTAAAAGGTATTGCATTATCTACCTTGTCAGTAGATTCTGACATTCATAGTGCTTGGCCCTTACCCTGGGACACATAAAACTCTCTTGATAAATTACTTATGAAAAGGCTGGGTAGACAACAGGCATAATGACAGTAGCATATCTCTCTTCTCTACCTCATTCAAACAGGATAGACAGTGTGTTTAGTTTTTCCAGTGTGGGATGTTTCAGGACGATTACAGTAATTGTATCTGGTAGCAGAAACATTTCTGGCTTTGCAGAACTATAGCATTGTTGTAAAATAGCATTTGTCGTTTTCTGTCTTTAGTGTCTTGCAATGACCCCCTCATCTTCCCACTGAGAAGAGTACCGACTGACATAATAGCTTTTATACCTGTTAAGGAGTTAGCCCTTAAAGTACACATCAGATCAACCTTTTTATGTGCACATTGGCTTCTTACAGAATGTCAAGACAAAGTCAGGGATTCAGCATTGTCCAGAATGTGCTTTCAAAGGCATTCCGTGACACACGGATTGTCAAGATGGAAACCTTGTCCTAAGAGTTGCCTCAAGCGAAACAGAGGTTTCTACAGGAGTGTAGAGGTTGGCCATGAGGAAGACAAAGTTCACTGGTTGCTGGGTCAACACAGGGCAGGAACATTCTGAACTGGTCATGGGCTGGGCTTAATGTTCAGCACCATTCACTAAGGAAAACCCAAATCCAGGCCCCACTAAAATAAAACATCATGCAGCCATTCGTCTGGAAAATGGATGAAAGGGTGGACACTGTTTATGCAGCTGACAGTCTATAAATTCAGGGACTGTGAAAAATGCTTGGATGCTACAGTGAACTGTATTTCTACAGGACCATGGAGGAGATGTAGTTTCAGTATAGGCTTAAGAATCTATGCAGATTTGAACTGATATATAGAACTACTCCATCCTCATCCCTGAAGATTTACACCCTAACCAGCAAAGTCTGAGGGTACAGAATGATATGAAAGAAAATTCATTAGCTGCTGAGAAACCATGCATTTTAATAGGTTACAGAGAATAGATCTACTGGGGGGGGGGGGGGGGGGGGAATCTACCTTCTTAAATCTCTCAGGTTTTTATGGATAGGTATGAATGACAAACTTGCTTTTCAGAAGTCACTAATATTCTAGGTGAAATATTTATGACCTGTTTTGTGGGTTTTTGCTGAAGAGGTTTTTGTTCACTTTTCCTCCTATAAATGTTTTAATTAAAGAAGTGAAAATAGTGTGGAACAACTTTAAAACTATTCTTGGGCCCACAGAGATTGGCTGAATAGGAATGTCATGGGCTTTCTTGGGTTGGAAATGCAAAAAAGAGATTATTCTTTTAGTACCCAAATATTCATCTAAATGACATGAATCAGTCTATAAAATAAGGCAAGAGCTGTATAAATGATTCATACGTATTAAAGTTCTGGAGTATTGAGTTCTAGGAAGAAGATTTTGTAAGGATCTTGGCATTGAAAGAAATGGGAATTAATGAAAAGTAGTACTCAGAAAACATGCCAGAATGAATTCATATACCACTGATGTGAAATAGTCTGACTGGGTCCTACAGAAACCTTGAAGACCTTTCAAAGAATCTCTAATTCAGCTTTGTAGGTGAGAAAGTGATGCTCCTTAAAAAGAGTACCTGTAATCTATGAGGGAAACCATTTGAGTACAAAAGAAAGGTTGTCTTTAGATTGTGACTTTCCTTTTATCTTCTCTTTCTGGTCTTTCAGGCCTTGCCTAATAACTGTACAAGGATGCAGAATGAATCAAAACACAATCATTTATATTTCATTTGAATGCAGGTAGTATGTTTTGTGCTAGAGCCTTGGACTTACCTCTTAGAGTGGAACACCACTTTGGGAGTACTGCACAGAAAGTCCAAGCCTGTAATAAGTAAAGATTATAAAATACTCTTCTGCTTGCCTCTTATTTCTTCAGTCCAACTAGCTGTTTATCTGTTCTTCACCTCTTGCAAATGGAGGTGAGGGTCTTAGCTGATCTCTAAGAAAAAGTAAAATATTAGCTATTACTCCTCTTTCCTTGGTGCAAGAAATGTTCTAGGAGAGAATTCCTATATGTTTTTTAATAGACCAAAATGTTAGGGAGGAATGTTTCTTGCAGAAAGTTTTGTCAGAGGAAAAGTCCTTAACTGTACTACATAAAATGCCTCTTTCTGGTAAGCTGCTGGGAAATATTTATTATTGGTGGGGGGGGGGAAGAAAAAAAAAAGTATGCTGTCATCTGCAATGTTGGGTAATGAGAATGGTTCTTTTTTTTTTTTTTTTTTTTTTTTTGCTCAAAGCTTTCTAATACCTCATTTTTTTCTCGAAATTATATCTTTGCACTTCTGAAAGGCCTTTATATTAATTTAGTCTCATAACTCTCTTACAAGACAGAAAAATATTAGCCTTCTGTCATGGAAAGGAGAAGTGGGATACAATGTGTTTCAAGTAACTTCTGTCAGGTCGTATGTGGAGTCACTGCAGAGTCACCATGATGTAAGATTGCTGAATGTATTCTTTTCTCTCCATCTATTGCGCCTAGTCTCACATACAGACCATATTGTTCCCCGGGAGCATGGAGATAGATATATCAGTGGGAAGCTTTGTGTTCTAATAAGTGGTAGACAAAGTTTTGAAAAATGTGTATTAAATGGGCTGTTTTGCTTCACTGTGAAGGATGATAAGAGGAAGATGATATTTCTACCCTTTTGAGCAACCAAACAAAACATTTGGCGTAGCAGGAATCCTATGACTAATTAAAACCAGTGATCATTCATATTAGACAGGTTTCTTTTCATGAAAGAAAGAAAATAACAAAAGAGTAGAAGAATGAAAGAACAAACTTAGGATCGTAGTCCAAACTTTCTGATACATGAGTGGGAATAAGAATACAATATGTGTAAAATGAGTGCTTTTCTCATGGAGAATTTCTGTTAGAATTTGGGTTAAAAAAAGGGTTGTAGTTTGGGCAATGATTTCCATTTTATGCTATTACATTTAAGAGTTGAATGTTGAAGCTCTCCTCTTGCAGCTTCGTGTATCTATAAAAAAATTTAAAGAAACAGGTTATGTCTGCAAAGTTCATCTGGGAATGAGAACGATTGATGGTAGGTTTTCCATTCATTCACCTAGTGGTTCCCTCCTGTGCTAGAACAGGCATGGTCCGTGGATGAAAGAGAAGGAATCTATCAATGAAGATAGTGAGATGTCCACAGCTGAGCACACTGAAAACTTGGAAAGGGTTTAATAAAGAAATCAGGTAATTTTAGCTCTTGGAGAAAGAAAAAAGGAAAAAAAAAAAAAGAGGGAAAAGAAAAAAACCCAGACACAAAAAAACACTAAAGACTCCACTTTAGTTAGAGATCTAAGAAACGCAGTCAATTTAGTGTTTACTTTAATTTAAAGCAACTTAAAAGGTGAATTGATTACAGTACAGAGGTACCTAGCTATTGGGATTTCTGACAGTGAGGAGCTTATTAAAGTAGCAGAAAAATGCAAACCACTAAAGAATGGCTGAGTTCAACCAGATATGTTTCCATAAGAAGGAATATACTTCTATTTTTCATTTTTCTTAAGGATGGCAATTAAATATGGTCATCAAGCAGCATGATAATCCTTTAATACTTGAGCATTATGTCAAGACGTAGATATAGATCAAATAGAAGTTATTGGTTGGGTGAGGTGTGTGGCCTACATTATGGAGGAAGTCAGTACTTGACCATAAATGATTTGTTTGGCCTGAAGATTTGTGACTTTTCTGTAAAAGCAGTTTTCTTATTAGTGCTTTAATCCATATTTCCAAGGAAAACAGCTTTTCCCTTTAATCCTTAATTTACCTACAGCTAGGTTTGTTCAGAGCATTTATATTGTCCTTTTTGGAATGCTCTTGATTGAACACTTACATCCTAATTGCCTCAAAATCATGTCCATCTCATTAGCACTTTTGAAGGTAGGAGTGTGTTCTGTGTATCAACAGATGGATTTGGGATGGATTGGGGATCAAGTTTCATGGCTCTGACTATGCAGCAGTTTCTTTTTGAGGCAGAGATAAGGAAAGGCCCCCCCACAGAGCAGTAAAGAGACAAGTAAACAGTTGCCTAAATGTCCAGAACCAGTGTATTTTCCCTGACCAGATGTCTGCAGTCAGGGTATTTGATGTCACACCTACTGCTTTGATCTTGGGTAGCAGTAAGCAGGTCTTTTCTTAGTGTGCATATTAACTTTTGTTGGCCAGATGTGAAAGTAAATGTATCATAGTCCAGCTTTTTGCTATCACCGTAGAATAGAATGGGAACACTGTGTGTAATCACTAGGCAGAGCATACAGACTGACAAGCGATGCTAACACAGGAGCTGTGGTCCTCATGTTCCACATTTTGTCCATACAGATATGGATACATGTCTATTCATCAGTGACGAAACAGGACAAGACCTTATCCTTTGATTGATGTATTTATTATTCAACTGCAACAATAAAAATGGAGACAAGGTGACTGCAGACAGAAACTTTTCTGTTGAAGTGGGTTTGTGTCTTACTCAGTATCTAGGATTTCATCTTTGCAAGGACATTGCCACATTTCTATATGCAGCCAGCATGTGTCTGTCCATCAGCGGAGTCAGTGGGAGCTTGGCAGTTCACAGATTAAGTGACAGCTAAAAGACATGGTCTCTATCATCATTTCATTTAGCTCCTGATTGATGAGATTTGGCCAGTTTTCCTTTCATTCCAAGATGCAAATCTTTTAACTGCATTTCAAATAGAAGAAAGCTACTCGCTTTGTTTCTGACAGAAAACACAGCAGGGAAGAATAATTTTTGAAATGGTAAGAACAAAACAGTCTGTTCCATCTTTACTCACCCTAGTAAGATTAATTTCTTGCAGATCTATGCAGTACACATCCAGAGGCTGAGTATTAGTTCCAAAGGAAACCAGAAGCAATGAGTAAGTCAGCTTTATTTCTTTACAATGCCAGCATCATTTAGGTTTATTGTGCCCTCGTTAGCTAAATCAGAAATGCCACATAAGTCCGAAGCTGTGACACCTCTTCCCTTAAAAACAGGAGGAAATCACTTGCTTTTATAATGAAATATGATTTGCCACATGGGCTATGCTTTCTTGATGTGACCTGAAACAATTTTCATAGTGGTTAAAATCTCCTGTATTTATTGAGTGTAAGGGAAACAGATGCCAAATGCGCTACATCTTTTCAGCTGAATTCAATTTGTGATTCTAGAATGGAGACTAGGCTTTTACTAATAAAGCTTGTAGTGAGGCTAAGAACAGAAAAGATAAGCCCTTTGCTCTTTTTGCTACTCGTTTCTTGGACTGAAATGTGAAGTCTGAACTTTTGCAAAGGTGCAGAACAGCACTTTAGGATTTCTTGAATAGCCTATTCTTCTTAATGGGCTTTTAAAAATCCTGTTCTGAGTGTTTTTCAAATTGTAGACTATTTCAGCTTTTATCCAGCACTTCTACCTTTACTCCACACTAACTCTCATTGTGACAGCCAGAGACTGTCTGCATTATATATCTGTGTTTCAGGAGAAGGCAGATGGAATTTTTGGTTTGTTTTGTTTTTTACCTAAGGCTTCATATCTTTTATTAGAATACCAAGGCGTTTACTTGCTTATGTATATTCACATTGCTTATTGCTAAAGCCAGTGTTCAAGTTTAATCCTCATTGCTGTCCTAGGAGCAGATCCTCGTATGGGTTAATTTTTGTCGTTGCCAGAAAGTTTGACGAAGCACTGACCACTTTATGTCAACAGAGCATTGTCTTTGCTCAGATTTAACGTTCCATCCATCTTGCTGGGAGTTTTCTCATCTCTTCTTGAAGGAAAAATGTAGTTATAGAAAAGAGACAATATCCTCCGTAACTGTAAATCATTGTAGGATTGATTTTGGAGGCAGGAGGAGATGGGGAGACAAAGGTATAATGGTTTATAAAAGTTGAGATATCTGGCCATAATAGGCAGACAAAATAGGAATTCATTGCAGTGCGGTACCATATACTCCTCCTTTCAGGAAAGATCTTTCTCACACAAAGGAAGCATCTATACAGGTTTGCAACGTGTCCAGCCTGCACGTGCTGCAGTGGGTGAGGAAACTGTGGGGAGGAACTGCACTTAGCCCTACACGCTTGCCTGTATTCTGCCCACAAATTTGGCTCCGGGAGGACAGTGGGAGTTCAATGCACTAGAAAATGCCAACAAGCTGAATTAAAGTCAGGAAAGGGTGCTTAGCCTGAACAGAAATGCATCAGTATTCAGTATGAGCTGATAACAGGTTTAAAAGATGTAGTATAACCACCGCTGCCAGGAGACAGCATAGGCGAATCATTCCTTGTCTGCTGCTGTAGAATAGAAATTACATTGTCCCGAAAGGCTGTATTGAAATAGAACTTCATATCTGTGCTTTGTGCTTTATAAAAAGTTGTGATACTTGGAGATTGCTGAACCAAAAGTTTCTTTTCGTTTCTTTTTTTTTTTTTCATACCTATCTGAGGAAGTGGGAGAAGTTTTAGTATAGCAATATCTGCTAACAGGAGTTGTTGAAGGTTTCAGCATACTGTAATGCCTAGAGCAGGAAGCAACAACTTAAACAGCCTCAGGGAAGGCTTTTAAATGGGTTCCAAGATACCCAATAGGCTCTCATTTGAGGCTTGCCCTTGATTGAAGTTAAAGAAAGAAAAGAATGAAAGGAAATATTTTCCCAGCAAAGGTCTTTCTGAGTTGACCTTATAAGTGTCTTACTCTCCAGTCTCTGCTGAATGAATAGCGAGGGGATCAACACTGTCAGTTGTGATGCATGTAGAAATAAGTAACAAAACGTGAGAGAGAAACAGTTTTCTGTAGTTTAGTTGAGAATCATGAAAGTTACAGCATTATGTGAGGCATGTAGAAATCTGCACAGTTTCTTGGAAAGAGAAGCATAGGCCAGAAGCCTATTTCATTAGGTCTGTTTTTACCCCTGACTAGCTTTTAAGAGTACAACAGTCTAGCATTTGAAACCCACAGTGGCCTCATAATGCTGTGCTACTGTGGAATATTCCTTTTGCATAGGTGATGTATAGACTGAGGTGAGCATTGCTCACAGGTGAAAGATGGGAAAGGTCTCAGCTATGAAATTTGGATCCAATGGTGATTCAGAAAGATTTTTAAATGCCTGGAAGTCCTAGTTTTGCATGGAATCAGTTCTTATAATGAGATGAACGTGGAGCCATAATTTAGCTTCATTGTTATTACAAAAATAAATCAGAACTTACTTAACAATAATGGAAAAAGGCATGATATGTTATTCTTCCTAAGATGCTAAAAGTGTGTAGAAATTTTCACTTCTAACTTCTGTTAGAATTGAGGAGGAGGGGAATTTTAAAACTTTTAGATTTTTATGCAAGTATTGTAAAGGTTTCCACATGCACTGACGATGTTCAGAATTGTAGCTTTTATTTGCAGAAAAGTAACCTTTCTGTATGTTTGGTAAAACCAGTTTGATTCTGAGTGACGATAAGGAGGGTTGATCTAATGGGTGTCATTTATGTTCACAGTAAATAATAGACAACTTGTAAATGAAAGCTCCCTGGAGAGTAGCATCAGTTCTTACAAGGACTGGGAAAGCAATATGAAGAGTTCCTTATTTTCCTCATCTGCCTTTTTAGCTGTCTGTGTTAGTTTTGCAATACCAAACCAATTCATCAGCAGTGACATTCTGTAAGAAGTGTCTCACTGCCTAACAGTCATGCACTAAAAAAACTATCGTTCAAGACCACAGTGTCAGGCAAAATGGACATATTCTATCTTACTCCTATCTCAAAGGCTGAGTTTCTGATGATGACTGTTACTTTCTTAAAAGGGATTATGTTTCAGATATTTCTGAGAGCACAGAGAATCATCCTAAGTAGCTCAAAGAGGCTGAAGTACGAAGTCACTCTCTATCAGTTGAAGAATGATCAATTCTTGTAATCAACAGGAACCAAATGTCAATTTTCCCTGACACACTGCACATCCAATATTGATTTATTGCTCAGGAAGTCCCTTTTCCTTCTCACTGCTGCTATTAGATTTCCAGGCAAACTCACAGTAGAGTAGACCATTTTATTCCACATCATGCTGTGTAGTAAACTCAGGCAGGATGACATTAAAAAGCCTGGGATGAACTAACCCTCTGGGACCTTCAAAAACCCAACCCTTGACAGAGCAGACCTTGGTCTGGGTGCAGGTATGGCGTGTTAATGTCTGATTCAGAGCTTATGACTGAATCAGAGCTAATCATTGCAGGCAGCATTGCAAGGCAGAGAGAACAAATGGTGACATTCAAATAAAGCAAAAGAAATTTGTGCTGAATAAGGCAGGATTGAATGAGTGGCTCTTTTTTATTATTATTTTTTTTGTAAAGAAAAATTTGGTTTTGTTACTGACCTATTGCTAAGCCTAGTAGCATTAAAGTGAAAGTGGAATGGTAATAACCCAAGTATTTCTTTCTGATGATTCAGGCTTAATGCACCTTTAATTAAATCTATTGGAATAAGTGCTTTGCTTTCCTTGGAAAGGTGAAAAAATGTTGATAATGATCCATTGCTAATTAAGGATTGCATTTTTGTAACAATCAATGCAATTAGTGAAGGTTGCTTGGATAGTTTGAAGCAAAATATAATGTTAGAGCTTTGAAATGTTGGGGGTTTTTTTGTAATCTTTTTACATGTGTAACTCTTAGTAGGCTGCTAAAATAGGATACTGATAACAGTAAGATGATTATGCCTTTTTGTTAATTTTCTCAGTGCTTTCCCTACAGCAAATACTGCTAGTAGTATTAAAAAAAAAAAAAAAAAAGACAAAGGGAAACCAAAAGCATCTTTATTTGTTCCACTTTATTGTTGAGCATGTGAATGATATGCCATTAAATCTTACCCTTTGCATACAAATAAAGGTGGAAAAACAAAAAGTGAATTATCAATGCTGTTGAAGTTGATGGGAAAACTACCCTGACTTTATCAGAGGCCAGTGTGAACTCAGAATGAACTCTAAATGGCTGAAGGTTTCAGTTCTGGCAGTAGATACTGAAAGCACAGCTGGCTGGCTGATACACCTCAGCCTCTCACTAGTGCCCTTCACTTGCCTGTAACTTTTGCAGTCACAGCTTAGATAACTATAGTGGTAGGATAATGAGCTTGGATAGGATCTGCTTCAGAGGGGGTATATCCCCCTCACTTGCTTTGTGTGGGGACAGTGGGGAAGGGAAAACAGGGGGAAAAAAAAAAAAGGAGGAATCAAGACCTTCTTCTGAATTTTCTTTTTTGAAGGGGGAAGAAGGTATATAGGTGATGGTAGACTCCTTATGGGGTCTAACAGAAGAGCCTATCTGTTTCTAGTCAAGAATAGAAATGGGGAAGTTTTCCCACTGCTCTGATATCCATAGGAAAAGAGAAAAAAGTGCTAGGACTATTGCTAACACAAAGGACCTTCTGTTCCCATTAAAGTCCCCACCATGCTGGCATATAGCACAATTTGCTGCCACTCAGTGTTATTTCAATACCTGACATAACGCATCAACAGGGAAGGAATCCTCCTGAACCATAATCACCGGCTATGGCAACGGATGGTGGGAATGACTCCCCTGGGGCTGTGTTTGTAGACACCACCAAGGTCTGCTGTGGTGTACCCAGTATTGCTTTGCTTAAGACAGAAGAGTTTGTACCACTGAGATACCAGATATTCTGTTTTAAAGGTATCCAGTAAGATACCATTTGTAAGATAGTTCTGTGTTTTCCAGACCAGTGTTGTGGGTTGACCCTTGTTGGGTGCCAGGTGCCCACCAAAGCCGCTCTCTCGCTCCTGCTCCTCAACAGGATGGGGAGAAAAAGCTCAGGGATGGAGGTAAAGGCAGGGAGATCACTCACCAGTTACCATCATGGGCAAAGCAGACTCAACCTGAGGAAAATGAATTTAATTTTTTGTCAGTTAAACATGGAGTAGGATCATGAGAAAAACACAAAACTAAGACACCTCCCCCCTGCCCCCCTCCTTCCCCAGCTCAACCTCAGTCCCTCGTTCCCGACTCCTCCACCTCCCCACACCATGAGTGATGAGTTTTCCCTCACTACTGGGCTGTGTTCTGCCCTTCCTCTCACATGGATTCCCTGAGGTGCCGCCATCTTGGCTGCGGGCCTCAGCTGTGCCCTGTGGATGGAACCGGCTGGAACCGGCCGTGTCCAGCCTGGGGCAGCCCTGGCGTCTCCTCACAGAGGTCCCCTCCAGCCCCCCACTACCAAAACCTTGGCACCTGCACCCGCTACGCACACACACAGAAGGGATGTTGGAAGGAACAAAAGAAATTAAAACAAGAACTTTTAGCATACACTGTAAAAGAGGGGAAGAAAAAGCAGGCAGGCAGAAGCTGTAGTGTATTCATTTCTGCAGACATCTGGAAGGGATGGCCAAAATATTCTCACTGCTTTGTTCTTGGTGCAGTTTCCATGGCAGGCTGCTGGAGTGCCTTCCTTGCTGCTTTCCAATTTTTAAAATATTAACTTTGAATGCAAAATGCTGAGTTCGGTTTTGGCAAAGGTTCAGAAAGACATTTTATACAAAAACTAAGGACCTTTATGTTTCAAATGATCTGCTGGAAACTCAGCAGGGCTGAACCCATGTTGGAAGCAGCATATGCCATCATGGAGCCCCTTACAAATTGGAGCCTCACATAGCCTGCAGCTCTGCACACTCCACCTTGGCTCCTGGAGATTAAGCAGAAAAAGGATGAGCAGAAATGCTACTCAAATAAGTGTTTATCCAAGTGTTAATGTAATTTTGGGTGGGTCATTAGTTATAAAGCTGATGTCAGAGAACTCTGGCCTGTTGTCATGGTTCAAGCCCAGCCGGTAACAAAGCATCAAGCAGGCACTCGCTCCCCCCACCCTGGCCACAGTGGGATGAGGAGAAAATATAAAGAAACACTCGTGGGTCGAGATAAGGACAGGGAGGGATCACTCACCACTTTTGGTCGTGGGCAAAAGACAGGCTCAACTTGGGGAAGAAACAAAATCAATTTAATTTACTACAAGTCAAATCAAAACAAGGTTACTGAGAAACAAAACCAAATTTTAAAACACCTTCCCCCCACCCCTCCCGCCTTCCCACCTCAACTCCACTCCCCATTTTTAGGGGAACAGGGGACGGGGGCTGGGGTCGGTTCCTCACACGCTGTCTCTGCCGCTCCTTCATCCTCAGGGGGAAGACTCCACACTCAGCCCCTGCTCCGCCGTGGGGTCCTTCCCACAGGAGACAGCCCTCCATGAACTTCTCTGATGTGAGTCCTTCCTGCGGGCGGGAATCTGCTCCCCTCCATGGGCTGTGGGGACATCCCCTCCTCTCCTCATTCCTCCCTGACCTCACTGTCTGCAGAGGGGTTCCTCTCACATCCCACTCCCCTCACTCACTGCAGGTTCCCCTTCTTAAATCTGTTCTCCCAGAGGCGCTACCATCATCGCTGACGGGCTCGGCCTAGGCCAGAGTCAGGTCCAGCGTGGAGCCAGGGAAGCTTCGAGCAGCTTCTCACAGAAGCCAGCCCTGCAGCCCCTGCCCTGCTACTAAACCCCGCCACACAAACCCAGATCACCTGTAATGAATTAATCTCTACTGCTTTAAATTAATTTAAGTATTCATGAGCCTGCTGCAGCCCTGATGTTATGCGTAAACTGAGCTTGAGGGGAAACTGAAGCAATACAAATGAGGATCGGTGTCCCATGCACAAGCAGTATGGAAAAAGAGGTAAAGTAAGAAAAGTAATCATAGTAAATATAGGAAGACTGTTATCGGTGGCCTTAGGTTGTGAAAAAACAGCTTCTTAGAGCTTCTTTATAAATGTTATACATGTTGTGGTAGTAGCTGGTATAAATTTCTTTTACTGCTCTCTTTTGTGTACAGGCAGGCAGGCTGAGTTTACACCTGAGAGTTAGGTATTATGTAGTACAGATTTAGGAATTATGGAAGAGCTAGATGTAGATTTTAGAGTTTTAGTAAATCTAAAAGGGTTGGATTCGGTTTGGAGACCTCCTTATCTGACATTTCAGAGGCAGAAGCATCTGTAGGGTTAGATCAGAGATTAGCAGTGATTTTTACAACATCAAAGGCAGATTAGCCAAAAGATTCATAGGTAGTTGCATCCTAATTCTTTTGGTATTGTGGGAAATAGCCTGTATTATAATATCATCGCAATCATAAAGTATAAATATCTTTCTCCTATTGGCATTAGACTGAGTTGTAGAAAAGAAAGTTAAAGTTTTTTCAGAAAAGACTGAAGAAAAAAATCACTATCTATCCACATTTTTATTTATTCATGGTGGTCTGAAGGCTTTTTTGTTTGTTTTGTCTCACTCCTTCCCTCTCCATTTAAATTTTGGCATTTACTTGGAAATTTGAGAAACCAAGAAAATTTGTTATTAAATCCTCTGTAATTCTTCTTTTGCAAACATTTAATCTATATTGGGTTCCAAAACTGGTGTTTTGCTTTCAGCCTAACCTACAGGAAGGAAAATGTTCTCTATCAAACTGGGCATGGGCTTAATCCCTACTTTTTTGCGGGTGAAGGGGGTTAATTTTTTTTCTAGTCTGAAATCCTTCTCTTTGATGAATGGCCTACGCTGCTTAAGAGCTTTTGTACCTTTCATCTCTAGACCAGGTGGAGTGCTGCAATGCTGCATTTCAGAACAGATCTTCTCTAACAGTGTTCCCTGTTCACAATGAAATAAATGGCTTTTGCAGAGTCACAGCAGATTGGGGAGATGGGGTTAGTCACAATTTGAAAATAGTCAGGAAGAAAGCAGTCTCCTGAATGAATGCTTTCCTACTCTATGCGGCTAATTAAAATCCATTACTGCTTTCTGCTTTGCAAAAAAGCAGTTGAGATAGATTATTGGTGGTTTGTGGATAAAGCCTGAAGATCATATTGAAAAGCAGTGAACTATGTGCAGCTAGGTATCGGATGGTAATGTATCAGTGATGTATATCTGAGACTGACTGCAAATGATCAAAATATTTGAAAGAAACTGAGCAACTTCTTAGGACACACACCCATAGTTGGCAGAGGAACATCTAACCACCAATTTTAAAGCCTTAGATCCCTCTAAAGATAAAAAAAGCATCTTTAGAAGGATCTAAGTACATACGGCAATCTGAATGCCGTACAAAGAATTGGATGCCAAGTATTAAGCGCCCCGAACTTTCTTTGGGGGTAAGTTTCTTTAAGCTAGTTTCCAGGATTTGTTATCTGTTATAGTGCTGTTGGAATACCTTTACCTAAACAAATGTGTAGAGCTGGGACTTGCAGTTGCTATTTTTTAATTGTTTTTGATTCAAAAACCTGGAGCTATTTAAGCACTTCCATATACTAAGAAGGTGTTTAGAGCTTGCGGTTTCTCAGCGAGATTGGAACTGGCTAGGCTGACGTGGAGAGCCACAGTGGACATAGCGTGGGCACATGTGCATTCATTTAATGCACATATGCATTAAAAGGTGACCTCTGGTAAGCCAAGCAGGGTTTTTAAAACACTTGCAGTGGGTTTATGGAAAACTCTTCGCTGTAAGTCGTTTCAAAAGAGCTGCCTGAGGCCAATACACTGGCAGTTTTAACAAAATGGTTCTGTCAAGAAATTGTCAGCTGTGTAAACACAGGACAGCATTGCACAGAAGACAGCGTTCTACAGTAGGGTGAGAGCTCTGTTGATTTTATATACCCCTTGGGGCTGACTTCTGTTGCAAGCGGATGATACTTCCATATCCATTGGAACTGCAATTTTAAATTCAGATGGTCTCTGTTGTGCTCTGATTATTTTATGAAGGGTTTTGCTTTCCAACTCCATGCTGGCATACTAATTTGATAGTTATTTCTTTTCTAATTTCTTAGTCTCAGACCTAGTGTTTACACTCCCTCTAATTGTTTTTTATTATTACGTTTACTGTTTTAAATTCTGGTTTCTCTCTGTACCTTAAGTAGCTTGCTGCCAGTGCAGTATCTTTGCTATACCACTGTGCACACAGTGTTCACTGTCTGCATTTGCATAATGAACTAATCTTTGTTGGCTGATTACTTTGTGGAAAGAATTGAACATTTAACTGATAATAATTGCAATCTATCAAACTGCACAGTCACCTCACAAATGATCACAGTATGTTTGCTAACACTTCTGCTGAATTTCATGAGCTCTCACTCTCCACATTGACACCTGACAAGAAACTTGTTCTGGTTTCAGCTGGGATGGAGTTTATTTTCTTTCTAGTAGCTGGTATAGTGCTGTGTTTTGGATTTAGGATGAGAATAATGTTGATAACACTGATGATTTAGTTGTTGCTGAGCAGTGCTTACATCAAGTCAAGGACTTTTCAGCTTCTCACCCCACCCCACCCCACCAGCAAGCAGGCTGGGGGTGAACAAGAAGCTGGGAGGGGACACAGCGGGTACAGCCGACCCCAACTGACCCAAGGGATATCCCAGACCATAGGATGTCATGCTGAACAGCAAAACTGGGGGGAGTTTGTGGGGGGGAGGAGGGGGCCAGCCTGCTGCTCAGGGACTGGCTGGGCATCAGTCAGCGGGTGGTGAGCAATTGCATTGTGCATCACCTGTTTTGTATGTTCTTTTATTGTTATTATTATTTTCCCTTCCTTTTCTGTCCTGCTCAACTGTCTTTATTTCAACCCGAGTTTTACCTTTTCTCTGATTCTCTCCACTGCCCCACTTGTGTGGTGTTCAGCTGCCTGCTGGGTTAAACCACAACAAAACTCTACCTAACATTCAGCTCTATCAGAAGAAAGCCTGGGATCTTAACAGGTCAGTTGCTCTGGAATTAATAAAAGCAAGAGATTTCTAAAAAAAAAACCCTGTTCTTTGCTAAAGGTAATGATGTATCTTAATATAATGTTAGTTTGAGGCTAACAGAGAAAAGTATCTACTTTTCCAAGCTACTGTTTTAAATTGACTGCCCTGCCTTGTTCTTCACTGAGCTTATAATTCTAAGATTTTCTTTGCAAGCAAAACACCTAAAGCTTTAACTTCTTTGGCTAGATTAAATAACTCTAAAGTTATTAACTTAACCATCACATCTAGCCTGAATTCCTCGATCTACCTTTTTGCAGAAAAGATTTAGCAAGTCTTAGCATGGCTTTCTGTATTCACAGATGAAACTTTTGAAGTTGAATTTACAAATAGCCAAATTTAACGTTATCACTGAGACTAAACAAAACAAAGATATGTCACTGTTGGCCTCTACTACATAGCAGAGTGGCATGTTTTTTTAAAGTGATAAAGTGCAGCTAGGTCCCTTGGCCTTTGTGAGCAGCATGTTCTTTTTGTGATTTTGGCTTTCTCATAAAAACAATCTATGAGGCTGTTACTGTAGTTCATACCTTCCTGTTCCATGTCCTGAAATGTTTTGAAATTGCAATAGAAATTGCTAATACAAATACGAGGGAGGAGCCTCTTTCCTGAAGATCTTGCAGAAGCTAAGGTGGAGAGGGACCAAGTGTTATTCCCCATGTTGTACAGCTGTGGATCTGCAGCACGGAGAACTTGAGATCTGCATACCATTGCCCATGAGGAGGGATGCTGAGTCAGGAACTAAATGCAACTCTTTGTCTTGCGTGTCTGTTGGCAAAAGACCTTTGAAGATGCGTATGTAGTGTTTCCCACATTGCTCATACTTCTAAGTAGCTAACACTCAGTTAGAGGCTATATGTAGACCGTTCACTTCGGGGCAAGCTTCCAGACAGATTTCTGTTAGAGGCTGTGACAACTTTTAAGCAGTAGCAGGCTGAGCAAAGAAAGCGTTTTGCAAGGAGCTTGTGGCTGCAGTCAGGGAAGCTGGAGAAAGGCTAAACCTGGCTGATCCACAACACATTGCAAGACCCCCAAACCATCAGGAGTTGACTGTGTTGTCACCAACCTGGAATTTGCAAGTAGTGGTTGAAGTACCCCTTTACAGTTACTGGTTTGAGTGAACCCTTCTGCCTGAAGATCACAACCCCTTTAAAATGAATTCCTGATCTTATGCTATTGCAGTCATTGTATAACTTTGCTATTGGTTTCTTGAAAAGTGTAAGTGGTGGGTATATGAGGACCTGAGATAGACACTGGCAACTGTGGTAGATAGTGGAGGAAAAGGACAGTTCTATCAGCAAGGTGAAGTAAAAGCGATGTGCCAAAGAAAATTTACTGTGGGTCTCAGCCAGGATTTTCCCAAAGGAAAACATTTACTGTGCTGTAGGTGCTGAGCTTGTTTTCTTGGTTAGAATAGGAGAGAACATTTAGCTTTTTCTAGTTTACTGCCTATTCATATCTTCTGAAAGGCTCATTTGGAAGACCAGGTTCTGGCACTTACCTCCTCTGTTCTTTAAAGTCAAGTCAAACTGTCTGTTTACAATCCAGACCATGCTATACCATAAAGTATGTTAATGTATTTCTTTAAATCTCTCAAACTTCTTCTTCAATAGCTGAAATTTATAGTAGGAATACGTTCATGTGGGGGAGGGAGGGGAACAAACTATTCTTACATTGGACTTTTGACAGTTTCATCTCCTCTACTGTAACAAATGATAGTTTAACTGTGCACGGCATAAGCGGAGGAGAGATTTTTCCATGTGTGCACTATTACTCATGCTACAGGTTCAGTTTGCAACCCTAATGGGGTTCCCACTCCCCATCCGAGCATCTAGAAAACAACCTTCACAAAATAAGAAGGTGTCCTTCTGCTGTTTTAGTGATATAAACCACCTAGTGGAAGGATCTGGTGAGAATCAGAGTGGCGCAAGCAGTGGGAGTATTTAACACAGGAGCTGGGATTATAGAAGGTAGCAGGTTGTTAGGTTGTTTTAGCTGCGTGTAAGAGCATGTCCTGGGAGTTCCTTATTGCTGCCTTTCTCCAAGGAGTGTTATATTTGAAATAATTCCTTGTTATTTTGTACTGATGAAGAGGGGGGTTTAATTTTATGGGAGACATTTAAGAGGGCTTCCCTCTCTGAAAAGAATCACTGTGCTTTTGGAAAATATTTGATGAACTCTGATGTCAAAATTTTATTGTGACAAACAATTCCATTATAATTCACAATGGAGAATGAGCTAGCAGCTTGCAGGTGGAAGATGATACTGTTTTCCTCAGCATAGTGTGTTGGTATTGCATGATGTTGTCAATAGCTGTTTGAAACTCTAGCCTCAGAGAAGAAAAGCAGCTGGCACTAAGAATAGCCATAGCGGTAGTCTGCAGCAGCATTGCAGAATAAATCCAGAACAGTGGTTATTAAGTGCTACACTGAGATTCTCCCACTCCTGCAGTTCAGGATGTTTTGGAAGCTTCAAGTCTACTGCGTGGTGAAGGTGAAGGCAATTATTCAGCATATAAAATTAGTTTCTGTAAGGGGGAAAGCTGTTTGGCTCCAAGTGATTTGGCTGAAAATTCATTACATTTAATTTTCATGGGAATCTGAAAGGGTTGGGGTATCTAAAGGCCATGGTTTCCCCTCACCTCCAGGATCTGTACAAAATGAATTTCCTACGAGTATCTGAATGACTCCAAAGTGATTTAGACAGATGGTCTAACTGGCTTCATGGGTCTATAATTTCCCTCAGAAGGAATTCCTTGCCAAAATCGTATTTGTTCCAAACCTTGATTTCCTATTTTCTAGCAGGAGGCTTTTCTTTGTTGATTTAGAGCTGGAGAAAAATAACATTATAACTAAACACCATCTTGAACCAAAATGGGGAATAAGTTCTTTTGGACCTGAAGGCC
Source organism: Astur gentilis (assembly GCF_929443795.1). Classification (NCBI taxonomy): domain Eukaryota; kingdom Metazoa; phylum Chordata; class Aves; order Accipitriformes; family Accipitridae; genus Astur; species Astur gentilis. The sequence continues at coordinate 27,801,443 of NC_064894.1, forward strand.
TTACGTAGAAGGTCCGTGACACAAATCGTGACAGTATAATGCGGTGTTCACAACAGTGAGCTTACAAACCAAGAAGAGGTTGATCTGAAAACAACACTTGTAATTTGCCTTCTAAGTGAAAATTGTGCTGCAGGAGGTAGTCTTGATAACTCCAGAAAATGCACCTTACCTAAACCATCAAGAATTTGGAGGAGAGGGAAGTTCAAATCGATGAATGCAAATATGATGAAATGGGCATAGTGATTTTTTTCCATCACTCTTACTGCTTTGCTTGAAATTTCATCTCCTACTCTGCAGAACAGCTGACACATGGATTTTGTTATTGGGCTCTTTCCCCTTTCTATTAATGTTCATTTTATCAACAAGGTGAAACCCTCGGCCTCCTCTTTTTGTTAGGAATATTGCTTTCTTTCAGCAGTGACCTTACCTGCAGCCATGGTGCAAAAAAAATGCTGCAATATAAATGGATTGTTGTGTCAGCTTATGAATGTCTGTATTAATTTAAAGCAACATTTTCAAAGCTAAGTCCATTTTCAAAGCAGCTAATTCCAACATCGTGGATGAATCTGATACCACGAGAGGCTTTGAGTTAGAGCACAGGAAATACCAAGAACAGATGAAATCTTCTGAGAGAGTAAACACTGATTTCCTTCAAATGGTTCATTTCCCTTGGAGTTTTTATTTTTGTTCTGTTTGTTTCTTTAAAAATCTACCACAAAAAAGCCTCCTTTCCCCATTCATCATTCTAAGCAAATTTCAGGTATTCTCCTTGTCTCATTCTATTTCTGAGCAGGAAACTACCTGATGAAATATTAGTCAAGTGTCAGTTCCCAGTTTAACCCCATCTAAACTAATTTTTCAAACCATGTTGATACCTCCCTATGCACCACTGCATTTGTATGTTAAGCTTTAAGACCTTTTTTTTTTTTTTTTTTTGTGATGAAACAGAATCAAACAGTATTATGCTCTGGAGCTGCGGGGCTTTTTTAATTTACTGGCGTTTTGGTATCAGAGGAACAGGGAAAGTGTTTTTTCCCTGATCCTCTCCTGAGTACACAAAACTTCTTGAACCAGTTCTTGTTAGGTGAAGCACTAAAACTAGTTCCTCGTTCATGATCTGCAATGAAAAGATTTTTTCTGCTTTAGCTTAGATTTCGAACAAAAGTGAAATCTGAAAAGCCGTGGTCTGTGTATCTGGAAATAGCATTTTAAATGATTGGAAAGTGGGCTGAATAATCTAGCCTTGAAGTAAGAGTCATACCTCTGTCTACTTATGTGTGATCAGTTAATAAACAAAATGCCAGAAGAGGTGTCGCAAATATACTCCACTGATTTGCAGAAACGGTACAAACATTACATCTCTCCAAATTACTTCCTTACAGGAAATAAATGCTAGTTACTTCTTCTGACACAAATATAATGTTATGTTTCAAATAAGTTTTGATTTTCTATCTGCTCAAACTAGTTAAAATTGTATCTTCAGTTCTAGTCCAATGTGGCATATAGGTATATATTATAATTTGAAAGGGAAAATGTGTGCTGTCACTAACATCTATTCTTAAATTCTTTATATAAATTTTTTTGCTGTTCTACCTTGGATTTGACTGTCTTTAACTCCTTGTGTTGATTTTGTTTGGGGTTTTTTTGTTATGATTTGCCTAAAATGCAACAAAGGGAACTGGAAGAGATCATATCCCATTGATATTAACTGGATTTTTTTTTTGTAATATATTTTAGGGATAGAAAAGTCAGATATCACAGCTTTATCTTACTGTATAACAGGCTGTGGAACTTAGAATAAATTATATCCTTTAGTATGGCACATGATCTAGAATAGCATGTATCTCAAAAAATCAGATCATGACTGAAAATATTGAGCTGATGACTTATTATCTTAAAAGTAACTTTATTCTACTGGATAGTTATCTTCATTGTAAAATGACAACCTCTTCCAGTCTGTTTCCACAGCTCCTTATTCCTAGATCTTGCACATTCTTGTTGGCAATGTGCATTTCTTGGGGGGGGGAGACATTTGGCTAGACTAAAAAGATGTTATCAGAAATCTCTTCTCCACATAGGTAACCACAGACAGTGAGCAAATCATCCTCTAACCATCTCACCTAATAATATTCTCTTGAATGGACTTATTAGACTATGCGCCATAGGTCCTTAACTGTATGACAGTTATTTAGTATGATATTGTAGCTCTTTTCTCAGCCTTCTAATTTTTACACATGCTTCCTGGAAGTGTTGGGAATGGAACAGGACATTATTTAGTAGTCCCTTATGTTATAAAGAAAGGAAAATTGTCCCTTCATTTACAAATTAGGATTTCTTAGCCACAACTCATAAATTTCTCTGTTGGGACAGTATGGGATTCTTTTCAATAGCAAACTTACTTGTCTTTGTCACTGTCCATTCAAAACAAAGTCCTTCATGTTGTAAACATGATGTTTGGCCCCTGTTGAGAGAGATGACCTGGCAGTTGGCTGTATTAAAACTATGCATTCTAATTAGCCTGCTTCATCAACTGACCCAATCAATCTCCCTCACTTACTTACCTCAGTCTTTATTTACCTCTCCACCAGTTTTGCAATCATCTGGACGTGTTCTGAGAGAGAGTGTTATAATTTCTCCCACATCACCGGTTTTGTTGCGGTTTCTGCTCGTGCAATTCCTGTTACATGGCCTTGCCCCGGTGTGTGGATAAGCCTGATGAACCTGCCCGTTTCCTTAGGAAATGCAGCCTAAAGTAATTGCTTTCAGTGGTTGGGGTTCAGTAACGATGGCCAGTAACGGACCTTTTTTCTCAAACATTGACAGACTCCCAGTTTCCTTCCTTGGGAAGCTGCTGCTGTAACTCACTGGTGAGCGAGGGACCTGCTGTAATGTGAGCGTTGCTCTTGGAAGGGACAGAGAACACGCGTATCCTGAAACTCTGCTGGTGCTAACTCCAGTCTTCTTGCCAAACTTCTTGAAGCATCATCCCTGTATCAAGATTGCAAATGACTGAACCGAGTACCTGTTCACTGCTACTACCTGGACAAGCAGTAAAGGATAATTCTTTTGTGCCAGAGGTGATGAAATGCAGATTGGCAACGAAGCACTGTGTCACCTCTGGGCGTTATAAACACCCCAGCTTTGCCTGTAGTCCGGCATTTTGTAACTTCCATCTGAATGTCAACACAGCAGTGCTGCTGCTTTTACTCTGTGTTGTGATCTCTTGTCATTAATGCTAACACTATACTGAAATTCAGCCCATTTACCAGGATCTTTTAATGTTACTCGGGCTTAGCTCCTTTCGAAATCTATGGAACGTTGTTATGGATCAGCTAGAAGTTACTTTAAGACAACGCAAAATAGTTTAAAGAAGCTGAGAATATTTATCTGTTGACTTAGTGATTGCTTGAGTTGGACATCTTAAAACAGTGGAAAACAGAGTTTAGGGTGTAACTATTTAACGTTGATCAATTTTTTTCCTACCAGATCTACAGGAGTGGTTTGTTTTTTGTTTTTTTTTTTTTTTTTTCTAACCTTCCAGATGCTTCCACTGCTAGTATTTCTCTTGCTGCATGAACACTATATATGGTAATGGGGAAACTGTTTCCACCTGCAGAACTATCTTTTTTTTTTTTTTTTTTTTTTTTTTACAAAAGCATGTAGGTGTTACTTGTATTTTTTAGATCGGTAGTCAAAGTTTTCAAAAGTAAAATAACTTGGCAAAAGGCAACATGGAAGACACGAATAGGTGAAAAAAATATTTTGATAGATTATAAATTTTATCCCAAAAGGCTGAGTCATGCTGCAGAGACTGCTGAAAGAGGCAGTCTGGAATCTGCATGTCTCCTCCCCCCCCCTCATGGGATGAGGAGGAGAATTGAAAGAAAGAAGTAAAACTTGTGGATTGAGATAAGAACAGTTTAATTATTGAAATGAAAAGTTAATAATGATGATGAAAAGGAAGATAACAAAAAGAGAGAAATAAAACCCAAGAAAAGACAAGTGATGCACAATGCAATTGCTCACCACCCGCAGACCGATGCCTGAGCAGCGATCTGCCCCCCCCCCCCCGCCAACTCCCCCCAGTTTATATACGGAGCGTGACGTTCTATGGTATGGAATATCCCTTTGGCTAGTTCAGGTCAGCGGTCCTGGCCACGCTCCCTCCCAGCTTCTTGTGTTCCTGCTTGGTGGCAGAGCATGGGAAACTGAAAAATCCGTGACTTAGGCACTGCTTAGCAACAACTAACAACTAAAACATCAGTGTGTTATCACAAACCTTGTTCTCGTGCTAAATCCAAAACACAGCGCTAAACCAGCTACCAGGAAAACTGACGCTGTCCCAGCTGAAAGCAGGACAGTCAGGACTGCTGACAGCTTATTTGGGGGGTGATGTCTTCCCACAACTGGCTTCTCAATTCTTCTAATTTGGGATTTTATTTAGTGTTTGGGTTTCTGGTTTGGTTTGGTTTTTTTCCCCCATTATGTGTATTTTAAATCATGTTTATTTACACATTTTAGGTACAAGCAAGGAATCGCTTGTTATCCTTTAGTGCTTGGACTGTCACTGGGGATTGGGAACAATGAGACAGCTAAAAACAACAGAGAGAAAAAGCCTGCAAGAGATAAATACAATGAAGATGGAAAGTAGGGAAAAAGAAGCAACCAGAAAAATACAGATAGATTTAGAGATAGAAAATGTCTACATCTCAGTAGAATCCAGTTCCCCGAAAGCAAATGGGGAGCTGAATGAAGGGAGAAATTTACATATAAGCCAGCAATACTAGATGGAGTCTTCAAACCAGAAGTAATACAGAATGTGAGCGTGTCTTCAGGTATCCGTTGCTAAAATGGTCATTTGTTTTTAGACAGTTGTTGATCCAAAGCAGATGGCATTGGTTTCCCTGACTGCCATCACTTCAGGCTCTGTTTCAGTCTACTTGTAACATGTGTTGCTGTCCTGTTTCTGTCATAGGGCACAATGGAATTTTATATTATAACCAGGTATTGAGATTTAGCATTTACAAAGAATTTTCATGCAGTAAATGTTTTACAAATATTCTCTAATTAATCATCTCGGCACCTATGGACTGTGTGAAAGTGTTGCTGTTTTGCAGATAGGGAAACTGCAGCTGACTGAATTGCTGGAAGCAATGTGAAAAGTGCTTTTGTCAGTAGCAGCACTTGGTACTCGGGCTGTTTGGTTTATATTTGTATTTGACTCATCTTCCTGATTATTGTGTACTGTACCTCTTTGCATTGATTTGATGCAATATTGATGAAAAACATCCTTGTTGCTAAATTAGAGACCTGGGTTTGACGGATGGACCACTTGGTGGATAAGGAATTGGCTGGCTGGTCACATAGATGGACCTGTTGGAGTGTGTCCAGAGGAGGGCCATGAAGATGATCGGGGGCTGGAGCACCTCTCCTGTGAGGACAGGCTGAGAGAGTTGGGGTTGTTCAGCCTGGAGGAGAGAAGGCTCTGGGGAGACCTTATAGCAGCCTGCCAGTACCTAAAGGGGGATGACAAGAAAGCTGGAGAGGGACTTGTTACAAGGGCATGTAGTGATAGGACAAGGGGTAATGGCTTTAAACTGAAAGAGGGTAGATTTAGATTAGATATTAGGAATGAATTCTTCCCTGTGAGGGTGGTGAGACACTGGAACAGGTTGCCCAGAGAGGCTGTGGCTGCCCCATCCCTGGCAGTGTTCAAGGCCAGGCTGGATGGGGCTTGGAGCAACCTGGTCTAGTGGAAGGTGTCCCTGCCCATGGCAGGGGGTTGGAACTGGGTGATCTTTAAGGTCCCTTCCAGCCCAAACCATTCTATGACTTTACGAGTCTATGACATTAAGGGTTAGCCTGCAGTACCTCTCTCGTCTTTGTTGGGGATGAGGAATACAAAGTGGCAGGTATTTTGATGGCAAGAGTCCCTGGGTTATTCACATGCCTTAGCACAAGAGCTAATTTTCCTGACATAGGAAAAAATACCTGCTGCTGATAAAGGAACTAATGACTTCGTAATTGGTAGCTTAATAAACTATGGTCTCTTTGAAAATGTAAAGAATTTCTAGAAACACATATATATTAGTGTTCTATTCACCATCTGGATGTTTGTCACTTGGTTATTTTGAGGTATATGCCAAAAACATTATTTTAAAAATAGGACACTGCTATTAAGGTTAAAATAACAGACTTTATGGGAGTCTTAGCATTCTTTGACCCTGGTGTCAGGCAAATACTTGGTTCCATCAGTTGTCATAATTCTTTCCTCATACATGCCAGCCTCTTTTATTAATGTAGGTGAGCCAACACAGTTCACAAAAGTCCAAAAATATTTAAAACATTTTTTTCTAGACAGGAAAAAAAGCTAAACCTATGAACTTATGAAATGCACAGTCAGGAAGATAGAAATTAGTGGTAAAACCTTTGTCAGTGTTCACTCTTAGGTTGCATATAATTACAGAAATTTCACTGCAGCTTCTAACATTTTATAATTTGAATTTGTGTGTGTGCTCACACATTCATTTTATTTAGTGAAGTTGTTTTTCAAGAACTTTGCAGTAAATGCTTAATTTGTCTCACAGGAATGCGGCAATGATATTGGATAAGTCTAAATTCAACATTTGTGGTTTCTGTTGGACTTATAAAACATTTATTGTATCACAAATTCTAATTAAAATATTTTGAGATTCCAGACATGCTGTAGAGAAAATGTTATTGCAGGTGTTGATAAAACATAGTATTTTCCCTACTACTTTAACCAAATAAAGAACTACTCAATGCTTAACTTTCACTATGTAAAATCATCTGGTAATATTGCCTACATACATAAGATGCATTTGTGGAATTTATACTGCTTAGTTACTAAACTAGCTACAGCAGGGACTTGACCAATTATGCTGGCTACCTACACTTCACAGTATAAAGACTTCTTCCTGTAAGAATACAGATAAGTAATTTTTCTTCTAGAGAAGCTGAATCTTGTTTAATTTGATAAAGCAGCAATGTCATTGGAATCATCAAGGTACTAAGAGTCTGGTATTACAATGCACAGGGCAATTTACTAACTTCCTATGCAAAATAATTATCAAGACCAAAAATCTCTTTAAAGGTAATTGCAGGAGCAGGGCATGTCACTCTAAATTGAAGTGGTACAACTATTACTTTGGCTGAAATGAAACTGAAATCCTAAGAGAGAATAGATATCCTAATAAAAAGATACTCTTCCATTTCAAGACATTAGTATAACGAATTTTAATAACTGTTCTAATTTCAGATTTTCTTTCCATGTGACTATGAATTTCTGCAGTTAGTAGGCTATCATCATGAATGTCTACTTTTCATCTAACCTCATGGGGGCATTGTAAAGGTTACATTTCTACATGATATTTTCTTTTTTTGGAAATTTTGATGCAGATCTGACTGACTATGAAAAATATTAAATGGCTACAGGATAATACCTTGTCATTTGCCATTTACATCCTTTGATTACTTTCAACTACTGGGGGAAGGCCTCCTGCTTGCCAGTAACTATCATTTTATCAGCCATAATTTCAATCAAATAGAAATGCATTTATTAATTTTTGACAAGCCAACTGTAGTATTCATTTTAGGACGATGTTGTCATCTACTTGAGTATTATTTATTGACCCAAAATCATGCCCAGTGTTTTGAAATTTGGATTCAAAAAACAACTATTAACTGGTGCACAAATATATATTGATTTTTTTTAAATGATATTTAACAATACATAATATTATATAGAAAAGAAAGCTCCTGGAATATTTCCTTATCTGCCCACTGACTGTTACCTAAAACCTATCCTTACAGCAAATGGGATGCAGCACTCCTCAAGAAAACCACATTTCTTTTGAAATTGGGAATTTCAGTCAACTTACTTCAACAATGTTGAAGTTTTACTTACACTGCACTGGTGTTAGAAAATATCTAGCAGCCTTAATTCTTGCTTTTCATTGATGATGAAAGGCAAGCACAGATGAAGCTTCTTATTAGTTTTCCTGTCTGAATGAAACCAGAATCTTTAAAAACGATCATTTTCCAGAGATATGGAAACTAGGCCACTCAAGGACTTATCATTCACTTATGCAGAGAGAGACTGTATGTTACAAATAGATGTTTTATGACATAAAATTATTTATTTAAAATAAAAAGACAAGAATATCAGTCTTTCTTCATTGCATGTATTTGAACACCCCATTTTCTCAACTTTATCCACAAAGTCAGAACAGCTGCATAGAGGGAATTTGTTTTTCATTTGCCGACTTTTCATGCATATGAATGTACACTAGGAGTTGTTTCTAAGAAAAATCACTTTGTCAGACCCTATCAAAATATGCAGGTTTTAGGACTGTGCTACAAGGAGATGACAATAATGCAATGAGTTGGGAACAGGTTCAAGGCTTTATAAGGAAGACTTATGTTCTAAGGAAGACACTTCAGCACATCCTACAAGTGGGTTCTGAAGTTGCTAACGGAAAATGAGGCTGTACGTATAGCCTGTCTGGAAAAATGTGGTATTTTAGGTCATCAAACTTAGATTAAGTCCTTTTGCAAAAACTGTATTCTGAAAACCCTCCTTATTTTACAATATGTCTATTTACATGGCATGACTTTTTAGGTGAGATTGACATATCAATCAATCATTATCCTTTTAAAAGATGTAACCAAAACTAGAAAAATAAAGTGCTTGTTTGCTTCATCTATGTATTCTGCACTCTTATGCTCCTCATGTCTTTCAGCAGCATAGGTCTGTAGATTGCCTCCAAGCTTTCCATGTATTCTAAATAATCGCTCACTCGAAATCCATGGAGTGCTTCTTCCTGCACAAATACACACAGAAAACATGTATTAGGTAGGAAAAAAAAGATGCACAACTCAAATTTAATGAATTCCAAATTTCTAAAGATAGCTCATCTTGTTCTGCTTGTTACGGCCTGGGTGTTTAAAATACACACACTTTATTACATTTCATTTAGAAATAAAGAATTGGTAATAACTGCTTCCATACAGTTCTTTCTAATCACAGTCTTGGTAACAAATCTTTCAAGTGGATACTGACGCATGGCATGCAAGAAGTTTGTTAATGTGGCTTTTATATCAAACTAGATTCTCAATAAAACCAGGAGAGTAACAGTAGATACTTGTTTTTAAAATCAATGATAAAGATCTTTATGAAGTGCTTAAAAACAGAATAAACGCTTCTGCATCACCACAAACGATTAATTCTTACCTATTCCAAAACTTAGGAGTAAAAGAAGGTGCCCTCAGGAAAAAGAAGCCAACGGGCCATGTTCCTTCTCGTGACTACTATTTTAGAGGGAGAGGGAGGATGCACCGCAGAAAGCAGGGTCCTGAAGAACAGTCTAGGTAAAATGGGTGAATGTACGGTTGCTTTGAAATGGAACAACTTGTGTGCCCACCACGTACTAAGCAGTATTACCACTGTTGGCAGCATGTGCTGCAAGCAGCTCTCTGGAGCCAGTCTGTCTGTGTAGACACATGTGGTATCTGCTGGTGTATTGACTGTAATCTCTGCTACCTAGAATTCTCCTGAGAACATCCACTCGGGCTTGGAAGGCTGCACTTTGGCATCTGAACAGGAATTTAAGATGGTCTTTATACTTCTCCTCCCCTACTCACCAGGGAAAGCAAAGGCATGATTTTACCTTCCAAGCTGCTCTTCATGCTCTGCACTGAGAAGGTTGACTACAGTAGAAAAGAAAACTGACTCCAATAGAGAACTGTAGCAGGTATTTAATTTTTTTTTTTTTTAAGCAGTCAAATTCTATATTGATTAAATGTGCACATATATTAAAGCATTGGTCAGCAACTTAGTTGTCAATAATATGGCCTATACTTACAGAAAATATAGTGAAGAGTAGCTAAATTACTTACTGGCCTACATGTGCTATTACAACAAGTCACAAACCCTGTAGCCCCAGTTTCTCTATTTTATCCGAATGAAACCAGTGAAACCAAGATAGTCAAGACGGGTATACTGAGGTGGCAGGTTACAGTATTCTTAGTTCACATATGGAAATTACAAAGCTATGCACATTCATCCTTCCATGAAAGGATTAATAAAAGACCAAGTAATAAATTTAAAATTCAGTTAATGCTGAAACTTCAAGATATCTCAAAGGGATCGTAACTGTTAGTAACCCATCTTAGCTAATAGAAAGAACCAGAAAAAGGGAAAAACATTCATGGACAATTCGTTACTTCTACTTTTGTCTTTGCACAGAGGAAAGGCAAATTATAGACTAATAGATGATCTCTTTCACAGGTGGTCATCTGTTTTCTATCACTAGAAGGACACATTGAAAGGGTGAATGTTTTACTTATTTGAAGTGCTAGGCATAATGTCATCTGAATTGACAGAAAAGTTGTCTCTCCAACTTCTTTTTTCATGTGCAAATGAAAGTATGTTTATATTTTAAGAAAATATTTTTAATTTTAATAGCTAGCTGGAACTACTTATCAGATAATAGCAACAAAGGTGTACTGCTATCAAACCATCATCTTTTCATTACAGATATAAAGCATTTTAGAAGCTTAAAAATAGAAAGTACTATTGGTTCTTGGAAGGAAAATAGGAAGCAGGACTTGTTCATACAGCAAATGACCACTGCTAGTATGAAGTTCGAGATGTGACATTACATTAAAAAAATATGTAATTAGTATTCAAAGGTTGTAGGTGTATTGGTTTTTTTTCTTAGCTTTGATTATGTTCTCAGAATAGTTTCTACTTCCACTTTTAAGAGAATTGCTCCACTAGAGTAATCCAAATTTGTGAATGTTGTGCTACGAAACAGGCTAAACTTGAAACTGAATTTGGTTATTTCAATAAAAGGGCAGATGACTAATGCCTTTGCAAGTATTAAACCCAAGTAACCTCATATGAAGCCCATAATATAGCTGAAATTGAATGAATACAATGACAGAATATTTTTTTTTTCTTTAGCTGAATTAAGAGCTATCAAAACAAAGAGTACAGTTCAAGTATGGTATTAACTCCTCTTTATCTGCAGTAGTCACTCAATGAATTGTAAATACTCCAGTAGTGCATTAATATACAGTATTTCTCACTAATTTAACAGTACCATGTCAAATTTTTGGCCTGTTTATACTGTAGGTGACAACATACAAATTCTCTCTTCTATAATTTACATAAACTGTCCCATCAAGATGAAGTAGTTTGTAAGCCACAGTGACCAAAACCAGGTCAAACAAAACAATTCACTCATTAGACTGTGTACCAAATATTTTCAAGGAAAATGACTGAGTTGGCATATTATTCATATTTAAGAATATCTAAGTTGGATGCAAACTAGTCAGAAAACTATTGTCGTTGGACAGACTAAGATGCAGATATATAGCTCTCAAAAGAATTTTGACTGGAGGAAAAAAAAAAAAAAAGACCAGAGAAAAAAACCAGAAACATCTCTGGGAAGAAGAGTCAAATATTTTTATCTATTCATGACTGCATCTATAGCTAAGCAGTACCCTGCAAAAAGAATCCAATAACCAAATGTACTTTATAATATGCCAAAGAATGTGAAATTGTCAGGTTGGTGGTTGTACAGTAATTGGCCTCTGTTCAAAATAACAGCTCACTGAGCTTTGTGCCACATCTCTTCAAACTTCAGTAGGAGACCACTTTGTAAACCCACCTTTCAGGAGAACATCTAGTTTAATGAGACTGAAGCCACACAGAATTGAATCAAATGCCCTCATGACTTAATGTGGCTATTTACTTTGCTTACAAAGGGAACTGATTGGGACAAAATGCAGGAAAGCTCTTCTCTGGAAAATCCTATACCATGATTTCCTGCCAGGAAGTAAATAAAATTAAAGTATTATTTCACTCACTCAAAATCAGTAAGTGAAATTCAGTAAGAGCTTCGGATTAAGTAATATACCTATCTTCAGTATCAAGAGCTTTGCTTCCCTTCAGCAATTGAAAAATTAAAAAAGAAACACTTACTTTAAGAAAAACCTGGAGATCTTGGTCTTCAGTGTGCTTCAAGATGTCTTGCTGTAGGTGTCTGAACACGGAAATACACATATATATTTGATAATCAGGACCAAGGAAGATACATATAGCAATGTAGTGACAGATCTCGCTCCAGTCCATGTAATTCCAGAAACACTGAGTTATCCATTGCAGACAAATCTAGATGAGAATGAAATTATATATAATTAAATTGCTGTAGACATTCAGTCATAATTGATCAGCTTTATGCCTTTTCTATACTACAGATCCTTTCTCCTACAACATTACCCTACTTATGAAAATAAAAGGGGTAAGGTACAAAAGCAGCTAAGAATCACCATTTTTTAAATCACAGACTCTTAATAGACTTTCAGTGAGTTCTGCTAAACATTAACACCCTGCATCCATGCATCTCACTTAGCTGAGTATATTCTGGCAAATCCTGAGGTTGAGACATAAAACTCAAAGTCCAATGAAAGCGAAGGTGATTTTTTTCAAGATTTTTTTAAAATATGGCCTGAAGGGTAATGAGAGTGATGAAGGTGTGTTGAATGTGGATTTTCCTTTAAATTACAGTAGTTCTTTGCCTTACAAATGAATGTTAGTTAGGCCCTTCCCTATGACACGTTTTCTTTTAATGAAGTGGGTATGGAACACACATAGCGACTCCTTTTTCCAGTTCTAAATCACAATGTATTAAGATGTGTGCAGCAGATTCCATTTAATTCTAGACCACAAATCTTCTGCTAATCAGTCCTTAAAGTGTTTAAAAATATGCAGCAGCAGAAGTACCAAGATTCTAATTAGATGACAGCAGCCATACTCTGGCATTAAATCTGTTTTCAGGTATTTATTGATGCACACAAGCACTTAAATACATCAGAGGTGTTTTCCCAGTTCAGGGTTTGTTTGGTTTTAATCCTGCAGTAGAACTGCAAAAATCACACAGAAGACACAGTGGCACCCACCAGTGGCATTTCAGTAGCACATTAAATAAAAAAAAAATAATAAAATCCTCAAACAAAAAATCTTTCAGCGGTCTAGAACAATAACTAGTCTATTATTAACTGACTGCAAACAATAAAGAAAAGCATACTGTATAACTCGCGCAAGAATAGCTGAGGAAGGAGCGACTGTCCCTGTGTGTTTTCCCATGCCAAAATGGGAAGCTTATTATAAGCACCTCACTCCTATCTCCTCTCCTCAAAGACCAAGCTGACCGTTTTAAACAGTATCTGTACCAACTGGCATCTGGCCCCATTAAGAAGTCTCTTAAGCTGCAAATCTTGTTGGCAAAAAGGAATTTTGAAGGCATAAGATAAAAAATATTTTTCTTGCCTTGGAACAGCAATAAGCTTTCTTACTGTAGCGAGAGGTCCTTTGCATTGGCAATCTAACCTATTATGGCATGAAGCTGTTATGCTTCATCATGACTGTAGTCTTCACAAGTAATGCTCCATACACAGCATTCCATATTACCAAAGAATTGTAGTAAGTAGGTAAAATGAAAGCTAACATTATGGGTAAATATTCTTCTTTAGTAACATCTCTTTAATATAGAAGAATAGTGTGTTCTCTGATTGTAATAGTTATGGTAGCTCATATAAAATTAATTTTGCTCTAGTATCACCTGAACTGCTTCCTATTATACACCTATATCAAATTACTCATTTCCCTCCTATGGAAAATTTAGAAAATTAATCCAGGGAATAAGATATTTTATTTATTTTTAGTGATAAATCTGAAGTTTTAGTATTGAGTTTTCTGCATGAACATATAATGGAAGGTCATCAGCTGCAGTACACTGTCATTATTCTACCAAAGTCAGTTGCTTTCTATTTTCAGATGCTATAAGTCACTGTGCATTCTATACTACCTCTTACCCCAAGTTTCATAACCACCACACAAGTGCTGTATAGAAAAACCACAGTAGTTCCTGAATGTCCTTGATTTTGTGGATTTCAGTCAAAAAGTTGATGGTATTTTGATATGTTTTCATCAGTTACCTGGGATGGAGTGAAACCAGACATGTGGAAGGCTGAAAAGACAAGTGGCAACTCAGCTTTCAGCAACATTTCAATGTGGTGAGCACTGCAAAAATAGACTGGATGGATGCCAGATTCCACTGTGGTAATAGGCAGATGCATCTGATTAACAACAATAACATCATCAACAACAACAAAATTGAGGAAAAGGATTACAGACTACAAAAAAGTGTTATTTTAAAATACCTTGCTGAGAACAATATCTTACAAGTAAATGTCTATATTTTTATATAAGTCATCCCAGTTATTTTAGAGACAGGAACTAGAATAACCAAAGAAGCTGGTGCTACCTACCATCAGGAAAAACATGTAGTTATTAAACTAAAGACAATTAAAAGTTAGAAACTGTTATTAAATAGATCCTGACTATTTATTTGCATTAGCAGTCTAGTTCTTTATTGCATGTAAGCTTTGTCAAAGCAGGAATGGAGAAACCGTTGTATTTTAAACAAAAGAACAGAAAGGAAAAAAAGACTACTTTCTGTTGGATTGGTTTTTTCCCCATCTACTGATGGATAGAACAGAACTTCTATGGTATTTAAAGTTGTTTTCTGTGTGCACATTTCTTTGCAGTATGCATGGCTGGTAGAATTTCACTATTTTGTGCAGCAAAAGGAGGAACAGAGGTTTTATCAGTATGGCAAGTTCTGGATGTCGGTGCCTGGTTTCTAGGTCATGAATCCTTGGCTTGATGCTAGAAGGCCAAGGTACATCCTTTGGAATTTTCCTCCTTCCTGCAGTAGGCAGCATCACAATCCACTGGCTGGGTAATTCCTCATTCATGTTTTGACATTTTATTTTAGTTTAAATTCTGGTAGTTATGCAAATAGGTTAATTATTGAATTTTGTCTTTGTGTTTTCAAGGTACATTATGAAACAGAAATCATTTAGGTATTGAGAATACTAATAATTTAACATTGTCAAGCATTCAGTATTTGGGCTGTAATAATTTTTAAAATTCACTAAATACATTCTAGTGTATTTAGTAAATTTTAAAACTGATAGTTTTACTAAAAAAATCAAAAGGATGGACTTGCACACTGACTGTAGTAATAAAAAAAAAGGTCATTCAACAGTATCGCAGCCTTCATACAGAATTTAATGCCACTAACAAAGTCTACTGCCAGCTTTAAAATTCAATAACATTGCCTTTACTATCAGCTCACCTGTTATCCCCCTACTTTTAAACAACCATTTGAGCAAATGTCAAATCTATATTTTTCCAAGAGTATTCTTCAGGGTCACGTATTCAGTTAGAAAGAAACAGTTTTTAAATCCTTACAGATTTATGCAGTCTTGGTGGCCAGAGAAATGCCGAAACAAGAAGACATGAAAATTGCTGAAGAAACATCAGTGTCTTCTCCCCATCCCCTGACATTATGAGGAAGATAGAAGATGCAAACCAGTCGTAGCCAGCATAGCGCTCCCTCAAGCAGCCTGTGTGAAAAGGTTAAGGAACTCGGCCAAGATCTCCTTGCTGCCCTGCAGGAACTGCAGCCCTCCTCCTCCTCCCCGGGCCCATTCACACAGAGGCAAGAGCTGGTTTGTTAGGGATGACACAAGGGGAATATAGCTGCACAGAAGGCAGGTTCTTGAGGTACGACTGCCTCTCAAACTGAATTAAGAGAAACGGTTTAAGCTATTTTCCCTATACACTACTTTTTTCCCAGTCCATAAGTAGTCAAGCCAAATCAACAAAAGTAAACAAAAACCAAGTAAATGCAAAAAATCCCCACACCAAAACAAGCGTGCTTATAGTACCAGAAAGGAGAATGGTGGAAGAGGAAAACGGGAGTTGTGAAGAAAGATTAGGGGGGGAAAAAAAAAAAAAAGAGGTAAAAGAAAAGCTTTAAAAAAGAGATAAAGCATATTCTGACTAATATACCTGAAGTGTATTTCAATAGTGATATGCCAGTCTAACACCTGAAGAATATAGCAAAGCTTGTTGGAAAGGGGTATCTTTTATTTTTAAAAAAAGTTCCACAGTAGATTTAAAAGAGTCAGAAGTCAAAACCACTCCTGTTGATCAGATTACAGCCACATATCATTACGCGGGCAATACCATTAACAATGTTGGTATTGTGGGAGTACCATTAATGCTCAAAAGTACATTGCTGCAGACTCTTTATCACACACAGAAAGATGCGATCCTATTCCAAGACAGTTTATGACAAAAATGAATGAGACTTACAATTTTAACAAAGTATGGGAACAAAAGGGTGAAGATTTTGAATGTGTGGGGTGTGTGTTTTAAATTACCAAAATTTCAAAGTAAAAATGCTTTTTTTTTCTTTCAGTATGTTTTACACATTTACACCACCATCAAAAGCCCAAACTGAGAGTTCAAATTCCACTGGCATTTTTAGGCAATATAATTTATGCCACCAAGGAAGGATACAAAGCGAGGATACCACAGTTCTTTGCTGTTTTTTCAGAAATTTCTCACAGTTCATTAACACAAAGCATAGCCCATTTTCAGCATGTTCTTTTAGCAAGTTTAGGTATTTTCCATATCTAGCACAAAAAGTTAAAAACCAAAACTGTTTAAAGGTTAAATATTTAATTCCTAAAAAGCAAGAGCTCATATTTAATAGGCCTGTGAAAGTTAAGCTGTCATAATGCACCAAACACCTGCTACTCAAGTGTTACAATTCCTCACCTAAATTACTTTTAGTCAGTTTAAGAGACTGTGGTGGTAAGGACAAAGTACTCTAATAGAGACTACACATTTTCTTCATGTACCTTATTTAGAATTCCATCAAAGTATATTGTATGTGTAATTATTAGCATCAGAATTCAAATATTAATGCTAAAGATAACAATCTGTGGAAGTACAGATGCATTAGCTTTTCCTTCACCATGGCTCTGAAAATTACCAGCCAAATAAAATGTTGTTTAAATGGCATATAACTAAGCTTAGCTAAACAGAACCATTTAGAGAAGTGATGTGAGGAAAAAAAGACATATAACTCAGGATAATGTGATTTTATGGTAAATCTCACTAACAAGTTACAATTAGCCTTTACAACAATAAAGGATAATAACCTATATAATCTGTAAAGATAATTTAATTATGCACTAATACCTTTTTCATTTTCAAAGTTAGAATTCATTTTCTTAAAGAAGATCTTTAGATTTAAACAGTACAAAGCATTGAGTTGACGGATTAAATATCATTAAAGTCACTCCATGAAAATCAAACAAATCCTAGAAATACACTAGGGAAATATTTTAATACCATGTACCTGACTGTCATTTCAACACCAAGCTGCTGCACAGATGAAAGGCTTTCACTCTTCACATCTGCATCCATGGCTAAAACAGAAGAAAAAAATATAATAAAGTATTATGATAAATATGATTTTAACTGAATAGTAATGTAAAGCTGCTTTTATGTATGAATACCAAATCTGGAGAACTGTTTCTTATTTGAAATAAGTTTAGCAGTGTTTGCAAAGGATACGTCAAGAACCTGCATTCTTCGTGTACAGGTTTTTGGGTTTGGGTTTTTTTTGGGTTTGGTTTTTTTTTTTGTTTTGTTTTGTTTTTGGTTTTTTGTTTTTTTTTTTAATTAAAATCACCTTCTTTATAAGGAAGCCTTCTCTGTTAGTATGGTTATCAGTAGCTTTACAGCATGATGTAAACAAACAACATCTTTTTCAGTCCCACTTCTTAGTAAAGCTTTGTCCTTTCTGGCCAAGAAATCACACAACGCAACAATTTCTGATCTACTTTCTTCCATTCCAGTGGCCTTAAAGTCTCCTAGCTCTAAAACCAACTTTCTTAACAAAAATTCTATTTTGATACGAATCACAGAAAAGAAACTTTATAACTGACGGATCTAAAAAATCCTTTATTTCTGTGCATTGTTCTTTCACACAGTAATATATATCCCATTTTCTGCATTTGTTTAAATTAAAAATCCAGGTTAGACAAATTAATAAATCATGAATTAAAGCAACCTCTATTGTAATATTTTCCTCAAAATTTTAAATTCTAAATGCAATTAAAAATGGGGCATTGTTTCTCTCGTGTACATATATCATATACCCCAGGAAAAAAATTACAGTCCCATGATATCACGTATTAAAACGCTGAGGGCTTAAGACTTTAATATAATTCTTTCAAAGTGCTACTTAAAAACCAATAACAAATGAAACAAAAAAAACCCCCAACAACAGACATAATTTGTTAAAAATGCAAATAACAGATATGGCAGCAGAAGTTAAGATATATTCACGTAAGTGATAAACGTAAAAATCTCATTAAACAGACACACAGTAACTTAATATGTATTTTTTCTATGTCCTTCTCAGATAGATAGATAGAGAAATCAAACTGAAGGATTCCCTGGTGTCCTGGTTTCAGCTGGGACAGAGTTAATTTTCTTCCTAGTAGCTGCTATAATGTTGTGGTTTGGATTTCGGATGAGGATAATGTTGATAACACACTGATGTTTTCAGTTGTTGCTAAGCAGTGTTTACACTAAGTCAAGGATTTTTCAGCTTCTGATGCCCAGCCAGCAAGAAGGCTGGAGGGGCACAAGAAGCTGGGAGGGGACACAGCCAGGACAGCTGACCCAAACTGGCCAAAGGGGTATTTCCCGGCCATGTGATGTCATTCCCAGTATATAAACTGGGGAGAGCTGGCTGGGAGGTGCAGGTTGCTGTTCAGGGACTGGCTGAGCATCAGTCAGCGGGTGGTGAACAATTGCATTGTGCATCACTTGTCTGTCTTGGGTTATATTTCCCTCTCTTTCTGTTATCTTCCCTTTCATTGCTGCTATTATTATTATTTATTTCAATTCTTAAACTGTTCCTAACTCAACCCACAAGTTTTAGTTGTTTTCAATTCTGGATAATGATCTAAGTGTTAGGGTCATGAGAAATTAACCCTGTATTTTGACAAATACATTTATACATAAGAAAAATCAACTGGTCTTTGAGTAAAACAAATTTATTCAATAATCTGATGGGTTTGAAATAGCAAACTCACATCAGAGAGGCTTTTTTACCCAAAGAACAGAAGTTCAAGTATCTTCTGCATGGCATACCAGCAACACAATATTTGGAGGAATACATACAAAAATCACAGGGCATTTCAGTTAAAAACCCACAGAGATGAGTGACACAGTTCATATCTTTTTACAGCTCTTCCTCCAAGTTACTTGTTTACTCAGGCTGCAATTATCATACTAAGTCAATTCATTTTCAGGTTCCTGTGTGCAACTGTGAAGACAAAAGGCATACTTATATCCTAGAAACCAGGGGGAATTTTAATGAGTGGGCTATGACTGATGGCTAATTCAGTCCTGACCATATTTAATGGCAGGAGAGAGGCAAGCAGTGTAACAACCTCTAAGCCACACAGAAGCCCTGTGCCCATTTTTAGGTGGCTCCTCCTGTGGGTTGCAATGCAGGAACTGGTATCCCAGTCTAGCAAGGGTGTAATGAGGAACAGCTGTATCACAACCCACAATCTGACCCCAGTTTCCATTCTGTAACAGTTTACAGCGAGGACTGAATGCTTATTTCCCATTAACATTAAAAGAACATGACTGATTTCATTGATTCTCATTGCCTTTTCTTCTCTGTTGTAACAATTTCTTAGTTGCTGAAAAGAGTTTTCTCCTTATCAGTTTTCCTTTTGATATTTTCCCCTGTATTGTGAAAGAAGATAAAATTAACAGAGTTTGGATTGACTAATAATTCTATATTATACAGTACCTCATCAAGGCAAAAACTGGCAAGTACACCAGTGTATTTGATATAATCATAGCTCCGCATACTAGGCAGTCAATTTGCTGCCAATCCACAACTCACAATAAGAACATGCAAACTGTGGTTCTTTGTCCTGGGTCAAAAGTTTTGATTTTCCATTTTGTTTACCAATTAATACACTGGGAAGACTAGGCTTTAGAAAACTATAAAGTAATTAAGAATACACAAAGGACAACTTCCCACTGATTAAAAACTGGACCTAGAAACCATAAATGTTCTACTAAGCCTAGAAAATTATTATTAAGTGGAATATTGAAATACTGCATATTGCAATCCATGGATAAAAAGTTGACTAGTAAGCTTGCAGGAGTATGTTGTGATTGTACTATTGTAATTATGCTCATACCTCTGATTTAATACACTGAATTTAATTTTCTACAAAACTCATTTGACAGATATTCATCAATACACCTGATATAACTGTCTTGAAACACAATGGGTTTCATAACAAAAGGCATCGACAGATCAATTTTCTAAATAAGAATGCTGTTTATCCTCAAACAAAGGACAGAACACCTCTCTGAACTGTGAATTAGATAACAACATGATACAGCACCGTGGCTATTATTAAATGAAATGAGCAACATGCTTTGGCAGCTTGCTTTTCATTTATCTAATAAAACAAAAAAATTCTATGTTGAACAGGTATTTTACACTTCTTTCTTTAAAAATGTGAAACACTGTAAAATAGAAATTAAGCCAAAATTAAACTAGTGACTTGAAGGATATCAGAATTCTCCAGAAGCTGATTTACAATTAAAAAAAATTATTATAATAGAAAGTTGACTTTATCTCTCATCTCATTGTAAAATGCATTAAAAAACCCACAGCAGTAAGTATGGACCATTTTAAAGTATAAACGACATACATACATACTTTTTTTTGGCCTTTTTTAGCCATGCAACTGCTCTTCATATTAGCAATCTAACATACACACTTCAGATAAGCTAATCATAAGAAAAATTGGTATGCTTGCTCTCAAATCTTTTTTTAAATCCACTATTTAACACAATCTTGTTCATTCAAAAGAGAAAATGCTTCCTTTGAAACACCGAGGACTGTAAACTATTAATTATCAGTGATAACTTTAAACAACAACAACAACAAAGTACACTACAAGTGAAGAATTGTAGAATATTATCTTTATCTACAAGAAAGAAGTATTTCTTCTTCTGACTTGGTAATCATCTCCCTCTGGTTTCCAACCCTTCTACCACTAAATCAAATTCGGTGTTCCACAAAGAACCAAAAAGAGAGAATTAGGACCTCTGCTGCTTGAGTGGGGAAGCAGTGAGGGTCGGGAGCAGGTCAAAGATAGCAAAGAGGGCTCACTGAGCAACTTGTCCCACCTGGTTCAGTTAGCCTAAATCTGGGATTCCTAGGTAAGGCATGCTTCACTGCCATTGTCTGTCTAGTCTTCATTTTTAAGGAGAAGCAATCCTGTGCGTCCTGGATAGTTCCAGACGCAAATCAGGGGATCCTAGGGAGAGGTGAGGATTAACTTTGGCTTTCAAACAAGCTCTTTCCTTATTTATTATTTATGCTCTTTCCTTATTTATTTATTGCAGAACAAAACCTAGTGATGGAGAGGAATCAGAAGGTTTTCATCTTGTGTCAGTAAGAAAAAGATGGGCTGATTGTCCTCTGGTTTTTATCTTCTAGGTCTCCCTGCAAAACTCTGTGCAATCGTAAATCTCAAAAGCGATTAGGGGGAATGGGAAGAACAGGATGAAGGGAAAATGGGGAGCAGCTCTTTAAGCAATCTTAGTGTTTCCTTGCTTCAGGGTCATGACTGATCATTCGTACTAACTCTGATCATGCCCACTTCAAGCATCTCAATGGGCAGAACTTCTCAAAATGTTTTGTAGCATTCATGCAAAAGCACGGTCCCATAAGGCATGATTTGCAAAGGCAATTACGTATTATTATTAAACTCAATCTATAGCTACAGACACTTCATAGTAAGTTAACTGGCACGCACGGTCCAGTAGTATTCTTTCTGATCAGACTAGACTTCAATCAACTTTACAACTCGTATGAAAGATTGCTTTCTTATTCGTTTTTCCCTCTTACCACAAAGAAGCTTTTATGTGTTTAAGTCAGAAAATGGGCTACATTGCATTTTTGCTGAAATGACAGGATGCCAAGCTGAAACAGCTTTCGAGCATATTTCATCAACTAGTATGTTCTTTAGGTAATAATTAATTTATTTCCCTGTTTAACTGCTGTTACCCCAAAGAAACTACTGGCTTCCCTTTTGTGTTAAGTGAAGAAAATTACTAAAGCTGTTGCTTACATTATTTATTTAGCTTTTTCACTTCCCAGTGCCCAGGCTACATGTTTTTACGGCTATATAAATAATCTTTCCAAAATGTTAAATTTTAACTTCAGTGATGGTAAGAAAGATTAGTTTTCTTTGTATGGATGGAAAATACTTTTGATTCAAAGGAACCACGCAAGTAACAATACTGCAAACACCTGAAAATCCCATGATGTCCAGAGCTACTTGCGTAATTCCTGCAGATGCTTCAAAAAGCTTTAAAGCATGTAGTTACATTCGCTATCCGATCTCTAGTCCTTGGCTTTGCCCATATCAACTGAATTTGTGGAACTCGCAACTTTTATTTTTACTAAAGAAGCAGGTTTTTTTACTTACTCTTCAGCAGGTACCTAACTGTCAGTGGGCAGGTGCCCAAGCAGTCAGTATGGAACTTTTATATTTTGTCAGTACCTATCCTCTCTCCTTCTGATATCCTTATGAAAGTTTTCCATTTTAAAACATTACTTGGACTTGAGGCAGAAGTCATATGTTTCTCACTATATTCTCTTCTGCCATTTTGCTACCATTTTTTAATGGTATCATCTCCTCCACCAGGCTAGTCATCTAGAGCACTTCTGACAGTCTGAATCTCATATTCATTGTTAGAATTGTCTATAAAAAAATCCTATTTCAAAGACAAGTATTATTATTGTTGGATTTGAACTCCAAATGGAGTGAATGGAGACAACGTAAATGAGATCCAAGAATAATTGCTGGAGAATGTTGTTGGCTTCTAATCAGAGCTAGATAATCTTATGTGCAATTCCACCTCGACTATTTAAAGTATCTGTTATGTCGTCAGAACGCTTGTCATAACAATACAAGATCAAAATATTCATATCTAGAACTTCTTCTTTATGTATTGGTCATCAGAAAAATCCAGGGTATTTTTGGCGGCATCATCATCAAGAATGAACCACTTTTTCAGTCCAGTTACATATAAACTGGCAAAGGGCAAAATGCTTTTTGCTAACAGCATCTTTAGAGTGGGCAGCCATCTGTAAAGAATTCCATTCACCAAATGATGCAGGAAGAAGGGAAGAATGCCCTTCTTTCTCCTTCCCTTTCAGCCCAATTTGGGGTTGTAGTCCTGTATTTCTCATTTGCTACTCCTTCTGATCAGCTCTATACTGATAACTTCCCATTGGTGTTTTAAAAATTTCTCAGTTCATTACCCAACCCACCTGACCCTTAGAAGATTAAGAGCTCATTAAACGGTAGAAAGTTCCTATGAGAGTTTGTTCAGTCAGAGAACTAAGCCTCATCTAGAGAGGGAACACACCGTGACTTTTGAGTTTTACGGCCAAGACCCAAAATCCCTGAGGTTCTGTCCCGTTGGCAGTACATAGCAGAGCTGTTTCAAAGTCCAGTGGAAATAGAGAACTCAAATGCAAAGTCATCTGCGCAACCAGAGCTACGAAAAAACCCAGTTGATCCTGAAGGGTCGTAGCATTTCCAAGTTTGGGCAGTCTGCAACACAACGTGGAGATCAATTAAGAAGTCCAGACACCACCACATTAGATGACTCTGCAAGTGGAATTCTTTGAGAAATGGGTTTGTTGGAACCTTGAGAAAACTAATACATTTCTGCAAAGCATTTATGTTGCAATGAACTGGAATTTGCTAACAGGAAGAGCAAGTGGCTATTTTAGCAACTTCATATCCCCAGTGCATCATATTTATTTTACCACTATAGCAAATTTCAGTTTTTTGCCATCCTGTCGCCTATTACAGCTAGACATCAATGATTTGGTTTTCAATGGTTTCTGTTTTGTTTTGGTTTTTTGTTTGTTTTTTTAAGAAGAAAGAAAAATAAAAGCAACCTAGTAAGTATTAATTCTGGGAAAGGGGATAGCCAGAGTTCATTAACATTTAACATACATATTGTATGTTATTTCACTCATCTGAATCCACATCACAGCAGTATCATTGCTGCTAGCAGAAAGTAAACTTTGAGTAAGATTTGTGTTACCGTTTATAATTAAACACTGCAACTGCATAGTCGTTTATCAGATATCTTTCCTTCTCTCATCTCGAAAATGATAACAACCCAAACTAATTTGATTTTTCCATATTTGCAAATTTTATAATAGACTGAAATCCTGAGGGATTCCACAGCAGATGGATGACTGTGTTATTCTAATTACAACTACCGATGGGTTTAGAAAGCTGTCATTTTTTAAGATAATCAATTTCTCATTTCAAGAGACATGATAAACACTGAATATCTATGCATTGTGCTGAATCCACTTTCATGAAAATTGTGGCTTCTCTTCATTAAAATTAAGCAACTATTAGAAACTGTTTTTCAGTTCCTCAGACCCAAATTTATTCAAGAGAATGGTGGACACACACAATTGCCAAGTGCGTTTTTGGCTTACTTAGATGTGCAGCTAGAAAAATGCATCTGGAATATAGTTTAACTTCTAACAACTCATTAGCTTTACCTAATTCAGAAAAATGTCTCTACTGTAACAGCAGTTTTAGGATTTAGCTTAGATAGTGCTTACACATACATATGTGGAAAAGATACTGTGAGATACCACGGCATTCAATAATTAATTGCTCTCCTTGGAGAAATTCCAACCCTTCATACACATCAGCAGAAAAACCCAGGAAATGTATACAAATTTGATCAATCATTATTCAATCAGTGAGAAACCTAATTTTAAGCAAGTAAGGTCTAAAGATTTGAGCATGTTTTGTTTGTCCCTTCTGTACAAACATAGGAAGCATAATACAGACTTGGGTTCTCGAAGTGCATTCCCTGTCTTCATAGGAATGCCACGCTGCATGTTATGTGATGTAAAAAAGAACCTGAAGTGAGTGTTAATTTAGCTATACAACTGATTCTTACAATCAAGCCACAGAGGAGTATGGTCATATATTCAATTTTAGAGCCAGATTTTTGTTTCACTTTCCTGTCAATCAGCATGAATTTATTGGTCTAAACTAGTTTCCCTGGACAACACTCATTGCTACACCTGTCTGAAAAAGGTGCTATGAAATTTTAGTAACTATTTTCCTATAAAACTTAAAGAAACCCTTGATGAAACATGCCGTTTGCCTGAGCAACACTCTTTCCTGGACTGGAGAACTTCACAAAAAGCGTCTGTGATCACGGTGTTGCTGGCAAGGAAAGAAAGCACTTAAGACAACACCAGCCCTTTGGCTACATTTCACATAAGTTTCTTACCACCAGACTACTGACTATCCTTGAGAAGGCTTCTCACTCTCCCATTTCCAAGCTTGTCTTCATTAAAGCATATGGAATATCAAAAGCATTTGTAAATGAAAATTGCTTATCAGCCAACCCTTCAATTTTGGAACTTTTATTTGAGAACCGAACAGGCAAATTTATCCAGAATTAATGTCCAATAGTGCCTGTATAAGACTGAATGAAAAAAATATTCAGAAAATACAAAAAGGAGTATCATACAGACTGGGTTATTTTATCATGGAAAGAAAAATCTGTCAAGCTCAAAAAAATCAAGAATTGAGGCTTTTATTATGTTATCTTTGTTTTGTTTCTGTACCTATTCTTTGGGATTTTCCATTCTAAAAAATTAATGCATACAATTGTCACAGGATTTTCGAACCTAGTGTTTCTTCAGAGTTGGCATTACATTTTAGATAAATAATGTAGTGTTGTTGCCACCTCCACCTAACCAATGGTTCATGGTGAAATCACACATCAGTGAAGTGGAAGATCCAAGTTCAACCTTCCTGAACATGTTTTAAATCCTAGCTTTGACCAAAAGGTTGAGAAGAGTGGATTGAAACTAAGGTACTCGACATCTGAGCAAACAGAGTATGGACAACTGCTTCCCTTTGTTAGAGTTCTTCCACACGGGATGGAAGCACTTAGCTGTTGTGATTAAGAAAAAGCAGGATGCTGTCTTTTCTGGGCAAGGCATCCACTTGGAGGTTGCACAGTTAGACTTCCGTTCCTCCTCTACTTAGTTTTTGCCTTATTCAAATCAAGCAGGTTTTCCTGTTTTTCTAACAGGAAACACTAAGATAACCTTGAACAGTTAGGTCTGTGGGCTATACTGTTCTCCAAAGAAATGCAACATAGGCATTCCCCTAGACAGAAAAGAAAACTACACCCAGGCCTTCTGTATCATTGGAGAATACGTGATACTTTGAACTGTGACTTAAAAAGAGAGATGTAAAGAGGGGCAGTCTAGGTTTCAAATAAATCATTTACATCATGAAGACATTACGTGGGCTTTTAAAGGAACCATCAAAATCATCATTTGAATTGGGAAATGTCAGAACTATGCAAATAGCAAGTATTATGAGTCCATGAAAAGATTTTTGTTGCTCATTATGCCTCCAGAGAAGTTGAAAAGTAAATGACAAACTAATGCAGGACAACAAAAAAAACCTCTTTAAGAATCTTTTAAGGAAACATAAAATAGTGACAGAAAAAACTGTTACTTCAGCAACTCTCTTTATTACGCAAAGAGAGAGATTCTCAAATACAATTAAGAGTATTCTGTTAGCAAGCTTTCAGAAGGTAAAGGCCACTAGTTAAAAGAGAGAGATCCACTAAATTACTAAAGGGGTTTTATGCTTTGAAACTTCAAAGGCAAGTCTGTGAAGTCTCCAAGGACACTATATTTGCATCCTATGGATGTGAGAATAAAATATCAGTATAAATAACAAACTCTCCCCAAAGCAGGCTTGGTTCTCCAGAGTTAGTGGCAGAATAAGTACTCTAAATGACTGAACTACAACCTCAGAGGAAAGTCCTGGACAGACAGTAAAGAAGGAAAGTGCATTTTCTGGCAGGTATTAACAATACTTCTAAATCTTCTGATTTTGTATGTGCTTCAAAATATTAAAATGTATTACTTTACACTCAGAATAAATTAACTTTATCATTCATCCTTTATTCTTGGCTCTAAGCACAACATCTGTACAAAACTAACACTCGGATTACTCTGCCAACAATAGCAGTTCTTTAATACATATCCTTTAATGCAATATAAATTGCATACCTTTGGGTTGATTATATGTTACGGGGCTTTCAAAAAGTGAGGCAGATTGCTTACACCATCTTAAATGTTTATGCCACCAGGTTTGCAAATCATTCTATAATAGGTGTCAACAAATACTTTGAATCATACCTTCACCTGGTCTGCATCTCCATCTTTCCATTACACATACAGAAATATGAGAGCCCATCACTAATAATTATATCTGTACTGTTTACTCAAGCACATCCTCTTTTGCTCCAAAGTGAGGTACTTCCCACCAGTTAAGTAATGAATTTCTGAATTGTTAAATAACATATTAAACAACCCCCAAAACACTACAGATACATTTAAAAGGAAAGCAATTTAAGTATGAAGAGGCTGCACAGCAATAAGTTATTAGAAAACTGACCTTCATAGTTTCCTGTGCTGAAATAACAATCTGATCGGCTTTCAGAAAGATGTGACACGAACTTTTCAATTAATTCTGCCAAAACTGCAAGAAGTTAAAACATTAAAACATTAGAGGCAATGAACAAAATGTGGAACTACATTACCTAACAAAATGACAATATGTGAGAAACTACCTGCATGTTTATTCATGTTTTTATGGGGGAACAATTCAAAGCATGCATTGAGTTTTTGCATTCCTAACACCATTCCAAATTAAATTAAATTTTAATGGCTTTACTGAGAATATATTCAGTGTAAACAGAAAGAGAAACCCATTTATATCCCCTAAGGATTACTTCAGAAATTGTTACACAGTTTCAATATGAAATGAAAATTAACTATAATTAAACTACAGTATCTTACCATATTTGCCTGTGTATGTAGACAGGAAAGAAAAAAAAAACCCACAACAACCCCCACACAACAAAAAACCCACACCACCCCAAAATGATGCTAACAAAAGCAAATGAAGTTTTAAGTGCTGTTTTAAAACACGATATAAAACCACCTATGCCATCACAAGATAAAAATTATTCACTTAAAATTAAGCAATAGGAGCATCTCCTTTGGAAGATTCTGTATTTTATGACTAGGAGCATTTCCCTTGGGATAGTCCGTATTTTGTGATGACCATAATGTTCTTATTCAGTTCTTGCCACGGAACTCTGAGTCTGCAGATATTGCATAGAGTAAGTCAAATGCTGACATCTGGTCACTAGGTAGGAAATCATATCTCCCACCTTAACAGCATGTTAGCCAGGAAGTTAGTGAGAACTCTCAGTGACAAATCATTAGCAAAAACTGTTGCCGATTCCTCAATTCTGCAAGTTTGAGACTACTGCAACTGAGCATGCTACCACCTTACAGATTTAAACAAAGGATACAAGGAAGCCTTTACACATACTGCATGGAGGAAGCCTATATTGAGATGAGCCACATTAAGAATTTAAGAGAGCAACAACAAACATGTTTTGTACGTAAATACTATCCCAAAACAGCTGCTGTTGTAATGATAAATAGAATTTATAGAATAGTGATATAACATTCTTTTCACAGTAATGCATAGCAAGGAAGTGTACGTGGAGAGTAACGAGTGCTGCTCCCCGTGGGATTCCCTGTTTTCAGCTGGCACGTTACCATTTCCTTGGCAGCAGCTCAATTTAATTGCACTGAAGCTTCAGCCCGTAGTCACCCGCTCCTGCACATTTACTCCACGCACCTACATGTGGTTTTGCTGGTTTTATACCGAATAATTCCACTTAACCATTTTAGTGGATAGCTGTACGAGCAGCTGTATCAGCAGAAAGCATAACAATCTGTGGTGGAGGTGGCAATGGGGAAAGCTAGAAAACTCTTGAACTAGCCTTACTGACAGAAAAACTAACACAGGAGATTGCAGTGCAAGCTCTTTCGTGCATGAGGAGGAAGAGGAAGATGACAGAACCTCCACTCAGTCTGATGCTTCTTACGCCACAAAAATAATGAAGAAAAAGATATCATAAAGACAACTAACTCTTCTTCCAACCATTTTAAGCTAACATACTGGTATTAAATCATGGTATTTTTTTTCCTCAATTAGTTGTCTAAAACATTTACAGAAATTAATTTACACTGAGTGAGTCCAGAAAAAGTTTTTAAAAGGTTGAGTTTTGGTAATACTATGTTGATGGGTAGGGCAAAGGAGAAAAGAAGTGTCACTGCAACAGCTAGACACGGATTTACAGTTAGAGGAGCCAACTCCAACAGTAGCAAAATTAATTTTGCATTGCAAAGGACTACTAAATCCAAACAAAAAAATTACATATGTAATTTATATTCTTATGCATTTTTATGGAGACAAGAAACTGCTATTTAAATATAATATAGCTATTTTTAATCATGGTTAATAAACTACATGGGGCTAGCAAAAAGCAATTTATTTTATAGAAGAGTAACAGTTTATTAGTTTTGTGAGAATAAACAGAATAAACAACCTCACTAATCTTCACTAATATGCTTAGGAGAATTTGGTCCACAAAGAATATAACAAATATTTGTGTAAAATGAGAAAAGGTGTCTATACCTGGAGCTGTAGATTGCAAAAAGCAGAAATTAAACTTAAAATTTGTAACTAGCTAGATGTTTACTGTATGACTATTAGTAATGTGATTACTGAAACATGCCATACTATAATAACAAACAGGAACTGTGTTAAAAAGACTAAAATACCACATAGTTCAGAAAAATTAAAACCAAGTCAGAACATTGTACATTTCTTCCCTTTTTGTTGGAAGGCATCCACACGCTTGACCTAGCAGTCGAGTATTTCAGTTCAGTGCTTGAGTTAATGGGAGAAGTGACAGCTCAACTGCTAAGCAATTTTTTAAAACTCAAGCACTAAATTGATTTCCACCATTTGAAAATGTTTATCTAAGTGCCTATCAGGATCTTTGAAAAGCTTTTAATCAAGTTTGAGAGAGGAAGACACACATAAGAATTTATCAAAACAAATGTGGTTAATACATAAATAGAGGGTTTTCACAGGACATTGTCTCTTCCAAAAGAAAGTCCATGTGAAATGACAAGTAGTTATTTTAATTTTTGTCTTTTAATACTAAATCATTTAGCTGCCATTTGAACACTCCCTGAAAATCTTTATAAAGGTGGAAATTGGCTCAGTGATTGTCATTTAATGGGAAAAGTATTCAAAAGAAATTTAGGAAAGTTCATTGCATAGTACAGTCAGTATTGTAAAACCCCACATTCTCATGCAGAGGTTATATTCAGAGATAGAGATTAGGGCTGTGGCCTACCAACTCGGTGAAAATGTTGATTTTCTTAAATTATGGTAGCTTGGCTGTATTAACAATGAAGTTTTTGAGAGACTGGCAATTACCTCATGCAAATTTAATCCACAAAATTTTAATTTAGGAGTGTGTAATCATATACAAAATAAATGAGAGAGTTTTAAAATTCCCTAAATGATTGCAGTATGCTCATAAAACACCTGAATTACTGCAGGATTTTTTTTTTCCTTGAGGAACTAATGTACAAAAGGAAGGTAATCAAAATGGCCTCTAAACTGCATAAGAACACTGATTAAAAAAATTCATGTGATTAAAACTGTTTTAGTATGTAACTACCATGAGGTTATCTAATTCCTACTCTTAAAGGTTTAAGCCATAAAGGTCAAAAACTGCAAAAAGCATACAATTTTTTTAGATCCTCTAATGTAACTAGTGTTACTGTATCATATTCTATACCAGCGCAGAGATGCTTCAGAGGAGTTTAAAAGAAAAAAACCTTAATCTTAAGAGTTAACAGTAGTCTTGCTTGACTTGTGCTAGAGGTTAAAAATTCAAGAGTGAAAACCTTGGTCAGCTGACTTCTTTGTAAGAGTGGCGTCAGAAAATTTCAACTCCATCAACAATACTTCAGTTTAATAAATCTACGAAAAACACAGCTGGCAATTACACTCTTAATGGCAACAATAAGGAGGACTTTTTTGAATTCCTAAGATGATGGGAGAGACTTTAAATTATTGTACATTGAAATGGCAAAGGAACAACCTGCATTTTCTTTGAAAAGAAGAAAACAAGATCATAAAAATTCTGACAGTGCTTCCATTAGAGATGAATGTTGCATATCTTATATACAAGTATCTTCTCTATTAATGGAAAAAACAGCCTTTCAAATCTTATTCAAATGTTGTAATCTTCACATACATACATGCACGTTCACGTGCGCTTACACTGCTTGTGGGATATTCCTTTGGAAATTGCTCCAAACTGGTTTGGGAGACAGAAGACAAAAGTCTTTATTTGCAATCGTTCTTGCTGCGTAACATAAAAGACCCACTGTTCCACTCTAGTTCTGAAACAAGCCTCCTTGAAAAATCAAGTAAGGACATAAAAAGGTAAACATCTTTTTTGTATTATTCTAAAAATCTCTTTGGTGAACACAGTATTTTTAAATTGTTCATACTGAAAAATGAGAGCAGACCACAGGCAGAATCTGAATGACACCATGGAGGAAGTCATTTCAGCTGAGTTTATGAACCCTATCCATACCCACATATAGACATAAAGCTTGAGGAGAATGATTATGATTTGGGGACTCAGTATCTCTTGTTATGAAGGGAAGAATGTTAGCATATAATTAATTATAGGATCCCTGCAACACCCTTAATTTCTCTTACTTGGGGTTCAAAGTCTCCTAAGAGAAGAGAGGATTATGGATGTTGAATCTGCCAAGACCGGAAAGCGGTCAGCTGCTCATACAACACTAACTGGGAACAGAAAAAAACCCAGTTGCTGGGGTTGAAAACAACAGAAATGCCTTCTGCCGTGCCTGAATGACAAGAAGGGAGAGATGACTGAAAAAGGCATGGATGAAATAGTCAAGCTGAGATACTGGTTCAAAAAAAATACCTCCCAGTCACGTGAACAATTTGAACATACAATATACTAAGCCTAGATACACACAGACTAATAATCTTCTACATAAATCTAAGCTATTGCTCAGACGAGTTGATTTGCCCATTTCTATTTCTGCCAAAGCTTAAATGCCAATACATAGAAAGCTCTTAGCTAGATGTACTAAAGATGCTTCAGGGAGGCCACAAGTATCGCAGAGTAGTCCAAAAGAGGCCAAGACTTAACCTGACCGAGGGCTCTATTCCACAGTTCTCTAGCTGATCTAAGTGACCCAAAGACATAGGCAAAGCCACTCAACACCAAGCAGCTAAACCTGTGGCACCTTAACAGAAGGAATGACTGGAAGAATGCCTTTGTCTTAGCTTATTGTGCTTAAAACCATAGAATGTAGAAGCTGATTGTCTACCATACGATTTGCTTTTAGATGACCAAGGAAAAACCCACACTTTCAGTCCTGCCACACTAAAAGACATACAAGCCTAAGAAAGGTTTGTATCCCCTCTTAGCAGTTCAATAAAGCTATTCAAAACTGGATCTTGACGTTTGACCACAGAAATTACTTAAAAGCTACAGTCGGAGGTGATGCTTTAGCAGAGAAAACACCAATCTAGGGATGAAGATGGACATTCCCAAAAGTAATGCGATACCATAGCATTTTGCACAAAAACACAATGTGATGGTAATCAACACCAGAAGAGTGAGTTAAAGATATTGATACTATATGGTTTGCTCAAGAATTTTCTGATGGAGTTCGGGCAGGTTCTATAGATTCAGTATCTGGCAATCCTGACACCAGATCAGAAAATATTTTAAAAATCAATACATGTTGCACTATACAGTCACTGAATCTAACGTCATCTTTGCTGATTATGTTCTGGATCAACGGCTGTTAATGTTAGTCTTCTTTAGAAAGGGTCCAGTACGTGAAGCGTAAGTATGCATCTTTGTCCTGTAATCCTTGGAGTTTGTTCCATCTGTACCTAAAGAGAAAGTTTTGATTTCTTGGAATCTGGACTGAAGCCTCTCAGTCCTCTGAAATTTGGGAGAGCTTCACATGCTGCAAAAGATACAGAGCAGCACAGCTGTGTGTCATAAAATAGTTTCAATGATGTTGTCTCAAACCACACAGCTAGCAGATATTTTGCTGTTTCTGAAATATCTCCAAGCAAATATGCAACATTTGAACAGCTTTGCATCCACCTTAAATTACCATTACTTAGACTGAACTTATAATATTACTACCCTTTTGTAGGGTGTTTTTATTTATTTATTTAGTGTGTCATTATGCTATTCTGTTTCTGTTTTCATACTCTTACTTTTTTGTGTGGTTTGTGAAAGCACTTGCAGAAGTCCCTGTGAGGCTTAACAACAATTCCACGGATACTTTCCTGCTGACTTTTACTCCCAATTCCATCTCAGCTGGAAACGGTTATCCAGAAGCAAGCATAGTGTTTTTGCTTTGGGTTAACAAATCTTAATGACTCTCTTTAATCCTCATTCTACCTTGTGGTACCTCCAACAAAGTTACAGAAAAACAACCTACACAGGTTTTGAGGCTGTGTATGGATACTACAAAGCACAAAAGGAAACACTTCTTTTTCTTTGTAAGCCATCTACTTTAAATGTATGTTCCGTTTTTCTGTAAAAATATGTTTTTTCAACAAATAATTCCTTTTAGATGCAGGAAGACAGGCTAACGATTTTCAACAAAATTTTCATATAATCCAAGAAGAGAATAGTCTAGAAAATATGCTGCATTCAAACAAAACTGATTTTACAAAGACTAAATATTTTGTGCTTCACAATATATAACACCAAAAAAACCCCTCACTGAACTACTAGATCAGAGTCATGCAAGAAAAGTAAACATACAAGTTTTCCAGAAAAATCTAGGGTTTTTTAATTGCTGCTATTCAATTTATTTTTCTTACACCAGCAGAAGCTCATATAAAATACATTCAGTTGTTCCTGAATGGTTATGAGTCTCTACTCGTTCACCTGTTTCACACAGATGTCTGAATACATACATTTGTGGACATGTACGATATAACGTATATTATAAGTAGATATATGCATTATATACAAATATATATGTATTCTGTCTACGCACACATTCTTCCAAACAGAAGGTGAAAGTTCCGACTAGTTTACCATCACCTAAGACTATAGACTCAAGCTTGTTTCAAACAAGCAATAAGAACAAAAAGCTCAGAGTTTAGAAACATTCAATAAATACTGATTTTACCCACATTATACAAATTACAAATTTCTTACTAACTATTTTAATACTAAATCAGTTCCTGTATAAATGACTTCCTTAAGGCTTCTGAAACCACCCTATAACTTTTATATTGCTATATAATTTCTCATAAAATTCAGGTCTCTATAAAACACAAATGCTGGGTTACTTTGATCTCATATAGAAGATACTTCACCTGTCTTCACTATCAGTTGTATTAATAGCTTACCTGAAGAATTTAAAGGGAAGCTTTTGGCATCTGTAAACAAAAAGTTTGACTATGTACTGACCATCTGACCATAATCAGAACTCTTACAGAAGTGGAAGCCAGTAATTTCTGAAAACACCTAGCTTCTTTATTGCTACACAAGGTCATATGATATTACAAATTAATTATTGCATCTGATTTGTGATGATTTATGTCATATGGGTGATCACTGTTTTTGTTTTGGCCGTTGTTTTAACTGATCTATACCAATGCTCCTGCATGAGTGCACTCTTAAGTAGAAAATACATAAGAAAATGAAGATAAAGCTGAATGAGTGGGTTCTTTGATGTTTAGTATGGCTTAATTCTGAAAATGTTTACTGAAATTGGCCATTAATGTTATTTCCCAACCCGTCTTAAAGTCATTCACTGATCTCTGGGAAATGTCTGTTTTCTCTCAGGCTCTCTTTTCCATTTTCTCAGCATCTCAGTAATGGAGCCTTTAGAGATCTGAAACAAAGATTTATATTTGAGCCCTCTTTCCGTGTCAAATTTCACTGGAAACAGCCAACAGAGAGGGATGATGGCCATAAAGAGAGAAAAATAGGATGTGAGGCACAAACCTTGTTTTCTCAGGAAAATCCCATTGGAATAGTTTTTGCAATCAACACAAAATTATTGACTACTTGTATAGATAATGTAATCCTCAATGAAACTTTAAGAACAGTTGCTTACTAGCGGCCTTCTGTTTGCTTGCTTTGTTAAACTCAGTAAGTCATACTCACTTGTTCCACTGATGATATCTGGTCTGGCTTTCATGACTTTGCAGAACTGTTTTCTACAAATTTCTGTCCACCCGGTTTGCTTCTCTGGACTTTTAAAGAGTGATAAGAGCTTGTCAAGACCTTTATCTAGAAGAAATTAAAAATGAGTGTTATTCTGTAATAATAATCTTGGCTCTTTTTTTCTTTTTTTTTTTTTTCCTCTTTCTTTTCAACTTACTATGTAAGTAATAAGAAGCTATTAGTTACAGAGTACCACAGAAACAAGTAGATGCGTTCAGAAACTAGAAACCATTTTAATGAAGAACAGTAAAGTCAGATGCAGCTGAGAGCTCTCTTGTTTTCTGGTATTTTTGGCAGACCTCATACCTTAGGAAGAAGAGACTAAAAAAATACCCCTTATCCTATGACAATTAAACTGGAAAAGCAGTCCTAAAAGCTGATGACATTCTACTTTACACAGAATAGAAATATTCATTCTACTTACTGCTGGGTTTTGAATATTTAAGATATTACTGAGGCACATTTTGTAACTGCCCTAAAGTTATTACTCCTCTCCTGAAATGGTAAGAATTGGAAAGACATTTTAAAGAATTACTACTACTTAAAGAAAGTAGTTTGCTATTTTCATGAAATTTCACCACTCTGAGAATCTAAAATAGAAGACAGGCAAAGATCCTCCACCAAATATCATTGGTTTAATAATAAAACTGTGAGGTGGCAACACTATTATAGAACATGAAATGAAACATGCAACATAACAGTTTTCCATAGAAAAATTCCGTTTCTTTCTATAAGTAGGTTTCCTTCAGATGCTTCCAATATGGACAGATCTTATGGCATATATGTGTATGTCTTCAGGTTGCTAGGCATACCTATCAAGTAAAATTTGCAAAAATACATTGGGCTGCCCATGCTATGAGAATTCTTATAATAGCTTTGCTGATAATCGCCAGCATTTCCCAACTTTAGCACAAGGATTCAAAATTGGGACAAAAGGTTACACCAAAGGTATGCTTTTGCTGTTGCTGAAATGTCACCTTGTAAGGTTTGTGTTAATATTTAGAGAAACTCAGAATTTTAAATCGAGTTTTCTGAAGAATTGAGGTGCACACAACATGCTCCACTCCAGGGCCACAGGTTCTTTGTTAGTACTGTCAGAGGCTGCAACAATGTTAATTCAGGCATTTTCTAACTTCAGAATGCTTGACTTTTTACCTGAGCACTATTAAAACACAGTCTTTTGGTACAATTGCTATATATAAGGCAAAAATATATCAGATAATGTTTCACATTATATGTTCAGCTTCCTTATAAAACAAATTTGTGGAACAGTTTACAAAAAGATCTTTATGAAAGATTCCTTTTAAATGCAAAGAAAGGATTTCAAAGATTGCTCCTTACTGCTACTCTGACCTTGTTATTAAAGACACATTCTCTCTTTATAATAGGGAGACATGCCTTCAAAATTAAAATTGTCGTTGATGCAATGACAAAAGGACAGTAAGTATGTTCTCTCTCTTGGCTAAGAGTGATTTTTTTTTTCTCTCTATTTTCTGCTAAGGTAGAGGAAATTACACATACTCTACCAATTTTCTAGAATAAAATATCACAGGCTGAGACAGTAAATTTCACAACTAGCTGTGTCTCAGAGGTTTGAAAACAGAGGAACCATAGCGACAAATGTAGAACCAGCATGTGTAATCATAAATGAAAATGTTAAGTTGGCTTTCAACAATCAAAATGTCTATCTTGGAATTCATGCTGAATAATAAATACTAGCAAGCTACCATGACACATGATGACACAGCACACTGAATAATATATACAAGGTAGTGGTAAAAATAATGCATACATATGCTTTGGCAAATCAGAGAGAAATAATTTCTTCCCATATGCAACATTTGTTAAAAAATGCTAATATATTGGGAGGGGCTGACTATTCAAATTCTATCTGAAGGCAGAACAAATTTCAAGTTCAAAGGCCAAGTCATTTTATAAAGCAATTTTGTGTAAGATAAAACTGATCAAATTCAGTTTTCTAACAGAAAATACTGACCCCCTACAAAATGGAAACAATCAATTAGACTGCCTCTCCTCAGGCAACGTGCTTCCCAGAGTACTTGATCCTGCTATGAAATATTTTCTAGTCAACTCGAGGGGAACAATAAAAGGTGGTATCTGTAATAAGGTAAATGCACATGCACTCCAGCTGTGCCCAATCCCTGTGCTGTAGGACCGTGCAGTTCCCATCATTACAAAAGGATTGTAGCCTTCACTAATACTAACTATTCACTAAGGTGATAGAGGTTCGTCATACCTTGCAAGCCCTCCTTTGTTCTGTTTCTACATTTTGGACACTATAGAAATGAATTCTGTCACGAAAGGTGACTTCTGATTAAAGATTCAACAATTGTTTGAGCCAGCCTATGGCTATTTAGGATATTTGCTGTTACTTTTACTTCTTTATAGTATTTCAGTTTTCCAATAAAACTTGTTTCCACAAACAAAATACTATTTTAAAATTCTCTTATGCCTTTAAGTTTATTATAATATTTTCAACAGAATTACAATATTGCATATCATTTATTCCAAGCTGATCTAAAGACCTTAATGATTTATAATCAGTAAATTCTCTCCCTGTCATCGGAATTTATTATACAATACATAGTATTTCAAAAGAAGCTTATTATAGTAACTTAATTATTATCATTAATAATTATTCGAAATTAATTAACCTGAAATTCCTTTGTTATCCTCAAATAACTAAATTCTCAGTTAGTATCTTTCCAAATAACATGCACTGATGCTTAGAACTGCTTACATGAGTATGAAAACTTAATGAGAAGAAGGATTTACTCTTATAGTATTATCAGTAGGATTTCTAGTTGCTTCTCTGCCCTTTTCTGCTATTTCTATAACCAGTGAAGATTGAAGAAAATCTTAGAACTGCAAAGCAACATTCCTCTACAAGTTAAATAGTTATTTTACTTCCTAAAGGATTGAAGTAATTCAGTTTGGCAGACAAGGATCAGCAACTACAAGCTGAGATTTAATCAGCCAGCTTACCAAACAGAAACCAGGGTGAAACTTTGATCCCTCTGAAGGAAATAAAACTACTGAAAAAAAACCCCCAATAATTTCAAGAATGCAGGATTTCAAGATCATGGCCCGTCTATCTCTGCTGCCTCCTTCTGACTTCTTGATTTGACCCGAGCCCTATTTTTCTTTGCACAGTTTGTCTCTCTAATATTTTTCCTCTCTTGCAGCTTTTACAAATTTAAATCTTTGGTTTGTGATTGCTGAAATGCGCACATGCTAGTATCTAGCAGTGTCAATGCATCCAAAATTGTACTGTTTAAACATATGACCTTTCACAATGTTAATTTACGCTCCAACAATAGGATAAGGAAACAAAGATTACAGTACTACAGTCTTTTCTGAAATTTTGCTAAAGACCACGGACCACTGTATTTGTCTTAAGGTTCCTCTGGGAAGGTAGTATTTAATAAAAAAGGAACTTAAACAACTTCAAATATGTGCCAAATGTAACTAATGCAGATAAGTGTTCTGTCATCAGAATAGTGACAGGCAAGCAACCTACTGAAAACAAGAACTAATTTTTATCTAACCAGTGGATTCACCCCCCCCAGGGAGGACACAAGACTTGGGATTCTCAGAGAGTGCACAGGAATGTTCAAACTCAAATGACAGAGAAACAAGCTTAAGATCCATGCAACCAAGATACTATAGCATAACCATGTATTTAATACATCCATTACATACTGTAACTGGTATCATATTGTGGCAACTTACAGCAATCTTATTTTCTTCCAGCTAAACCACTTGCTTCTCTAACAGCTTGTCATTAACCATGGACTATAACTTTCTCCAGCAGGTCACCAGAGAGAGAGAGAGAGAGAGGGAGGGAGAGGGAGAGGGAGAGGGAGAGGGAGAGGGAGAACCTTGCGGAGGGTGTGTTGAATGAAAAATGCTTCCAAAAAACTCATGATACCAAATAAATGCCAGCTCACTTTCACAAGTTAGTAGGCAACTACAACTTACCCAATGGTATTACTATGCAGCTGGAACTACAACTACCACACAGTCCTGGGCTATGCACTTTGCTTGTTACTGAGGGTGGGCTTTCACACTGTTGCTGGAGGTGTTCTAAACGCATGCCGATGCCAAAAGAGAGAAGTCCTGCTCTTCTTTCCTCTCTTTCCTGGTACGTCACTAAGTGGGTTCATTAATTATCCTACAATAATGACTTGAATTTTTATTTTTATTTTTCTGGAAGAAATACCAGAACTGCTGAAGGACAGAAGGTGAGGGACCAGAGGAAGAAAAAAAAAAACAAACAAAAAAACAAAAAAAAACCCCAGCAATAGTAATTAAAAAAAAAAGTGAGGAAGGATACGAGTAAGATCTTCCTCTTCTGATGATAGTGAGCTTTTAAATATGCTCAACCCTAACAGTGTGATTGAAGAGAAGCTTATGTCAATTTAATTAATCTGCTGCAGTCCTGCCTTCTTCCTCATATGTGGTTACATTTTGCCATCCCATCCCTTCCTTTGTGCTAGCACTGGTTGCTCTGTGTAACCTTGTCAAAAAAAAAAAAAAACAAAAAAAAAACAACCACAAACCAAAAAACCCCAAACCAACAAAAAAAACACAAACCACGTTTACTAGTTTATGAAGCTATGGAACTGCACTGTAAATATCCTACAGTTACCTGCACATATGAGATCTGAACCACCACACCATAACTTTCTGCAAGTTTAAACCGAACTCATTCCCTAAAAGATGCTGCTTTATAATTCTTCAAATAATTCTTCAGCTAGCTTTTATGTCTAAAGCAGCTAAGACCTAGGAAAATTCATAAATGTTTTAGAAAACGTCAGAAATGCCACAAGCCGTTTCTCATCTGATTTTGTTTTGTGATAAAAGTGTTTTTCTGTGGATAAGAAAGTAAGATCTGTAAATCCTTGTGTATCTTACTCAAAATCTAAATTTAGAGGTAGTGAATAACCTGACTATATTATATTTGACTGCTACATGAAAACAAATCCAGGTAAGGATATATAGATTTTAGCAAAGTCCATGTACATTTCTGATAGACCTGTCCACTTACTTCTCTTTCATTTTTCATTAACTGAGTGGACTTCTTAAAGAGTAGAAGACAACAGGCTTATACATGAATCCTGAGCCAAATATAAAAAGGAGGACAAGTCAAAGAAGTACATGTGATGAAGACATTTATGTGAAGTTCTAAGGGATAACAGGAAAGCTAATATAGCTGGTTCTTTGGCAGAGAAAGTTTAAAAAAAATTTAGAAAGAGAGACTGCTAGTTTTAGGCAGATATAAAAGAAACCTCAAAACCAAAACATGGCTGAAAAGAAATTCAACTAAAAAACAACAACAACAAAAAACCAAAACAGAAACATGGCAGCATGTTCCCATTCAAGTTAAGAGTATAAAGCAAAGAACTCAGAATAGTGGCTGAGACAAAAAAATCAAATGTGTTTAAAAACATTATCACTTATTTGGTAGTAATTCTGGACTGTACAAGCCAGGAAGAGAGTGAGATTAATGAATGATGGGGTGCCTATGTATGTGGAAATGGTAAGCAGTGACTGCATCATTGCAGGACAATTATGGACGCTATTCTTCAGTCACACTCATCATCAACTGTTGTAACTGCAGGGCTAGGAAAAGGAAAACAGATCTGTGCAAATATGAGAGCGAATATTACAGTTTAATATGGTTCTAAAAAGTTTAACTTTTAATAACCTACAGTGTAGCTAATATTACAAGTAAAAAAATCATTATTTTTAATAGTTGCATCCTGAATAACAAAAGACTCTATCACTCTTTGAAAACCACTTAATATTTCTTCCTTAAATTATCTTACTGAAATAATAATTGAACAATTAAGACAAAAGAAAAGCAACAGGGTATCTTGCTGCAGTGTAAACAGGTGGTAATGGCATAATTAATTTCCACATGTAAATAATGATCCGCATAAATCACTTGAAGCTTCACTATAAATTATCTTTGACAGAAGTGAACCATTAATATACTGCTATCCAATAGTTTTCCAACTCTAAATACTGGCTGAAATAATTAATGCATATTAACACACAATGAGGCAAGTTTATTTTTCCATATATCCTTTTCTACAGACCCATATACCATACCGGCAAATGCCTAACATCTGCAAAAACAGGGCAGATATTTGTAAAGAGTGAAGCACTATAGATTTTCCTCAAATACAAATATACTTTTGGGGTGAGTCTACCCATTCAAAGTGTCATTGTGAAATGGAGGAATTACTCCACTACTCCAATGTAGTTACTAATTTTACCAGCATAAATTATGATAGCTTCATTTTCGATCTAGTGAAGCAAAATATCCAGTTGCCAGTGTCTGTGAGCAAAAAAAAGTTCTCCAAGATGCAGCCTTCAAGCCTTGGTGCTGGGAAACATGTTCCAGACTGCAGAGTTAGCACTGCCCTTCTTTTTGTTACAGCTTATTAGTAACCTCCTCTCTTTCCCCCCTAAACTGAACCAAAAAGGTGCCAGTGATGCATGCTTACCACTGTCCTTCAACAGAATTTAGAGAGGGAAGAAAAAAAAAAATCTATTTCTTGGGTTTTCTTCATAGAAAACTCAGTGAGAATAAGTTCTTTTCAGTGACCACCCGTCATGTGCTACTTTAAGCTTTGTCTCTGGTTTCCATTGTACTAGATACAGTCACAGGCTACAGGAGGTCTAGGGCTCTGGAAATGAAGCTTCCTGCTCCCTGACCTCAGTAGTACATAAACTTTTCAGCAAGCAACAGCCACACTAATTCCAAAACATTCAGTGAGTAACGTCAGCTTGCACTCAGAAAGGCAACTTCCATTAGTTGAGAGATATCCGTGGGGAACAAAGGTTCTCTTACTGCATCTGTCTTTCAATCCCATCTGAAGGGAGGGTCAGAAGAGAAACATGTTCAGAGACAGCAATATCATATCTGAGTGCATACCTGTAACTTTTTTTTCCCTCCCCCACAGCCATCTCCAGTATCTGTTCTATAGACATATTTAAAAAAAAAAAAATCAACTCCGGTTATGGTTTTACAGCTGACATCATGATTACGTGATTGTCACAGGACCAATTTTCAAAGGAGAAAGAAAAGGTATGCGTCTCTTCAGGTGTCCATGTCACCCGGGTAATAAGAGAGGAGGTAAGATATCAGGACAGACAGAATAAAACCTACAGTTACAGCCTTTTCAGGCAATGCAACTACGTTCTTTAACAGTACTAAGAATCTAGTAGTCTCAATTATTCATGTAATATAAACGCCCCAAAAAGAGGACAGGAATGATACCGCACAGGTTACATAATGAAACAACGCAGCATGACATCTGAACACAGACAGCTTCAGGGAATCGCAGAAACATTGTGCTGGCCTTTGACCCTTGCTGACAGATACAACAAAGCAGTCATGCATTCCCACTCATAGGATGTACAGGTGTTTGTGTGGTTGCAGAACTCTTGCCACTCAGAAGACAACTGTGTCAACCCTGTCACATCTCCTTGCACTGAAGCAGAATTAAAACTTAACAAGTATTTGTCTGAACTATTTTTAAAACCTCCGGGCAAGTTGTGTAAGTAACACACAACATAAATTCTGAATATTCACAACGTCAAAGAAGTTGTTCTTAAAACCTCCAATGATGATTTCATGACTTCCAGATGTAGCCTACTAGAATTTTTTTTTTAAGTTGTAACAAAACTTTATTGCCAAGTAAGCCAACTATTCCTTTTTCTGCACAGGGACATAGAAAACAATCAGTCTGCCCTCCCTATAACTGCTTTCAACATACTAAGAGACTTGCATGACCTGTCTTTTCAGCATCAGCCAGTTCCAATTATTTCAATCTATACTTGCGTATTGCATTTCAAAGTCACGATCTGTAGCTGCGCTTCAGAATCCCTCAAATGTATCTATTTTCCTTAGACTGCAGTGTCCATGCTAGAAGTACTCCACCCAAGGACTCAACACCTTCAGCTGACAAATATCATCTTCTGTCTTGTATAAATGTAACTCACAGATCTTCCTTGTAAACACATTTTTAACCTCTTTTCTGAAGGAGCACTCCTATCACTGCCATGCTGTAGTGCCGAAGAATACAGTTCAGATATTCCCCATCTTCTACTCATGCTCTTGATTTATTTTTTTTCCCAAGCACTGGAAATAGCAATTTATGAATTTCATTTTTGATCTACTTATTCTGATACTTTCTTTCAAAATAATTTAGACTTCCTGAAAGCTGCAGTCTGACAAAACAGATATTCACAGTTTGGTGGAAGAATTATTATTATTTTTTTTTTTTTAATGACAACTGAAAAGGAAAACAAAACATTGAAAGTGTTCTTTTTTTTTTTTTTTTTTTCAAACAGCAAAAAAAATATTTTGACTATGAAACTAAATGTTCTGTTCATTTTTCAGTTATATAGTTTTTTACTTCAGTTACTGTTAATATAAAGAATGCCATTTCAAATTAAAATATTTCAATGCTCCATCAAACATTTGCAAACCTTTGAAACTGCATTTCAGCAAACTCACTGTTTATCAAGAAGTTTTACCCAGGCTTTCCTAGCTGGTTGTCATCCACAAAAATGATAACTACAATGTCTATTCCATTATCCCACTGGTTAATGATGAGCGACAGAATTGCTCTGAACAAGAGAACAGAGAGATTCCGTGGCATATAATAAGGTATGCTTTGCCAATCTAAGAGCAATACTACCTGCTTCCTTGAATACATATTTGAAACAACTGAGCATCCACTTTATACCAATTTGATTGTTGTCTTACAAAAATTGCCTTAGGAAGCCTGGAATGGTATTACTAAAATTAAGATACAGAAAACTCCCTTCTTTTATAACTACATGGCCTTTCCTCTTGTCAGAGAAAGGAATCACCTTTTTTTTTTTCCCTAGATATTTTTAAACAGACTATTTTGTATGCTACAGTTAATGTAGAATTTCTATCACTTTTGAAAATCTGTATCTGCTAAGGAAATTCACAAATAATTTCTAGTAAGTACATCTCAAGGATACAGTAAACATGAACAAATAGAAACAATGATTTATTTACTATAAACCATTCATCAGATTCTTTTGCATTGTCTATGCAAATTAAAACCTTAAAACGGTTTCTCTGTATGAATTATACTGCTTTGCCTAGATAGTTCTTCAAAGAATTCTTTAGTCTGCCCACATTCCAAATTGATGTTCAATGTGGAAACCAACTATCCTAAACGCTGTCTATTTCACACTCCACCAAGCTTTGTAAACAGAGGGATCTGAATCAGGGAAATAGTGTACAAAAAATTTGTAGCTTAACCATACTGTCTTGCTTCAGTTACTAGAGAGATGATA
Source organism: Astur gentilis (assembly GCF_929443795.1). Taxonomy (NCBI): domain Eukaryota; kingdom Metazoa; phylum Chordata; class Aves; order Accipitriformes; family Accipitridae; genus Astur; species Astur gentilis. The sequence continues at coordinate 27,846,120 of NC_064894.1, forward strand.
TAAATGTATCTCATGAGTCACCCACCTGAGATGAGCCAAAAGGTTAATCTTGAAGTTTGCATAAGAATTAGATTACTAAACAGAGCTTTGCAGATTGACAGTTGCAGAAAGCCAGACAAGCAAAACCAAACCAACTTATTTAGCTACAAATGCAGCCAACAATAAAAAAATCCTTAAATATTTAGGAGATTATAATCTGGGGGATGGGGGACAGGGAGGAAGGAAGAAAAAAATTTAAAAAAATCAACAGAGATGCTTGTTTGACATCTACACTGCTTGCATGCTTTGTATGTACCTTGTCTGAATTCAGCTTTCCTAGGAATTTCTGCAAGATAGCACTTTGGCAAAGGGAACGATGAAAACATTGGCCAAGGATATGGATCACTCCCCTAGAAACAGGACCAGAAAAAAATTAATTTAGAAGAATTAATAGCACTTGCTCGATTAACACACAGGTAAAGTTCCCAGAATTATTGCCTATGCACCAAAATTATGCTTGATAGTACAATTTGCAATGAGATATTCCATAACTAAAAAAAAACAGTTGAAGGATACAAAATTCAAAAAGCATTTGAGCCAGATTTTTTTCCAGTATATGCCACTGACAGTTTTGATTTTACAGTTATTTTTTCAACCAAAAAGGAAATTGCAGTTTTTATAAAAACAAACACCTCCCCCTCCCCCAATTCTATTTCCAATTTTATACATTGATCTAGCTGTCTTTGCTGTGCTGACAGTAATTTGCATTTCATCTTTATGAGACTGACAGCTAGTGAGAAGCAGAACATTTAAAGGAGCTGCTTAACAAACACTGTATTGTTAGAAGATCAATGAAAGCTCCAGGTATTAGATACTGCAGATGAAAGCCCAAGCACGGAAAAAAATACCAAATAAAAGGAAGACACAACAAATGGAAAGCTAATAAAAACCCCACAGAAATATAAAAGTAAAAAAAGAAGACAAATTGCATTCACTTCTGTAGTAGGAAAAGTAACATTAAAATGGAGCGAAATAAACATTTCATCTGAATACGTTATGTCCTAGACACATGCCAATCCCCAGACAGTGGGAACAATGTATTTTTTCAGTGTACCACTTCTTAAAAATTTTAGTCCTTTATAAAGCTAAAGGTGGACTGGTATTTCTTAATGCCAAATAATTTTCCACATGCTGAGTTATCAGCAAAAATGTTCAATTAATGAAGGCAGAAGTTATGGAAAGAGAAAGTGTTGAACTCTAGATTCTAACCTTATTTAGTACTCTCAAAGGCAAAATCCTTTCCTGTGGTCCTCCAATCAGATTTATCCTCACAAGAACATGGTTTCTCTCCACTGATAGACCATCAATTATAAAATCTCTGGGGAAAAAAAAACAACAAACAAAACCCAAAACCCTCCAAAAATCAGAACCACTTTGATTTACCAACTGTTTAATTCAGAAAACTTTAACGAGCAAGAATACCTTGAGAGACATACTGGAGTTAAAACACAACCTGGAAAACACATAGGCATAAAGAAATAAACAGAAACATGAAGTATTTTGAGATGTCTCCATCCAAGCATTATCCTAACTTTGTACTTCCCTACCTACTGCTGATTGGAAACATCTGAGCAATTACTGAACACAAAGGAGTAGAAAACTTTGCAAGCTTTGTTATGCCCACATGCTCAGTAATTAGGGCAGAGACAGTTAATGGACCATCACAATTTGCTCCTTATTTGGCCTACCACCAAATTTCTGCTGTCTCAAATAGAGTTATTCATAACTTAGCACACAGTCAACTTGCTGTCTGAATTCACTGTGTAGCCCAAGGTACAAAATTTCTTAAAAGGAACAAGAATCTGATTTTATATACCAAGTTTCTTACAACTTTTCCCTTAGTAAGGAAATAGTAGGTTTCATCCTTAAATGGTAAATAACAATCAACTGTATCTGCTGAGATTTCACCCATACTGTTTGATTTAAAATCTGTACTGGTGCCATACAGCAAACAGTAAGAGGAAAGTTCTTAAAATTCAGCATGCTGAAAGAAAGGACAAAATGTCTGTGACTAAATGACTGTCCGCTTCTGTCCCAAAAATACACTTTTCTTTTTGAAAGGATGCATTGTGCAATTTTATTTAGCAATGGAAAGTCACAGAAGTTGGAGTGTTGACTAAGTTATAAATTAATTAAAAAAACCAAAACCCCCTAAACCAAAGTACTGATGATGCCTTTACTGCATGAACGTTAAAAGAATACTCTAATTATATATTATATAGATAAAAGAATAATATAAAATAAAAATTAAAAGGCATATTTACATCTATAAATTTTGCACTTTGTTTTTAAGAAACAACTTGAGATTAATAGAAATAAAAATAAGAAAAATATTTCCTTTTTTATTTCTTACACTTTTGAGGTGGATGTGGGAAAAAGAACAAGTGTTGTCTCTTTTCATAATTTAAGATTGATGACAAACCTGCATGTAAGTAAACTTATGCACATTAGAAGCCAAGTGAGAGTATTTGTATGTTTAAAGCCACTACGGTATGCATGTGTTTGTTCCCAGGAGAAAAGTTTGATAGTTAAAATAACATTTACATCAGTCACTTCTTACCCTCGTCCTTCCAAAGTTTCTGTGACGTTTTCCTCCTGAGCAGTTAGTAAAACTTGTGACACTTTATACTGAGCCTCCAAGAGTAAAAGGGTATCGAGCTCACAGCATAGCACGTTTAACAACCTGCAGAAGGACACATTGACATGATAGTACATCAGTCAGGAGTCCAGTAATGCAGAGTAAGACAAAGGTGAACATGTTTATGAGATCTCAAAATGGAAAAAAAAAAAACCCAAAACAAACAAAACCCCCCAAAATTAAAGTATCTGAAAAATACCCAGACAGAACTGGGTCAGGAACACTCCTTTATATCCTTTTTAGCCACTCATGTGGCACAGCCTTGAGCAAACAGGGAATAGTTCCCAACAGATTTTTCATATGCACTGAACAGGCAGAGAAAATATTCACTGGCCAGCGCAGTCTGCTTTTGAGTTCATATCACGGAAGAACAAAAGTGACACTGACTTAATACGACAATGTGAAGAAATTATACAATAATAGGCTGGTAAAGCAACTCAGGATGAGGTTGTCCAAAGCAAGGGGAAAGGGAGGGAGACAAAAATGCATCTTTCCTTTAGAAAACAGGCTTTTAGAGCACTTCTGTATAATCAAATCTAACACAGTTCAAAAGCAATAAAAGATTTAACATGTAACAAAAACATGCTGTATTTTTTATTTGAGAGAGACACAAAACAATGGTAAATGAAATTAATAATCACAAGAGCGTAGTACAGCACATTACATACAATTTTCTTTTACAGCTTCAGGGCAAATTAACAGTAAAAGTACTCCAATATATTTCATGTAAATCTGATGTAGGGCAATCCAAATCTTTTCTTTTTTATTTTTTTAAATAATCTATTCACTCTAACACAGCAACAGAGTAATGTCATTGAAGGCTTCCTGTTCATGGAAAATAATATGCCTAAACATTCTTGTTGCTATTTTTATATTATCTATCACAGTCATAAAACACAATATTAATTAAGTCTGATCACCATTATATTTTGCATTCACGTAAGACTTGATATGAACTAGAGAATACATATTGTTTGAAGTTTGTAGTCTATTAGTCAATGTTTATTTTTTTCCATGCGATTCCCAATACGCTTCTACTGACAACAGCAAAAATTTACAAGCCATTCTCTGGATAATATAACACAAATTCACACAATTGTGGCCAAGGATTAAATAGTTAAGATGATAATATGTCTTTTTTTTTTTCTGTTGATTTTTTAATATAACTTGATCTGTTCAGTTTCAGTCCTCTTCAAGTTTTATTTATTTTGCATTAACTGTTTCCTGACATTGATTTGTTCTCAGTACTTTTCTTAATCACAGAAGAAGAAATGACAGTTCAACTATAATTTTTTTTATGATTATATAGAAGAAAGATCCACAAAAAGAGCACTGAAACCATTATGAAGATGGACCATTTCTTCTGTTAAGTATGATGACTTTAAACGTCAAAGAACCTGTTTCCAGCAGTTAAAAACCACTTGGGAGAAGACTGATAGATGAGAATGCTTATAATGTCTCCTCTGGTACACGAGGCAGAGCAAAAAAATAAAACAAACCATGAGCAAATAAAATTATGTGGAAGGGATAGTGGCAGGAGAAATGACAAAATATACAAGATCCAACACAAGCAGACTCTGCGGGGGCATTCAAGTGAAATCTTCATCTACATGGAAAAATCCATTTTAAAATACTGTCACTGAAGTACAGATATTTGGTTAAAGGTAATACTCCATTGCTTTACCTCCAAAGTCATAAACGTATAGACTAAAGTTTGAAACTAAAAGAAAAAAGAAAAAAAAAAAAAGATATTTTCTGGTGTGTATATTTGTGAGCATGCTTGAATATGGCTATGGAGTTTTTCCTTTTTTGTTTGTTTTTAATTGCATTGGGAACATAAGAATTGGATCAGACTGCCCAGCTCAGTATCCTAAGGAGTGCATGCTTATGAAAAGCCATAAAATGGCGACAGACGTAACACAAGAAAATCAAAGCATATATGCTTTGACCTAAGGTCTTGTACCTTGGAAGTAATAACCCCATGCAACAGTACAGGCTGGGGACTGACCAGTTAAAGCAGCTTTTTCAGACAAGGATGTGGGGGTCCTGCTGAACAATAGGTTGAACATGAGACAGCAAAGTGCTTTGAAGGCCAACAGCATCCTGGGCTGTGGAAGTAAGAGAGAGGTGGCCCTTGCCCTCTTATCAGTACTGGTGGGGTCATCCCCAGAGTGCTGGGTCCAGTTCTGGGCTCCCCAGTAAAAGCATGACATGGATGCACTGGAGCAGGTCCAGCAAAAGGCCATGAAGATGATGAAGGGCTTGGGCCATCTGACATAGGGAAAGAGGCTGAGAGAGCTGGGACTCCTCAGCCTGGAGAAAAGAAGGCTCAGGGGCAATCTCGTCAATGTGTATAAATAGCGACCAGGAGGGTTTGAAGACAGAGCCAGACTCTTCTCAGTGACACCCAGTGAAAGGACAAGAGGCAATGGGCATGAATTGAAACACTGGAAATTCAATTTTAACATACTGTGACGGTGGTGAAAGTGCAACAAGTTGCCCAGAGATGTTGCAGCATTGCCGGCCTTGTAGATGTTCTAAACCAGAACGGACACAGCCCTGAGTAATGCTGTCTAGTAGAACCCACTTTGAGCAGAGCAGTTGAAATACACAATCTTCAATCTCCCTTTCAACGCCAACTCTATAATTCTGTGAAAACTACTACTAAGATATATCATATTCCCAGGAACAAACTGCAACACATGTAAAATAAAAGGTTAGCTGAAGGCAGTTTTTATAGAACAAGAATTTTAAACAAATTCAGAAAAATCAAAATACATATCATAGTTGTGAAAATATGGTAGTAGTAAGTAATTTTGTTTGAATTCTGCATTTCCTGTCCTATGTCATCCCTGTCTTTCTTGGAGGGTGCTCCCTAGATTCTCCCACTTCAACTATAATTTCACAACTAATATTTCACTGTAGAAAAATCTAGTCTGAAAGAAGGCATGCTAACTAGTACTTGTGTACCTATGTAAACTGACTACCTCCTTAGTCTTGGTAGGTAGAATCATAATGACTTTTGCAATTATGGCAGAACAGAAGGTCCTTCATGGGATATAAAACAGCTAGTAAATAATTCTAGCTGCTAAAAAAACCCACTTGTTAATTTTTATGTTGCCTCTCTAAATTTTTTCATAATACAAATAATATATTTGAAATACGAAATATTGAAAAAATGAAAATAACTGAACCACCTATGAATTTCTCTGAGTTGCTAAAACCACTTATTATGAGGAGAGCTTATTATCATTGTTTTCAATATTTTTTTCTACAAGTTCCTTTTAAGAACACAAAATAATATGGTGTTCCCTGTACTCCCATTTTCTCAGTTCTCTTGCCCCCCCCAACTTCAAATCACACCTCTCTCAAACACCACCTTTATTATGGTAAAGCCAATTCTAGTTTTCTGTAGTTCCCACTGCACTCCCATAGACTATTCTTCCTTACTTTCGTAACTTAACATTCTTTCCAAAGCCAATCTCTGTCCTCACTTTAGGGATGCCGGCAAATGCTTGCATCAGTGACGGATGCGAGGTACTGTTCTTTGATACAGCAGTTGTAGTAGTCTGTGGTGGGCTGACACCAGCCAGCAACTAAGCACCCACCCAGTTGCTCACTCACTCCCCACTTCCCACGAGCAGACCAGTGCCCAGCCGGTCTCTGAGCAATGGCTACCTGCAAGACCAACCCCCCACCCAGTTTTTATTGCCGAGTGCGATGTTATGCAGCATGGAACATCCCTCTGGTCAATTCAGGTCAGCTGTCCCAAGCTGCGTTCACTCCCAACCTCTTGCACACCCCTGGTCTGCTTGCTGGGCAGTGGGGTAGAGAGGGGGAAAAAAAAAAATAGAAAAAAAAAAAAAAAAAAAAAAAAAGAGAGCCCTGTTGCTGAGCAGTGCTTGCAGTGTCGGCCTAAACACAGGTGTGTTATCAATACTGTGTTAGTCACACATCCAAAATACAGCACCACATGGGCTGCTATGAAGAAAATTAACTCCATCCCAGCAGTACATAGTCTCAGCAAAAGAGAAAATTTCATGCTATAGCAGAAGTCCATCCACCATAGGGAAGAATGGAACTGGCAGATCCAAAGTAAACTATACTGCAATCTCAGTAACATATGTGTTCAGGCAGTGTGCAATGGCTAACGAAACCTGAACTGCTTGCGTCTATGCTGTCTATAAGGTGTTGCAGTGATGTGACCCTGAAATTGAGGACTAAACAGGTCTTTAGTAAAAGGTTTTCTTTTGCCTTGCAGTTGCTGCCTTCTATAGATACAAGCATGGTGGATTCAGGCCAGTGCAAAACATACAGCATGACATTTGTAGAGAGCTCAGCTATGGGACAAGGTAAGGTCTTTCTTCTTCTCCCAGGAATTAATATTAAAAACATAAGTGGAAAGAAACAAGGACTGGAACCTCTTTACAGTAGCAGGACCTCCTTCTTGCTAAATGCTTATGTATAAAAACAGAGAAACCCAAAGCAAAATTTTCATTAAATAATTCCAGTGTCATCAACATGGGGGCCAGCCTCAAAACATTTAACATCAGAGCCTCTGTTACCAATTTGACTTATTCTTTATTATGCTTTGAGTAGCAGCCTAAGCTCCAATGAGAACACTGATCCAAACAGCAAGTGGCAATTACTATCAAGTGTGCCAGACCAGTAGACAAAGGCAAATAGCTAGGGAAAAACAAACAAACACACACCCCACTCCGCCCTCCCCCCCCCCAAAAAAAAAAAAAAGAAGCCAAAAGCTACCTGGTCAGCATTAGAACACAAAGGGCACTTGGAAGTTTCAGCCATGCAAAGCTTTACATGCTGCCTTTGCAGACTGAACAAAGGGTATTAGTAATCAGCACAGAGAACATGCCTCTGCATGTGGTCTTGCTAAAGAATCAAGGCTTTTAGCTGTCCCACTGAAGGCAATGCTCGTAGTGGCTTTGAAAAATATGAGATCTTATGGATACAGAGTATTTATCAATACCCCAAGCACACCTCTGATGCCTGGGGCACTGGAACCTACTACCTCAGGGCAGTCATGTTTCTCCCAATAAGAAAACTCAAGGGCCGATGTGGTCCTTACGATGTTCTCTACATAAAAAGATTTTCAAAAGAGCACCTACAGCGCTTTAGCTACCCAATGTACTTACAAATCACATGTAATGTGATTGCTAATGGTAAAAGAGTTTCCCTAGCTAAACAAAAATGCTTTTCATGAGCATCACTTGCAAGCCTAGAGGACTCAGAAGTGAAGCAGATTTTAAATTGCAGGAAATGAAGCATTTTAATTTCCCTCAATGAAGTAAAGGAAAAAAAAAAAAAATCAACAAATAAGTGTAATAATCCTATCACAGAACCTGCTGTTGCTATTTTATTAATTATAAATTATTTTAAATTAATAAACCTCAAAAACTTCTATTAACATATAAACTAAGAAAAAACTGAACTAACTGTATAACTATATAATGTGGAAGCATGCCAACATAATCCTGTTGCAAATCCCCATCACTACTAATGTAGACTCTGTCCTCTTTTACCTTCCCATTGTTAAACAGGGGTCAAAGATCTACAGGACACATGCACTCTCCAGCAATCACTACCGCACAAGTCTTTTCCCTCGCACCCATCCAGCATGCACACTTGCAAGGAAGAGGTTCATTTCCAAAGAACTGTACGTCACTTACTAAACACAAAACACACTTAAAAGAATAGAAAATGTGGCATTAATTAACTCAATCAAGTCTCCTTATTTAGTTGAAAAAGGTTTGGTAGAAAATAACTGGAGGACTACATAGTCTTCATGCTTCTAACATAAGATAATTCAAATCTGGCAGATTCGGAGAAAGAAAGAAATACTGCTAGGCTCAATTCCTCCCCTCTCTCGCCATACTCCTCCCTCCCTTCAAGAGGAGGAACTCTAAAAACATGGCTTTCTTCCATTCACAAAGACATAAGGGTGTTGAGTGCCACAGGACGTGGCATGAGAAGGATTTCGTCAGTACATCCAGCCAATAGCACCATTAATCTTATTGCAAATGTACCAGCCAGTCATTCAAATGTTAGTGATCAAAAAGATTCATCAGTTACATTAGTTTTCACGGGCCATAACAATATATTTAAGACAAAGATATGTGAAAAGCAAGAGGTACAGCCTTGTTTCTGGCTCTGCAAGGAAGATGGAAAAGAAAGCATGAAAATAGTAAAAAAAAACCCAAACACCAAAAAGCCATGTTTTCTAGAGGGGAAGCTGAATTTGTTTAAAACCAGTGTTAAATATAAATAAAGTCTTGCTTCAACTTATAATGAATGAGATTTTAAAAAATTATATACAAACATTTTCAAAAAGCTTCTGCTACTCATAATGCTTTTTAATAAAGAGGGGACAAATCTAAAACAGCATGTTGACCTGAGGAAAAAGAATGATCAGGATTCGTATCTTCTACCTTTAGAAAATACAGTAATTAATGGTCCTTCCATTGTGTTGCAATCATTAAAATCACACATTCTCTTAATTAATGATAGACATAATGTAAGTACAATTAAGGGAACAAATTATTTCATATGCTGAAGCTACCTCATTATTAAAAGACAATTTTATATAAGAGGGTGTGTTTACAATGCAGATGAAAACACAATGGAAAAGAATGCAGGGGTGTTTGTTACCTCTCTTTCCTAAACCCACAAAGTTCTCTCTTGTCTATCACATGCTGCTTCATCTCCCAGCTCCTGTAGGATTTAATTCATTCACCTGGATTTCACAGGAGTGCACTAGACAAAACTTTGACTAATACATACTGCTTTGAGGTAAATTTCAAGACATTGATTGATTTTGATGTCAGTATAGAATAAGCCATTTAAATTCTTTTTCCTAAATCTGTCTTACTAGTTTTGTAGACCAACAGAAATAGATAGAATGCATTTTTATCATCTGCACCCATTCGGCAAGCAAGAAAATGAGTATTATAAGAAAAAACATATTCACCATGATATTTTAGATGACAAAAAAAAGTCACTTAACAATGTCAAAATATTTATTATCTAAATTTGAAAATAAAAAGCCAATATTCTTTTTCTATCTGTAGGAGGCTCTGTAGCTCTACAGTCTGGGGGCTGATATTGATGAACATGCGACTTGGACTAATATTTACAATTTTCTATAATTTCAGAGAAACATAAATGCATTTAGATGATTCACAGAGCACTGTAATAAATACTCTTTTTTCAGCTTTACCTTACACAGGCCTAAAATAAAGCTATTTTTGACTGTAGTTCAAAATATGATTCTACAAAATAGGTTATCTTCAGATTATCTCTAATGCTAAGCAAGCACACTGTGTCCCAATTTGCATATCTAAAGGAAAAGGATTTACTCTCAGTGTTTTCCAGGTATTTTCCTGCAGAAAGTCAAACTCTTGAACAGAGTGCTGTCCTTGTTGCTTGATTCCCATTAGCGTGAGGTGTTTCAGTGAACTAGTGTGGGACTAACAAAGATTTTTCTGATTCAGAATGTAAAATCACAGAATCATAGAATGGTTTGGGCTGGAAGGGACCTTAAAGATCACCTAGTTCCACCCCCCGGCCATGGGCAGGGACACCTTCCACCAGACCAGGTTGCTCCAAGCCCCATCCAACCTGGCCTTGAACACTGCCAGGGATGGGGCAGCCACAGCCTCTCTGGGCAACCTGTCCCAGTGCCTCACCACCCTCACAGGGAAGAACTTCTTCCTTACACCTAATCTAAATCTACCCTCTTTCAGTTTAAAGCCATTACCCCTTGTCCTATCACTACATGCCCTTGTAACAAGTCCCTCTCCAGCTTTCTTGTCAGCCCCCTTTAGGTACTGGCAGGCTGCTGTAATGTCTCCCCAGAGCCTTCTCTTCCCCAGGCTGAACAGCCCCAACTCTCTCAGCTTGTCTTTGTGGCAGAAGTGCTCCTGCCCTCTGATCATCTTTGTGGCCCTCCTCTGGACCCACTCAAGCAGGTCCGTGTCCTTCTAATGCTGGGGCACCAGAGCTGAACACAGTACTGCATGTGGGGTCTCACCAGAGCGGAGTAGAGGGGGATGTATGTATGTAGATACAAAAGATCTTTGGACCTCATAATAAGAAAAAAACCCCCAAAACCAAAAAAAACCCCCAAACCTCTATAGTGGCATATGTTTAAAATAACCAAAGAAAGAAGGGTGTGTGTGTGACTAAGCTGTTTGGATGCCTATTACTACCATATAAGTATATATCCATTTTAAATAAATAAATTCCAGGACAATATATGTTATAAAAGTACTCTGTTAAACGACTGGAATTTTTGCAAAGTTGCCTGTAGACGAACTCTGATGCCCTCCCACTGCCCACAGTCTATGCCTATTCCCAGTAATGCTGTTTCTCCTGTTTTATATGCAAGCCAATACTAATGGAGTATCTTTGATTAGGTTTTTTTGGAGTATTGATACTTTTTAGGGACAGGGGGTTGGTTATTGAGAGTAAATATTTGGTACTTTGCTACATTGTAATCCAGCTAACAAACACAGTGTCACTAATATTCACAGAAAAGTCAGTTTCTGAATAGAGAGAACAGCAATATGTAAATGCCTGAATAATGCTTTAGGCAGAGACTTTGAAAATATATATTATGCATATATTTTCTTGGCAGGCTGTAAAAGCTCACAATTCATGGATATATTCACTGTACTGAAATATTAGATAAGTTGCTGTGATACCATATAATTCATCAGTCTGAAAGAAAAAGCATGTTCCTGCTGTTTACTTAATTCCTTTGTTAATATAAGTTACACAGATTCAAAGAGCTTGGCCTTGAAAGGGATGTCATTAAGATCTCTAGTGTCACACCTTTATGAAAATTGTTCTTTCTCACATCCAGTAACTTATAAGATCAACAGGTACACTTGTATCAGAGAAATAAAGCTGACCATTAAATTAAGAAAATTCTCTGTTTAGTATGTTAAAAATTTATTACTTTAATTACTGCTGTGAATTTCCTTTCTCTAGGATTTGTGCTTTGATGGCAATTTAAGTTCAGAATCTTCTAAACCAGAAAGACTATTGAGAATTTTTGCATTAGTACCTGTGCATCCAGATTTTCAGTCTGCACAAAAGAGTGGCTGAGTCAGCCTTCAGTGTTCTTTTATCAACCAATATTGGCTGATGGAGAGACTTCCTGATTCTAAATAGGTGCAAATCTGCTTTGAAGTTGAAAGTTGAACTGACACTTTGAAAATCTTTCTATACACAAATTAGTAATTGTCTATATACTTTCACTTTTCTGTTCTTATCTCCAACTTCTTGCCTAAAGTTTCTCTTTAATAATTAATAGTAATAGTAATTTTTTTTAAATTAGTTTAAAAGGACCTTCATGTGAATAAATCTTGTCTTTGAAGCATGCAATAGCTGCAATTAAAGGAATGCCAGATTAGTGCCTGTGAAACTACTAAAGAAGAATCCTAGGCCAAGATACTTCCAAGTTAAGAATTACAAAAAAATACATTCGCACTAAGCTATAGCTTGCCGTGGAACTGAGTATTTTACCTTGATCACAGAGGACCTAGTCTGTATGAATGCACTCCAGGGACCATTCTTTATAGACTGAGAAATATTGGCTATGTAAAACCGTATCTAGCTTCCTTACATTTTCCTTTGATTTCTACTGCATAAACACCACTTTTCAGAGCGGGCAAGCTTGAAAAGGAAAGTTGACAGCAAAGTCTCTGCAGGACTGTCCTTCAAAATAATAATTCAGAATTCATACTTATTCAAAATGAAGACAATCATCCACCAGAAAATGCAATGTTAACATTAAAAACATAAATAGATACACCTATGGGTTTTGGATTAAACAGACTGCGGAAATACCTATATATTATAAGTTCTATATGTAGTTACACAGCTAGTAGCCAAAATAAATTTCAGTCACTGAAGCACAGTATACACGTGAAGAAAAATGTACATCTAAATTGCAGAAGTTGCTTAACATCCAAGTAAGCAAATTTGTAACTCTTTTGAAGAATAAAAGCAGGTTACAGGACCTCAGAGTATAACCTATAAGTTAACAGATCTGAAGTTCAGCACTCAGCTTTGGGTGAGCCACATGTACAAACAACAAAGTATATGGCTGTGTAGATCTGTGAATGATTAAAAGAATGTGGGTCTGGCTGTGCTATTGGTATTCGGTCTAGCGGAAAGAAATGTTTCTAGACAAATATGTCACCAAAATCATTAGGTCACAAAACTCTTTGATTTTCAGTGTTGCAGTTATCATAAACATTTAATATTTTATTTTTACATAGCAGCAAAGAGAAATGTAGATCTTTTGCTCTTTCTAATTTACTTGCTGAATTTTCACATCTGTTAAGCATCTGATATTATTTGATCTAACTGCTGCTGAATTTGGTATTCTTGATGGAATTTGGTCAAGAAGCAAATCAGCTACACAAGGCAAGGTTCACTTTACAGAACACAGATGTCTGCAGTCAGCAGCGCTCACAGAAAAGCTTGTGGAACTTGGTTTCAAAAGGTATTTAAAATGAACTGTATACCTCTCATATTCAGATAATATAGCCCAGGGTTTCTTGCAAGTCAATCCTATAAACAATACAGTAGGCATGACAAATTCCAGAATCATCTGGAATTCTGGCATCATTTTAATAGGCAACTTTGAATAACTATGTAAGAATAAAAATTCTCTTTGTACAGGCAGTTGAATTAGTCCTAATAAAAGGTTTATATGTGCCAATTCTCCATTATTTCCAAAAAACATTTGTACTGCAAGCCCCACATGCTCATGAAAAGCAATTTAATCAATAAGAAAACATACTTTTACATTATCTGTGGTATACACAGGCCCACATTAAAATCCCTCAAGCTGTATCTTCCTTTCTTTTACAGGAAAGGCAAAGAAAGAAGGGGGGGAAGGGAACAGGGGTTTTGAACAAAAAAAACCAAACAAACCACAAACAAACAAAAAAGAAGACTGAATCTGTTAAAAATTAAGTTAAATATGAGATCCTAGGTATCACCAAGATTCCAAAAGTCCCTGCAGAACACAAAGCCTCTACTGAAAATGACACTTGAATGTTTTAAAAATCTTTCCTTTACCTGATTACTACTTAATTATTACAATATCTACCACTTTTATGAGTAGGTTTCTAAACTGAAAATACTACTCAATGTTTTCTTGAAATCTGGCAGTTTGATTGGATTTTCACTTGGTTTTTGACTTTCACTGTCCAGCAGAAAACATGATTACCACAGTGAACAATAAAGCTCATCTTATCTGTGTAACAATGTAGCTTCTTTTACATGAAAACAGATGAGCTTTTTACATTTCTCATACATGTACTTAGTGGTAGTTCTGTTGCTTCACAGGGTATGGGCCTTGTTAAAAATATTGTAAGCATTCAACACAACTTCCAACACGATTCATGTATTTGTGTACCTGTCTGTCTTACAGCATGGGAGTCAACCACTTACACAGTCAGATTAAATAACTCATTTTTGCCTATACCTTACAAGGGTTCCTAATGTCATTGTAGGAGAAACCTGTCTTATTTACTTTATAAAGGTAGAACACAATCTAAAAAAAAATTATTTCAAGCTGTAAAACATCTCACTTTCCCTTATACTTAATTAAATCAGTGGGACTTCTGTCAAGCTTTTTATGGAGTCAATATAACCTAAACGAAGAATAATACCTTCTTTTTCAAATATCATCTTAGGACTTCTCATTCCTATCCAACTACTGTTTTTCTCCAAAGCAGCATTTACAACTTCTGATTTATACAACAAAATCATGTATCTTCCAACTCCAAATTCTGTCACTGTTCATCTCTTCCACGCTCAGCCTCATCAGCAAATTATACTGTATCTTATGGTTATTCATACATAGTATGAAATAATTTTACCGTGATATCAAACTACCAATACTGCGCAGAAAGCTAACATTGCAGTACTTAATCAATTGGGTTATATCTTGCCTAAGCAAGGTTATCAAAATTTTCCATACTATGAAGTACATACAATCCAGAAAATCTTTTATTTCAATTGCACAAAATATGTCAATAACAGAAATGTGAATTCAAGGATTTATATACTTAACTTTGGAAAACAGAAAAAATACAGAGACTAACTTCTGTGTTAAAATATTATAAAGCACTTAATATTACAAAACATGAGCATGATGGTATGAGCATATTGTAAGTGTTCCATCAGGTTCTAAAAATATTTGGGATCAAATGGTACTCTCCTTTGCAAAATAAGTTTTGGTAGAATTGGTGATAATTAAACTAATACATTAAAAAATAATTTTAAGTACAGGCAGACTAGATAAACCAAACTCTGATATAAACATGGTAAAAAAATACTTTGTTTATTTTACTATTTTGGTACAATTTTTGGTTTATGCACTACAATGGATGTACCACATGTACTTTTCAATCAACTAGGCAAAATAACAACATGCAATTTCTATTACTGCTTATCAGATTACAATATATCCACTTACAGGTAATAAGATTAGTTCATCACTATTCTCATTTTGTAGGCCATTTTTCATTTAATCTTCTTATGTTTAAATAAAGGGGGGGAATTTCACCTTCGTGCATAACAAAAACCAAACAATGTTATCTTATCAGAAGCAGCACATCCAAGCATGTTACATCCTATTTAGTTAATGTGACCAGAGAATAAAAAACAAGCATCTTACCTGAGACCAAAGATATGTGATTGTTCATAACTGAATAAGGAATGAATTTTAGCATCTGAATTCAAAATTATAAGCCTGTCAATGATATCCTGCCAAAGGAAGACAAATGTAAAAAACCTCATGTATTATTTTATATTTTATGCACATAATGATTTCATTGGAATGTTTACTATAAAATCAAACCTATTATTAAAACACACATTGAAATTATTTCTGTAAGAGGTGGTTTCCACCATAAAAGTCAATGGTAAAAAGAAACCATACGGGGGGGGTGGGGGGTGGGTGGGACGCAAAAAAAAATATCACTAAACATACAAAAAGAACTTGGCATATCAAGTATCCTACTTCTTATTTAGTATTAAACCACAACAAAAACGTTAAACTGGTTCTTTATATGTTTGAAATGTGTATACATCTTTTTTAATGAAAAGAACAGCAAACCCTTTAGTGTATTACCCCTTCTAACACTGGTTAGTACTACATGCTTCAAAACAAGGCCATTTATTCTCAGTGTAGCAAGGCTTGGCTTGGATGTTGAGGCTTACATCTTTCATCCTACAGCATCTCATGTAATAGACAATGAGCTATGGCTGCTTCCCACTTCTTCCACAAATCCAACCTAATAATCTTCCCCTCTGGTTCACTGCATATCCAAACTGCTTCTGAAGAAATAATTTCATTAAAAGACTAAGAAATGCATAAAAACATTCACTGATGTTATCTCGGAGACAGATTGCTGTGCTATGGTCAGAAGAAACAAACTACAAAATCCTTATGGGCTTTATTTAATCTGGATTAAATCCAAACTTTTATTTTCTCCATGTTTAAGAAGTATAGTTTCAGAGACAGCAGAGGGAGTTATTATTCAACTGGTTAGATCAATGAGTCATTTCAATATGATATGAGAGAACTTAGGATTCCTACTTTCATGAATCAACCAAAAATCTGGTTTTCAACAGACAGAAAAGTAAACACCACAAATAAAACTCCTAGTAGTAGAAAAAAAAAATCTAGAACTTGTCAAAAGTAAACTGTCTTCATAAAATGCATTCTTATTTAAAATACAGTGAAACGATGTTTTTCCTGTTACATTTTTCTGGGCAGTAGGGGAGACAGCTGTGAAGAATGTACCTTTTCCACATAGTATGTTCACAATAAAATTCACAATAAAACAATTCAACTCAGACCTCAACGCTGTTCATAAAATCAGTTATGCAAGGAATTGATTTGTTTGAGGTTTAAGGCTTTTTAGATATTTACATGTACAAAGAGTTAAATGCCAAGGGATATTTCTCCAGCAACAACCTTATTCTCTCATCTATACATCAAAGCTTGGAGCATGCAAAAGAGTAGAAAGAGCAGGCACAGAGAGAGGACTATTGAGAAAGCAGACCAAGCTCTGATTTGGGATATTACGAAGGAAGATAATGAACTAGGTGCAACACAAGGTTTGATCAGAAAAACGTGCAGATAGATCTGCACTGCTCGACTACAGAGCATAGCTTAAATATTACAGGTAGGATGTCATCTACTTTGAATACCTAAGATGCACCATCTAAATATAAGATTCTCCATAGTCACTGGAGGGGGGGGGGGGGTAGGAGAAAAAAAAAAAGAAGCATTTCACCTGCTTTAACATGTCTTTCAAAGCTACAGATCTGGAGGGTACCTACCAAGCTAGATTACCTTGCATCCCTTGCATATGTGTACTGTAAAACCTCTCAAAGGAAGAGTGGAGGCAGGCAGAAGGATGCTGATTCACCTGCTCCACTTTCTAAAATATTTTTACATGGCAAACAGAGTAAAAAAAAAAAATCTGGCATATATTAAGAAAAATTTTCCTAAGGACACAAAATAAAAACCTGAAAACCTGATTAGTCAACAGTTAAAAGTAGTAAAATAGCCCAAATTATAATCTGTTCAGTCAATCACACAACTAGTTAGCCAAAAATACAGAGGAAAAAAAATGTTTAAATCCAGTGTGTTTAAGAATTAAAGAGCATACAAAGATGATTAAGTTCTGTACATTATCAAATATAGTTCAGCATAAATATTACAAGTCAGATTCTTTGGCAATGCGACATGATTCAGAAATATAGGAAAAAAAGCACACAAAGCAATTAGGTCTTCTAACCCAATCTTCTAGTGGCACTGAAATTGCTTTTACTTTGCTTTCTAACCATAGTTACATCTGGTCAAATCTTTTATCTTTAGCTTTCTGCAATCACTGCCCAAAAACATGGTAGTAACAAATCTATATGTGTGCTTAACCTCAGAAGTTTTCCGAGTACTTAGACTTAGCCATTATATGTTAAATTAACCTCAGATGAACTATTTCCATTCTGTTAACTACATAATCTTGGATGTCTAGCTTATGCTTAAAAAACTCACAGCTGCACAGTAGTTAAGTGAGACAAACCCCATCCAAAACATCTGTAGCTGTTCAGGGAACTTTGAACAATTGTACCAGTATTGCTATTTCTGGAAACCTACAGAATTCTATCAAAATGCTGAAATGCCTCAAAAGCAAAAACGACATAGGCTTTCAAAAGTCACAAAAATCATTACTTAAGATCTACTCCTATCTGAAAGCTCTCAAATATGTATCACCTTCAACATACATCTATCTCCACTGCTCCCAGTGCCTCAGAAAACTTGATGACTGAACAGAACTATCTATCGATGGACACACCAACACTAAGTGGATTGGAAAAGTGAAATTTATTATTCCATTTCCTCCTGAAATCATTAAAGAAGTATTACAAAAGAGAACTACAAAAATCCCTTCCAAACATAACATACACTATTATGATGTACTCTGTCTACACAACTTACACTATCACCAATCCAGAGCTTGTGCTAAACAGACACTTTAGCACAACAGCAATTCAAAGTACTAGCTCATTAGAAAAAACAAACTGATTTTAACTGCCATTCAAGGTCACTGATTAAATTTGCCTATGCTTTGTAGATGAGAAAAAAACCTAATGGATTACAGTTAGATGAACTAATACAAAATACTACTAAATACAGAAATGGTGATACTACTTTTCTTAGGACTGAAACATGTCTTAATCAGTAACTTTGCAATTAGCAATTTTTTCTGTGAGTCATCTGTGCTATTAAGAAAGCCTGAGGTTTTTTTATTTTCTCCTTTTTTTTTTTTTTTGTTTTGTTTAAATCCACAGATAGTGTGATGGAGCAATATTATATAAAATACAAGTACAGATATTTTCCAGCATTTTCCAGTATGTAACTGCATGCACATAAAGAGGTGTTTATGTATGTCACTTTTCTTTCCATGGAAAAACACAATCCTAACACAAGCCAGGAAAGATGATCCTTAAATTAGGCATCAAATTTTATCTTTAGGACTTCAAAATGAAAATTTAGGTTAACATGAAGTGATATGTGCATATACTGCCCTCATGCTGTATATAATACAAAATGCAGAAAATTTCAAAATCTTTCAGTAAGAAGAAAAAACTTATTCTATTATTACAGTAACATTTTCTCAGGAAAAAATATGTTCACAGAAGTATTTCTTTTTCTTTCAAAATAAAAACTATACTTACAATAATATCTGTAGGTACTTCGCGAAGTGAATACATTGGTTTGTTTGGTATCTCTTTTCTACTCAGGAACTCAAAAACTGCAGGGTAAGTGAGCAAGTTTATCAGAGACAGAAAAGACTAGAGAAAGAAAAAAGGGGGGACAAAAGGGAATGTTAATCAGTTAAGCATAACCAAGTAAACATTAAAAAATATTTGCCATTTACTTTAACTTTGTTCTTATTCTTTGTAGGCTGAACTTGACATAAATAGAGCTGCCCAAAACAGAACTGCAAACCCTGGCAGGTGTCTATATAATCTAAAAGGGCAGCAGCATCTGTGAAATATGTATTATCTATCAAATTGTACAAGCAATTTTGAAAATTACAATATTTTCATTACCACATAATTCTAAAATCTAGAGACACAGCACACTCTAAAACACACCGCTCTCCCTCATCTTACTACAGTAATCAGAGACATGAACTGATGGCCAGTATTTTAAGACTTTCACTTTTTTCATGACTGTTATTTATTATTTTATATTGACTGTAATGGATCCTTGGCATTGTGACCTGCCATGCAACACAAGAATCCTTTCAATCAGTCATCATTT
This sequence comes from Astur gentilis, assembly GCF_929443795.1. Taxonomy (NCBI): domain Eukaryota; kingdom Metazoa; phylum Chordata; class Aves; order Accipitriformes; family Accipitridae; genus Astur; species Astur gentilis. Next base: position 27,865,685 of record NC_064894.1, read on the forward strand.
GACTAGTTTATTATACTAATTTTGCCCCACATGCCAAGAAGCAGGTATAGTTGCCATAAAAATTTACAGAAAGGTAGTATCACCCTATCTGAAATACAGCACTGTTTTTCCCATGCCAATACAGAAGATTAAGTAATTTCTCACCTTCTGACAGTTTTGGTCAATAGGGTCAACTGGAGTAGATTTGGGTTGGGTTATCCTCAAATCATCTTTTCCACACTCCAAAAGAGCCCACAATTCAGTTACAAGTGCCTTTATAAAGCCTAAAACAAATTTTTGTTCTAATCATGAGAATTACAAGAAAACCCAAAAAACCATTTTGATATTAAAAAACATTTTACACCACAATTCTAATTCAGATTCTCAAAATTCTCTACACTGTGGACTAAAGTTTCACCAGACTGCCTGAGGGTTACTCTCCCTGCTATTCTTAATCCTTTAGTCAAACTACCTTTATATTCAATCTACAGCAAGAGTAGGATGATATATAAATATCTTCCATGTAAAGGAGCTGCTGACCATCTTTAAGAAGTTAACTGCTACAGATCAAGGCTTAGCTGCTATTGGCTCTGTGGTTTTAAAAATGCAGATTTACTATAACTCATTAATAAATGAAAACACATCACAATGAAAAGTTAAGGACTCAAAAAAATCTTTTTAAGAGAAGTACTGCTAGCTGAAATTAAAATGTTAAATATTAAAATAGAACAGGAAGGATAGCCATTTAACTCTGAAATCTCCAAATGTAAATTATAGCCTTAATACAAACTTTATGTACACTACACAACTTCCTCTCAGGGTTGAAGACCAATGCTGATTATTTTTGATCTACCATTTGTCTTTGACGCCAAGGGCCATAAGAAGCAACTTGGCTGAGAACCTTAGACAGGACAGATGAGTTACTCCTTAAGCAGATCTGCTCCCTGCTTTCTGAAAGATCCCAGAGGCATAAATAATAAGCAACCAACAATTAGCTTCTTTGACTGGCAGAATTTGCCTGCCTTCTGACAGTCTTTCACAGTTAAGTCATTTTAATTACACACCAGCCACTCCTAGATACTTAGAATATTTGCAAGTTTTGTACCTCATGGAGTTCCTTAGCAACTTAAGACAGTAGCTTTACTTTACTGGTAACATTCTAGTTTTAACATAACAACTACCTAGACTGCTCGGTGGTATGGCAACAGTTGAGTTATCTGGGAATGAATCTGAAGTGACTTTGTGGTATGGGTTGACACATGAGAAAAATTGTCCATTCAGACAATCTCAATTCCATCTCACTGTTGTATAAAAGTGCCAACGACATTCAGACCTTTGAAGTTTCTCACTCTTTGAGCAGTCAGTAACCACAGAAAAGTACATACAAATTACAGAAATCAACAGTTATTAATTCTGATCTGTAGATGAATAAGAAGCACTTGCAAATTGTTAGCAACTTTTTTTTTTCTTTTTTTTTTTTTTAACAGATATAAATGTCTTCATGCACAGGAAATTTCTGGAAATCCAATCCAATGAAGTAAAGATTTTGCATAATTTAAGGTGAAAATAAAAAGCCACCCCAAAACAAAATCCTGCATCAAGATAAGTGAATGACTTGAAAGTTGGAAACAATAAATTTACATGAAGAAGAAATCAACAGACATTTAAGCAGTCTTTGCTAATACTGTGCAGTTATTCCACTCAGTTGATCATTTTTAACAGCTTTCTCACAGACTTTTTCTAATATGCAAGACTATAGCATGTAACTATTCATAACATCATTCTTCAATTTACCTGAACTCTGTAGAGCTACTGCACCTGTTGGTGTTGTTGCCATTTGTGTAACAATCACTCTATTACCAAACTCTTCATATTCATTTGTCTGTTAGTAATAAACATAAAAGCACAGTGTTAGTTATTTGGAGGCCATGACACTATCAAATGATCTCTTAAATATTAATCTTTCCTACACTTGTTTACAGAATTTAATGCACTGTATGGTTAGTCTTAAACAGTTCATAGATATTATTCTCTAAAGACTTAACCAGGGTCAAATTCCAAACCAAACATCTTTACTGAGTATCTTATAAAAATTTAAAGGCAAAATACTATGGTTGAGACATGCAAGATCACCAAAGAACAAAAACGTTAGTATTATAATGGTTTTTGCACATATTCAGTAGGATGTGTGTAACATTATGTTTTTTCTCCTAAAATGCACATTATACAATTTTTGGTTACATGTCAAGTATTTTCTAGCGTATCTAGATTTCAATACCACCTGCCAACATAGACTACAAAAACTGGTACTTAGATGAAAAAAAAATATTTTTCCCAGCATTTCAAACTTTTTACTATAAAGTCAGAAAAACTAAATATATGCCTGACATTCTGAAGATGAGTAACATCCAACAAACTTAAATCAGTGTGGCACCAATATCAAAGATGATAAGCTACATTTTTAAATTCATTTTTGCAAAAATTAAGTGAAAAAAATGGTTTCTGAATTTATTTTCTTATTATTATCTTTCTTCTTTATTTTATTATAATCATTAAAAGAAAGAAAAACTGTACAGACTCTGTAATGCTTACCTGGAGTTTTTTTGATAAACTGCTGAACATAAAGTTCACACAGTCATTCATAGCACCTGTACTATGAAGCAGAAATAGTCCTTTGGGTGTGACAGAAAAATTTAGCAAGGCATCTAACAAAGTCTCTTCCCATAACAAACTGCAAGAGTAGCAAAATGATAATTAAAAAAGTTATGTAAAAAAGCATGGGGAAAAAGAAAAACTACAATTTCTAACTTTGAAAAACAACACAACTTCATTCACCGGACTCTTTACTCTATATGTTTACTTTACATTAGTTAAAAAAATATTTGGGAAAGTTATATGTATATGTCATAGTATGTATATGACTGTATTTTGTACAAACATTCAAACTCACTCTGGCAAAACTAGGGTCAGATAAGAACACAGAACAGAAAGATGATATAATGGGGAACCCAAAAGACCCATGCCATCCTTAAACATACTTATCACTTACTACCTGACTCTAGACAAGTCTTAAGGTATTAATGTGGCAGTTACAAATTGGCAAAGCAGGCACAGCATTTCTCACCAATGTAAAAACACTATGAGGAACTAGTAAAAACCTCACATTTGAGGAGATAAAGGGTCCTGCTAGATATTAGTACAGAATTATGAAAATAAGTTGCTATATATATACAATAGCTTTATATACTAACAGCATTAAATGGAAAATATTTTCTACAGACATGGCAGGAAGAACAGCAGTTGCAAGAATGAAGTATGATTATACTCTCTGCCCTACAAAATATTCTATGCCCTAAAAAGAAAAGTGAAGCAATTATATCACCTTTAACTAGGTACCATCCCTGCAGGTATCACTAGACTCTTGTCATTCTGCTTCTCTAAAAGCATTTGCTTACTGGATTCTCATCTCTAGTTCTCATTTCTCATTTTTGACTCCTATCATCAGCAAGCAGCATGCAGCTTTCCCTGTAGCAGTCAACCATTACCCCAAACTTTAATCACTTCTGCAGAATCCCTGCCATGTCCTGTTCAGAGACAAAAGTTTCACCCAGAAATACATCAGCATGCCTTGTTCCATAGTTAAATGAAAAAACTAGATGCTAGGAGGAAATTGTAGCTTACATCAATAGTAGTGATTAGTAACAGCCTCCTCAGTCAGAGCTCGGTATCCCTAGATTTCTTTTTACCACTAGATTTGAATTGCTATAACCAGTTCACATGCCACCACCACAGACCAAAGTAATAACTGTTGAGGTATCTTTGCAAATTATACATGAAATCTAAGGTAAAGTATAAACAAGAATCTACTTAACTAACTAGGTTCTGCACTAACACCAATATCACCCTGAATTTTCAGGCCCACAAATATTTGTGTAATTCTTGTCTTAACGCATACAAACTTCTATAAAGGGACATTCAGTTTGAGTATAAAAGGAAGGATGCCTTTCACTTAATATGTATCAGGCTTTCAGCTAGAATGCTGCCAATCTTGCTACATAATATTCTGAAGGTGTAGATACCATTCAGCAGAACAGCATTTTAAATTAACACTGCATCAAAGCCATAAGATAAACTCTGACAGCTATTTTGTTTTATGCTTTCTAATTCACATTTTCCTCAAACCAATTTCTGTAGTCAGAAAGAATCAACTCTAAGTCAATTTTACATAGATTAGACAACTCTGTAAGCCAAAAAAGTCCTGAAAGGTCAAGAACAATTTTGTAACTCTACTGAGACCTATGCTAGGATGATTTCACTCCCTCTACCTACCACTATGCTTTTGGCAAAAAGGCACAGGTTTGTAAGGTGCCTCAATCACAGATAAAGTAGCAGTGTGTGTTCATACTTGTGCACATGCATAAATTAAGCATCAACTTACATGTTTTTTGACTCTAGACTTATTGATGAAGTTGAGTCCGCACCAGTTACAGGAGTGGGTACTCTTTCTGAAAGCAAACTTGTCTGTGAAATAAAAAATAAATAAATACCTCCTTACTGTTTATTTACACCATTTTCAAACTCTAGATCTTGCTTGTTCTCTTGTCATATATTTAAAAAAAACAAACAAAACCAACCAGTGATCAGGTTGTAGTCTAGCCTTTGGCACAGAATAGACTATTCCACTACATTTTTTATTCCAGAAAAGCTTATTTTTTTATTTCTTCCCTGGATAGAAACCATTTTAAAGCTAGTACATTCTTTTAAATTTTTATTAGAATTCTTAAAATAAAAAAATCTTTATAGTTTTTAACTGGAGACTCCCAAAAGCAAAAATCAGCATTAAAAAAATATATGAAAAAAATCAGAAAGCAACCCTTTACTTCTGCCACAGGTAACAGAAACAACAGCCTCTGCAGTCAACGACTCAATACCAAATTTATTAAGTAATTCTGCCAATTTTTATTTTATTTATTTATAAACTATATAAATTTATCTATACTGGTAAGGATATAATTAGAGCTACATAGATAAATAGATATAGATATTTTTATATTTGATGGAGTTTCCAATTTAAATGATATTTGAAAATAATTGGTGTGAAAAACATTGTATATTGAAGATAAATGATTTAAGTTGTTTTATGTTTCTAGGCATAAAAAGCAAATTCACAATTCAAATGAAAGTGAGTAATCATTAATTTACTCTCTTATAAATGTGATCTAATAAATCCACAAAAGATTCCTCTATTAACAGATCCAGGACAACTAACTAGTTTAAGTTCCCCTTTCATTATCATCTGTACAAATTCTGTCCCAGAATTCCAGCAGAATCTGCCAAGAAAAAAAACAACTGTTTCTCCATCAGTCTTAAAATTCCAAGACACATGTAAAATAGGAGGAAACAAATTACCAGTCTATCCATTAAAAAAATTGTCACTACTGCTTGGATAGAGTCCAAAGTCCACCATTTTTGCCACACTATAAATGGTAGAATACTTAAACTGCAGATGTTTTAAAATTGAACAGTGACAGAAAATAATTTTAAAATTAATCGAGACGGCAGAGTTGAAAATGTGGCTTTCCTGTACTAACTTGTCGATTCCTGAAGCCTTTAACATGTACATTCCACTTCAGTCTCAATCTGACCTCCAAAGTGATGTGAAGAAATAGCATTTTGTCAGATAAATGTTTCATGGTGTTTTTTTTTAAATTCAACACATTCAACCTACTTATCTTTTATGTGTCAAAACAATTTTTCTAAATGATGTTCTATACTATAATAAAGGATTTTAATGTGCAAAGTAGTCTTTTGTGCATGTGTAAATGCTATGGTGTTTTACAGCAAATAACTGGAAGTGCCCATCAAAAGCATGTAACAGTCTGCCTGTGATAAACATTAAATAGAATAACAGGCTAGTTCCAGACTGACTAGTTACACAATAGGAAAGCACAAAAAGACACATTGTTGAGTTATGTAAATTACAGCAAGATTCAAGTGAACTAAACTCCTTAATACAATAAAATCCTACAGTTCTCAATGCAAGGAAGACCTTAAGTTTCAAAACCAACATTCTTTGATGAGAATCAGAGTTTACTGTGATATAATTAGGATTTTAAGTAATAATATATTTTGTTTTCAATCAAAATGTATGCTTTCATGATAATATTCATACATAAAAGCAGTGAGAAATACCCACAAGCTGCTGATTTAAGTCTCTCTTCTATACGTGTTCTGTCTTTCTGGTATTTTCTGCCTCAGTTTACATTATGACTGTATTTTTAAAATTTCTAATTATACTAAAAGCATACAGCATTTGACAGAAAGAATAGCTATTCATTCTCTTTCCCTTGCATTCAATCTCTCTCCTGCTTCCTCACCTAAAAAAAAAAAAAAAAAAATCGTTAGTCTTTTAGCCAATTTTTTCTTCCAGCTTGGTCTGATCCTTCTCTAAGAAAATATTTGACAATCACTGGAGGAAAAAAAGAGATGGTTCCATTTCTCAGTATAAAGTGAAACAACACAGCTAAATTTTGGGTTTCTACTAAGAGTTCTAATACCTGTAGTTTAAACATGCTTTCAAGATAGCTGGAAGTCAAAGTTGAAGCTTAGTATGCTACCCTTACCTAAATGCTGCCAATGTCACTTTAATAAATCAAACGCCTGTTTGAATTTTACTTCACTGCGAACTTTTTCAAAACTGTTCTTGCAGCATCTGCTGTCATTTGTCCATCTTAACTATAATTTTATAATAGTTAAGAATTTTCACATTGCATATGGCTATCAGAACAATGAAAATGGAAAAGTTTAGTGAAAAAAGCAGAGATCCATATACCTTGTTCAGTAAATTTATAACAGAAAGCAGAACACAAAGAACAGTTGGACCCAAGTTCTTTTATGCAGAAAAAGCATTAGACTCACAATCAAACTGAAGTTGAAGTACAGAGTCTACACTTCATAAGATATCCAAGCACACAGGTAAGACAAGAACTCCTGTCTGGCACTTCTCATTATGGTTTCTCGAAAATATTTCAATGGCATCCAGCTATTTAAGTCAAATATTTGGAATCTCCTTTTTTAACTCCATATCTCTCACCAAAATGAACTAGTTTAACCTAAAAATTACTAAAAGCACATCTCAGGAGTTTTTCCTTTCAAAATATCTCAAACCGAGAGTGAAGACAAGATCTGTGGTGACACTGGCTACCGTGACATCAAATAACTTCTAGCATCAAGGACAATGAACGATAGATAGGTCTATCAAAGCATCTTGAGAGTTCCTGGTTTAATCTTAAGGCATAGAAGTCTCAAACTAAGCTTCTGCTAGGTTCACATACAGAAGGGAAATTTGAAAAGTAGAGCTTCACTTTTAGAACAATTCCAAGCATTATCTCACCAGTTAAATATAAGCAACCTGAAGCAAAGAACAACTGTTACATAAACTGAACCTCTTACAGTAAGATTTTTTTTCCAATCTTCCTAATCCAATACAAGATTTACCTTTTTCCAGGCCTCTCCAATAGATCCATGCAAGCCATAAGGAATCAGCATCTGCAGGCCTTCACAAGTTCTATACATCTGACGACATACAAAAATGAAAGCTCCTTTAACAACTGGCAAATGCTCGGATCCAGATAAGAGAGAAATGTCGTCATGAAGAAGTTTCTTTGTGAACTGAACAATTACATGAACAGCTGTAGGACTAGAAATAAAATAACACTTTTAAAATTTTGGTTTGTAGTTATCAATAAACCTTGTAACAAATCCTCTAACTAAACTTATTTAAATTTTTCTAGGGGAAAAGAAACTATGGAAAGAATCTACGACCCACTATGGAGGGGTCAACTATATTATAACTTGTAACACCAGTCAGAAGAAGAGAAATGTACAGCAAGTGATTTTACTTTGGCTACATAAAGCAAAAACGCATCCATTGTCTTCCATCCAGCCCGCATGGCTATGAACTACACAGGCTGTGTTTTATAGGAGTCCAACTGGAAGGAGTAACAAGACAATCATTTTAGCTTCTGCTTAATCAGTGCTAAGGATATCACTACAAGGAAAAATTTGTCCTTGTTCTTCCTTTTTCCTATCCGAGATCTCCCTCTGAAGTCTTCTGGGTTTGCAATGCAAAGGACAACTCTTTCTCCAAAATATTATCTTTTACTTCCAACCCCCCCTTAAAACATATGCAATTTCTGAGATTCCTCCACTTAGAAGACATACATTCCAAACATTTTCACAACTGCAGCTTAGATATTTTTAAAGACCAGTGTCAATTTTACTGCCCTGTTTCAAGTTTTACATCAGCTAACAATATACAACCTATAGGATCACACAGATCCAAAGTTAGGTACAGTGTTTGGAATGTCAGCTTCTGATATAAGATCTGTCTCTACCACATGTATTGAAAAGTGAATGAATGCTACATTAAATCTATTCTTCCAGTAAGTCACATTGATTTTTTTAATATTTATTCTTAAAAAAAAACCCAAAAAACAGAGAAGAGAGGCCTTTGGCCTTAATAGTAGCACTATGAATATAATGGAACTACATTCAGATAAACAAAAGCTCTCCAAAATAAGAAAAACAAGTAAACCATGGAAATCCCCCTTAATAAAAAGTATTTCTTTAAAATGTCATTTCACCTGATTATACCCATAAGTGTCTCCCTAATACACTGTCTAAAACACTTATTACTTTACTTGATAATCAGATATTTTACTCCAAACATCAACAAAACATACAACATAGATAAATGAAAAAAGAGCAAATTAGTCTCATAAGATTAATGTAATTCGTTGAAGTACTCAATAATGCCATTCATTAATGCATTCTTACCTATCATCTTTGGCAGTTTTTTCATTTTCTCCATAAAGAAGAAGAGAAAGACCATCTTCTACAGCAGCAATCCTTGCCAAAATATCAGCTACATCAATTAAAGTGGTTTCAAGACAATTTATATACATCTATTTGGAAGAAAAAAAGAAGAAAAAAAAAGTAGTTTTAAATTCAATGCTTTATGTGAAAGCTGTTTATTCAAGTCTGGCTTATGTATACAGAACTTGAAGGTCACCTTTCCAATGATTGCTTAATGGCTTATACAAAACAAGTAAACAACCTATGTTCAAACAACACATAGAAATCTTCATCACAAAAGGCAGCAATTGCCACTTCTAATGATGATGGCATAAATCCAACGACTGAACAGATCTAGAGAACAGACATTTTTAAACTCTTTTTTCTCTTTTCCCACCATGAATGTGGAAAGGCTCTTGACAGGCCATCTAGGGGTATAAGAACAATACCTGAATCAAGGGGAGAAACATGCTAATTCCCTCATTGCTGCATACGTATTGGCAACTCTTTGGCTAGAAATAGAATTCCAGTTCCTAAGATCTTTGGTGCCCATCTCACTTCTAGGCTGCAGGAGGACCATTTGTTTTGGAATCATGAGGAAAGTCTTCTCCACTGGAGCAAAGCAAAAGTCCTCTACCAGTTTCTTACTGCAGAGCACTCTATAGCCCACAACTAGGCTGTAATCAAGCAGACTTGAACATTTAACACTGGGATTCAGAATGTTCAGTACAGCACCGTGACTAGTGAACGTACTACCCAAATTAATGTTAAATTGGCCATTGCTTATCAATAAGTGAAGTCAATATTCCAATGGTGGACAAGTAGAACATAGGTGTTCCATGAAGAACCTGTCAGGGAGCAGCAAGGGCAGGATGCTCTGCGAGGACAAGAAGCCAGGAGCTGAGCTTGATAAGGAGGCAGGCAGAGCCAATGTTTCACTATCAAATGGGCAGGCACTCCCACTATACCCAAGCAAAGTGAGCAGATGAGGTCCAGTGATAGTAAGCAGGTTCACCCAACCGTCCAGATCCCCTCCACAGTGATGAGGGAGGTCCAAGGTTAAGCCAGGAAGCCAAGTCAGTGAGTTGGGGTCAGCTGCAGACATAGTAACCACAGTCAGACACGGCCCAATGATCACCACACAACTGGATTTATAGCGACAAGGCAGGTCTGAGGTGAAGCAAACCAAGAAATCAAGTCTGTGGGTCAAGGTTCAGATCAATGGGGCAGTAGGCTTCAATACTGCTATAACATAGTACAGGCAGAGAATGAGGACAAGAACGTCATTTTAAAAAACAGTAAGAGGAAGGTAGAGCAAGTCCACACTGAGGCTTATTGGCAGAGTCATTGCTGGGGGGATCTCTGCCGAGGCTTCCTAGCAGAGCTTTCTCAAAAAGCTCTCTTCAAGGCTTGACATCCACACCATTACCCATGCTGGCCCTGAGCCCAGGCTTCCAGGCCCAGGGCAGGGGAACTAGGGGGCAGATGTGCTGAGGGCCTGACAGTAGACAGTAGCTGCAATTCTGCAGGATTTACACAGTGTCCTAAAGGTGGTCAACAAAACTCTGCTCCTGTCCATATGCCTCAATAATGCAGTCATGAGATAGCCAGAGTGTACCTTCTCACCCAGGGACTGAGAAACACTCCCAATTCCTAGGATTTATGCATAAACATACTTACAAAGAAGGAGAACAGTTTTCAAAGTGAGAAGTCCCCTTTGGTAACTTCCCCCTATCCACACCCAGCACAGCTCAGTGGAGTCACCAGTGAGATGACTTTTAGGCAAGGATGAGCTGGGGGGAGTACTGTTCCCAGTAACACTTGTTAAATATCTAGTATGTCAGAATGGGGAATAAAGCACCACTCTCCTGAAGTCCACTGCTTAAATATTTTCCCCTCTTCTATTGCTCATCAAGAACAGCTAGACTCACAAGAGAAATTATTTTTTAAATGCTATGCAATCCAGCTCCCGCTTCTTCTCTTTACAGGTAGCTCTACAATTTATATAGTGCACAGAGAAAAAATAGTCTTCCTACCTTAAAATTTAAAGAATTTACTTTTAATGCCAGTGGTCAAAGTAAGCCAAGAGAAAAATACAAATTCAACTTTGGTTTTTTTAGTTAAAATTTTCAGTGATGAGAGTTAAAAATCTCCCTGACCTTTTATTTTTAGGTTACTGGGTATCATTGTTCAGGATTCTAAGAAAGGAACATTCTGTGCTGTCACTGTTTCTTCAAGAATGTTATTATTTTGTTTTCCCTGTGCAACACAGGAAAAAAAAAAGGTACTTTATTTAAAATGGGGATGCAATGTTCTGCATCAGCTATGCTTCAGCAGCAACTCAGAGGCTACAGAGCCCAAAAGGTCAATACTGCTGCCCACAAACTGATCTTTCTGACAACTCCTGCTCATAGGCACTGAGTTTCTCCTCCCCCCTCTACTACAGATACACAATAGCACTCTGCTTAAAAGGCAAGTAAAGCTTGTACTTACCTGAGAGAATTCAGAGCTCAAATGTAAAATAACAGCATTGTGTTTGCTCATTAGGCCCACCGTACAACCAAGGAGCCCCATATGCAGCTCCGTGCTACCTGCCTCCCAATCCCAGCTGAAGGAAGATGTATGCATGGCCATAGCCTTCCTTTTGAGACAGGCATGGTCCACTACTAGAGTCCAGCATTAGGATTCTTGGGTGTCTAAGAAACGCCAATTGGTTTGCCAGATACAATACAAAACAATTGGCACCTTTGTTAGAACAGATATGACATATTCCAGATTCACAACACACTACAGCTACTGTGCATTAAATATTCCTGAACATGACCTGAATTTTTTAAACAGACCAGTTACTAAGTCACAGGAGGGCTTATAATTTAAGAGTTCAGCTACCTACAAGAGACAGCTGAGCATGGCATAAACAAAAGTAAGGGAAGAACTCCTAAACTTTGAGATAATTTCTTTTTTAACTACTAATGTAAAATAAAGAAGAGAGACAGTTGTACATGCTTTAGAATACCATGTGACCATAGAGATTGCCTACGGGATTACACAGGCCTCCATCACAGCAAATCAATGAAGTATTGCCTTAGTACTCTTCTTAAATTTGACTGTCAGTGTTCAAAGCATATGCAGGCTCAGTCATTTTTTTGTACTTGTAAGAATTTACGCTAATTTTTTCCAATGTACAGTAAAAAAAAGCGTTAATCTTGCAAAAGCATACACATAGCCTTATAACGTATAAGTAAATGTATACTTATGTATACTTAAACGTGTAAGTAATGCTACTGTACTCGGTACAGATACCCACAGAAGAGCTAAATTATTGACATGATCAAATTTTTGCAGGATTATGGTTTTAAGCTTTACATACATACTTTAAAATATTTACTTGGAAACTGATTGTTTACACTTTTGAAATAGCACTGGAATATTTTTGTATAGGTAAAAATATATTCAGGAATTAATACAAAGAGTCTTTTCTGAAAAAAAAACAAACTGCACTGAAAAAATAATCAGAAGGATACTTACAAAATTCAACTTTAAGAACCTAGATGAGGTCTTTAAGTTAGGAACCCAGACTGCCTTCACAAGCATGAGTTTCAGAAAGTAAATTCAAAACTTCTCAGCTGTTATGGCAGCCAACATGGCTTCACTAAGGGCAAATTGTGATTCACAAATATTCTGGCCTTCTACAAGGTTACAGCATCAGTGGATAAGGGAAGAGCAACAGATGTCATCTACCTGGACTTGTGTAAAGCATTTGATGCTGTCCCACACAACACCCTTGTCTCTAAATTGGAAAGACATGGGTTTGATGGATAGACCACTCGGTGGATAAGAAATTGGCTAGATGGTCACACTCAAAGAGTTGCGGTCAACGGTTTGATGTCAAAGTGGAGACCAGTGACAGGTGGTGTTCCTCAGGGGTTGGTCTTGGGACCACCACTGTTTAACATCTTTGTCAGTGACACGGACAGTGGGATTGAGCGCACCCTCAGCAAGTTTGCTGACAACAGCAAGCTGTCTGGTGCAGTCAACTCACTGCAGGGAAGGGATGCCATCCAGAGGGGCTTTGACAGGCTCGAGAGGTGGGCCCGTGCAAAACTCATGAAGTTCAACAAGGCCAAGTGCAAGGTCCTGCACAGGGGTTGGGGCAATCCCAAGCCCAAATACAGGCTGGGCAATGAGTGGACTGAGAGCAGCCCCAAGGAGAAGGACTTGGAGGTGTTGGTTGACGAGAAACTCAACGTGATGCAGCAATGTGTGCTTACAGCCCAGAAAGCCAACTATATCCTGGGCTGCATCAAAAGAAGCATGACCAGCAGGTCAAGGGAGGGGATTCTGCCCCTCTACTCTGCTATTCTGAAACCCCACCTGCATTACTGCGTTCAGCTCTGGGACCCCCAGCATTAGAAGGACATGGACCTGCTTGAGTGGGTCCAGAGGAGGGCCACAAAGATGATCAGAGGGCTGGAGCACCTCTCCTACAAAGACAAGTTGAGAGAGATGGGGTTGTTCAGCCTGGATAAGAGAAGGCTCTGGGGAGACCTTACAGTAGCCTTCCAGTACCTAAAGGGGGATGACAAGAAAGCTGGAGAGGGACTTGTTACACGGGCATGTAGTGATAGGACAAGGGGTAATGGCTTTAAACTGAAAGAGGGTAGATTTATATTAGATGGAAGGAAGAAGTTCTTCCCTGTGAGGGTGGTGAGGCACTGGAACAGGTTGCCCTGAGTGGTTGTGGCTGCCCCATCTCTGGCAGTGTTCAAGGCCAGGTTGGATGGGGCTTGGAGCAACCTGGTCTAGTGGAAGGTGTCCCTGCCCATGGCAGGGGGTTGGAACTAGGTGATCTCTAAGGTCCCTTCCAACCCAAACCATTCTATGATTAGTTTCTGTCAAAGTCTATGTAAGACAGCTCAGGCTCTTCTATGGGCATTTCAGACCCTCAGCCTCTGTCTTGAGACTTACAGTCACATAAATCAATTAAGTCATCTCAGTCAAAACAAAAGCAATAGAACAGGCAGAAACTATAACTAGACTTTCAAGTACCTAGAGGTAGATAACTTTTCCCAAGATTTTCACAGTTCTTATAAAAATGTTTAAAAAATAAAAAAAAACAACAAAAAAACAAACAAAAAAAAAACCAACAAAAAACAAAAGAGCCCACAGACACCTCTTCCTTTTACCATTTCAGAAAATAATACTTTTTCTATGAAGAATTGCATGTTTTACCTATACTAATTATTGAGAACATTTAACTTCAAGTTGCCAGCAGAATTTAAAAAGAAATAACAGTAGGTTACCTTTTAAATGGCAGGTAGACCAAATAAGTACCCATGAAATATCCAAAAGACACACAGAAACATTGCAAGAAAAAAAAAAAATTAAGCAATGTGAAGAGAACGGTCTCACTACAGCACAATTTTTGCTAATATTCACAAGATTTCAAGAAAACCAAGTTTGCCAGGCCAACAATAACGACAGCCTACACTATGTAAGGCATACTATAATAGCTAATGTAGACAATACTACAGAAGTTACCATGTGACTAAGTCTTCTACACAGTAAATACATAAAAATGATAATATTCTATAGATTTAAGAATTATTTCAAAGATTACTACAAACCTCTGTGCCACTGAGTAAACTTTGAACAGGATGAAGTAAGGCATCTATCACTGCATCCGTATATAAACATTCAGCAGCACATCCTGTTTGATCACAAAAAACTTGCAGAATCTCCATAACAAGACTTGCTGGAGAATAGTTGTCTGGTGAACATAAAAAGCATTTGTTTATATTTGAACTTACACAAACATACCTATATGGCTTATGTAGATGCTTCTGAATTATAACTTTGTTAAGCACTGATTTAACACAGTTAGAGGGAAGAAGGAAAGGTAAGGGAGGAAGGGAAGAGAAGAATCTGCACAAATAACAGACCCAAATTAAAAACTGCAAAAGAAGTTACCACATGCCTCATTATAATTATATATATATTAGCATATATTAAAAACAAGCATTTACCTGTATGCACTGCCAACGCTGTCTTTGGGTGACTTGGAGAGTAATAAATAAGCTGAGTAAATAATACCAACAGATCGGTAATGGATACACCATCTATTTAAAAAAGAAAAAGAAAAAAAAAGGGAAGTACTGTGCACATTGAAGTGCAACTTTAATTTCACAAATAAAATGGATTTTGTAAATATACGTAAACAATGCTTTGCTTTATTGAGGAAAACAACATATGTACAACTCAAAGCAAAGGACATGCATGTCCCTGGGACTCTGAAGGTATTTCACAATCAACTTAAAAGGTTTGATCTTGCTCCCAGTTTAGCCATTTGCAATTTTACCATGTCTTCCACTGAAACAAATGGCCACCAAAGTTTGAGAATGCCAAATATATACGGCTGTAGGAAAAAGCATTACCTTGCTATTAGATTAAGTGAAACAACTGGAAAAGAGACAACTCTTCCTCAGGCCTGAAACAAAAACAACAAACATGTAGCTAAATGCAGGTTGGGAACTATTGCTCCAAGTTTAATGTAATTAAGTTAATAAATCAGACAATTTGTGAGGAAAGGGTTGCTATCTATGAAGCTGAGAAGGAGACTATTAGGAAGACAGATGGTGTTATTGTTACTTTTGTAGGGGAGAGAGAAAAGCAACCGTCACCAATGGATCACTGCTTGAATGGTGTTATACAGATAATCCATAAATGACAAAAGCACTCGATTAGTAGATGTTTCTTCCTCACAACTGTTCTACATTGGATCTATTAAGTCCTGATCCTCAAACCAGAGGGACAAAATACCTTCAAAAACCAAGTCTCAGAATTAGTATCCAGTGATGTTTTGAATTCTACACTGAATTAATAGAGATATTAATGTAATGGAACACTACAATTGTTCTCACACAGCTGCATTTGCCAACCTGCACAACATATCACCATATGCAGATTTCTCTGAATGTCCAAGGGCTTTTCCATCGCATATATTGTATCCTTATTAATACCTCTGTGCCACAGGTATCGAACTTTTCCTGCACCATTGTTTTACCTTAATTATATTAATAGGTTAAGCTCAGAGCAATTGTCTTCAATTTGCAATTAGCTTGAAATACTGATTTTGTTTCACACCTGACAAACAGTTTTGGTCCCTGGACGTGTCTCTCTTCCAGCCAATTTTATCAATCGGTTTGACAAAAGGTATTACTCATACCTAGAAAGACTGAATCACTTACACACTGATCCAACTCTTCTTCAACATGAAATTAATATAGTAAACGTAAGGATAAAAGCAATTTATTCAACCACATCCATCAAAGATTAAAAAACTGTTGATGCTCAAAATTACCTACACCATCTTTTAAGAAAGGCTTCCAAGCTCAAAATCGCTGAACAGAGTATTGTCCTATAATGTCCACAATATTGCAGTGGAAACATGTATCAAGTATGGACAAAGCGTTGCTCAACAGGTTCCATTTTCATCAGACCTCCTCTTACCTTTTTTATTTTTCAGCTGTACTGGAAAGAGATTTCGGCCTTGCTTATAGATCAACAATCTTCCTAGAAGGCACAGTGAATGAACAAAATAGACGTACTGCAATTCTGGTCCAGTGTAAGAAAAGTTCTGGTTATCACCTTTAACAACAAAACAAAAAAATCAGTACTTGACTCTTTTAGTTTACTTTACAGTATCTAGCTAACACCTGAAATGTACACAGAACATTGCTTATAAAGACAGACAGTTTAAGTAATTAACCACTGCTATTAGTGTTCTCTCAAAAGATGGATATACAATATTTTGGGAAGAAAAAGAACAGATAGAACGTCTTCCTCTTGAGGTAGCATGCTCAAAGACCTAGAGAATGTGGATATATGTGCATATAATGCAAGACATGCAAAGATACTCACTACAATGCTGCTGGGAGAAATCATTGACTCTGGAATTTTTATTAACTGCTGCCTTGCAAAATTCGAAATAATCAAGACATTGCTGGACAGCTGCATTAATCTGTGGGAAAAAAGCACAAAATAATAAAATACCTGGTATTTTACAATTTAAGTCATTCTCCCTTGTATCCAAGGACTGTCCTTTAACACAAGAACCTAAATATCCACTTCACTGCAATTACCTCATGTTTCAGTGCTTTAGATAGGCTAACCAACAGAAGGCCAAATTTTACAGGGCTATTAAAACTCACTGCCACTACTATTACATTATAACACTACCAGGTCTATAAGCATTAAGACAATCTATAAAAGAGAGTACAGAAAACATGCAAGTATTTTGAGAAGTTAATAGCAATCTGTGATTGCCACATTGTTTTTACCATGGAAGATTTTCATCTTCCACACGTGAAAAACTTTGACTTGAATACACTTACTAAACGGTAAGTTTGGTTGTTGGGTGCTGTCAGTGCTTTTAATTTCTTTGCAGAAGAGTTGTATCATTATCATCTAATCAATGTATATAAAAGTTTAAAAATTATCAGCATGAATTTAGAAATTAATCACAAATACAGCACATAAACAAAGTACATTTAGATTTATTAGTTTGGAGGTGCTAAGATATATTCACAAGTGTAAGTGAAATATACAGACATAACGAATAAAAAAAAAATACTTAATTGAATGTTTACTTTATGCTTATAAATTTGATTAGACTACCCTGCTCACGGACTTCCTATTATAAACTTTTTGTTGCATGGAACATGCTTTACTCCATGCTCTGTTCTATGCATACAGATAAACAAGACAAACATCTTTTATAGCTGTCTGTATCCTTGTCTCCCATCTCAAGGTTTTATCAGTTACATATATTTTACATTATATTCCATTTGTATTACAAGATTTTACAAAACATAGCTAAAGTCCTGTCTATATCAGTGGATCTCACATCTATATTGGTCTTACTGAAAACAATGAAACTTCCACCCCGGTGAAGAGATCTGCCCACACAGAATATGTGATAGGATTAACGCCTACATCACTGAAGATGTTTTCCTAGTTTGATTTATTTTGCTGACATTTTGAATCCTTAATGCTTCATATCCTAACTTAAAGAACACAATGGTGGTTTTTTAGTCTCTTTACACCAAAAATCCAAATTCAGCATAGAATTTTTGTGATATTTTTCATGCACCATTTGCTATTTTTATACATTGTCAGAAATAATTCTAAATATGAATGCAACATAAGGAATTAATAAATAATAATCCTAATTAAACACCTTCTACAAAACACCCAAATTTCCCCTTACTCAGAGCTGTCACATTCCCTTCTTTGCATTTAACAATGATTCATTTAAGCAAAGAGAAAGTTAAAAAAATTAAAATCAATAAGGTTCATCTAGCTAAACAACATTGAACAGCTCTGACAAAAGGGGAAAAGGAAAAAAAAAAAACCCCGCTCAAACCACAATGTGCAAAGCAAGAACAAGTTCCAAGTAAATTTGCCTTGGGTATACTTACCAAAGATTTATACTTCTTTTCCAAAAGCCTAAATACCACTGTTCTGCTGTAATACGCATGCTAAAATGACAAAGAAGACTTAATGTCAACTTCAAACATGTAAGTTTTATTTTCTAATTAAGTAGAAATCATCTCTGATTCTGTTCTATTAGGGATCCTGTGCACAGTATATATTCAATGTATTGAACTCCAGCTTGTATAAACCAGTATTAAACTCAACAGAGCCTTTTGTTTGCACTACATCTAAGATGACAAAAAAACCTAAGTCATTCGAAAAATGTGTAGCAGAACATGCAATAAACAGAAAAATAACTACACTGAAATGTAAGACTATGTGTTCCGACATTGCCATGTAAATCCTAAATTATAAATTTATATATGGTAGGCTGCAAAAAGCTCTAATGTCCACTGGAGGTTCGCAAGTCGGGTGCAGCATATCATATATGTAACTGCACTTTCACGCTCATCACTTCTTCCAGAAAACTATTTCTATCTTTTGATAGCTGTCAGTCAATTATGACAAAGGGACTGAAGTACCAAAGCACAGTAAGTTCTCAGAAATTTTATGAAAACTAGTAACTGAATAGAAATGGAGGGAGAGAGTAGTGCTAAAGGGCAAAGGACATAAATGAGTAAAAAAAACCAACCCAGACTTCCTTAATGACAGTGCTCATTATAGGTTGTTATCAGGTCACAATAGGTCTGTGATAACAACAGTCATAAATCAAACTTTTCAAAATATATGTTAGACATGAACAAGTTACGGGGTTGTTGGGTTGGGATTTTTTTGCTTACCGTCCACTTTTTAAACCATACTGCTTTGATATCTAGCAGAGCCAAGAAGTAGACTGGACTCAGAAAATCTGGAGAGGCAGGATGGTTAGGCTCGTGTTTTACTGACAAAAGTGACAACGTACTCTCCACTACTTCTTCCATGTACCTTATGACGCAAATAGGAAAAAAATGAACAGAAAACAAAAATCACTTAAATCTTTCCACCAGTAATACTCATGAACAAATTTTTGGTAAAACCTCATTGTTCAGAGAAATCATAAATATCGACATTATCTTTAACTTAATCTTGTCAGGGCATTAATTCTTTGTATTACAATGAATAAAATTAATAACATACATGTGTATTCTGCTACATGATAACATATTTTACTACACTTGTTACTTCATAATACATCCAAATTATTTTTGTTAAAAAGCCCTTCAAAAGCTAAGTAAGCAGCTTAATATGACCCATGACTACTTCTATGCAACTTGCCTATTCCACTTTTCCCACCCTCTATTCATATTTCCGTCCCCTTATCACTGACCAGTCATCTGTGCATCCTGTAATCAAACTTCTGCTAAAATTATATGCACCTATATGTTGAAAATCATTAAATTAAGAAACAGTGACAGGTTTTTTAAGGTGACATACTTTTCTGGATGACGTATCCAGGAAGATGGAGCTTCCTTTTGGTACTCATTTAAAAGACGGACCTGAAAACATAATTATTAAAATTAAAAAAATAAAGAATGCATGAACTTTCAGTAATGACAAAAAAGGTATGGAAAGTTCATTTATACCTTTTTAAGTAAACGATTTATGTCTGTGTTAGATACATCCAGACCAGCTGAAATACGAAGAGAATATTCTCCAGAAAGAAAGTACAACTCCAAGTGTCTTGCTAAAAAAGAAGGAAAAAAGACCAAGACCAACCTCACCTCTGTGACAACAGTGGCAAAACAGACTGTATTATACAGCTTCATTACAAAAGTTAACTGATTTTCAGGAAGTACATGGCTCATGAAGTCTTAAATGTAATTAAAGGCACGTACCTAAACTTGTATAGGCTTCTCTTGTCATATTAAATGGAGAAGAAGAAAATGTTTTTGCATAGAACCTAAGAATTTTCTCCTAAGAGAGAAAAAGTAACCAATGTATGAAACAGTCACGTAACTGTGCATTGCAAAATAATCAATATGTAGTGGCATTATTCTTAACATTACATATTGCTGAGATATCTCTAAAGATGTGAAGCATATTTTATAAAAATATACAGTTTGGGACCACAGAAACCTACAGTCCAAAGGAAATTTTATTCAAACACTTCAAATGACAGCACTAATGCAAAGCCTTACTGAGATACAAAGAAGCAGATCAGGGAATATTGTTGTACTTTTCCATTAACATTAATGCCTTCATGTTATTAAATGTACTGATGACTTGTAAATAGCACTGTTTCAAAAAAACCTGTAGACCTTCTAAGCTGAAGGAGGAATAAATGACAGCAGCTGGGACAACTTTCATATGTATATGATAATCACTTTAAAATTCAAAGAAAAAGAAAAAAGGTTTAATTGGCATAATAAATAATCTAAACGCAGTTTAAGCAGCTGCCTTTTTTTTTCATCAGTGCCTGTGTAATATTACTATGCATCATCTTCTCATGATCATGGAGGATATACCTGACTTATATAGGAAATATTAACGTGACATATTTTACAGAAGAGTTTTGTCAATTTTTTTTATATATGTTTGCTGAAAGACATTCTAACCTTTTCATTCCCATTAAAAGATATGTAAATGAATACTCCAGTATCTAAAAATCCTATTGAAATCCTGTTGTAATCCTTTAAATCAAGACCTACTGGAATCATATAGTTCTTTTACTTCAAAATGAGTTTATCTGATATATACACAAATAATAAAATGTCTTGGAACCCTGCTGGACTACTCATAATACATATGTAACTTCTTATTCCTCTTCAGTACTCTTTAGTAAGGCTACACATCTGATAACTAAATACAGAACATTAGCTTACACTGAATGTTGCATCAGGATCTGACAGTGACATCGTTAGATGCTTACGCAGATTTGGCCAACTCTCAGAGTTCAGTATATCAGAGGGAGGGGCAAGGCACAGTGTCTGCAATGCTTCCTGGCGAACCTGAAGTGGTCAAAAAGATAAACACCACAAATGTGTTCACAGCAACCTCTCAAATATGTAATTCACAATTAATTTGGAGGAAGGAAGGAAGGAACAGGACCTGGGTGCAGAACAGATAAGGAATTCCAGAATACTTACCTTCTGCTATATTTTGTATGGTAATTTAGACCAAACACTACGTCACTACATATTTGAAGAAGCAACAAACCATTTTATATAGGTTTTCAATAATGAATGCAAGGATTATGTTCTACTTTCTGCTTGTAATCAAATATTTTGTTACCAGGGAATACAGGAAACTATCATCAAATACTACAAATGTGCCTAGCAGCTCTATAAAAAGTCAGTAAAGGAAAATGGAAACAGAGTTACCAGACACTATGTTTTACTGCTGAATTTTCATCAGCATTATAATCTAAATTTCAAATAACTTTTTTTTTGTTGTTCTATTCATAGACAACTGTAATCTCTAGTAATTTATTTCATATTACTGAAACAAACTGCAGGAAATTTTAACTATATTTAAGAGCATCAGACTTTTTACTTGGTTTTCTAATAAAACTCAAGTCACAATGTTCATACCAGTTCCCACCTACTGTGCCTTTTTCAACTGCCAGACAATCCCAAACAAATCTTACTGAGACAGCACTCTCAAAATGATGCTTCTCCAAGCTTCAAAAATATCAGCAGCTGGTGCTGATTGGTGGTTAGAGACCCAAATTAGTACTGCCACTGA
This sequence comes from Astur gentilis, assembly GCF_929443795.1. Classification (NCBI taxonomy): domain Eukaryota; kingdom Metazoa; phylum Chordata; class Aves; order Accipitriformes; family Accipitridae; genus Astur; species Astur gentilis. Next base: position 27,887,678 of record NC_064894.1, read on the forward strand.
CAGGAAGGCAAACCTAACTTGGACTTTATATATTCCATCTGGCAGCAGCTTGTTGGCAAATCATCAAGCATCTCTCTCTTCTGATAGGGGTAACACAAAGGACAATATAGAAGTTACCAAGAAGGGCAAGGGGCACGTATACAGGAAGATAAGCTTCAATAACTTTACTTCTCACAGAACAACTTTTTTCAAACCAAAAATGACCATCTATAGCACATAAACTCCTAAGGAGAAAAAAAAAAAAAAGATACTTGCTGAAACACAAAAGATATTTGCTGCAACGCTAGTTTTTGAACCAGATGGTTATGAACAATGAAATACTGCCCTGCAGAGTCGTTGCTGCACTGAAGCCAAGATACATGAACCAACAAAGACAAGATTCCACCCAGGTACATATGAACTCTCATGTACAACCAGTCTGTTTTCCAATATACCATAAACATTCATCTGCATTAACATTTTTTTTCTTCTTTTAAACTTACTTCCTTAGGCTGAACAGGGTCAAGCCTTTCTGCAAGCAGCTGCAATTGTTCTTGACTCATGAACGCGTAACTCTGTAATACACATTACAAAACGATCATTAGTATATTTTATTACACTGAATAGCAAAAGATTAAAATCATCAGTCTTTCTGATAGCTAATTTACTTTTAATAATTAGGACTTCAACATTTACACTAATTTAACGTTAAAGTCAACATTCTAAATGTTTTCTGCCATTTGCCCAAAGCTAAATTTACAGCAACAAAATTACCGTTACATATTTTACTTTGCTTTACTTAAGTTTCCTGTATCTTCATAAAATCCCTTATAATAGTTCATTCAGTAAATAATATAGCATAGTGCAGTTGCCTGGAAATGAACTGCACACTACTTGGCTCCTAAAGTAAAATCACAAAAAGTTAGATTAGCTTTTACCATTATTTTACCTTTTTCTATGCAGTACTTGCGTAAGTACTTTAGGGCACATGGGCATCATATTAATGTCATCTAGGATATGCTGTCTAAAGGTTAGATAGCTAGTAAAGAAAGGTAATTAATTCATTTTAGGATAGATCAAAGATAGGAAGGATGAATCTTTTTTTAGGGCTGTTCTCAATCTCCACTGACAGAAACTTCACAATTTTGCAGTACCATGCTTATTTCATAACACAGAGAAAAAACACATTGTACTTGGTTGAATGAGGAGTCACTGTCAGAACAGTTGTCTGTATAATAGCCACTCTGACGTTCGTTCTTTGTTTTACCATCCAGCTCCTTATTACACATCCGATCTTCTTCAAACTTGTTAATCAAAGATTCTACCACAACCATCGTGACATTCTTCAAGGCATGCATCATTTCTCTGTATCTGAGAAGTAAAAATGATTTTAATATTAAAGAGCATCAAAATCATTAATTAAAACAAAATCATTAAATCTTGAGTAACTGAATATGGCATAATGCTACTTAGACACAAACTCACTGAATTTACAGAAATTAATGAAAAAAATGTAAATCCAAAATGAGCATCAAAATATGTATGTATCTTAAATGTTTCAGATAACTATATGTTGAAATTATAATAAAATTCCTTTTTGCCCTTCTAAAAGCATTCAATTAAATAACTAACATAATCTTGTTCTGGTAGGTTCTTAAGAAAGAACAATGTGAATCCACCAAAAGGGAGAATCTGTCCCTGAGAAAACAGGCCAGTTCTCATCCTTGTTACTGTTTATGTTTCTTCAAGTTCAACATCCAATTTTTCTTCTGCTATAAGCCTCAAGCAGAACCAATCGAAGAGAACACATTATCCTGATTCAAGATCTTGAGTACAGGTCATGCACACAAAATTTTCTTTCAACAAAACCAAAACCAGGGTTTTTCTAAGTTACATAAATTGAATAATAATATCCACAAGGAAACAATTCAAAATAAAAGCTGCTTCAGAAAAACCTCCTATTGTAAAATGTTGATATTTTATTTCCAAGTATTTTTTACTTTAAGGCTATTACTTATTTTACAATCACCAAATATATAAATTACCATATTGTGTATCGTCCTACCTCTCAAATTAAAAATATAAGATACAGACTTATTTAGTTCATTGGAGATTCTTCTACCAACTTTAACGAGCACAAGAACCTTAAGGTCCTGATCCTCGAAACAAAAAGACACAAAGAGCGTAACATGAAAAATGGTCATCTTAACATCTATTTTCTAGGTGAAAATAAGTGTAGATGATTAAGAACTGCTTTCTAACATAAATGACTGTACTATGAAAATTCAGAATGTATCACTAAGGAGTTAAATTCCTTAACACATTTTTCTCCATAAATACTTTTAAGCATCCTACCTACTACAGAAAATGAGTAATTGTAATGAACAAAACTGGAACTTTGAATGATCATTAAATGGTATCAAGACCATCACAGTGAGACCCAATAATGCTCAGAGTTCAGAATGCTTGCAGACAGGTGACAAGAAAAGAACCCTATAAAAGCATGGTTCATAAAACATATTTCTGTGTACTTCTAGATAAGAAACCTTCTGAAAACGAACAGAAAATAAAATCTCCTAGAACAGAAACATACAGTATTTTTTAATTCCTTTCTTACTAAGGACACATAGGAAAGAATAGGTATCACAATAAAATCCTAGTTTCACTAAAAACAGAGATGGAGATGAAGTTAAGATTGTGTAAAAAAGAGTGAAAAAAAATAGTTCGGCTTAAGTAGAGTACAAAATCATTTTAGTGGCTAAAATATATGAGTCAAAAATTGCCTTCTTTGTTTTCTTCCTCTGCAACACAAAAATGACCACCGATGCCAAAATAGTGGAGGGTTGGTTGGTTGTTTTTCATTTTTCAACATTCACCATTCCAGGTGCTCAATTTAATTTCATTGTTTATGCATTGTAATGGCTCGAAAGCAAAGCTCTCATCATGACTCTCTGTGACAACTAAAAATAAAGAGGCAAGGACCTGATTCACTGTGATGACAAAAGTATACTGTCTATTTTAATTAGAGAAACAATACTTTTAAAACTGCTTTAAGCATTATGTAGCTAGATTTTGTACAGGAATTCCAAAACCCATGTGATGCATAGACTAAACTTTTGAAGTTTTACATATTTTCTAGAAAAAACAGCTGTATATACTAAAATTCATGTTATATGTACCACTAACTACTGCTTTACAGAATCATGGCTATTATCTGCCTATGCAAATTTGAAATCCAAAGCATGAAAATTCAGTAAGAGAGCTACCAGCCTCTGTATTCCAAGGAAAAGTTATTTTAATGGTCATAGGAAGGTGAATAGAGTTAGTAGGGAAGAGATAACTAAGACAAGAATTTAACTGGTAGTCACAGAGGTTTTTCTATTTAAGGCTTCTTTACTAAATACAGTGTTCAAAACCAATTCATCTCGTCCATAGTCCCTATAATATGCTGATATGCGTTTTTGCACACCTACTGATTTCTGGCCATCTGACAGTCTGAGTCAAAAAGATCTTGGATAATTATACACAGTTGGTTCACATACCAATTCTACATTATACAGACAGCACTGTGGAAGTATCTTTGCATGTACACTAAAATACAAAGCAAGATAGCTCAAAATTCAATTTTTAAACTACTCAATGAAAGCAGATCTGACTAAACATACTACTCTCACAGAACACCTGGTTAGATCCCAAGGAAGCAATCTTAAAAAAAAAAAAAAAAAAAACACACACAACAAAACACACACATATTCTTATTTCTTTATTTAGAAAACAACATTGTCATGCAGAGTCTCCATTTATATCCAAGGAAATTATCAAACTTTAATACCTGAAAAAAACAATTTTTCCTTTAGACCAACTTCCATATCACAACTGAACTTGATTTGCAGCTAGTGAAATAGCATGACGTAGTGATTCTTCTCTCAGATCTTATCCCTGCCCAACTCCAGTCCTAGATACCTCAAGAACTTCATACATTTGCTACCAATCTTTTTACACAATAGTTCATAATCTTAATTCCAGAGTGAGATGAAGCATGAGAAATTGCAATGTAGGGTGGGAATATCTGAATTGCTTAGCACTGATTTTTGAAAGCAAAGAATCACTTTTGTTACCCATTGGTTCAGAATTTGTTTTTTCAAGACAAGTTCCGGAAAGGAGAAAGGAAGGCAAAGACCTAGAAGAAACAAAAATGTGAATTACATTTATATACTCACTCTTTTGATTCACGGGTCTTTTTAGTAACATGTTGGACAAGCGTGTCATAGCCAGATACTTCACCCTGATATTGAGCAGAAGTACATTTTTCTGTTTCTTCTTCAATCACAGATCCCACAGTATTATTTATATATTGTCTAAGGTATTTCACAAACTCATAGCTGCAACAAATATACAAAATTAAAATGTAACAAATTTCCTTGAGCTCACCATTAGACATTTTCAACTTTATATCAACATTCGCTACCTGCAACAGCAGACCTGTTACTTTAAGGTAAGGGTTTATGACCTGCAGAAAAATAAACTTCAACGGTGTAAAAAAACACAATAAAGTTTGATTTTCTTCAATATGGTCATTATCAGCCTATTCCAGGAAGAAACAATAACAAATACTTTCTAATTTCTTTTTGTTCTTCTTCTAAATGTAAAAACCTACTCAGACAAAAGTTTAAGGTTGTGTAGACAAAAATAGAATATCAAGAAAACTCAAATTTAAAATTCCAGAAGAAACATTACTTGGAGCATTCTGAACATAGAACTGTCTTAGGGTAGATCCATCTGGTATTATTATTTATGCAGTATACACGCAAAATGAGAAGAAACACAGAAAACACAATTTATAAATTCTAGCATATAAGCACGTCTAAGGCTTATGAAAGTCTGTATGTCAGGACAGTCTGAGGAAGATCTCAGTCAAAACGACAAACTAGGTGTCTGTGATTACATGTACGTGTTAAACATAAGGAAATCAGCACTTTACGCTCTTATTATTAGATACAGAAACTTTTTTAAACAAAAGAATGATCAGAGGGAGATTTCCAAATGAAACACTCACTGGGTCCTTTCTGTATTAGCTATAGAAATTGCTAAAAAGTAGTGCTCAGAATATATAAACTTTTTTTTTTTTGTTAGTCTTCTGATTTGTATAAAGGACAAGGCAAACAAACACAGAAAAAAGTTATCATACATAAACAGTAGATGTATCATATTTTCATCATATCAAATGCAGATGTGCAACTACTTTCTGTTAATTTGGATAAATACAGAGTGAGAAAAATTCAAATAAAAAAGTCAGTTCACCGTGTAGGTACAGAGTCCAAAGCTATAAAATGCAAATGTAAATAAAAGCAGCTGTTACAACAGGCAGCAGCTTTTGCCTTTCTTGGGTATTAAAAAAAAGAAAAAAATATCAGACTACATTCAAGATACATAAAAAGAAAAAAAAAAAGCACAGAAAATTGTGTCTTGTATCAATCATACATACTTCCTCACTGCTAGATTGCCTACTTCAAGTTCCATCAGATATAAAGTTCTGTTCTTTTTTTTTTTTTTTTCTGTCATTTAACACTTATTTCCATTCCTACATCACTTTTGTTCTCAATGAAAGTAACAGAAATACATCTCAAGGAAGATGCAAACATGTTTATTTGCATTTTCATTTGTCTTCAAGGCTGGCTTTTTACTTCTGCAATAATGAAATTGCACATGACTCTCCACTGAATGAAAGCTTTCATAAAACTTTCTCCCATTTGTTTTATGACAGTAACATTTCCAGGGTATACATTTTTGCAGTGACTGCATGGCTCTGAAATACACAGCAATCACATCATTATTCATGCCACTAAGTTTATGTCTGCTTGATGTCCTAGCCTTGATCTTCTGCATCATTCTTCCACCTTAAAAATGTTTTGTAACAAACAAGTGTTTCAGCAAGGACAGAACTACTACTTCACATGCAGAATCAAGTCAGACTGATCTGGTTGAGCTTACAAAGGAAGCACGGGGGGGGGGGGGGGGGGGGGGAGTGTTAAAAAAAACTCTAGGACTTTAAGGAAAAAAAATACAACAGAAAACACACTACTTATATAGTTAAAAATCCTGATTTCTACTACTGCACAAAAATTTTGAACTTGATTCAATTTTCCTTTTTATTAGCTTTCTGAGGATCCTGTGTTTCTGTCTTTTCTATGTCAAAGTGGGAACAAAGGATAAAGTAAGGCCTCAAAATCTGATACAATTACTGAGGCAAAACAACCATGAGGCAGAAACAGTGCTGATCAAAATACTGAGCTTAAGTAGCATGTTGGACAATTCAAAAGCACACACTACTAATAAAGGAGCTTGCAGTCTGGATGGATGGGGTAAGGGTCAAGGAGAAAGTTTCTTAATGGTCTCACTAATAAATGGCCATATGACCTCCCTGACCTTCCATGAAAACCAACCTATACTGCTGTGGGTCATGAACAAGACTAGAATACCTCCAGAAATATTCCAGCACCAGAGAGTAATGCTCACATTCTGCATTCAAAGCCTACTTGATTTTCCATTAAATCTAAGTTAAAACTTCTCATGAAATAAAAGTATCTTCAGGATCACCAATTTTTTAACATAACAGAAAGAGTAACAGATGCCATGGTTTCACTGTTCTAAAGGGGAAAGCTATGTATGCATTATTTCCAGCAGCTGTAGAATTTACTCCTTCATCCCGAGTATTCTCCTAATAAGTCCTCAGAAGAAATACTGACGGAAGTAATTTCATAGGGTTTTGCTTGTTCGAGCTTTTTTTACTGTATATACCTTCCTTTAAATAAAAATGTTTTTCTTTCAAAACTACAAGTAATTTTCAACTTTGATATGTTTATAACCAATTTTTTTTACGCTCCTACTTGTCACCCGGTAACACGGTGCTCAAAATTCACAAGACTGTCAACAAAAGTGTTACCTGATACAATTTGTAATACAAATTAAACTTGAGCTAAAATACATTTTAAAGGATTTACCATCTTCAGAAGACACAAGAGCATTAAAGTTTTAAAATCACAGTGAAATTTTAGATAAACCCTGGTTCTATTTCACTTATTTACTTTTACCTAACTTCTACCACTGGCAAAGCAATGCTAAAACCCAGACAAATTTAAGAGAATGTAGATAGTGCCACTTCTGAAAAAACTGGCAGGGAACCAGCTTTCTCAGAAGTCAGGTCACAGAACTCTGGTCCTTATTAAAAGGTCTTCAGGGTTATTTCAGCTTGATACTCTCTTGACTTGTCATAAATGCATACTAAAAATCTCCCTATGTAGCAAATAAACAAGTTAGAATACCATGGAAGGGAAAGGAGTGTGGGCTCCAGAAATGTAGATCGCATGTAAGTGAGGTCACACTGTCAAATCAAAATTTAACAGAAGTGTGATGGGGATGCATTTCTGCTTTATTCAAAACATAAATTAAAAGAATGACTACCTGATAAGATACACAAGGGTTCAGTAATATAAGCCAGATAGATCAAAAATGGAAGCCACGTAACCTTCTGAATATTTGCCTTATTTTAAAGAACAAAACTATATTGTCTGGCAGGTGTCAAAAATACTGCCTGACAGCCTTCAGTGAGAATTTCTTCTGGCTTCTGTTTGCATGTGCATTTAGTACATTACACGTACACACGCATCCGAGCTGGCTAAGTTAGGCAGTTTTTTTAAGTTCCTCTCTCACAAACAGCTCATCAATTACTATTACAGTAAAAATATATCACCAAGAATGAAAAAAAAAAAACCCTGAGAAAAATGGCAAAATTAATTTTATTCTCTAAATTAGCATCTTTTGAGAGTTGATTAGTGACAGGAAAATCTATACATATAAATGCATACACATTCACACAGCAATATAAATTGTAAACATTTACCAGGAATAATATAGTAACACATTTCACCTTCTTTAAAGTATTAAAAATAGCAAAAATATTTTTACTTGTGAAAATTCTCATCTGTTTCCTCCAAATGCAAGAGAATCTCTTCTGCGCATTCTACTGATGGGGCTCCAGTGATTTTTTCCTTCACACTCTGCAGCAACTGTCTAAGCATAGACTGTAACAGAGCTTCATCTTCACTTGTAAAGTGAGACATCTGTATAAAGCAAATATAAGAATAACAAGCTCTCAGTTTGGGTTTTTTTCTACCCTTCAAGATGGTAAGAAAAGTATCAATACCTTAAATTGCTACTTTTTTCCTGTTATCAACAACATGAGATTTTCTATCAAAAGACATGAGCACAGACAGGAAACATTTGATAGAGCTTATCTTCAGACAAACTGGAAACAAAATAATCAAATCAGTTTTAATAACAGTTATCTTAGTACAATGCTCTTAAATGAGATATTACATTAAGCCTTGAGTATTCCTGTTCATAGTTGCTTGAGGACTTGCCCATCAAATAGGCACAAGACTACAGTCTAATTTAAAAAAGGGGGGGGTTACAGCTGTAATGACTGTTATCTTGATGAGAAACCTCTACAAGTCTCTCAGCTGCTCCTCATTCACTATTACTAAGCAGTTCTGACATTTGGATCCCTCTACTCAGAGCTGTCGCTGTGCTGGCGATGGAAAGTGCTGGCAGCGGAAAGTGCTGGCAGCTTTTGCAAGGGCCAGGTGGAGTTATCAGAACCATTTAATTTCCCTGTGGTAATCACCTGCAGTTACCTGACAAATTCCTGTCAATTTAACCCTACAGCTGCTGGGAAAAACTGGGAGAAGCAGAAGCAGTGAGAAACTGGAAACATCTGTCAAGTCCAGAAGACAGCATCTTATCACTTTTATTTTCAAGGGTTGCAAAGAAACCCAAAAGCTCCATTTCTATCTTGATTAATTAATTAACCTAAATTCATGGCTTAAAGTTCTTTATATGCCAAGGAATACTTCCAACCCCCAGTGGCAGTTCTACCTCATATATTTCTAGTCTATTTGAGGAAGAATGATGTAGAGACCTTTGACTTTTTTTAATTTAAAAAAAAAAAGTCAATCAATGACTCTATAAGCACCTGTGAATAAAAATACGCACACTTAGAAGAGACTATATAATAAATCACTTCTACAGACTTAAACACTATTAACTAACAAAAATAAAAAAATCGAAGCCATACAGCACCAGCTGGAGGAGTTACCCTTTATGAGAGGTAACAGTCCCTCAAGTTAGTAGCTCTCTGTGGTAAGGACCACAGTTGCTCAACTTTTTACTTCGATCAAACATAATTCAGCATTAACTCAATCATCTTACCAGAAATAGCATTAAAATAAAGTTAAAAACAAAGCCACAAGAAAACACACAAAACCCTTGTAATAAACTTAACTCCACAATTTGCAGTCCTCTTTCTTATAAATTAGCACCTCAAGATATTTAATCAAAGTCAATGCATTTTTAGGTCCGTATAAACCACTCTCATAAGTCTTACATTTTGACCTCAGCATTGAACAATATCCTAATCCCCTGCAAAAAAACTTCACTCAGTATTTTGGTCCGATGAGGCATTTTTAGAAGTGCAAGTATCTGGATACCGGTTGGCAATCAGTGCAAAGCCCCACTCAAACTATTCATAATTGCAAATCATGAGTGTTGCAGTTTCACCTCCAGTTTGCTTTGAAAACTCTTACTTGATTTATGTACTAACAGAGATGGATATCTTTAATTTGTAAAGGCTTGTGGTTTGTTGCGTTTGGGTTTTGGTGGTGTTTGTTTGGGTTTTTTTTTTCCTCAGCAGGTATATCCCCCATTCAGTTTCTGGGTAAAATTTAAAGGACCATTTTCTCCCTAAAAGACCTCTACGCCAAGCCCACTTTGTGCAGACTTTTCAAGTTCAAATTCATTTTCCCGGCACCATCCCACAACGGCAAATTCTGCCCCAAAACCCACGGGATGATTCAGAAGCGGCCTGTCGTTGCCAGCGTTTATCCTTTCACAAGCCTTTCCCTGAGCAAGGCTTTGCACAGAAAAACCGATAATTTTAGCAACAGACCACACGGCAGCAGTTACCAGAAATACGAGTAGCGCGAGAATTCCTACCCCTTCCCGATTTGTACCGTCAGTCATTCAACCCCCTACCAGTTTTTTGGCACTGAACAGATTTCTAGTGGCAACTCGCCTAAGAGAGCGGCTTGTCCTTTCAGAAGCGCCAGGCGAAGAAGCTAACGCCCTCACCAGCCCCTTCCCTCAGGCCATCGCTAAAAGCGCGGAGGGGCGAGCCCGCCTCAGCACCGCGGCTGCCCTCCCCTCACCCCGCGGGGCGTTCTCCGAGGCGTCCCGCCGCCCGGCCCGGCCCCAGCGGCCCACACTCCCGGTTCCGCCCAGCCCCAGGCTCCGGCCGGGCCCCGCGGAAAGCGGCGTTCGCCGTGCGCGGCCCTCTGCCCCCAGCCTTTCCCCCCCCAGCACCCCGGGCCGGCGGGAATCACCTTGAGGCGGCGGCGGCCGCGCAGTTTCCCCGGGCGGCGGCCCTTAGCAACCGGCGGCGGCGCCCGCCGCCCAGTCTCGCAGGCACCTTAGCAACATCGCGAGAGGGCCGGCGGGAGGCAGGAAGACCAGCCCGCCTCAGCCCGCCTGTGTTGTCGGCCAAATTACGCAGAGCGAAGGTGCTGAGGAACAGCGCTGACCTAGGAGATAAATCTGCTCTCTCCCGTCTTTTTCAAGGGAAAGCCCATGGCTTGGGTAACTGGGACAGGTTAATCAGTAAGGGGTCGTCGTCCCCCAGCAAAACTCTTAATTAAACATTCAGCTGCTGATAACTCGGCTTTCCCTGTCTCTAGGCTGGTGGTCAGGGCTCACCCTTGCCCGGCCTGTGGTGGCCCCCAGCCTTCAGTGTGGTGTCGGTTTTTTCCCCTGAAATCAAAGGAATTTACATCAGCAGGGGAGCAGGTTGTCTCAATAAATAAAAATGTGAATGGCAAGGTATTTTCCAGTGCTTTTTAACTCTCCGTCCCTTTCTGGGATGGAGGAAATACTACAAAAAGAGAAAATAGTTGGTTGGTTTTTTTTTCTGTTCGACAAATAAAGGCGTAACACAGAACAGTGAAAGCATTTAGATTTGAAATCATTTTCCATTAGCGTAGCTATAACAAGCTGGAAATGAGTTATAATAAACACTCATAATGATGTTTGACAGTGCTTGCATGTAAGGTGACATGAAAAATTGTACATTTTTATCCTTTACTACTACTTTTTTCTAACGATTTTGGTAATGTCAGTAATGCTAATCTTCCATGACAACATGCTGCTGTATCTGTAGACCCTTCAGGTAACAGAGCTCTACCTAAGTGTGGGGATCCAGTCTCTCACAGTAGAACTACTAGCACATTGGGTCCCAGCATGTAAAGTGCAGTATTTGTATTGAAAAGTGATGATTCAGGAATTGAAACATAAACCCATCTTACTGCTCGTTCCTCAGAAAGAAGGTTTTGATCAGTTGCAATGGAGTCTCTGCAGTACTTTTAACGCTGTTCTCTTCAGCGCTTTGAAGTGGCCAGTGCCCTCAGGTACCCACAAAACAAAAAAATGGAACAATTGTCTGCTGACTGCTGCTTCCAAAGGATCTTGAGTAAACTCACCAGAGTCCTCAGCTCAGCCACGCACTCATCACGTCTTCTAAGTGCACTGTTTGGAATGGGCTACAGGTGACAGCAGCTTATTCTTTGTCCCTGCCAGGGTCTTCTTTCATATGCAACAGAGCATTTTGCTTCTTTTCTGTCCCCATACCAAATGGGAAGTGCTGTGCTGTGTTACAACATTTCTAATTCCTCTATCACTTCGCAAGCGCTGATTCAAGTGACAGCGCCAAAATTTCATGGCTGGTGTGGAATAAAGAAACAGTATATATAACATTCAGCATTCCTGGTCCTTACTGAAGGAGCCTCCATTTTAGCATGCCTTTCCTATCTTATAAACCACCTTGTAAGATAAATTGGAGTTGTAGTGGCATCATGGAAAGATGTTGTCATGATACCTGTGGTGTTTCTGAAATCCTTCCATTCCTTTCTACTCTCTTCCACCTTCTGTATTTCATCCAGCTTCTTTTGCCACATGTTTTGCAGCAATTGGAACCTGGAGCCCTTTCTCCTGAGCCGAGCTGGCAGATCTCAGCTGCCATTTGGCATGATCATTAGCGTGCATCCAGGCAGATACCTTCTTGAGGGTGATACTCCAGGGTGAGCAACACTATTCCGAAGTACATTATGTTTACATGGGTGGATGTCAGTCACATGAGAGAGGGTGCAATCACTGTGAAATTGCTCATGCGGATTTCACACTGGTGAAATTCCACTGTCTCTTACACCAAGGCATCCTTCTCATTGGCAAAAATATTCCAGATGTTCTCTCCCAGGTGTACAAACAGGAAAACCCCTGGCTCCTAACCCTAGCCCAGGGAGACATGAGTTACAAACAAGTCTTCTTATGATTTCAATGTTCATAGAAAGTCACAGTGATGACTTCTATAATTTCAGAAACTTAGAGGAAACAGCAAATGCACCAGTTCTTAGAGTGTGTAGCATATAAGGTAAGCAAAGTTTCAAACTGTGAAACATTATAGGGATGTGAGTCATTTAAGTATTACAGAGCAGTTTAATTTCCATACCTGATGATTAATAAGAAGATTCTCTCCCCATACCTTGAATATGTCCCAAAATTTGAATTACCAGTTTATTCCAAATTTCTGTAAATTTAAAATATTCTTGCAGTGTCTCCAATGTGGCAGTTCAGAAAGGAGGAAACTGTGGACAACAAAGAAATCTTCTTTACAGCTAATGGTAGCAGTGGGAACAGCTGGTCATAGTGCTAATGTCATTACACCAGGGACATAATTTCTCTCCTCTCCTCTCTTTCTGCTCTGTTCTGCCCTGCCTTTTCTCTTTTCCTTCATTGTAACTGCCCACAAGACCACCCTTTTGTGGATGGCTCACAAAGGCCTACAGAGATTGTGATTTTATGTAGTTGATGCACAGCCGTTAGTGTCTCCAAGAATGTTTAAGACTTTCAGCAACTCAGTAGGACCTTTAATTTAGCAAACTAAAAGGGATAGGTTTTTAGTATCTGATAGAATAAGTTACCCAAAGCAGTATGTATTGAAATCCCACTCTATGCTTTTCCTTGGCTGATATGGTTTTCAAAGGAGTATATACCAAAGAAGAACTTAAGGGGAGGGCAAACTACACTTGACAAAAAAAACCAAAAGAAAACCAACTTTCTATACTCCATTCCAGAGCTAAATCAAGGCCCGGAGGAGCCAGGATAACCCCATTTTAGAGTTTCCCAAACTAGGACTAAGAGAGATGTCAGACTAGGAGAAGTAGAGTGTGAAATCTGGCTCTGGAGATAACACAAGAAGCCTACCCCAGCTTTCTGAGTACCCTGACATCCCTCTAAGCAGTTCTGGAGCCACCAAATAAAAGATGAAGACACTTCATCCACCCTTTTATGACCACTGTGGTATTTGTTGCCCTCTTGCATCCCTATTCATGGGAGTTTCCCAAATTTGGAGGAACAATGAGCATGTTTTGAAACTTCATTAGATCATAATCTAATCATAAATATCAAAAAGGAAACTGCTTAAAATATTACTGCTGATGGGAAAGTCTTTTTAAATAATCTCCAAAGGAAATTTTCTATTTTGGAGACCATCTGTCCTTTCCTCCCTGCGCACTCGGGGGAAATACTAACCCCTTACTAGATGTTTCCATTAAAACAAACAATAAGGAATTGGTGGGTAAATGGGCATGAGGGTCACAGGCTGGATCACTTCATACTATCAATCAGCTGCACTTGGAAGGCTTGTGTTAAAACACATCCATACAGAATTTACATTGGTTCCATTACAAAAAACCATAAAGTATCATGACTTTAGGCTAAAGTTACATCAGATGAGTTTGTACCTTACCACTGAGAGCTAAGCCGATATGAGATGCATGTAAGCTCTTACAGGAATCAAAAAATAAAGTTGGGTCAGTTTACTTATTTGGTAATTAAACTTCAGTTATGCTGACATTTCATAAAGACTGGAGAACTAATATTGCTATTCCTAATTTCTTTTGTATGACAAAAAGAAGTGAGAAACTGGCAGGGGATCGATAGGACTCTCACATAACATTGTAAAGCACCAACACAGAACCATCCTGCCCAATAACAATCAGGAATGTTATTGATTAAAAATTTAACTTAGTGAATATATAGACACTGATTTTTCCATCTGTATTTTATGAAGCAGTTTTCAATAGATACTCTGCATGTGGTTGTAAAAATAACTACTGGAACTGAAGTTCCAGGTGATAAAATCTACACTGCAATGCTAAGTAACTGCCTCAATGAATTAAAGATAAAATAAGCTTCAATGATAATATAAATATCCAAATGCCAATAAAATGATTTTCTGATCCACAAATCTTTCTTGGTGAAACTTCAAGGAGCTGAGGATATATGTGTCACTGGTTCTGATTGGCCTTAGGCAAATCTCTTAACATTGGACTTACGTCTTTATTGGAAATTGAGGATAATAAAATTATCTTTATATGCCATTATGAAAATTAATGTCACAGAAGTACAATATAATAACCAAGTGGCACCATAAATCTCTGATTTATTTGCCATTTCTTTTCTAATTAGTATTTTGGTCTTTTTTTATCATGTGTTTCCTGAAGGTGGCAGCAATATTCAAGAGTTGCGTGGATGTCTGACTTTTGAACCTATTGACCTGTAATACAGCATTTCTTTCAATGTAAATTTATTTGTATTTGTGGCTACTTATAATATGCTAAAATCAAACTTTGATGGCATAGATATTGTAGTTGTGGACATATGATGTACAATATCACCACAGAATATGAAGAAAATATGTTGACCTGGGGTGATGGTGATTGCTTACTCTTTCCTCTGGTAAAAATTCAGAAGCTAAAGGAATATTCCTAAAGTATTAAATATATTTAATTAACATTTTACTGTTCCTTGTAGTTAAAGTTATCTATTTCATTGGCTTCAGTGAAGTCTGGATCATGTACATTTCTGAAGGGAACTCTCAGTTCATTTGTGGGCACTACATTAGCACTTCAAAACACTACAAATATTATCTGTGATCACTGAAGGAAGATTACAGCCTGTCTACAGGGTTCCTTTCAGTTCCATTCCTCCATTTGATCTTAATCGTTTATAGTCGCTGCTGGAGCTACTCAGGCCAACTGTATTTCACACCAGGGTTTTAATTCAAAAAGAATCTTTAACACTTCTCCTTTTGCCCTAGACTCAATACACTTTGCATTACTGTGAAATGGTTTTGCTACCGAGGCGAGGCAATTACATCACCATTAGAAATAGGAAACAATTTAGAGAACTCTCTTCTCCTTTCATTTTGCTAGCAGTTGCCTGGTCAGGGACTTGCAGATCCCAGCTGCGGTCCGAATGGAGAATCATGGAAGCCAGCAAAGACATCTCTTCTGCAGGGCTCTCCTCCCCTTCATCTTTCACCCCAGGACTGCATAATGTTAGGTGATTCTCATGCCTGCAAGTCTTCTCTTCGCTCCAGGTCTGCTCTCACAACCCATCCAGGACAGGGGCCCAAGTTCTGGTACTGCTGTCCCAGAAAGGCCCCTTTTGAGGAAAGGAATTGCATGGCTGCTGATGGCCGTGCTGCCAAAGGAGGTGCAAAACGGAGGCAGAAGCTTCCCTGCGGGTCTTCACTGGTTCAAATGGACTTCCCAAATCCTCTCATGCTTTCGGAGCTGAATGCCTCATTCTGAGAGAAAAGGAAGGAGGAAACTGCCTTTGTTTTAAATGTAATCTCCCCTCCTAAATGTGCACGGAACACAAAAGCTACAGTTTTAAATTATGCTAACGGAGTTTAGTGTAATGTGCTTCCTAAGGAGTCTGCTCAGCAAACCTGGTGGCCTTTTCTGTAGTGGTACATGAATATTCCTGTGCCTTAGAATTGCCAGTCTTTCTTCTTATCCTCCCCAATTACTGTCTGTGCTAACTCGCAAACCACTACTTTGATATCCTGAAGCTGAATATTTTTATAATTGCTTGGTTTTATGCTCATCTTTTGTACAGTATTGCTGAAGTAACTTCCTTCAGATTTCCTCCCAAGATTAGCATTAGTTCCTGCACCCGTCACACTGGCATTTCAGAATCCATTCATCAGCTCTTCTGAGCTGCTGATGTGGTATTCTGTTGCAGACACCGACTGCTATTCCTTTTGGATTTCTATCTGTCTTAGATTTCCCTAAAACGTGTCATTGCTATCACTTCCTTTATTACACCATCTGTACTATAAAGCCTGCATAAGTGTTTTTCTGTTGAGCCACTGCACCTTCTCTATCCTCTTTTTCCATCTGTATGCTGAAAATCATATTCGTCCGGATAAACTATAGCTCTCCTTACCCAATGGCTTATCCTTCTCTAGTTCTGAATCCCACTATCAGGCACAATACAATTTCCT
This sequence comes from Astur gentilis, assembly GCF_929443795.1. Classification (NCBI taxonomy): domain Eukaryota; kingdom Metazoa; phylum Chordata; class Aves; order Accipitriformes; family Accipitridae; genus Astur; species Astur gentilis. Next base: position 27,904,113 of record NC_064894.1, read on the forward strand.
TCCTGCACCGTCACATCAAGTGCTTTCTGTAATCCTAATATTTGCAGGGAGTCAAGTACTTGAAACATTTGCTACGTAAGCTGTTGTTTTATATTCTTTTGTTAATATAAGTTATAGTCTTGTTTTTAACAGTTTCTTCTAGAAGTACAAATTAACCTAGCCAGATGTGACGCACAGAAAACTTTGTTCTCTTCATTTTTGGAATGCTATAAAATGCTTGAAAAGTAAGCAAATCATGCTCTTTGCTGTTCATTTGAAGCTATACTCTTTTGTAAGACTTGCCCAGGAGGACAGAATTTGGCCTGTGCTTTGCCATGCTTTATTCCTCTGTGTACTTACAGCAACATGAGCTGTATGCTTTGTTTGTCAAATATTTTGTGTCCTAGCAAACTGTGACCTCCTCAAACATCAAAGTGATGTTTTAAGGAAATAGTAAGAGCATTGCTTGGTAACAATGCTGTTTATTTAAATTCCAGAAATCACTTTTTTTACTTTTTTCTTTTATTTCACTTAGATAATGTCTGGGATCCTAACATAATTTTACATCTGAGAAAAGTTTTTGGAGCTCCTCTAAGCAAATAGCATGTCTGAAGTAAAAAAAGATGGGTGAAGAAAAACACCAGTCCCAAATGTCTTCACACACAAAAAAATGATGTTTTCTTGAAAACTGATTTTAAGATTGTTGTGTAACAGAATCTGTTATGCAATGGAATCTCACTGGTAACACACAGAAATCCCTTAAGATAATGAATCTCATTTCTTTGGAAAAGTGAAAAAATGTGTTGTAGTTTTGTATTATTGAAGTCAATATGCCACCCTCATCACTGGTATAATTCCAGTGAATTTTAGTGGTAAGGATGAATTTGATTCAGTAAGTCTGCAAATACATTTCTCTGACATGAATAATAACCTCAAAGTAACAACCTGAATACCGAATATTTTCATTGATATTTATTTTAGTGCTCTCATGGCGTGAGTAAAATTCCAATAGAGACATGGTTTTATCAGTCAAACTCATTTCAGTGAGGAGTAAGACAAATACTTCTTTATCTTGACACACCTCTGCAGTAACTGTTACAAATTTTGTAATGCATATTTTATCCCAGACTAAATCATTGTCCCCAAAATATATTGGCAAGTAAATAAAATATTAGCCATATATTACTTTATTTCAGTATTTTGAGAAAAAAAAGTAATTTCATGAAAGCCATATGGCTTGCAGCAAAATGAAGAAATCTATCCACAGAGCAGGCATAACAGAAATTACTAGGGCTCTCTGCCAGTGCTTTAGGATGCAAAAGTGCAAAGCTACATTCAGCTGGACAGGTCTTGCCTCCCACGGATCAGGACTTTGAATGTTACAGTCTGTTTGACGGGAAATGTCCTGGTGTTTTTTAATCTCCATCTGTAAACTCAGAAAAAAATTGAACAGCCTGCAAAAAAGTCTATCCCCCCTCTTCTTCAGTTCAGAAAACTCATCTCTTCAATTCTTTTTTAGGGGAACCACCTCCTCCCTCCAGGCAATTGTACTTACACATACCCATTTGGGGCAACTACCGGAAAAAACCATACATCGAGTCCCTGTTCTCCCGAGTCAGCAGTTTATTTAAATCCACAAGGTGGACTCGGGTCCTTGATTCAGGAGGAACCTTTTTTCCAGACTTGTGAATAGTCTTGTTTACTGCACCAGACCTACAGCGTACAAGTCCGTGCTGCTGAGCGGGCAGAGAGCTGTGGTTCTGGGGTGGGAGAAGTCAGCTACTGCTGGGGGTTGGAACTTCATAACCTGGCTTTACGGTCAAAGAAAATGTGAGCATATCCTGTTTTGATAAGGCATAGTGTCATCTTCAGTCCTTTCACATGAATATCTCATCTGTAAAATGGGTTTTGTGAACTTGTAATGACTTGATTGAAGACTGATTATTCTGCTTGGAATCCTTGAAGCACTCCCATAGCAATGCAAAGTATGCTAATAATGTGATAATTGCTATTTTAAAGTCTGTTTCCCTTTTGGCGCACTCTTTCTGCTTAACTAGGTTCCTGGGCTTGCACTGAAGAATAATGCAATAGCTGAAGGGAAGAATCCTTGTGGGTGTAGACTCTAAGCTGGTGTATATTGATTAACTTGATTTATGTTGATGGATCTTTCTTAAATTACAGCAGTGGAGGATTCAACCCCAGTTTTAAGGGGTTGAACTACTCACAGCTGAGTAGTTCTTGGCAAAGTTCTCAAAAAACTTTAAAAATACATTCCTGCTTAGTTTTCAGCATAATTTTGCTAGCTACTCTGATGCTTTATGGTGTTTATAGCACTAAATAACTGTAATGCCATTGTGTTTTTATATTCTTTATTTTACTGCTTATGCACCATATGGTATTGATGTGTATTATATTGCATATAACTCAATACAATAAACATAGCATTACAAAAAAGAGTTGCTGCATTTTTTTTTTATTACAGGTAGGTTACCTACTGTGATGAAAATAATATAAAAATATAGGGAAATTATTGTTCCCTTTCTTCCTACTTTTTATTCAAGAAATAACCCATGCTAAATTAGGTGCAATTTTCATGAAATTTTATACAAACATAGATCTTGGTGTAAAACAGTAAATAAGCTCTGCTAGAATTTTATGGGTTTTACACCTGATTTTTAAAATTAGCTTATGTTTGTAATGCTTTGCCTCAGAGGTTACTTGAAGATCAGTCCTGAGGGTTATTGCACATTCTCAGTTGTTTCTGAAGGCAACGGATGCCAAGAATCACACTTTGCAGAACTGAACCATTTATTCTTTCTGTTATTTACCCATATGGAGAATTTTTTGCATTTTAACCAGGACACTCCAATTCCTATCCATCAGAGACTGAAATACTTAGCTAAGCTTACTGCGATGAGCTGTCCTCTGCAGATGACAGTAATTACTTACAGATATATACTGCATGGCTCTCATTTTGTGGTCTTGTTTCCAGAATGGGACCCGATATCCAAAAGGGACTGTTGAAATAGCATATTTTAGGCAGTACGTGGGAAAGTTCAGTGGCCCAAGGCCCTCAGCTCATTCTTACTGTTTTGGGTTTTTTTTTTTGCCTTCCCCCAACATACTGAACAAGGAAGATGCGGGCAGAAAATACAAAATGAGGGACTGTCCCTCAAATCCTGCTCTGGAGCTTAGGTGCCTTATTCAGGGCTGCAGGTAAATGCCCCTTTACTTTTGGTATCCAGAGTCCATACTCTCTCCAGAGGGTAAGTGCCCATCAAAACGACTTGAATAATCTAGGCAAAGCTCCTGGTGTCTTTTCCGAGCGTGCCCTCACTCTGTCTGAGGAGAGATTAGCAGTGGTGGATCTGCATATTAGGCATCCTCCAGCTGAGGGACCCCAAACCTTCCTTATCAGTCCCTATCAGCAGTCTGGAACATGAGAGCCGCAGGGAGGGGAAGGAAGGTTCCCAAAGCAATCCTAAATTCCTGTAGCTGAAAAGCACATACAGGGATGGAGCTTGACTGTAGCATTGTGGTTAAGTACCGATGTGTGTCGGTACTTTTCCTTTTATTGCTCAAGTCCAGTGACTGTTTAATATAGAATGCATGATCAGTCCTGACAGTAGAGACGGGCTCATCGTTTCACTCCTACTTAAGTGTCCCAGTGGCTCTGCAGAGCCAACCTCCCCCTCCTTGGCTTTCCCTCCCTCTTTGGCAGATCCTGACCTCCTTCACCAGTCCCAAGCAGGAGAAGAGGACGGTCCTACTCAGCATAGCCTACTCCTCACCAACGATAAAACTCTCCTCGGAGCGGGTTTGTGTTGAATTCCCAGTTTCTACAGCTGAGCTAGATAGCATCAGTGGGCACTGTGAGACTGAAGCGGGAAGAGGTGTGCAGGCATTGGGGATCTTCAGAGCCAAACAGGAGGTTGCATCCTAATTTTCGGTTTGGGGTATAAAGTTTACCAAGTCCTGTTTATACCAGAGTTCCTTCTGAATCTGGTCCTAAATATTTTCCATTTTTCACATGGGCCTCTTTCTCTACTCAATTCTCTCTGGGTCAATGACAGTTCTTATTCCAAATTCTGATACCTAGGGTAAAATAATATGGATAGGATGTAGAAGATGTCTCATATCATTGTATAAGCATAATGCTCTTTTTCAAATTGTCACTTATTTTGTATAAATGAAAGGCTTTTTATCAGACAGATGTTATAGCAAATTACAACCTACATGGCTACAGAAGGGAGTGAAAGGCAATTTCGATCAAATGTACAAGGAACTGCTTATAAATACTGTATTCAGAAGTTTATCTAAAAGAGAGGCAACCTGTAGGAAAATTTCAGCCAGCCTGTCACATCATCTGTCTGTCAAAGATGATTTGTGTGTTATTTAATAAGTTAGCAGAACCTGTCATCTCCCAACACTACATATTGCTTGTATCAGAGCACCAAAGCCTTGAGTCATAATACGTTATGCAGATAAATTTGTCCTGGATAATTTTTCCAATGTCAGTAACACTAGCTCTGTCTTAACACTCTGAACTATTTAACAGCATGTCACAACCCGCGCTGGACAGACCAGGAAGGGATCGTGGTGAGTTCGGAATTCCCTCAGGCTAAATTAAGGTGAAGCAGCAACCAAACGATCAGTTCAACATTTTGTTTATGGCAGAAGCAACTTGAACTTGGAATGGGTAGCAGTAGGTGGTGTGGTTTCTCACAACAAGAATTGGCATGAAACTACCTCAGTAAACCGTAACCACATATATATCAATTCAGGGAAGAAAATAAGGCGAGCCCTCCTGTTGGGTCAGGAGGTTCAGAGCAGACCCCCTTGCTTTCCAGACTCCTCCTCGGAGAACAGCCTAGGGATGGCTGGATCCAGTCCTAGTCCCAGACTTGGTCAACAGTTTATGTCTAAAGGGATGAGGTGTAGGGATTATGGGCAAAAAGAGAGAGAGAAAAAAGAGAAAGATTTCACCAGCCCTGGGTCCAGCGTTGGTCCAGCCAGCCGAGGGGTCCAGTTCTGGAGGGTGCGCACACATGGGGCTTCAAGTCCTGTCCTTTTATCATCTCCTTGCCCCTTCTTCAGGTGGGCACTCAAACTCATTGGGCTAATTAGGTGTCATGCCTGGTTTGTTCTTCCAGAACCTTCGGGAAATGGGTCGGTGGGCTTGGGGGCTGTTTGGGGAGTAACTTCTCCCTCCCTGCAGGCATGACCATTGTTTGATCTTTCGCCATGCGTGGTGAGCTGCCCTGCTCCACGTACACGAACAGGGAACTGCGAATCCTCCGGCACGACCTCCTGTTGCTGACCAGCTTCTTCACCTGCAATTCATTGTTATGGAGGTTCGTTGTTAAGCCTGCGTACAATGTTTGAGCCGGTCACTCTTTCGGTCCCTCACACACGGTGTTGCTCTGCAGCCTTGCAAGCAAGTTCCATTCCTTCCCTCAACCGAAAAGCCAGGCCCTGGTCTCTGTCCATCAGGATGGGTGTTTGAGGCATTAACTCCATCTCGTCTCTCACACAGCAACACAAGATCAGTGGAGCTAATTCACCTGAATCCTCCTTCTCTTCACTTTTGTACTGGTGTAACTCAACTATCAGAAAGAAATCACACCTATCTACCCTAGCATTAGTGACCTAGTCATGCTTGGTGCAGTAAAAGCATGTGGTGCAGGTCCCATGGAAAGAGGCTGGAGGCTCCGGCTCTCTGCAGTCATCACTATTCAGCCTGCAGCAACTGCGACCCCCCTGGAATTTTAAACAGAGACACTGCAGCGGCTCATTGGGAACAAGTGAAGCTGTTCAAGTGCTGATTATTCCAGCAGAGCCTGAGAAAATTAATTAATAATTAGGTGTGAAATTAATGTACACCTTCTGTTTTCCCTAGTACTTTTCCCGTGTTGCTAATTTGCTTCTGCACCACCAAGGGACAAAGTAGATTTAAAGAACATATGTGGGAATGAGCTAGAAGTCTCCCCAGGTAAACCTTGTTACATTTGATAGCTTTTTTAGTCTCGTATAGAGCTTTCTCTTAACTCTTCAAGATGTCTGACTCCTTAAATCCTAAATATTTTTAGTGCCTGTTTAAACAAGACTTAATTAGCTGATGAGAAAGAGAAACAAGTGCTTTGTCTTTATGTTATATTATACTATATAGATATATAGTATATTATTTCATTTTGTCTTGTCCTGTATGTTTGCATTTCAAATGCATTGTTTATATAGGATGTACTAACTGAAAATGGTGTGAGTTGATGTTAAGGCTGCAGTATAATGTAGCAGCGTGCTGTTAGAGGGATCTTAAATGTTTCTGTACGTTAAGCAGGTTTTACTCAGAGTGTTTTGTGAATCTTTACAATGAGAAATACATAAATGAGGTTGAGTGGACCTCACAGCCTCTGTAGGAGCACTTAATTATAGACTGCACCATAAATGCAGCATGAATATTACAGACATTTCAGTGAAATGATAGCTTTGTCTGTCAGCTGCAATATAGGGTATAAGAAATTCTCTTGGAAATCTGAGGTGACATGAGATGAAGTTTGAATCTCTCTGTTCCTCTTAAAAGCTGAAGTCAAGGACTTTTCGTTCTAACTGGCCATCTCTGGGCCCTTTACTATGTGTAAGGCTATACCTATCTTTGTCTTAGTGCTCATTCTGTTAACTCAGACTGGGTTTTTTGTATTCTGTAGTCTTACTGACTTTTTTGACCATTCCAGGATACTGGACAGGGATGAAGATATCTATAGCACAAGGGAAATTATGTGTAAGTGTAGAAACTTCCATGAGAGTGAGTAGAAGCAAAACTTCTCTTAAGAAGTTTAAGAAGCATCCATTACTGTAGGAGCAACACATGGCACATAAGAAGATGAAAGGTCCCTTCCCTTTTCATAGAAGGGAATAGGAAATGCTTCTCTCCTAAGCAGAAGGGTGTCTGCAGTGCCCTTCCCACTCTTACCTCTTCCTGAATGTACTTGACATGGTAGGGAAGCTTAGCAGGTCTTTACAAGATTGCTTTTGTTGCTTGTTCTGAATTTGGTGCTATTCAGGTATCTCACTTCTGCTCCAGTCAGGAGTACCATTTTAGTCAACTAGGTACATCAAAAGGTGAAATGACTTTTGACACACTCTAGCAGTCTTTGAAGTAGCTCATTTATAATGCAGATAATTTTCCAAACTGTTCTTATTGCATATGCTAAGCAAATAATCTGAACAAAATCGAGCTAACCCATCTTGTTCAGATTAGCCTTCTTGCCAGCATGTTAGCGAAGGGACTTTTGTGGTCCCCAAGCTTGTTTATTTTAGTGATGTACCAAAAGGTAGCACTTTCCTTTCTTTGGATGCTATTTACCATCAAAAGCTCTAGGAATAATCTGAAAGGTACATAGTTGTAAACTGCGGTAAGAATATATGCCAACATTTAGGTTTACAAAGAGTAGTATTTGCATATAAATCCAAAGAACAGTTTATGTAAAGATTTTTAAAAGACCGATTCATCAAAAATCAGTTACAAAAATATATTAGGATTAAATAGATTCTAAATGTTATGGCTGGTCGTAAGTGGCTTGATTATACTTTTAAATGTCTAGCACTCTGTTTCCACAGTCCTGATAAACTGAATTTCTACTTCTTCCAAAGACTGTTTCTGCTGTTTATCCCATTTGAATAAATATTTGTGCTTGGACTGGCGGACAGGGGGAGGGAGGCAGGCAAAACCCTTCCACTGACGTCAACTGATGGCGAAAGCCCTGAGCAGCACCTGCCACGTGGAACATGGCACGTGCCCAGGTGAGGGACTGTCCCCTCGGCGGTAGTCACAGAGTTGGTCTGTGACTGCCGAGGCTCGCCACCGCCCGGGAAGACAAATATTAAGGCTCTCCTCTGTGCAGTCTTGGGTTAAAACATTGTTAGTGCAAGCTTATTATTATTATGGAAGTCACCAGCTTTCTGATGTGGATGTTCTGTTTCTTCCCTTCTCTTCTCATAATGCCTTTTTAAGGCCACCCATTCTGCTTCATCCGTGCAGGTGGAATCTCCTCAGTAAAATAGGGCCATTTATTTCATGCCCACGTTTAATCATCTTTTCTGATTATGGATCCTTCACTTCAACCAGAAAGATTTTTTCTGGGCAAAAACCTTCTCTTTGGTATTAACTTATCAATATATACAGGTGTACTTATGGCTGTGTCGAATAGCTATTCATAATTATATCAATATTCCCTGACTTCATCAAATTAACAAAATTGGCCTTTATTAATAACTCAGGTCACTTTTTGCTTTTCACTTTCTTTGATTTATTTGCTTGTTTTATGAGTGGAAAAGGTCCCTCTGTTTAGCTTTGTCACTCATCAAATATAATAGATAGGTAGGTAGTTACATCTGGGAGTAAGAAATTTAACTTAAGCATCTGTATCCCACTGAAGAGGAAGAATAAATTTTACTGAACTAACTGGAATGCTTGTAGTCTGCGGTTTGCTCTGTGCCTGTGGCATGTCATACGTGATTTTTCAGCGGCAGAATCGGTTGCAGGTTTGTATCCCCACCTCTGTGAGGCACAAGCCCTGTGACAGGGAACGACGTTAAAATCCCTACAACTGAAGAGCAGGACAGAATGTGTGACGTGCTCCAAATTTTCATTTCCACCACCTGAAGTCGGTGGTGTGTGTTGGGGGCAAACAAAGCGGCCGGTCTGAGGTGGGACCCTCCTGGGTGGGCTGGCTGTGCGCTGCTGAGCGCGTGTCAGCCGAGAGAGCGGCAAAGGGAGGGAAGGGACTGTCCTCCTTTTGACACACCGCTTGCCACCACACCATCTCTCATTCTCCACCTTCTGATGCAGTATTACGTCTGATTACATCAGATTTAGGACTACATCTCTCTCTGACACCAAGCGGTTACTGCTTTCAGTGCTTGGATGAGAAAAAGAACCAAATGTCATTATCTATTGAAAAAGATCAAACATGAGAACATATCTTTCCTCCCCCTCATTTCTTATGTCATATACACTTCCCAATCTTTCCAGTCTCTATGTAGCTCAGAGAAGCTTTGGGGTCCTACCAGCATTGAAGTTCACAGTATTATAGTATACGCCACTATAGTAGCAGGATAAAAGACATTGCATTTATATGTCTGGGATTTGCTTTATTTTTTTTCCTTATCATCAGCCTACTTCCTTTCTCTTGCCACCAAAGCAAAGCCTTTCCTCTTTGTCTCCTCTGCTTTTTTGCTTTCTGTTTTGCTTGAATTTGTAATGGAAATAGGAAACTGGGACAGATTCCTAAGGTACTTGGAGGATCTCAAATCCCCGCAGCTCTTCTCAGAGCTCTGTGGAAGGGCTGCCAGCTGCACTCTTCATTCCCCTCTGCTGTGCCAGGCTCTTCTTCCTCCCTTTTCTTCAGTCCAGCTTCCTACAGTCCCTCTTCCCTTCCCTATCAGTTTGGAGCAGACCCCCATCATGTATCATGACCTTAGACATGCCCCAGGCTAGAAAGCCCCAAAGTTGCTATTCTTCTTTACAAGGCCTGCCTGGCCTCCTCTCTTACTATTTTATTTAATTTTTTTTTCCCCTTGTTAGGCTTAGAAAGGTCAGGCCCTTGTCCTCTGAGCTTTCCTGAACTTTGGGCGCTAGCCATAAGTTCATTTCACTATGAGAGAACGTCAGAGTCTATTTAAGTCAGTGGAAAGACTCCTGATGATTTCGGAGAGGTTTGGGTAATGGCTGTGAGACCACAGGATGGGTTGTGTTCGACAGAATTTCTTTCTGTAGCAGTCCTACCCAGCAAGCCAGAGGAATGCCATGGCTCACCCTAATTCCCCAGAACACTTGCTTGCTCTTATAGTCAGCGGTAACTACAGCAACAGTAAGGAGCTCTTTCTTGACCTGTGTCTTGAGCTATCTGAAATGTAATTACTTCTCTGTGATGGTAATATTAAGAATTTTTGCTCCCTTTTCACCACCACCACCCTTTTTTTTTTTTTTTTTCATAAAGGCAGTGGCCAACTGATTCATGCAACCCATCTGCACTTTTACAATGATGCCTCATGTACCAAATATTCCCAGGCTGTGCAACTTCCTTTATTTTTCATCGAGAAAACCAGAAAACACTCATTCTCACTTTTTGCTGATATTTAGCCAAATTTTTCCAGCATTATTTTTTCCATACCATATTGAGGTTAACATTTGTAAAAAAATATCTGTGACTATGGTTACATTATCCCTCAGTCAACCCTTTGCTAAGTTTGATGTATTTAGCAGTTTTATTTGTAGCTTATAATTAGTCCCAGTGTTCTGACCATTTCTGTTACTCTCACTGAACCTCTTCTTCATTTAGTAATGTTTTTCTGCTTATTGAAATTAATTTTTAAACTCTCAACCTGTTAGCTAAGTTGTCCCATTCAAATTTCAACATTTGACTGGTAAATTGGTGCAACAAGGTGGGCATCTTACATTAACGTTTTTAATGAACTATTGAAGAATTGACTTTGCAAAGCTTGGAGCTCTTAATTTTCTTCTTGGCATATACCTCCTAACTATGCACATGTGGGTATTCATGAGTTCCTGGCTTAACTTTCACAACAAGATCTTTCCTATGTAAAAGTTTTTTGCCAGTTACTTCTGAGCTCAAGATGCAATTTTGCAATTTTTTTCCATCCTTTAAGACTAAATTAGAGTATCCTCTGGGGTCTTTTATTTCTTCCTAATAACTAGAATCTTGTATGGTTTTAAATACTTGTGTGGCATGTGCTGGATCTGTGCTTTAAAGTTATGTCTAATGAAAATAGTGCAAAATCTATGCAAGTCGACCCACAAATTGTGTTTTGTTGGTTGATATTTATAATCCTTTCCTCTCATTTTATTATGATTTCTCAACTGTGGAATTTTTCTTGTTCTGTATCTCTGCTAACTTATATGTTCAAAGTAATTTAGTTTAGCAAAAAAATCAGCATGATCTTTCATCAAGGAGAAAAGGCGTGGCTGCAACAATGGTAATTTTGCTATTTTAGACAGCCAGAAGTCACACAGTCAAAGAATGGCAATGTGTGGCAGATAAGCCATTTGTTCAGCACTGACTGTGAATTGGAGCCAGGACAGAAGACACAATCATTCATGTCAAACCCAAATCCTCAAATAATTTATCATATCTGATTTAGAGTCCAAGAGAATTGTAAAGAGGATGAGACAAAGGAGATAATCAAACATTTTGGAGAGATCTCTGATGTTATCTCATTCAGGCAAGGAAATGGTGAACTGTACCGTCTGCTTCTCAGTTTCAGGCTTGGATGGGATTCCTGTAGGTCTTACATTTAAAAAAAAAAACAAACCACAAAAGCACAAACAAAAAAACCCCCACCTATCTTTCTTTAAGACATGCTGAGACCTGTATCATTGGAAGTTGAGAAATGACACCAACCAACCTCTGCCATTTTTGCCTTACACTGGGTAAGAAAGCGACACTATGGAGCCTAATAGAAAGGGGAACACTTGGCCCACCAATTCCATCTTGGGTTGTCTGGGGATGAATTTGACCTCTTTTCTTATTCTCATGAGGAGAAGCTGCTAGTGTGATGCTCTCTGGAGGATGCTGTGTGTTAACAGCAAGATTGTGTGGACATTTTCTTAATCAAAAATGCATGTCCAAATGTTGGCAAAAACCTTAGTGTAGTTTGGATCATAGAATAATAGATCAGCCCAAGTTGGAAGACACCCCCAAAGATCGTCTGGTCCAACCTTTCATAGAAAAGGGAGCTTAGATGAGGTTATCTAGCACCCTCTCCAGTCACGTCTTGAAAACCTCCAGTGGTGGGTACTCCACCAGTTCCCTGGGGAGGTTGTTCCAGTGAAGGATTGTTCTTACTGTAAAAAATGTCTTTCTTATACAAAGATGAAACCTTTCCCAGTACAACTTGTACCTGTTGCCCCTTGATCTCTCCATGTGGCCCCTGGTGAAAAGAGCCTCCATCCTCTTTGTAGCCACCCTTTAAGTACTGGAAAACTGTGATGAGTTCATATCTGAGCCTTCTCTTCTCCAGGGAGAAAAGACCTAACTCCTTCAGTCTTTCCTCATAGGGCAGGTTCTCCAGCCCTTAATCATCTTCGTGGCCTTCCTTTGGACCCTCTCCAGTCTGTGCGTGTCTTTTTTGAATTATGGAGAGCAAAACTGGACACAGTACTCCAGGTGTGGCCTGGCAAGTGCTGAGTAGAGTGGGATGCTCACACCTTTATCTCTGCTAGTAACGTCCTTGTGGATGCAGCCCCGGATCCGATTTGCCTTTGTTGTTGCAGCAACGTACTGCTGACTTATGTCCAGCTTGTCGTCCCGCAGGACCCCCAGGTCCCTTTCAGCAGGGCTGCTCCCCAGCCACAGGGATCCTAACCTGTACTGGGCTCTTGGGTTATTTTGTCCCGGGTGCAGGACCTTGCACTTGTCTTTGTTAAACTCCATACTGTTCTTGCTTGTCCACTCTTCCAGCCTGTCCAGCTCTCTCTGTAAGATGGCTCGCCCTTCTGAAATGTTCACCTCTCCACTCTGTTTAGTGTCATCAGAAAACTTGGTGAGGGTGTTTTCAATCCCATTTATGAAGGTGTTGAACAGCGTGAGACCCAGTATTGATCCCTGGGGGACACCACTTCTGACAGGCTGCCAGCCTGAGTAAAAACGGTTGATCACCAAATGATTCATCGATCATCAGATTATCAGGGTAAGAACAGATTCCCTAAAATCTTTCTCTGTCACTCTACCCTATTACTGGTTTAAAATTTTTAGCAATTAACACCTCTGATTTTTCTTTGATATATCTTTTTGCTGTGTCCCCAAGCTTTCTGTGATAGCTTCATAAGAACAGTGGGTAGAACACAAAATGCTAGATCTTGCCTTAAGAACGTGGAGGAAGGTTCCTTCTGTCTTTTCCTCGTCAACAATTTGCTTTCCTTATCTTAGGGCACCTTCATTTATGAAATTCGTTGGAGAGTAAGGAGCCTACTTAGCAGTCTCTCGTTACTTTAGTGAGGAGTTTTATTTGTTTGTTTGTTTAATCTACTTATCAAGATCCCTGCCGGATATCTTTTCAGTAGTTGCCTTGGGTTTGGACATGGCTCTGAGAACCAACATTTGGAGAAAAGGTCCTTACTAAACATAAGGCTTTAAAGCTGGGAAGCTAAATTGCCATCTTCTGGGAGTCCAAGTGTTCTGACAATATGTGTGTAGTGGCCTGCAGCAGTTTTTATAAGGGAGAAAAGGTGACACCACTGAAATATGCAAGGCAGATGATAAAAAATTTTTCAAGGCTATGAAAGCCAGGAAATATTAAAAAGCTAAATAACCTGAATGATCAGACCAGGAAGTTACCCATAGGCAGAAGGTAAAGGGATATGCAGGATTTTTTGTCTGTGTCCTGTTTAAAACCATCTTCTTGAAAAATAATGAACAGATTATATGGGGAAAAAAATGGAGGGATGGAGATATGAACTGAATGGAAAATAAAAACATTATTGTCTGGAGTTAAAAAAATAAATATTTTCTGTGGAGATGTTTGTTGGTTGAACTCCTTACTTGGTGCTCCAGAGGCTGTGTTCATAGAAGTCACTATTGATTTTAAATAAAACTCTGTAAAACAGCATCTTTTGCAGTTTTGTCCATTTTGTTTCAAAAGTGTTTGAGCAAATGCATCTTTGGAGACCACACCATTGAATTTGATTCAATAAGATTATTCCAGGCATTCAATTTAACCTGTTGGCTCATAAACTCTGTTTTATCAAATTCCTGTGGTAATTTAAGCCAAATAAAGGCTGTTCTTTAATGAATGCAATGTTGAATATTGCTGAAGCACATCCTTATTTGTGTTGGCTAATGGCACAGTTGCGGATAGCCTTCAGAATTAAAGATTTAAGATTTGCTATAAGATATTTTTCTTTTCATGCTGTTTGCAGGAGGATTGTGAGGAGGACTTACAGTTAATGAAGTATTTCTATGTTCTGTTAAATTCTGGTGAACTGCTGCTGAGATGTAAATTCTTGATATTGCCATTTCCCTTCTTTCACCCATGCACCACAAGAAAAAACTATGACAGCAAGCTGAAATATTCACAAACCGTGAAACTCTGTGGCTGGGCTGATTCAGAAGCCAAAGCAGAAAAGTTTTCTTTCTAACGCAATCCATGTGTGATGCCAAAATACACTGTTAAAACAGTGGAGTGAGATCTACCTCCCCGTCTGCTGCAGGACCCCCTCCCAAATCCAAGTATTTCCCTGCAGTATGATATAGAGAGGGAGAAGGAGAGAAGAAAATCCACGTTCTTCTTAACTATCTCCCAGGCCCTTGTACGAGCAGACTGGGTAATTACAATCCCCATTTCCTCATATGAAGGTAAGTGGGCATGGAGAAGGGAAGGAAGAAAAGGAAGTTATGGCGGGATGTTGGGCAGTGACACATAACCTAGAAGTGTCTCAGAACTTAGCAGCTGTGTTTAGCCGTTTCTTATCCTTCCCTTTCACTATTGCTAGGAGCCTCAGTCGGTCACCAGGGCTGCGTTGCCCCAGGTGCTAAATAAACACAGAACAGAAGGACAGTCCCTGTCACAGTTTACAATCACAGCATAAAAATAACAGGAGCAAGCAAGAAGCCATATGCTTAAAACAAAAATTTATGCATTTTCTGAGTTGAAATTTGGAAATGTCAGGTGAAGTTCTCCTGCAAAACTGTCTTTCAAACACCTCAGTAGGCACTTATGTATACTAGGATTGGGCATATACCCCAAACACAAGTTTAATACACAAAGCAATGTAAAAGGTAGTATTTCCTAACTTTTTCATGTTTAACATTTCAAACCATAGCTCAGGTTTGTTCAACATAGTTTAAAATATGCAAATAAATGTATAGATACAATTCTAATAATAAATGAAACTAAACGCATTGTTTTGGTAATGAATTAATGAATTATGGTCACCATTTGTTTTCTGGGGAAAAAAGCTGCCCTCAGCTATATTCACAGATTTCAGCAGCTTTGGTGGGATTTTTACAGCCCAAGCCTCAAATTCCACTGCCAAGCAATGGACAAAAGATCTCGTGAAAGAAGTGGAATTTAATGAATGGGGTTCCTGAAGACACCAACTTAAAATGAAGTTGAGCAATTAAGCAAATGTTGTATCCACTCTGAAGACTTCAAATCTGTCTAGTAGCATAGAATGAAATGTGATACAATTTATTTTACATGGAAGTTGGAACAATTTCTAGCAACAGAGTAGTCTCCAGGACTCTCCAATCCCTGGGAAAACCATGGAGCAAGTCTTCTTGGTAGACGTTTCTGGGCACGTGAAGGAGAAGGAAGTGATTGGCAACAGCCGGCATGGATTTTCCAGGGAGTAATCATGCCTGACCAACCTGCCTGACTTTTATGTTAAAATGACTGGTTTTGTGGACCGGGGAGAGCAGCGGATCTCATTTACCTTGACTTTAGCAAGGCTGCCAACAGCGTCTCCTACAATATTCTTGTAACTAAGCTGGACGTTACAGCGTGGACGGCTGGTCAGCGAGTTGGTTGAGAAGCGGTTGGATGGTTGGGTTCAAAGGACAGTGATGAATGGATTTTATTTACCTGAAGGCTGGTGACGGTGGAGTACCCCAGGGTTGTGCCGTGGGACCCGTTCTGTGTAACATCACCGGAGCAGCCCGCTCTGCCCTCAGTCAGCCCTGAGCCTGCTGCGGAGGAGCTGGACCAGGGACCTCCCAAGCATTTTTGTGGTGTAGCCTTTGTACAACTGTCAATGCCTGCATTCTGGAAAGCACCTGTTTAGAAACGACGCTAGGTTTTTGCTTCTGAAAGCCTGTTCTTAGAACGTAAGTAACTTTTAAACTGCACCAGGCATCACTGAGAGCTATGAAGGCTGAACAATATGTTACATACACCTGAAAATTTAATCTAATGTGGACTCTAAACAGTTCTTAGAAATGAGGGTTTGATTTTTAATTGAAGAGGAAAAGAAACCAAAATCAAAGTGGAGTAGGAATAGATCTACTTACTAATAAATAAACCTGCTAAGTGGCAACTCAGCTTACTAAAAATTGAATTTATTTGCCAGAATGAGTGCTGAGTCAGAAAAAGTCATTGTGAAACCAGCTGAACACAAAAAGCCAAATTCAGCATTCAAATGCATTCACACAGCTATCATTGACTGGGAACAGGATTGGCTCAGAGCATGGAAATGAATAAACCTTTGCCAAGCGAAGAAAAACTGAGCCAAATTTCAGAAACCGCATCACAGGAACATTTCCCCACTGTGCCTGTGGTTGTGGTCTGGTGGTCTGCTGAAGTGAGGGAGAAGAGAGAAGCATGAAATCAGCCAGACAGATGTGTCTGCAGGCACTGAGCAGCAAAAGGGTTGCAGAATAGTGGCAAGGTGCCTCACTGACTGTAACTCTTTCTTAAAAAGCTGAAACTGCACAGAAAAGAAAAAAAAAAAAGAGTTTATTAATTCTTTACAGGCATTTAAAGAATTATGCATGGGCATGCTTTTACAAAAAGTGATTCCCTGCTTGTTGAATCATAGATGTACTCCTCCTGAACAGGCAGTTTGCTTTGCTGCATTGTTTTTTCCTCTCCGCATCTGTGACAATAGATAACTTGTGTTATGGGAAGAGTCATTCTATAGACCTGTTTTCACTGTGTTACTGAAGGATGCTTTAAATGGCGTCATTAACAGTAAGGAAAATGAAACTAATTTTACATGAAAATATAACTTACTGTGTGGTGAATTAACAGTCATTTAATATATTTTGAAGATAAGGTTGGTGGTATTATTGTCCCCATAGGAACTGAATCAGGCTGGACAAAGTGTGTGTGTGTGGGAACAACAAAGCCTAAATTTGCCTAGACTTTCAGGACAAACAGTAAATCTAAACCAGTAATGAATATTTGATTAAGATTTGGGGGGGACAGCGAAAGAGAATCCTGAGAGAAATTGTTATTCTTAAAAATTACTAAATGATTACTGGACAAGACAGAGTTAATTTCATTCATATTCCTACAATTTTTTTCTAGGCTGCAAAATCTTTTTCGGTTATTTTCAGTGGCACCAGATAGTAACAAAAGCTTCCACTCTCGGTGCTCCTGAGCAGACCTGCAGGTGGCACTTAGCAAGTCTAATGGGCCTGGGGAGATGGTGCTGCAGCCATCGCTGAGCTGCCTTTCAGTAGAGTCGACAGCTCTGAGCACTGCAGCTTCCTTTCCTTGCTATTTTTTTTCTGTGGAGAAAAACCCAAAGAGTCAGCAATGTGAGCCTATCTTGAGCTGCTAAGCTTTATTATTTACCCAAAGGATAAAGAAGGATATTCACAGAAATGAAGCCGTTCACAAGCTAAATCCTGACTGTGCTCTCGAGGCACAAGGTGCCTGCAATGGAAAGTGGGTCCCAGGAACCCAGGACAGGATTCCTGCCTTCTCCCTTGGTAACGATGAGCTCTGCCTAACGATGTGCACAGTATAGCACACATCATACAGTCATCTATACTGATGCCAACGCCTGTGGCTGCCGATCTGGGTGCAAACAGTAGTCGTTAGACCGACGCTGATTATGGATGTGCTGAGTAGGAGATTACCAGTGAGAGCAACAGCAGCTTCTCTGTCTAGTGGTGTAATGACGTGATGGTGGCAGAAATACTTAGGAAGAAATAGGTGTTTCCATTGCTTTTCCTTCAGCACGGCACCGTACTGCCCAATAGCCCTAGTCACACGCTATGCAAGTGTACTGCAAACATTTTAATTTCCCATCATGTGTATCAGAAATAATGCTTCCACCATTAATGTATAATAGCATAACCTTCCCTGCCATGAAATACTCAGCTTGCGCCTAGCTGGTATGAAGAATAGAAAACCACGGTCCGTTGAAGAAGACAAGCAGGCGGCTGTGCTGCATACCGCTGCCTGTTAACCACTGGCTGTACACCTTGCTGTGTGCGCTGTGTCTCTGTAGTCAATTTAGTCAAAAGCCGCAGCATCCTCTCCTCTGTCTGTTGGGGATGCTTTTCTGTCCTGTAGTACAACTTCCATTGGAATAATATAAAAAAATGGGAAGCATGAAAAATTGATGAGACTCTGTGTTCACTTTTAAAAAGCACTAGTGTAATACAGATATGTATAATAAAATGAAATGTGAGAAACTACTTTTTCTTTGCTAATTAAAAAAAAGCTATGCAGATACTGTAGTTATGGGTTGGTCTTTTCTACACTTGCTTCTAGCTAAGATTTCCTCTTGATTTTGGGGTTTTGGCATTGTTTAGTGCAGTTGTAACCCTTAAGGAACAGCCAGCCCTCACTGCGCGCTAAGAATGTCTTTGGAGGACAGGGAGAACAAAAAATGAATTATGGCTACCCAGTGATTTCTCAATACATTTTAATGGCAAGACCGGATACAAAGAAAGCACAATCTATGGCCTGAGTGACACGACAGCGGTGGTTGCATCCAGGACGGAGGAAAGGCGGGGAGGCTGGGCTCGTATGTGAACGGCGAGGTCATTTCTGCCACGTGGATTTTGCAGTGGTTGCTGGAGGAAACAGGTGGCTTGAAATAAAACACCACCTGAAATTGGTTATTTAAAGTGGCAGCGGTGGCTTCTTTAATGCAACAAGCCTCACCGTGGTTCTCCTGTTCGTTTTGATCACCTTACAAGTGACTTGACTAACTTCAGCGTGTAGGGGAGAAGCTTCCACTAGCAGGAGAAAGGGGATGGTCCTTCAGAGCTCCCTCCGAGTGCTCCCTCAGAGCGACACAGTGTGAGGACGATAAAATGCTAAGACCAGGGTTTTCCAAAAAGATAGTTGACTTTTGGGGTGCTGAAGTGTTTTTCAGGAGGCTTCGGTGGGCTCTGTTTTTTAGGAAGCGCTGTGTATCCATGCCCTGCAGCTCCCTGCACGTCTCTCTTGCACACACAGCTGCCACCTACTGCTGAAACCCTCAGGCCATCTACTTGCATCAATTCTAGGTGATGAGAGAAGCCTCCCAAAACTAATTAAAAGAGCCATTGCAGCATCACGAGAAAAACCATGCTTCGCGAACAAAACACTCCGACTTCTGTTTGTACACCCTTCCTCTCCAACTAATGGCATCTGTTCTGTGAGTGTGCCAGTATATCCTGTGGTGCTTGTCCATAACAGCAGGAAATGGAAAGCTGAAATTTCTATTTAAGGAAGCTGAATAAAGAGTTTGCATTCTTTCAGTTTAACTATTTTTGAAAATCAAGCCACGGTTTAAGGATGCCAGAAAGCACAGTAAAACCTGCAGCCTCTTGCAGAACAGATGCTTTTGGCTGGAGTAAGAGGGCAGAAAGAGAGAGGAAGACCAGCATGATAGACCAGGAGAAAAAGAGGAAAAGATCTGGGGGAGCTACAAAGAAAGAGGTAAGTTGAAGACAGGGCCACAATGAAATTAAAGTTGGCATTATTAATAAATAACGGCATCATTTTCCTGGTAGCGCAAAGCTACGAGCCTGCTGATGGAGTAAACCCCTTGCTTAGTGGCATCTGCACTTGCTGATGGAAACTGTGTTTTGCTGGATGTAGAGCGTGGAACGTTCCTGAGTATGTTAATGCTATAAACCGTTCATAGATTAGCATATGCTGTCACAGAAACACTTGAATTAGAGAAGGAAATGACCTGTCATACCAACTTTACAAGAGTCCTTAATGGCCTCTTGCAGATCTACTGCATGCAAGTAAGTGACTGACCCAGCAGTGATCTGAGAACATTGTAAAATCTTATCTGCAAGCGTAGATCCTGTTTGTGCCTGCAGGCAGCATACTCAATTTACAGCCGAAGCTGAAAGCCCTTTGAAAGTTGGCCCTTAAGGTCATACCCTCTGTCCTCAAGTCTGTCAAGGATTTTTCCCCTACAAGATATTCCAGGAGGCTTTCCTAGTGCATGCTTGTCTTGTTTTTTTCTTTTTGATGTGGCAGAAACAACAACCTTTGGGACAGTTCAGACAACCAGATTTACATTTTGTTTACCCAGTCTCCCTGCTGCTATCTTGCAAATAATTCCCAATATAGTTTTAGACTCCAATTCATTATCATAGTATCTGATCATCTTTTGTGCTAAATGATAACAACAAAGAAGTTCCTAAAGGAATTCAGAGAGTCCCTGGCCTTTTCTTTTCTCTGGCATTTTTCTTTTTCAGTGTAGGTCTTTGCTTAGGCTGTGTGATTTTTAACTTCTGAGATTCTAATAATTTGGTTTACTGATTTTTTTCTTCAGATTCCTGCAATTCAGGTTGGAGGCAGGGAGTATTAATGTTTCTCGGTACAAAGCAGCATGGTTCTTAGGTGGAGCGGAGAGTCTCTTCTGTTTAAGGTTTTGCTGTGTTTCCTAAAGTAATTCAGATTATAATATTTTCTAATTTGTTTTCTTTTACCATAACTGGATCCCTTCCGTGAGGAACGCTTTGTCCCCATACTCTCACAGGCTTTGTCCTGTGCTTTTCAGCTTGGCACTGCTATAAAACAGCTTTCTCTATAGCGGGTATTTTACCCTTTAAATGTTTGCATATGTTTAGCACCTCTCTTCAAAAGTGTCACACCACAGCTATTGAGCTTTTTCAGTTTAATATTTTGCTATGACTTTCTCAGCCTTCAAGATTCTTTAGTTTACGTGTTTTAACTCTGTAAACTCACTGATTTGCATCCTTCTTGTATTACTATTAAGTATCCTGCTGGGTAAATCTGAATACTTTTAGAACTGTAAACCTCAAACCCGATCAAGGTAGAACACTTAATTTCTTTAAAGTATTTACATTAATGAAAACTGCTCAGTGGAAGTGGAGTATAAACCAGCTAGTTTATAAAATACTGAAGTCAGCTCTTTTAGATGATTCTAGGGGTCTAAGAATAACAAACAAGGCAAAATTACATTCTTTAATTGAGAAGATGCTATCTAGAAGAATAAACAAAACAGATTCAGAAGGGGGTTAGTGGCCCACTGGTAAATGGATAGAATGCACGTAGGCAATCTAAAATTATTTGATTTCTTTCCTTGTTTTTGCTTATTTTACACTAGTAAGTTAGTCCATTGGAAGTCATCCTTAATTTATAATATTGTAACTGATGGGAGAATCTGTCTGAAATAAACTTTCAAAATCCCCATAAGTATGAATCACGTAACCAGGAGCCAAAAGAAAACACAAACTGAATTACCTAGGGTGTGGTCCATGTTAAGACATGGACTCATAGGCTTCACGTTAAACGGTTTTTCTGCTAGACCTCTTTTGGTATGTAACTGCTTAGCCCTTTCCCCTGACAGACTGTCTGCGACAGGAGTGCACAAGTGCTCAGAGGCTCTTGCAGCAATCACTAGCCTTTGCTTCAGCTCTGTCTGCATCTGGGTCATTAGTTTCCACAACATCAGTGCTGAGAATGAAAATACAATTAACAATTAATGAAAACATTCTGTTTAGTGAACTCAAAGGAATCTCCTAAAATTGTTTCCAGCCCTACCTGGGCTCTTAGTGGTAGCATATGG
This sequence comes from Astur gentilis, assembly GCF_929443795.1. NCBI lineage: Eukaryota > Metazoa > Chordata > Aves > Accipitriformes > Accipitridae > Astur > Astur gentilis. The sequence goes on from NC_064894.1 coordinate 27,925,603, forward strand.
GCAAGTGTTACTCTGTTGGCTACGCGAAACACGCTGCTGTGCAGAACTGGGCAACGCAAAACCATCTTGCTTGGTATTTGCGAGTTGTCGTTGGCGATGAGGACCGTAAAGTACCCTGCGGATGTACTGAACGTGCTTTGGAACAACGTTAAGATAACAACGGGAAAATAATCCATCTGTTAACAAAATCCAGTTTTCACTCTGGAGCACTTCACATGAAAATGCCCTGGTTACGTGTGGCCTTCTTTTGGTATATTACAATGCACTATTGTGGCTAATGGTTTTGAAAGTTTTGGGGGGCAATAAGCAGCAAATTCAGTTGTCTAAAAATGGCATTTAGTGTTGTTTGAGATGTCCTCGGGCACAGTGTGTGGTATCCGGCTGCTCCAGAACAGGGTAGGCATCCTCTTTGTCCTGTGTCACATCTGCCAGACACATGTGCATGTGTCAAATGCCCCAGGGCATCTTAAATGGCACTAGATGCCTGGTTTAGTCCACTGAATCAAACCCTCCGTTTCTTTCAGGTGAGCTTAAATTGAAGGTGGCCTTAAGAGGAACTAACTTAAGGTGAACTTAAAGGCAAGTCTTGCCAGAGAGCTGAGCATCTCTATTTCTATGATTTTCTCCCTGTCCCACAGATATCCTAAGCGCACCAAATGGCCCTAGCCACCTGTAAATATAGGCAGTTTCACCATGTGCAGTTCATGCAACTGGATTTCCTCCTTAACATCTACTTAATTCCTGTTTAGGCTCCTACATCCTGTGTATGAAACAGTACCTGTCATTTAAGTCTAACATGTTAGTTCGGTCTATTTGCTTTTCACCAGCATGCTCAGCCCCCTTAACTTTGAGGCACTTCATGCAGAAATGTATTACAGTGCAGGATCAGAGCTGTGAACACAGAAGTTAAACAAATGAAAATTAAAGACAATCAAGTCCTTTTCTTTATGTTTTAAATAAAATACAAGGGCTTATGATTTCTGATGGGAGGATCAATTTAACCTTAGCAGTGTCTTATTTAACGTGCTTTCTAGCACAGAAGAAACCTGCTGTCATGGAAGTTTTTTCCTCCAAGTTACATCTCTATTGGAGTCTGTTATTCTTAGCAATATTGAATTTTCCCGGGTAAGGTGACAATTCATCATTTTGAAGTGATGTTATCACTCAAATTAGAATCCATAGTTTTTGTTTTCCAGGGAGGCCAAAAAAAAAAAAAATAAATAGACAGCTAGTTTTCTATATCAAGAAAATACTCCTTCATAGATGACAGGAAAAAGAAGCATAGGTGTTTGGCATATTAGAATCTGACTGTAGTTATATTTCAAAGAATGAATGCACAAGGTAGAAATGTGATACTTGTCAGGTTCCTAATACAAAAGCATATTTCAAAGCTGCACAGTTCAACTCACCTTGAAGAACTCTTTACCCAGCTCCAGGAAGAGCTCCGCTTCAATGCACATCAAAATGGTGGGAGTTTCGTAGTGGAAACATAACACTTAGTTCAATCCTCTCAAGGACAAACCTGGGCAAAAGCTTTAGGTGTTTCAATGGAAACAATTTTATAATATTCTAGCAACAAATTAGGAATTAATATTGTTCCGTATTGTACTTATGTAAATTTGACCGTTACTATGGACCAACGTGAGACTGGTGTTTGAAAACTGGGCACCGTACTGCTTGCAGTGAGGTCCCTGAGCTGTGTCAAGGGCGGTCCACAAGCAGTATTCCAGAAAAATAAACCCATGCCCTGCAGCTGCCACCTCAGAAGAGGTAGGGTCAACAGGGAGAGTTGGTGGTGGCTAGATGGGTCAGACAAGGAGACGGGTGTCTCCGATATAAAATCGTAGTGCTGGGGTGGCAAACTGCTTCAGTGCAGCTCCCCCTTACTAAAATTCCTGGTGCCCAGATAGAAATTCTAACTCCTGCTGATGGCAAATTATCAAAAAAGACAAGCTATTATTTGTAAATGAAGATTAACTTATCCCTCGGTTTTTCTCACCTTTTTGCTCCTGATTCTTTCTCCATACCAACATCTGCCAACCTTTCTCAGCAGAGCAGGCTCTTGCCCTAGAAGTCATCCCACTGAAACTCCGTAGGAGTTCCCGGGCAAAAAGATGCTATTCATTTCACTAAAATCATCTGGAAGATGAAGAGTACCTGTGGAGTAGGCTATGTCTCCACAACTATCACTGAGACAGCAGCATATGCAGCAATTTGACGGTGACATTAAGCCCGTGCACCCTGCGCGCTCAGGCAGGTGACATTGTTAGACCGATATTGCCCAGCTTCTGGCAATTTCCCAGCTTGTGCAGCTGTCGGGAACATATGGGCCTTCATGTTTCTGTAGTTAGCGCTTCTTCCGCTTCCTTTTCCTTAACGTATACACGCACATCCCACGGCCCGGCTCTACTGAACACCCTGAACATTCAAATAACAGATTTGCTTTCAGAACAGTATAGTAATGGATTCAACTCGCCTTAATTATTGAATAGCTTCATTGTCTTGGAACAAATCTGAATGTATTGCCAGGTCTGTGATCTGCTTCTTTGATACTGGTAAAGCTTTTATTTGTGAGTGCATTCAGCCAGGTATGTAGGAGAATCTGAAAAAAAAAGGCACAACTTGCTTCTTCCTAATTGTCTTGAACATTTTACGGGTATGGATACATACTGCGTTTTAGCTGGCTACAGTAATTTAGGTGGAAAGGTAGGTCCTGCAAATTTCAGTGCTAATTAAACGATTTTGACATCAGGAGAAAGTGATATGCCCTGTTCTTCCAAATATGGGTTCAGTTCAATCTGTCTTTTTAATTGGACTGCAACAGATTATTAAACAATTCAGGTAAATAATGGAAGTAAACTTCAACTAAAATCCTGCTGAAGGGCAAACTGCCTTTTATTAAAATGGTTTCATATGATTTTATTCTGCATTCTGACAAATGCACAGCCATCGATATTCTTGCCCCAGTATGACAGAAATTGTTCAGATTAATAGCTGGCTACTTGGGTCTCGGTATGAATTTCTATTAAAAACGTTGATAAAATTGCCATCACGTTTTAAAATGGGCACACCATGAACAACTGCATTACCCTGCAGCGTTACTTAATAATTCAGCAAATTCAAATATATAGCGATCTTCAGAATTTTAGTAATTAAACTCCAAAGTGAAGCACATGTGTAAGCCAGCTGTCTTCTCATGCCCCAGTTCAAGGCAGAAAGAAAATTCAACAGTCTTACCTTTTGGCAAATTATGCTTTGGAGGGAAGAACAACAGGAATAGAAATTGAAGGTTAATCCTTCAATAGCTGAGTTATTTTGGAAATCATCTGAGAGGAAATCATATGCCTCTATTTGTGTTTACAGCTGGGGGAAAAGTTGGGCGTAACGCAACCAGCTCCTAGAATCACATAGAGAATCACTGCTAGGAAAATCCCTGTCTCCACAAAAATGAGGTTTACTTACAATTGGTCTCAGAAAGTGAAAAAGTTTTCATTTTAAGCTATTGGTATTAAGATATGGGAATGAGATATGAATCTGTTGATGATCTGTTTAACGTGTTTGTCAGTGACATGGGCAGTGGGATTGAGCGCACCCTCAGCAAGTTTGGTGATGTCACCAAGCTGTGTGATGCGGTCGACACGCTGGAGGGAAGGGATGCCATCCAGAGGGACCCTGATGGGCTTGAGAGGTGGGCCCGTGCAAACCTCATGAAGTTCAACACAGCCAAGTGCAAGGTCCTGCACAGGGGTTGGGGCAATCCCAAGCCCAAATACAGGCTGGGCAATGAGTGGACTGAGAGCAGCCCCAAGGAGAAGGACTTGGAGATGTTGGTTGACGAGAAGCTCAACGTGACCCAGCAATGTCATATGGCAACTGTACCCTGGGCTGCGTCCAGAGCAGCGTGACCAGCAGGTCGAGGGAGGGGATTCTGCCCCTCTGCTCCGCTCGGGTGAGACCCCCCCTGCAGTGCTGCCTTCAGCTCGGGGGGGGGCAACATAAGGAAGACGTGGACCTGCTTGAGTGGGTCCAGAGGAGAGCCATGAAGATGATCAGGGGGCTGGAGCACCTCTCCTGTGAGGGCAGGTGGGAGAGTTGGGGTTGTTCAGCCTGGAGGAGAGAAGGCTCCGGGGAGACATTCCAGCAGCCTGCCAGTACCTAAAGGGGGGCTACAAGAAAGCTGGAGAGGGACTTGTTACACGGGCATGTAGTGATACGACAAGGGGTAATGGCTTTAAACTGAAAGAGGGTAGATTTAGATTAGGTGTAAGGAAGAAGTTCTTCCCTGTGAGGGTGGTGAGGCACTGGGACAGGTTGCCCAGAGAGGCTGTGGCTGCCCCATCCCTGGCAGTGTTCAAGGCCAGGTTGGATGGGGCTTGGAGCAACCTGGTCTAGTGGAAGGTGTCCCTGCCCATGGCAGGGGGTTGGAACTAGGTGATCTTTAAGGTTCCTTCCAACCCAAACCATTCTACGATTCTGTGATTCTCTGTTTCTGTGATTCATCTGGCAAACCACATTAGTGAATTCACCTGTGCAAAAGCGCAGCCTTGAAACAATTCTTGGGTAACAATCTGAGCATGGGAAGGGCTAATCTACAGGAGAAATTAGATCAGGGGATAACTGGAAGACTGGTGGACCTTCAGCTTTAGGAGAAGGCATGAAGACTGATAGGGTCCCTACAGACTTGAATATCCTTCCGTGTTCAGTTATCATAATCCCCAAAATGGTCTTCTTGTTCTCCTTTTACTTCCAGATAAAAGTTTGCACATGCTTACCAGATGATACTAATTATTCTGATTTTTCTAGTTGTGAGTTTTAAGGCAGGCTATCTGTCCCAGATACAGTAGATACAATTGGTGCCACAGAAATTTTATGTCGAAAAAAGTTGAATCTGTCATTTAATCCAACCACTTTCATAGCTACGTCTTCCTTTCATATGTTGACAGAGGTGGTACACGTAGAATATAACCCTGCTTGACAAAAAGAGAATAGTTTCCAAAAGGTGGGGAAAAAAGGCAACCAAACGAGCAAGAGCAAGACCTACCCAAACCATTAATGGCATGGCACTGCGTATGTGCACTGCATGACTGCATAAAATTCATAATGGAGCTACATTTCTTACTGATTCTGTCCAAGCACTAAATCCTACATTAATAAGATACTTTTAGGAATTCTCTTTCAAAGTAAGTCCTTACAGCCGAGATATTTCCCATGTCCTACATTTATCCATTATTTGCTCCTCCCTGAGCCAGTATTCAAAGTCCAAGTTGTTTGGATAACTCAGTCTGATTTTGAGAGCTATGTTAATCCAGAAAAGTTCTTAATAATGAGCAGGGTACGCTGCTCATTATGAAACCAAATGGAGAACAAAGTAAAAAGACAAAAAAAAAACCCCAAAACAAACCCCAAACTGAAAAGGCAAACTGAAAATCTAAGTCAGTGTGATGTTCACAATGGAACAAATACCTCAGTCTGGTTATTTTGAGAAAAATCAGATCACATTTACAGAAGTATAATCCATATTGAAGCATTAACCATATCACTGTCTGTTGTGTATCATTAATATTTCATACAGACCTATGTGCATTATTCTTCCATGAAAATCTCTCACACTCCTGTAAGGTGCACCACTATTAAGTGCAATTCTGTGTTGTTGAGTCTTTCCAGCTACTGGAAATTCTACAATATCACAGCATCTTTTCTAAAGAGATAATAGTTTACTAGAAATTGCCATGGCAAAGCCTGCTTTGAATAAGTTTGTGCACATCCATCATGCAGCGCATGGCTTTCAATAAGAGGTTTTCATCTTTATGTGATACATTTCTTTTTCAGATTGTTTCACCTTCTTTGATTTGATGTTTAAAAATCACCCGTGACTTCGGCAATATCTCTTTATACTGTTCGTTTCATGGAGATTAATCTCCACAGCCTTCAAAGAGGACACAAGAAGTAGACATCTCTGATTTTCAAATGACTATGTTTCAGCTCTCCCCTCTGCAACGAAGGAGTAGACCTCAATTGTTGAAATACAAAATCAGAAGATTTAGAGCTGGAAATAGCTTTCATTAGGTCCTCTCATCTATGGTTTTGCCATTTCAGAATTGCTGTCTTTCAAGGGCTTTTGTCCAAGTTAGTTATAAACAACTCAGGCCATACAAAGACTGAGAACAAAGGCGTGACTTTTTAGTTTCACTTCACTGATGGTTGGAAAAGATTTTCCTTCATTCAAGAGCATCTTTAGTAGTCTGTCTTCTGTCTTCAATTCTTGTTTTTTCTCACCTTCCCTGCAGAAAACCAAATAATCAGGCAAACAGGCAAATCCCAAATTTTGCCATTATTCTTCATTTCAATTTGTATTACTGGCTTGGAGCGTACTGTTCTGCCTACTGTCTTGGTTTGTCTGTATGTAATTCAGATGCAGCCAGCATTGGAAGGTTTGTCATAGATGCAAAAACCTTCTGCAGCACAATTTCTGTGAAAGTGTCTTTTTTAATTGAAATTCCTATCTGCTTCATTATCATCAATGGAGTCATAAAGCTTATGGCCAAGAGAGGAGAATAGATTATTTTGACTTCCTAAGTACTGTACCTATTATGCCTTTTTTTTTATCCTTATAGCTTTGTAGTGAGACAAATAACTCAAGATTTTACCAGCATATTCTACACTTTCTTAAGGACAGTCATACAGGATAAGCGTTATTATCAGGGACTTTTGCTGAAAATCAAATATTTGAATCAAATGAATGTGGCTTTATACGTATCTTTTTATTAAGGGTGAACTAGAGGAGTACACATGATCTTCTGGAAGGTCCCTTGTGGGTTTAAGATGAAATCAATCAAGCAGCAGAAAAAATAGGAACACAAACTGTAGCCTACAAATAATTCATGTTGGAAACAAGGGAATGATGAGTATCAGGAGCATTCCTGAGGCATTCCTGAAATACATTAATGTAAACACTTAAATGGATAATTTTGAACAATGAGTAAATTCATAATTATCAAACTGTGCCTGGAAATATCATGTAAAGATGGAAAACGTCTAAATTAATTAGATATACTATTTACTATGGCTATTGCAGTCAACATTGCATGACTGCGACAACTTGAGACTGATGGAAGTGTAATATTCTTCACTTTTTGCAAATTTGTTTCCTTAACATTAACTTGTATCTACAGTACAAGTGGAGGGATGCCTGTGATTTGATTATACTATAACTAGTAATAAGAAAGGGGTTTAATTCCCGCTGCTTGCATCTGCCAGTGACTCCACATGTTACCTATGGTTATTTACCTTACACATAATTTTTTTTATGTCCCAAACACATACAACGTCTTTTCTGGAAGTGACATCAAGTGGCAGCATGCCCTTAGGTATCATTATTGACTGATATTAACTTAATGCTTCTAGAAATAATTAGATCTCAAGTGATCTAAGTACCCAGTTTTACTGCAGGTGAACACAATCTCCAGATGAAAAAGTTAAGACTTCACATACATTCTCTGAAATTGAAATTGTTGTTGAAACAATTGCTCTATCATATTGCCCAGAAGGAATTGACCAAAACAATTGTAAGTAATCACTCACGTCATACACAGCTGACTGACACCTTTAATGAAAAGTGTCTGTCTTGTAGGTTTATTGACAAAAGGATACAACATATTGCTCCCTGAAGAGCCAGAACAATATGAATGATAGTAAAGAACCTGGAAGACAATTAATGACAATTAATTAGTTGTACTAATAGACCTTGAAAGCTGTGTGGTCCTAGCCAAATCACTACGCTATATACATTTTGTATTTCATATGTAATGCAGAAATCCTGGTACAAGAGGAAAAATAAGGACTGGCCTTCTGAGGTCTACTTGCCTTTGGTAAAAGCTGATTGATCTTGCAGCTATTCCAAGCTGATAGACAGTGAAGCAAACACTCCTGCAACTTCTCTTGGCTTGCCCTGGAAAACTAAAACTAAACCAAAATTGTTGATCAGCTGGTCCAAGTCTGAAAATGCTATGGCAAGTACATATCATAGACCATGATATAAAAGACTTTGAAATAGATTTCAAGAGTCACTACTGTTTCAGGTGGAAACCCTCCAAAACTCACTAGTTTCAAATCCTCAGATATTCATTCCTGAAATAAGAACAGAATGGCCATAACGAACCAACACTCTTAATGTCCAGGTGACATTTTTAAACATTTATAGTTTATTCTCGCATTCATGAACATTTTGTGGTTGGTTTTATTTTGGGGGGGGGGGGGGGGGAGGAGGTAGATCCACAAAAATATGTGGATCTTGTTTTTACTAGATATTATAAAAAGGGTTTAATTGTGTTTGTGTGTGCATACATGAGCGTAGGTATAGGCTGATGGAGGTCCAAGGAATCAACGAAAACAGCAAGGCTTCCGATGGGAAGCGCGTTTGGATACAGGGGATTCACTGCTGCGGCCAGAGCGGGGGCACCCCCGCGGGCACCGCTCCCACGGCTCCCCGCACCCTGCTTCCGCTCCCGGCTTTTTTCCTTCGTCCCCACTAAACCTGACCCCCTTCCACCCACGGCTTAGCCAGTCGCCTTGCAGCAGCACAGGGACCGCGGTGGCCGAAGGTCTGCTGGACCTCCTGTGCCCCCAAATCCTCACCTCTCCCTTCTATCAAAGCTTTGCTTGTTAAGCCTTAGCCTCGAATAAAATCACAATCATTCTCGGTCATCTTTAAAGTATTTAGAGGAATAATATAGCCACCGATGAAACTTTTTAAAATGAAAAGGATCTACTTTTTGAACATTTTATTGTGCTTTCATGTGGTTCTTTTTTTCCTGATTATAGAGCTTCTTTTCTATTTAGATGTGCTGCGAAACTGAATAAGGACAAAATGGAAATTCCTATGTGCTGTCCTTCAGTGTCTTCCAAGTTAGTTTGCCGTGTTTGCAGATGACACTTTTTCCTAGCCACCAAACCTTCAAACCCTGGTTAGGATTGGGACGTTAAACAATCCATCGGGCATTTCGCCCAGTAGCAGTTATTCTTCTTGGCACAATCTGAAAATTGTGTCTAATATCTATCTGCAACCTCGGTTTGCAGAGCTGCATAGAAATGTGAGCTTGTAGTAAAACCGGTAATTAACAGTGACATAAAGAAAGATTACATTTCAGCATAACATTTAGAATCAAGATAAGGATTTTGGCTTAAAGACTCACAATGTTCCTGGTGCTGAATTATGTTTTAGGTCTTTCTGTACTGCTGTAATAGTCTGGAAGCTCCAAGTCAGCAATTGCCAAGTCTGGAGGCACCTGATTTTCTGAGAAGTCCCTTAATTCCTTCCTGCTGTGACTGCGTAGCAGCGTACCGGTGTTGAGAGCTCGAAGCTGCTTGGTGCCTCGGTCTGTGGACTCTTTACAGTAAGGAAAGCACCTTTCTAAGGTAGAACAGGAATTGGAATAAGTTGCTTTTGTGGTGATCATCAATGTGGCCGCACTGATTAGCACTGCGGCGTTAGGATCCCTTTTATGGATTTGAGCCGCAAAGCTCATTGCTGTCCTGCTTTCCTGAATATTTTTAGTATCTTCAAGAATAAGACTAGTGATGATGCTCTATTGTTTGTTCATTCTTGTTCTGTTTTGTTTTCACGCCTGAGTTGAAAACACTGGCAGCCAGTCGTAGGTGTATGGGAATAAACCTTCCTCAGGACAATTTATGGAATGAAAGAAGCATAAATAAAATATGCTTTTGCCTACAGGTCCTGCACTGGGGAGTTTGCAAGGGAGCCAAAAGAAGTTTCACACATGTTTAAGTGCGCAGTATTGCCTTAAATGTGTTTCCCTAGATTTCATGAATATTCAGAATAATTATATGCAATATATAGTCAATTCCCAGTTGCCTGTCTGACGTTAAATCTACACATCTCCACCAACAGAGCAAAACACTTCTTTAAAAACTCATGGTGAGTTGTTACAGCAGAGACCACTGGTAGAAGCGAGCTGGTTTATGATGGTATATAACACCAGGGCTTCCAACACATAGGCCAGCACCTTTCAGATGTAGTCTTCAGGTCAAGCAAATTGCATATCAAGGACTTTTACAATTTCACACTGAGACTTCTACATTTCCATTTCAAAGGCTGGCAGACCCCCTGTTTGTTCTTGATGTAGAATTCCTATTTGAAATCAAATGGTATTGAGGGCAGGGAACAAAAGTTGAATAAGTAACGAAGATCTATTTATGTGCCACGGAAAGAAAAAGAATCATGCAGGTGCATTGGCATCACTTGACTCTGTGTGAATTCATAAAATGATCTGTGCTTTACGTAGCAGTTTCATGAAGTAATCCAAAGAGATTTTACTTTGGTTTTAGCATTTTCCTTGCAGTTTATAGTGTGTGTTTCCCTTTCCTGTACCTGAGATTAGCCCTCATTTTCTGGCTCATTTGGCTAATCAGCATGATCTTCCTTTATCAGTAAACATTTTCGGCAGTTTCTTCTACAGTTAACAGCTTAACTGGCTTCATACCTGTGACTACTTTCCAGGTTTTGGAAAAGGAATTTACCCAGAGGAGTATAAACAGTGGCTAAAGGAGTTCATCCGTAATGTAGCTGTCACTCACAGCTTCCAGAAACTAGCGTGCAATGGGTGGCAAAAGGAGTACTCAGGCTCATGTAGATTGTATCAGCTTGTGCTGTGCCCATCTGAAATTGTCAGACATAAATATACTTCCTTCAACACCATGTGGTGATGAGTATTTTTGAAAAAAGCCGTTAAGAAAAGCAAGTTGTGAGTGTTCTGGATTCTAAGTTTCCAAAAATGTAAAAGCAGCTTTCTCACATAGTGGGTTATGAAAGACTTTGGATTTCTACCTTGCATTTTGCATTTAGTGAAACTTAAAAAAAAAAGGAAATGCACTACACCGATGATCCAAATTTCCTCAAATACAATTTCTGAAGTATTATTCATTTAATATTTTTATTTTTCAATGATTGGAGACAACGAATGTCAGATAATTCAGTACCTGAAGAAAGACACTTCTTGCTTACAAGTTCTTGCTTACTGCTTGGAAAACGTGCACGTTCTTCTATATGAACAGAGGGATGGGCAGTCAGCTTTTCTCTTCTAAGCCTTTTGTGAGACAGGTAAGAGAGGAAACGTACTGTTTCACACCCTTTTTTTTTAATATGTTAAAAAAAATATTGAAGAAGAGCAATATTTTCACAAGATTGTAAAACTACATTGGCAAACTCTTACTATGTCAATTTTCTATTGACCACAAAATAAATTCCTGACATAGAGCTTCAAAACATATATATGTGAAAGATATTTAAATATGTATCAACAATTTTTTATATAAATATCATCTTTGCTTCCTTAAACTGTGAGCTTCTGGACTGAAATTGAGACTTAATGAAAACAGTGGGGAAAAAAGGACACTTTCAGGGTGTCTGCCGTAGTGGTTTGAGTGCTTGACGAGGTGAAGAGAAGTCAGAATCTTGTTTCTTCCACGGGGATTGCTTCTCTGCGTGGCATTAAACTGCTAGTAGCAGTTATACAATACCATCTCTCAACCATTAGACAGAGTTTCTTTGGCTCGTCGTCCTCTGCGTGAAGGAGGGAGCTCCGGTTCCCCGGGCAGAGATGTCACTCTGCTCCTGGAGTTTCTGCGCACGCTCAGAGAAAACAGGGATAAAATTGGGAGGTTGAGCTGCACAGTTGACGGCTCAAGTGCTGGTTCAAACAGAAGCCTGTTTGTACTCTGTAAATATTCTCACTTTTTTTTTTTTTTTTTTAATGAATTATTTCTCAGGTTAATGAGCTTTTCAAGTCTTTTTTCATGGAATCATAGAATCACTTAGGTTGGAAAAGACCTTTAAGGTCATCGAGTCCAACCATCAACCTAACGCTGCCAAGTCGACCACTAAACCATGTCCCTAAGTGCCACATTTTTGCAAAATCATGCAGCTTTCTCTACAGGGATAAAAGATGCATCCGTTTTCCTTCAGTTGTCCTCTCTCTTGCTAATTAAAGCAGTGGCTTGGAAAGCTAAAGATACTCTTTTGAACTTTACAGTCTCAGCAGGGCTTGCGAGCAAGTTTACCACTTTGGGGGCAAGAGTTCCGATCACTAAATAATTAGCAAAAACCTCAGCAGCAGGCAGGAGCAGAATCCCAAGTGGCCTCAGCCGGGCAGAAGCCCGTGGCGTGGGAAGCCCCACGGGGCAACCCATCCAGGGCTGCTTCGGAAAATACACGGCGAAACGGGGCTGAGGGAGGGAGATGGGGGGACCTCTGGTTTCTCGGGGGGGGTTGGCCGGAGCGAGGATGGGAAGGGGGCTCCGGGCAGCACAAGGTGGGGTGGTTGGGGGCACGCCCAGCACTGTGGGTGCTGCCTGAGGTTTGCAGAAGATCGCGCTTTTCCAGGGCTTGGTCATCACTGGGGGAAGGCTGCTGGGCCAGAAATTAGGACTTGTGTGCCTCAGTTCCCCGCGTCTGTAGTAGGACCTAAATTCTGCATTCCTTCTCATCCTCAGTGCGTACACAAAATCAGCCTTAAAAAGCACTCCTATAAGGATGCGCTTTTTTTTTCCACAGGAGATGATAACATCTTACTGGCTTTGCCTACCAATTTTTACTTAGATTTTAGACAGAACAATTTGCAAGATACAACCTTGATTGACTGTGAGAACGCTGAATTCATTCTTACATTCCTACCTTGCGAAAATATTCCGTAAACATGGAATAGTCTGAGATTATTGGTACTCATTTGGGGTTTTATTGTGATCAAGTTTACAAGAACTATGCTCGTGGATATTATGCCGGTGTTTGTTAGTTTTGAGGGCAGGTAATTGAAAGTTGTTTCTTTTGAATGCAGCCTCAGAAAGTTGTAAAGCTGCTGGGTTTTATTATTCAAAGTGGACATGTAAAAGTTAACCCTTAGTTTAATGCTCGATACCTTATGGCTAATTTTTCTCACTTTATTGAACTGATTTTACTCTTATGCTTTTAGCATGCTTTTGGTATAATGTAGTTTGTATTAAAGTTTAATAGCTGAAAGACATTGTTCTCTCTTATGTGATGTTTTCCCTTGTGCACCATTCACATTTGCTGAACAGTGCTAGCAATAGCTAACGAGCAGTTCCCAGCCAGGGAAGTCAGGGATATTTAGGTTCTTTATGCCTCATCTGTACATGTCATTAAATTACCGATACACTGTGTAACTCGACTACTTTTTTTTTCAGTTAATTTTAAAGTTTCTGAGAAAAATGAATGTACATACATTTACATTCAAAGCAGACTACTGGACATGATGTTCTTCACTGCCTGGGAAAAGGACTCGTGGATTATACTAGAAGAGCCCTTTCTGGGAAAATTTTATAACAGAAACTGCTAATTCCAGTAGATTAATTTTCCAGTTGTTTTCCCAAAGCTGTTCTTATGGGAACCCCCTCATTAGTAGTATATTTTTAATCAGTTTTTGTTTTTACCGGCAGTCAACCCTACTAATAATTTTTCCTTGCTTTTCTGTAAAATTTCTTGATGTTCAGTTCTTCGCAGACCCTTTCATGTCTACAAGACAGTTAATCCTACAGACTGCCAAAAGAAAGAAGCAATTACGCTCCTCAAATGATTCTGGCCAACATATATGCAGCTGGACGGCAAATGGCAACGGAGTGGTGTGGGGAAGATGAGAGCGAAGCCTTGAAATGTTCATGTCCTCAAACCCCCCTGTGATGGTATCAAGAAACGCAGCGAGCGTGCCTCTGCCTTTCAGCCAGGAACATCCCAGGCACCCTGCCTCTGTCTTTCAAAAATCTTTTGAAATAGGGTCCTGCAGGCCCGTTCTCTTAGGTGACATTACATTTCTCTTGTCTGCAGACGAAAAAACCCCACTTAAAGTGAGAGGAAAGCTGATCCTCTTTGTTTCCATGGCAGTCGTGTGGGGAGAAGACTCTAAACCAACCAGCACGGGCTGTCTGCAGGTGAGTGAACAGTCACTCAGCTGAATGCGAATGAGCCCACATGTCAGGCTAAAAATGAGTGTATCTACTGGAAAAGGCTGCCCACAAGCATTCTCTACTCTCGTGATGAATAAAAAAAATGAAATTAAACAAATCATGTGATTAACAACTCTTATTCAAATGTATGGAGTAATAATTGAGAGCGGTGAAATAATTGATTCTAGTTCTGTCTCTACGTGGAAAGTGGTAGATAAAAGGGACTTATTTCCAAATATTAAACAATTTGTAGACCTACATAAATAAAAGGTTCATTTTGATTTCTTGGATAAAAAGTACTTTTGGCAAGTCTTCAATGCTTATTGAAGTAGTGAAGCAACTCAATTTAATTCACTGTAACCAATGACATTGCCTAACTAAACGTAAAAATATTGCTCTGTGACTAAAGTGCAGTGCCTCCCATTACCAAATTCATTCAAATGCTGAGTGAAACTCTGGAACGATGTAAATAATGAGATGACCAAAAATCAAAATGAAATAAAACCTGAGCATATCCTGAGATGAGGACAGAAAAGGCAAGATATCTCGAGGGGAAGAGAGCTCACCCATTTCCCCTTTGCTCTTTTGACATGGCCAAACTTTCTGTCCCTCGGTTCAGCCACATGTGGAAAACTCATCTAGCTCTACAAGATTTCAAAGACTACCACAGAAAGGCAGTTGCTGCTTGTAAAGACCGGATAAAAAGTATTAGAATTATGTCAAAACCACTCACTTTTTCTAAACATCCAAAGCACAACAATTATTGCACAGCTGATTTTCTGTTTGGTAATGAAGAAAATATTTTCTTCATTAAAGGTCATCAATAAAGGTCCAAAAGTATCTTCAGCTGAGTAGGTATTTTGGGGGAGTTAGCTGCTCTGATTTTCTTTTATTTGTGCAGGTTCCTATTTTGGAGTTTGGCTGTATTGCCTTTATTTACATTGCTGGGTAGTACTTAATGTGTGCAGATTTATTGGATTCAGTGAGATTACCCATCACAGTAAGTAGCAGATGGTGTCAATACATATTCTGAAATTTTGTTTTATTTCATCGCTAATGTATTCAGTCATTGCAAGACCCCCTGAAGAAATTTAAAGACTGTTTTGTGAAAGACTACATTACTTTCACACTATGTTACTCTATGGTTTGAAAACCTGAAATGGCCATGTTTGTTTTAAAAAAAACCATCCTTTGGAACCAAATGACTGGAAAACCTCACCACCAATATAGAGAAATAAAAGTTCACAAAATACTGTGAGACCATCTCAGTGCAGGATTTTTGAAAGTCAAATGGAAAATAAAATAAACAAAAAGCTTAACTGACATTCAAGCTCCAATTTAATTCATGTTTATTTTCACTGTGTACAGAAGGTGGAGCCAAATTCATAAGGATCTCTGAACTCCATTCTTTGTTTGAATGGTTTTCTAGTGTCTTTCTAGAGGGGCAGTTAGCTCAGAAGAGATATTGATTGGAATCAGTTACAATGGTGGGATAAATCCTTCGGAGACCAACTGTTTTGGTGTTTAAGCTGTCTGTAATGAGGTTTAGAAGTTCCTTGGCACAGCCTCCATGTATTACCTTTCTCCCTTTCTGTCCATCAGTGAGCCAGGAGTGAATTCATATTTCTAAATGTAGCATGGGAAAGTGAGCAAGCCGAGTCCCACCATGAACAAGTTGGGGTGAGATGTTGGGGGTATGAAGTGGCAGGCACCGACCAGCACAAAGACCAGAAAGGAAACAATCACCCCAAACTTGGAACACTTATTTTCCTTCTCTGCGATCCTCATCAATTTTAAAAAGAAACACCCATTTAGCTGTTTGCACTGCTAGTTGAAATTTCAAAAAGCAACTAGAAAATAGGACAGAATAATTTGGGGCTTAAAGGATGGAGACCAGCATTAAGAAATTTTGCTCCTCATCCTGGTTTTGCCATGAGCTGTCTATGACTCAGAAGAGCTGTTGATATTCTCCATGACAAACTTCCCATCTCCGTAAAAGAGGTTAATATAATGTAACTTGCTCTATGTTGATATTTATAAAACACTCCGAGATTCTAGACAGATGACTGTGCAACAGTGCAAAATATTTCCGGAGAATAGTGACTATTTGCTAGGCTGGGCTCCAATCCGATGGCATCTGTCACGGAGAACTTCGCCGTGCTTTCATCTGCGGTGCTTAGGTCTTGATGAATTTCCACGGGGTCTCTTAAAATAGCAGGTTTTTTTCTTTTGCAGGCAGATCAGTAAGAGCAGAAGCTATCTTAACGCTGACTAAGCCTCCTTTTCCCCTGGGGAATATCTAGCTTTAATAGCCCCGTAGCAAATGAATCTGAGAGACCAGTTCCAAAAAGGAATGGCAAGCGTGCTCACTCTGAGACAGGCTTGTGATTATCCTACTTTCTGTTATTACTGTCCTTACGATGAACAGAAAATATTCTCTTATATGCTGGGTGCTGTGCCACCCAAGTGGGAACAGCTACTGCCTTGAGGGGTGACAATTACCTTTAACTGACTTTGCTTTGAAGGAGCGATGACCCTTTGAAACTCGCTGTGTTTTGCAGACCCGAGGGTGCTGGGTGCAGGTTCCAGTGGGCTCCAGCCCAGTCACCCCAGCCGAGAGAACGTGCAAGCGCTGTGGCCAGCAACTTCAAAGCTGTGTTATATTTCTACGTGATGTAAATTCCTCAAACAAGCGAAAACCAGTGGCTGCTTTTTTTAAAAAAAAAAAAAAAAAAATCATTAGTCTGCACATTTATGTGCTTAGGTAATCAAGAAATACCGCATTATTGTTCCTTGGATGTTCTGAGCAGCTTTACCTCAATAGGGGATGAAACAGGGCCACGCATTATTCACAAGGCTGTCTTTAAAGCCAAATGTGCGAGAAGGGATATCGGTGAAAACGTGCCGAAGCTTACGTGCCATCCAGGGACGTGGGTGACTGCACAGCTGCCTTGAAAGGCGCCCAAGAAAATCTGTATTGCATGTATATTCCTCTCAGTTTACTGTATATTCAGCTCAGTTTACTCGGCCCATGGACTCCGCTCCCAAATTGCACGGGACGAGAGCACTGCTGTGCATGGGAGTACTGGGAAGTGAATTTGCAAACAAATTGAAAACAAGTGAAGACATGCTATTTGCCTTAAGAGCTCCCTAAATCACAGACATGCTTAACTGGAAGTAGACCATGAACCCCACTGGTATCAACGGGAAATTTTGTAATGGTCAAAGGACTGGAGAGCCTTCCAAATGAAACATGCACTAGGGCTTTCCTGGCGAATCGGGTTACTAAAATATTTTTGAAGGAGTATTTGGAGGCAATATGAGGAAAAAGTTTCTGTACAGAATTCTGTACTTGTGTTCAGGTAATAAATAGAAAGAAAACCGTGGACTGAGTTCTTTAATAACCATGAATCTGTGTCAAAGGCTGCAAATACTAAATAATCCAATTTATGGTTCCCTTTGGTAAATCTGTGTAGAAAAGCAGCAGCGGTACTATGGGCTCTGATCTATTTCACTGATTCGGCTGAGGATTCAGCAGAGAGTGGACAGAAATCCTGTGGAAGCCGCCCCAAGGTTCAGTCCCAGAGATGCACTTGATGAGCCTGGGCTCCGGCACCGATTTGGGTCGCGGTGCGAACGTGCACGTACGGGTTGTGCTGCAGCCTGCCAAAGCAGAGACAAACAGGTTCTGGAGTCCGAGCAATGCCATGCTGAAAGGTTGTTTCACAACACAACCCTGTTTGCTCCAGAAGGCAAAATGTCAATAGTTGGGAAAATAGGTCCCAGAGAGCTGTGGGCCCAAAAACCTTCACGCCTATCGAGGAAAAAGAGTCTGTGTTCCACAATACAAGGCTTCAAATCGAACTGTGATCTTCTTACCCGTCTCTTAGTCCGTAATTAAGAACAGACTTGCAAATATCTCAGGTCTGACACCCCTGTGCTTTCCTGCTGAACACAGCTTCAGCTGAAGAGGGGTTGTGTGTGAAGACATTTGTTCAATCTGAAAAGCTTATTTCCATTGCGATGCAAATGAGTGCGAGACTTTCTGGTAACCTTGTGAAATGGTAGATCATTGCATCATCTGAAGCTGAATATGTTCTGGTAATAGGCTGTGAAACATGATCACAGAGACATATTTCCAAACTCTAAGAGACATTTCCAAGGCATTTTTATCAGGACTTTTAATAGTTCTTCCTAATTCTACACAGTATCACGGTGGAGACGTGAAAAAATTTCCCTTTTCATGTGGATAATGCCGTAGCAAAGCCAAGTGCTATGCTTATTATTGCTGCAAAATTATTCTTCCCTTGTTACTAACATACGTTTTAGTTTTCCAAAGTGGACTTTAAGAATCTTGGGCTTCTCACAAATGCTGTTTGTTTATGTAGGTGGAGAAATAGTTCTCGGTCTTTCTTTTAAAAACAGAATGTTTGAAAAATTTCAAAGCCTATACAGGAAGATACGCAGAAAAATGCAAGACCGGGCAAGCTGGACCCTGTGATTCTGCTGGCTTTGACAGGAAATAATAGCATTGTATTCTAGCATGCCGTAATTCAAGTTTTTTTCCTAGCAAAATTCTGCTTTCCTAAGGGGCAGCTTTTTCAGCACCAACGTATACGACATCCCAAATCTCCTCATTTTCTCAGCATCGGCACACACATTAGCCATGTTAGTGGCGTTTTGTACTTTGCTCTGGAATAACCAGTGTTTTATGGGGCAGGAGCAGCAGCATTATGTGTACTCTGCTCACTCTCTATGCCATTGTCTTGAAGGCAGTGAAATGCTATCATGTGTATATTACAATTATTTGATTCTCAAGAAAAAGGGCCCACAGCCTGTTAAGCACAAAGCTCCATTTCTCCCTTACTGTGAGGAGAAAAAGCAACTTGAAAACAACACTCGGAGAACATGAAGAAAAAGTTTCTTTTTGCCATATGGCTTGGACAACTGTAAAAACTACAAAAGCTGTCAAAACTAACAGCTAGTATCAAAGGAAAGGGGGCAAGCTAGGGAAATCAGCCGTCTCTGTCTGTAGCCGGAGGAAGGAGAATGGAAGGTGTACAGTTGTAGTGTACTAGCTCTTTTTCTCAAACAGGAGGCAGTGTGGTCTGCTACAAACGGCTCCAGAGCAAGAACCACGACCGTGTGTTTGTTCCCGAGCTTCAAAGCCTCCCACTGAGTATCCTTCTACAAAGATCTTGTCTTAGTTCTCTGCTCCGGAGAGTTCTAGGTGAAAAGCAGGAGGTAAGGGCTGTGAAAAATAAGCAGTAATATCTAGGTGGTGTTGTAGAGTGTAACATTCATTATTTCAAGAAGAAACTGTAAAAAGGACCTTTATTTGGGAACCTTTCTATGGCTATTACTGGACTTCTCCCCTCCTTTATAGCCTTTAAAGAGCAAAAAATGCTCATCCACGCTACTGAGCCCAGAAATAGCCCATGAGAAGAACATGAATTGAAACCCAAATGAGTCTGGTACAACCCCAATGTGAAACTTCATTGAGAACTATCTAA
This sequence comes from Astur gentilis, assembly GCF_929443795.1. Taxonomy (NCBI): domain Eukaryota; kingdom Metazoa; phylum Chordata; class Aves; order Accipitriformes; family Accipitridae; genus Astur; species Astur gentilis. The sequence continues at coordinate 27,945,087 of NC_064894.1, forward strand.
CCACGTACAGTTCTAGAGAAGCTCTTAAGCAGTCCCACAGAGGAGCCAATACCCCATGACACAAACAAGTCCGAGACCAATTTCTAATGCAGTTTGGACCCCATGTGTGAGGAGCTTAACACAGGCAGAGAAATAAATTAATCTCTGTTCTACATTTTTCGAGGAGTGTTTAACCAGGGACTGGTCAGGAGCAAAGCCAAAGTAGTTCGTTCTAATTAAATAGATCAGCTTCGGAGCACGCTTTTATTCTGTAAAATGTGCTCAAAAATTACCAGGAGCATTTCTTCTCACTATTGAAGACTGTTTCTCTGTACTATGCTTTATTTTCTGAAGTTTCCTGGAAAGAGTTTCCTGGAATGTGAGATCATTTCTTCATTTCTCCCATGGGATGGACACACACACACACACACACACACACACACAAATAATAATAAAAAAATGCGTGATGGGTATCTCCTGTAGAAACAAACATGCTGCTCCTGGTGTGTACTTTCATGTGTGCACGTAAAGGAAACAGACCTAAGCGAACAAAGCTGGGTTCACAACAAAAAGTCGAGAGGGCTGCAGAGGGCTTCCTCTAATACGTGGTGGCCAGGAGCGCGGGGAGACAGCAGCTCTGCGGTCCAGCCCCAGCATCCAGGAGGTTCACGCTGGTTACCCATTAATCCCTTTCACGCATTTTTCCCTTTCCTCGGAGCGAAACTCCGTTGCATCCATCCGGGGCCAGCCCAGCTCTGGACCAAGTGCCACCCAGGTGCCCTCAGTGACCGGGGAAGGGGGGGGGGGGGGGGGGGGAGGTTGTGGGGTGCCTGCTGACTGCCCTTATATTTGTTTTGCTACATCAGCAGGAGTGGACTCTGATGCCTTGGCTCTCTCCTTTTCCCCAGGCTGGTTTTTTGCTGTGCCTTCACTTCTTTCCCTCCTCCCCCACCTTCCTCCTCTCCATTTGCAGCCAGCCCCTCCTCCTGGGCTGCTACCCCTCCTTTTCCCCTCCTCTTTCACAGTCAGAGGCTTGAAAACTTGTTAAAAAGCTCTCCCAGTGTTCCAACTTAGAAAAAACTTTTACGAGGTATCAGCACTTTTCTTTCATTAGTGGGGAAGGAAGGATGAAAAATAGAAAACAGCAGTAGACTTTTAAACTTTAAATAGACAGGTCTGAGTGCCTGAACGTGCTCTTCCATTTTACTTTAACCCTCCAAAGAAGTATTCTGATCCAGTTTCACTGCTGAGCAGCGAGGGTAAGTTGAAAGTTTTCCTTCTTCATCTTTTTGTGTATCACTTTTTCTGAAAAGACTTATTTTTCACCCTGAGAATTTTGTGTTGTTGCGCCGACGGTTGAACGTGTTTAAAAATACACATCTATAAAAGCTTAAGTTCTCTTAAAGTGCCAAGTTCGAACTTGTAGGAATTCTTTGCTTTCTTTTGTCATGTTTCTACACAGTTCTTCAAACATTACACTTTTACAACTTCTAACCTCGTTCCACTGAAGGAGAAGCTGCGGTGAAGTTGTAACTGCCGGGCTGACTCGCAGACTTGTTGCAGTGTTTGGGTGAAATCGTTTCTCGCTGTACTTGTCTCAAGACTAAATGAGCTCCTTTAAAGAAAAAAAAAAAACTCGAGGTGCGCTTCGGTCTCCTCTGTGGGACCGAAATTGCATCAGAAGTTAGTAACAGGGAGACCTTGTCCTGAGTGGGTCCCATTTCTGCCCCACGCATTTTGCTTTCATATGGAAATCCTGATTGATGCCTAATAGTTTGTGCAGAGTAAGGTTCTTAATTAGGTGCTTTGTTAAATGCTGCAGCTACTAAAGTGGTGACTTTCACGTGGTCTTCCTGATAAGTTTTCCCCCTTTCTTTTAAAATGATGTGATAAAATCCAGACGTGGGTTATGGATTTTTAACCTGGTTTGTGTATAGTTACTCTGTTTTAGCAACCTCGGTGAGGGATTTTAGCGAAGGAATGTGAGATATCATGATATGCCTTACCACGTTGGCAATGCCTGTGAGCGTCTTGGGTAGATACAAATGAAAGTTGTGTAGGAAGAACCGTGCAAGAATATCCACAATATGTGTCATAATCCCAATATGACACATTCCCTTTACATTACCTTGAAGGCTTAAATACCAAAATGCAGAGGAAAAACTGCTTGAGCAGCATCTCTTGGAGAACTGAAAAGCTTTTTACGTTGCAAGACTTGGAGTGATTCCTTAGAGCAGTTGTTGCCTGCTGCTTGCCAGTAGTTAAAGAGCAACACGAGGAGGCAGGAAAAAAAGCCTTCAGCTGAAAGACAGACGAAGCACAGAGTCTATCTTATCGAGTAACACGTTCTCCTCTTAAACGAGAATATTGTGTGCTTATGTGTGTCCTCACGTTTTGCCTTGAGATAACCAGCGAGCCTCATCCAGTGGCATATTTTGTCTGAGGAGTTCCTTTTGGTTTTCATATGTGAGATTTATGATGAAAACCCCTGGTAACGGGGACAAAAATGGGCTACAGACACCTTGTGCCTGACTTGTATGTGTGTGCGTGTGCACATAGGGAGCAAGTTGGAGGACTTGCGTGAAGCTTTCATCCTGCCATTTTTAACATCTGGACAGCACACTACGCTGCAGAATTTAAGCCTCTAGTCTTTGGGATGTTTACTGAAGTGTTTCCTTCAGAAACTTCAAAGCCAAACACTGGCACTGGCCCATGATACCTAACAAGCATACAAATGGGAGAAGGGCGAGCAGCAGGCTGGGTTCAGGAGAGGGGAGAGAGGGACACAAGGGATTTGATTTGCGACATAAATCTGAATGCTTCTGCGCTCAGGAGCGCAGACAGATTCAACACTGTATGGTTATCTCAGCTCTCATATTATGCAAGCCCGAAAGATTAATTTTATTTGTCTCTGAAATGAACATCGGTTTAGGCCAAGGATTCCTGTGGGCATGAGGAAGGTTAGATGACATTGAGCAATGTATCTGTTTCATCAGATAAGTTGCTCTCTTTCCCCCAGTCTCTGGTGTCTCCCCCCCCCACCCCCCACCCCCCCGTAACCCACTGAATTTCTCTGGTCTGTTGTTTATGCCACACGTACGTTTTAGAAGTCCAGATTTTAAAATCTGCAAGCAGGAGCATCAGAGGACCCGAGGTCCCCTTGGGGAATTCAGCGTTTCTTCTCTTAATTCCAAAGTGAGTCAGGAGAGGGATGAATCTGGGCAGACCTGACTTGTACAACTAGAGAATGTCTAAGAAAGTGCTTATGGTTGCTTTTAAACTGTGCTTTAGAACTGCATTAGGTGGAGAGGGTACAACACAGGAGAGGCAAAGGCTGTGGGGCCAATCCACTAGTGGCTGACCATCAGCAAAACTAGCAGACGACTAAAGAAACACACAGTTGTGACACTTTAAACTGAAGTTACTGCAACCAGTTAGTGCGTAATCTTTGTCCAGGGGATGAAGTGAACTGCAGCTCATCTGCAGACCTACAAATTAACTGCACCTTCCCAGGGGACTGTCTGGAAGACATTCGCTGATTTTTGTAAGATTTCAGAAAACTAGCCTTCCCTATTCCAACCCACCCAAATCCCATCAGTTGTACATCTCGGCCACTTTCTCTGCAATGCTGCTTGCTCTTGGGAAATACTCAAGCTGGTTGATACTCAAGGTCCAGAATCTTCTCTTTTGTTGGCCATTTATGTGTGTGTGAACACACATAAAAAGGTAGGAAAGGTTGGAAAACCAAACCTTTGGCCTGTTTCCCAACAGCTTCAGCTGCACAATCCCATTTTAGATCCCACTCTAACCCTTAGTGCTCCTCCATCCACTAGCATGTAGACCTTCTTACCCTGTAGTCAGACCTGGGCATGTTACCACAGCACTGAGTTTGCATTATTCTTCCTGGAAAATATGAACCAGATGACATGATGAATGCCGTCCATAAAAAATAGTTCTAGAATTTCTTAATTGTGGCTTACAAATCAAATTTCTTAAATATGTGGTCATCCAAAACACATGCAGATGAATGCTGTCATATCTCCTGCTGTTCTATGGCTTTTTTTCCTATCTTTACCCGCACACAGTAGGACCTGGAAAAAATCCACCTTTTAAAGAGTTTCCTAGGCCAGCATTAGTCTGTCTCAGAAAAAAGTTATAATCCTGTAAAGTAATAATCAGTGAGAACTCATGAAACGCACGTACTCATCACCAGCCATCTCCTTAAATTCCTGAAGTACTGAAATTGTATCAATTGATCAAGTCAACCTGTGTCATTTGGTGGACTCATTTAAGGTGTTTGGAAGTGTTAAAAGAAGTTTAAGTCCAGAATGCTGAAGAACTATTTTTAAAGGTTATCTGCCATCCATTTTAAACTGTTTATAAAGCTAGAATATACTTAAATAACTGTTTGATACAAAACCTCTTTTTATACTTAGTAAACAGATATTGTAACCAGTTAATAAAACTGGACTTTCAGTGCCCTGAAAGTAAACACGTTAGATCCGATGAATGAATTTTCTCTACAACAAAACGAAGTACTGTGTTTCATAAAGCAATGGAATCCACTTAAGCAAAGGAATAATATATTTGTGCCACCGCAAGGTTATCTGATTAACAGTACAATGTTTTGAATTGATGTGGGTTTTTTTATCACTGGCAAAGGCTAGCGTGTAACTGATCTCTTTAAAAAAAAGTTGCTTTTCAAAACTATGTATGAGTAATTCAAGCATGGAATGTTTCCTCCTGGAGTTTATATTGCCAGAGGACATAAATGAAACTTAGCAATTTTGCATGCTGAAGCAAATTAAAAAATAGGTAGTAAATTCTCAAAATATTGCAGGTGTGCGATTAAGTAGGTCAAAACTGAAGTAAATCACATTGCATTAATGGACCAGAGTGGAGCGTAATTAAAAAACAAACAACACATCACTGCCTAGAAATAACACGTCCTCTGTTTTCTTAATCAAACTTTCAATCTGAAATAACATTTAGACGGTAAAAAAACCCCCACGTTGAGTCTGAGGAAAGTCTGTTAATGCAGTAGTTTTGAATCATCGGAAAGCCGACTAATTAAATCAAGAAGCTGTCACTTGAAAAAAGGCTCCTTCTGTCCACTTCCACTTCTAGGGCATGGAGCAAATAGCTTGCCCTTAAAACAAACTTCACGTGTTGTAGAGTTACAGGCTGTTCTCTGTTTGAACAATCCCAGCCTGAGGAGGAACGCACACACGTTTCATTCCAGCCTTCCCGGAGACCTCCGCGCTCCCGTGCCCGACTCCTTCTCTGCCACCCCGAGCCCGTAAAGACAAACGAGCCTTTCCTGGGAAGGACTAAAACTGGGGATGGCCGAAGGGATATGTCAGAGAGAAAACACGCCGCGTACTCCTCCCGACAGAGGAGGCTTCCCGATTTAAAAGTCCAAAGCAGGCCTGATCCTTTGATGGGGCTTCCTTCACGCAAAGGACTAATTACGGGAGGAAGGGTCTGCACGCCGCAGTGGGTAAACGTCAGGAAATGGCCCTGGGATATTTTTCAGGGGTTCAAAGATAATTGGCATCTCGGAGCTATTGGAGCGAGGACTTGAAACACTTGTCTCCCATTATTCTCTCAGACTCTTTCCGATGGCAGGAACGGTGTGTTTTTATTTGGCATCTATTGTTATGATTGAGTTTGCCAGACTTATAATCTTGTGTTTCCAGTGACTCACTGCTTCTTGAAAGAAAATCTCCTTGCGCTAGAATTTCCTATTTTATGAATTATCCAAAAAGGGCTTTTTCTGTAAATTACCTTCGCTAGGGAATATATCCGTGATGCGATGGGAAGGAAATCATTTGGACATTATCACAACTATTAATACCAGGAAGGGATTACTCAGCATGCACGGAACAAATACCTATACCCAGCAGCATCTATTTTAAAAGGAAGACTTTGTGACTATTTTTCCTTTTATGTGCCTGATTTCACATGCTTGTTCATGTGGGGCGAGTTAAAATGTAAGTTTTTATGCAGATAAGGTTACTATTCTCCAGTTGATAAAAATCTTTTAGTGAACTTTGGTTTTCCTAGGAATCTAGAACATCAAGTAAACCATTTCATTTCTTTTATGTCATCCTGTGTGTTTCCAGATATCTCCGAGAAGCTGCCTGTGTCCCAGAAATGCGCACTTTAAAACTGGAGTCGAGAGAGACAGTTTAAATTTGCAGTTTTCAACACTTGGAATGCACACTGCACGCCAGGAGTTGCCTTAAAAACAGAAAGAGCTCATTTACCTTTTTTTCTTGCTAAATCTTTCTTTACTTTCAAAACAAAGTGAAGGAATTTAAATACGGAAAGATTCAAATACAAAGCTGAAACTACAATAAATTAAGCAAGCCACAGATAAACAGGAAACCAGTTCCTCCAATATGGTTAACATGAGCTTAGCTATGCTTCACGTGTTTACTATTTTTGGGTCCTTCATAAAACTATAGGTAAAGAGTACTTACTCTGGTCTTTGTGCTGCAAATACTAATGTATAAACTTTATTTAGATAGCAAGTTTTTTCTGAAGTTGAGTGTAGTATAAACTTGGCATCATTAGGAGCTATACTCTTAACTGTATTACACACAATGCAGTGATATGCAAGAGCTCAGTTTAATCTTGCTGTAGGAGAACTAGCACACATTTTGCAATCATAAAATTTTAGGTATCCAACCCTAACATTAACTTAGTATAACCTTTTGTATTTAGGTTATACTACGGTTTGCTTTCTTAATTCTTCTAAAGGGTGAAGAACATAAAAGGTACTGTGAGTGATCCCCACTGAAAGAGAGAACTCTTTCCTTTATCCCTAGCATATTCGGGCAGTTCCACGAAGTACTTCACACCCTGCTCCGGCAGCGTGTCGCAGCTCTGCTCCACCTGAGGCAGGCGGAGACCATTGAACTGAGGCTGCCACCGAAGAAGGTGAGCCAACCACGGTGGCAGCGGAGGGTTGTCATGGACTTCGTGAAAACTGGAGTGAAATTAGAAACCTCTTTTTCACTGCGCTCTGAGACATTTTATGTTACCTTCTCTTTTCAGCTTCCCTGACTTCCCACTCCACCTGCAGACTAACTGAAAGTCTGGTTTCTTGTCGTATCATGTAAAACACATGTATTAAAACAAAGCTGGAATCACTGCTCGATTAGTGCTGATCTGTGATTCAGTGTATCAAAGGTATTAAAGCTCCATTTTAACCATCACTCTTTTTTTTTCCCCTTTGTTTCCTTCTTTAGCCAGCATCCTGTGAAGATGGGTGATTGGAGTGCCTTGGGAAAACTTCTTGACAAGGTTCAAGCCTATTCTACTGCAGGAGGGAAAGTGTGGCTGTCTGTCCTCTTTATTTTCCGAATCCTGCTACTGGGGACAGCAGTTGAATCAGCTTGGGGAGATGAACAGTCGGCTTTCCGGTGCAACACTCAACAGCCCGGTTGCGAGAACGTCTGCTATGACAAGTCCTTCCCCATCTCCCACGTGCGCTTCTGGGTTCTGCAGATCATATTTGTGTCTGTACCTACCCTTTTGTACCTGGCGCACGTGTTCTACGTAATGAGGAAAGAAGAGAAGCTGAACAAAAGAGAAGAAGAGCTCAAGGTGGTCCAAAACGATGGTGTGAATGTGGATATGCACCTCAAGCAAATAGAAATTAAGAAATTCAAGTATGGGATCGAAGAGCATGGCAAAGTGAAGATGCGTGGGGGACTGCTCCGTACTTACATCATCAGCATCCTGTTTAAATCTGTCTTCGAGGTGGCTTTCTTGCTGATACAGTGGTACATTTATGGGTTTAGCCTGAATGCCATCTACACCTGCGAGCGAGATCCGTGCCCGCACCGGGTGGACTGTTTCCTCTCCCGTCCAACTGAGAAAACCATCTTCATCCTCTTCATGCTGGTCGTGTCCTTGGTGTCTCTTGCCTTGAACATCATCGAGCTTTTCTATGTGTTCTTCAAGGGTGTCAAGGATCGCGTGAAAGGGAAAACCGACCCCTACTCCCACAGCGGCGCCATAAGCCCTTCCAAGGACTGCGGCTCCCCCAAATACGCTTATTACAATGGCTGCTCCTCACCCACCGCCCCCTTGTCTCCCATGTCTCCCCCGGGGTACAAGCTCGTTACCGGAGACAGGAACAATTCCTCCTGTCGTAACTACAATAAGCAAGCCAGCGAGCAAAACTGGGCCAACTACAGCGCGGAGCAGAACAGAATGGGCCAGGCTGGCAGCACCATCTCCAACTCGCACGCCCAGCCCTTCGACTTCTCCGACGAGCACCAGAACACTAAAAAACTGGCGTCGGGACACGAGCTGCAACCCCTCACCATTGTGGACCAGAGGCCTCCCAGCAGAGCCAGCAGCCGAGCCAGCAGCAGGCCTCGACCCGACGACCTGGAGATCTAAGCTTCTAGCTGCAGTACTTGCTCAACTATGAAACGACGTGCGTCGGAAGATGCAGTCAGTGCTGATCTTGTTCCAGCGGAGGTGGTACTTAACAGTCTCAAGCAGGAGATTTTAACAATCATAAAAACAAACAAGCGAACAAACTTTTAAAATACTTGCTGGTTTTTTTTGGGGGGGATGTGGGTTGGTGTGGGGTGGTACAGTACACATTGGTATTTAATGTAGCTGGTTTAAAGAATTTAAATACTAAAAAAAAAAAAAAAAAAATGGAAAAAGATAGGTAGTAAGTACTAAGGTAGGGGGGTGTTTTTCTAGAAAGGCTGTAAATATCTGAGTGTATGTGTGTGTGTGTGTGCTATCATGTTTGTTTCTAAAGAATCTTCTGTAATACTAAAAGCCAATAATAACTGAACTCACATTTGTCAGGGTGAAGCACTGCCTGAAGATGAAAACATTTTTCCTATTCAACAAGCAAAAAAGTCCAGGATTGCCTCTGATCATTTCCCTGTCAAGAACATTCCATTCTTAGAAAGTGCACTTTGAAGGTAAACTTTCCTACAAGGTCCTCCAGGTTGTCGAAAGGCTCCTGTGAGGACAATCTACAGCCTTTGAATCATTCAACTCAAATTTCACACGTGGCCCACCAAGAAATACTTTGATCACCTGCTTTTCCAGCCCTTCAAGCAGGTCGATTTTGTGATGTGCATAAGTGGGATGGCTCCACACTTGTAGAACCAGCAACCACTCTCTCTTGCCCACAGCAATATTCGTGTCCTGCTGCTCACGTGTAGTCTAATGAGTATCATATAAAACCCAGTTTGCTGCCACTTGCAGATTTAAGTGTCAAGACAGGCAAGCAACTGCCTTTGGCGCATTTTATCACACCTTTGTGTATATTAAGGGTGTACAAATCTGTGTGGATGTGGAGGTAAAGGTATACACAAAACACCCTCAGAAGCGTACGGTGAGAAATAAACGCACACAGATTACTTGCAGTTGACACTTTTGCATGGATATTGTGAAGATGTGGGCCACTATGGTGTTTACATTCTCTGATTCCTTCAATGCAAGTGAAGCACATGTCATTATATTTTTTTAATTCTATAGAATATTTTCCATGTATCCGAAATGGATGCTTTTTTAAAAAATAAAAAAAACAAAAAAGGGCCTAATCCTGGATGTCGTGCTCTGGAGAATCTCTCTTCTAAGTCAGTGGGAGTTTTGCCTGAATGAGGGCTACAGGATCAAGCCTAAGATGTAGCGAACCATGTTCTTGCTGGCATGAATGGTTTTCTTTTGTAGAAGTTAGGGGTGGAAAAGACCCATTAGGTCATCTAGTCAATCTCCCTGATAGGTAATAATGATGCTTGAATGATAGAAGATGTAGTACTGTAAGCAAGCTTTAGTCTTTTATGTGAGAAACTTAGAAGAAATGCTTTGTGCTGGATTAATAATAAAGTATGCCTACATGACTTTTGCAGTAACTGGTATTTTTCTTGTTCTAAATAGTCACATTTACTGAACTGTAATGTCCACTCCGAGTTTGACAGTTAGGTCTTTCTAGATGGCTCTAGCAACTTTAGTGTTTACACGTAGATTTTGTTTGAAATGCAAGTGAAGTTGAAAGGATTTTTAAAGAGTACAATTCTAGCTAATTTATTTGAAATATATGCTAAAGAAATCTACCAGTTTCTTCAAATGCATAGCCTCTTAGCTGAACACAGATTGACCAAGGAAATACATAGCTTGGTTTTATTTTGCAGCAACACAGATAAATTGTTTCATTTAATACATTATATTAATTTGTTTGACATTCCATGTTAAACTACTGTTGTGTTCAACTTCATTGCATGTATGCAACCATAGTCCGTCGGATCATGTTGTCTGGAGAACATTAGTCAATAAAGTTTTAATTTAGTATAAATATATTTTCTAATTGTCTTTTACTGTTTTATATGTCCATATAACTTTTGTTTCAGTCATATAATCGAAACGTCTTCTTTCCCTCTTCATTTTTCCCCACTTTTTTCTGCTCTGTATTTCAGCAGTATTCTTCATTTAATTCATCTGGATTTACTTTGAACTGAAATTTCACAGGACCAGATTCAGATACCCTCGCAACACTGGAAAAACAAGCATCGTTTGTGCCGCTCCTGGAACAAAGTCATATTTAGGATGAACTACTGTAATTCAAATATTGCCATGAGCCTCCGAAAATATACATTTATTTGCAAACTGTTATAAAAAAGATAGTAGTAAGATACTGCCACGTAATTTTTCAAGCAGTTTTTATATACGACCTAGATGCAGCAATATGAAATCATTGCCTCTGGTTTACATTCCCCATGTAATTGGATTGCTTGACTGACAGTCAGTTTCAGCTTCTGGAATGAAATCCTTATTCCTTCAGAGTCAATGGGAGGAAGGTGCCGGTTTTGATAAGGCTGGGATTTCACATACTGTCTACTGCTTCATGCTTTCAGTCCCTGTCACTAATGAAGATATACAGTACTTGCCTTTCCAGCATTGGACTCTAAAGGAAAGATGGTTCAACTCCTTTTTTATTTAAAAATCAAAATACAATGGTCATCCAGTTATACAACTTTCCCTTTCACATTTGCTTGTCATTTTAAGTCCAAATTCTTCTCCCTCCTGTTAGTAGAGAAGGAGGAAAATGAGCAGGGCGGTGGTAGTGAATTTACAGCTCTGAGAGATACTGCACAAGCACCAGCACAAGGAAGGACTCCTTGGAGTATTCCTTAAATAATAACAATGAGTCATATTTAGGCTGGCTTGTCCTAGTTTGTCTGGACACAGGGAAGGGCATTCCAAGCGTTTTGTGAGGATCATGCCCTTGGAAAGGTGGATGCAGAAACATCCAGAGAAGGGCTCACCCTGAGACAAAATCTAGTGTCTCCTGCACAGGCTGATTGTCAGGTACGTCCCAGCTTAAGGACTCGGTTCCTTGGGGCATCTTGGACGACTGATGTAAATTAGTGCTTCAGTGCCGAGGCGCTCCGAGTGATTTTTTGGTGGTTGTGCATGTGTGTGCATGTGTAGGGTGAAGACATTCCATGGGCCATTTCTCCCACCTAGATTTATTCCTGTGGAGCGTATTTATTACGCACTTCAAAGTCATCACAGTGACATAATTTTGTGTGCCGTTCATCCAATTCTTTATACGCTTTCTGCCGGTACATCTTTGTGGCAGCTGTTGCATTGTCTGCAGCTGACAAAAATTAACCTGTGATACGATGCTAGCGAATACTTCTCAACCTCTGTAGGAGGATATGTTAGATATTGAAGGAAAACTGGAAAAGATCTTGTAAAAATACACGTCTCTGAAAGTAATGAAAACAAAAGCAGGGTTACAAACAAAACGGCAAGAAAACCCACATTCAAAACCTGTTAAGTATTTAAATTTGTGCTGGTGTTTTGTGTAGCAGTATTTTGAAAAAAGGCAAATTCATCCTAAGGCCCCCACCCTGCCCCAGTAATTGAAATGTCTGTAAAAAGTAAAGTTAGAAGGACAAGTTACAGACAGCCTAAAATCTATATGCAGATCATGTAATTTCAAAATGTTTTAAATACAGTGAGCACACACTGAAGGTTATTTCCTAATTTAGAAATGAAATTTCCATATTTAAAGTGGAAACTACAGCAATAGTTCGAGAACTGGAGCAAACTTTGTGAGGGTACCTGTCACACCCCCTGAAATCAGTCATTTTTAACTGATGTACTTGTCTCACTGTTCCAGAACCACGGCCGTCTGCTGTGCTACGCAGCATCACTGGCTCGACTGCGCATCACCACCGTGCTGGCATTTCAGTCAGAATTTTGCTGTACCTTGGTATCGGTTCAAGAAAAGAAAAAGTACTGATGTAAGGGGCAGAGTTTTGCAACTCAGCTCTGGGAGTCGATCCAGATCTGAAGTTACCTTGACTGGTTAATGTGAAGTATATGTCAGATGAAAACCTCCTCCAGTTTTGGTGTTGGCTGTTTCTACCCGACTGGGTCAGGACTACTTTTAATTCCTCTTGTAATTCCTCCACGATTACCACTGCTCCCTTTTATAGAATTTAAACAAAACAGGGCAGAAAATAGGATTTTCCTTCCTTCTGTAGAACTTATTCTCTCTATTTACTGCTAATCCAAACCTGGCAGGACTGAACCTTTTACTGAGCTCGTGAACTACCCCTGATATACAATATTTTTTTAACACAGTGTATTATACAAAGAGTCAGATTGGCCATAATCTCCTCAAAGATGTCTTCCTTTCTTTCTCATGCTATTCACTCCAGCCATTTGAAGTTAGATCTGCCAGAGGACTCTGACAACGGAGGTGGGGTGCATGGCTCTTTCTCTGGCAAAAAAACCCCAATCCTCTGATGGTACAGAGCTGTTGAAGCTAGTCCCACATTACTTTCGTTTCTACTGCCAACATAGATAGTAAGGTCAGAAGCATATGTCATGTCTGAGAAATCACTACCGAGACATATTCCCTGACTCAGTTCCTTGAAACTATTTGAGGGTCCTCCATTTTATTCTGATTTATTCTAACATAATGGCTCCAAGGAACACGGGTCTACAAGATCAGCTCTGGAAAGAGATGACCGCCTTTCCCTGACTTCAGCCATGTGCTTTTGACTGTGCCCAAGGACACATTCACACCCAGACTCTGTCACTCCTGGAAAGTGTGTCAGATGTAAATTACATGATGCTAGCACATCACTAGATTGAAACAGGAAGAGCTTATTGGTTCCTGTACTTATTTAAAAGGTATTTTGATAGACACAGAAAAAGAATGCTTGTCTTAAAGTTGTCTTAAATAATTCCTAATGTGCAGCACTACCAGGAGACCCTGTGAAGCAATACCGACACTGTGCGTGTATACGTGGCAAGTGTTATCTATGGGCACTACGTCTGGAAACTGTATAACTAGATAGAGCTGCTCGGTAACCAGGTTAAGACTAATTGCCTCCAAAATGGCTGCCCTCACTCTTTTCTCATGGTAGTCCAAATGCTGCCTCTGCCTTACCGGCTTGCTGGAATTTGCAATGCAAAGGCACCTTGGGCAAAGACAGACATGTTTTTACAGTGATTGCGGTGTGTTAACTAACTCCTTTTAAGTGCCGAAGGAGCATAGTGCTAGAAGCTGGAGGCAGAAAGCCTGGGACAGGCTCTACTGGGTTAGTAATGCACAGTCAAGGGAGTCAACCGGTCAAAAATAATGGCTTTCTGGTGACTGTGGACTCTCCCGTCACTTAAAAAGACCAGGTCTCTGCGACTATGTTGAGGAAATGTGCATAACAAAATGAGACATGTGAGCTTAGGCCAGTATAAAAGGGAAAATGTTCAGACATTTAAATTGCTCCTTGAAACAAGCCTGGACCGCAGTTTCATACATCCCATTAGAACTGACAGAAAATGCTCACATGAGTTCCAGAGTTCCAGTCATTTAAATCAATGTTAAAAGTCCCTCTCCGTTTCAGACATAAACAGACTGGATCCGGAAAGATATATTATGACAACTAATTTTTTCATTGATACAACTGCAAAGGAAAAGCTTATGGGTATAAGCTACTAAGTCTTGAATGGTGACCACTTGAATATGTGTAATCACACTATTTCCTCACAACTTTCCTTTTACCGTAACTCAGTGCAGGGGCGAGTTTATGAAAAGTAATCTAAAGGTTTGCTGTTCTTACAAACAGACGTGAATTCTGTAAATGTAATGAAATACATTTATGCGATGTCCGTGTCAAATTTACACCGGACTATGTAAGGGAGCGTAGGGTACTCTACAACGTGCATCTAACTCTGCTGGGTTGGGCAGCTGAGGAGTGAATTCTTCTCTTCGCCTCTCCTCATCCTTGTTAGAAAGTTTTTCATATCCCAAACACCTGAGCAGTTTTTCCATGCTGCTGAAAGCGCCTTTGTTTTCAGTAGCTCTTCTGTGAGCATTGCTCAGGTAGGAGTCTTTTCATCCTCCTCTTCCTCCTTTTTCCATCTATAATATAAGCTCTGTAGGGGAAAACCATAAGCAGCTCCAAGTATGTAAGGAAATATAATGACAATTGATAGCAAAACAGTGCAATCATGGAATATGCAGTAGTTCTCTTTTACACGTCTGCAACTAACTGAATAGGAAAACAGCATGGAAAATAGCTTAAGGGATTAGAAAAGCCTCTGGATACTTTAGCATCTTAAAACCACCGGTCCTTGCTGAAACAGGCTTTTTCAGTCTCAGCTTCTGCTGAGTCATAGAGTTTGCTGCCTTTGAAGGTTGCAGTAGCTTGGCTCAAAATTGAAGTTGTTCTGGAAAAGTTCAAACCTTCACTAATGACCATATTTGCATGCTATTCTCAGTGGCATTTACATATAATAGGACACACTCCACAGGGAAGCCTCTTCAAAACACAGGCTCTGCTTATACTTTGAATTTCCCTATTCAAAGGGGAATATTCAAAATTATCTATGCATCATTACTTCAAAGTGTTTCGCTGGGAGTACGCTGCCATATATTTGGGAGACTCATCATAGTTGTTTGAAAGCTGAATATATAGCCAACAGTAAGATTGTCACCTGGGGTTTGTGTGCGGAGGCAAAGAAATATTACACAGGCCAGAATCCTACCTGGTCTGACCTGGCATACTTCTGTTGAGGACAAGGAGTTTTTGGAGTGACGCGAGATGAAAACCCTGCTCTGAGCTTTACTTAGTGCCTTCTTTTATTCAAGTCCCTGTAGTTTTATTTCAGGAGCACACAGAGGACCCAACCGTGAATCCATGGGCCTTGTGGAACTTGCTGAGGTGTGGGACAATCTCTGAGGAACTTCTTCTGCCTCCGCTTTGGTTGCTGGTACCCCCCAGCTTTGTGGGCTTTGGACTGACTCAATCCCTCAGCGTTAGGGTGGATGTTCAATTAGTGCTGTCAGAGGGTGTGCGAGTAGAGAAAGTGGGTCTGGATTGTTTCCCGTAGGATTTCCTGTAGAATTGAGGCAAACTAGTCAATTGCCACCATTCTTTGTCCTGAAAATTCTAGCTGTAAAGGTGTGAAGGGATTTCTGCATGGATGATAGTGAAAACTGTAGAAATTCTTCCCTCTTCCATTCTGCCTGGGGCTTCAGCTGGGAGCTGTAATATTCTCTTCATCTTCTTCTCCACTCCTCCTACGCAGCCATCCTCTCCCATGGCCCACTCCTTTTCTGCATATCACTGATACAACAGGTATTTAACGTTTCACACTAAAAAAGCTTGCTGTAGTGATTATTTTTTCCTTGCATCATGTGGTAAGGGCCACTCAAATATCTCAGAATATCCTGCTCCATTAAATATCTATTAATTAACAAGCTGGTGTTTCTCCTATTTCGTTCATTCAGAATGAGTGAATTAATTCTATTAATTTCATTCAGTATGAATCTCACAGGCGTTAAACACTACAAGTTTTGGCTGACAGCTGAGAAAGTAATTTTGTGTCGCACCTCACAGGAGTCCACGTTTACTTCAATCACTTTCGCTTTCATAGTATTTTATAATCAAGGAAGACAGCAGAGGAGCTAAGAATGCTAGTTATCTACCTCAGGCAGATGCAGTGAAAGTGCAAGGACATGGAGTTTGTCCAAATCTTCCTCCCACCTTAGTCCCAAAGGGACTTAAAGCTAGGCTTCTTCTAATGAGTATGTATGCTATATAAATAATACTTGGAGTTGCACTGATACAGCACTTTTCATCTTCAAAGTACTTTGAAAACCCTATATAATTAGTGCGCTTTGGAGTCATCTCTTACGATACTGCATGAACTCCAGTACTGCCCACTATGGGAGGCAAAAAGGGAATCTGAACAGTCACAGAAATTATCCATAACCTCCATTATCACTATAAGATGAAATTGAAAATGCTGAACAAGGTATTTTAGTACTTCACACAGGAGGACAATCCACAACTCGCAGGAAGCCAGTCTCCCTAAGATAAGGAAACAGGAATGTTTTCTTTGCTGGTAATCTACTACTTCAGATCTCTAAACACATTTTACCTTGAACTATGTCTCAGTCAAGCTGGCAGCAGATCACAGGTAGATTATCTCATTACATGGAGTCTTCATCTTCATGTGACTAGAATACATCCACCTTTTTTTTATTAAAAAAGGCTTTCATTGGATGGAGCCAAAAGGGGTGCAGACATAATAAATATAGCATTATATAGGTTTCTACAGACTTTAGTGAGACTGCAGGGGAGCAACTTATCTGGAGTACCCCATCGGCAATTGACAATCCAGCTGAGCACAATTTAAAGATTATAGTATCTTCCAAGTAATTCCAGCATGCTTACAACAGGTCCATAGGAAAGTTCAGGAGCGTGCTCTTTAAACCAGCTCGGCATTTGCTGGAGATTATCATCCCAGCATAAGTTTGCAGCCTTTTCAAAACTATGCCATTAAGAAAAGAGAAGAAAAAAGAGCAGTAGCAGTCCATTCAATCTGGCAAATATAACAGTGCAGAGGAACAGAACATTTTGGGTAAAGAAAACTTGGAGTATTTCTGAACTTTAATAATTTCTACCTTCCCCAGACTCGTACATTGACTAGCATGTGTTTTCTCAGCAGAAAGGCTAATGTGCTTTATTTGCCTTTTCCAAACAAATTTTTCTTGTAGAGATTTAATATGGCAAATGGATACCCTTTTAAACCGTAGTATATATTAATGGTCATCTGAAGAATATTCTTTAGACTAGATTTCAGAAGTTGTGATCGGGCAGAAGTAATTCTGCTTCCCATGCAGTTAAGGGACACATGCATCCACATGCCTTGATTGTTGCTCCATTTTAAGATCAGTGGGGTTTTTTTAAAAAATTGGTGTTCCTCCCTGTTATATTTAAATATCACACAAAACTGCAAACATAACCATACGTCCGAATGAGGTTTTTACTGATGAGTGATGGTTTGGACACAGTCTCTTTGCTTTTATTTTTACTGCATATTCCATTTGCCTTAGGAGAAATATAATCTCTCTGTGTGTTATATTCAGCATATTTTTAGCTACTCCTGGACTACTTAAGGAAAAGTCAGCAGATGACCGTAAGGGTATGAGAGGTACCTCCTAAAACTTCCTTTTCTTTTTCCCATGGTGCATCAGGACAGTTTCATCAGCAAGGCCACAACAACCAGCTATCTGCAAATAAGAAATAATGTTTTGGAAAAGCAGCAAAGCAAGAAAAGGGCTGGGGAGGAGCAGCAAGATGAATCATTTGGGCAGTCCTTCCACGTTTCAGGCAACCACAGCTATCTCGGTTCTCTCGCAAGAGACGCTAGCCTTCCACCCCAGCTATTTTTACAGTGGTGGAGCTGCAGGTCTCAGAGCAGGAGGAAGGAAAGGGAGTGACTAGACACAGCTACATGAGAGGTGCTGTAGGAAAAAAAGTTGACAACCGGGAAGCGGATGTTTGAAAAGAAAGAGTTGCACTACAGTAGCTGCTCTGTGATCTTCCCATATGCAACAATAAAGGAACTCTGAATTTGAGATTCCAGCGTGGAAGGTGTCGGAGGTGAGAAACTCAGGGCTTAAGAGTCTCCAGGAGCTCTGGAGTTTCTCTGGGCCTGGCAGTGCGCTCGTTTGAAACACATGATGAATACGTATCTCAGCAGATAAATGTGGTTCGCTCCACACTTCTGCTGAGCAGCATACAGCCGTGCTGAGGCATGCAGTCCAGTTCAAGGGTACGAGGAGGAAATTTATTCTCCTTTTTTTTTTTTGTTTTTTCTTCACAGATTCAGACTTCTCATTTTCAAAACCATTTGTACAGCTGTGTTTTCCCACTGTCACTCCCTGTTGGACCCCTGTTTGGCCCTGCTTTGTTTTATTGCTTCCTTTTTTTCCTCTACTCAGCAGCCAGGTATACCCTGCACGGCTGAGCACAGTACAACTCTCCGGAGGTACGGCCAGCAATATTTCCACATCCTAGCGACGCTGGGGCTGACTCAATGTGTCCGAGAGGGAATGTGGTGTTCCTGGCCGGAGGGGAGTGCCCCGGCAGTGTGGCTGTACGTCTTCTGGAGCTGTCACAGCCCACTGCGCCCAGTCACCAGCAGGCACTGGTCCAGGCTGCTGCTGGCTCAGAGATGGGCAATCTCAGAGAAGAGCACACACAGCAGAGCTGCCCAGCATCTTCTTCCACGCTGCTCCTTCTCTTCAGATTTTACTTACCCGCCTGTGCTCTGTGGCATCTCACCTTTAAATGCCACTAGCTCTTCTCTTCTTTGTTCTGTTTTCCATTGCTCTGGGCCATACTCAGGCAAGCTTTTCAAACTGGGAGCTTTCCAGGCTTTCCCTATCGAATGTAAATAGGCCATTGGCAGCAGCATGCAAATTGAGTAGTTGATCTGTTAATGGTTAGCTGTATTGGGCAAAGGAGGAAGATTCATTCTGCAGGTTTTTAGAACCAGAGTGCCAGAGAAGTAATTCTTTGGGCACCTGCATGCTGTTAGGCCCTTTAATAAATTTGCAGGTGAACAAACTGGAAGTCTTATGTAGCTTTCTCTAGGCAACATTCATCATGAATGTACACATTTCTCATAGATGTTTTTAACTTCCCTTATTCACTCCTGAAAAACTTAAAACATTTTCTAAAGTCTTTAGTGAAATTTCTCAGGGTGACCTGACATCATCCATGACAGTAACTTAACATCTGAATTGGGACTCCTCTGGGCCAACAGCAGCGACCGCAGGTCACTGGAAGAAAACTCGGGAAATCTCCAGTCTGTGACTGAATGACCTCGAGTGCTGGATTTCCCTTCTGAAAAATGCTGATTGTACTCCCATCCCTTGTCTGTCTTATATATGGAAATTATAAGGCTTGGGGACAGGGAGATGACTAGTGTTATGCAGAACTAGGCTTAGCTGAGACCTAGGGAGAGCCCACCTTAGGGGCCTCGGGGCTGTCCACCTGGTCCTCATGGCAGAAAAAGACCTGGCCCCCTGATCGGTCAGTTCCTGCAGAGATTTCATGTGTAAATTGGTATTCTAAAGCAAGTTCTAATCCATAATAATTTAAACCAAATCTCACTGTGACCGAGTGGCTCAGGAACAGATGGATGAATCAGTCTGTTCTCTGTGCAGTGCCATCCCAACTGACAGCATCATTGCTTGTCTGTCAAGAGCATATAGACAGAAAAACCCTGGTACGCTTGCATATGGTTTGGTCAGAAAGTTTTCTTTTTCCATAGGCTTTTAGTTTTGCAGGAGCAAAAAGGAAAGTGGGATTCAGCGGAATTCCGACTGAAAAATGTTAGTGAAAAAGGGAGTGCGCTCATTTGGAAAAGTTACCCCTGGTCTTCGCTGCAGCTGCTGCCTGGGCCGAGTTCTCCTGGCTGGGTTCCAGGCTACTTTAAAGGTCCCCCGATGCACCAAGGCCAGCCCTCTTGTCTGTTCCCATAGTGCATCCTGGAAAATCCAAAATATGTTGCACCAGAGGGAATATTCTTTTCCATTCAGGAATATCCACAAATACTCAAAACCCAGCCTGATCATGGAACCCGATATGTGAAATGTGTTGCAAGTTTTTTTCATTAAATGCCCTGATTAACTTATATGTCCTAATCAAGAATGATAACAGTTTCATGTTTAAGGCAGATGACTCAAAGTAAGCAGAAAAGGGCACAAGGTGAAACAATTTGAGACAGAAACTGTCTTTCCCATCTGGATTCATGGCATCTTTTGCTTACTGAGATTTTACTGTGGCACAGGCGAACAAAACTCAGCATCAAAAGCTACAAACGACAAAAACCCAAAAAAGTAAAATCCTTTCTACTATTGCTTCGTTTTTAAACAGCTGCTTCACAGGTGGAGAAATATTGCACATGGTGATTCTCATGCTGGGTGCCAGGCTCACCACAGGTAGCTCGATGAGGATCTTGTGTCCCCACTGAGAAACTGATTGAAGGGAAAGCAGGTGGCTGAAGTGCAAAAAAAAAAAAAAGGAAACAGGTCTAACTCCTGCTGGGAACTCCTGCTGCAGGGTGGGGAGACTCGGTGGTGATGCTTACGTGCCTGAAACCTCGCCAGCGTTGGTCGTCTGGTTGCTCCTGCACTTGATGAATCGGCTTTCGGAATCCCTCCTGCGCATACCTTTTCTCAGTGCTTCGGGTGAGTGCTACCTCAGTCTATTTTTAACAGCTACACTTTCCATGATTAGATTTTAATGCTATTTATTTATTTAAACTGAACCAAACAATACCGCATAAGCTGAACATTCCAGTGGGCATCACGCTCGGCCACGCAAAGGAGTCTAAATCTAGTTTAAATTACATTCCTTGAATGGTAGAAAAAGCTGGGTCATGTGCCAAAGCTTGGTGAGGAATAACAGAGTCATTCTTTCATAGACTGCAAAAACTTTATTAAGGCAGGATAAACAGGTTAAAGGTCTCTCAATGACTGCACCGTCTATACATAGCAATTACCCCTTGCTTCCCCCCCCCAGCTCCTCGTTGAAGGTGTAGTGCTTACAGTCTTATCATCTGCCATAATGGAGCCAGGTCCTCTATATGTTCACTCACGTTAAAGGGAATGAAAGGCTTGGGGTAATTAGACTCGGTGTCTCACTCAGTTATGTCCTTGCAGACATCGGGGAGTGTGAGGCTTTTAGCTCCCTCGCTCCTGCCGAGGTAGCAAAGACAGCTATGAAAATTAGGCATCTCTGAAAATCACCTTTTCCCGGACAAAGAGAGCATCTCCCCAGATCTATGGCATGGCTGTATCCAAGGCTTTCCACTAGGCTTCCAAGGCTTCCTGGTAGGAAGGGAGAGTGTGCTTACCATTTGCATCCCTGTTAATAAAATAAATCGCTTGTGTTAAAATTAGCAGTGGGCAAACTGTTTCAGTTAAAACAAGAATTGTCCTGGATTGGTGCCAATCCTCAAACTAAATTCAAGCCAATTTTATTTTTAAGTTTTAAAAGTAATAAAAAGTAATAAGTATGCAATGTGTACATAGACATACACACAGAAAATAGCTCAGGGATTAGAAAAAGATGTATTTTGCATCTGGAGCCCCAGTTTTGCACATGCATATGCATGCAAGTAACTTCACGCATGTGAATTATCCCCTGGTGCCATGCACTATTTCCTGTCTAATCAGGCAGCAACATATACAAAAGGCTTTAATGGATAAGGGTGCTATAACCTGCAGAACATCACCGCCTGATGCATCAAGTGAAGAAAGCCGACACTTGTGAATAGGACAAAGCTGGCACCAATTAAACCACGTCCAGCACATCGACTCCGCTTGCTGGAAGCAGAGTCATCCCCATGTGTTGGGTTAGGGAGTGCAGCCAGCCCTGCCTACAGGAGGATGTGGCTTCCAAATATCACGCGTTGCATATAATCTATTGCGTAAACCGAGGGGGGGGGGGGGGGGGGGAATGAAGGGTGGAAGGGATGAGGCTCCACTGGGCTGCGGCCTCAGAGAGGAAGATTATTGTGTGTGCATGGGGAGCACAGGACTTATTTTGAGGAGTCAGGGGGACGGGATTGTTGTCCGTGTACGTTATTTCACACATCATAAACTTCATTTCTCAGGGATTTTATTTGAGCAGCCCAGAAACAGATCATTCCCATGTGAGGTTTCACAGCACCAAACTGTGAACAAAAGGGTTGGGGTTTTTGTTTGGATTTTTTGTTTTCATCTTCAGCTGCTTCAGGGTGGGTGGATGTGTCTGTGCCTCTGCAATTGTGTGTGTGTGTGCAATAGTCATGTGTGAGGGTGTGAGGATGCGTATCATGAGTTTAGACTGTCTGCCTAAACTTTAATGAAAATAGTTTCACTGCTCATGCAGCTCTGACCTGGCCTATGGAGAGTGACACATGGTGCCACCCAGCACAGCCAGACATCTCACTCCCATATGATTTCTCTTCTTAGGAACAGGTCAGTAAGGACATTGCCCAGGGCGTACCCTGACTTCTCAGGAAAACGTACATATCTCCTTCTTCACACGTTCAGAAACCCTTTCACTACAATTGCTATCTTGTATTTCCACCAAACTTTTGGCTCTCCACGGCTCTTGCTTAGATATGTCTTCTAGAGTGGAAATGTGCCTTTATAGCCACCTTCTTTCAAATTCATCACGAACATCCTTCACACGTTCCTGTTCTTCTAAGAATAGTAGGGTAGCACTTTGGCTCTGTATCTAAGCGTGGATGAATGATGGAGCCTGCTAGAAGGGGCATCTAAAGATATAGTTCTAACTGTTGGATTTGTATGGTAAATGTCTTGAAAGCGCCAACACACACTAAAAGTGTTTTCCTGGCTGTGAGACAGGGCTGGATGAACTACTTGAGGCTCCGGCAACTATTGGCAAATCAGCTTGGTACCAGCTATACAGGAGTGAGGGCATTCAGAGATGAGCTCCCAGTGGTAAAAGAACAGGAACAGCTAGTTCTGCTCTGGGTCTGGACGATGCCTTGATATGCCGTAGCTTAAATCCTAGTGTATCAAGTTGCCAGATTAGTCTGAACATGAGTATTGTCTGCCTCTATACCTGTACCACTGTGAAACAGTCAATACTATGACGCAGCTGCTTCTTGAACAGCTCTCACCCTGCCTTAGTATGCACAATGTATGTTGAACATAAGACTTTTTGTCCAAAAAGTAATGAAACACAGTAAAGCTGTAGGAGACCAACTTGTAAAATGAAATTAAAATGCTGCCTCAGGACCTCCCTGGAACTAGCTGAGTTACAAACACTTCAAATGCATATTAATTGGGCCATACGGTCCAGTATTTAAGCAAAGGCATGTATTTTGTTTGGCTGGAGTGTTCAGGAGAGACGTTAGGTCAAAGCCTTCACGGCCCTGATGAAATTGGTGATCATCTGATGGAAATGTTTACCTTACGATAGACTCGAAAGACTGTCTGCATAGAAACGACACGCAGGAATTCATCGTTGTGCAGCTCTGTAAAATCACCAGCAGTGCCTGTACGTGTTTCGTTACCCCCAAGTCCCCTGCAACGGGGGGGGTGGTTTCCGAGGCATCGTCCAGAAGAGAGGGTAGTACAGGATTTCTCTCTCTTGATGCAAGCGTGCAGAGGAGGAAGGCTTCCAGAAGCCTGCCAGCCACCGGCTGTCATGCCGCATCTCTGACGGGGTCCGCACGAGGCAAACCATCACGTTGCAGCCCCCGCACGTCATCGCCGCATCCCCCAGCCCCCTGTTTCACGGACCGTGGGACTCTCCCCCAGTGGCAGCGGGACAGCGCGAGCTGCGCTCCTGTTTGGTCTTGGGCGACGAAGACGGGACAAGAGCAGTGAGAAAGACCACCTGCACCAGCCCGGGCACCAAATAAGTCCAAACTGAGCAATTCAGCGTGGAAGGCCTTAACACTGCCTGTGAATGAAGGCAGACTGGGGAGCAGCAAGGGGGAAGGGTGTTGGAGGTCTGGCCCATGAGCCGCACTCCCCAGTCGTGCTGTTAACCCCAGGGTGAGAGCGTTCGTGTACGCTCATGATGGATGTGTTTCCTGTTGTATTTGATGTATTTGCACTTGATGTCATGTACGCATGACATGGGAGATGGTAGTTTCTCTTTTTATGAGAATACTTGACCCAGGAGAAGCTAAGCCTATCAGGATCTTTTTCTTTCATCTCTGCAAAACCAAGAATTATAGCTATTTAACTTAGGTTCATTAGGTGATTCATTGTGTTATGCATTTAATATATTTCACACGGACAATGTTACATCTCTTTTCTATAAGTAATTTAAAAGAGCTGTTCATGACATGCAAGACACAAACGGTTTGTCTGTAAGCCACTGTCTTACCTCCTGATCAACTCTGTCACATTTTCTTGTTTTTAAACTCCTCATCTTAAAAATATGAGTCAACATAAATAGCTTTGAATCTGTGTTACCTTATTAACCAATGGCTGGTGACTCTACCCATAAAATATTTACATAGACAACAGTCTTGTGCTAGTAATGTATTTTCACATTACTGAGTAATTTAAAACACGTCAACCCCTTCCAAACAGTAGAAACAATGCAAACATGGAACTGATGTTGGCCTTAAAAGGCTGCTCCTCTTTATTTTAAGTCAAGCAACAATCATTACCACAGATTATCGCTGTGCATTCTTCATACAACTCCTTATCAGCAATGCCCCCAAATATAACTCTAAATGGTAAGGAAAATAGTAGATGGAAAGGGCTGATGCTGCATCAACAGCACGTCCTCTAAGGGAGCTTGTGGAAGTCTGTATGGAAAATATAACATTTTAATATTAATGAGGTAAATCAATGACATATATTTGGCTGTTTTATAAAGTTAGTGAATTGTGTGTTTGACTATCTGGATCTGCATCTGATCTGTCTTTGCATCATAAGAGTGTGCATGAGTATGCAAATGCATTTATTTATATCAACTCTATGTATACATGTGCATGAATGTTTTTATACAATGTATGTGTGTATGGGATACAGGGTTTTTTGTTTCTTTTTTTTCTGTTTTCAAAATCCTGTTTCTTAGTCTGTTATTAGGGGACCAGGTGATGGAAT
The DNA here is from genome assembly GCF_929443795.1 of Astur gentilis. Classification (NCBI taxonomy): domain Eukaryota; kingdom Metazoa; phylum Chordata; class Aves; order Accipitriformes; family Accipitridae; genus Astur; species Astur gentilis. The sequence continues at coordinate 27,970,021 of NC_064894.1, forward strand.
AGGAAGAAGGGCATTTAGTGTGTGCTCTGGGTTATAGCAAGTACTATAATCTTCTGGTAACCTAGGCTGGGAAAAAATACTGTCTTCTTTTTTCCCAGGGCCATCAATAGAACTGAATTTTGGCTTCCCGAGCCACAGTACATTGACATAGTATGAGCTGGAGCTGGTAAAAGAATAGATAAGTTTAACATATTTATTTATCCTATGGATGTTTATATTACACATGATATTTTCAGTGTGTTCAGCAGCAAAGGATGGTAGTCCCCATGTTGCATAATAGACAACATGTGTCTCCTTTGGCAGATGCTTAGCCCATTCAGCCAACTAACTTATTAAAATGTTTTACTTAAAAAAAAAAAAAAGAAAAAAGAAAAAAGAAAAAAGAATAGCAAAAATTCACAACAGTCTACCCCTTTACTGCCTCTCCCTGTATCTCAGAGCACTTTTCTGGGGTGAGCAGTGTAACTTGGAAAGTTGTCCATTAAAGGTAGTATCTTAATCACACCGTTCCCTGCAGACTGGAGCAGATCAGAGAAACAATAAAACCTCTGTTATGAACAGGACAGAAAATCTGATATCACCATGCTCCTCAGGGGACAGGCAAGTATTGAAGATTTTGGGGGCAGTTTTCTTGATCTTACTGACTAATTGTTCTGTTACTGTACCTCAAGTCTGTTATATATATTAATGTTGTGGGGGAAAAAAAGCCCTTTAAAATATTTTTTTCACCTTTATTTCTGTATTTCACCTATAGTGGTATGGGAATTATATATAATATTTTCTAGAGGACTTGCAATGTTCGAGAGAAGGAATACCAATACCTAAAGCTGTAGGGGCTGTGAAAATTTTCAGTTTGGATTTTGCCTTTTCTTTTTTTTCTCTTTTCAATATTGTTCCATTATTAGTCAGACTTCTGCTGTTTTTCACCTTGATCAAACAGTCCATTGAAGAATTGAAGCGTATGAAAACATTCATATTGAATTCAAAGTTTTTTGAAATAAGCAGAGACACTGATATTGGCCCTAGTAGGTAAAGTTCACACAGTCTGTCCTGTGATAGAGCAAGTCCCCTCGCACTGAACCTGAATAGAAGGGCAGGATGCTTGATGGCAATAGTGAGTGGGAAGAAGGGGAGAGTAAGGTATCTGCAGTGATTTGTTAAAAATACCATTAGTTGGCCCAAGGGCAGAGAGGAGTGTGAGTGGAGGGGTGTAAGTCTCTGGGATGAGACCAGAGACACTCGCCTCTAGGTCATCCCAGGGCCAGAGGGACGGAGATGAGTAACACGGGGTCTGTGAGGTGAAGGGGGCAAGAGACAAAAAAGGAGAACTTACCTCCTGATTTCATTAAACTGGCCCTAAACAACCTCCCTGCCTCTTGAATGGCAAGGGTGCTGAGCAACCCCGGCCAGAGCAATGGAGACTTGCAGTTGCAGAGTCCAGATAGCGGGAGTAGGAAAGGCCCCAGGAGGTTCTGGGACAATCTACATCTGGCCGACGTGGGATGATTTGCAGCTGGACCTTAGAAGCCCCCTGATGGCAGATACCGCTGGAGCGGGGACACCTGTGACAGTGTGCAATTCTTGTGAGCGTCAAGGACGATGTTTGTAGAGAGGGAGCTCTGCTACATAAACTGTGTCTGAAATGGTCGTGATTGAGGTAGGAGGAAGGCAGGATAATTACCTTAGCTGATTTATCGTTTATTCTTCCTCTTCAACCATCCTACTTCTAATGCAGGCAAATTTCCTACATTCAGTGATGTGCCGTGGCAGAAGAAATAGTTTTCCTTCATTTGTAAGACCTTTCATTTTCAAAGACAAGTTGTGGAAAAGGTCTAATTCTTCAGTAAGAATGTAAGCCTAATATTTTATAGAGTCACAATCTTTCCTTTTAGTCAACAGTGGGCACTCTTTAAAGCGGGCAAGAAAATAGTTAAAAACATCGTAAATAAACCCAGGTGGGGTTAATCCTTCCCTGCAAATGGAATGGACTTTTTGTCTTAGTACATCAACGCTATATTTCTATTTTTCATTTTATTTGCATGTTTAGCAGTGATAGTGTTTTTCACAATGCTAGTAAATGTTCTGATCTTAGGTTGGAGTTTGGATGATGAGACTAGTAAAGCGTTTAAAGGTCTTTGTCAAATCAGGTCCTTGGAATGGAACAGATGTGGCCATTCTGATTTTTTAAAAGTAATATGTTCAGTTATAAAATTTGTGATCTAGAAAATCTCACACTGAAATAAAATCCCTTTCAGAGACAGATATTGTAAAGATGGTGTTCAGCAGGGGCAGCAGTTAGAGAACAGCACGATGGTTTTAGGTGCAGAATAAAGTAGAAGTGTGTGTTCAGATGGATTTTTTTTAGAGGCTGGCAAACATTTTTCTAATACCTATCAGCCTGACAGTCCTATTCTTCTAAAGCAAAGTCCAGTTTTCCTTACTGTGCTTATCATTCCAAGCCTATTCCATCTGGTTGCTCTTGCTTGCCTTGGACTTGCAGAATACGAGGCAACTTTCAATTGAATGCAAATGCAGTAGCACTGAATCGCTGGTACAATATTTTATTTCCACATGGAGAATCATCACACAAGAAGAAGCCTAGTAAGTCCCCTTCACAATTTATATCATGGCTCTCCGTGATGCAAATTAAGGAGGCCAAAGGCTAACACCGACTGAATGTGGCAAGAGTAAGACTTGGTGTAACTGGGAGATTCCCATCTGTGGGGAATCAGAGTGGCGCAAGGAGGGGAAGCTGGGACGTAGGGCAAGGAGTTTGGAGCCTTCTGCAACTTCTGTCGGTCATGTGTGATAAATGACTGCAAATTACTATCCCTTACCTTTTCCTCTTGTTACAGGTGGGAATTAAAGCCTCCCAACATATACTGAGTGAAACCTGACCCGATAAAGCAGATGCCATTCTCTCCCAAAACACGTGGGGAGGAGCGTCAGGAGGTTTTCATTACTGACTGAGCAGTAGATGAGTGGACGCTCCCTAAGCCAGAATCAACCTTCTCCTGTTTCACCTGCCTGATTCCTTCAGCTGAAGGTCTGAATCTTTTCATACAGTCTCCCAGATTTGTCCCAAATTACATAAAGAGGGTATGGCAGAGGGATAAAACATGGGGTTAAACAACTTGCCCCAGTCCTGTCTACTACTCCTAGAAACATCTATGATATCTTTGTTAAACTTTTTGGAGCTCTGGTGGTGTACAAGGTAAGGCTCAACCAGTCATTCTACTGTTTGTTGTCAGTTCTTGAACTGTGATAGTGTCCCTTGGAGGAAGAACTTTCTGGAGGAGGAGAGCGTAGTATCAGTGATTAAAAACAAAACCTACGTTAAAAGAGGTAGATGGGTAACACTGCCAAGTGAAATACTAATGCCATGAAATAAGGCTGAATTAATTATCTTGCATATACATTATAATTTGATTTTTGATTATGTGATCACATATCATCTTTTTAAGACGATCCTTGCCTGATTCTGTGCATCTGGTGGGCTGCACTCACATAACATACCAAACAATGTTCAATGTGTGGCTGGATGCCTTATTTACTGCATTCCCTTCTAAAATTAGAATTATTAATTTCCTTACAGGCTTTGCTGTGGTGTTTGTGGTGGTATTAGAGAGCTTCAGAAACTAATTAATGCTTATCTTTGTCAGACTGCTGTGAAATAAACTGGATTTGTTTCCATTTATGGATGAGTAACCGTAGAATGGACAGATTAAGCTATAGTAACTTCTGATTTTATGCACCTCACTTGAGGTATCTAAGACCTAATTTTTAAGTGTTTTGTGTTATCTGTCATGATGTATATTCAAGCACAGCTCCTCTTAACCTTGTTTAAAGCTGAAAGGGCTCAACAGTTTTCCAAATCTCATGATATTCTTCATCAAAAGATGAAGACAGCTACTAGCTATCTCTCAAATGGTGAGTGATTTGGTCAACTTCTAAAAATTACAGTAGAAACATATGAGAAGAGCCCAGTATCCCAGGCCAGCGTCCATCCTGAAGAAGAAACTACTTCTGCAGTCTCTTGTGTCATTCACTACCCATTTTCAACCTCTGTAGTGACTGACGTTGGTAGGGATCCTGCAGCTGAGGCTTTCTTGACTGCACAGTATTGACGCAGCTTAAGAGGCCACAGCTCCCATTTTGTAGGGGAAAAAATAGAAATAATGTGTAATTAAAGTCTGTAGCATAATGCATACACATCAAGTTCTAAAAACCTGAAAGCTGCATTTTGTGGTGGGTATTGCTGGATAGTGGTATACCAGCTCTAGATATTACAAGATTTGCAGGTCTTCACAAAGATAACTGATTTCCTAGGGGTGGTTCCCAAACCCTTTTGAATTAAACTGAAGCAAACGGTCTTGAATGCATCTTTCTTATCTTTGTACTTCAGTGTAAGGTTTCTTCTGGTATAGCATTTGAGGTATTCACATCAGAACTGAACACTGGTGATGTTACGACTTCCACATACATGGCTAGTCTGTGGATAGTTTTATTCATCAGTTTAATGGCATATTGCCTTTAAGGGCACCCAGATTTCCCACCTATAAATGTTGTTCGAGAAGATTTTCATTCTGCTTCTGCAGAATTTCCAGCATATGATAGTTCTAATCCTGAGGACAGACCCCAACACTACTTTCTCTGTGCCAAATATTTACTTAGTGGAAAACAAGTAACACAGGACCTTTCATCAATACCTGCCCCTTTTTCTGGGATCAAGTCTGTTTATCTAAAATGTTTTTATAGAAATTATCCATTCCTACATGCTTAAAAAATGGAATTCCACAGGTATAAAGTACTATATATAGTATACTAAATACTATGTGTTTGCAGCCATTGCCCATAGTAAAAGAAAAGGTGTTTTCTTCCCTTTGAAGCTTGAAGTCATTTTACCATGTATTGGAGACAGGCAGTTCACACCTTTACATGTGAAGGCATTGCATAAAAAGAGAGCAATTGCATCTCAGCAGCCATGATGTGATGTAGGGACGGACATCTGGGTGCAATGACCTTTGAGGATAAAGGACAGAAATTAAGGCAGGGAAAGAAGCCTGTGGAGTACCGCAGGAAGGGCAGCCCATGATAACTGAACCGGCATGATACCTGTGAGCGTGAAGTTGATTGGTCATTATTTTTGAACATGGTTGATCTGGCACTGTGAATTGATAGCAGATCTGTGTTTTGGACCACATGGCAAGTATCAGGAACCCTAAAACTGGATTTGCAATTTCATGGAGGCATGGCCTAGGATATTACCTCGTGATTGTTACCACACGTGAACTAACACGCATCGCTGATTTAGATCTTCATAGCGACTAGGATACCTACTCGTGGTGCAGGTGTGCTTTCAAGTTTGAACAAATCTTGGTGGTTTTATTAAAGTAAATTGATTGTGAAAGGAGTGTTGGAGCAGATTGTTTTCCAGGCCCTGCTGATTTATTATCAATATTTGCTGAAAGTAACGTAATTCCTGCTGAGCTGTAACCAGAAATTTACTTAACTGTCCAAATATTAACAGCTGTTAAGGGAAAAGTTCTAGTTTATTCTAGTCTCTTCAGCTCACCATTCTATTATAGACCTTCATTTGTAATGATGAGGTTATTGATCATCTTTCGTTAATACGAGTGATAGACGATACTTGAAAATTTGAGTTTGGTTTTGTCTCGTGATTCTTTGTATTACCTGAACCTTTTTTTTTTCATTGTAAATCTGAGCTATCTCGTGAGATTTCTGTCATTTCTGTTGTTTATTCTGATAATTAAAACAAACCTTTTCCTCAGTATTTTTGGACATTGGTGTTCTGACTTCATACTGAAAATAAAAAGAAATCTTATCTATTTTGTTAAAAGTCTACGTGAAGATCCAGTTTAGGCATGTATGACTGTACAAAGGAGCTGTGGCAGTTTACATGCATCCTCAAGCAGCATCACACATGCTGAAGGATTACGTCCAGTCTCAATCGTCACTTCCACTCCCTCTGTGGCTATCTGTTATGATGTTCTAATGAAAGACTTCTGAATTTTCTAGAAACTTTGCTCTAGCCACTGCTCCCTAATCTCTTTGGTAGGCGAGGTGCTGCCAGAAATGGATGGGTCCTTTAAGGCAGAAAGAACAGAGAGGTCAAAACATATGGTTTAGAGACAGGAGAGTGTTATCTTACAACAAACTACCCCAGCCTTGAAAAATTGTTTAATGCTCTCTGCAAAATCTACGATGTAGATAATATATAAGTTAATATATGGAGAGGTTTCTAACAGACAGTCATAGAATCATAGAATAGAACCGAATCATAGAATCGTTTAGGTTGGAAAAGACCTTCAACAGAAGCCTGTTTGTATTCTGTAAATTTTCTCACATTTATTTTTCTATGAATTATTTCTCAGGTTAATGAGCTTTTTGATTCTTTTTCATGGACTCATAGGATCACTTAGGTTGGAAAAGACCTCTAAGATCATTGAGTCCAACCACTAACCTAGCACTGCCAAGTCCACCACTAACCCGTGTCCCTGAGCACCACATCTACACGTCTTTTAAATACCTCCAGGGATGGTGACGCAACCACTTCCCTGGGCAGCCTGTTCCAGTGCTTGACAACCCTTTTGGTGAAGAAATTTTTCCTAATATCCAATCTAAGCCTCCCCTGGTGCAACTTGAGGCCATTTCCTCTTGTCCTATCGCTTGGTACTTAGGAAAAGAGACCAGCACCCACCTCGCTACAACCTCCTTTCAGGTAGTTGTAGAGAGCCATAAGGTCTCCCCTGAGCCTCCTTTTCTCCAGACAAGTATGCTTGGTGTTCAATTCTTAGTGATCTTCACCGGTAGTCAAGTGTGAAGTTGCCCTTCTGCTTTCAAAGTACTCTGTTCTATATCACCTAAGAGACCAAATGCAATAAAGTTATTTTTGTGGAAAAAAACCCCAAACACAAAACACCCTTGAATTCTGTTTGCGAGTTCTTATTTGGCTTTTTCGGAGTATTTGGCCAATTCTCAGCTACTTGGGAAGGTAGTTACACAAATTTTAGCCAGTGTTATGAAGAGTCATACCCAAAACTTGTTTTTTTGCAGTTACTTGGGAGCTATGTTTAAAGTTAGCATCCAGTCAGCAAAGATAAACTATGCATGTGATTTAGTTGACTAATCTCACAAAAGAAATAGTGAGGAGTCATAAAAAGGTTGTAAAACCATCATGTCATAAACCTGTCAAAATTACAAATATATTATCAGAAATGTTTCATGACTACTTAAAGAATATCTAGATGGTATGCACTACTAATACATTTTTCTTTGCTATGAATACATCCATCAATTTTACTGATGAACCTCAAAGGAGTGTTATGGGCTTCATGACAGACACGGAGAGTGAGTAGTACTTTACTTCAAAACTAAGTAGCTAAGTGGAATTGCACAGACTGGAACAGTTTATTCAGTGGGAGTCAGAGTACCAAAATCTGGCCATTCATGAATTAGGGTCAGATCAAACCTCCCACTGACCTCAGTGGGAGTTTTGCCATTTGCTTCAGTGAAAGTAGGATCAGGCTATCAAAGCTTTAAAGTGGCTCAATAGAAAGTGTTATTGAAATGCAAATGTACGTGTTCTCTTAATCTGAACTTCCCATCTCCCCATTCAGTGCTGTTTGTAGAGAGTGTTATTATGGGCTGTTACTCTGGGACCTGTGTTAAACAAAGATTTTTGTATGCTCAACAGAGAAATATCCTGTAATACAGGGGAATACAACTACAATTTTTTTAATAACAATTCTAAGCAAATCTAATGAGTTTGGTTTGAAGACCCACCAAGTCTTGCTGTGTCACCAAGCCTGAACAAAGATGAAGTTCTCTATGCTGTTGAGTACAGCCCATTCACTTAACACAGTGTGAACTGAACCGGTTGTCGTCATAAAAAAAATATCTTTCAGGTATTCAGTTGCCTGGAGACACTACCTGCAATGGTTTCAAGTAACACTTAAAATTGCTACAGCTGAAAAAGGCTTGTGTAGGGAAAACAGAAGATGAGTTCATGTATTTGCTGTAACATACTGCTAGCTCAGTTTCAATCTCTGTGGATCAAATGTCATCCACACAAATGGATAAAAGAGTGGATAAACCAGTAAAGATTCTGTTTTATTGAGATCAAACCATGCCTCTCTCTTCCTCCTACCTACTACAAGTCCCCTTCCTATTGCAAGTGCCTGGTTTCTCTTCCTCCTCCCCAGCAACAGTAATTACTAATACCAAACCAGTTGCACTGGGGAGTAGACACATCCTGTTTAGCTTGCTCCAGATCTTGAAAAGCAGTCTAGAGCTCTAGCTGCAGCCAGTAGGCCAGCGTGCATATATCTTCTAGGCTCAGTCAGAAGAGTACACACGTACACACGGCTGGTTGCTTGCCCAGCCAGGAAATCCATACGTTCTGACTGGCGGCTTCGAGGCAATGTATCGCCTCTCAGCCTCCGAGGGGGACAGGTGTCGGCATCACTTTCCCTGGGAAAAGACCAAAGGAATTATTTTGTGAGATATGTGTTATACAGGCCCAAGTCAGCTCGTTCCCACTGTTCTTTGAATACAGCAGCCGAGTCAAAAGAAGAAGGAAACATTAAAAATTGAAATAAAACTTTAAAATGTAATTGCAACCACTTTGGGGTGTAGTGATGGTAGACAAGAGCTAAATGTATTAGCTTAAACTCTATTTTTTTCTGCTGACTACGTATCAAGTTGATTTGGACATAAGAATAAGGGACACTGCTGATCAAGTTACAGTCTGTTACTATTGCATATGGCAATCGTTACAAATTTAGCCTTAGTGGATGGTACGTAATAAGTTAATTAAAAAGACAATTGGCTTGTTCATTGTGATTAAAGCACTAATAATAAGATATCTTATTTCCCTATCAGTAATGTTCTAATTGCCAAGAACACATGGCAGGTTACAGTGCCACCTGCTCATTTTGCAGGGATCATAGGTTGCATCCTTACTGTAATATAAAAGACACAGGCTTGATTACTCTCCTATAACTGCCCATATTTTGTAGTTTCTAACCTATGTTCTGGTGTGGTTTTGGCCCTTGCCCTCAGATGTGTCCTAGACACAATTTGGGAAGAAGCATGGCCATTCCCCTGCTATTGACTGCTGTCAGTAAGCTGTATGGCTGAGCCTACCATGTCCTAGGGTGGCAGGGAGGCAGAGGAAGCTAAACAGAAAGCATGCAAATCATGAGCTCATGTTTACTCTTATAGAATCATAGAATCACAGAATGGTTTGGGTCGGAAGGGACCTTAAAGATCACCTAGTTCCAACCCCCTGGCCATGGGCAGGGACATCTTTCACCAGACCAGGTTGCTCCAAGCCCCATCCAGCCTGGCCTTGAACACTGCCAGGGATGGGGCAGCCACAGCCTCTCTGGGCAACCTGTCCCAGCGCCTCACCACCCTCACAGGGAAGAACTTCTTCCTTACATCTGACCTAAATGTACCTTCTTTCAGTTTAAAGCCATTACACCTTGTCCTGACATTACATGCCCTTGTAAAAAGTCCCTCCCCATCTTTCCTACAGGCCCCCTCTGGGTACTGGAAGGCTTTTCTAAGGTGTCCCCAAAGCCTTCTCTTCTCCAGGCTGAACACCCCCAACTCTCCCACCTGCCCTCACAGGAGAGGTGCTCCAGCCCCCTGATCATCTTCTTGGCCCTCCTCTGGACCCACTCAAGCAGGTCCACGTCTTCCTTATGTTGCCCCCCCTGAGCTGAAGGCAGCACTGCAGGGGGGGTCTTACCCGAGCGGAGCAGAGGGGCAGAATCCCCTCCCTCGACCTGCTGGTCACGCTGCTCTGGATGCAGCCCAGGACACGGTTGGCTTTCTGAGCTGCAAATGCACATTGCCGGGTCATGTTGAGCTTCTCATCAACCAACACCTCCAGTTCCTTTTCCTCGGGTCTGCTCTCAGTCCACTCATCGCCCAGCCTGTATTTGGGCTTGGGATTGCCAAGAACAAATCTTGAGGGACAGAGGGATATTGAGGATAGAGAATGATCCCTAAATAGTTTCATTTACTAGACTAGAGTATGAATTCCCACTGTCATGAGACATGTAATTCCCATTAGAACAACTCTTGGTCTTGCAACACCAATAGCAGTCCGCAAAGAACGAGACATAGAGCTGGGAAGAGCTTCTCCAGTGCTATTTAAAAGAACATGTTCATGCTACTTATACTCTCTTCCTGTCCTTTTGGCCACAAGTGAGTTGGATTTTGAGCAGCTGAAGAGGATTGTAAGTGCATGAAAGTGGTGGAATTGCTCTAGAGGATGCAAAAGACCCTGAATGGCCCTGGGTCACAGTGAGGTTTAGAAAAGAGGTGACCTTTCATGCACGTCAGTGAATTAACCTGGAAGAATTGTCTGAGGAGCTTTGGATGGCATTGAGCTATAAGGGAGAGGTTAGAGTTAGGTCTGCTTTGCAAAATAGCAAGGTAAGCATCATGGGAACAGAAGTGTGATTTTCTCCCAAGTTCTTACTTTTCCCAGTGATCCATACATACCTCTATGCTTGCACCTCTGAGTTACAAAGTAATGTCTTTCACCACCACTTGTTTTAGATGCTAGTTGCAGTAATTTTCCTAGTAGCGCAACTCTTCCTAAGGTCCGGCATGGGTCCATGAGTCCGAGAGAAGTGCTACTTCCACTCTTATTAAAACACTGCTTGCAAGCCCTGCAAGCACCTGTGCTTGCCTTGGAGAACTCCCCATTGAGTAACTTTGCTTAGCAGGCTTAGCCCTGCTTAGTTTATGAGATCCAGCATGAGCACAGTTGAGGTGATGTAGCAGCTAGCCAAGAGAACAAAGCAACTGCATCTTGCATATATAAAGGTGTTCATTTTGTAAAAAAAAAAAAAGTGAACAAACTGAGGAGACTTTGGGGAGAGGGTTTTTTTAGTTCCCCCCCCCCCCTCCTTTATAATTAACTACACTTTGCTCACCATTTTGAGAGGATTTATTTTTAACTTTGGTTAAAACTCTTTTGTACAGAAATCTGTGTCGTATGAATTCCAGCCTTTGTTAGGGATGGATTACGTTGTGGAGACTCTGACCTTGTGATACTACCATGTTTCTGCTAAACAAAGTCCAGTGTGCCAAACAAAGATGTAGCAAGTAGTTACGAAATGGCATGGCTATTACACATGCTTCTGATTCTCATTGTCTGGTGTTTATTTTGGGATAATTCTGTTTTGAGAGTGGAAAAACCAGACTGTAAATAAAAAGGAGGCCTATGATAAGTACATTATGCTACACAGTTCTCAAAAGGCTAATGGTAGGCTCCTCCGTGTGTACCTAGGAGATATAGGAAAATTCTTTTCAACAATGAAAGAAGAAGGTAAGAATATTCTGGGACACCATAACAAGTCAGAAAAAGAATGAGATTCACCCACTTGCGCAAAGCCTGAGTAATTTAGTATTGCAGCTCACAGTTAGTGTTGTTTCCCTCCTACGTAAGGTTTCTAGGTCACTGCCTCTGGTGTCGTTGTAAACCACGCAGTTCCCCTCCCAGCTGATCTCCCTTCTCCTGGACAGTGGGAGAAGCTCTATTGCAACTTCCAGGAGATGTTGAGTTAGCTGGTACGGCATTTCTGCTCCTGACTTCTCTCCTATATCGCCCCACCCCTGAAACCAGATGATAGGAAAGGGAAGAAGAGGGAAGGGAACAGATCAGACTGAAGGTCAAATGAATCCAGAGACCTAAAATAGCAAAATAATAATAAACCAAAATCATATACTAAGGGATATTAATGCCACTTTAAGATTAAACTTTTGTTAGGGATGTGGATTCAGCCCCAAGTTCCAGAAAACATCATCTCAGCTATCTACTTGTATTTTTATAGCTCTATAAATCTTTAAGGCCAAAGCCTACCCTTCTATCCATGTAGGACTCCATTTATTCCCTGGGGAGTTGCACTCGCATATCAGAGGGTAGAATCTGGTCATATTTTCTAGATAGCAATAGGAAAAAGGGGAGGTCTTTCACTGTTAAAAACATTTACTGTATCCTAGCAATGTGCAGCGATGCTATGCAAGCCTGACAACAGACAAATGCCTTCAAAAGATATTAAACCTTTCAGAAATACTGTAGGAAGACAATGTGATAATCTTTGGGAGACTGTAGGTAGTGCAGGTTCTGAACATTGTCTTGATTCTAGGCACAAAGCAACTAAGGTAATATAGAAGGAAATTTCTTAAACACTTGCGTTGAGGTTGCTGCAGAGCTCAAGAAAATCTGACTGTCCAGAAATGAAAGCAAACAGGGGAATTAGGAAAAGTAAACATTTTGTTCTCAAGGTTTTGTAACTCAAAAAGAAATTAAATCTACCTTTTTTTTGTTGTTGTTGTGTAGGCTGTCTTTCTAAAATCTTGGCTTGAGATTGTTACTTTACATCTTAGAGCTGAAGTGATTTCAAAGTTCTTAAAAACAACAACTAAACTCTCTGCATAAGCAAATAAAGTATGAATCATCTGTTCTAATTCTCCAGGATAAAAAATTGAAATAACGGGAAGAAACGTACTGAATGACCAGCTTTATAATCTTGTTAGCCACAAAGTATAGCTAATTAGAAAAAACTTTCAGAATTTAAACTTTGCCGGAATGAGACATCATTGCTATTCACAAAGGCACAATATGGCTGCGCATGCAGGTTGACTCTTGAATAAGTTGTGTAATTGCCAGAGGAGGACAGATAGGTGGGAGTCTGAAGATGACAAACAATTTAGAAACTGACAGAAGGCTGCTTGTTTCCACAGGCTCAATTTCTTTCAGCCATCCATAAATATGAATAGAGAATAGAGTAAAAGGAAAATGGCACCGCTGAAAGCTTTTCTATGGAAACCCTGAAACAATTTTCTTTCCATCTTCTAAAATACCATAGGATGTGTTCCCAGTCTTCATGATGAGGTTCTGCCTCTTCATCAACTTACCTTCTTCCAGTTTTGAACAGTACCATTTGGTCAGTGTTTATCATTGCGTATTACTGCTCTACCAAAGCCTTTAAAATGAAGTGTCTCCCAGAAGAATATGCTAAGAGGTATGCAAGAGAATTTGGGAAACATCAGACTGGGAAAGACTAATTTATAGTCAGACTACAGTTCCTGTAAATGCAGCATCTTGGTATGGCTTCATATTTTATTGACTTGCATATTTGTGACTCGACAGCATCACGGTCTGGAGTTTGCCTGTAGAGATGAAGGGAAGGAAGAGAATTTCCAGAGGGAATTGCAGTGCCTCCAACCTCACTTTCGAAACAATTACATCTCATGTTCCTATTGAACAGTACAGCAATTGTAAATGAACCTTGGTGGAAACAGAGGTTGAGAGAGGAATCAGACTGTTGGGTTTTTTTATAGATCAGCAATGGATTCAGCGCAACTTTTTGGCAATGATCAGATGCTAATATTTTAAAGGGCAGTTATAAAATATTTACCAAAAAAATTAACTCTGATATCCAACTGTCTTAATATAACAATCAAATAATTTCAAGTGCACACTACATAGAGATACAGTATTCAAGACTTCTTCCTTCTAAGATCACTTAGAAGAGAAAAATATAAGACCTTTTATGGCAAACAAAGCCATTGTTCCTCTAGGTGCAGTACATTTGGATTCATGAAGAGGAGATAAAGGCATGGCTCTTAATTCACAGATTTTTTTACATCTACTGAATGACTATTTTGGAGCCATTAAGGTTGAGGCCCTATCTCATGACAAGTCCTTGCTGCTGCCTTCTGCTGCAAATGAGAGTCATCTGAGACCTTTTGCTACTCAGGCTGCTTCCCTTCTTATAAGCTTACCAATGAATTGGGTCATTCTCTGTGCCCAGTGATTTTGTGGTAACTATTTGCTTTAGAGTTCTCCAGAATTATGTCTTTAATGTACTTGTGAAACTTCTTCACTGGTAAAAAATGCGGGCTAAGCCCAAAACCAATACTGGCACATCTGGGGTGTCTATATTTTCTGGCATCACTTTCCAGTACAGCCACATAATATTTAAGTATCTAGCTGATATCAGTCTGGATAGCTGTTTTATCAGATATTAAATAGCAGAAAAACATACAAAAATAGCAATGGCAAGCTCTGCTTTATATGATAACCACAGAAGGCATCATACAAAATAAGACATTATTAGCTCTTACTGCTGGTTAAAATAACACACATTTCTGTGGTAGTGAAGTCACTGAATTGATAGCAGTGGAGTCCTAATAATTGGGTTCTGTGAATTCCCCTGGGAGCTCTGATGTTGAACATAACTATTCCTGGAGGTAGCCATGATGGAGGTGGATGGGCTGCCAGCGGGGTGATGTTTTCTTCATCCGGTGACTAAGAGAATGTACTACATCTGGCCAAGCCAGGGGCTGCGGTTTCTTTTGCCCTCATATTTCTCACTTACATCTGTGTCTCGCGGTCCATTTCTAAGTTGCTACTTGTCACAGCCGATCTAATGGTTATCCTCCTTATCGCTGACACTGGTAAGGCTAAATGAGATCATTCACAGACCATTTAATCAAGCCAGACCCTCTAATTTCTGTTTGCGCTGTGTTTTTCTTGGTACAGATTATCTGCATTAGTTCACTACTCCACCGCTGTGCCCTGTCCGTTTGCAGCAGCCATAGTGCCCCACAATGCCCAATGTCTCTGGACAGCGAATTATTCAGCCTTGTCATGGTTCCGCCGCTTGCTTTTCATGTAAATCTGCTGTACTTCCACCTGCCACCGGAGGAATGGGGTTAATGAAATCTGCCCTGCGCACTGGGCTGCTGGGTAGGGCTTAATTCCCTGGGTGTGTCTCTACTGCTGCTTTATTTCGGATCAGGGCACGCTTTTGAAGTGGACTTCTTCATCCTCCCCAATTACCACCCTTTGGTTCACATCAGGGAGCAGTCTCACCACATGCTAGCCGGGTCCTTTCTCGTGCTCATCTGGAGGATGCACTCCAGCTGCATATCGGATGCAGTCCAATCAACAGGAATGGATTAAAGCTAACCCAAAGAAAAAAACCCCAAATATTTAGTATTGGGGACATTGGGTCCTTGGTACTAGCTGTTTTGCTCTGCGGGTCCATTCCTATTGTGCCACGATATATAATGGAGACATAGACATTATTATAACTGATGGTTGCCTTTGTGATCCTTGGATGAACAGAACAGCGAAAGTATGAGGTTTTGTGTGCATTTCAGAGAATAAATACAGCCTTTGTGTTTTAACCCCAAATTTTGGCTTTCTTTCACTGTACTATTTTAGTGGGAGATTCCATAGTTTATATAAGAAAGTTTACCTTAGAAGATCTAATAGCAAATGGAACCTGCTCCTGCACTTATGTAAATAAAATCTATTCACGCTGAGCTCGTTCTGGTCCATGGACATTAACCAGCAATGTTTATTTTTTTATAGCTGGCAAATTTCCCCGAAATTTTCATTTTGAATAGATGCAGAAGGTTAACACCAGTAGTTTATTTTGATACTCACTCTATACACATCCTCAGATACTAAGCTACACTTTGGGGTTACAGTAAAGTTAGTGTTAAAGACTTTGTACTCCAAAACAATATTCCCCTTACCCCACCATATGTTTGAAATAGAAATATGAATGCCAGCAAAAGAACCCTCACATACATCGTTTTGCTGCAGCACTTCTGTGTTTTACAGCATGCCATTTTTACTGATGCTATCTTGTGCTTGATTCTTGTTCCACTTTCATATCCGTCGCTCTGATATAAGCAGTATTACTTTTGATATAGAGACACTATATGATATATGAAGAATCTTGATATATGAAGAATCAGGCCTCAAGAATTAATTTTTATTACTTGCTCAAGTCTCTAGTTTGTCTTTTGTCCTGTACAAACCTGTTCTTTCTGTTTACCATTGCTACTGACAACATTACAGAAACCTCTGGCTTTCTGAGTGGTGGCAAAGTATCGCTCAGCTTTGTGCACATGATTTTATAGGCCGGCTATGCTCAGCTAGCCCTCATACCGATAAAAGTCTTTCCATGTCTCTTAGCCAGTAGGAGGTGCTAAGGAATGATGCAACAAATATCTTTTTGCTGAGATAGTCAGGTTCCCTCTGTGCTCTACACAAAGATTTTCACTAACTTGTGAGTTGGATCTGAGCATTGTCACATCAAAATGAGGATTATAGTTCTATTTTTAGGATGGTATTTTATGTTTGGCTAGAGCAGGGACATTCTTCTTTTGCTCATGTTTTGATTAAGTAACCTTTAAGACAAGTGAGCAGGAACATTCAACCCAGAGCAATGCTTTCTCTTACTCCAAGAGGGAGCAGCGATAATGCATAATGTTTATTAAAGACTTTGCTCTTCTCAATCTATTTGGGATAGATGACAATATATTACAATAATAGAGGTGGGATAACCAATAAAGAGAGGAAATATTGCTAATCCTTAAACTAACTAGCAAGACAAACTGTAATCACAGCTTTAGATGTTATATTATATTAAGCAGAGATCAAAGAAAATACGAAGGGGCTAAGGAAAATATACTAAGATATTCTTGTTGTCAGATAATAATTAACTGCTGATTGTCATACATGCCCCTAAAAACTCACCTTCATATTTGTTAGCATTAGTCCTAACATAACCAAAATGACTAGTGAACCTTTGAAACGGTCATCCTTTTCCCACTCCACTGTTGCAGCTGCGAGTTTCCTTATATTGACTAAGTATACTCAGTGCTCTTCTAGGGAACCATTATTAAGGACTGGGAAATACAGATTTTCTCATGTCACTGTATTCCTTCAAGTCCTTGGAGGTTTCAGTTCTCAGTGTGAGACGTGGACACCTTTCTTCCAGTAAGGTGTATCAAACCATAGAGTCATCAAACACAAACACTTTGGTAACAGGCACAGGCAGGCATATGCACCTTGCAACATTTAATCAGCTAGCCAAAAGCAATCACTGAACCATCAACATGTATTTTAAAGAAAATAGAGAATACCATGGAAGATGCCAGAGTGAGAGAACGTCTGCTATAACACCTATCTGTAAAAATGAGAGCCTAATAAACTGTAGATACCTGGAGAGATAATCTTGTTACCAGACAAACCTTACAATACTACAGCATATAATCAGTTTGTGAACACTTTGAACTTTATACAGAGATAAAAAAGTGTTGCATGGATTTATGAGAAACGAATCCATCTCGTTCTTCTTTGACAGAACAATTTGCCAAGGGGGTAAGAATGAAGCAATAGACGTCTTGATTTTAAGAAGGCTTTCCATACAGTCCTATATGCTTTTCTCACTAGGAAAATACAGCGTAGATGAGCTCACCATAACATATGCATGGAACAGATGTCACTTCTTGGCCTGGTTCTACTCAATATTTTTATGAGTGACTTGGAAGATGAAGCAGTGGATCTTCAAGTTACACCAGCAGATAGGAAGTGCCAGCACTTTGGAGGACTGTATTAGAACCTGGAGACTTGATCTGATACCAGTAGTATGAATTCAGAAAAACAGACAGTGTAATTTGCCACAGATACCAACTGCATGAATACAAAATGGGAAATACTTCTGTGGGATGAGGGCCGGGAAAGAAACCTGAAGACTGTGCAGCCCCTAAACTGAGTAGGAATGAGCTGCATCATATGGCTGAGGAAAGATGGATCTCACTATATATATATATTAGCAAGAGTATCTTATGTAAGATGTGGATGGCTGTTCTTTTTTATTCTGTTGGCACTGGGGAGACTCACCTTGAGTACTTTGTCCTGTTTTGGGCACCACACTTTAAAAATGATAGAGGCAAACTGGAGGGAGTCCAGAGGAGAAGAAAAGAATGATAAGTGGTATGGAAAACATGCTGCATGAGGAAAGGTCAAGAGAATTGGTTCTGTTTAGTCTAGAAGGAGAAGACGAGAACAGCGTGACAGCAGCCTTCCTGTACACGGAGCTAGCTCTTCTCCGTGTCCACAGGGGGTAGACAAGAAGGTGTGGGTTTAATTTGCCACAAAAAGGCTTTGCTGCACTATTGGGAAAAAGCTGTAAGTTAAAAGACAGTGACGTGGTGGAATAGGTCCCCAACAGAGCTTGTGGAATCCACTGCACCGGACAGTCTTGTCCGGGGGTGAAATGCCCCTCCAGCGTGGTCCAAGGGACCGAGGATGCCTCAAAGCAGGGAGAAAGAACTTCTGTCCGACAGCGTGTCTGTGCTTTCTGTCGTTCAGCTTGCTTACAGGAAAAGAATTTCCCACTGGATTTCAACTTCTGATGTAAAGTATCTGTGCCCTACCAGTATTTCCCTGAGCCTCAAAGGATTTATTTACCCAGTTTCCATGATTTCAGTGTCCTCTTCTTGCTCAGGCTGCTCCCCAAAACTCATGGCGACATGTATGTTACTACCAGTCCCTCACTTTGAGTTTATTGCTTGCATTCCCACTTTATGTAATATGAAAAAACATTTTCACATTTAGGAGTATACAATATACTGACAACAGTTTAAAAGGAAAATATTGACATTAGTCTGGTTGTGATAATGCAAGCGAGTAAATATTTAGCTGACTAGTAGCAGGGTAGTCAAGAAATGCTGTACAACCCAAACCCAGATGTATAACCAGAAGATTCAGTTCTCTTCAGTCCTTTCCTGGCTCCAGATGTAGGTACTAGCACAGAAGCAGAGTCTTAGCTGCCTTCCACACGTCTGGACATGCCAGTGTCTCAACTCATCTTACTTCAAATGCCACTTTAAAATAATGTCTGTGCTGTAATGCATAAAAGGAACCTGCTGTGCAATAACATCTTATGTAAATTGTGACTTGTGGTTGTTGCTACAGCTCCACTAAGTATTACAAGCACATTTCACCCCTCCGTTTTAACTGGCCGCTGCTTGTCTTAAACACCTGCCTTGGGTTTGAGATTGCAAACTTTTCAGGTCAGAGTTTACCTGATGTCTGTACAGTGCCTCACACACCACCCTCCTGCCTGTCATTCCCATTTGTACTCTAAGCATTATCCACATTGTCTCCTTTAGTTCTACAAATCCAGGCTACGTCTAAACTCTTCTTTGTAACACCTTTAAGAGAAAATTCTCCTGTTAATCCAGAGTTATCCTCCGGGATCTTTATTAATGCACCATGAGCCTTTATACTGCAACATTCATTTCTCTGGCTTTGGCTAATGCAATGCTGCCCTACTAGTAGATAGGTCTTTCCAGGAGGCTTCTGCAGTGCTCATTTGCCTGTTCCTATGGCCCTCTCCCCCTTTCTGCTCTTATGCTGGCTCCTCCTTCACTGCCACATCAGATGAACTACCCCTTGCTCTCCTCAGCTGCCTCATGGCTTGCTGCCATCCTCCACAGCAGCCAGTTCTAGTCTCTCTGTTGGCCAGCTTTCACCACCCACATCCTCGATTTTCAGACATGTACTTGCACATTCCCAGCTCAAGGTTTCTCAGCAGAGTAGGCAAAATCAAATTTTGCTACCCCAGCAAGTAGACTGCTGGTGTGCTGGCACTGTTGATAATGCTTTTTAATAGTTTCTTCTACTCTCTTTTGTACTGACAGTCCATATCAATGTCCTCTCTCTCTTGCCCCCCACTCCCCCTTTAGGTTAGAAATTTATTGAGGAAGGAGCCGTTCATTTGTTTCCCCATCCAGCATAATAGGGTCTTGGTCAATGACTGGAACTCACACAGGTCGTGCAGTCATCATTAGCATCTCAAGGTTTCTGCTTTCCATTGCAACAAACATGGGTTTTTAACAAGAAGAACGAACAAAGTTGCTCTCAAACTTGGATTCTGATCATAATGCATTTCTTCATTTTCTTTTAACACCGACAGGTCCAGCTCTCATTTCTTTATCAGTTCAGTCACTTTAAATCTATGCCTTTCAAGCACAGCGTAAGACTTTTTTTTTTTTTTTTTTTTTTTTTAAATTTTCTTTGCTGGTTATTTTGTCATCTTCAACAGATAATCCTTGAATCATAGTTCATCCTTCTTGGTCATTTTTCCATGTTCAAATTATATTACCAACATTTTCCAGCCCAGTAAATCATATAATCAGTCACTACTGTTTCACATTAGCCCTGAAGAACATTATATGCTCAGGTGAGTTGTCCACCTGTTTCATAGAGAAGCTCACTGGAGTCTGTGGTGACCTCTAATGGCTGTAAAAGCACAAGAACAGAGGGATTTCTTGTTTCCCACCTTTCTGTTCATCTACGGAGAGCACATTGAAGACTTCTAGTGCTATTCTTTTTTATTCAAACTGATGACTCTGTAATTAGAATGAATCCAATGTGCCTTTTACTGTCGCTTATCTTGTTCAACTATTATTTGAATACCCTGGAGGAAATCATGAAACATCTAGAAGGTCAGCAGCATGCAGGTACCCTCAGCCATGCAACTTCTTCACTCCCAGTGTTGATAATCCAGAGGCCTGGATTAATTACTTGGCTGAAAGTAGCACATTCATGAAGGTCAACTGGCTAAAACTCACAGTGAGCAAAACAGAAGCAATAATTTCAGAAAATGGAAAATGTTTGGCAGAACTAGCCACAGTGTTTCCCACCGTGGGGAGTTCTGCTCTGTCAGATAACCAGCTGTAGTTATCATCTTTATGGATTTGCAGAAGCATGTTGGTTTTGTTGGTGAGTGGCAGAATTGCTAGAGCTACATATCTGGCAACTTGGTCACAGTGATTTCCCTGTTGCTGGGACTTCCAGCAACTTTCAGCATATTTATTGCAGCGTACTGTACTTGAGAAGAAGTTACATCCACCCTGGAAAGAGTCGCTACAACAGTATTTGTGCCTGCAGCAAGACTGGAGATCTCATTGCTATGCTTGTTTTGCCAGATGGCTGATGTATGACGACGTGCTTTGAAGTCCCAGGTCTCCAGCTGGAATGAAGCATCTTCATCCAAGACATACCTGCTCTGTGCAACACAGCATGTAAGCTGTTAATAAGGGTTCTTCATAAGAACTCTTTTCATTTATTAAAATATAACTACATGTACAGGCAGTGGCAAATGAAAAGGAGGGCCAGGCAGAAACCACAGCTGGCATTTTAACAGTATGGCACACAGATGAAAAAAAACCGCCCAGAAGACAGAAAAGAGCATAGTTGGTGAGTCACACTCATAGTTTGTGGCTAGGACAGAAAATGAGAATTATCCTCACCATATACAAGGTTGGACTTCATGGGAAATCATAAGGATTGCTTTGGAACTATGGAGCTGTGGAACTTGTTGGCTTTTGGCCAAGTCCCGTTCAAGTTTCACTGTCTGAAGAACAGTTTGACTGAGGAAGGAGTCTAAACCCAAATGACTTGGGTTAGTATTTGGCCTCTTCTGGCTTCTTGATCATCTTGCCATGCTGTAGAAAAAATTGTAGCATATGAACCATTTGTTAAGAAAACAAATACTTTTTTTTCCCACCTTGTTTTTTTGGTCAAAAAGTGGGGAAAATTGTCAAGGTTGGTAAAAATTCATTAGTGTTGGATAAGCACTGCAAAATATATCTGCTATGATTTCCTGAATTATAAAGACTAAGTCAGAAGTTTACCTATGTTGTAGCTACTTGGACTCAGTTTGGATCAGAGATTTCAAAAGGCCCAGTCCAATCTCTTGACTCAACAGAGAGCTGTTTGAAGAAAATAAGATTAGTAATCCCCTCTAATTTTTTAGAGAGAGACACTATGTGCTCATTAAATGAGAGGACTCATCTTCCATCCTTTTCAAGACCACTTTTTGTAAGTACTCAAATGATCGAGTCTTATGGGGACAACAGTTACTGGAAAACAAATGCACTGGTGGCAGTTTCAATTTATATTTGCAGCCCTGGAAAAAGTTTCAAACAGCAATTTGAACTGTACAGGAAATCCACAGATGTGAGCGGGAGCTAAAAATGGCACTACTTGGTATAGTGGTTTGGTACAGAACCACTGGGCAGACACAGAAGATTTCGTACTCAGGGTAACAGAAAAGGGGAAAAAAGCTTTGAAGAAGCAGCGAAAGAGTCAGAGGATCATTACATTCAGATACTTAAAAAAAAAGGCATGAAAGTTTTCTGGTTTACTTAATGCAGAAAGAAAATAAAATGGTAAAAGTCTTGAAGATACTGAGATTTTTTTAAATGAAGGAAACCAATTAAAAAGCCATCTTTAGGCATTTTAAAGCCGGTTCATCATTAAAAGCCAACTATAAATAAGATTTGAGCTGTAAAAAAAGAGTAGGGAAAAGGCTACTTACTGTCTGACCGGACACTGTCAAAAGAATTTTCCTACAGCAGACAGCTATCAGAAACAGAAATGCAAGCAAAGACCACCAAGAAAAGCATCGAGCCTACGGCATGTAAGCAAGTCAGGAAAATTTTCCAGAAAATAAAAAAAGCTAAGGATAAGAAATAAGCCAAACAAGCAACAATGTACGTGATGTGGCTGCCCACGAGAAGTGTACATTATGTGATGTCTATGTGGAAACTCCTGATAAGCCCAATTTTGCAAAAATGTGGATTGGTTAGAGACATCAGCAGAACTGAAGAGTTCAAGGACTTCTATGTGTGCGGGCTGGAATTTCTTTCTATCAGGTAGACGAGGAACTATGCGGATTCACTAGTCCATGCTGGGGAGAAAGGCTTATAGAGAAGTGTTCCTAACCCGACTGATTGAAGAGTCAGATTCAGAAGGATATTAGGAGCGACAAAAGGTTTTATCACCAAAAAATCTGGTGTTTTAAAGCTTGAGAAGCCTTTGAGGTTGTCAAGGAAAAAGTACATATTGCTAGAAGCTGAGAAAAGTTCAACTTTGCAAAGAAAACTGGAGCAATAGCAAAAATATTTTTGACAGTTATATAAAGAGCAAGGAAAGAAGAGGCTTCTCATTAAACATGTGGCAGTAATTAGTAAGCATAGGGCAGATAACGTAGGTTTGGCCCCTAAAGTAACTGAATAATTTGCTTCTGAGTTTGCTGGGAAGGACGATGTTGGGCATGAAGTCCAGGGTGGAGGAGTTAATGGAACCAGAG
This sequence comes from Astur gentilis, assembly GCF_929443795.1. Lineage (NCBI taxonomy): Eukaryota > Metazoa > Chordata > Aves > Accipitriformes > Accipitridae > Astur > Astur gentilis. Next base: position 27,993,039 of record NC_064894.1, read on the forward strand.
GTGGGGAGGAAAAGATGTGGAGAACTTGGTTTGTTCGAAGCCTCCACAAAGGTCAAAGGAATGTTACAGAGCAAATAGCACTCTGTCTTCAGTACAGAAACTGGGACTGACAGTACTTTAAAAACTCCTTCCTACTAATGAATTCAGCCATGTCAGGCACTGCTGCAGTCATTATCTGCCATCCAGCAGTTACCTCGCGGGAAGAGTTTGGTGCTCCTTGTCCCAGTGCTCTCCCACACAAAAGTGCGTATTTTTCGAAAACACCTTTTCTGCTGGCATCGCCCCTGGAGAGGCCAGTGTCTGAGTGAGCCTGAAACTTGGAGTCACTTATAATCGATGGGTGAAACATTAAAAAATGAGAACATCTACTCGCCTCTTGCTATTCTTATTTCTTTAAATGAACAGAATAGCAGAAGACTGTGGACTGTAAATGTATTAGCTAATTAGAATTGTGTATTTTAGGAGTTTCCTTTAAGAGAAAGCGTTCAGGAGCTATTTTAGAAGAAAGGATCTTCATTTAAAATGCCTTAAAGCAACTGTGCAAGAAGTTACTGGAGAAATAGTAAAAAGAATAACAAGTACAGTAGAGTCATTTTAACAATTAATAGAAACAATTAAGATGAAATAAATATAAGCAGAGCTAAAAAGAATTACAGCATAAAACACGCACATGAATGCTATGATTAATGTAAAGAGAGATTGCATATTCTATTATAAATGTTTAGTGCTTTTATTTTTAACATTGTGGTTTATATTATGGATATAATGACCTTTCAGAAATGGCAGATAAATGACAATTTCAAGCTAAGAATTTTTCAACTACTTAAGGAAAGTTTGAATGCCAAGTTTTCTTATGATTTTTATTGCAGTATATTTACATTAAAAGCTGCAGATATATAAACTAGAGCAAAGAACCCTTTACTCAGAAATTTCATTTGTTTGGAATTCCTATGACTCTGCTCTCTTACAGCGATATGCATATATTTAAATAATCACAATAAATCTAAAAAAATAATATCTCAATGCTAACAGCTTAAGGTACATAATATTTCACCTAACATTTTATGTTGAAAGTTAAATTTAAAATTCAATTGATAGGACAATCTCATGCAATCATTTGTAAGAGCCTATCTATAAAAAAAAAAAAAAAAAAAAAAGAAAAAAAATCTTATCTAAGCTATTCTTTATAGATACAAAGTAATAGCCTGTTTTGTATGTTTTTGACAGACATGTATCCTCTACTGATGACATTTTTGTATTTTCACATTACTACCGGTGAATGCGTTTCATAAGACATACATCTTCTTTCAGTACTGGGGCCAACAGATGAAGTGTTGATCTGATAAGAAATGAAATACACTGATGTGTGTTATAAGATGGGCATGAGCTTTTTCAGATTGCTGGAAAACTATTTGCTAAAAAAGGAAATAGGCTTTTTTGGAGAGCATGTTATCACTATGGAAGTCAAAGCCCAGTTTGGGAGACGGCTTGCATAACAATACTGGCTCTTTCTTAGCACCACTGAAATGTAAAATGGGCACCGTTGTGATGACAGACATTGTGAAAGACCCAGGTTGAACTTAATGGCCCCACTGAAGTCATTCAACTTCACCAGGGTCTTCAGCTGGGGCGAATTCATGTGACCACTGAAATGGATTTTGCTGTGATCACATGAAGCAGCTGAGCTGCCGCGTTATGACGGTGCTGCAGAGCGATGACATGAATTCGGGGCAAAGTAGCGTCGGACTGGACAACTTAATGCAAGTAATATCAAACTCTTTTATGTGCGTGTGTTTGTGTGCCGCCTGCAGTTTAATATACCGTCCTAAATATTATGTTTCCTCCTAGCAGCGGATCTGGAGTGAGGAGAGATGCTATCATATGCTGGAACTCTCCTGGTGTGCTGTGAATGACGTAATTCACCGCCGATATGCGAGTTCAGGGTGAAGAATAGAAGGCTCCTCTGCTTTTGATCAGTTTGTTATGCTGTCGTCTGAGGCATTACATAAAGCTTCTTGGGCAGAGCAATTAAGCTAGTCAAAGCATTGGTATAAGACTAGTTTGCTGGGAGCACTGTGAGGCGGCCGCACGGGGCCACACACTAGATTTATGATGATCTAATTCAAATTTGTGCAGCTGCGTGGCTTTGTATAACTTGACTTGCTTTACGCTCCATTATGTGCTTCCCTGGGACTGGCGGATTGGTTTGGAGGAGGAGCTGGTATTGTCTTTCCAGCGTTTTAAATACTTTTTTATATTTGGAAATTGTTAAGCTTAAATTAGGATAAGAATCCAGTAGAGCGAAAAAGAAATCAAAATGACAAGCAAAGTAGATAAATTTACCGACTATTCACCAGCCAGTTCGGTTTCCAAGTGTTTATAAGCCTCTGGCCAGAGTGGCTCTCCTTAACTGAGGCTGATGTTCCCTAACTAACTCTTTCTACAGGAATGTCCTTCAGTCTCCCTTTAATGAGCATCTGTTATGCAAATGCTGGCAGTGGCATGATAACTGCATTTCTATGACATCACACTTTCAGCAAGCGGGGCTTGTGCCAAGTGCGGGAGAATGATACTGCGAATTTTCAGCTAGAGCGTACTGTGATTTATGCCGAGTGATTTAGCTGTGTTTTACTTCTTCACTGACGCTAGTCCTGATGAGGGAAAAATAATTAAGAACTGTGATACTTCCGCAGTTAATGTCGTGCTCTGCATTCAGGGTGGGCTATTTAAAAAAATACAATTGAAAATAAGGCAAAATGATTCAGAAGCACAAATCTCACCGGTTTTCAGTAGGCTACCAGTCTGCATTTTCTACTGGAGTGAAGGAGACTCCCTGTGGAGCTGCAGGGACTATCCAACACTGGTCATGGGGAGCCAAGAGAAACACCAGCAGCCGTCTCTGCCTCCCCCCACCCCGGGTGGGCACGGAAAGGGCTGAGCATAGGTACATTCCTTGTTGCCAAAGAAAATTGCCTGCCGTTTGTAGCCAAGGCATCGTTTTCGATCGATATACGATACTGTCATTGCCACACTTTGTTTGATGTGTTTTAAGCGGTAGGGAAACTGGTTAACTGCTTTCCAAATGAGTTCTGTTTGTAGAGGGTTTAGTGCTCTTAAGGAAGCAGTCTGCACAGATTTAATGGGATCTGTGTAAAGAAGAGACTGGGATCAGTTTCTGTGTTCCCTGATCTGTGTATTTTTTGTGGGATTAATTTCCAGTGCTTAACATGTTTCTATTTCGCTTTTTGAATTGACCACACAGTTATGGCTTATTTCTTGCTGACTGAGTTTATGAAGTTTTCATCCGGAGTGATTAATCGGAGATCGGGGTACAGGTAAGCTTAGGGAGGCTGATTTGTTAATGCAGGCTCCTTTTCTGAAACCCTCCTTAATGCTCTCACAGGCGAGAGAATGGAGAATGCTTGGACATAAGACCTGCTCCAGGCAGGAACTTGCTCTCAGCACTCAGGGCACTAAGAAAATTAGGATTTCTCTTTAATAGAGCCTGTCTTCTTTTTCTGTGCAATGTGAGGATGGCCCTGAGTATCTGTTAGGAGAATGGAGCTAGGCATACATACAAAACTGTAATTATAAGGCTTCTCAGGAAATTACTGCAGGATAAAAATGGCCAGTTCTGAGTTCAAATCAGTTCAGAGATGTTCATGCACGGCTGCTAACTTCAGTGGAGGTCTTTGCAGCATGGATGTTTTTTCCAGCCTGCGTGCTTAAGAAGATGATAAGAAAAAGTAAACACAAGTGTTTTGCTGAATAAGAGTAGTGCTTAAACGATTGTGTTGAGTGAGTACCTCCAAAATAAAACTTATGTTTCCCACGGCCTTGCCCATATTATCAAATTCTCACTTTCCTAGCAAGATAATGCTTTGAAGACTGGAGTAAACAAATCAAAGTCCTTGAACACAGGTTTGTAGGGTAGCTTTTTTTTTTTTTTTTTCTTCTTTTTTTCTGTCTTTCATGGGATTTGCAATTTTCTCCACAATGCCATATGATGGAAAACGTTAGCAGAGCCGCTCTCAGGTGGTAATCTGCATTCACCACAAATTCAAGCAGTTTGAGTGAAGGCTGGAGAATCAACAGTAAGAGTGGTAGAGGTAATGAGAGATAGAATAAAGACTAAAAATTATGTACCGTCAGCCCAGAAATAGCTTTGGGGTAGCACCCAAAAAAGTGGAATCCAGTACCTTATTGGCACTGTTACCCCCAGACTGGACACCCTTCACTTTCACATGCATATATAGCTACCAGTCAATGCAGTATACTCAGAAAGGGCTCTAAGGAAAGGAAACTATAAGGAAAATGTGATGGAACTGGATTTGTTTTAAAAATCTGAAGAACAGGACATTGAGAAGAGGGGTAATAATAGCAGGAATTCAGCTTCTTTAAATGAAGCTCTGGTGAAAACAGATGCGTTGGAAAACCTGAGCTGCTGCTTCTGATGGGCATCCACAACCAGGCGGGCCTAAGTCAGCATGGAGAGAGAAAGATGAGTTGAAAAAAAGTGAAAAAAAGTGAAAGTGCCTGTAGCTTCCAGAAATTTTTCATGACCCGTGAACGTACATAAACCTTCCTTTCTAAGGCCAGAGGAGCAACGTGTCTCCCTGGTGCCCTTCCAGGTTCAGTGGAGAAGGAACCCAGACACAGGACAAGTGCCCTTTTGTAATGAATCATGAGGATGGCCCCTTAATAAAACTGAACAATAAAATGTCTGATGCCAGCTGGGTCTTTTGGACTGCTGATTGTAACTTAATGGTAGATAACAAAATTGTTTGGTGTTCCAGCAGCACCTCAGAGTGCTCGAAGATGTGAGCGAACATTATTTTCATAAACACACTTGGGAGAGTCACTGAGAAATATCTGTGCCGTTCCCAGACAGAATCAGCACACCTGGCTTAAGCAGATAGAGCTCTCCTTGAAGCCAGTGGGAGCTGCTGATAGCCAGAGCTGAATGTGGCCTGACATGACAAATATCTAAGACTAGAACAGAAAACCCCTATTAGCAGTCTCATGCTTTAACCACAAGAACATCTTCTTTACCAGGAAAATGTATCCCCTTTCGTATAATCTGACGGATATGCCTTATTCCAAAGAAAATGTTTTTTTGGGAGAGAAAGAAAAAAAAAGAAACGTGGGGAAATTCAATCAGTATTACCTAATCTTCCTCCCTTCATCTGGATGTTCTCAACTCATTGATATTGCACAGGCGGTGTTAGAACAAACAAATCAATCTCTCCCTGGCACTGTTACTGGCTCAGCTTCTCTCCAGCCAATGATAAGTTACCCTTTTTTTTCCCCCCCTTTTTAAAGAATGCATTTCTTCCTAGTGGGAGAAACACCATCAGTCTTAGTAATGTCAGTGCAGGTGGAGACACTCCACAGTGCCGTCCTCCCCTCTCCACATACCCCCGGACGCCTGTAGACAAACTGCATACTAAGAAGTGTTTTCCTCTCTGTGCTGGGATCCTTCTTACAGGGCAATCAATAAATAAATAATAGCAGTGGAGTTGCAAGATCTAATGAAGCAGGAGAAATGTAGCAAAGTGGACAAATTTCAGGATTTAGTTTCAAGTCAGGAAATCAAAGTCTCCGCAAAGCCGTGTTCTGCAGCAGGACCATAGCTTTTGTCTATAATACTAGGTGGCTGCTGCATAATAGTGCTTTTGCTGCTAACCCCATGGAAACTGATTTTCTTTTTTTTTTTGTGTGCCAGATTTCCCCTATTGTTCTGGTGAGTTTTGCCTGTGTAAGGACTATGCAGTTCTTTCTTCACCTACTTAAGGGCTGTATTGTAACAAGTCAGAAGTATGAACTGGTTGTATGATTCAGCTAATAGAGACTAGCCTATCTTATTCTTCTTTTTTTTTTTTTTCCTTAACAAATCAAAATATATTTTAGAGATAGACAAGTTTGTATGTTAGACTTGTCTGCTACCTTGCTGTATAAAAGTATGTGAACAGGGACTAATTAATGAAGAAAACTCAACGGCAAAATACTGTAATCCTAAGAATTTGGTGCATATATTATATAGGTGCATGTGTGAGAGAGATTGCATTTTATCTTTTTTTTTTGCTTTAATACATGTGTACCCTGCTTTTAAAACTTAGAAAGTTCAATAATAGCTACTCTAATAAAATAGAAAACCTGCAAAAGCCTAATACTCCCCTCTGCTTCCCCACTAGAGAGCAAGAGTTTGTGGTCTGACAAACAAGGCATGTGTTTGTGGACCTCCGTTTCTGTGGATGCCCCCAAATGTTCCTGCACTCCCTGGTTCCACAGCTCCACAGTTGCATATGCAGCCATATGGCCACTGGCTGCTGGACGTGAGCTCCGTCTCGTAGCGCTGTAAAAAGGAGTTACAAAATACAAAGTGGGAGTTAAGCTGTCTGAGGCAACACTTGGCTATTATATGTGATGAGCTGAAGTCTGGTCACAGACTATTTCAGCTAATGTTTCCTTCAGCTTACCCTGCTCCAGTCCACTCTGGTTATTCCTCAGAGCCTTTCCCTGTAGTTTGCTATGATGGGAGCAAATCACTGCACATTCCAAATTTTTGCCAAGTGGTTTTGCTCCTGCTCTGCAGCACGCATCCAGCCTCGAGATGGTTTTCCTTCTCAAGCGATGTTACCAGTTAAATTTGGGTTCTAAACGTACATCCATTTCAGCAATCCGGCCCTATAATTGGGTCCTGCAGACCCCAAATTGATGTGGCTGGTTCTCAGATTTTCTTCTCTTGGTCTGTTTTCCCATCAGTTTTTCTTGTAACACTCTTCCCCCTTGGCGATCATTTTCCGAGTGCCTTGGAAGTCACAGGAGCTGAGGATCAGCATCCATCAGCTTTAATTGATGCATAGTGCTCCCCTAGATGCCTTTGAAAGAAAAAGAGTAGAAGTGAACTAATTTAAAGTGTGGTAATTCAGTATTAGCCAACTAACACAATGCAAAAAAATGGAAAAAGGTTCTTGGACCCAAGGCGATGTATTCTGCTTAAGATTCTGTTCTCACACATTTCTTGCCATATCTTATCATTGTCCACAGAAAAGGCATTCATCATAACAAGCGAAAAGAGGGTTATAATCTGCGGTTGACCTTTGATGGAGATAATGATATATTTTCTCCCCAAATCTGTGTGAGGCAGAGTTATTCATAGCTTCATGAAAATGCCCTGTTTAAAACCAGTGTATTGTTTTAAGTGGGGGGAAAAAAAAAAAAAAAAAGAAAAAGAAAAAGATTTCACATTTGATTATAGTTTAGAAATGGCACGATCATACCCTGCACACAATAGGGGAGCTATGTTTATGCAGAGATTTGACAACAGAGTCCGTATAGAATAAGAAGTTGAAGAGGCTGAGAGCAGTTTTAAAGATAAAATAAAGACAAAAAAAATACATAAAAATAAAACCAGAAGCAAGTTCATGTTTTGCATGTTTTTAAATACGAGGTTTAGAAGTGGAGTCATCAGATAAACATATGAATCGAGCAAAAGCGTCATAAGACTTTGCATGCACTGTGGTATTTGGACCTAAAATCTTTCCCAGAATCATGTAGCACAAGTCTGGTGTATTGAAATTTCCAGTGGAGCTTCATATAATTTATTTTTATCGAGGTGTTTTCCTCATCATATAAAGTACATTGTCTGCCTTTCAACTTCTGAACAATATTATACATAACAGCCTCAATCTGCACAATGATGCTGAAGGGCGCAGCCTTGGTCAGGCTATCCCTATTGAGCCAGTCAATGTTAAAATCAAAATAGAGTTTATTTGAAGATCTCAGCATAAAACTCTTTGTGAATTAGTCCTGTTCAGCTCAAAGACTTTTTATTGCATCCAAAGTATTCATGCTAGCAATTAATATAGAAGTAAAACTGCTGGGAGACGGATTTTATGGGCAAAACCGGTTTCATTATTTGTTTTCTTCAGTTGTTCAGACTTGTTAATTTTCCTGATGTTCTGCAATACATTCTGCAGTCACTGGCCTTTTCTTTAGATGGGATGACAGGTGGAAAAAGATGCAAGAGAGCAATTCATGTTTCCATTGTTGTGGACTTATGTGCCTCTGACAGTCACCAGTAGATATAAATGTTTAAACATATTTGCTAAGTACTGGGTTAGTTTAAATATTGAAAGGGGTACTTGGAGAATGGAGGTTGCCCATATGTAAATTTTGATCCCAAAGACAGATGAAAATGAATTCTAGAGGGAAAGATCCATTTAGGAAAGAGTTTAGGAGCTTCCACATTATTAATGCTTCCTATTAGACTTGTGGTATACTCCAAACGTTTTGTTATTGTGAATGCATTAAGTATCTAACTGCTAAAAGACTGGGAATAGAGGAAAGGGGAGTAGAGAAGTGAAAGCTTGGGTACCTAGACAGTTTAGGAGGTGGATTTTGGATTCTAGGACAAACACAGTAGCCATAAGTGACTGCAAAAATAATGAGCACTAGGGTATGGGCTAAGATAACTTTAATGAGCAGTTAAAATGTCAGCATTATCACCCAGTCTATGTAAAGAGGGCAGGTTGTTCAGACCTCTGAGTTGTTGGGTCTGATATTTTACCGTGCTATGATTTATAGCTGTTCTAAAGTAGTATAAACTAGGTACGAGATCTTACCGCATTACTTTTCTTGAAAATGTGACCTCTTGCTTGAAAAATACGGAAGAATTTATTTAGGTTCATAGAAGCACATACTGAAGCAGGGGTAGATTTGTGAATCACTGTACTGGGCAGTGACTAATTAGGCCTCTAATGTACTGTGTGCAGTAGAAGTAATACAGCCTTTCAGGTACACGAACCAAAGCTGGAAACTGATTTATTTCAACCTATATGCCTCTGTTTCCAAGGAATTCAAACATCTAGAAAAGTTTTCTGTCATCTCAGGCTTATTGTAGTTTCATAGAGACATCAGGTTAAAAATAAAAAGCTATCAAATTCTGATTAAATACCCTGTACAATTTTACACATACAAGCTGCTATGATGGTCCCGGAATCTGTTTCCTACTCCTCTCCAAGATATACCTGAGAACATTTTTTGTTAAATAAAAAGTCGTGGTGGGGTTTTTTTCCTTCTTTTTGTCAGGATGCAGCTCACAGGCAAATATAGCATTTTTAAAAGATTTTGTCCAGACTTTAGTATAAACTCAGAAAATAAAAAGGACAACCCAGAGCGGATGGGAAATGATCCACCAAAATAATCATTATGCAGTGTCTTTTCATGCAACAGAAAATGAAGGGTTCAGATTTCTGGAGCAAAGAAGGAAAACAAATACATTTGTGCAGTTTCTCAGCTGCTGTAAATAGATTCAGCTTCACTGACCTCAGCAGTACAAGCAGGGCCTGCATTTCATTTAATTATTCACATTATAGTTTCACCGTGAATATATAATGCAGTCCAGAGGTAGAAGAGAGATAGTACGGGGGGATCCCTTTCTCAAAGGCAGGTTGTAAGAGGTCGTAAAGGCAGAGACTGGGCAGAGGGGCAAAAAGGGGGGTTAGCAGTATGATTTTTCATACCGCAGTGAAACGTTCTGCATCTTGGAGCTCAGGTGCTGACGCTACGGGTGAGAAGTGTGGAAGCACCGTGCAGCAGAAGAATAAAAGCAGAGGGCTGGGATCCTTCCAGCAGCAAAATCCTGGATGAACTTTCCCCCTTTAGACACCACTTTTAATTTTACCATCTCTCGGGTCCCTGGGGCTGTACCTCCGCACACGCAGAGCCCAGGCTTTCTCTGTACGTGCCCAGAGCTGCCCCGATCTCGACAGGAACGAGCAGCTCCGAGCCACTGACTCCTGAATTTTTTGCTGCGCTGCGGCTCAGTTTCAGCGGGGCGGGTGGGTGGAAAGTTTTATTCCTATCCCACAGGCTGATACGCGGGCTGTTCTTCTGAGGGCGGTGGGTTTGAACCCCTCAGGCTAAGAAGGTAAATTAATTCTCTTCTCTCACCATTGGGATTGCATATTTGGGAAAAGAAAAAAAAAAAAACCCCAAACAAAAAAAACCAAACCAACAACCAACCAAAAATACCCCCCAACAACCAAACAACAAGAAAACCCCCAACGAGAAATAGAAAAACAGCGTGGTGAGCAGTTGTTTCTTGAAGGCAGTTACAAGGAGAGCTGTTTGAAGGAGTTTCGCCTCTCTGCTTTCTCACGGGCCGTTTGCAGGCTGGGCAGCAGCAGAGATGGGCTACCTGCAGCTCGGAGCCAGCCGTCCCCTGCCCTCAGCGCTCCCTAATAAGTAGGTGTCAGCAGCTGCCTGCTGAGTTTACTGATTTTAGGCAGGTCCAAGCTTAGCACACTGGCTGTTTTGGATCTCGTTCAGAAGTCCCTGGCTCTCCTCCGAAGGTATATGGTGGTAAAGATTTCACCCCCAGACCGACGCTGGCAGCCAGGGTTTTCCTGGGGGAGCCTTTCTGTGCCACCTGGAAAAGGAGCGGGGATCAAAACTGACGCTTAAATAGACCTTCCTTTTAAAACTGTTTGTGAATTCTGGCAGGATAGAACAGGGGCAGTCCACAAATTCACTTTTCTGCCATAAATAGAACTCCCATGAAAGTAGTCACAAAATGTTTCACGTGTATTCTTCTATGTGCAACGTGTATGCAAGGTCTAAGTCTGCTGTAACTGAAAATGTCAAAAATCAGTCCTACCAAGAGAGGTGGTTGTGTAAAACTTTCATCATATTCTAAAGCTGCTGTATACCTTTTCCTGTGTCTGAAGATCCTTTCACATCCATTAGTAGTTAGCACAGATTAATTAATTCACAAAAGAAAACCCTGTTTTTGTCACTTTATCATTTACAAAGAGCACTTTTATACAACTGATAGGCCATGTTCTAAATTGATTTAAGCCATCTCACTTCTGCCGGTTTTGGTATAAGCTTGTTGATTTATGCTTGCCTAAGGTTTTGCCCCAAAGTATCTGCTGTCACACGGAGTGATACATGTGCTACAGTGTGCTGAAGGGAAAACAGCTCGGTTTAAAGGACTGAATATAGTCCTTTTTGATGGAGATTTTATGAAAATGGACTTATTTTGGAAACTACAATGACCTTTCTTTAGCTGAAATTTTGCATTTTTCACATGCCATTGCAAATGTGTTCTTTCTCATGCAAATGCAGTGTTTCCTAAAATTAAAGGGACAAAATATGTCATTACTGTATGATCTAACATTATTCAGGCAGTCCTTCTAGTTAGCTCTTCACAAAGCTTCCGGATGCCATTTTAAGGTACCTATCAGTGTTTCCGTTTTATTTATAGTTTTGTGTTGAACTTCATCAAATTTCATCTCCCGGGGTGTGATGTCATGAAGGACGTTACTGAAATCAGTTGGTCTGTAATCTTGCTGGAAGAAAGGAGGCAGTGATTTTAATCAGTCACTACCAAAGTGAGGATGTGAGTCAGTCTTACAAGAGCTGCTAACTATCAAACAAATTGAGTAACAGCAAACTCACTTAGTTTAAAGCCTGACAAGGTACTGCTTTCCTGTCAGTGCAGCGAGATCGTTTTCTTCACAGAATAATAGAAACATAGAATGACAGAATGGTTTGGGTTGGAAGGGACCTTTAAAGATCATCTAGTTCCAACCAGCCATGGGCAGGGACACCTTCCACCAGCCCAGGTTGCTCCAAGCCCCATCCAACCTGGCCTTGAACACTGCCAGGGATGGGGCAGCCACAGCCTCTCTGGGCAACCTGTCCCAGTGTCTTACCATCCTCATCGTAAAAAATGTCTTCCTTATGTTCAATCTAAACCTACTCTCTTTCAGTTTAAAACTGTTGTCCCTTGTCCTGTCACTACAGGCCTTGGTAAAAAGGTCTGTCTCCGTCTTTCTTGTCAGCCCCCTTTAGGTACTGGCAGGCTGCTGGAATGTCTCCCCGGAGCCTTCTCTTCTCCAGGCTGAACAACCCCAACTCTCTCAGTTTGTCTTCATAGGAGAGGCGTTCCAGACCTCTGATAATTTTTCTGGGCCTCCTCTTAGACCTCCTCTAACAGGTCCGTGTTTGCCTTGTACTGGGGACCCCAGAACTGGATGTAGTACTCCAGGTGGGGTCTCAAGGGAGTAGAGCAGAGGGGGAGAATCACCTCCCTCGACCTGCTGGTCATGCTTCTTTCTACGCAGCCCAGGATATAATTCCAAAAAATATTCCCCAGGCTGTAAAAACACATGAAAACAATAGGATCTTCTGAACTTTCTTTGCTGATATATGACCAGGGAGATTCTCTTCCAACTGAAAAAGCCATTCAGTGCTTTTATTACTATCTGTAAGTATCAACAAGGCCTCTAGCTTGAGCAGTGCAGGTGTTTAGTGCATGCAAATAGCAAAAGCAGTATAACAGGAACACAGTGGTGACAGCTTCGTGATCCGTGCCAGCCATGGCATTGAGAGGGCCTGAGCTTTTCCAGGCTATCCTCTCCACCCGTCGGGGTCCCGTAAGGCCAGTGCTCCGCAGGGCTGACCGTCTGGAAGCAGACGGGTCACGGTCCTCGGCTCTGAGTTAAGTTACTCAACCACGTAGGGTGCTAGGAGTCAAACAAAGAGGAGCCGCAGACTGCTGGAGCTGCTAGAAGCCCTGCCAGGGCTGAAACGCTCTAGAAGTGTAAGGGATTGCTGGAGGAGGGGTAAACAGTAATTCACTGTACACGCCAGCAGCACCTGCCAGCCCAGGAGAAGATATACAGAAGATGGCCTTATTTCAACAAGAGTTGATTCTGCGACATTAAGTATATTGAAAAGGTTTCAGTTCAGTCACATAGAGGAGGCCATCATAAAACTTTGGTAATGAAATGTTAAACATCTGTATCTGCAGAGCAGCGCTGAGATCCCCCAGCTACTTTTAAACAGGCTTTGATATTGGCAGCAGTCTGGTCATAGCAGCCCAGAGCTCAGCATAGGCTGATTTATCCTTGTCAGGGGGAGTATTTGGAAGTGATTATAGTGTAGTCAGCTTCTATAAGAGAAAAAAAGTCATAAATACTGCAAACCACAGGAAAAACAAAACATGTATGACTGTTGTACTCAAACAGAGAATACCAAAGTTGGAGAGACAACGTTACAGTTGCTTCGTAGTGAAAAGGGTTAAAATTAGATGAACATATCCCTTATAAATGACCAGATCAAAATGAATTCCACAAACAATCTTACATAGTTATTTATGGGGTGGGTATGGATCCCTAACATTAGTAATATACCCCTAACCGCTCCTGAGGCAGCTATAAACAATTACCTCCAGCCAGGTCCAGCCCTTGTCCTCGCGTGGCAAGCTGCGCAGGACACATTCATAAACCTGTTCGTGCAGTGCCCGCCCTCTCAAACGCTAACCCCAGTTCTGTCTCTGGCCCTGCAAGAATTAATTCTCTGATTATGGACGGTAGTGAAGGCTGCTTTCCTACCTGTTTCTGTCGGTTGACTAATTTTAATGAAATTTTCTGTTACCTTTGTATATCTCTAACCTGCTTCTGAAGAGCATTTTGGCAATGATATATACAGTCCATGCCTCACGTATACACGTATTTCACTACAGAAATCAGCTGCAATACCTGTTCAGAGAACTTGTGAATGCTCAGGCCCCATCTCTCCCGTCAAACCCGTATCCCCCTGTCAGGTTTGTCTGACATCAGACACAGGAGGCAAAATGCACTGGGGATGGCACGGATATGCGGACAGACTGAGGTTACAAGTTTTACTTCCACTGGAAACTTGCCTAAGGAAGTCAAGGCAGCGCACTGAAGATCAAGAATTAATCTTCAAACAATGCACTTGGCTAGCCGAAGGACTCGCTCAAGCTTATGAAGAGGGGTAGTGGTTTGAAATTATGGGCCAAAGAATCTGAACTATCACACGAAAAAGGACACGGACTGACGGGCACATGAGTGTCGCAGATGACTTCACTGCTGGAAACTGGAGAGTCGCTGGAGACTTCCAACAGTCAAGGCGAAACAAAAAGCTCAGCGTGAACTGGGGTCCCAGAGGCTGCTACCACTTCACAAAAACCAGCCTGGGAACCAATGGTTGCTAGCCGAAGTGGGCAGCCCCGCGCTGGCAGGGTTGTCACCCAGATAGATGCATATTAAGGAGAAATACGCAACTCGTTCTCCAAAACCCCTGAAAGAAGAAACCCAGTTCGCCAGTTTCCTCAAGCCATTTGTCAGACGGACAATAGCTCCAGCGAGCTGTGACGGCAGAGCTCCTGGACCACGGGAAACGAGGACAAGCGGCATCCCTGGCATCCCTGCTGCCCGGCAGCGGGGCTGCCGTGGGGACCGGCCACCGGTGGCATGTGGGACTGCGGAGCGGCCGGGAGGTGGAACGTGACGGACCTCATACGCGCTTGAAACGCCGCGCCGGGTCGTTGTTCAACGGTGGTGGCGTCGGGCTTCTCTGGGGAGAGGAGTCGTTGAGAAACTCGGCCGCCGCGAGGCCCTGGGGAGAGCAGGGCAGGAGGAGCCGCAGCGGTGCTCCGAGATTCCGGTGGCATTGGCGACCGAGGAGGGGTGACGCGAGCCTCCTCGGCATCCTGTGGAGCGGCACCGGGGAAGCCCCTTCCCGCGTGTGCTCCGAAAAGACCATTTTGATGTTTGACCAAGGACATAAGACCCAGAAACTCCTTGGGGGAGGGAAATGGCACCGAAACCTCCCTTGCCTTCTCCCACGAGGGCCGTAACCCCTCGAAGCATCGCGCTCGCTCACGTTCTCCGCAGCCGTTGCGAAGCTGTGGTTTACTCTGGTAGGGTGGAAGAGCTTCAAAGGGGAGGGTGGAGAGACACTTTCACCCAGGACAGCCCCAGCCTCATGGCGAGGGCGTGGGTTTTGATCTCCTCGGGCGCAGGAGGGTGTAAACCCCAGCTTTCCCACATCTAGGGTAAAGGCTCTAACCGAGGAGCTCTCGAAGGCGGCTGCGCTGCTGCCACCGCGCTTCGCGGAGCAGCCGCTCTCCACGTTTTGGGAACGGTCGGCGGCTCTACCCCTTGGGCGAGACGGGTGCAGGTGCAGGAAAGCTGAGTTTGTCGGATCTGACGGTGCTGGGGTGCGAGCTAGCTGGGTGCCATGACACGAGAGGCATTTCTGGACATGCCCACAGCAGAATTTCAGGAGTCTGGGGAATTTTAATGTGAAAAGCTGGCGCCCGCGGAGCTTAGGCACCTCCAGGGTGTGGCAACAAATGAGCAGGAATTTAGAAGACTGCACTTTTTGGACAGAGGTGCTTAGTGCCGTTGGAAATACCTACTTTCCTTCTGTCAGGCTGGACACAGTTCCCTAAATTTGCCAGCGCCAGCACCGTAACTGGTCCTCGCTGAGTACGAACAGTTTTTCTCTGATTCAAGGAGCTTTATGCCGGGCAAAAGAGTGAAAACTATCAGCAGAGATGATGCCACAGTGTTCTGACTCTGTAAGATTTATGGGGCCGTGGGAAGCCAGTTTGGATGAATCATAAATAATTGCATGTAATATACTAATTTAGTTGCAGAATGGGAGTGAGTTTAGCTTTATCCATTAATTCAAAAGACTCTCCCTGTGAGCATTTGGGAAGAGTAATTTAGTAAATTCAAGCATGAGTCAAGGCAACTAAAAATAGAAAAAACCCTCCTAAATGGCTAAAAATTAAATGAAAAAAAAAGAGGAAAAAATAAAACCTGGTGTTACAATTTAACAGCCCTTTTTACACAAAGGAAGGTTCTGTAAAACAGCTGCATAGCTGTTAATATAGTACTAAAGAACAATTAATTCTAGTTTTATAAGGACACTATGTGTCATTTTAACACTGAGAATAAATTATGCATTTAGCAATATGTGCAACACGTTTATTGATGAATGATGCCAGCACAGCACTAGCCAGCCGTCTTTGATATTAACTTCACGTCTCCCAGACTCACAGTGTTGTGAGTGCAGAATTTGACCTAATGCCTTAACTCCATACAGCCAAGGGGAAAAAAACCCACCAACAACCAGCCTGTCAAGCAGTAGTGTTTCAAAGGTTTGATGTTTTGCACTGGGGGCTGATTTTATCACTCTGACCTTGGTTTATGCTGGTATCCCTCTGCGGCATGGAAGAAGTTCTTTTGGTTGTAAATAGTAACAGTATCAGTCCCTAATTGGAAAAGTTCCTGAGGATGAGAAAAGCCCCATCCATCCCACGTCAAAGCTCTAAATTTGTGCAAGCAGACAGGGAACTGCCTGGACGGTGGAGATGAATAGGAGGGTTGCAATTGCAACTGGATGCTGAGAACTGTGCTGGAAGCGGCTCAGCCTGGTTTGCTGGAACTGGCTTTTAAAAAACTGCTCCTAAGAAGCTCTTATTCCCACTGCTGCAGCAACTCTTCCTACCTTTGCCTACTCAGATCTGGGCTGAGAGGTCCCTACAGCTCGACATGGCTAACGTGGCAGGACTGCTGCCACGGGGTGTCCAGGGTTTCGCAGAACAGCTACAGATTTTAAGGGAATGCTGTTGTGCCAAGTTTTTATAAGTTAAATAGGCAAGACACACAAGGGATATGAAAAGGCAAAGAGCTGGAAAGTAAAGCCCAAATCAGCCAGTGACAGAGCCAGGACTAGAACATAAATCTCCTGCTGCCAGCTCAAAGACTGATTTTTTGGATGACTCCGCCTGTCATTCCACATCTGTTTGTTCCACCAGAAGGATGCATTTAGTATGTGATTTACCCAACAAATATGGTTATATTTCCTCCCTTTCATTTTTCCCTTTCCAGAAACAAACTTACAATTAGAACTGGCTGGGAACTTTTGACAATGTATTTTTCCACAAAAAAAGGTTTACCAGGTCCACAGTGTGGGATTTATTGCCAAAATGAAAATGAGTCCGCACTATAATATATATTACTTACCTAGAAAGTAAGGTACCTGGGATCAAGCCCATAGTCTATATGAGAAAGGGCAAGGATTTGAATGCATTTTCTTCAATGCTCAATGAAAGCACATTCTATTGAGTGTTTCTATTTGTCTTTCTTAAAAGAAAGGAAGAAAGAAGGAAAGAAAGAATGAAAGAAAGAAAGAAAGAAAGACTAATGTCCAAGCTGAGGCGATTATTTGCACAGCGTTATGTATTTTTTAGCAGCTGTACTTTTCCAGTTTAAAATCTGCAAGTGGAAACTTTCTTAAATACATGGATTTTGGAAACTCTACCATGTAATTGTTCTGAATAATTCTTGGCCTGCAGATTAGTTGCAATTAGTGTGTTGTGACTGTCATGTATTCAAAAAGAGAAGTTTGAGTTGTTTTGATTATGTGAGGTGGGAGAAATAGGTCATACCGTGCACTTCCATTCTGACTGGCTGGGCTCTACGCTTAGATCCAGGTCCTGTTTTGGAACTCGTATTCTGCACACTCTTAATGACTACCAGCCTGTACTTCTGCTTTTCTGTTTGAAAATATCTGACAGTAAAATAATTTGCTTGAACAGAAGAAGGTATAAGCAGAGTAATTTTTTTCTAAACATTTGCCTGATTAATTTTGCAAATTCCTTTTGCAATGATTTCCCAGACTGTTCAACATCCAGATAAAGCTCCTTGAACTTCTGGATGGGAACTCAGTGTGAGGAGGCATTAAGGGAGTGAATACAGATGTAGAAATAGATTTGAAGCAATGCAAATTAGATGGAAGCCAGTTTATCCAGATCCTCTGCCTGCCCAGCGGTTATCATGCAGAATTTGGTATTCTGGTTTTCCACCTTTCACCCCCAAATCCGTGTCGTGCTGTGCAGACTTCAGGCATGCTGCACGGCTGAGACAGTGTAAAGAAAACCTGAGGCTACCAAAGTCTCTTTTTGGGACCAGACAGATGCCTCTGGGGGTGTTTATGTCGCTACAAAAGGGCAGGGGTGATCAGACTCCGCTCACGTTTATTCCAGACCTGCTTCAGAAGCAGCACAGCGTTTGAGCAGAAGCCGTCCGGCACCCCGAAGGAGGAGAGATGGGTTTGCGACACTCAAGCACTAAGTGCCTTTGTAGAAGAGGCCGCCTGCTTCAGTGTTATTTATGCTACATTCCCCTTTGGACGGTGCAGTCTGCCATCCTCTGTAGCTTGTCTTTCCTCAAAAAAAACCCAAAACCATCGGGAAGGAGATAGTCCCAAAAGACTGAAGATCAAATATACATGATGAATCTGTGCAGGAGCTATGTGAACATGTGTAATGCAGCCTTAGTTCTCAGGTAACATATTTTCTGCTCAGTGAGGCTTATTAGCTGAGGTTCAGCTTGGCTTTTATCTGTGTTCACACAATTTCTTACCAGCCTATAATGGAGCAGCACATGTTCTTGTATACTTGAAGTGGAGACAGAGGGAACTCCTTTCTGCCTGTAGATTTATGATGTTAAAATAGTCTCGGTGTGTAATCAGTTTTCTTTTGTCCAACTCTTTTTTTTTTTTTTTTTTTTTTGAAGAGCCAGATTTGAAAGTAATAGAAATAATATTTACTGATGTGTCCGAATCTTCATCTATCAGAAGTTGGAGAAGGTTTTAATCAAGCAAATAGTCCCACTAGTGCTGCTGCTGAGATGGTTTCTGTGAATAAAGACTAGAGCACAGAATTGGAAAATTAGGCTGTAAAAGTATCATTCGACACCTGAATTCTTTTCTTTCACTATCTAATGCAAGAAGTACAAGTCCTAAGAAAGATCTAGTATAATTTTTCCCAGAAGTTGTGTGTCTGTGTTTGTCTGAGGCTAATCTCTTTGCTCTAACAAGGTTGACTGTGCATTGACTAGCAAATGTAAAATCCTTGCCTACTCCAACACACTGGAAAATTCACGGTTACTAATCATCCTGAAACAAGCTTGGACTGGCTGAGACAACACACACAAACCATAATTTTAAAAGCAAATGTCTCTTGAATTTAAAAGGTCCCTTAATTTCTACTTTTCATTGAATGTGCCAGGGACTCCTTCCTGGACTGATCTTCCTCCTGATTGAAGAAACAATAGAGATACAAGTAAACCTAGTCACAGAAGCTTTTCATCAGGACTAGTTCTTGCCTATTAAAAGCATTTTGCAGAGTTTACATAATCTCTAATTTATTAAGGGATCAGATTTTTACATTTATGTTGGCTAAAAGAAAAATGTTAGGTTTAGGATTTCAGAAGCACTTTTTCCATGTACATGCCTGCTGGTGGGCAGAAGCATTCCTCTGGAATTTTGGGACAGCAACAAAACTGTATTTAAATAATTTTTAGTTCTGGTTCACTTCATGCATGTCAGTCTGGTTAGCCATATGCATCAAATGTAGATTTAGATGATTTAGCAAACTATTGAGAGTGAGTAAATGTTATTTTTAATTCTATCATAAAATAATCAGTTATATTATTGTGGCCAAAGACATAGCCCATGTGTAATATATAGAAAAGTAGGTTAACTTCTGCTTTTTTATACTGCTGGTGCCCACTACTTTCCCTAATAACATTTGATATAAAACACAGGTTATTAAACAGAAAACATATTATGTCACAAAGATGTCTATGGAGTAGCCATGTGTAGTGACTGTACGCTCAGAGCTGTGTTTGTTTCATAAATTTGATTCATTTGCCAGTTTCCTTGACTTGATGAGCATTTACAAATGAAAAATTCTCTATTCTAAAATTGTTAATTGTTATTAATTGTTTTGCCTCACAGCAATCCACATTTGTTAGGAGGTCAAGTAGTCATTATATTCATATGACTGTTTGCTTGGAATGACCTGTAAAAGGTACACAAAACAGCAATCCATACATGAACTTGAAGCTTTGGAGCTGTGCACTATGCTTTTGTAGCATGCCAGTGCTATAAAAGACAGTGAGAAACTCTGTACTCCACACCGATCCCAAGTATCATAATGCATTAGAGCTCAAGAGATGTTCATATTTTCTTCTAAACCTCTAAGAATAAAGAATTATGTGCCTGGGGGAAGATTACTAGAAGGTCGGACACCCTAACAGCTGGATTCTCCAGGAGCAGGAAAGATCCCTGGGTTAACTTAAGTGATGAAGGCACTCTGTAGGTAGTGGCAGATTCTTTGGGTTGTCCTTGGGCTGTAGCACTACTAGGAACCCTGCTAATAAGCTTCTCGGTATCTCCTCGTTGCTGGTCTCTGCACCTCCCACTGCTGCCCTTCTCTAGTTGTTAAGAGGAGCAAGCAGGCAGGAGTACTGGCAAGGCAAGTATGGTAAAGAGAAAGGTTTCTTTAGCAGAAGCTATCATTTGTGGAAGGCAATACGGTCCACCTTCTAAGCAGAGAAGTGAACACACAAGGTAAATGGTCCCTGTCTCACCAGCCCTCTGCACTAATTGGAAGACTGTTAAATTTACAGCAAAGGGGGAAAAGAATAGAAGACGTGCACTTAGTGGAATGTCAGACTGTCGAGAACAGCCTTAATCATGGCACCAAGGAGCGTGAAGAAAAGAAATGTCTTTAATTATCTGTCTATGCTAGGATCCAGTGTAATAAACAAGAGAAATGAGAACTGCTTGTTTTATGGGCTTAATTTGACTTGGTTGGTATTAATGAAATTTGGAGAGATGTTCATGACTTGAACATTAATATCATAGTTATAAAACTTAACACCAGAAGGGGCCAGCTGAGTAAATGAAGAAAGTGAGTGGCACTCCATCAAAATGGAGTTATCTCTTTCTGGCTCAGCAATAACTTGGAAATAAATGATACCGAGGCTTTATGGATTAATGTTCTAATGAAGAAAGCCCAACGTCTGATGCTGTCAACCAAACCAAGCTAGTAAGCAGAATGATCATCTCCCTAAGCATGTGTCCAGACTATGCAAGGGGAGAGAACAACCCCGATGTATTGTCAGCACTCAAGAATGCTTGAAATTTCATAAGGTTTTAGAGGAAAATTTCCTATCTCAAAAATTACCAAATCCAATATCAAAAGTTCTCTGTTAGGCCTTTGCTCAACAGGTGCAGTGTACGGGTAGCATGACTAATAATGATTTACTTGTATGTATCATTTTAGGTGTATGTTAAGCAAGTCTTCCTTTCCCGTCATGATTCAATGCCAACAAATGCAATAGAAAAATTTAATTGAATTCAGTGAGCTTTAATTGTGCTTCATATATTTATACTCTCAGTTTCTGGCTAATATTTTATTACTCATCACATATAGCTTGCTCTGGCAGTTTGCCTTACTCACATGAATAGTTCCATATGGGTCCTTTATACCAGGGAGCTTTGGGAGTCACTAATAGCTGGACAAGGGACACTGGTTACTGAATTCCTGGCTCTGTTTTCAGCTTTGGACTGATTAGTATGTTTATACGATGCAAAAGTCAACCACAGGATGCCTAATTCATACTTACAGCACTGCATGTTCCTATTATTTTCTGTAATAATATATCATTTACTTTACAAAGACTTTTCTCATTCTATTTTATCAGTGGTTCACAGACGAATTTAGAAACAAGTTGAACATCAGGACTTGTAATTTTTCTAAGCCTCTGCTCAGAATCTTTTCCCTGTCCATGTTAATTATAAATTGCATTCATCACACTGAAGACTGTTTATTTGTTTCTTCTGTTTATCTGCTTTGCCTATCTGTAATACCACAGTAGGAATGGCATGTACAATGGCAAGAAAATGACCTGTGGGTTATAGTCAAACAAATGGATGATTTGCACACAGATAAAAAGACAGATAAAAAAGACAAAAACAAAATGTTTGCGATACAAATCAGATTTTTTTCCTTTCTATCTTTTGATTTTTTATTGTTCAATGTGAGTTAAAGATCCAAACTGCTACCAGCAATACTTTTGCTCCCATTCCTCCATCAAAAAGTAATGTGATATTAATGCCTTTCCTTGCTGTTTCTTGTCCAAGATCTGAACAAAATTTTTATTTCCCCCTAAGAAGGGAAATTGGATTTCAGTGTCCTAAACCTTACCTCAGCTTAGTCTGACTGGATTTTTTAAAATGTAAATTTTTTATTCTTCCTGTTGTTCTTGTCATTAATACATGCTATTTCTGTTGATTAAAACAAAACAAAACAAGCAACAACAATAATAAATAAAAAAAACCCCCACAAACCAAACCAGTGCAAGTGTTAGCAAAGGGGAATGAACTTAATATGAAGGAACAAATAAAACAGTCTAAGAAAGGCCCAAGTGAACAGGTCTCATAAGTGGCCCACTTTTAAGACTTCAGTCCTGGCACAGTGCTGCGATTTCACCCCTGAAAAATACCTTAAATGTAATGACAACAAATTTAAGCTTCAGTGGGACTGGCAGGTATTTGGCTTTCAGATTTTGTTCAACCAAGTCACCAGTTTAGGGACCGAGAGTGAACTGTAAATAGCACTTAAGTTCCCAGGATGTAATTCAGGTCCAGGAGAGGGATTCAAACAAGCTGGCCTTAATCCATCTGTGTCAACATGCAGTTAAGCTGTGGAATTCTTTATCATTGTGTGTTTCAGGTGCTGAAAGTTTATATGATTTCAAAAGGCAACTAGACAAATTCATATAAGAAAAATCCACTGAGAATTATTGTATGTAAGACAACAGGTTCAAAAAGTCAATGAGGCAAAAATGGTTGAATGCTGGATGAATATTCTTGAATACCATGGCTTACAACCTTCCCTAGGCATCCTCTTTTTGACTTTTTTTGAGGATAGGACTCTGAGCTGGATGGACCTGTGGTGTGACCCACTCAGACCACTCTCATATTCTCATGCATCAAAATATCTGAGATAGCACATGCACATGGCTTTTCTGATGGAAGCTCCCCAGCACATATAGCTCACTGAAAGTGTACGTGTCCAGAAGTGTGGCTGCTCACCTGAGAGGATTAAGTGTCTCTTTTCCACTTAGCTCCATCTGAGAATTATTAACAAAGTATTTTTAATTCTCTGTTTGCTCTGAGAGCCTGTAACACTTCTGAATGGGTTTGAGTTCACTACTTGTAGGCACCTTCCCTGAAAAAACTGATTGATGCCTACTTCTCGGACGACAGCCTAAAGATTAGAGTACATCCAGGGACTGCGACACCCGGATTTTGATCAAGCCCCACCAGGTTGGACAACGTCGTTCCCACTCCCTCAAAGGGCACGCTAGTTCAGAGCAGAAGGTCCCTGTTGTGCGGGGTCTTCAGAGGCAGAGGCGTTTTTTCCCTGAGAGTTGAAAGCCACGACCCCAGGAGCACAGACTCAGGCAGGCAGGGAGACCCAGCAGGAGCGTCTCAAGGCAGTCAGAGCACCTAGGCAAAATTCAGGGGGGCAAATTTACCCCCAGTCCGCTGGGGACATGCGCTTCGTTGACAACCAAGAGAGTAAATGTAACAAGAAATCTAGACAGCAAACTCTTGCATCTCTAAGGCCTTGGATATAGGGAGGGTCTCCTGACGTCTTCTGTATACTTCCCTACATCCAGCTCAAGGAAAAGCACAAATGGAAACCAGATCCTTTGCTGTATACTTGAAGATAATTTCCTCTTTAGAGCATTATGTTTTGAAAGATTTCTCACATCGCTGCTTTAAGGAAGTTAAGGATGGTCTTTGTTTCCCCAAGGTTGGGGGACCATTTAAGTGGAAGCAACTGGAGGGAAGGGGAGAGGAGGCAGAGGGAGGACAGCTAATAATGACATGGCAATCTACATTTTCCTGGAGAAGTCAAATCAGAGTTAACCACAGTAAATGGCAGATTAAACTCTGAACAATGTTTGCTTAAACTTAGAGTAATTTCTAGCTACTACAGCTTGATTTCCAAGCAGTTTGTTGCCATATTAGAAGTTTATATCAAATGGGCTTAATGGGATCATAGCTTAGTTCTTGCTAGAGGTATTTTAAGATATTCGTGTTTGTAATAATTACTAAGCTTATTTTTTATGGCTAATCACAGATGCTTCGAAATGTAAGTATTAACTTTTGTATATTTTATTTCTGCTACGAACAACTATTTCAACCACAACTTTCACAAAGCTTTGCTACACTCATTAACGGTGGAGGTGCTAGGGCAAAATGCTACAAACCCAGACAGGTCTAAGCCTTTTCTTGCCTGAATTTCAAACAGCTAAAAAAGCCTTTTAAACAAAAGGCCTGTCTCAACATCATTCCATTCCTGTTAGTTTGCACTAAGAAGAGATTCAATATTGTTTCGAATAGATATTAGTTTATACTCTTTTGTTCCTCTCCTGACTTTCATATATGTGTACAATCATCTACATGTGTATGGTTGAGGACAAATACACGTATATGGAATTTAGCCTATATAAATTGTACCTATTTTTCATATACACCAAAAAATATTTCTTTACCTACTCTTTTATTTTCTAGGGCATGCATGCATCTGTCTTTTGTGCTTCTTCCATAAGTATTTATATATGTGCATGTATGCATGTACACAGATGAAATCCTAGTTGCCATCCTATTTATTATTGTCAATACATAAGCAGAGAAAGAAAGAAATTAATGTTGTCATACTGTGATGTAGTTTCAAACTTATACCAGAATTAGTCGAAGATGGCTGTGCCACTCACAAGTGGATGAACGGTCACAGATGATAGGTTGCAAATGGAGAACGCGTATCATCCCAGAGCAGTTCCAAGAAACTAAACAAATCCTATTTGAGGGATAGTTTAGAGAGTTTTCAAACAATTACATCATCCTTCCTATAAACAAGCCAGAAGCAATTTTCACGATTATCCATGATTTCATGATTATCAAGGTTCAGATAACCTCCTGGTTCGTCCTAACTGGTCTATGATGGATGGCAGAAAAATTCTGAAGGAAGAGTTTTATCTCGTACAGAACTGAGGCCTGATGCGAAGCTTGTACAAGTCAAGCAGGATCTTCCCCCAAAAACCCAAACCAAAGCAGGTCTTTTGTGGGGCTATATGGACCCAGTGTTGCAAACAGTACCTGAAAAAGAGTATTTTTCAACAAAGTCATCTTACAGCTTCTACGTTAGCTGCCGATAGGTACATATCCTCCACTGCCCCATCAGGTGATATCAGCAATTAGATTTTTTCGTTGAGCTTCCTCATGTGGGTTCTGTTGCCTTAATACATATTTCGTTACTTTTTTTCTTCACGATGGTGTTTTATGATACCTATTGTATATAACAACTGAATACAAAAAGTCATAAAAGCATGTAAAGTACATTTTCATAAATATAGCAACAATAAAGAGGGAAGAGATCAATTAATCTTTCAAGCAGACTTTGGAGTCACGAGATAAACATGTTATCAACCTTCCAAACCCATACTTTGACACATAGAGAAAAAAGAAATCAATTACCAAAAGTTTTCATAGAACAATGCTTTTAATTTTATGCAGTTTTCAATCAGGTTTTAAATGTACCAGCAGCTAACCTGCCATTTGGCAGTTGCGGATGAGTTAATAATTCAGGTACTCTTGTGAACTGCCAGCCAGAAACAGAAGTTTTGCCACTTATGGAATAAATTTCCTGACATGTTTAAAAATTGGGACACATAGAAATCAGGTCTGCAGATAGCCTGCAGTTCTCAGGAGGAGCACTGGAAGCAGAGGTCAGACTCCCTTACAAGCAGTCCTTCCAGATATTGCCATGTCACCTTGAAGGTAAAATAGGGTGAGCGATGCTGGAGAGTAATTGGATTGAAACAATAGTGGATTTTTGTCATATTTCTAACAGAATATTAAGCTTAATTTCTGTTTTGGCATAAATAATTTACATTATCTCAAGAGGGAAGATAAAATTTCAGGAATTTTCCTTTTTTCATAAAATGCTTCTCTTAGCTGCAGGTCTGCACTTGGACCCATTTAATTTTTTATTTAGTTTAATATTACATTAGAGCATACAGGCTAGCCAAAACACGGCCTCACATCTGGCAAATAACTGAGCCAAATAATGAACCTGCAAGCACTCTTTGTTGGAGCTTCCCTTTCAAGTGTGGGAAAGGTGATGGACTTGTTTGATGGAAAAAAAATCCCACATATTTGTGAACAGAGAAATTACAAGACAAATGGATTTTAATGAAGAAATTTCCTTTAGATGCTGACTGGTCCTCATAATTACTTGCAGGATGAAAAATGTCTCTTCCTGAGAAAGCATGTGATGAGGGAAAACATTCAGGGTTGCCCCTGAGGTGTCCTAGCATTGCTCTTTTCCAATCTGTTTTCCATTTCTGGTCTTCTGTTCATCGGTGCTTTCTCAATACTTTTGTTTGGTGGAAAAGAAACAACAAATGGGTTGAAAATCATCCGGTGCAGACTTTCCTTCTATAGAAAATGTTAGCAAAGTGAAGTCTACAAAGTCTTTGTAAACAGGCTGCATACTTATAAACTGTGGCCATTTTGTTAAATGTAATGAGGATTTTCATTGAAAAGAATTTTGTTCTTGTTTTCCCTTTGCCCTCCAGAAACAAACTTTTGAGAACCCCTTATCTCTGTAGTTTATTGATATTATTTTTTTTTTCTTCTCTTTTGAGATAGCTGTCACTTCTACTTCATTTTGTTAGCATGTCTTGCTCCCTACCAAGTCCATATCTCTTTGGACTTACCAGGATTTCATTAGTTTAACCAATGGAAATTTAGCACATCATCTTTTAAAGTACCACTTTTTTACTTCCGTGACACCACTAGCTGTCTTACTGACACATAAAACTCTGGGCCAGTAACTGCGTACATACCAGGCTGATAGGTGACTACAAACAAGGCTTTCTTCAAAATATATTTTCCCTTCATAAAATAGATTCTAGAGTAAAGCTGGGTGTGGAGAGACAGGAGAAAAGGGGAAACAGGGAAAAAGAAAGTTTGGTGGCAGAAAGACATCTCACTTGTAATGCAATGACTGTCTCAGGACTGGCTTTGCACATTGTTTCTTCTAGTCAACACTTCAATAATGCTAAACTATTCTCAGAAAATGTTCTGTACTTTGGAGGATAATTCTGCCTGCAGGTGTAATATTAATTCTTTCATACTTTTTGCATACCTCCCTCATTCCTTTCTGACAGCCTGGTTTCAAGTTTCCCAAACTTCCACAGATTCTTTCTGACTTACATTTTTGGATCCCAGCTTCTTATTTCTGATTTTTGGATTGAAAAAGATATAATTCATGGTTAATCCAAGTAGTTGGGAGCAGCACAAAAATCTCAGAAATGGAACAGTATCTTCAACAGGTTGGTGCTAATTCTGACCATATTCTGTTCATAAATCATTAGGGAACCTCAGCTTTTTCTTAATATTATTCTACAAAAAAAAATGCTGCCAGTAAATTGCTTCACTCCATAGACTTTGGGCCAATAGGAGTAACAAATCATGTACCGTGGAAGTTCAAATCACCTTTAAACCTCATCATGGAAAGTTCTGCTAACTACTGAAAAACTGTTAACTACACTTAAAGACGTGGTCCTCAGGGCCAGTACAAGACATTTTACCAACTAGTGAGAAGAATGCAAAAGTTGATTTTTTTTCCTGAATGTCATTGGGGTAAATCTTTACATACAGGCCTGCCTCTGGCCATGCACTGGGAGTGGCATAGCTTACAGAACCAGTTTAGATTTGTGGTGAAGAGTATCTTCTCCCTCAAATCCTGCCAAAAGATGTACGTGCAGATAACAGTGGCAAGTAGGAGAGCTCTAAGCAGATGGAGAGACAAAAAGGAAGCAAAATGCCTTTATGGGAATGGCCTTTGCCTTGAGCAGGTCTTGGAGGACCCGACGGTGCTGTGGGTGGGACCCTTCAGAGCTTCTCACAGGGCAACTCGAACCTACTAAAGTCTGTTCTGAAACAAAGTTTGCCCTGCCCCGATCACAAAATTTACCCTGTGAAAAAGTCTGTGCAGTCTGGGAAGGCTGCATTCCACTATTGTGGATTTCATAAGCCCTATAAAAGCTGACATGCGGATTTAGGAACCCTAAATGTTTGCATAAATGTCTTTTAGCAACTAAATAATTGCCCCCTGAAGCACCCCAAAAGAAGCCAAAGGAAACAGAAATCACCATCTACAAAAGATTAAAACAAATTTCTAGTTTCTCAGCCAAGCCATTTTGCAGTTACTATAAGCCAAAAAAAATGTTAGGAAAATTTTCAAGAGGTGAAACCGCTTCCTTTTTTGAGCCCTCATGTCTCCCAAACATCTTGTTGAATTTACCTCAAACTTTCCATTAAACTTCTACTTTGGCAGAATAACACACTTAGGAAATTTCAAGCAGATTGAGTTGGTCTGGTAAAAGGCAAAGAGGTAAAAATCCTGACCTGGAGTGAAAACCTAACTTCCAACTTATCTGTGGAAAGAATATAAAATGAGGAATCTACCAAAGTGAACCAAGAGTATTGAGTTGTGTATGCAATGCTTATTTCTGAGCAGTAGGACCTAGTGCCGTTTAGACTGCTGTGGGAGCATAAATCCAAAGCTTCACTTAGATCACTGCTCAACATGTTGTACTACCAGTTGAAACAAGCATTTCAGGAAAAAAAATATACCATTATTCAGTTTCTCTAGCACTGGTGGCAGAAGGACTTGATGATCCCCGTGATTTGC
Organism: Astur gentilis; assembly: GCF_929443795.1. Classification (NCBI taxonomy): domain Eukaryota; kingdom Metazoa; phylum Chordata; class Aves; order Accipitriformes; family Accipitridae; genus Astur; species Astur gentilis. Next base: position 28,021,501 of record NC_064894.1, read on the forward strand.
ATAATCTCACAGAAATCTGATTATTCTTAAAGCGTATCGATATGTTTTATTCCCAAATTCAAGTAGCACCCTCTACTGGCCAGTCCACTTTGATCTACTGCCACTGATGACAAAAAGACATCTTGCCTTAAGTAAAATGGCTGTATAACGATCTATACTGGAAAATTGGAGTGCGAGAGATTAGTGTAGAAATGTTGAGATGAGCGTAAGAAACAAAAATGTATAGATACACTGGGAAAAACTATACGCTGTGTTGTGGGGTTCGACCGTATGAATTGCGATGAAGTTTGGCTATTCAACACCAAGACAGAATTTAGCCACAACTTTGTGGTTAGCTTCATATTTAGATTTCAACGGAAGCCGAGACCTGAGCAGGAGACGACGTGTTCCTTTCATTGGCACAGGTATTTTCTCTTCAGACCAGTGAAGGTATACAACTTTTCTAGAAATCTTTGGAAAAATCAGCTCCTGGTCCCCTCCAAGGTAACGCAAGAGAGGCATATGTTGGCTCTGCGGCACAAGACGAGGTTGCACGCTGAAGCGCTGTGGTTTTGGAGGCTTATGCTCAGACGACGTTCAGGACACGCACATACGTCAAGCAGGCATACTAGACAGATTGCCCTTCCTTTCACTCTGCTTCAGAGCCCTTAGTGGGTTCTCTCAAGGTTGAGAGAAATTTGGCTGTTACTGCTTTAACCTCCATAAATGCCTGATGTCATTTACTCACACATCCTGGCAAAAACTTCTGTCTGATCTCTCCCAGTTATTCTCTCTCTCCCCCCCCTCCCCCCGCCCTCTCCAAGGAAGTTTCATCTAAGTGCCTATTTTGTTCTCAGTTTTCCATCTGCTTTTCCATCCCTTCCCGGGAGTGCTGCGACATGACCAACCAGAAGCATTACACACAAGACGAAAGACGGTTTGTTAAAGAAGGAGCCGCGTTTGGCACAGCAGCGCGGGAAGGACCTGGTGATGTGGCACTTGGCTGGGAAGTCCCTTTTCTGAGAGCCAGCACTGAAATCAGTGAGGGTCTTCCCGTCAGTCTCGGTCAGCTTGGATCAGGCCCACGGTGCACATCTGGATGCAGTTTGTTCAAATGTGCCTGCACTATCCCACCTTTTATCTGGTATCACTTTTTGAAGGGGTTAAGGAAAGCCTCAGCCTTACATCTGACGCTCCACTGTTTCATGATTCTTTTCCAGTAATGAGATTAATATGTGACTTTCTCATCTGTGTAATTTATTGTTACTGTAGATTTAGATTTTTTTTTTTTTTGCTCTGCTGTCAGTATATTAACCTCAAAGAATGTGCAACCACTTGTCTCAAATGCACAAGTTGGTTTTGTTGGTTTGGTTTTGTTTTGTTCTAAGTAGGAATCTACAATTTTGCCTGGGCTTAATGTACTAGCTCACAATATGGTTTACTGTTCTACTGTGTTTGAAGAAGGATTGCCGTTAGCTGAGAAGAAAGCATATCTGGGGGAAGCGAACTCCTTGGCATAACTGATACAGAGAATTTTAGTAGAAAAATCTAACTCAAAGCATTTCTAAAAATCATAGCAAGAGTTAGTCTGCACTTGGTAAACTCCAATGCTTCATTTGTTGCTTGTATCGTATGGAAAACTGTGCAATTATTTTAAAAAGTTCACGTATTCAGTAGTTTCTGTGAGAAGATCTTGTTCTCACTAGTGCAGAGTTATAGGTGGTAGGAGGAGCAGAAGTACAATGTACTTGCTTTTCATGGCTGGAAATTCCTCAGATTTCAAAGCTGGAACCACTTAGAAGTGGCTATTCCAATGTGTCATGGAAGAGATAATAACTTCTCTGTTTGCCTTAAAAATGTGGCCCATGAGTAATGTCAAAACACTTTTATTTTACTGAAATATAACCTGATTCTGTAATTTTAGCTTTACTTAGGAAAGAATTGGTTTGTTGAAGAATTCACACAAGCCTATTTTCAGTTGTTGCAGAAATGGGTTGGAATACATCTTAAAATAAGGTACAATTTCATCTTTATGTAGATTTTAATAACACTCGCAGTGGAATCAAGTTATATTTTTGTATTTAAAATGCAATGCTGACATGTTTTTCAAGGCAGACGTTACATATAATTTTGTGTTATCCTTTGATGATGGTACACACTGGTAAAGCATTTTCAAGAGTATATAGACTTGGCACACCAAGAAGGAAGATTTAGAATATGATTGCTTTGCATTGGAAACATTTCAAATCACGAGGTTTTTCTATATTTGCAGTCGGAAATTGGCAAGAACTCTTCACAGAACTATTGGATTGGACACTTAACATGGTCTTACCTGTAAGAAAATCAAATTGTTCTTGTAATATGCTAGCCGTCCATCCGGAATAGTTGTGAAACAGAGTTGTCCCCAATATTCTCATAAATATATCCTCACCCCCCACCCCCCCCAGACTTTTGAAAGTATTTTGGCATGTACAGTAAATTGCAAATTATGTTATTTAAAGCTGTGCAGAGGAAAGACTGCTGTGGTTTGTGTTATGATTTCAAAGTTTTTATTCCTTGTAAACCAAAGCAACCCTTTTCAACTTTGGTATCATTAATGAAGGGAAATTCTAAGAAAATACCCCACATTTTTGAAACATCCAATACATGCTATTTTTTGGAAATGTGACAATTTCAATCTTTAATATTCTTGTACTGTAATAACATATTTCAAAATGACACCATTACAAAATCAATACTAAAAGAAAATTTGAAAAGAAAATTCATTTTTATTACCTCCCTAAACTTAATGAATATGATTGTATATTTGTCAGTTATTTTCCCAGATTTTCCTTTCAGGGGAAATTTCTGATCTCCTTTGCACAATCTCTGGACACATTTTCAATGGGAGAAATACAAATAGATTTTGGAAAAGCAGTTGCAAAACTTACTGGATGAGACACTTTCATTGAATAGAATGATAAGGAAGTTATGGGCAGAAGATCGGGAAGCCTTGAGGACAGACCCTGAAGATAAAGGCTGAAAAATTGGAACAGGGATGAATATTTAAAACACAGAAGTCCTGGACACAAGAAGGAGATAGTGGTATAACCAGCTGACAGGTGAGTGAATTGAAAAACATGCCTAATAGTTTAAAAAAAAATTATTAAAAGCTAAGGTGTGTGAACTGGAGAGAGAGAAGCTAGAGTAAGAGAAAATTAAGAGGAAGGAAGAGGTTACAGTGGGTAGGCTGAAGCAGTACTTGGTGACTGAAGTTAGGCTGAGATAATGTATAGCTCCATAACTATTTTCCGTACGTTTTTATTTCTTTTCTTATTCTCCCAAATGTCTACTACCAGCATATCCTTCCTCTTTTTTTTTTGTTTCTCTTTCATACAACAGTTTCTTCTCTGATATTTATTACTCTGCTTGCTAACCCTCCTTCCCTGGCCAAAGCTCATGCGTTTTCCTATCTAATCAGCACAGAAGGGGCACGTTCACATGAACACGGAGTCAGCTCCGTGAGCTGCCCCACTCGTCAGCTCTGACACACATCCTATGCAGAATCACCTGCGTGGTTGGCGTGGATCTGACAAGACACATAGCAGCACAGAGCTCAGCATAGCTTGGTATGAGCACTTTTTTCAGCATCAGGCTTGTTCCCTGATTTTGTCCCTCTTGCTTCCAAATATTAGATTGCCTCAGACGATGGTGCTGACATTGTGCTTATCGCTTTTTCTTTAATAGGAGGAGAGCTAGTCCAGGCTGGCTGTGTGGGTGGAGGACCATGCAGTCACAGACTACTTCACTTTCATGTGACTAAGGCTATTCAGTGTCCCTCGGCACTCCCTTTGAGAATCCCTCACAACTTTGAACCCATCCTTCCCTAAAGTTATTGCTCCAGAGGCTAGGAGTCCAATGAGTGGAGGGTTGGGAAGCCCATCCCTGAAAATGCAGTAGGAGAAGAAGGTGTCCAGCAAATAATGAAAATAACGGTGGGAGGAGGACTAACATCTGTATGGGGATGATCACATACTGCTGAAGCCAACTGCAAAGGTCTCAGTGCTTTCGGTGGGGAGGTGGATGCTGTCCTACGGGCAGTGGTTCACGCTGCAGGAATAGTTTGAGAACGCTTAGCACCAACCAGCAAAAACAACTCGTCAAATGGCGTAGGTGATCTCTTTGTACGGGCAGAGTTTTATACGCTGGTTGAGTCAGCTGTTCTGGACAATTACTTTTAAAGAGAGGAGCAGGCACTGAGTCACATTTGTGCAGTTGGATTCGTTGCAGAGCAAGTTGCTTTAGGCACCCTCTCTGCATTGTCAGCCTTTTTTGCACCCTACTCAAAGAACAGACGGATCGGTGTTTGCCGAGGTTGCAGCTAATGTGCTAAATATGCTAAAGACCCATAGCTTATTAGTAAGGAAATTAGAGATCATAAAATGCCTCAAAAGAGCTAGTGTTCAGCAAGCCAGCAACTTTAGCAGCTCAATGTTAATATTATGAATGGTATCAAGGAACACAAAGAAAACATAACACCTGTTACTTTTGATACTTTACCAGCCAAGATCTGAAATAATCCCTGATACTTTAAAAACATCTTAATTAAAATTGCCATGCAGGTCTGATATGTAAGAAAAAAGATGCATAGCTGCATTTGGTTGATATGAAAGAGGTAACCAGCTGGCGCTCTTAAGTGCAATTGGATAGAGGCTGCAAAAGCAAGCAACCTTCAAAATTCAGGTCTAATTTTCCCAAATTGCAACTCGCACCTGCAGATCATCCTCACAGTTGCCGGAACATGCCACTGCTTTCATGTTCCTGTATTCTTTATACATATAATTTTCAAATCGTGGATCTCGCTAATCCACAAATACTGCCTCAGACAAAGCAGATAGGTGCAATAACTAACGCAACAGCGATTGCTCACATACAAAGCAAAGGGATTTTTTAAAAAAATCCAAATGATTTAACAACCATTAGGAAATACAGTAAGGAGAATGGCAAAATGGGACTTAACCACAGAGCAACATTTCAGGATGGGGAAGGTTCATCATTTGTCTGGCATCTGGGGGGGAACAGCTGTCTGCAAAAACCCTCTTGTCTCTACAACCAGGAAGGAAGCGCTCCTCGGGGATCTTGGCCAGATGTAGAGAAACAAGGAAGAACAGACAAGGGAAGGCAGCTGCTCACCATTCAACGGCTGAGGTGAGAAATCTACGACATGAGCTAAAAATGAGGGTTCTCCCGGGAGAAGGCAGTCAAGTGTCCGGGCAGGACACTCGCGCGTCTCTGCCAGCACGTTTGTGTCCATGATGCAGGGAAGGAGATGGTGTAACATGGGAGACTCCAAACAGATATATCTTAGTGGCAATAGACGACTAGCTGCTCAGCACATTTTACAGGTACGAATTGTGTCAGCAGAGTACTTTTACTCAAGGCTGTAAGTGCAGAGGATGGCCAGCAGTGCCTGTGTGCGACTGGAGCACCCCAGCAGAGATACATTCCCCTTTGCTGCTCAGCAAATATGCACCTGGCTATAACACCAACATCAAAAGTCACTGTAGGAGTATAGCTGTAAGCCTGCTAAGACCATTTTGGTGCTTATGTTGGGATGATAAAAATTGGCTAAAGTCACCTTTTCAGATAATACTTTCCTATAACGTAATATCTCTTACCAGGCACTGCATAAGCCTGTTTTTTTCGAGTCTGCATAGAAACTTCGTCAATAACTACATGAGTTCCGGATTGATTTTATGAAGTGTTGGTGTTATTTGGGTATCTGACAGCCTTTCAAAATATTCACAATACAACAGGAGGTCTGCTGGATACACACCTGCGGGCATATACTTGGGGGAACCCAGCTGCAAATGGAAATGGAGTTGCAGGGGGCTGTAGTTTAGCACGGGTTAAGGGCACAGATAAGGACACAGTCTCATGGGGCTGACAGAATGTCTCCCAGTAACCCAGCAAGGTACTGGGAGTACCGTAAAGGTAACTCAAGTATGTCTGCATGTGATGCAATCATAGCTCTGCCTGCAATGTAGACATGCCTTTGCAGTGACTGCTTCCTACTCTTAACGCTAAAAAGCCGAAGAGTGGCGTCTACAAGTCTGTCTGTGGGAAGGAGAGAGAGAGAGGGACTCATTAAGTGTTATTATCTTGTGAATAGACTTGGTCAGACAAAACAATAGGATAGCTGAAGCTTAGGGGAAAGCTCCTCTGTGACGCATTGGGGTCTGCACCATCAGCGTTGCTTCAGAGCCAAAGAAAAAAGTTCTGGTAGAGCCCTTTGAACACAGAAAGGCCAAAGAGGTGAATGCAAGGACACACATGGGAACAGGAAATATGGGCATAAGGTAGGAAGGGGAAGTGCTGTGCTTCCAGCAGGGAAATGCTTCTATCAAATTATTTGTGACTGAAGAACCAGAGAAGGAATCAGGTATTTGAAAATCTACAATAGAGACAGAAAAGGAGAAATGTGGAAGATGAAGGATATCCCCCAGCTGCTCAAAGATGTAAGAAAGTCAAGGTAGGGAAATACGTATAATTTTGCTTGGACTGGTGTATTTCCCATGCTGACTAAAATAAAGGAATCCTTAGGATTTCCCTGTGTCTACATATCTTCAGATATTCCATGGACTTACAGAGTGAATGGAAAATGTGGCATGCCAAAAAGACTGGAGCTGTGGGATGAGGTGCAGTGGAGCGTCAAGATGTGTGGGCCTATGGGTGGTACTGGGCTGAGGTTAACCTTTGCTTTAATTTGCAAGATGAGTAAGAGAGAGGGAAAACTGTCTGATAAAGAGCTCAAAGATAACGTTTGCTGCTTAGACCAAGGGGTGCTGAAGATCATCACACTGATACTACTGGAGGTCTTTGGGATACAAAATATGTTGTTTTGTCAGAGTACAGTCATGGGAGCTTGATGAATGCACAGTAAAATTTGAATAATAGTATTATTAAAACCTACTCATAAAGGAAACAAAAACAATAAAAAAACACTATATACAACAAATTGGAAAAAAAAAAAAATCCCACCCAAACAACAGTATTCACAATAAATTTCAAAATAAGAAAATAGAACTACAAAACATAGGAAACATAGATACTTGTCTTACTTATTGTTAGCATTCAATCTGTATTTGTTGTTTTTGACACACTAGCAGTTTCTGAAGGAGGAAACAGGAAGAATACCAAAATGCACTGCCCAATTGCAGAAGTGAAGGCATATTAAGAAGACAAAGGCCATTGACATTGTGTTAGTTTATCACATTCAGGCTCTTCTCTTGTGTCTCTCATTTATATCACTGTCTTGTGACAGCTGAGACTGAACCTATCTGGAGACAAAATCTTCACTACTGTCATCCTCCTCATCAGATCTTCCACTTCTCGAGGTATCTACCCACAAGTACTGCTGAAGGACATTGCACCAGCACAGGCAAAATAAAAGGCTTTGTAATGAAACTCCGTTGCTGTCGAGGATGATGTGTGCAATGCATTGCAGCAGAGCAGGGGCAATATGCACGTATCAAGTATTCGGGCTGGTTATCAGCAAGACTGCAATGCCACGGTTCAACAGGTGATTTTACTACACAAAGAAGTGAAATAGCTTTAGCTCCTCTACTTTGACAATAGAGTAAGGCTTCCTAAAATAGCAATAGTTTCAGGCACTTTGTACAAACATGCCATTTGTCAAAATCCTGTTTGCTTCGCAGAGGTGATTGATGAGTGTGCTATTTTGTGCTAAATATGACGACTTTCTGGAACATTCCTTGATGATGACCTTGAACTTCACTCCTTCCAAGGCCAGCTGAGGCTGCAGAAGCGTAAAGAGCAGGTTCTTAGGCTGTCATTGACACCTGCTTCTAGATAAACCTCTGCTTCTAGATAGAAGCCTTTTGCAAATGGGCAAAAGGGCCATCAGTGTGCTTAGAACACTCTGGAAAAGCAATTGTCTGAAAACCAACTGTTATTTCAGTTAATTCTGGTTCACATGCAGGAAATATTTAGCTATGTCTGAGCCATTTGGTTATACATTTTGAAGAACAGGAAAAGTCACCTAAATACTTGTTGCTGCATCACAGATCCTTTATCAGTATCCTGAAATAGTAATACAATGTTTGAAAGAAAAGCTTTTCCCCTGCTGCTGTATCCACAGCTTGGCTAGGGACAGCTGACAACAGCAGCATGTGTAAACCCAGAGGACCTTCTGTTAGATATATTTGGTGGACTAAAGGAAAGTATTTTGGGTGGAGAGAAAGAAAGAGAGAGAGAGGAAAAAAAATTTCTAACCCCTTTTTTTCCCACTCTACAATGCTCTACAGCATGGTGTGTTGTAACAGCGAAGTAGCAGTGAAGCAACGCTGGTTCTTGGTTACTCCCAGTGGGAGAAGCAGGAGAAGGTCCATGAAGCAGAACAAACACACTTATTTTACTGGCTCTGGTTCTTGCTTGTTTAACATATTTTCATGTAAATAATTTATTATCTTTCATTTCCTCACAAGCCTTCACAGGCTGAAAACCTTTGAATGGGCTGAAGCATTACATGCCCCATTGGTACCAAGCACACAGTTCACAAGGCCTCCTGTGTCTGTTTTACAACATAACTGCAAGCATCCAAGTACTTAGGTCTTTATTATGGGTTGCAATATAATTAGAATGCTGCAGAGACTTTAATGTCAATGGAAAATGGATGAGATGGGTGCTGTTTTTAGTATCATTACTGGTAATCTCAAAGCTTCTTGGTACAAAGATCATTAAAATTAAAAAAAAAAATAAAAATAATTTAAAAAACAGATGGGAAGTCCACACACTTCACAAGGTCAGCTTCTCTAGCTGACATTAATGGCATGTACTATGGCAATCTACATTATTGTGCTATTCAAAATGGATTAAATGATCAGTTTCTGTTATACCAAGAGTGTTATGTCTAATTTGCTACACTTAATACTGAAAAATGACCCACATGTGCCATGACTTTGAATCTTTGATTAAGTAGGATTTTGCTTGTTTCTAATGAACAAATGAAGCCAAAATAGAATCACAGAAATAGTGCTTCAGTTAATCCAGTTTTCATTCAGGCCCGAAAAATCTCCTCAGACATTGAATGAAGCTCCTCTCATCATTCCCTTTTCATCTTCTATCCTGAAATAGATACAGTTTTCTCATTCTTTCTAGTGGAGCATATGGTTAAATCTGGTTCTTGGGTACTTTAGAGAGTCAATTCTCTGGGCAAATATTTCCTAAACCCAAGGAAGTAGGCAAAAAAACAACTCCCCTCAAAACTTTACTTCTAAATCCAAATGGGTCACAAAGAGAAAATCTGCTTTCACCACAAGTAGAAAAAATATTCAATGCTAAATTTTCAGCCTAAACAAAGTAATGTTCCAAACATAGAACTGGACAGTAACGTGAGAGGAGCGGAACCATTCCAACAACTGAGCGATTGGCCAGGTACCATCTGCCTGTTGTATATCCCTCCAACATTATGTTACACCTGGGCTATTAAAAAATGACCACACCAACATGAGAGATTTAGCAGCGACTACTCTGGCTGTGTTCCCACATTTCTTTATAGTCTCTCTGGATCATATTTTTCTTCCTAGAATGGAAATGATGGAGAAGAAAATGTTGCAGTGACTTAGTTCGTGTAGAGCCTGGACTTACTCCCATGCGCCACAGCTAAAGGGATCAGAGAACCTTTCTGCCCATTGCTGGCCAACAGAAGTTGTTAGTGATTTGCTCAAAGTAAGCTTTGTGCTCTTATTTGGCTGTGTCTAGACAGCCAAATACTTCGCTGCTATCCAAAGAATGTGCAGCTAATGTCAGTGATGTATTCACAGGGAAGCGTTGGTTCTTGAGCATAGGCTTAACACAACGAGTGCAAAGTATGGAAGAAATGAGGCAGGGGATCTTCCCTGAGGAGGATGTTTACTATGGAGCCCACTTAACTTACTCCAAGAGAATAAAAAAAAAAGCAAAGTTATTTAAAATCTCACTAATTAAAAAGAGAGCTAATATTCAGTTTGAAAGCCTCAGGACAGATTTAGTTAGGGTGAATTTTAGACTTATAGACACGTATGAAACTTTTGTAAGCTCCAGGAATTACAACCAGATGAAGCAGAGCTGTCTCCTGTTCTCCACTAGCAAGTGGAACTGTCTTTGGATAAGTATTTATGACCTGTCTTAAGTAACTGTATTAGCAGTAGACGGGTGTTTAGAATAAGGAAAAATGGCAGCCCAAGAGGTCAACATGGGAAAAAAAAAAAAAAAAATCACTAGCATGTCTTGGAAAGGAAAAGAATATCCAGACAAAAGTTCAGTTGCTGTGAATCCCAATGGAGTTATATCCACTTACAGAAATGACCCATCATTTAGTGATGAATCTTTGATGGCATCTGAAGGAGAAAAGTTATTAGTATTGTAAACCACAACCAATCATCGGAAAGACCAGGCAACTTTCTCACAAAGAATCGAACAGATGCAAATAATTTTAATGAGATGATGAACGTTGCCCCTATTTATCAGTTGTGCAAGCAAAAACACAGAAAAGATAACCGAGTTGCCCACAGTCACGCAAGGAGGGTTCAATACGGCAGTTTTTTTCTAGGTGAAGGGTGGAGGCAACAGACCAGAATGTGAGGTTACTTGATGTTAGATACAATCCTAACGTTGCAGTAGCTTTGCTTTTAACTCAGCAACGTGTTTGGCATATTGTCTCTCTTGTACATCAAGTGCAGGAAGACAATATGAACAGTTTCTAGCTCTACCTCATAAACTTCCCTGAACAGGCACCGGAGTTACAATAACATCTTTGTTGGCAAACATTTCCAGGCGCTGTAAATCTGTCTGACTCTACAGGAGAGATGGCTGATGTGCAAATCTCTAAGTCACTGTTGTTAAAAAACAGAGCCCCTGTTCATCCATCTTGGGCCTTATTTTATAGCACACCATATAAATGAGAACTTAAAATAGTTCTTTATCCTTCCAAAGTGCACAGTCACTGGGAAGGATAACACGAGTTTGCCTCGGGAGCCTGAATCAGCTGAGAAAAGAGCAACCGAGGGACACATCTGTGTTTGCCTTCCCTTATCCAGAGGTAGCCTATGCAGTCCATACCTATGTCGGTGCACTTTCACTCACTTGAGAAGTTGAATCTGCTCCCACAAAGGTTCACCAGACCGAGTCAAGGAGTTACAGTCCTTATCACTTAGCACCGGGGAAGCAGTGCAGTATTGTACAGGAATGTTCCCAAGGAATGCAATAACACAAGCTGGAATGATCTGGCTTCTTACCACATGAGGCCATGGAGAGAAAAATAGCTATTCTTCCCTGCCTGTGAGCACACAGGAGGACGTACATTTATCCTTTGTTATCCATTCTGTAATAGGCATTTATCAGTAATAGCACAAAGACATTTTCACTCAGGGTTTTGACACTAGGGCTAGATTGAGAGGACTTCCACTTTATGAAGAGGTTTAAGGTTTTGAAACATTTTGCTGAATACAAACAAACACAGTTTGTTTTAACAAGGGACCTGGAAATGGAAAGAAAAATATCAGAGAGTTAGGGCTATCAACTACTGTAAAGCCTTTTGACTCCCCACTCCCCAGTAATATTCTAGACCTGAAAAACTTCCCAGGTGAGATATTCATCACAATCTAGATATTTCCGTAAAGCTTGATGAGTTGAACAAAACCTCATTTTTCAGGGAAAAAAAAGTTTCATCTTCCCCCCCCCCCCCGCCCCCAGCAGCTCTACTGCCGAGCCATATTTAGAAGTCCTTGATCGTAAGGTGTTTAGATTTGGCAGGGAATGGTTATGATGCACTTTCCCCGGGGCCTGGGAAAAAGAAGCAGGCTCCAAAGACAGCTTTCACAAACTGCTTTGAAAGGCAGTGTATAATTATAGAGGCTGGCAATGAAAGACAGAGCAGCCTCCAGGGATACCCCTTTCCCATTCTGCCACTTACAGGGATTCTTGACTTTGCAGTCAAGTTCTGTCGTGTCCTGAGTAAGAAGCTCGGTCAGCAGTGGGTGAAACAGCTTGCATCATCTTTCTCCGACTTCAGCTAAACTATTAAAAGGAGGCAGGTCTAAGCTTTTTTTTTTTTTTTCTTGATAGACCTGTGACTCATGAGTGTCACAGAAAGGAGGAACGAATAAAAAGCTATTTCTACACTTTAGCTTTTGAGCTTCCCTTTTAAGGATCACGTAAGGTAGAGTGTTCACAGCTTTTGTTAATAGTGCTATTATAATTAATTATTATTATTATAACGACCTTGTATTTAGGCACCTTACATCCATTCTAAGAACAGGCTTAAGTAGACAGCAGATCTGGGTAATGATCCCTAAAAGCTTTGTGTTTTTAAAAGTTCAGCGCTAGGGCCACCTGCAGAGCTTCCTGAGAAATGTACGCTGCTTCCAAAGATTGTTTTCAAAACCAATATTGGCTTCCCACAGCCAGGGCCTGTTCTGCTGAATGCAAGAAACTGCTTGTACCAGCATCTCATCTCCCTCTGTGCTGTGCAGCCCTGCAGTATTCCTGGTTACGGGGCAGGGGCAGGAGGGATCGGGAGCTCTCACAAACTGCCCTTTCGCCTGTCAGCAGCACCCTCCTCCCTCCAGTTGACGTCAAATCCAGCGCCAAGCCTGTGGCTTAAAGCCATCTCTGCATTGAACTTGCAAACAAGCTACCAAAACAATTTAATCATCACCCCCACTTCCCTCTGTGTTGACCGTTTCAGAGACTGAGGTTATGTATTACATTCTCTTTAAAACAATTTTAAAAAGGCATGTGTATGGGATGGAAGTGACATGAGGAATGACGAAAGAAATGGGCCAGGAATTGGCACTGCAGTTTAAAAAGACTTTTCTATTTGTTATTTTTATTGCCATTTCCAAATGAAACGTGAAACAGTTCAGCTAAAATGTAGGTCGATATGTGGTCATCAATTTTGAATATGTTATTGGTTCTGATCTCTGTAAAGGCCAGTCCCATTAGTGCTATAACAGCCAGCACTAGCTGGAAATACAGAGTGCTTCCAAACCCACTCTTCCTGCTTCTTCTTTCTGGAGTGCAGGATGCTGCAAAAGGCCCTCCAGAATTTAACTGTGCTGCACATGGAAATAAATACACAGCTGAATGGAAGTGGAGCTTCTGTCACATTTATTCATTTCAGCACCTGTTTACTTTCCAAACTGGGACAAAAGGTCAAAGCACATTGTAGAATGGAAATTATAAAGCATTTTGATTCAGAAATACTAAGCTAATTTGTTTCACCATTTTTCAAATGAGAAGAAGCATTTTGATATTCTGCTAACTAGTTGAATTTACCTAACTCAAATTATTTTGTTTCAGTTTTCCAAAACTTTTTTCTTTTTTCTTTTTCTTTTTTTTTTTTCTGGAAAATTAAAGTTTTTCCATGAAAATCCAGATCTCTGGAAACTTACTTTCCTGTTCTGAAAAGAATTTCTGAGCAGCTCAAGAAAAGACTCGTACCATAATACAGTATTCTGTCAAATTCTCCTTACAGCATGCTGTACCAGGTATATCCTTCATGTGTCTATGAGGGATTCTTATTAGTCTTTCTTAATTTTGTTTTCCCCTGGTCTATACTAGAAGTTCATTATTACTCTTGGTAAATGTGTTGGAATTCTGCACAGCTGTGAGTGCAAGATCCTGCAGTCAAGAACAGTCGTGAACAGCTGGGACAGGACTTTCCAATATCACTATTGTTTTCTATTACAGAAGGAATGGGAGAAATGGAAGTTGCTCAGCAGGTTCTCCTTCTGGTAAGCAAAGTAGAACAGAAACTGTCATGCACCAGGGTTTCCTCCAGCTAGTAGGTAATGGTACAGTTTCCCCTTTAAATAACATCAAATCACACGCAGTTTGAGTATAACTACATAAATACTGATAGGGATATTTATTTTTTTTTTAATGAGGAACTTATGCAAAATGTAGACTCAATGGTTAAAAAGTTGAAAGGATAAATCTGAATGTGATTTAGTCTCTCAGTGTCTGTTTGCTGACCTTACTATCAGCCTCCTTTAGACCAGTACTAAGTGAGAAAAAGAAAATGTTTTCTATACAGGATTACTGAGATCAAGCATAGATACTTTACATCTCCTTTACCTCTTCTGCAATGCTCCAAGAAATTCTTTAAATAAGTGTGTAGGATTTTAGATACCTTCAGAAACCTAGGCTTTACTTTACTAGAGTACTTTGGTTGTAATCAGGAAGATAAGCTACACAATCTTGGGTTACATGTTCTACTATAGGAGTATAGCTTAAGGGTCTCCCTCAGTCAGCATCACCGATAGAAGAGTATCTCTACATTTTCAGAGGGGAGTTGGAAATGCTGCAAAGAGGGAAAATTCTTCATGGGTTTTTTTTCTTCACCCTCCCCAAACCCCAGAGAGTGACTTGGATGAATCGCTCAATAACCAACTATAATCGGTATATTAATTACATGTCAATCATTCAAAAAAGGTAACAGGTGTTTTTAATTCTGTAAGTATTCTAGCATTTGTAGATAAAATACCTTAATGTGGGCCAAACAATGCTATACCCTTTTAAGACACCACCCAGTTTTCATACCTGCAGCTTGTCACGTTTAGAAGGTGTAAACTTGTACATTAGTCAACATGTCTGCTGTAAATTATTACACTACTGTGATGTTGAAATAAGTAGTTCCGCATAAAGCACAGAAGTCCCGATGTTTGTCTTTTATCATCATAGGAGATGTGTCTAAACACACAATGAAAAAAAGGCACTGAAGTTCAAATAACCATTCAGAACAAAAGGTGATTGTTAAAAAGATAGGAATTGTTCCTTCACTTTTATAAATGACTCATGCAGTTTAAATGGTGGAATAAATATACTCCATCATGTGAGTGAAAGCTAATAATATGCCATTTTCGATTAGTTTAATTGACTTGATTTTGGTGTACCTGAAATAATTGCAAGTGTTTCTCTGGAATCAACTGCTTAATGTGTAAAGCAGGGTGGCACTTTTTACCATGTGAAATGATATGAAAAAAATAAGTCTTTCAGATATATTTTGAACACTTTTGAAGGTGTTGGCAAGCTATAATGGTATATCAATATTCAATAGCCTATTTAGTAGAAAAGCAGTGATTTTATTTGGAAGAATTGCGAAGTTATGAGAATAGCTACGTGGTTAGCCTAGATGAAAATAGAACTGATATGGGTGGAGGACTAAAATAAGGATAGGATAACTAGTTGTGACATAAAATACCAGACATCTAAATTTAGGATAGTTTGAATGCTCCAAACTTTATTTTCATTGGCTTTTATGTGCTGTCTCATAAGGTTATTTGGATGGAGCTAAGAACCTATAGCAAGGACAGTCAGTCTTCACACAGAACTATCCTGGAAACCATCTTTTTTTTTTTTTTTCCCCCTAAAAGCTGTTAATAGAATAAGAATAAAGATTCCTATAGCTTCCATTTCACTTGGGCATGGCTGCCACAATAGTCTAGGTTGTGAGAGTGGCATGTGAGTTTACAACCAGCTATTTAATTCAAAAAGAAAATTCTCCTCACGCAATTTGACCCTTTTCTGTGTTGTGAACTGAGCACTTAATGCCGAGTTGGTCTGTCCTGCAGAACTGTCTGATGATCATTTCTCTTTCTGCAGCCTGTGCCTTAAAAGTTAACTGTGGAAAGTTAGTGCTGGAACTTTATGGCCCTTTGATTGAACAAAGGAGGCAGAGTGCATCTCTCTTCCTCACTGAAGAACGCCCTGATTCCCAGAACATGCAGAAGGCACTCGCCCCTCAGAAGGAGTACAAAGAAAGCAGGGTAGTGTGGGAAGAAGGGGTGAAGTTGATTCTGCTCTGCCATTCCTTATCCGGGTTACTATCCTGCAAGCTGAGGCTGGCCTGACGTTAGCCACATGAAGGTTAGTCATCTGGTCTGAACAAATCACCTAAGCTCCTGCTGGAGTCAGTGGAGGAAGATGGGCATGTCTGGAGGACTCTCCATCCTGCCCTAAGAGAAGTATCTGACTTACTCATCGGAGGGACCTCTTTCTTACTACGATCCGTAATACAACCCTCAAGCATTAGCTCAGGCGAGAGACCTGTGTTTCAGATGGCCTAGAGCTAGGCGAGAAGAATCTTACCTTCCATGCAAAACCACCATGAGTACAACATAGCATTGTTTAGATTCACAGCAGGAAAAAAATGGGAGATCCCAAACTAGCTGTCCTCATCAGCCTTCTGTTACTGTGCACCAAGTGGAGCTCATAGGTGGGAGGTGTTTTCCCCTACTATTCTTTACGGGAAGGTTTTTTTACTTCCTCCCTCTCCCCTTCAACTACTTGTTGAAGTCTCTTTGCAAAGCCAGTTCAGGAAGAGGTGGAAGACAAATACACAAATCTACCTGGCAGGAAGCATTAGAAAGAAGAAGAATATTCACATTTGTTTCTTAGCGCGGTGTTCTGCCTCACTTCTTATAAAAATCTCAGTCCAGCTCTGTCTTTTGACACTCATTAAGAGCGATTCCTTTCTAAAGAGTAACCATAGGTGTGAGTTACCTGACATAACCCTCTTTCTTATTGATCAATTTTTTTCAAGATCCTAGAGCCTGATATGTGTTCACCAAAGAGAGAACTGGAGACTGGAGCTGAAGATCAGTCTACTGCAATGGAGAATTCTTGCTCAAAGGACCTGAATAAGCTTAGCTTTCAGTATCTTCCTATTATAAAAGAGAACATCTTTATTTGCCTTTATGGTGACAACGCAAGTAATGGCAAATTGCTTCCTATGGTGAAACTGGAAGGGAGAACGCTGCCTTGGAAGGATCTTCTGGCAGCTCTTTTCTGGGAAGATAGTCAGAGTTGGGCGCTGAAAGATCACAAGACAGGTAAATGGAATGTGGAAAAAAAAGTAGGAAAAGAAGACGTGAAAGGTTTCAGGTGAACAGGGTATGTATACAGACAAAATGAGTCACCACCTTCAAGTTTTGTTTGTGTCTAATTTGGGCACTTGAGTTGTTGTAGCAAAGAGATGGAATCATATGCAATTTTAAAAGTATATTTGCACAATTGCCTGGTGGCTATAAAGGAACCCAGAATTGATTCTTCTTTGCTTTGTGCAAATCTTTTTGTTGACTTTATTTTTCATTCTATAAAAGTAACAAAAATACTTCTCCAAACAGTTCTGTTTCATACTCTATAACTT
The DNA here is from genome assembly GCF_929443795.1 of Astur gentilis. NCBI lineage: Eukaryota > Metazoa > Chordata > Aves > Accipitriformes > Accipitridae > Astur > Astur gentilis. The sequence continues at coordinate 28,038,671 of NC_064894.1, forward strand.
CAAGTACACATGCATATATGTATGGCTATATCTTTACTGATGCTGGTGGGTGGTCTGAGAACTTATGAAAAAATGTTGACTTTATCTATTTGGTCCACAGTGTATTAAAAAAAGAGAGAGATTTTTGGATTATGAAAGATTTACATTTTCCCTCGGTACCTGCTCCTGCAATTTGAAAATCTCTTTGTTTTGACCCTTTGACAATGACGGCAGGGTGTGTGGTTTAAAGAGGCAGATAAAATCCTGAAGACTTAAAAGAAAACATTTTTTACATTTCATGATCACTGAATAAATGAACTTTCCTACTCAGGAGGGAAAGAAAACTTGGCAGTGAGGTACAGATTAAGAACACTACATTTTCTATTTTCTAATATTTTTAAAACGAAAGGTTCTTTCTTACTATAAAGCATGAATCTATGTGAAATTATAGGCTTACGCTTGTTTAAAAAATGTTCATTTTATGTACAAAATATGGAGCCATGAAACGGAATGTTTGTATAGAACAACTTTATCCATGAAAATAACTTGGTCCTGCACTTAGCTACACAAAGATGGGCAATAAGTCACAGAAAATAGCTTACCATCAATAATTTCTTTTTTTGTGGTTGTTGTTTTAACAGAAACTCTCTATTAATTTTCTTCACTGTGACATTTAAAATCTTTATTTAGGAGATTGTATGAATTGTGTGACCAGCTGATAGATACGTATTTCCAGGTTCTTGAAACTAAGGATCAGAAACGGCAACACTTTTGCAAGTGTCCAACACGATCCCAGCTAAGGAAGTGTTTGCTCCACGAAGGCAATTAGAAAGATTGGGTTTAGTAGCTCTGTTGCTCCCAGTAGTAGCTCTTTTTGTTCCGTTTATTGAATAAAGTTTAACCATTAGTTCCTGCCCCAGTTCTCTCTTTCCAGAGTGTTCTGGCTGATTCCTCAGCCTGTCTTTTTTTTTTTCTCAGCTGATCTGAGGAACCGTGGCACTAGCGAGGTGCCTGGTTCCCCGTGGTTCCCTGGGCTTCGCAGATTTTCAGGGTCTCTCTGCAGCCGCTGGAGCTTCAGCAGTTCCCTCTCACCCTTCTGGTGTGGTAAGACCATAAACAGCTGCGTGGTGCGGAGGGAGCTATGTAGTTCCCAATAAACATTCATCTCCAGAAAAGCAGTGGTTTGCATTTTCTTAAGTCTACTGCAATCAGGTTTTAAATTCCTTTATCCACTGGATTTTAAAGGCGTTTCACATTAATAGCACTTCAGGTCTAGCTTTCCTTTTTTAAGGTAAAAGGGCTCTGAAACATCATCTACCCTTCCCTAAAATATTCCATTTTCGTCACAAGGAAAATTGTATTTACATTGCCTTCTAGCTTATGAATAACAACAGAAAAAACTTCTGGCATTAAGTCATTCATTGAATCGATTGCAGCAATATTCCTTGGGGCACTGCTTGGTTGCACCAACCCACAGGGAAACAAAAGAATTCATACTAATTCCTCCCTACGACCTCTTGCTTGGCGCCCTTGACCACCTCCCCCTGATTTCTGTGGGGTGGAAGTGTTTCTGACATGTCTCTTGGGAACTGGCTTACACCAAAAATAAGAAGAACCTCAGTGAGTGTGAGTGAAACCCTGGCCCTGGTGCATCAGTGTCCATTGTGTGTGAGCATGTTCCAGCAGCGAAGCGGTCAGTGCTGTAATATTTGAAATTATCTAGACAAATTTGATAGAATATTATTATTTTGTCTGGAAGTTTTCTAACTCCCTTCTGTTTTCCTTTTGGGCTCGCTTTGAGGCTTACAACAATAACTGAGATATGAGGGCAGTGTCTAACCTGCTTGCACTAGATTATCTGCTTGCAAACAGGACAAAGACGAAATGTTCAAGTGTAAGATAACATGGACAGAAGAAAGGACAGAGCTTTTGGAGATGCTCCTGCTCTGCAGTTATCAGACTTAATTTTCTGTGTTACAGCCCACTGAGTCAGGGCTCTCTTCAGCAATTTTTTCCTATTTTTTTCTGTTATTCCTGTTTGAATATTACTTCTTAAATTCAGGACAGTAAGACAGTGACTGTCCTCCACCTGCTGCTACATCGATTCTACAGTTGTAGTGACAGGCAAGTTTTATAAGCACAAAGCCTTTGTACTAACACAAAATGATTTACACACTTTATTGCCAAATGGACAACACAACAATTATGCCAAGGTTTACCCTTTGCCCAGCAAGCCTTGAGGTAAGTGGGCAGGCTAAGCAATCCAGCCAGTTTCAAAGCTGACAGCAGCTTTTCCAGTTCTTTAGGATCCTACGGCAGATGCTATGACTGAACACCAAGCAGTGCATGGTTGTTAGCCATGCATTTCCCATTAATTTAATTGCAGTTTTGTAGCTAAATACCCTAGATATCTCTGAATAGCTCAGCCTCCATTACCAAAAGTCATAGATTAAAATCATTGCCCCTTGACTTCAGAAGACTGATATTTTCTTTTATGTAAAATAAATGAAACTTGCACTAAAGACCATAATAGTAAGCAACTCCTTCTTTACTTTAAAATACATTCTTATTCTGTTACAAGAGGCAAACTCATCTGTTTCTGAGTGTGATTCTGCAATACCATTGTCTTATGGTGCATTTAATTATACTTAAAAAATGCTTAGTTAAAACAAAAGACAATAACATACAGTACAAAATTAATAAAAAGAAGCATTATACCTTTAAGAGGAGACATAGAAGGAATGGCTTACTCTTTCCCTAAAGCTGATAGTTCTATTGAAAAGAAAAACATCGTATATTTTCAGCCCGTGTAGCATTTCGAGCAGGTAAACATGCCTCCGTGCTTTAGAATTTAAGTAATTTACAGCAGAGTGCAATGGAACAAAATAATTGCACTGAGAAATTGGTGTCAAACTTCTGAAAGACTAAATAGCTGAGCCAGAGAGAGGGCTATAATTTCAGGGAGAAGACAGTAACAACTGCAGACATGTTTAAGGATTGGCTAAAAATCAATTAACATAAGTAGTTAAAACATATTTTTATAGTATTGTGTCTCTCAAGACATGTTGTCACATGTGGGCTTTATTTATTTATATATTTTTTGCTCTCAGAAGCATGCATCAGAGTGGAAAATGTAGTGTCAGAGATCTGTAATGAAAGCACTTCAAACTCTTAAGTGTTTGAAGCCTAACTGCCGAGGGAAAACTTTAATAGTAGCATTGAAAAAGCTTAAGGTCTTTGGCAAAAGGCTGTGAAGTCGTCTGGGTATAATCAGCCACATAAACTGCATGTGACAGCGTGATCCTGTGATCTGAACGCTCAAAGAGAACTATTTCTGCTTCTGAAAGGACTCAGATGAGTTGTAGTGTTCTTCCATTTTTTAAATGTAAGTTACTACATTTCGAACGTGTGCCAGTACATGTGTGTGCAAAAGTGGGGGGGTGTGGAGGTGGGGGAGGCATAGCACCTTGTCAAATACTACTGATGTCCTAGTCTGTGTTTTGTGCTGAGGAGATACAAAATAGTCTTCTGCCTTTATCTGATTAAATATAAACAATAAAAAAAGGTCTAAAGTGAAAGGAAAAAAAACCATCAGAAAGCTCTAAAGAGCTATAAATTTTGGCGCAGTCACTCACGCACATATGCACACAGTATATGAAGTTTGTGTGCTATGTATGTATTTATACCACATGAGACTCTCTCCCTCTTTCTTAAATACCCATTTATATATCAGCAAAGAAATGTCAGCAAATGCCTTTGGGAAGAAGGAGGGCTTTGACCATTAATTATCCAGGATGGAGTAGGGAGTTTCTCTCTTCTCCTCACAATGCAAAAAGTGCATTCTTTGCAACACCACCTCCAAAGAAGTTCAGTAGGGTGAAGTGTGACTGAGTGATTCTCTCCGACATAGATGTCGGAAAAGCCTGAAGACCTTTAGGTCGTTTCTACACAGCTCCTTACTCAGCAAATTCTGGTCCACAACTCCCTGGTTCAATGTCAGTACAAATACATTGGGTTTGTTTTAATATTTTCTCTAGGAAAGTTTGGACTCTTTTTTTTTTTTTTTTTTTTTCTTTTTTCTTTTTTCTTTTTTTCTTTTTTCTTCTTTCTTTTTTCTTTTTCCTCTTTTCTTTTTTCTTTATTTTCTTTTTTCTTTTTTCCTCTTTTTCCCTCTTTTCGTCTTTCTTTTTTGTTCTTTCTTTTGCCTTCTTTCTTTTAATTCTCTTTAGTAGATCGTAAGAAAAAAAAACTGTAGGAAGGACATAAAGGTGTGATACCAAAGCAGCTGAATCACTATCAGGAGCACAGGAGCTTTGATATCCTCTTTCTTGGGAACGCAGAATTGAAGAGAAGGTGCAAGCACGGCTGTTGCTTGTGTTGTCCTTTGGGTCTGCTCAGGATATGCAGTTTACTTGGTTTCCAGGAGGTCCAGTACCTTGCCCTTATTTTAACTTGGCAGACTACAAATCGAGGTAGCCATCAGTCTTCCCTCATAATGAAGTAGTTCCCTTGTACTTATAACCCAGACAGCTTTTAGTTGCGGTCATTAGACAGCTCTGCCTCCAAACATCATAAAATATAAAGAATGACTCCTCTGAAGAACAATATCTTTTAAAGTAAATGGTACATTAAACTGCAGTACTTCCAATCCCTGGCACTTGATTTCTATTCATTTGAACCCTGGACTTAAACAGTTTTAAGCTTGCTTTGGACCGAGGAATATGTCAGGAATATAATCACATCAGTTATGCTTTCCTTCCAGATTCTGAATGTGCTTTCATGAGCCCACTTAATTAGTTACTGTACCCCTAGCATGGAGAGGATAATTGCCATCATGAGTCAAGCATTAAGTGGGATCTGGAAATATCCCAGAAAGCATCAAGATTTCTTAGATTTTCAATATTTGATGCTGCATGACTGTTGTGGGGTTTGTAAGGATTTGTAATTTCCTCGAGATGTGAAATGAGGCAGAATATATCGCAGCTACTCATAACAAACTAAAGGCTTGGGAGGCCCAGCGCCAGCTCCACAGAGATGCATCTTAGTTTTCCTCTCTCTTCCCTCTACAATTTTTCCAATTATGTGAATTTCTTTCTACTTGCTCTGCGGCAGAGGATATTTTTATGCTGATGGTACACGGTAAGTTCTTCCTTATTTCAGAGGTACTCATGACATTTTAGCCCCTTTCGTTTGAGTGAATGGTTAAATCAACGTATGTTGGGGGTAGAGAGACCCTGCTGCCTCCTGCTGTCCCTTCTTGCCTGTTGCACAGAATTTGCTATTAAAGCCTGCTGATGCTTTCTGTATAATATACTCAGATTAATTCAATTTCTTTAAGTCTCCATTCTACTCCAGGTCTTGTACATCTTGTTGAAGGCCTCTGTTGCAAGGACTCATCTCCACCCCTAGACCGAGTCGTGCAAAATGGTTCAAATTCACATTGCTCAGAGCTAGTCCCATCTACAGTGGACTGAACACATCCACAGGACAAGACGTTTGAAGTATCCTCTGGTCTCTGTATGCAAATATATAGCTAGAGTTCCCATGCCATGTTTGTTGCATGTCTTGAAAGATATTATAGTGGCTTGAGTGGGTACTAGAGAGCACAGTGTCCATGGGAACAGCAGTGGAAAATAAAACTGGAGAGGACGTGGGAAACCTGAATGAAATATTATCCATAACTCATATAAGCTGCAGTCCCTTGATAAACTACACCAAGATTTTGCTTTGGGAAGAGCTAGTTTTAAAAAAAAAAAAATCCACCAGCAAACTAGCCTGCATGCAGTATGGATAATCCCAGGGTGGAAGTGGGGGAGGTAACTAGGGAATTAAGTTTTTTTCCTCTGTGATCTCATGGACACTTAATTCTCTAAAACCATCCAAACCGAAAATTCAAAAATTATCTCTTTTTTGTGCACGCTGTCATGTAGGATCTTGATTCCTCTCTCAATGAAAGATTTCAGCAGGCGTCAAATAGGGTCTTTCCCCACTCTCTGGCTCCTTCTTACCATCAGCACTGACCTGCAGCTATTCAATGTCTACTTTATTTAGCTGGAGCAACCCAGTCTGGTATCACCTCCTCTTTTTACAGCCATCACTGCACAGCTCGCTCTCATCCCTGGAGCACCATCCATCCTCCTAATGGAAGGAAGTTGTATTAAAAAAGGGTGTTACTTGATCAAATATGTAAAGCTTTACTATGAAATACATATGCAGCAAGGGTGCATTTAGATTGAAAGGGTGACCTTAGAGTGATTAGTTTCTAACTTTTCAGGGCTTGACTTTGTTTCAGTAAATTTAATTAAATTCAAAAAATATCTACGCATTGACTAAGTTACCTCAGAGTTTGCAAAATCTTACAATTCTTTTTCTTTTTCCCTTCTTTATTTTTTCCCACTATGCAAATACTTTTTATTACAGACCACTGGCCTGATAGACACTATGTCCTTAAACCACAAAAAATGCTGGACACTGTGAATTAATGTTGCAACAAGGGTGGAGTGCCACATAGTTTGTGCATTTAATAAAACTTAAACGTTCAGATGACTAATGTTAACAGATATTAAGACATATGAACTACCATCAAGACAAATTCATATGATGTTTGCCTGGGTTTGAATATATGCCTATGTGCTGGCATGTAATTTCCTACAAGAATGTAACAATACTTACTGTAAGTATCTACATACTTTGGAAAAGCTAGGTGATTATTTTTGAAAAGTACTAAGGACTTTTTTTTTTCAGAACAGACCTATGAATTTACATAAACATAGGAATTGAGTCACATTTTGGCATGTACTATTTGGATACATGTAAGAAAAAAAAAAAATCAATAGAAGAAAAAACACTGAAATAATTTATCTTTTCCAGGCCCAGATATCTTTTGTTATGATATGGGGAGAGGCAGTAGTTTAACAGCCTGAAACACCAATTGTGATGAAAAAAACACATGTACTTAATGTACTGTCCTGCTCTTTATACGAGCTGTAGTGCCCTGGTGCTTCATTCCTTCATTTTGGCTCAATCCAAAAGCTATTGAATTTGGTGGAAAACCACCCACTGACTTCAGTGGGGAGTAGATCAATCTCAAAAAATATGTAATTGGACAGAGTAACAACTGATTTTGTGCCATGTGTTATAAATCTCTCTTCCACAGCAGAACTTACAGCTCTGTCTCAACAGCACTAAACTGGAGTAAGAAAGGAAGAGGCAACTTACCCTTCAGCTGGGGAGGTCTTGGGTTCTTAACTCTCACCACAGAAGTAACTTTTTTTTGCATTGAGTCCAGTACCCACACGGTGGAGTTATGACTAACGGGGCTGAGCCTGAGGCATAAACAAGTCATGCTGCAGTAGCTGTGCAAAAACGAGCAGGTTAAAATGTAGAGATCTGAAATCCCGATAAAATTGCTTGTCATGCTTTTGGGGAAAAAAAATCACTGCTGGATGGGTATATGCTGCCTTTGCAGGGCTGAGTCATACATGTTTGGGACATCATTCTGAAATTGGTGTAGCTTGATTTACCAACTTCTCAGGTGTCCATCCTCTTAGTCAGATCTTCCCCTGGGGGGTAAAATGTTAAAGAAATGGGGTCAAATTTCAAACCTCTTTCTGTATTATAGATTTGATAACGAATTGGAGGAGAGCAAAAGGCTAACATAAACATATGCTGGAAGTGTTCCCTCAGCAGCCTGGGCATGTCTTGCAACAGAAGTAGCTGTCACAGGTTATGAGGTTGGAAATGAATGGAAGCAGAAAATAATTAAAAATTTAGAATTTACATTTTTAATACTGTCAAAACTGTGAGGGATTGGAAGGGCTTTCTTCTGAGTGTTGTAAGATGAATATAGCTCCACTGATTTTGATGAGATCTACATTCATAGATTGAGGAGAAAATGGCCCAGAAAACAACAAAACCTCAATGCAGCCTTTGCACTTCTAGGATGGTTTGGTGGTTTTTTCTCCAGAATGTCAGCAGAGGTTGAGAATGTAACATTAATCAGCCACCTCCAGCTCTAAATTCTGAATTTATTTACCTTATTTTTTCAGCACTTTCTGGTTCCTCAGGAAGAACAGGCAACTGGGAAGGAAAGCTTGAAAGGTATATCAGTCTTTGGGCAAGGTTAGGCTTCTGTTCATGTTGCTCTAAGCAAGGAAGAAATCAGGTTCCCTGAGACTGACTGTGTTATACTGGAATCTGGAGCCCTGATGCAAGGTGTTCTTCATGAGCTGAGCCCTTCATGGGTGGCTATACTTCGCATAAGCAAACTCACAGTTCGGATGGCATAGATAAATTGCGAGCACTCAATCTACCTGAGTGTTCTCACTCCTTGACTTTCTGCTTCCTTTCCCTATTCTTAAATATATTAAATCAAGATCTCTTTCTGATAGCTATAGAGTGCCTCCCATTGACTTGAATTACAAAGGAAATTAATGAGAAAACTAATCTGGATGAATTCCTCTCCTTTGTCAGGCTGTTGCAGAGCACCAGTACAGCCGCCCCTTGCTCCTCCTGCTGCTCGTGCTGCTCCCACCTGATTATCCTTTGGATCAGTCTGGCTGGTGTTTGCTTGCATGGCAAGAAAAGGTCAGGGCAAGAATTTTGATTCATCCGTTTTCTCACTGGGGGCACTTTTTGTCTCCATAGACACAGTCTCTGGTCTTCAGGCAGTCTGTATGACAAATGCCCCACCAAGACTCCTTCACCTTGGGAGGTGCTGTAATGGAATTTTTATGAGCCATCTAGCACAGTCCTCAGCTAAACTTGCCTCGGGTACAGAAAGAGAGAGAATGGAGAAATTACCAGAGTCCATTGACAAGTAGCAAGGACAATAGGCTGTCAGTAGGATGTAACTTATCCCAGTAAAAAACAGGACTTATAAATACTGCATATATATGGAGAGGAGCAGCTGGATATCACCAAAAAACCCCAAACAGATCCTGCCTTGCCTAGTGAGTCTGCAGTAAAACATTCTTAAATACAGAGCCTAAATACTTAAAAACCATGTTTATGGACATTTATATTTTAAGTGCAGGTCCCACTGTTATCTATGGAGAAGGGAATTTAATAAAAAACAATGTAGATGGTAGCAGTGTTTCTACTGTGAGAAAAGCAGGATTAGTTTCTGGAAATGAATTACCACTATCTGTGATGTGGTGTGGGAGAAAGGACTGTGCTAGAAAAGGCAAACTCATATTCAGTTAACTTCATAAGAAACGGTGGGATTACCTACGTGCTAGGGAGTGCTGCCCACTTAATCTCTTAGTTCTCAGACCTCATGGATGTTGTGTGTTGGACATCCAAAACTTTCAACAAAGCATGGTGTTAAATACTGTAGAGTAGCACGTTAGTGTGGTAAATGTAGCAGTCAGAAACCTCACAAATTCGGTCTTAAAAAGAAGAAACTGCTTAGCAGAGATAGAGGAAATGTTAACCAGGATGTTGGCATTTATTTCCATATTCTTTAAATAAAAGTGACACAGAGACAAATACCAGAGATGTGCAGATATGACCTTAGGCTAACAGCCACTCCCCAAGGACAGCACCTCTTCCAGAGACAGTGCTTAATTAGCATCGCAGAGCAAAGTTAGCGCTGGGCATACGTCTGCTTCCTGGTATGGAGCTTGAACTGTCACCCGAAAGGGAAAAGGATGGGTAGAGACCTCTGTAACTTCATTTCTACACCTTTTCTTTCTTTGTTTGTTTGTTAAAGGGTCTTCTTTAGCATAATATTGGTTACTGAAAACTACACAACTCATTGTTCCATTTCAGGGCATTAGTTTTCTCTACATAGTGAACACAGTGCACAGTCTGTGGCCTGTGCTAGTGGACCCCCCTGAAGTCCTTGGATAATCCCAACCCAAATAATTTGAGTTTTATAGCTGATGCCAAGTTTACCTGTTGAAGTGCTTGTAGCATCAGTGAAGGAGTCAGGCAATTGGTACTGATGTGATTTAGGAAGACCAGCAACTGCCGTGCAGTGTAGTCGTACACTGGGGCATGACTAAATGCAGCTAAGTTTATTTAGAGAGCTAACCTCAGGATGAGCTGGTAAAATTCCCATGGTTCTTATGAAATTTTAATTTGGGATTGCAAATACTTATTTTTGCCTTCACTGAAAAAATAAAGCAGTGGCTGAAGCCTGGAAATAATTGCTATCTGTGAAAATGGTTAAGGCTTTGAAGTGACCTGACATCTCACCAGACAAGAGAGGATCACAGAAATGGGCAGACCAGCAGTTAGAGCACGTAAGCTGTCTTTTATACTTCAGGGGACAGTGCCTGAGATCTGGAGTGACGAACATAAAGTAATCTGCCCTAACCTAGAGGCTGACCTATGCCATTAAGCAGGAGGCTGTAGGTCTCTTCCAAGCTCTTGTTTCTGAGATGTTACAAGCCCTACGATTGCCAGTCTGCACCGCTTTGTAGTCCTGCAGGTAACTGTGCCATCCTCTCTAGAGCCACAACATGGCAAGGCCTCTCTGAGAGCTTGTGGTAGCAAGTTCCACACAGTAAATAAAATTTTAGATGGAGGAAGATATATACTAATGAGATTTAGAAAGGGAAAGGAAGGTCACGGTGGCTCACAAGGCATCTGTGCTACCAGCGAGTGAAACTAGCATGCGTTGAAATAGAAGGAAGGAAGAAAAAAGTGTGAAGGTTATTGAGACTGATAAGTTTATCTTGGCTCGGTGTAAATTCACTCAGGGTCAGACCCTTTTGTTGACTCAATGACAATCACACAATAGCCGTGGGATGCAGTGGGGCTGGACTTTTCCTGAATTACCTAGGGGACTCTGTCACAGCAAAATTCACAGGGAACTTGAGTCACCTTTGCCGTTGCTGTGATCTAGCAACAAGATACTACCACCCAATTAAAGGAAATCACATAGCAGTCCCACAGAAATAAATACATTTATACCTCAGCTGCACACTTTGTCAAATATACCCTTGTGAGACAGAACACTCAGCCGGTGTATAAAATTTCCTCCAAGTAAAAAGCAAGCTTCCCATCCGAGATCACTCTAGCGAACTGAACCCTACCTTGCTGGTGGCAATATCAAAGCCCCGATGTCAAAAAAAGCAACGTGACACTGAATCTATTGCCTGAGAGTAACTTGATAGCTATGGATGTCGTCTATCTGGACTTCCGTAAGGCCTTTGACACGTTCCCCCACAACGTCCTTCCCTCTGAATTGGAGAGTTATGGATTTGATGGATGGACTGTTTGGTGGATGAGGAATTGGTTGGATGGTCACATCCAGAGGGTAGTGGTCAACGGCTCAGTGACCGGATGGAGATCGGTGACAAGTGGTGTCCCTCAGGGGTCTGTATTGGGACTAGTATTGTTTAATATCTTCATCAATGACCGAGTGGGATTGAGCACACCTTCAGCAAGTTTGCAGATGACACCAAGCTGAGTGGTGCAGTTGACACGTCTGAGGGACAGGATGCCATCCAGAGGGACCTGGACAAGCTCAAGAAGTGGGCCTGTGTGAGCTTCATGAGGTTCAACAAGGCCAAGTGCAAGGTCCTGCACAGGGGTCAGGGCAATCCCAAGCCCAAATACAGGCTGGGCGATGAGTGGACTGAGAGCAGCCCCAAGGAGAAGGAACTGGAGGTGTTGGTTGATGAGAAGCTCAACATGACCCGGCAATGTGCATTTGCAGCTCAGAAAGCCAACTGTGTCCTGGGCTGCATCCAGAGCAGCATGACCAGCAGGTCGAGGGAGGGGATTCTGTCCCTCTGCTCCGCTCAGGTGAGACCCCCCCTGCAGTGCTGCCTTCAGCTCGGGGGGGGCAACATAAGGAAGACGTGGACCTGCTTGAGTGGGTCCAGAGGAGGGCCATGAAGATGATCAGGGGGCTGGAGCACCTCTCCTGTGAGGGCAGGTGGGAGAGTTGGGGTTGTTCAGCCTGGAGAAGAGAAGGCTCCGGGGAGACATTACAGCAGCCTGCCAGTACTGAAAGGGGGCTTATAATAAAGATGGGGACAAGGTCTTTAGCAGGGCCTGTTGTAATAGGACAAGGAGTAATGGTTTGAAACTAAAAGGGTGTAGATTCAGACTAGATATAAGGAAGAAATATTTTATCATGAGGGTGTTGTAACACTGGCCCAGGTTGCCCAGAGAGGTGGTAGATGCCCCATCCCTGGAAACACTCAAGGTCAGGCAGGACGGGGCTCTGAGCAACCTGATCGAGTTGAAGATGTCCCTGCTTATTGCAGAGGGGGGTTGGACTAGATGACCTTTAAAGGTCCCTTCCAACTCAACCCATTCTATGATTCTATGATGGTGTGCCAGCATTCCAGCAATCAACTAAGTAAGGTTTTTAAGAACAAAGTTTCTATTTCTGTTTCTAAAAAGGTACTGCATACGTACACAAAGAGAAGAAAGATGCATTAAAATTCTGAGGCATGCGCCAGGTTATTGCATTGTCACTTTGGGTTTCTTTTTGTTTGACATTATGTGTGTGTGTGTGTGAGTGTGTGTGTGTAGCTAATTTTTCAGTAAGAAAGACAGCATATATGTGTATTCCAGATGGATGGGGAAAAAAATTAAGAAATTGGCAGAGTTTTGGCAACACCTTATTGTTTTTCCCAAAGCCCTATTTTACACAAATTCTGTGTCCATTGACTATTTTTGAGAGTACATGTAGAAGGAAGATCTGTCTACTAGTTGATTTCATTACTGATTTTACTTCAGAAAGGAAAATAGGTTTTCCCCTAACTTACAGTTCATTTTCTATTGCATTAATTTAAACAGTAAATTGAAGAATTTGCTCTCTTTCAGCAGTGGATTTGGGGTTTATCGAACCTATTTTCAAGCATTTTACCTTTCTTCAGTTTTTTCATATTTGGAAGTATTTTTTTCTTCAGTAGGGAGAGTCTCTGAGGCTTATAGCAACTTTTTTTGGTGTTAATTTCTACCTTCTATTGAATCATTTCATATGTTGGAAAGAATTTCTAAAGTATACATTTTACTTGGTGGCGTGCAATTACAGTCTGTAGTTTAAACTAGTCCTTTTAATAATGTGGTGTGCATGGTTGCGGCTGCTGCTGTTTTGACTGCAAGAACAATGGAAAGGTTGTGAGGGATCTATAATCCCAAATATGTTTGGAAAGGCTTAATTAGAGGTAACCTTTAAACAAGAGCAATACAAATTCCAAGCTTCATGCAATCTTAATATTACAGGGCAAATCAAGATTTGCACACTGAGGCCAAATCCTGACCTTTATTTACACGATCCGTGTGACACACACACAGGCACTGACATCCCAGTGCTGTGCTGTGGGCAGGACCGGGGGAAGGACCGGAGCAGCTCCCTGCCAGTCCCTGGGGAGCGGGATGGGGCGGGAGGTGGTGCAGCCCACTTCCCATGGCGCCAGATTTCTTCTCACTAGAAGTGGACATAAGGCTGAGGTCAGGTTTGGGTTACACAGTCTGAAGCTACCTTACTTCTGGCAGGAAAAAAAAAAAAAAAAGAAAAAAAAAGAGCATGCTCAGCTTTAATTTTTTTTTTTTTTTCTTCCATTTCCAAAGTATGCCTGTGTAGGCAGCCCTCGGCAGGCAAAGGTTGTTACCTGTAGTACCAGTGAACTCAATTTTAATTTTTTTTCCACACTAGGGAGGATTTCACTCTTTATAATCCCATGTATCATTCTTGCTCATTCTCCCTCGAACACTGTTAAGTAACTGCTGAGGACAATAAGCGTGCGTTGTAGGGCAGAGGGCAGAGGAAGAAATGAGAGGAACGAAGTCTTTATCTGGGCTCCTCTTTGGAGGGACCTGGAGACTGGGCTGTTTTTTTTTCCTCGAGGATGTTATGTTGCTGGCAGGAGCCAGACAGCATACATACTTTGACCTCGGCCATACCCACAAGGAGACAAACGGGGAAGATAAGGTGTGCGGCTGCCAGGACCATTTGGTACTGAGTTGTGATTCTGTCCCGGTTCAGTCTATGCACTTTAAGCGATATAACATTCAGCCTCAAATCAAAAGGCAGCGGGTTTTCTCCGTGTAGGAAGCTTGCTATCCTCCGTGATACGCAGTGAACTCAATATACGGCGGGAACAAAGGGCAAATGTGGTTTTTTATTGATATTGTTTCCTTGTCAGTGAAGCCCGACGGCCCGACACATCCAGAAGGTGATGACCAATTGTTAACAATCCTGTGAGCGACTTCTCCCGGCAGTTCTCAGAAAAAGCAGCGCTGGGATGACGGAAAGGCACAGGATGTTACGGGATCCGTCGGCGGCTTCCGAGATGTGGGAAGCAGAGCGCGCGCTGTTTTTGGAGGATGCACGGCCGTAAACAGGAAACTTTGCAGGGCACAGCCGAGTCCTTGGGCTCCACGCGGGACGGGGGGAAGAAATCTGCTGGAACTGGTAGTCGCACCCAGCATGGGTTTGTCAAGGCGTGGGCAGAGTACTCGGATTTCCTAAAAATGCATCATTCATCCTTGGCGTTGCTAGTCCATCGGGCCAGCTTACAGACTGTTGTGGTTTTGAACCACTGGCAAAAAAATGAGATGTTCTGAAATTCAGGGCATTTTGGAATCACTCTAATGGCAAACACAGGCTCCCTTAAGACTTTCTACTTAGGAAAGCACCTAAGTAAACAGTGAATTGTTAAACCAGTATTATGCAGAACTACTGCCAGTATTTCATTGAATTAATTTACTATTAGTTGAGTTAATTAGAGACCAAATCATTTCAGCCAATCCCAAACATAAAAAAGGTTGAACAGCTGCAGGAAAACTGCACAGGGAAGGGGAAGGAGCGGGGTCCCTAGAGTGCCTTAGCAGACCTGCCCTGAAACTCCCAGCAGTCCAAAAAACCAAACAGAAATCACTTGTCAAAAGAACCTTGTATTTTGGCTGTGCAGGGAAGAACAGCCAGTGCACTTGCACAGGGCAGATTCAATCTCCTCAGCCCTGCCCCTCCCTCTTCCCCAAAAATCGTGTTGCAAAAGCTATTCCTCCAATTATTCCAGTTCTGCTGGCGTTAAGATGTATGAGTTTAATAGCTTAACAAAGGATCATGGGAGCAGATAAGTGCTCCAGCACGTCCGCTATTGTGTTTTGTGTTTTCAGCACTCACTGTTGCCAGATGACCACTGAACAAAACGGCGCCTCTGACAACAATGCTTATGCCACAGCATTAATGAATAGAGAAAAACACATCAATTTAGGAGTTTTCATTTTGATCGTTTTTGCCGCAAAGACAATGCACGTGTACAATCCCCTAAGACTCAGCTAGCAGAACCCAGAAAGGAACTGTAATGAACTAGTCATTTAAACTGAATGCATTCACCACAATACCATCTATTTTAACCCTCTAAGGCAAGAAGATAAAAGTCAGGAGGCTGAATGGACCCTCGTCCTCAGCTGGCCGCTTACTTCTTACCACATCATCAGTGACAAAGGCTGACTCAGGGAAGGTGATCCTGAACACTCGCAAGTTAGAGCAAGGCTTGTAGAAATGGTCTGTCCTTTCACCTGCAGCTCTGGCACCACTGCCTGCCATGGAGCCTCCGGAGGAGACTGGGCAGAAACTGGCATCCAGAGCCGTTTCTGCTACTCAGACTTCGTGTGCTTGTTGTCCTGCGGTAAGACCTTTGAGAAATAACGCAGCAGTCTTATTTCACCCCTATGTTACAAATAAAAAGAATACATTATTTGGGAGAGGAACTGACAACCAAATTGCAAAGTCATTTTTTGTATAGGAGTTAGTTATCCACTGTGATTTATATACTTCTCACAATAGATTTTGAATTGGGAAATAGGAAGGCAGAGAAGGGGACCAGCAGACAACCTAGCAAGTGAGAATAAAGATTACTATTACCCAGTTTGCTCTAATAGAAGCTGACAAACATATTGTCTTTTTCAGGCAAGGAGTATTTTGCAAAAGGAAAAATGTTTGTTTGCGAGTAGTCTGTTTGGTCAGCTCTGTCTCCTAAAAATTACCAGACCACTTGGCAGAAAGGGGTATTCCTTAGATTCTTTTAAAATTAAAACCCTCAAAACATTAACAACAAAGTGGGACAGGGACATGAGTCAAGTCCTGGAACGCCAGTTACTACGCCCAGTGAATATTAGCCCAGGACCCTTGCTTCAGGCTTACAAATATCCAGTCACCTTCATGCTAGAAATTTTGGTATCTTCTGTACATCAGCATTTAGTCAGTTTAGGCCCTCCTGGTGTCTCATGACCTACAGATGGAACAAGAAAGTAGCTTTTTGTCTCCTGAGGAGGCCTATAAATCTCCCCTTTCTCCATGGCTTCAAACACCTGGCTCTGCTGACTGCCCCTACCACCAGCCCAACGCTGCCTCTCGCTCATTCTCTCCTACACTATAAAACTTTCCGACTTTATCTCTCACCTGTCTATCATAACTACTCCTTAATGCGTACCAGGTGGCTCCACTGACAGCTGAGGCTGACTTTTCCTATCACGGATATTAACTCCTTCCTTGCTTCGCTTGACATTAACATTCTACGGATTTGGGTATGTCAACCCATGATGAGAACTAAAACAGGGTGGAGGAACTGGGAAGAGTCTTACGACCGCACAAACAACATGTTACCATCCTCTTTCTTTCCACTTCAGACCAGAAGAGCTTCTGTGCAGGTAATGCAGAGTAGTGGACGGAGGAGTGGATTCAAAGGCAGGAGATCTGCACCCCTGTTCTCTGTCCTGCGACTGAACTGTATGCAACCCTGCCATTAAGCAAGAACAAAATAGATATTCAAATATTTCCTGCTGGCCAAGCGTTTTACAGGAAAAGCAGAGCAATAAAGGCTGAAGAACATTTTGCTATTGTACTTCTTAGTAATTGTGGTAGCAATCCGGGAGCTCATAACTACTAAGATCTGTGCTAAGTAAGTTGCTCCTATCTTAGAAAACTTGTAATACAGAGACAGAACAAAAGAGACATGATGGTGCTGGGACTAGCTGATTCCTTATATCACTCACTTAAGAGAGCCAAGCCTTCAACTCAGGAGTCTTGCACCCTGTCCACAGCCAGAACAACTATTGAGAGGCAACACCAAACACCCAGGAGATTGTTGCTGTTCGAAAGTAGAAAGATCATCAAGGCAACAGAGATGGATAAGGAGATAAAATAATTTTAGTGAAGCTTATTCTTTTAAAGTTAGTCTGATTGCATGGTAGCAAAAGGTGTCTTTGGAAAAAAATACTTTTCTAGTGGAAGAATTATCATTTAATTGTCGAGTTTAATTAAACTCTAAGATTTGCCTTGTGCCACTGGGCTTCTAACTGCAGACGCCAGTGGTAGAATTAATCTGAGCAAACATAGGTGTCTGCGACCTGACCTAATCCTCTAGGTTCCCTTTTTTTAGAGAACAATTCTGGATCACAATTCAGCTCACTTGCAGCTGATATCTGAAACTGGTGCGATGAGTATTCTCTAGTCAGGTGAACTGCGTCCTGTCCCATCTGCCAGGTGACACTTTCCTCTTCAGTAGTTTCTTTTTCATATTTGAATCAAATTAATTGACTTTTGGCTGTGACCTCTAGAGATCAGATCTCAGATAGTATCTTGGAGGAGCAGAACAAGGCTGTAAGGAATTGGCTTGTGACTCAGAAATCTGCCTATCGCTTTCCGTTATTGTTGACACCATTGTGGACATGAAGGATGCCTCACCAAAGGGGTTATATGCCATACTCTCTTCTCTGCTTTTTGACTCTACTTAGCCGCTGCTTCTGTGGAAAAAAGGGGAAGCTCTGATCAACTAAAACACCTTAAAATAACAAAATATTTTCACATAAATGAAATAAATGTCAATAAAACCAGTGATATGGGAATGATAAAATATTCTGAATAAAAATACCTTCGTGAACAACAACAAAATCCCTAAGTTAAAAGGAGAAAGCATTACGTGGATTACAAAAACACAAAGGATTTATTTTGCATTGTTACTGGGATCCAAATGAAATGGAGATATAATTTCTCATTTAAAAAAAACCAATATTTTTTTCAAATTTTAGCTATACTTAAGTCCATTTGTAGGTGCCAAACCTTTTTAGTAAAACCCTCTTTACTCCAGACTTGCAGGTAATTGTATACAGTCACATGCTCCATTCCTCACTCTCAGCTTCCCTTTCCTTGTGACTCTGGATTCAAATTCATTTTTAATTGTGATCTGCAGCTGACATATCCAGAACATAAGTGATTTCAGTCGCACCTGTACTGACCTTTGTCGGATTCAACTGAATCATGAGTCCGTGGCATCCTTTTCCTGCTATGTTCCACCCTGATTTGTATTTACGATGTTAAAGCTAATTTTGTCCCTCTGAAATCAAAATGCCTCTCTCGTGGTATCTTTAAACTTGTTTAATGGCTATGAGAATGAAATCTTGGATACAAGACACATAAGAGATCTAGAAGACAAACGTTCTTATACAATATTTAAATTCATGTATATTTTAATTTTTCCAACATAAATTATTAGAAAGAACACTCCCTAACAGTAAAACAAATAAACAGTAACCCGACTTCAAAACCTGGCTAAGCTACAGAAGATGGTAAATCACAAATGAGCTACAGCGAGCATTTACTCAAAGTGGGTGAAGTACAAAAAGTAGACACCCACTGGCTGAGGGCGAATCTTTCCTCAAGGATGCAGAAGCAGGAGCTGCAGTGAGATTGCTACGGTCCCCAACTGTTGCCAGCCCATCAGCTGAGCAGGCTGTGACCTGTGGACAACGTTGTGCTTTTCTCGCCGTACCAGACTCTCATTTCCTCCAGATGTGAACAGGACTATAGAGTTACAGTGTCCTTGAACGCTGAGATTAAAAGTCACCGACCTGCTGGTTTGTGGAGGAGGATTTTTGGCTTTGGCTTACTGGCATGGAACCATCTGCTCGAATGACCACCTTTCTTTTCCAGTGTGAATCTGTCATCACAGCAATTCGATGAGGCTCACAGGCTAGAACCTGCTTAGCTTAGAAAGTATCAGTCTGCTGACAAGCCACCACCTAGGATGGACACTCGTCTGGAATGTATTTCGTCTTTGGTCTGAAGGCAACCACATCTATTACCCCTCTCAAGAAAATTGCAAAACTCTAATGTTTTCCCCTGGCGCTGGTGGGAACATGGTGGGAGATGTGTGGTGAGGCAAGGGTGATTTATAGCCCTCTTTTTTAAAATTTTTTTTTTTTTTTTACTTGTTTGATCGTATTTTGCAACAACTTGTGGAAATTCAGTGGTTGGATGTTTTTAAGTAGTGTTTTAAAATAGTTGGGTACGTCTCCTGAAACACTGTTATTTTGTGTAAAATGAAATAAAGACAGAAATAATACACAGGTTCCCCTCACATGCTGCTTGCCAGGATGGGAAACATACCCATGCTAAAAAAATTGGAGAGTTTTAAGGGAGGAGAAAAGAGAACTGAAAAAACAGAAACAGTTTAGTTAGAACATATAACCTGATACTGTGGGGGAGAGGGGGGGGACAGAAATGTTCTTCAGGTGTGGGTTTGTAATTTTTGGCAAGATTATTTCTTCGTATCTTTATGTCTTTCTGTGTTCTTAGGCAACACCCTTACCTAGAATTTAATTTGGTGGCCTTGATGGAGAATATTTTGGTCACTGAGCATTTTAAGCTACTTTTTTTTGCTCTGGGCTGGAGAACTTCACTGTTTCAGCTCAGCATAGCACCTTGCATATGCTTTTATCTTCTGTCTGATTGTGTTAAGAGCAGTAAAGCCAAGGTTCCCTCGCTGTCTGCCAGGCCACCTCCTACATCTATTATTTACTGTCACGTGCTGTGCTCCAGGCATCCCATGTAGCAATGAAAATGGAGAGGTGGAGGGAATTGTACTCTCCTGGCCCGTTGGCTCACAGAGTTGTATGTTTTAAGTCACACATTACTTTAGAGGTGGCTAAAGAAGTCTAGTGGTTTCTATTAAAGCACAAGGTTAGAACTATGGCCAGTCTTGAGGGTTAATTGATTCCATCGAAAGCATGGGGCCTCCTCACTGATCAGAGACCAAATGGCACAACATGAAAAAAAATGACATAATGCATCTTAAATCATAATTCATTCTGAAATGACAATTGCTGTTTAACAAAACCGTTTGCCTCTGTGTGTGGTTAAAGGAAGTTGGATTTGTGTGTTCTTGTACAATCTTTATTAATGAATCCCAGATATTTCTACCAAAAAAGCCCAGTGTTGTAAAAAGAGGTAAAATATAAGGACAGCTTGGTTCACCAGTGACAGCAGCTACCCACCTAGAATGCAATGCAAGGCATGCCTAGTATTTAAGCATGCAAATAAGTATGTACTAAAGTTTCTTTATACGTGGGTACAATACAACTATGTTGGACTCAATGAGCCTTATAGGTCCCTTCCAACTTGAGATATTCTATGATTCCGTATGCTTTGCATTCAGTTCCAAAGATTTTCAGTGTCATAGACATTTACTACGTTAATAAAGCAGAAGACTTTATGATTTGGAGGGGAGACGAGAAAACCAAAAAAAAAAGGATGTTAGCCTTTGCTTTTGTATGTTGAAATATTTTGTATTTTCACTAAAAAGAAAATCCTCAAAATGGAATTTTATGGCTTATGATTTACTATATATTTAAATGTGAACACATTTGAGAATAGTTAGAAGAAGCTCATTTTTTAATTCATGATGAGAAAGCAAAACGATGGGCTTTTCCTAGGTCACAGAAGTTGGGGAAAACTATCCCACTTACACCAGCAAGCAATAGGCAGAGAGAGCATCACTCTCCAGACACCTTTCAGAGTAACACATGGTCTTCCGTGCTGCTTACAGTTAAAGGATCTATGTAGTTGTGGAAGTACTTGCTCCACTGTATCCTAAAATATAACCAGCTGTAGGACTGTGCTGTTCTACAGACAAAACAATGGCTGCTGTTTTGGGGTCTTTTCTTGTATGTGCACAGAAGGGAATTTTATCCTTAAAAGTACAAAGGCTAAAAGATATATTTGTTTTTCCTTAAATGCAGAAAAAGTGCATAAACAGCCTTACTCTTTAGAATAACAGATATAATGTGACGTATTAAAACAACAGTCTACAACATGATAAATAATAGTCTGTTTTCTTTGTAAAATAAAAAGAATTTGGACTTCAAGCCAGTTTCAAGGGCATAAATAACTTTAGTGTGCCATTAGGGATATTCATCAGTATATACTTAGCAGACCAAGTATAATGAAAAAAGATGAAAACCAAGTATTTTTAAAACCTGACAGCATTATAAGGTACATTTTAAAAAGGGAGTCACCTGTTTTGTCCACTAAAACTAAAATCAATATATTATAGCACCTGAATCTTATCTACTCTGTGCTGCTACTGAGAATTAAGGGAACAGGAAAAATCACTATCCACAATAAGGGAGCCAGGCAAGTAAAAACTGAAGGACGGCACGTGCTTCTGACCTCAGATGAACTGGTAACATAAAATGTGCGGTCTTATGAAACGCTGAACGCCTCTTGGACTCAACAAAACCCTGCCTTTGATTTTATGCATGTGACTGGCCCCTATCAACGAAGAAGCTATATTAACCGCTCACTGTATTTACCTAGTAGGGAAGCGTACGGCTCCCCACACTGCGGTGCGTTTCTTGTTTAGTTGAGCAGCTGCTTCTTTCCTCGATCCCCCGCTGCAGCTGTGGGACAAAGTGAAAGACCTCGCTGCCTTTCGCCCTGGTACAGTCGTTCCTGGCCATTCGTGCCTTTCGAGGAGTGAACTCCGGGGTCACGGGCTGTCCTTTGGGAAGCTTTGTTTCCTCCACTCGCAATATTTACTTGAAGCTGACAAGTCCATCCTTCTAGCAGGACGTAAGCGATGTGGGATTCGTGCGGTATGGAGCGCACTTGGTAATTGAAGCCAGTCCCGCTTAGGGCTTTTGAAAGGAAGCGTGAAGCCTTGCATTCGACCGAGTTGTCAATGGGGCACCAGTGAAGAGAAAGAAGACAGACTCGTGTGCTCTCTGTGGTCTGTGTCGCTGGGTGGAGGGGCGGCTGTGATTTGAAACAGCTGTAAATGTGATCTCAGTACTGCAGAAGTCTTTGACTGGAGTGTTTCACCCTCTGGCTGGCTTCTCTCTGCAGTCCTAAGTCAAGGTGAGATGGTGCAAAGTAGGGAAGGAATCCCCGGACAGCAATGAACACAGAAAAAGGGGTCTAAAGCTCAGCTGACAACGCTAACATATATCATGAGATATTTTGTCGCCTGTTTTTAGACCTCGCATGCAGGCAGTCTATAAAAATTTATGCAGAGAAAATAGATGTTCTTCCAGTGAAAATTCTTCCCTGAGGAAACACGGTGTTGATATTTAGCGCTACAAGTACATATTCTGTGTATCACCTACATGATGATTGTCCCCGTTATTGCCTCGCTGAAAGCATTAGCTACTCAGAATAATTCAGCATTAAATTAAGACTTTAATTACAACCTTACGCTTCTGAGAAGACACTAAATGGATAGAGGCCAGGATATTTTTATTCTTCACTCCGACTTGTCTTAACTCATCTATTGAAATTAGTTGCCCAATAGGCTTGCTAATGCCCAGGGCCTGACCTGCCAACTCATAGAAGTCACTGTCCTCCATAACCATATCACGGCCTATGGATGCTTTCACAAAAACACACCTGTGTAAACATATACTCAATGAACTGTCTTTCACAGAGGGATTTTGCCAGACTTGAAGCACATGCTGAGTTGTAAGTAATCCCATGGACCATTGAGCTATTAAAGGTAAGCCTGAACTGAAGAGCTTTCCTGGATCAGGTGCTGCCTGGGGTAACGAAAAGAAGTGAGAGAAACAAATGCTGCCTCTATGGCATCTCTATTTTTTGGGTGTCATAATGCAGAGTAGTGGCTCTGCCAGCTGAAGCAGAGGGACTGGGAAACGTCAGGCAGGTTTCCATCCCCTCCATAGCTCGCTCTGTCTTTTGTAGCCCATGTGCAACCCTCCACATCTACACTGCAGACCCAGGACAGTCATCAACTGTGAGAGATCCATATTTCCCGGCCCTGATCTAGGTCTTAATGCTTATAACAAAGGGATCCAGACAAGCCAATCTGAAGTGACAATAAAAATGGAAGCTACATCTGCAGAGCAAATGTGTGGAGCTTTTCAGAAAGTGTGTTGTTTGCTGTGATGAATAAAGTCTTAGAGAAAGGCAATAGAAAAGCAAATATCCTTCCCTTTCCCTACCGACCCCTTTGTTGTAATAACTAATCTCAATAAAATGTGTATCTGAAAGCTGTCATTTTACCACATTTTCTGTTCTGTCTTTTGCAGTGAAGAGTTCAGCCGTGACCTAGGTGCATCTGCAGTTACTTCTTTTCTCTCCGATTTTATTCGTTTTAGCCAAATGGAAACCCACGCTCTGTCTGGTTTGCTGAGGCAGCTGCTCCCTTGTGATGGATGGCGGTCGACTTTCATGTTTGCATACCTGTGGCTGATGCCTCCCATCTTGCATGACATCAAAGGGAAGCAGCGTTGACTGGCATCTTAATTCGAGGCTCGTGTTCTCCGTGCTTGGCTGGGCCGGGAGCGCTGCACTTGCTGAATTTTCTTCTTGCCGCTGTGCGTGTGCCGAGCCGGTGACCCCGGCCACTCGCACCCTCCCACACGGAGAAGGTTGCCTAATGTTGGGTGTGTTCTTCTGCTTTCATCTGCTGATGTCCAGGAGATAAGGCACAGCGCATGACAGTTTGTTATTTTCGCTAAGCCTTTAATGGTGTGTAACGTGTTTCTTAGAGGTGGGCTGATGTGGGGGTAAAGACCTGAGGTCTGTTCAAAGATACAGGTCACGCTACAGCAACTGAGCTTGTCAAGACGTGTACATATCAGGCTGTGCTGTGATATAAAGAGAATTGTGCGTTACTTGTGCACCCAGATGCTGAGGAGAGGTTTCCAGGAAATGTCAGGATCATCTCTTTATTTACGTTATGGTAATGCCTCAGGCATCAGCCTTGACTGGAGCCTCGCGCCAGAAATTATGCAAACACACAAAGAGTGTCTGCCATGAAAAACCCTGGAAACTAAGTAGGCACCACAAAGAGGGTTTGGAAGAAAGGAAATCCTTCTCCTATGCTCACATGCTTTTCTAGGAAGATAGGATTGGATGGGACCAACTCAGTCACTAAGCTCAGTGCACCAAATCCATGGGCAACCAGACAGATGTCTAGGTGTCCACAGACCATCTACTTCAGAGAACTAAACCACTGTGGTTCAGCACATGACTTGTGTGCCTAAGTGTCCTTAGTGTGAGACCCCCTAGATCCAGCAGAGATTTAGGATAACCTTGCCTAAAATTTCAGGGAAGAAAAAAAATCTCTGTCTAATGCCCTGTCTACTGAATGGATCAGTAACACCTCTCTCTTTTCTAGGCTGACTACCCAGATGGCCACCTCCACGCAGAGATGGTAGGGCTCAGGGTGGTAGCTGGTGAGAGGAGAGCATCTCCAGCACCTTGCACCTCTGCTATCTGCATGTTCCTTAGCCTCTGGAGGTTTGAGTCCCTAGTACGAGATACCGAGAGTGACCCTTCTAAAAGGTTATAAGATTTTCTGTGTGCAAAATACTTTTCATATCTCCAGGGCATGTCAGACCCATGTGAAATCAGAAAAGCAGTATTTCTGGGCCCCGGACATGCAGATAGAAAAGGGAGATTCTGCTCTGTAGAATAGATTTGATTTTTCCAGCAGTGGTCTAATGCAGAATACACAAACAGTCCTGACAGAAAACTGTAGCTGAGGCAGATAAACTGAAGCCATTTCAGACTGCGAAGGCCAAATCCTTATAAAACCTGCTTAACTATAGCACTGAAACATGCACTCAACTCAATCTGGAGAGGAAATTTCAGATCTGCATCTCTCTTCCTACTGGCTCTCTGAAGCATCCCAGCTCCCAGCTATGGCTGCTGAGTATCCCAGTGCAGAAGCCTAACTCCTTCCAGTAAGAGATGTGTCATACAACCACTTATAAAAGAGGTATCTTAGCATAATTAATTCTACTCCTGGAGCTGGGAGACTGCCTTATCGGTTTTGCTATACAGCTACAGTGCCCTAACTCCCTTTATTAAAGGTTTGCCTCTACAATCAAATGACTTTTTAAAAGTACTATTAGAAGAAACTGGAAATTCTGTGAGAGAATACCAGTCCATTGCTTTAATCACAGTATCAGTTTTCCTTGAAAAAAATCCCAAAGTCTTGATCAAATTCAGACCCACTTCATTTTTACATCTACAGAAGCTTTTTTCACCATACCATTTAAAAAGACAATTTAAAAAAATGTTATGCTTCCCTACAAAAGATCTAAAATAGATGTGTGATATGCAGTTGATAATACATTCACAACCAAAGAGGCTTGGATGACACTGTTGCTGTCTTATAATGTAGGATACTGAGTATAAAATTAGGAAATCTGTGGTCTGTGGAGAAATATATGACCTTCCTATTTTTCTCTGCTGCTAGAGTCTTAGGGTTTGGGTCTCACAGCATCAGGTTTTGGCTATGAAATCAGTGAGGTTTGCCCAGTTGTAAGTGGGAAGATTTTGGCCTAGATTTTGTTTTTTTGTGTAATCTGATTTCTTTGGTTGAAACCTTCAGGATGCAAAAAAATATGTGGGAAAGGAAGCCTCTCGGCTCTTGGTCATATCTTCAAATCTGGCTCAGACTACCACTGATTAAAAATCTTTTCTATCTTCTGATAGTTGTTGCAATTTATGAGAGAAATACAGATAGAGTCAGCTGAATTCCAGGTGGAGAAAGCTTTCGAAGCTGCACCTCACTGGTGAGCCACCTCGAGGTCGACCACTGCAAAAATCAGAACTGCTCACTTCCAGGAGTGTGAGATCCTTCAGGTTTACTCTCGGAACAATGTTCACTTGCCCGCTTGGTGACCTTACTGGACTTCTTCTGAGATAAATATTTCTGGTTTCCAAGACTCTGTTCATAAACATAAACTTCACTTTACATTTTGTAAAAATACAGAAAAAAAACCCATATTCCAAGAAACCACAAAGAGAAACCCAGAGAGCATGATACCAGAAGAAAAAACATAGCATCTCCACATGAATATTGGTCTTGGCAGTGCAATGCTGTATCACTGATCTTGTTATAATATCTAAAATTACTACTCCATCAGTATTATTACCTGCAGGAGAGGAGAGTGACAGAAAGAGAAGTTCCTGGTAGGGTTCAGAAAGACAAACTGTCAGAAGAATTATAATGGACAAGGGTAAAAGTTTTAAAATTGGGATCATCTGATCCATTTTAACCCGTACAAGTTCAGAGTGAAGTCCAAGAAAATCGTATCATCTGCCTTCACATACAGTGGAGGGAAATCAGGCATTTGCAGATTACGATTTACCCCATTTGTCCTAAACATGACTTACTGTTAGGAAGGGATTGTTTCTATCTCTTGAGCCTAGGTGGCTAATGCAGCCTGGATGGACAGTTTTTAATTAGGTTAAGTTTGACAAGATGAATTCTACCCTGAATGAATTTGGAGAGTTCACATTTCTTCATATCAGTGGCACCGAACAGTCAAACTAACTTGATAAAGTAGGTTCAGTTGTACAATAAGCAGTTTAGCACAGTGAAATTCACAGTTATTCATCTAGGTGTATACCCATACTTATAAGAAGAGGGATTATATCCTGCAAAGCAGTGATGCTGGCATGGATTTCATGTTCCTTGGTAGGTAACACATTAAACGTGAGCTCCTACAGAGACAGCAACACTTAGAGGGTAAACATCAATTTTGGATGTATAAACAGATGAATACCATGAATGAGTAGCAGATAATATTATCTCTTAATAGGATATTACTGAGACCATTTCTGCTATCTGTTTCCACCTCTGTTACCCTTCCTTCAAACAGGATAAACAAAACCAAGAAAAGTATAGCAATGCTTATATTACAGAGAAACAAATAGCATGCTGTAAGACTCAGGGGTTTGGCGGGTATTTTTTTCAGTTGATCCAGAATATGATTAAAAGATTACTTCCTCAGCTTCACCGAGAAACAAGGAAAAAGATTAAACAGTGGGAGAAGGGTGAAATGGAACTCAGTAACAGCACATTTTTGCCTGCTTTATTAGCCACTGCTTCTTTTGAGCTAGCTTATTTGAGATGCAGCAGATTCCCTATTTCTGATTTTCCTTAAGAGAGGGCTGATAGTGTGACAGGGATATTATAAAAGACACAAATCAGATCACTTTTAAAAAGTGGGGAGATTGTTTTTCAGTTTAGCGTTGGTATGCATTCATCTCTCCAGAAAAACAGACTAATACCAAACTGGTCCTAAACTTCTAAAAAGGATTGGTAATTTAAGGCTTACTTCAGTCCCAGACTGCCCAAAGTCTTCTCACTTCTCTGTGCTGAGCTCTCAACTTCCAGCAGAAACATCCTCATTGTAGATTTTTACTATTTCCGAAATGTGCTACTGTGCTACAACATTGAGAAATCCTGTTGTTCAGCTGTGCAGAAAGCAGGTGCCAAACAGCATTCCTCCCATCCCCGCTCTGCACCATCATCTAGACTTCTGTCTCAAAAAGTGTGCACATCTGGAGGAAGTGTCCTTTCCTGGGGGATTGAAACATCTTGGTTTAACATCAAAGAACAAATAATTGCATGCATGTATATAATGTATATATATACACACACACACACATACACATATACGTGTGTATGTCTGTACACGTATCAGTAGTTCCTTGCAGCAACCAGAAGACAATCAGCATTACTTTTAGTCCTTGCAAGTTCTTCAGTTAACTGAGGTAATGGCACTGTGAGGCATATATAGTTCCATCATTGTAATCTATCCACAATGACTTGGGGTAAATATTTAAAAGCAGAGAAAGGGAACAAGAGATTACTTCAATTCTTAGGTCCCTTCTCAGCCAACTTTTCTGAGATGCTTTTCAACAAGATACATCTATCTTTGGTTTTCCTCTTGTAAAACTATGCCAGCATTGACCATCTTAACTTATTTTTCTAGCATAAAATCAAATTTTTACAGTGTTTCTTAATAATTCTTTAAGTCTGAAAAAATTCATTACATTTTTGCCTTTTCTACCAAAGTCCATCACCTAAAAAAAAATGCTCTCTCCTAAATAAAACACAAATCTTCCCATACCCTTGAACTAAGTAAGGGGGAAGTAAGGAGAAGACATTTAGAGAAACCCAGTTCACTTGCAACAGAAGAGAAAAAAAAGAGAGAAGGGCAAAAGAAAAAGAGGCGATGGCTTGCTGTAAATTTTAAATGTTGTTTTTAAGGGCCTGGTTCAATTCTCATGCATATCAGTCAGATCTGTTTTTATGACTTTGAGATATGGACCACAGATAAAACTTCCACAAAGATCATACTATATTTTTCCTCCCCTCACGATAACAAGTCCCTTTCCGGTTTATATCCTAAATTAACCCCACCAACAAAAATAACCCAGCATGAGATCCGCGAAGGTCACCGACAGAACTCCCCTCTGCAGGGAAGGCTTGCGAGGCCACCTGCACGCAGTGGACATCCTGAGCAGGCACAAGGGCAGCGAACATGTAGCTCAGCTTCCCATGCGCTGCATCAGCTATTGTTATAAACACAATTAGCTGACAAAATGATTTCTCCAGTGAAACAAATAGAACGCACTGAGTGATTGGAGAGATACGAAAGGTGAAAAAGTGGGTTTTCTTACTTTTTCTCCTGCTAATAGTAATTTCAGGTGCAAGATGCTTGCTTCTTTTTTTTTTTTTTTTTTTTTTTTATTCCTGTCCCTTATCTGACAAAAGGAAAGTTGCAGCTTTTTTTTTCTTTTTGCTTTTTTTTTTTTTTTCCTCTCCATAACAGCTATTCTGCTTGCTAGATGTCTGTTCCTTTATTATCAGCCAAGGACAGATAAGACAAACACGTCACACCCAGCGTTACTGATACTCAGTTGGACTAATTGTATATTTGAAGCACAATGCAGTTCCTTCTATTAACCTGAATAAAAATCCATCCCATCCTGAATTGAAATCCTGAGCACTTACAAATGAGTAGATTAATTTGCTGGACAATTCTTTGCAGCTTTGGGACAATAGCAAATATCATGATTCATGTAGTTATATGTTGAAGAAACCATTAGACAAGGACCTCTCAGCCAAATTCTCCAACTGTAGAGAACTGATAGAAATCCTTTGCTGCCAAAGGATTGTCACAGACAGGAACGTAGTCTTTGATTTCTAAAGAGCCCTTCTGCTGAAATCACCTTTGAATTTACAGGTATTCTTGGTCAGGAAAGCACAAGATGAGGATGGTAAAATGTATCTGAACTTAATAAGAATCTCCCAGTAGCTATGCCAGAAACTTTAACTTGTTCTCAAGGTTTTAGAAAGCTTAAGAACTTAAACATAGTTACTGTTATGATTCTTACTGCTTCCTGTTTAAGGGCAAGACAAGAAGTGGAAATTGCTCAAAAATAGCTTAGTGGAAGTTGTTTCCATACCAGACTGAGTGTGTTTTTACAATATTTCCAGCCCCATTTTCCATATCAACAAGTTCTCATAAATAGTACTTGAACAGTACGTTGCTGATTAGAATCACATGAAACTTGTAAACCTTAGGTCCACCTGGAAACACGAAGTTAGTCTTGAACCTCAAAGTGATACTGCCAAGTTAAAAGCAAATGATGAGTACGAGTTCTTATAGGTATCAGGGTGGAAGATAAAACTTCTTCAACACAAAGAATGTTGCTAAGTTAGTCCTAGCCCTAAACACACATGGTGATTTGTATTTTCTGAGTGCTCAGCTGGTTGCTACAGAATGCTTTCCTTCCCCTGAATAACAGTATTATATTTCCAGAGAATTATGTTTTAAAATATTTGCTTTTCAAGTACAAAACTTTGTAAGATGGCCCTACTTCATAGACCTATAAAAGTGAGTGATGACATTTCTACAAATCAGCAGTAATATCTGGCAAGATAATATAGGGGATAGTATACAAAGAGGTGTAGGAAATCAGTTGTCATTCGTGGCCTGGTTATATGTTTCTATGGTCACAGACTATATGGTTCACACACAATCCATCTAAATCTCATTATACCTCTGGGGATGGAACAAGACTGACTCAAAGATCTGCCTATCTCATAGTATTATTTTCTTCATAGGGACAAAATTTCCACTGTCTATTTTTAAAGCATTTTCCTCTCTGTGCATCTCTTCAGGACACTAAGGCAAACTTAGTTCAAAGTAAATGGTAAAAGAAAAACAAGTAGAAGGAAACAAACCACCAACATGGTTCTGGTGACTACTGTGTATATACACTGGCAACTAATGTTACCCATGCACCAGCCTTGTGCTAGAGCTTGCTGCCTGTAAAGACGCACAATACTTTAATGGACCTGACCAAGACCACCTTTATCAGAGTTTTCTGTCCTCAAACGCTCCTCTTTCCTTCTCTTTGTTCTTGTTCATTTTCCTGCCTCCCCCACCGCAGTGAGGTGTTTGGGGATTGAGTTCCATGGCTGCTGTTTGATGGTATTTGTGGTAAAAACCAAGTCTGGCAGCTGTCGTAATATTCAATCAGCTTGTTTTCTTTTTCTTCAGAGAGCCTGAGGTGGGGGGGACACCAACAAAATCTAAATGTCTGAAATGAAATCTTTTGGCAGGCTGACTTTATTCAGCATTTGTTTGTTCAGTTCTGATGCTCAACCAGGCATAATAATCACTAGGGTGACTTTGGAGGATTAAAGTCTTAAGGCCCAGTGGATTAGTATGTTCAAACCTATATCTTTCAGCTGTCAGATAGAAGAAGGGTTGCTTCAGGAGCTGAAATTTTTTGTAAGTGCTTGCATGCAGAGAGCCCAATTTGTCAAAGTACTGAGCAGCTCCCAAGAATTAACGAATTTATCTTCCAAGCTGCCTGGAGAAGTGGAGAAGGATTATCTCCAGTTTACAGATGTGGAAGCAAAGCACAGACGGATTAAATGACTTGTTTCAGGTCACGTACAGGGCACTGCAGGCTGCAGGGGCACTTGCTGATTTGGGGCAGGAACAAAAGAAAGTGGTCCTGTGAGCTTTTTTTCTGGTTTGTTTTTTTTTTTCCCCAGGTGGGGAAAACACCTTCTTTGGGCCTTTGCCTACTGAAAATTTTGGGAAAGTTTTGGTGAACTCCAGAGCCCCTGATCTCTCCAGCAAGGTCTCTCAGTAATGGTGTTGATGTTAGCCATTAAAAACGGCAGAGAAAGACCTTGGCTCGATGCCCTGGATGTAAAGGAGTACATCTTGGCTGAGTGAGGTGAACTGGGCAATCCACCAAAAGGTTTTGATTACTACCCTGGCCCACAAGTGTTCTTCAGCTAGACCTGTAAAAAGAAGGAATGCTATGTAACTGGTATAGACCAAAGCCTCAGGGAAAATTAAGTTGGAGGAGTCTGTCTCAGGTCTTTGGTGTGTGATATGTGCATCACACTGATTATTTTAGTGCTGGGAATAAGGGAGCTGTGCTGAAGTGTTGATTTAAAATGTCGTTTGTTCTTCCAACTGTTCTTATTATCAATGACAGTCAAGATTATCTCCTTCCCACTTTTGAGATAGCTGACGGGACTGGTGATCCTTCTGAAAGTGCCTTTGGAGTCCAGGCATCTGTTTTCCATGCTGTCATTGGCTTGCTGTTCTTGGAGGTGGTTGAGATTATTCCCTGAAATATTTGGAAGATTCAGAATCTTCTTCTAGAGAAGAAGTGTGGAAGGTGTACCAAATATACCTGCTGCAAATAATTGCAGATGGTTTCTTTCAAATCTAAAATCTGTAAGGGTTTCCAGGGCATCCTTTTAAAAAGAATGGATTCAAAGTCCACCTTAAATGAGATACTAAATATTGGGAGGGGGGTGGGGGAGGGTAGGGAGTAGAAAAAGAAAAAAAAGAAGGAAATCCTCAGTTTGGATATTTCACCGCATTTTGTCAGCAGAGACTCCTGTGCAGACGGACATATACAGCCCAGCTGACATTGTAGCATTTCCTCTCCCATCTTTCTGTGAGACTGCCAAAAAGGAAACAAAATCATCTGGATTATCTGGAAGCCAAAGGCCTTGGAAGTTCTCTCTGTATTATTCAGTTAAAGCTTGCAAACATGCTGGTAACACCTTGCTAATGTTCTTTTCCAAGGATGTCCTGGTACTATCAGCAGAAGTCACAAATATTTCATTTCAGTTCCTACATAGATAAAAACATTCTTCATCATTTGAACTCGAGAAATGAGTCCTACATCAGTTTTCCCCACTCCTTGAGTTCCTTTCTTTTCTTCTAACTTCACCTGGCCTCACAAGCATGAAGTCTTGTATCTGGATGTGTAGTTTTTCTCCTGACTACTACAATAGCAGAGTAAAGCAAAAAGCTGTGATCTTTCCCTCTCGGACAACGGTTGTCTGATCTCCTTTAGAAACATCGCTAGTCTGTACAAGTGGTGTGTAAAGCAACCTGTCTCACATCAGGTAAGATACACCCAGGGAAAAGTATAATCTTAGGAAGGTAATATCTTGGCCCTGTCAGCTGATATGCTAATCACAGGGAAAGTGAAAAACACACATCCCCATCCACACTTGTCTGGGTCAGACCAACTGTTATGGTTGCTGAGATTGCTTTTGAGGCTCCTTTTAAGAAGTCAGAGCTTAACTGGATGAATGTAGCAGTGCTGCACCACTTTTCCTTCACATGTGCAGGTAAAAGGTACTTCTTCAGAACGTGGAAGAAGATGGCCCATGGGAAAAAGAAGATGGGCCATGGGAAAAATATCTTTTAACAGTACATCAGCCGATGCGGTGCAGATTTCCTGCGTGGGTTAAAAAGGTTCCCAGCAATACAGCACTGGATTGCTTTTAAGGATTTCCCCTTGCTTTGATTGACCTCTCTGCCTTTTACATGAAGCTGTTTTTGGAAAGTATTTGTATAGTTTTTTACAGGAGCTAGAGACATAATTGAGCTGTACAGCTCCTCCCATGCCCAGGCTGCCTGCTTTTGCCCTTACAGATGCCCTCAAAGCCGGATATTCCCTGCATGCATGCAGACAGTTATTCTGCGTGGGCAGTCTGGATACTACACCCTGGAGCACACGGGACTCGTTGCATTTAAGCACACCCTACTATACTGACAGTCTTTTGGCTGTCTGTGAAGCAGCCGTGCACTAGGAAGGCAGACAGGTAACAGAGCCCTGTGCCTCTCTCTCCACCCTCCATCAGTTGCTGCCCAGATGTAACCACAATTTGATCCCACAGATTGCTGATGTCTTTGAGCAGTGCTAGTGAATGGGGTGTATCTCTCAAAAACAACTTAACAGCAAATGCATCAGAGTTTCATTTTTCATCTCAATATAAATCTACAAGTATGGAAGGAAAAAAAAGGAAGAAAGCAAGTTTCCTCCTCCCCCTTGATGTTCATTCATCACAAAGATGACACCAGGAGGGTAGTCTGGTATATATTATATATTATTTTGTGGTACATAGATCATTTTTCAAATAGAAAAGCAATCCACATAGCCGTTTGTTCACATCTGGATATAACTTTTTGGTCTGACTAAAAATCACCTAAGCATCTTTATGCACTTAGGAATGATTCCAATGCATATGTAAAGGGATGCTGCTTCACTTTGGTGTTTTTTTTCAAAAGACTCTGGCATACCACGCATTTCTTCCATTAGAAGAGTGAAATCAATTTACTTCCGAATGTGCCCCCTTGGCAATACTGTACTTTTGCCAATATTAAGAATACGTGAGCATGTCTGGAACTTACTGGTGTGTTTACTGGACAAACAGAAATATATTTGTAAGAAAAAGAAGTGGCTGAAAACAGTTGCTTCCTCTTTGTTCTTTTAGAATAGCCTGTTGCTCCAAATAGTTATAGGTACATAGTATGTATAAAAAAGTGTCCTCCCTCCCTCCAGATTTCAAATTTGTTTCAAGTTTTCATTGGAAAATGCATATGCAATGATGTTGCCTCAACCTGATCTGTGGAGTAAATGCAACTGTCAAGCAAATCTCAAAGTGCCAAATTTTAAATGAAGTATGTTTCCACGATAAGATCCCAGGGCGAATTGTACCATATATCACTTAAGCATAAATTTTAATTCATGAGTTTTTATCAGACTCTGGCCATGAAGCAGTGTTGTACTCACAATTCTTTCTGTCAATCCCCAGAAATTACATCAGCATACATAGATCAGAATTTTTTTACTTACACAAGGAAGCAATAGTATTTTCGTACTCACTGAAGGACTGTTTGGAAATGTGTATTTATATTACTATATTTTGAAATGTATCCTACTGTATCCTTCAAAGGATACATTTCTCTGGAAAGATTAAGGCCCATGTCTAGGGATGGTATAAAACAAACGGGTAGATCTTTGTGCAGAGATTTCATGGACTGTAGAAGAAGAAAAGGCAGAAGGATAGGGTAGCATGATACCAATATACGCCTTCTTTCCCCCTCTGTTTTTTCTGCAGATCTTACCTGTGCCACTACTGTAATTCATTTTTCAGCAGAAGAGAACAACATGTGGCAATGTAACTGTCCAGCCACTAAGAACGACGAGAACAATTCCTTTTTCAAAGCACCTAAAAGGAAATACAGACATAAACTATCAGCTATTTCTAAAGAGCTCACACCTTCTAGAGACCTTTTCAATAATTTAGCAGTCTCCCTGAGGGAAAGGTTTCACAGTGGATCTCAGATCCGAGCTTTTCAGGTTGGACAGGAGTCTGCAGAGGAAGTTGTGGTCTGGGCATGCTTCTAGGATGATGAATTACTGAATTAATTTCATCACTTCTGTCTCTTCATTTTTCACAACTACAGATATCCATGTATCATGAGGGATCCCAGTTGGGTGCAAACAGAATTGATTACCATAATTTGGTGCACTATGTAATTAAACAAACATTGTAATTGCCTGGAATTAACGAAAGGAAGAGGAAACGGAGCCTAGCAAGTAGGGACATAGGCTGTCACAGCTGCTGAGCTGAAGTGTTAAAGAATAATAAATAGCAACAAAGAATTGAAGGGGAAATTTTGAGAGATGGATCCTGTTTCTGTCAAATTGTCTGAAATTTTGTATCTTGTGAAGAGCTGGGGGAAAAGAAGTTCAGTGGTGTAGCATTCAGCTGACTACTAGAGTACAATATATGTTAATAGATTGCCATATATACATACATGCTGTACGCTTTATCCCAGCCTATGTTTGATCTACCTATGGCTAAATTATCTCTAGGAACAAAAATACATAGCAAAACACAAATTAGCAAATCAGACACTTACAGATGTCTGCCCCAAAGGGTTTACAATATACCAAGAAAACATTATTCTCCTCATTCGTATAGGTTGGTGCTTGAGGCTGGAGTTAGATGCAGTGTCAAGGAAGAAGTGGAGGACAGAGGGAAGGGTTGGAAGGGTTGTACAGAGAAGCAGAGCATCTCTCTGCCACATGGCCTGCAGTGCTTTCTGCGTTCAGGTGATGTCAACAGGGGCACATAGTCCCTGCAGTGTCACACCTATGCGGTTAATGAAAAATTAAAAAAATAGCCTCCTCCTATTTATGTAGACTGTGGCCAATCTGGTAATTTTATCCCTCAGCTTTGAGCACCAAGCAGGCACCTGCACTGCAAAAGCAGTATTCCTTCATTAATCTCATTGCTTCATCACTTGTCTTGTGCTTTTCTCCATTTCCTCTTTAGTCTATTTCTCTCTGCCTGGATTTCCTTGTACTGTTTTTCAATGCCTACAGCTATAACACTGAAGTTATAGAACTGTGATTTTGTGCTCTAGAACACCCGGGCTGTTAAGTCTGTAGGAATAACTTGTGTTTGTTATATAGATCTGGTTTTCATGAAGGCAGTCATTCTTTTACCCATATAACTTGAAAACTTGTATTAGAAACTACACAAGATGAGGGCTAAGTAAAAAAAAAAAAAAATATATATATATATATATAATGCTGTTTTACATGTAGCAGTCTCGCTGCAGTGGCTGTGTGGCCAACAGCAGGACGTACAGTGCAGAGGCTGCTCCACCGCACAACAAGGCACATGTATCCTGCCCTGTGTCTGTGATCTGAAGAATGAGAATGGGAGCAAACTTTTTAAACTTTCTGTGTGGGTAAATCCATGCATGGTGAGGCAGGCATACAAGTAAAACATAGAAGAGGGGGATAAAGAGGTGCAAAAACCCAGCATAAGAAAGATTTCAGAATATATATGGAAAACAGGAATAAAGAGCTGAACGCCTTGAGAAGGAGAAAGAGATCTAGCGTTTGAGAAGGAGATCTAGCATTTTGAGGAGATCCAGCATTGGGGCAAGACTAGGAAAGAAGAAAAAAGGGAATTTCATGAATGAGGAGAGAGGTGGAAGATAGAAAACAGAGGCAGAAAAAAGGACTGGGGAAATTTTATGAATTTGAATGTCACAGGAGAAAAGGAAGACAGAATCGTTCAGATATCTGACAAAATTATTTGGAACACAGGAACGATTGTAAGCATGAATTGAATGTAAATTAAACAAGTTGAAAAAGAAATATTGTATGATGTCTAAAAAATATCCATAGGCTTTTTGGTTGGGTTTTTTTTCCACACATATTTTCACTTCCTAATTCAAGACAGAATGAGAAATGAAAGCTTGGAAATACAGTGCAAAAGAGGATTCTCACAATATTTTCCAGGCAGCTACCCGGAAGGAAAGGAAGATCTCTGCAAAAGCTTGTACTTACAGGAATTCAGATCAAAGAGATGAGGATATATAGAGACCAGCTTTGAACTTCCACATGGTTTTCTGAGCCCAGTTTGCCAGCTTTTGGAGGGCCACGTGACATACTTGAGAATAGCTATACAGAAGAAGAAAGAGAAATCACAGAAGGAAAAGTGCACAGGTGCTGAATAGAGAACACTGGAGGATGGAAAAGAAGAGAGTAATAAAATATAATTACTCCACTTAAATTTCATTCTTTTATGCATGTCTCAACACTGTGTGTACATATTCCAATCCTTGCATTGCAGTTCTTTGCTTTTACTTACTGTTAATTTTCTGAAGCAGGTATAAAAGAAGTCATAACTGTATACAGCAATAGAAATGTGACGGTAAAAGCAGAGCTATACACCTGAAATCAGACTGTTTGGTCACTAAACCATTTAAAGCAACAGAAGACATAATCTGAATGTTGAATTGAACTTCTTTTGGAGGATTGCAAATGGAAAAGGAAGAGTTTGGGAGATTAAAACTGGATGACTTGAGTACTTGGGGGAAAAATGTAGGAAAAATATATGATGTGTGTGTGAGATTATCCAGAATATTGTCTGTTAAACTGCTGTCAAATTTTAACTTTAGAAAGAGAAGGAATTTCTTTGGATGAATACTTAAAAAATATAACTATGTATTAGAGACTTAATATCTGGCAGGCTGCTGATTAACAGCTATGACAGTGCCTTCCTTCCAAAGATAACCTGAGCCAAAGAAATACAAGTTTTTCTTTACGAGCCAAGGAGAAGTTAATGATAGCCTTAAAAACATAAATCTTAAGATGCCAGGTTCAAATGATGTGGCTCTTAATTGAGCAAATCTCCCATGTATATGATATGTCTTATGATCAGTCATGAACCCCACACATGAGCAATCACCACTTAATGATGCAAAATCTGTTTCTGGACAAGTTTGAACTCTGTGGGGAAATGGTATGGATACATCAACATTCTTCTCAAGAAGGTGTTTTGGACAAACTCCAGCTTGGCAGGTTTTATACAACACTTGCTATCTGATGAATAAAATAATCATAAACCAACCACCATTTACATAAGAACTTTAATGGTCCATGTGTAAGAATAGCCTTGATGGATAAGGAAAAGTTGATCCACATGAACAGTGTGAGTTATAAAAACAGACACAGAATAGGGCTTTCTGTATAAACAGTCAACTAAAGAAACAAGTTGCAGTGGCTCCTTTCTTCTAGTCCAATTGCCTATCAAGTGCAGTAGTCTCCATGCAACCCTTTGCAAAAATAACTAAATCAAGTTAATTCATATTACTTATTGATATTGCTGTTCCACATAATAGCTGTAGCATTTAACATAATCCTATGTTTTATTCAGATATAAACCTTTCCACATTCATCTTATTGATCTATGATTTGCAGTAAACTGTTCTGTAATAGGATAGGCTGAAACATACAGATCTACAGATAGAAATGACAGAATTAAACTCTAAAAATAAGGATGCCTTTTTCATCACTAGAATTCTTTTTTTCTGGGCTTTTTGCTCTTCATGAGTGACTATACAGCTACGTGATGACTCACAGTGTGCCTGATGCTCAATTGTAAGTGGTTCCGGAACCCCTTAGTCATCTGCATGATGCATTTCCTGCAAAGATGACGGTGTCCTCTGGCAAGGACTGCACACTGACACAAGCTGGAGAAGCGCTGAAAAGAAAAACAGTATGCTGTTTCCCACAAAACTCGATAAAAATGCTTGATAAAACGGTATGCGTTTAATTATCTACCCATCCCAACCCCATTCATGATTAAACTTTTTGTGAGAAGTTATGCCTCTGGCCAACATCCTGTACTCGCAGTAGTGAGTAGTTTCCTTTCAGCTTTTTACCAGAAATAATAACCAATATACAAACTGAATGAAAACTATTCCAAGTCAATTGCCCCAAACCGAAAATGGTAATTAATACCATTTCTCATACAGATTTCAGGAACTTCACATCCCATCTTTGAACTCTTAGGAAGGCAGAAGCATTTTCCACTAAGTATTTTCCCATAATTGTTCAGAAAACAGTACACTGAAATTCCAGATTTTCTTGCTGAAGTTAGCAATATTTCATTTGTCTTGCAAGTCTCACTGGAACTTAAAAAGAAAGATCCTGGTTGCTATGGTCAGAGGTTAGCACACTATGTGAGATGTTATATGAGAAAAACAACTTCCTTGCCCAAAGATTGTCACAGGTCTGGTTTACAGAAGACGAGATGTGACATTAGTTTAGAAGTGACACCAATTTTCAAGGTACAAGAGCAAAGAACCACTCTATCGTCTATGAGCTGCTTTTTCCCTTTTGTCAAATAAACTCATTCTGAGTTCTGCGACTGCTGTTGAGTTGTGACTCTTCCCTTGACATTTAGAGTCAGTGAGTAAGAAAATTCACTGGTGCCGTATATACTGAGAACACTTTAACTTTGGATGTTTGCTGGAGACAAAGACCTAAATCATCCAAGCTGATATTATGTCAGAGGGTCTTTGATCACTTCCAAAGATGGTTTCAAAAGGATGGACATAAGACCCACAGCAAGCACCAGAGTCTTCAATAGATGGCATGCCATAGATACACATCAACAAGCACAGTCCTGCTGTAATTTAGAGCACAGCTTTGCTGGCTAGTAATGAAAGAATTTATCTTACTGATTAGCCCGCAACTTGGGCTAGTCTCAAAGCCCAGTTTTTGCATAGAGAGAATAGTCTAGGCAATGTATGTCAATGGAGAAAGACAGACTCCACTAGGTGAAATCCAGGGTTCCTACCTGGTCTCCTTTAAGAGGGGGCTTTTTCTACCTTTTACTTAGCACAAAGGGAGTCTAAGAAAGTGTCCTTTTCCTCCCTCCTGCAGTTATTGACCAGAATATTATCAGTCTCTGGCCTGATCAAGATATTTACACAGAGAAGCAATGTC
This sequence comes from Astur gentilis, assembly GCF_929443795.1. Classification (NCBI taxonomy): domain Eukaryota; kingdom Metazoa; phylum Chordata; class Aves; order Accipitriformes; family Accipitridae; genus Astur; species Astur gentilis. The sequence continues at coordinate 28,078,326 of NC_064894.1, forward strand.
TCCTGCTTTACCCTACCATCACCTTATGTTTGTTTGACCAGGGCACGGCAGAGTAATCATGTCTGTGCACCTGCCTATTTCTATTCTGTAGTTATTTCTGTTCTGCACATAAATTCCCCTAACAATCACTCAGAGGCCAGAAATGTTCTGGCTTAGACCAACGGGAAATTGTGATAGTTCCTTAAAGCAGAGGATCTGAGCTACTATCCAAGAAGACCTCAGAGCCTTCCAAGTTAATATCTCTGACCACAGAACCTTTCTTTCTTACCTGCAATTAGAATGATTTATGTCCCTAATAAGGGCTATGCAAAATCGATCCAAAATCTATCATTAAGATATCTTTGTTCTTCATGGTAGTTTTACCTCCAGAGCTTTTTGAATTTACTGAAATGTAAATCTTTGGACACAATGTTAAACAGACATACCCAGGTGTTTATAAGTTCTCTCTTAAACCAGCTTCCTGTCACCACTTACCATATCTCATCCCATTCCCCAGTATAGCTTTTCTTACATCTGAAAACAGAAATACATTTCTAATTGATATCAGATTTCCATCTCTTGGGATTATGTTGTCAGGAGACAACAGAGGAACCATCTAATTTTCTTACTGTGCATGCCCGAAGTACCCCAGACACCTGAATGGACCTTTTCTTTGAGATCATTAAATTAATGTCAGTCATTTATAGACTGGACCTGACTTCTTATAAGAATCTAGAAGTCTGAGATAGCATTTTGGCAATGGCTTAAATAAATTTAAATAAATAAGGAGCTTCCTGCAAATAAATAGTATTCACTCTGATTTCTGTACGTTACATTGTAAATGCTGTAAGATGAAATATTATTCCAATAAGTCCTACAGCAGGATTTCAACCTTATAAAACTGTTTTTCAGTTTTCCTTATGAAACAAGTGGTTTAAGTCAATGTTGCTTCCCAGAATGAATGGACTTTTGACAAATAGATATTTTTGGTGGAAAAAATGTTCTCCTGGAAACCATGCAAACAATTCTACACATGATCTTGTAACATGCTTCCTAAGTCCCAGTCCTCTCCCATATGGGTCAGCAATTTTTTATCACCATGGCAGAACTGGTAGGGTTGCACTCTGTGCACAAAGTAAAAGCCTTTTGAAAACTGTCTAAAGTGCATGAGCCCTACTTTTCTGATCTCAAGATGAAAGGCAGCCCCTCATTTCATAGGTAGTGTTATTTCTACTGCTGGCATCCTGTCAACCACAGGAATGTGTGGCACACAAAGCAAATAAGTTACAAGCATATCTAAACACCACCTTCTGCCTCCCCTCATTGTTATGAGAATGGATTGTATTATACTCTGCTCTCCTTTGATGAGACAGATTTCGCTCTTCATGCCAAAAAGCTTGTTTTGAACAGAAAATAGAAATAAAAGCACGTTTTTAATAAAAGCAAGATTCTGCATGTTGGTGTTGGAAGTTACAGTAAAACAAAAAGCTCTTGTATAACAAGTTAGTGCTAGATCCATAGAGGTGGAGAAGAGGGGCTGAACTGCAGGGAGGTGGGGCTGGAGCCACCCTGTGAAGCAGTACTGAGGGTGCCAGGATGAACCTCAGCCGGCACGACCCAAGCCTGGCACTTCATCTCTTGCAGAACTCTCAGCCTCTCCTAAAAAGGCTGCTATATTGGGGCACTTTGTCTTGAAAGATAACTTGCAAGTGTTAGAGCAAGTGTATAATGGAGATCATAGGCAAGACCCCAGCCCTAATTTAGCACATGTTTCTGTGAAGCTGACTCTGTATCCAACCAGATGAAGTGTTTAACTTGAAGCATCCCTCTGACGTGTTACACAAGCTCCACTTGAGCCAACTTGAACACTTGGCTTAAGACAAGCACCCAACATAGAAATACTGCTTTCTTACACTCCTACTGGGTGGAAAGAGAAATGGAAATATGATCAGAGCCTTCTGCATATTTACTTTTAAAGGGAGCGATGAAGAACCTCCATCATCCAAGCACTGTGTGTATAATACCTTCAGGCAGTAACATCCTCTTTCCAGGAAAGCTTGATACATTATCAAGACTTTTCCTTTAAATCCCATTGAGAGATACTTTACTTAGCAGATGTTAGATGGTGGTTAAGAAGGTTAGCAAAAGAGCAAATGTCAAGATGAAAAAAAAGTTTGCAACACTTGAGCACATGAGCAAAGCTGTGTCAGCTACTGTAACTGTTGTTTTGTAAGCTATGCAATGTTAAAAGGTATAATGATAGAAGAAAATGAAAGCCTGTTTCTAGAACCAGCTTGGCTATTTATAGGGCCTGAACCCTCTATCAAGAGACAGAAGTCAGAAATATACTCTAGTATCTTCTGATCAATCCTTCAGCTAACATAAAGTTGACTAATTCTGTCCCGATTTTTACCCACTAAGACTCTGGCCTGCTGGGATTTCAGATACCTGTCAGAAAGACAAATCAACACAGCCATAGTACTGTGCATAGAAATTTCTTGTAGCATATCAGTGGCATCTGTCACAGCTTTTCTTAGCAGTCAGGTATGTAATGCAAAGATTGATGAGATGGATGGTGACAACAGAACAGAATTTTCCATGTGGGAAAAATTCCTCTTCTTTTCTTTTAGTTATTAAACACAAGTAAAAACAAGGAAAATGCATCTGTGTTGAAACAGCTAAAACTTACAATAGTAAGGTACATTTGGAGCAGAAGTCCTTTCCCAATGGAGTTCTGAAGGACCAAACATATTTGGAAATGTCTAGCAATAATCCTTCTCAACTAAATCATTCATCTGCTCTAACTCGTAGCACCCGTTGGATGATGCTATCACCCGACTCTGTGCCATTAATATGAGACCTTGTAGCCTCTTGCCAAGAAGGTTAAAGAGAGTGGGAGAGGTAAAAGTGTGAGGAAGAAGGGTGTACCTCTTTCCTGCAATCAGACACTAAGAACCACTTTTGGAGCTACTGTTTCATAGCTTGGCTTCCAGTTCCAGTTGACTGTGGGGTGGTACCTGCTGCCAAATTCTCTTCTGCACTAAGCATCTGCTAAAATGTGACAAAATGAATTCAACAGCTGAGTTCACATGCTTCTTGGAGAAGATGAAATATTCTGCTAGTCCACCGTCCCCCAGGTATGCTACTAATGACAATAGAAAGGTTCCTTGTCAGCTCTAAAACTTACTTTTAATGATGTCCATGTCATGGCCCTCATACTTGGTCCTTTCCTATTGGACAAATGAGGGGAAATTATCTTTTTGGCATAGAAGGTTATCTTCAGGTTGGAAAAAAGGCTTGGATACAGGGGAAGCCAATAAAATATGTTGTCCAGCCAATTAGCTTTCTCTTCAAGGTAAAAAAAGGCTGGTGGGTATCAGGTTAAGCAAGTTACTATTGTTAAATGAGTTAATGGTTTGCCTTTCACTGCTTGTCTAAGCAGACGAAGGAAGTGATTTCATACAGAAAAGTCCAAACTTGTAAGACTGCCAGCTTCATTTCACAGACTTGGTTATTTCAAGTGAGTTTTAAGAAATGCTTGAGAAAACTTTTTTAACCAGGATATCAACCTTCTGATATGTTTCTTAAAAACATGTTTAAGAATAAATTTTCAAAGTACAGCACATTGGAATTTTGAGTGCACATGCCAGTTATTATGTTCACAGATGCCTGATTTGCTTAAGCATATGACAAATGCCAAAGTATTTCTTTACAGAGCATTTTTCGCATCCTCTGGTTTTAATTGACTCTTATGTTTGCTCATGCAGTTCAGTTATTTGAATGCACAGATCAAACCATGGGATTGAATGGACTTGAGCAAAGAACTAGTTTACCTGTCCTGTGGAAATTCTCAAGAGTTAAAAAAAAAATTCACATTCTTTCTCAGGACAAACCCAAGATTTTCCAATTTTTTTTTGTTCATTAAATAACCTAAATACCTTTAGGGCACTTAGCTGAAATACCAGGAACCAACACTTTATTCAGCCTGATTCAGCAAAAGAACTGGAGCACCAATATCTCAGGCAGATATTTCAGAGGAGGGGAAAGGAGGTGACTGTAATGTCTCTCTAATTTCTCCCAATCTGTATGTACAATGGGAGGGAATTAAAAAATGCTATTAGCAAGTCACAAAGTTAGAGTTGCTTCCTCACTCACTCACTCATCCTCTAGATATTTACTTAATCAAGGTGCAAAAGCCTCAGCAACAGATGCTAGCCCTCATCAGGGTGTGAAAGACCAAAGCTCAAGCCCTTGTTCCAGTATGAAAAGAAGAACAGTCACAGCAGGGGCTTAATGAAAGAGCACACCCATCACAGCCACCGGGCACATTCAGTGTGAGTGACTGGGAGTCAAATCCTTGCTCCAAATCCCCCACAACAAAACCCTTGGCCGCTGTTTGCTATAACTTAGTGAACATCTTAGTAGCTGTGTATTAGATCTTCTCAGGCATCTCTCTCTGAACAGAAACCCCATCCTTGTCAAAACTGGATGTGTGTTTCCACAGAAAATTACATTCATCTTGACAAGATATTTTGTCAGAAAATTTTGGCCATCTTTAGTTCAATTGACCAAAGGCCAGCTGTTTACCATTTCTTCTTTTCAGACCCACTTTCCTGGCCTTAACAATTCCTCTCTGACACCAGGGTCCTCCATTTCATTTTGTCTTTCTGCTGTTACCTAATTCTGCAGGCTTCATTCACCATCCTCCCTTTTACTCTGTAAGCAGCAGAGGATAATAGTTTCTCCATTATTAACTGATTTTGTTTCAGGATACTTCTAATGCTGCTTTTTCTAAAACAAAGCAACTAAATTAAAAAAAAAAACAGATGTAAAAATAAATATTCACCTTTTTATTCATAGGTCTTGGATAATTAATCACTTGCAGATTCCAAGTGTGACAGGAGTCTTAGTCTCTTGTACCCAAATTTTCATATTAGTTCAAACCCTCCAAATGATACTGACCTGTTTCTAGGAACTTACTCAAGGATTTTCAATAGATTTGAGATTTTATCCATGCTAAATCCTATCATGTGCTCCTGAGATTTTTTTCCCTACCAGATTATGGCATGAGAGGGATCAGATGACTTAGGGCCCACGGTCTCAGCACAGTCCTAATTCTTCAAGGAAGACCTCCAAGAAAGTCTCCCCTCCTGTCTCCTCCACTGTAGATTTTACTTTGCAGAGTGTTATACTTTCCATGGGATATTTCTGGACACTGTTGATTTTCAGTTTAGCCCATTGCTGGATTTGCTTAAGGCTCAGTTCTTAATGATATATACATACCTTTAATGAAAATATAATTTAAGAATCTAATAACATGAGAGCAGGGAATGAAGACAGCAGGGTTCACATTACTGCCTTTGTTCACATTAAGTAGATGTGCCAGTCCTCTGATTCCTCAAGAAGTCTTATATAAATCTTTCAGACCTTTATACTGTATTCCCTTAGACAACTGCCCAAATTTAGTAGTACAAAGAATTGAATGGAAAAAAGCACACTTCACTTTATCTCCTGGGTATTCTTAGGCTCCTCCTGTGGACGCCCAAGCGCACAGCTGGCAAAACCCACTGTTCTGCCCTCTGCCACTGAATTGCTGCCCTCTTGGATAGCAGAGCTTAGATTTTTCTCATATCTCCTTAGCAGAAAGACCTTTCAGCGAAACAACATCCTCTTAAACCACCCAAAAAAATAAACTGTGAGCAAAATCCAACTTTTGCTGATGCCAAGGTGAAAACAACGTTATTTGCCTTAAAATATACTTTTCTCACATCCGCCTAACATCTTATTGTGACTAACCATTTACAAAGCAACACCTCTGAGAAGTTCAAAACCAATTCTTTGCCTACGCAACCAGCAGGATAAATTCTAATCCCCAAGCACACGTGCACGCACGCACACACATACATGCAGACACTTTCACACACAAACTTGCCTTACATATAAAGGTAATATACAAAAACTTTGGGACATTGGAAGATCTAGCAGGCTCCAGAAGTTCACCTGGCCTACAGTTTGAAAATTGAGTCTCTAAACATAAGTGGATAATTTAGTGAGTCAGACATGGACCAAAAAAGTTTATTATGTCTATCTTAGGCACAATTTATAATGTTCTAGATCATCTTTTCCTGTTTTCTATGTAAAAATGACAATCCCGCTTCTGTCCTTGCAGATATGCATACAGTTACATGAAAAGCCAATACAAATTGCAGTTTGCATATTTCAGAACAGGTTCTGAGCCTTAAATTGGGCTTTGGAGGGATTTCGGTTAGGAAGATATTTTTACGGTGATACAGTTGTTTGCGATTCTTGTTTGTGTGTTCCTGCTATGAAAACTTCATGGGTGTCTAATTTTAGACTCCTGAAAACAATCATTAAAGAAAAGATTTTAAAGTATCGTCTTTATTTGAATGTGTACAAAATATGAAGCACCAGAAACACACACAATAATTCAAATTCCAGTTAGGCTTTTGCAAATGTAAGGATGGAACAAGCCATTCCAGTTATCTGATAGCTTATCATAATTATTTGGACACATAGTGCAGAACTGGTGCCTGGAAAATTATATAAGGTCTATAGAGTTTGGACTTAGGCATGTGATTTACCCAGCATTCATGTCACAGGAAAAAATCCTACAGGGTTTAGCAGCATTTAGGTCATGGCCCTGCTCACTCTAAGAGAGCATGGAAGTTTTAATTAGTCTTTCTGAGGCTCTTATGTTGGATTCTGTTTTCTCAGCTAGGTTCATGACTTTGATGCCATCACTTTTGAACTCCCCAGTGGGAAAATCTTGACCAATATTTTTTAAATAGAATGCAGATAAAGTTTTTGCCATTCAAAGATGCCGTATCATTCTATGTAGGTTTACTTTTGCTTTGGTTAAGGAGTTGTACTGGATGTAATCTGATTTCAGAAGACATTCCTTTATGGGATAGACATATTCCACAGTGCCAGTTAGTTGGGGTTAAACAAGGTAGAAAGGAAAGAATTTGCCAGCTGTGTTTAAGGTAAACAGAATGCCTTAATATTTTTTTTATTATTTTTTTTTTTTAAATAAAAGGTACTTAAAAGTTTAAGTTAGAATAATGTAACTAGCAAGTGGTATGAGAGTTTAAAAAGTTCTAAAAGATCTGGGGGTTTGGGGTGGTTTTTTTGCCAAGAACATAACAAGGACAAAAAGGGAGGAGACACATCTCACAGTTCAAAGATAAAAACAGATAATCATATTTTGATATGCAAAGTAATAAATATAATTACCAGCTTGCCATTGGCAATGTTAACTTTTCAGAGACAGAAATAATATTCAGAATTTCATCAGGCTGTAAATAATAATCTAGAAGAGTTTCCTTTAAGCTTTGCAAGGCCAATGAAGAATCATTAGAGCAAAAAACACTAATAACAAACACAAATTTGCTGATAACCTTGTATACATCTCAAAGTCATTGCAAAATCTTAACGTCAAGAACTAAATACACAGGCTCTCATCCAACAATTCTGTGTTCATGGACAAGTCTTTGTCATCATGCAAAAATCCTTGTTGAACTCAAATTTTAAGCATTTGCAGAGTTGAACACAGGATTTTTCTTCCATGAACAACACACTTCCCTCTACTTACTGTATTCAGGATACTACCGTGATGTCAGCATCACAGATGTGAAAAATTATTTGAAAAGATGAGACTTGGGACCTTAGGTGAAATTTTAGAAGTGTATCATCCATTTGGTAAAAGAATCTAATACATGAGAAATAATTTCTTCTTCAAAGTTTCTGGAATAATCAATAAACTTATATCCGTTGCATTTCATACCACACCTATGACTCTCAAACTTGTTCAATTGCATATTTTGTCTCCTTGTTTTAACTTATAGGTGGGACTGTGGTCTGACCCTCTCATTCTTGTTGCACTCAAGCTATTTCTGCCCCAGAAAGTTATACCTGAGACTGATATTTGACATAATTCTACATATGTAAAGAGATATATTTTTGTGGCATAAATTTGGTAAATGCCAATTTGCCTGCTTTTAATTGTTCCAGAGTGAAAATATGGTACTAAGATATGTTTTAAATGCTTTGTGAGGTATTCAAATTACTTAGAAATTGCTTGATTTTTGAAACTGTAGGGGCTTAGCCTTCAGTAAGAATGAATGCATTTCCAGCCCCTGCAGATATTTAGATCTTAAACAATGAAGTGTTTGGATATCTTATGACATATAGAATGATTCTTGATATATGCAAACAAACACCATAGTTTGCTTTGTTCTGTATTTTTGGAGTTTGGCGAATGGAAAAATTAGATGCAATACTGTGACTATGTATTTAAACACATAAAAATGAATTCATGGGTTGTGTATCTACATGTGTTGTAGATTGTTCCTCCTATACATAGATATGGATACAATTAAGTCATATAAATCACTACACATGTACATTGGCTCCATGGCTTTAAAATTAACATTTTGCTCTTAAATTCTCAGTCACATTAGTAGTGTTACAGAGGGACTCTTAAATTCACTTTCCATTAACTGTTAAACATTCATAGATAGGTTATTTGCTATCAATCCTTTCCTGACAAGGTTTATTTAAATAAAGATGGAAAAAAGAACATTGTTTTATTTTATTATATACCTGCTGAAAGTGACTTTATTCTCCAGACAGTAAGGTCAGAACATGTTAATTTCCATGAATTCAAATGTGGACACCCATTATCCTGAAATATAAATATGATGGAGTAACATGAACTTCATTGCAAAAACACTTCCTGGGGCATCTGTTTAATCCACAGCCAAATGATAAACAGCCCTCTCAGGAAGACCTGTCCCTTTGCCCAGTGGAGTCCATTAACCGCTCAGTTTTCACACCTTCCAAAACTCCTCCTTGTTTGTTCTTTAGTAGGGACACAAGTATATGTTCTTTTGATAATGTTACCTTTACAACGAGAAAACTGTCAGATGCTTAGTTCAAGAGGTATTCTCAAAGATAAATTGCATTAGAACAATCAAAAAAGAGTTTGCTTCAAAATTATTAATTTAGCTTGCTTTCAAGTAAAATAGTCTAAACCTTTAAAAACATGCAAATCTACAACTCTATACAGTAAGTATATGAAAATCAGTGCTTTAGTATTAACAGTCATTTATTTTTTTGCTGGCTTGCTGTGATGATAGCAGAACATGCAGAACTGTTCCCAATGCTGGGCAGTTTCACTCCTGCAAAGGTTATTGCAAACATTTTCCTTGGTTTCATTCTCTGTGGATTTACACCCTTCCCTCTAAAATCTTTGTTTTTGTGATGTTCAATTTGACAGGAATGTTAAACTGACCTTGATTTGATCTAAAGACCACTAAAAGATTATTCATGACCAGAGTTGACCTCAGAACTCTAGATCAAGGCGTAACTGCTGAGTCTCACTGTTTTTTCATTGAAAACACAAACGTTTAATGCTCTCACCACTAAAATTTCCATTGACCATAATCTTGTCTTAGAATGTTTTCTCATAACTAAGTTATCATCTCTGAAGACTCGTGTAGAAAATTGAAAAGTATGAAGGATGTGTCTTTATCATTTTAAAACGATTGATTTTTACAGATAGATAGTGGACTTGGACATGTGAAATGAAGGACACTGATAATAATTCAGCAGAGCACTTAAGTGGATGCTTAAAATCAAGCTTAATTATCAGTCTGTAAGCCTGAGCTTTACAGGTTTGTTGACTTTTGGTGTTTATGATTAAGCAAGTACTTAAGTGCTCTGCCAGAGAGAGGATTAAATGCCCTTGCAGTACCAAACCTGTGGCCACTTTATAACAAGAACAGATTTACACTGGAATGAGGTGTGGTGTCATTGATGCCTACCCCAGATGACATTTAGTGTAAGAACAGGGATACTAATTCATCTAACCTAATAACGTGGCTCTGACAGCAAAAGAGATGTACAGGTACCTAAATGTACGTGACAAATGACCTTTTAGTGCTGGAGGATGTCCTGCTTAATCTCCAACAGCTGTTCCAAAACAATACAGGTGTCCCGTAAGATCATGTGTCATACCTGTGCCAAACAACATAAGACCTCAAAAAAATGTCACTAGATGCAAGTGCTCAGGCACCTGAGTTTCTCCCTAGGTGCCAGAGTGCTGTGGCTTGTGATGAGCTGCTAGCAGTCATTTTGTCACATGTGCTCTGGACATTGTCTGATCAGTCTCATTCAGAGCAGCAGCATGGAGTTTTCTGGGGTTTTTGGTTGGAAACTATTATTCTAAATCATTCTTGAAAGTGGTAGGTCAAGTAGTCAACACTGTTGCAGTGGAAGATGGAAAATGTACTCCTCCAGACTGACAGGGTAAGCAAGATTTGTGCTTGTACTCCCGTGTATCAACCTTTGCTACTTACTAAGTTTCTAAAGCAGCTCTTCTCAGGGGAAGAGTCAATTGGAAGGATCACTGATCTCATCTGCTCTGGCAGTTCCTGTGTTTTTACGTCCCCTTGCTGAACAGATGTAATGTAAGCTTAAATTGTAATAATAAGATTACCCGCAAATAACAAACCTATCCTATAATGGTTCCTCATTAAGCTCCTTTTTGTGCAAAAAGGGAGTGAAATTTGTATTGCCCAAATTAATGTAAAACTCGTCTATCCTTGACTGCATCACTTCCCACTCAGGTCGAATGGCCTGTTTTGCGCAATTGATGACCTTCTTTCCTCCAAATACTGACCCCAGTTTCCAAAACAGAATGTAAATCATGCAGAAGTAGCCTGCCTCCCCGCCAGAGAGCTTTGGGTGACTTGGTCGAGACAAGGACAAAGGAATGAAGTTGGACAAAATAAGTATAAAAACTCAATCACGGGTCGGAGGAAGTCAAAAAGCCTGTCAAGAACAGCCCTGGAATCAGCTTGAAGGGCAGTAAACAAAGGGTATTAGCTGTAAGTATATTTTTGTTTTTATTAACTGGCAAAACCTGCTGTTATTAGGAAAACAAAGTATCCCACATTTTCTCTCAGAAAATAAAAACGTTAATGAAGAATGTCCTGTCTGTATCATCTTTAGAAACTGATATCTTATCTCGGACTGAGATCTATGTGTCAAATGGCGGTACTGGTCAAGACAAACAGGCTCAGTCGCCAGGCAAACATTCGGAAGACCTGGAGGCCCATGGTGCCAATCTCACATGTGGATGTGAAAAAAGCTGTGGTAATTTCAGGGAGTATGTAAAGCAACGTCCACTGCCTCCGAACTCATAGTCTACATGAAGCTGCAAAGAAATGAGTTTGCTTGCTTTTCATAACTCATGCTTTCTTTAGCCTTTTCTTTCTGTCATAGCCAAGGGCTTAATTCATCAAGAATGTGCTGATAGGCCAGACCAAGTAATAAAACACACAAGCACACAGATTCTTCCCACCCAATGATCAAGGGGAAATGTAATTAACACACACTAGAGAAGCTGGAGTTGCTGTCATGAGGATGGTACTTGCACCCACTGTGAACGAGGCAAAGCCCACAGACAGTATGATCTCAGGTCTGTGGCTTCACAAAGCCTCATGGAGGGTGCTAGATGAAGTGTTAAATAACAAACTTATCCACAGGGGCCTGGTAATGAACTTACCCCACAGGAAATTAAAAGCAATAAATTAAGGCATGGTCCACTTGCTCACAGCTTTAACCCACAATTTGCAAGCTCATCTTTTAGTAATGATAAAATAAAAAGATTTCAGTGTGCCAGGTGTAGCCACTTTCTGTGTAACTCCTTACAGTTGATAAAATGAAAAAAATATGCAGATCATCTTTTGTAATCCTGCCATTTTAATGTCTTTTACTTTCAGGGAAATCTTGCTTTAAAAAGTACACCTGGAATTACCTTATCTGTGCACAGCCCTAGATAAATGACAGTATTTCACAGTTGACATTTGAGGAAATCCTGATGCTTATTCTCACAATTCCCTGAGTATCTGTTGATGACAAAAGTATTTTTCACACTCTCAGTCTTCTCTTTTGCTGTCCTGGGCAGACTTTCTCACCAGAATTTCTCACTAGTTTAGTCTACAGTCATACTGACAGTATGAGAATAGTCTTGGTAAATGAAGTACTTGATGAAATTTCAGGTAACGGAGCTGGCGTGTTGGACCATTTTCTGGCTGCACCATTTTAGATAACAGACTGCTTTTTTTTCTGTAATATCTTAGGATTAGAGGGTACAAAGATTGTTTAGTGCCACTCTTATAACCTTTTCCAATAGGCTTTACCTCTTGGTGTCACATCACAAAAATTCAGACTATGGAGTGGGAGCTGTGATACTCAGTGAGCTGTCACTATTTTTCTATGTTGAATAACGGCAGGATGAGTTCAGGACCAGAGATCTTGACCCTACTTGCTTTTACTTTACGTACCTTTACCTCCAAAAGTAAAAAGCCGTGGCCATAAAATATGATATTCTCTGAGATCCTTTTATTGAGCACACTTCATATTTGCTAGCTCATTTAATTTACACCTTCTGCTCACATCCCTCCTGTCAATTATGTGGCTTTTATATAGTTCTGACTGTTGCTGCAGAAATGTCAAAAAACCTCTCCTAACAATGTCAGCTAAGCACCTGGTTAGCTTACAGGATTTTTTACTTATTTATATTTGAAGAAGAGGTGAGGAAAGTATAGAGAAATAAAAAGAACTATTGGAGGGTGATTTACGGTATGAAGCCTAGCAATGTGTAAGACCAATGGACAGTTTCCATTTTTAAAATGAATGTTTCTGAAATTAGAAACAAGCTTTTCTCTTAATTGTTCTGTCATTGGTGTGGAAATTACAATCCATGTAAATTGGCTATCAGCCAAACAAGGTGAGAAAACTGTTCCACTGTTGTCCCACAAACAGGGTTCATTTACCCGATGTGCAAGCTAATGACACACAGAGTCGAGGTATTTTCAAATTAGTTTCATTGATGCGCATGAATGGGTGCCTGTCTCAAGACAGCACAGCCTTGTCTCAAAAATCCTCACATGTATACACTTAACCAATACATATTCATTGTTATTTTACTTAATGACTGGTTCTTTCTTCTTCGCCCACTGTGTAAATTAGTGCGCAGACCCTGTCTTCTTCCTTCATTGTCTTCTTTTGAGTAGGTGGTATCCTTTGAGTAGGTGGTCAATGAGTCAGTAGTCGCAACCTCCCCCTGTAGGAATTACCTTTTACCTACTTCTTCACTAATCTTGGCAGTTCCAAGTGGTTCTTCAAGGCTTATTGACCCGACCACAATCCATTACCTTTTCTGACATAAAGCCCCATTGTCTAGTAGTTAGTTCCTAAACCCTGAATCATGTCTAGTTATTGTTTCTCTATTTTAAATATTAACTGATGGGGGTTGTACACAGGACTTTAGCAGCTCCTGGTTATTTCAATCATATTATACATATTAATTGATAACACCACTAGGGTACATAAGAACATATTTCATTTGGAGCTTGGGTGCAAGGACCCCACTACTGTGTCTCTGATAAAGATCAGTGCTAAATGCTGGAAGAAAGTGTACATGAGGCAGGAGAAGCATTGCATGGTACTTCTCCCAGTAGGTTCTCCCAGCTTCAGGAAATCTGTGGTGCAGCAACTTCCTGAGTTCATAACAGCATTTTTCTGTAAAGTAAGCCTTGGTGGGCACAGAGTAACTATATAATTTTTAGTCACTTTTTGAACTTATGCTTTCGGCAACTTCAGCAACCTGTAGTTATGGATCATGTAAAAAACTACTTCTCTTTTGATCCCTCTTAGCTCTTCCACTGTAAGAAGCAATGAATGATGATTAGTTACTCACCTTCTCTATGCAACTCATAATTCAGAGATTACTTTCAAATCTCTCCCCTCCTTTTACCAGACTGGGAAGCCCTAGTTTATGTAGCCTACTTCTATGATAACCATTCTTCACCATTTTCATTCCTGTTGATCTCTGTCATATCTTTTCTACTACAGATTTTAAGACAAGGGGACAGAAACTTTATGTCCACTTTATTTACTCAGTAAGTGGACACACTGGATTAATGCTATAACACAGTGTAGTTTCCTGTCTTGTTACATATCCTAATAGTTTCTAATGCTCCATTTGTCTTTCTGGTTCATGTTGGGCATTGATTTTAATTTTTTTTCCCCTGGAAAATTGCTCACAGCAAAAACTGACCTGAGATTCATTTTTGGGAGGAGTGGAAATATCTAACTGAGAACCTGTTACAGTGCACGTACTGTACAGGATGTACATTGTTTACATTTATTGAATTTTATATGTTTTGCTGGCAGTTTTACCTCTTTCAGTTGGGAAAATCTGTGTGCTTACTCCTTGTTCTTTGCTTCCCATCTTTTAAATAGCATCTTACCTCTGCTTATCTTTTAAATTCATAAGAGGACTTACTTTTTTCTTAACCTGTGATAGCCTAATTTTTCTAATGGTCTTTGGTGAGCAATCATCTGGGACCATTCTGGAAATCCAAGTCCAGTGTATTAACCTGATCTCATGTATATGCCGCTTTGCTTCCTCAAAGAACACAAGCAGCTTTTGAAGCTTTCGAAGCAACAAATTACAAGTAACATGTTGACTCTTCCCTGGTGTGGTAATTTAGCTACACGCCTATTATGTCTACCTTTATGACAGATTTTTCCAATTTTCCGAGTATAGAATTAGGGTTATTGGGCAACATGAATATATAATATATATGAATCCTTCTTTAAGAACAAACCATTTTCTATTTTATATAAATGGTGATTGAATTGATAGGCTGTATACAACATTTAATAGCTTGCCAATGTAATATTTCAATCCTTTTAAAGATCTTGGGTGACTGTTATCTCGCCTTTGTGATTCATCACTCTTCATTTTAATGAACATTTTTCGAAGCTGCTGCTGCTGCTGCTGCTTCTGCTCAAGATGACTCCTCTGACTCATCCCCCAGAAATAACAGTTCCAGGTTGGGAACTTCCTCACGTTCCTCCTAGTCAGCAGAAATGCAATGAATTAATTTAGCTCTGCTCTTACAGTCTTACCTTTTCTGAGTAAACCTTTCATATCTTGACCATCTATTAACCCTGCAGACTCTGTCAGGCTTCTAGTTTCTGGTATGTTTGCTTTCTAATTAATCTCTTTTGATTAATAATTTTACACCTTTAACATGTTGATTCTAAGAATCTGTTTTGGCCTGTATTACAATTGTTTTGCATTTAATTCATCAAAGTTTGCATTTTCTGCTTTCCTTTTAATACAACATTGATTTTTTGAAGAATAAATTTTTCATAGCTGCCCCTTCTCTGCTGTTTACCTAGTTGTTTTCTATTTTGTTGTTCTTTTAAAGTCCTTATTACACATTCAGTTTGAGCTCCTGATAGAACATCTTCAAAAGATATTTCCTGGCTTCTGTAAACATTTGGCTGCTTTCCCTGTTTGCTTACATTTTTTTAAAAATCTGTGGTTCCTCATCCCTATGCTGTTTCCATTTTTTAAATTAAAAGCTACTCTACTGGATTTCTGTGGGTAATAAAGCTGAAGGAAATTTGCTTTCACCAAGAAGCTACTGGCAAAATATCTCATTTCAACTGTATTCATGTAACCTTATCGTTATTAATTATCATCACATAAATTACTTGTAAGAGTGATAGCTGACAAAAGTCTCTTGCAGAAAACCTCATTTGGCTGAAAAATCTGCCTAGATGCTACTTGCAAAACATCTGCTATCAAGACACAATCCCTGTGAGCAAGTTATTACTTTTTATGCAAAAACCAACCCCAAGGAGTTTCACAGGGTAGCCTCATAACAAATATATTGCCATAACCTAATCTTGAGGTGACAAGGTTTCAAAGACCAGTGGCAACCTCTGTACCTAAGAAAAAAAGTTGGTTTGCTGGTCAACAGCATTGATAATACCTGGTTGAGCTGTTAGTGTGAATTGTCATCAGACAGCAGCTGGGTACTGCTCCAAGTTGTGAACAATTTTAGCCATGAAAGGTTTTGCTCTATCAGTAGAGGGGCTAAGGCTATTTCTGCCATCTCTGTCATCAATTTCTCCCAGCTTGTCTTCCTGCTCTCATCTTGTCTGAGCTAAATCACAGTCAGGTTCTCGTGTATCATGTGCCCCTGGGCCAGATACTTGCCGTGGTGAAATTTTGGGTTGAATGTCTTATCAACATATCACTGTTGTCAGCCTTTGAGTACACACATGTTGCGTGTCTGACTAAATTGCTTTTAAGATTAAATTGGGTAATAAATTCAGGAAAATATAGGGAGAAACTAGCTTGGGTTCATTGCCCATAAGTATTTGTGCCTGTTGCTTTTTGCCCACTGCCTACATAGATCAGTTTTGTGAGACCTTCAGGGTCTAGCATCTGGGTCAAATTCAATAAATTAAATTCAAAACCAGGAAAACTTTTTGAGGAGCACAGTAGATTAGTTCACCCTGGCAACTTCTACATTTTAGGAGTAGGGGGTATGGATCTTTGTTGGAATAGAAATTTTAAATGATATTAATGAACACAACCACAGAACAGGATGCAAATAGTATAGTGCAAATTTTGCCCATATGACTTCCTAAATTATTTCTTATGAAATATTTGTATCACTTTCTTGTCCTCTTACACAACTCTCCCATGAAACTGTCAACCCAAGCCATTTAGGCATTTTCACCTTCTTTTCCAGTATCATAAAATATTCTCTTTCTACTGTGGATACAGGTGTACTTCCCTCTGTTTCTAGCTGGACTTGACCAACCAGTTTCTCATTCAGAACTGACTCCCAACACATTTCTTAAAGAGTCCTTCTAGTGACCTCTATCCATGACAGTTTTCAGCACAAGTACCTATTCACAATCTCTTTGAGCTTCCTGTTTTCTCTGATGTACCTGGAGTCCGGCCATCCATTGACTTCAGGGTTTCCATTCTCCCCTGGTTTTCTCTCTAACTTTTGTCGCACCATCTGTGTCTCATTCAGAGGTGTCTTACCTTTCTTGTTACTCCTGCTGATGGTGGTCCTAAATTTGTAGTCCTCGGTCCACCTTCTGTATGTTTTCTCTAAATTACTATCCAGTGAGATAGGTCTGAATTGTAAAGGCACCTTGTAGAGGTCTACAGACTCACAGCAAGTGAGAAAATCTATGAAGCTGAAATGTCAGGAATCCCTTTAAAAATTAATCCTGACTGTCCAACCCAGTACGGCACTATACACCTAGAGCAAGTTTCTGAGCTTCTGCACTGTTGCTGGATAAATACTGAGAATATGCAGCTCTCCGTATCCTTTCCTCTTGCCTTCCGGTTTCCTCCTTTTCCTTACATGAAAACTATGCTGGGTAACAAAAACCATTTCTGGTTCAGCTTGTCCACTGAGGACCCTCTTCATCTGTTTTCAGTATAACACATAACAGATTACACTGTTTCCAAAAAGGATAAAAGATTTTATAAAATACAGTATAATTATATTTATAGAAACAAGGAAAATCACTCACATTATACATATCTTTTTTTTCCCTAAAATGAGGTAAAATATTGCAGGAAAAGAAATATTTGTTCCTCTGAATCCTTCATAACCCCTGTGGGACACTCAAAAATTTATTTGCAAATGGAAAACACACGCATTGTCAAGCAATGCCAGACAAGTTTGCTTACAAAGACTTTGGAGCATTTCAAATGTTCATGTTTATAGCAAACACAGTGCTCTTCCAGTAGGGAATCTATCCAGGCATGCAACTGTCATTTACTTTTAAAGCCCGCAAGATCTGAAATATGACAGCTCTAAAACGTCAGGCTTTTTTAAAAGCAAGCCTGGTAAAAGACCCCATCTTTGAAGCTGGTGGTGCCTGTACAGCTGGAAGACCATGGCCGACCGTACCAGAGAAGGTCTGCGAGGCGGAGCGGGCCAAGAACCGTTCCCCAGGGGACATTTTGTCTGCGCCTATCCTGCTTCCGAGGTCTGACTCAAGTTTAACAGCAAGGAAGCAGCCAGACCCTGCCTGGAGACCTCCAAATCGCTTCGTTCGCTGCCAGAAACGCAGTCAGTGCTCCCGCACCGACGGTCGGGGTGTCAGGGAGCCAGGGGATCTCCCAGGGCCTGGTCCCACCAGCCCAGCCAGCAGCGGGGCAGGCGGGAGGGGGACGGACACCGAGGCAGGCCTAGGCCGGGACATGGCCCAGGGCCCATGGCTGGGCCGGGAAGGGCTGCGGGAGATGGAGACCGGGGGGCTGACACGGGGTCCCGGGCTGTGGGCAGGACCGGGGGAGGCCTGGGGAGCTAGGATGGAGTCCTGGCCCGTGGGCAGGTGGGGGGATGCTCCGAGGGGTGGGCAGGGATGGCCAGGGCTGCGGGTGCCCTCACGATGATGACGCTGAGGCTTTGGTCCCCTTCTTTTAACAATTTAATTCTTTTATACGCTCCTCTGTGAAACAGTGACAGCTCCTTTCCCCTTCTCCTGCCCGGCAGCAGGAGTCTGTCATCCCGTCCGTCCCACCTCCTCCCGTGGACACCGCAGGGCTGTGGGGACAGCCCCGTACACTACTAACGCAGAGCAGACTTTTGGGGTTTTTTTTCTGAACAGTCACTGAACGGAGGGCAAATAGAATCAGAGTGCACCTCAGAGACAGCCTCAAAACCCAGAAAACTGCTTCTGCCTATGGGGAAGTGTTGTATTAGGTGAACGCTCTGTATTTTTCCCCCGCTACCTAGAATATCGGAAATTTGAACCTGAGGACGCTGTACCTGTTTTCATAGCCCTGAGTGCCTCACAGGGAAGCATTTCATAAGCGTGAGCTCTATTCTTTTGAATTCCAAACATCTGCCTTAAGCATCTGCTTTTAATCAAAGCGAAACCAATGCCCTCCTTCAGTGGACAATGTGGTACAGATAAAAAAGGCCAATGCTGTATTGGCTGCAAAGCCCTCGGCTTTCTTATTCCCCACTTCAGATCCTTTGCCAAAGAACCTTTGTTGTCATTTCAGTTTTCCAGCAACAACCCAAATTTAATGGTCAAAATTTCAAGGAAAGGTTATATATAAATATAGTCTTTGGGACTAATTTTCATCTTACTTTTCTTTTTCTACAAGCAATGTGCACATGCTTCTTTGAAAGAAAAAAACTAAATTTTGTTCATGCCAGATGAAAATATAATTTATCATCTCTGAAGGGATTGGAGATGATTATTTAGTGCTGCATGTACTGGGGGGAGTTAACCACATAATTCCTGTTAACAATGAAAAACGAGTAAGCAGTTCAAAGTACACCAGTTTAAAAACACTCTGAATGTCCTTAATATACATATACACGGTGCTTCCAAAGGCCACATTACCTGTGGATAGAAATCATTTTGTACACATATATGACAGCTTTTAAAATGTTCATTTCTGCTTCAAGAAGCACTTTTTGCAGTAAAATCAGGTTTCTTCCAACTTTATTTAGCATAAATTTCATATGCTGTTTGCATCACACAATCAGCTATTTGAAAACGTCAGATTTAAGTCAATTAACATAAGAACATGGCCTGAGTAATTGCAGAGCCATTTTTACAGCATTGTCCATTGAAGATGATAAACTTCAGTTTTTATTTGTCAGCGAAGAAATCAGAGACAGTCTAGATGCAAAAAACATTCCCCCCAGACTTTGCATTGGTACATGAAATGCCAGCTGCTCTCCGTAATTGTCTATCTCAATAACATGGTTTCTGATTGTCAGATATATTTACAGTTTCTTCGGAAAAAAAGTCCTTGGTGAAAAATTAATATATCAGAGAAGGCAGGAATTTTCTTAGAAATTTTTTCCATGGGGCAGACATTTTAACATTCCTAAAAACTCTGGGCTACCGGAAATAATATACTTGGTCCCATGCAAGAACCTAGTCAAGCACACTTTAGTATTTAGATAAAGGTGAGCTTTCTTGTAGTCAGAAGGGGCAGCAGAAGACCAGACAACCAGTCTCTGCCTCCGCTAGTAAACTGCTCCAAGGCATGGATCTGATTCCTGTCCCACGGTCAATGGATATCTGTCACCAGCATGGCCCACGGCACGCTTTGTTCAGCTAGCACCCTCCCAAGCAATGCCTGGACGCACCTGAGGGTTTAGCACAGTCCAGTGACCGTTGTCAACAGCCAGCGTGAATACGGCTGTTCTGTAGTGTACGAAAGCTGAGATTGTACATGAGCCGTGCCAGCTGGCCCCACTGCCAGAGAGGGGTCCTTAGGCTCTTTTATTTACTACTGGAAATGTAGCCCTAGAGTCTGGTCTGGTCTCTGCTGCTGAACTGCCGTCTAGCCCCTCTGGGCCTCAGCTTCTCCTGCTCGGCATAAGGGTCAGGTTAGTGACAAATGCTTCCTGCTGTCGGATACAAAAAATGCTAAGAGTTCTAGGCAGAGTTAGATCCACTTTATTTCATAAAACAGTCTGTCAAAGTAATAAGTTATGTCAGCAATATGACCCTGAAGAAAGTTATAAAAATATTATCTTTATAGTATAGGAAACCTGGATAATGATCGAATTATATTGAAGACAGACTGGGTAGTTTTCTAGGACTTGTGTACCTAAGAGAGCTGTTTTTTAAAACCTTAATAATTACTATCAGATACTCCTAATTCATAGCAGACCAAAAAAAATTTAAGATAAAGCAGGACATGATTGTTAAGTATCAGTGTTTCTCACTGTTGCTGGCTGAAGCTGAAGACATTGCCTGCCTGGCTGAAACACTGGTACATCTTATGACTGTCTTTCAACTCAACTTGCAATTGTTTGTCCAGTATGCCTGTGCACTCAGATGTGCTTCATATCCCCTTTCCTGCCACACAGAAGGATATGTGGGATCAGAATTCATTGTAAATCAACATGTATGACAACTTCCAAACCTTGTCTTGGAATTTTTAGGGAGAGTACTAGTTGGTCCAGGCAAAAAGTGGGCCAAGGATCATTCAACAGCTTAAGAATACAGACAGTTGGCTTTTAGCTCCTGTTTCACTGCCCTGGCACTTTTTAATTTACTAGTATGGATAGGTCCATTATGTGGAATGGATCATGAAAATGTTATATTTGTTTCTTAGCACTGATGTATCATAGACATAATTCCCTGCTCTTTTAATACTAGTATTTCTGAAAACATGGCTAGCCTCAGAGACAGACGTAACTAAATTGCTGCATTATCAATAATTTCAAAATCTTTATCGTGTTTGGTGTCTCCGCAACAGAGAAACTCTGTGTGTTAGTGAAAGTTATTGATGTTTTGCTTTTCTGTATTCAAATAGACTTTGTTCAGCTCAGTTCATAGTTTTTAAATTGTAGTTACCTAGTTTGTAGTTGGTAAATAGAAAAAGAAAAAACAGAAAGAAAAATGTATTCTGCTGTATTGAAATGTTCTTACTATCTCTTATTTATTAATGATTAGCTGGAAATATAATTATTTCTTTTTCCTAGAAGATGGGAAAGACTATTGCTAGATAATCAGTTTTATGCACTGAGGTCTGCCCACAAAACTTGATTCTTTTAAAATAAGATGCTGAGCTGGTGTCCGAAGCTAGATGAAATCAGTGGAAAAACTCCAATTAACATTAATAAACTTCAGTCCATCAGGTCAAGCACTGACCTCACTGTTCCCTTTTAGCATTGTTGCCAACTGCTTGGTTCAGTTGGCAAGTAAGTTCATGCTCAAGCGCTGCTTGTTCCCGTGGGGTTACTGATGTCCTGCTAGAATCTGGTGGAAGGGGCTTTCTCTCAGCCAGGTCGGTTCACCCCTGGTTACACTGGGATATACTGGTAATGTAACCACAGCATATCTGTTAAGTGCAGCAGCCAGGGATACGGTAGAATCCATTCTAGATTAACATCGAGGTAGTTCTGGTAGTTTTACGGAAGCTGTGTGTTTTTCCCACTACTCCAGCATTATTTTTAGATAATTGCCCTTCTGTTTTTTACATTAATCTTTTATCTGTTTGGTTGACTGTTACCCGATTTTGACTCTTCTGTCCTCTCCACTGCTGAGTTGTGGAGGCCAGCTGGAGAGGTAGTGCTGGTCTGACCATGGGTCAGGATGTGATCCGCTATTATTTGCAAATGAGTCAGCAATGTTGGTTATGGAGCACTGGGCAAAAACACATTGTTTTCTTTTTTCCCTTTGTCTTGTTGCTACACACAGAAAGAAAAAGGGGAGCTGATTCAGACGCTCTGGTTTGAAAAACTGACAATGACAAGAGATAATGCAGATTGCCTTTTATGTTGTACTTTGTCCTAGAGCGTGATTGCCATTATGGAAAAGTCCTATAAAAGGCTAATGAAACCCAGTAGCTATAGATCATTATTTTATACTCTGTCGGTTTTCAGAATGACTTCTGCAGAAACCCATTTCAATTCTGTAGACCCTTATTGCTTTATCCTTTTAAAATTCTGTCCCTATCGCATTTCCATAATAAGGTTCTAATCTTTTGAAGATCAACTGAAATGTTCTGCAGATTTTTTCTGATATCTATCATACATATCAGTTCACTACAAAGAAATCATTCCAAATTATAAAGAACATGCAGTTTCAGGTGGCGATGGAAACTGATAAGTGAAGTTTATATTTTCCAGTTCATTTTGTAAGTATCCACTCTAAATTCATTCAGTATCTTTATTGCCTCTATTACTGCAACAACTTGATGCTTGACTATATATATATATTTAAAGTTATGCTAAACAGAAAGTGAGCCATACGATAAAGGAGTATTAAGGAGAGTTTCCTGGAGGCTGTTCATACTTATTCGAGCTTCTAGAGTTCCTTTGTCATTTCTTCAGCTGCAAAAAAAATGCAAGGAGCACAGAAATGTGAAACACCACCTTCACTCCTTTATCCCCTACTCCTGTATTCCTGTCCTGAGTGGAAGCTTTGAGGAAGTCTCACACAGAAATAATTATTTTGTCTTAGGTTAATTCCCAAAGGGCATATTATTTTGAAACAACAATAGCTCAAAGGTTAATTAGTGGACCTGATTCTGATCTCACTTATTTACGTGTACTCCCAGAACAATTCCCTTAAAGTCAACAGAGTTGCAGTGATGAAAATCATTAGATAATCTGGCTTCTACTGGGGAAGATTTCTAAAAACTCAAGACAATCTATTTTAAAAGAAAGCAGAGGGGCATTATTTCTCCTTAATTTATAAAACCTGAATGAGATTTCCTCGTTTTCTCCCTGCTGCACAATATCAAAACTTAGTGCCATAAATAAAATAGCTTTGTAATCCAGAGACAATATGTGATATTAAAGTTTTATGCAGAAGACAGGCCAGATACAATTTCCCATTAGAGGACTACACATGAAGGCAGATGTATCCTTCTTTTCCAGTTATAATTTTTATTAGGCTTTGAAGAAAATCCAAGTACAAATGTGTTAAACAGTAACGATAACAGCATAGCAGGGTAAATGCTTTCTTGGCAACAACCTTGCAGTTACATGCTTGTTTATATCTTCAGCATCTTGTGTTGCATCACATTGGCATCCTATCACTATCAGCCAATTTGCAACAGGCTTCACGGCCATGTGTCCAACAGCAACAAACTCTGAAGTGCACAACAGAACCATTGCCACGCATTCATCTCCTCTTTTTCCAGCACTGCACTTCTAACCCCACTTCAGAGGGCATAAAATGATCCCAAGTAAGTCTCAATGTCTTACCATCTTTCAAACTACTCTATAGCCTCTTGATTGTTAACCCTGTTTGGGGGTTAACAGACTGTATTTTGGGGACTGGAGACACTTTTCACTTTCATAGGTAGGATGTTGGGGTTTGATACCCTTCTTTCCTCTGATTTTTCCCTGTTGTTTGTGCTGAACCTAGATGATTTTCTTTCTATCCTTTTAAAATTAAGACTGGATAAAAATATCAAGCAAAGTTGCAAGGGACAAGGTCAGGGAAGATCTCATTATATGAAATATTTCAGTTCATTTTGATAAAGGTTGTGCAATGTGCATTATTTTTTTTATGAGCTGCCAGTGATCAGGCAAAACAGATGTACTTGTGTTATTTGTGTGTTTGAAAGAAAGCAGAGCTCTTTCATTGTAGTCATTCAGAGAACTGAAATCTTGACAAAAGAATTGCCAATGATGTCATCATGCTGAAGATTCCTGTCATGGGCAATCACTTTTCATATTCCCTCCTCACACCAGGGAAAAACAAACAAACAAACAAACAAAAACAAACAAAAACAAACAAACAAACAAACAAACCCAAACAACTTTTCTCTTATTATTCTCTTATTTTATTGTTGTAATAAAATCTACCTGAAAAACTGGGAGGCATTTCCCAGGGCATTTTCAGAAAATTGGTTACTCATGTTGAAAAAGTTTGCAGTAAGAATGACAGGTGAGAATAGACTTGATCTAAAATGTTGTGAGCTGAAACTGGAAATTCAAAGCCCTTAACTTTAGGACCCTACTTCACATCTAATTTTCATGCCTGTCTCTCCGAAGGTGGTGGAGGCAGAATGGAGCAAACAAAATAATTGAATAAAACAGTTTTATTTACATCCCTCATGTTTTCACAGAGAACAGTCAACATTTTGTTTCATTTAAAGCAGGTGCAAGATGCACTAGGAACATGGCAGTTAAGGGATAGGTTACAGATATTACTTTGGCCTTAGGTAACACTTTCCACAGAGTTGGAGAAATTAAGTCAATTAACTTAAATGAGGAATTAACTTTTTTTAGTCCTGCTTTTAATTTATTATTTTCCACATTCGATCTGTATGGATGTCTTCCTCTGAGTGGCATATACCTATGGGCAGAGGCCAGCAAAATTTAGATAATGTACTCAGCTCTTATTGTAGTGCTTTAGAAAGCAAGCACCATCAATTTTGAATGGAGTGAACCAGATTTGATACAGAGAGGGAATGTGAAGTTGCAGGGCTGCTCTCCTGATGTGTGATCAGGAACAAGACATACAGTAACAACAGCTACAGTCCCTTTTGTTCTCTGTATAAATCCATATCAGTCAGTCCCAGCAACCATATAAAGCTTGATATTTAACTTTTCAGCCATTCCATACTCACAGTTAATGTGAAAGAATTATTTACCCAAACTACAAAATATTGTTGCTGGTCTCTCACTACCTAGTTAGGGTTTTTTTTAATGTATTCTATTTTCCAATGGAGAAAGAACTCAAAGAAATTTCAAGATAGTGAGATGGAAACATCTTTTTTAAAGCACATATGTGTTTAAACATGCTCCGTACATTCACACCATGTAAATGAATTACGATCTCTACCACTGTTTGCAGAAAACAAAAACTGTCCGGTTACAATTAAAGTGAGTAAATCTCCTTAATTCTAAGCAATGAAAATACTTTTTTTTTTTCAGAGTACATTCCTGTTCCAGTAATATGGTTTGTCATTGACTTATGCAGAAAAATTGGTTCTTAAATAGTTGTTAAAATAATAAAGATCTCATTTGCATTGTTTCTAAAATTGAAGAACACTGCTCTTTCCTAAACCATGCACCCCATGGATCTTTGGGGAAAAAAGTCCACGTTTTTAAGCTGCAGTGATTCAGAATTATGGCAACTGCAGTTTTCCTTCAGAAGTACTGGTTTCTGAGTCAATGCTTGTGGGAATATATTGTTTCAAAGTAGTTCATGGGATATAATTTTCAAAGGGATGTATGAAAACCATACACTTCCGATTAACGTTAATGGGGAGTTGTGTGGCTAAACACAGCTTTGAACATTCTGGTTAGAAGTTTATATCTTAGTGAGCTGCATATGGTTCCCCCGCTCTAAGCAGATGGTGTTTTTATAGATTGCAGAAGAGCCCTGCTGTGGATCAGCAGACACCATGTTGAACGTTTCTCTCTACTATATACTTCATAGGTAACTCCATTAGAAGCGAGAGACCTTTTCTCTATTAACTATCATATTTCATAGGCTTAGCTTATTAATTATACAGGATAGCTATCTATTATAATACAAGAAACTTCCTCATGCAAAATCAGAATAGTTCCTTGCTCACAGTAACTCTATCATGCACTGCCAAGTAGCCTAAATTGCTATTGTGTGGCATTCTTATCAGACCTGCCAACCACTGTGGAAAGTGCTCAGTTAGCTTTACTCACTAGTTGCATTCTCAATGAAAGATTTTACTGTTTGTTTGTGCCCCAGGTGATAAATGATGATACAGCATTATATAATTACAGCACATGTCACTTGAAATTGGGCATGGAATAATGGGAAGCCATGCAATGCTGAGTAGAAAGAGGCTAATGGCAATATGATATGATAGTACAAAAAATTATTGCTTGAATAAGTGTATACAATGAATTGACATTCACATTTGCTAGCCATGAGCTGAAAGCTGTTATGAGTAAGCCCTGAACTAACTTAACTATATCACGTAACATGGTATATTAGATTTAATAGCATGAATTATCTATTCTTGCCTGCTAGTTATCTAAACAAATAATCTTTTTGAAATATGCATTGGTCAATCCTTCTTTTTCTGTTTGAGGATCATTAAAATGCAATGTGTGCACTGCAGAAAAGCAACTCATCTCCTGGTTAGGTGACCATTTGCATGATTAGGATAACAATCAGCCCTAGAAGGATTCCATGGGGCTTTTCAACAACAAAAAATCAACAGATCTCCTTTCTCCTCATATCTCTGCAGGTGTTCAAAGAATCCAACTTATTTTATTCCAGATATTGGTCTTGCCAACTAATTGTTTTTATAACAATAGTTTATGCAGAGCGTGGGAAACCGGGCTTTTACGTTTTCACTGCCTGTGTCCTGATTCAGGACTCAGCACACAGATCCAAGATGTGTAATAACAATCTGGTATCATAACGACTAAACTACAAGCTCAATAATACATAATGCATAACACAGAGCTGAGTCTAATACCTCATATTTTTACCACTTCTATGCAAAGGGACAGCAGTGATACAGTTTTACAAGAAGAAAACAAGTTTAAAGAATACAGTTTTCTGCTCTGACCACCTTTTGCTTACTGGTCCACATGGATAAAGTTGGTTGTCACTTTAAAGTGCTTATAAACTCTCCAAAAGTAATAAAGCTGCATGCAGTTTACCTCCAAATCTCAAACTAGTTCAGCTTTTCTAATTTGCTGGAATGACAGAAGAGATGGGCAGAATAGCTTCACTGGTCTGGCATTTCTCTCTGTTGGAAATCAATGAGAGTCTTTGCATTAGAATCAGTGACCTTTGGATCAGTCTCTAAAGATGGCGTTTTTACAAATTATCCCAAGCAAACTAAATCATGACTCTGGACCAGAACATCACTGAAGTCAGAAGGATTTAAGATTTGGCTTTGTAGTGGAATCTTAGCTTGTATTTAATCATATATCCCATCATAAAAATGTTACTTTCATTGGTAAAACGTTTATATTAGTTACTTCTTTCACCCACCAAGTAGTACTGGTCTTATCATTTTATGCATTAAATCAAATTCAGAAAGTGTCATTGTTTCAAGAACCTTTTGTTCTCCTAAAATTGTAATCTTTCATTTTAAGCATCAATGAAAAGTATCACAGCTGAAATATGCTTTTCAAGAACATTCTCATTTTTATAGATCAGAAAATGTTATTCAGCATGTAGTCCAATTTGTTAGACTGAGCATGAATAAAGTTCAGTGCAAACAAAGATTTTAAAATTGAAATACCTAAGATGCTATTGCAAAACACTTGGCCATCAGTGGAAAAATGTTAAATGCCAAAGTGTGTCTATTCATCTTGCAACACACAGACAACATAAATTTTATCACTTATTTTACTCGGAAACGTTGTTGAGAATTATCTTGAGCAGGTAAGTAGTATGAGCACCTTTTTTGTTCACTGACATTTTTTATTATGCAGCTTCTCTAGAAATCAGATCACTTGAAAGACCACCGTGAAATGGAACGCTCCATTTTTAAAAAGCAGAATGAGTATAACACTGCAAAATAGAACTTTTAGTTTGCTAGACAAAGTTTTCATTTACAGTTCTAATTCTTAGATCTTGCCTAATCTACAAGAAAAACAACAACCAATGGCAAGTTTGGCTTTTTAAATTTTTGCAAACTAGAAATACCTTATTAGTTTAAACAGATACTTCTACCCACAGTCCAAAGAAGAAAAGACTCTAATACACAAAGAAAAAAATAATAGAAAATGTTCAGCTTTTTTTCCATATTTGTTCAATCACAGTTTATTCACTAGCAGGCAAAGATAAGCGAGCTGGTACAAAATATTTCCCAGCCATTAATATGAAATTTATGTTCATGACAACCTTTTAAAATAATACTAATTTAATATATATTTATGAAGGTAGTTAATGATACAGATCAACATAAGTTCGGTGTTTTTTTTCTGAAGGCTGCAAAAGCCTCAGAAGTTAGGCAATGTGATCCTAATATAACAAGATACTCAGTTAAAGTCTTAGTTAAGTCATTTGTTCAGTTCAGTTTATGTGGATAGATCTGTTAAAATAAGGGACTGCATGTTTTTGAAACTCATTCCTAGTAAAATGGACCTCACGCTTGTTTTACGTTCATTCACATAAGCTAGCTTTCCAAATTCATTTTTAGCTTTGGCACCCGAGAATGAACAGATTGCTTTGTGGTAGAGAGTATTTCTGATAAACAATGAAAAAATGTACAAGAAGGTGCTACTACCAAATTCTGAATATGAAATAGCAACTAGAGGTCTAGAGCCTGGAGAGGTTTAGCCAATTATGTTGATTAAAACACCTCTAACGAAACCAGTGTCACTGATGTACACAGATCTTTGCTCCTTTGGGAGAATCTGTCTTTCAGAAGAAAAGCATAGCAGGTTAAAACTCCCAATTAACTCTCTTTCTTATATTCATGTTATAAGCTCTCCTACAACTCTGATAGAACTTTCTTAATTATTTCCCACAGTTACCCTATTGTTCCTTATTCAGCCAAACATGTTTTTTTTATTGTTTGCTAACAGGGCATTTCCTGCAAGCACATTATAAAAGATCAGACAAAATTATGTATCCTGCACAGAATACTCATCTGATTTATTAGACTGAGCATGAATAAAGCTCAGTGCAAACAAAGATTTTAAAATTTAAATAGCCAAGATGCCATTGGGAAACACTTGGCTATCAGTGGAAAAAAATTTAAATGCCAAAAGTGTATCTACTCATCTTGCAATACACAGACAACACACAGTTGGAGCAGTAGGGAATATTTTCTTTCTCGTCTTTAAAATCAGATCAGACAGCTCAGTTGAATGGTTTGTTCTCTGACTGGACAACAGAAATTTAGATTATTCACTGTGGGAAGGGACTTCTTTCCTCGATTCATCCTGACAACTCAGTGATGCAAAACCATATTTCCCACGTGGGACCAAACAATTTACAGGTAAATTAAGCAGAACAGATGAAGTATACTCTACTCTCAGTCCCTTACTTTGCATTTATTGCTCTATGTGGATGAAAGCTGAACCGAAACAATTGTTTGGAATTATAGTAAATCTGCTTCTTAGTATGACAATATGCAATAGTTGGTTTTATGACTTCCATATGATTTGGACATGAAAATCAGCTTTAGTTATTACATTTATACATTACTTTAATACACAAGAAGGAGTAACTTCTAACAGTGGAAGAATTTGACTGAATCATTTAAGGCCAAAACTCCAGCTGATCAGTACACTGGGCAGTAGTCATACCCAAAAAGTAAATTACAGAGTAACTCTATAAATATTACATCTATAAAAATCGTTTCAACAATTGGTGCCATCTGAGGGTTTTACCTGGAAATGTTGTAGCATGGTGGTTTAAAAAACTGCTTAGGGCAGAAGGCATTTCATTACTGGTTTTATAAAAAATTTCAATAAAAATATTGTGGCTTGCTGTTTAAACATCTCATGCAGAGCAACGAAAACAAAGATAACAATTTTGAATTCCTGGTGAGAGGCAGGAAGCGAAAAATCATCACTAAATGGAACTGGGAGAAAACTGGTTTTATTGTCCAGACACACACAAAATGTAAACAAATAGTTTAAATAGTGGAAAGCATATTGGATAGTAGAACATGTGTTTAATTGATACTTTTCTGTACTGATTAACACAATGATCTTTTAACATATTCTTTTTCTAGTGTTTCTTTTTACAAGCATGAACATCTCAGGGTTAAGAAATCCCTTTTTCAAATGTCAGTTTTGTGTTGTGGAAGGTGATGGAGCTGATGCAGTCCCATAAAGATTTTACCTCCTGATCTTTAGAACAGTAATTTTATTGTTTAGGCAAACCTTAAAGTTAAGCCTTGGCATTAGAAAGCAGTACAGATCTATCCCATCCCAGAAAGCCGGTGCCTGGAGGTACACATTCCTTCCTAACTAGTTGAAAGTTATGTGAAATTAGTCACCTTTGCTAAATAACATTCACAAAACAAGGCACTCTATTTTTTCAAATGCCTGTGCCATAGTGTTTAGAAAAGAATAAGATCTCAGGGGTTCTTCATGACTCAGCAGCGAGAAGACAAACTGACGCAGAAAACTTGTCCTCTTTCCTAACAAATGCTTTATTTCCACTTTCTGTAGGACACAAACTTAGTTTCAGTGGATTTCAGTGGAAGTTTAGTCAGAGAATATGGCAGTTCTGACCGACTGTTTCTTGACAGGAAATGCCAGTTAATCGGGACTGAAGTTTGTTAGTATTGGGGATGCTTGTCACTAGATTTAGACATGCAGTCTCATCTAACCTATTTGTCCTTACAACTTCCTACCCTGTGCTTAGATGAGTTGGGCTTCGGAGCCTGTCTCCTTCTGATGCAGTTGATTTTTATACGGTGGAACAGTTTCATCAGAAGGGATTGAAAAACTTATACTGTGGTATAACCAAGTGCTTATCATCTTGCCCCAACTGTCAGGGAGGCAGAGAATGGCTCAATCCCTCTTTGAAACAGGCGAAGTAGAAGACATGCTTTTCGCTTTTGAGGTGAGTGCTTTCAAGTAGTGTGAAAACTTCAACTCTACAGTTTTAATGAAAGTCTCCAGCATGCCTAAGGTTCTTCTTCATGCAGAAATTGCACCTTCTCCATTCCTCAGCAGAACCTGATACCTCTTTATTTGCCCATATTTGTTTCTGCACTTACTGCTCTGCCACCAGATTCATAAGCAGGCAAACTCTTACTATTCCAATCTTCCCCTTCCTACTTGCTTCCAAACAACCTCATTTAACATGCTTATGTATTATCAGCTTTTATTTTTATTTCATTCTGAAGCTATGCAGTATCACTCCAGAACAATGGAGCTCTCCTGGAACTAAGAGCACTGGGGACTGCTATGCATTGCCATCTCACCTAGTTTTTATCTCTACAAAAGAGCTGTGCTACGAAAGCAGTGCCCTGTTCAGGCACCAAACTCCTAAGTTCCTGCCTGCCCCATGGGGCTCCTCTGCACCCTCTGTACTATAGTCATCTATTTTAACCCAGATAATCCTGATTCAATCTCTCCAGATACCGGGTCAACTCTTGGCTCTGCTCAAAATTCTGACTTTTTCTTCAGTAGTTACTCCGTATGTAACTTAATTTTTATTCTAAAAATGAAGATAATAAATAATCCTTTATATATGCAAGTTTTTGGTGCTTTTCACTAGGCACAGGCAATGAGGGACAGACACTAAGCTCATCTGGGCTCTTTATTTCAAATAGGAAAGTCAAGAAGAAGGTACTGAAATGCCTTCATTTTCATATCTGCTACTGCAAGAAAATGAGTGGACAGCAGGTTGTTCCGGATGCTACTGAACTCAAGAAGACAGGAACAACCTACACTAATGAGTTTTTTTGTACTGAGAAGCTCTAAAGAGAATCGCATACTCAGAGAATGGCTGAATTTGTAAGCCACCTCCGGAGATGGTCTAGTTAAATCCCCTGCTCAGAGCCAGGTCACCCAGAACAGGTTTCTCAGGCCATGTCCAGTCAGGGTTTGAATAACTCCAAGGATGGAGATGCCACAACCTTTCCTGGCAACCAGTTCTAGTGTTTGACCATTCATATACTAAACAAGTTTTTTCTTATGTTTAAATGGAATTTCTTGTATTTCAGTTTGTGCCAACTACCTCTACCTTTCATTGGGCACAACTGAGAAGAATGTCTCTCCATCTTCTTTACCACCCCACACTGGGTACTCATACACATTGATCGGATCCATCAGAGCCTTCTCTTCTCAGGTCTAAACAATCCCTTCTCTCTCAATGTCTCTTCATGTATCAGGTGCTCCATCCAGTTCCTTAAACATCTTTAAAGCCCTTCTCTGGACTCTTTCCAGCATGCCCATGTCACTTTTGTACTGAGGAGCCCAGAACTGGACCCGGAACTCCAGACGTGTTTTACCAGTGCTTAGCAGAGGGGAAAGATCACTTTACTTGCTGGTCATGGTCTTCCTAACGCAGTCCAAGATGCTGTTGGCTGCATTTGCCACAAGGGCGCATTGCTGGCTCATCATCAACTTGTTGTCCACTAAGACCCTCAGGGCCTTTTCTGCAAAGCTGCTTTCCAGTCTGTTTGACCCCAGACTGTGCTGTCGTATGAGGTTATTCCTCCCCAGCTGCAGGACTTTGCATTCCGCATTGCCGAATTTCATGAGATTCCTGTTAGCCCATTTCTCCAGCCTGTGTGAGGTTCCTCTGAAGTGCAGACATGCCCTCCTGTGCGTTGACCGTTTCCCCCAATTTGATATAATCCACGAGTGTTCTGAGGGTACATATCAAACAATCTCCAAACACTACAAGCAACCGCTCCCTTTCTTGGAAGTCTGTAGTTTGATATTGTCTTTAGCTACCAAGGGCCAAAAGCAACACAGGTGGGTCATAACTTAACATTAAGTGGGTCATAAAGGAGCATAGGTAGGTGGCTCTTAATCACTTTTGTCACTTCCCTGTTTAACCCTAATGTTTCTCAAGAGATTAGCATTAGAGATTTTGCCCCTGCACATGCCAATAATGTTCCAGTGCTGACAGGCAGAGATTGCAGACTCAGCACCCAAGCTTGATGAGTATCTAGAAACTACGTGCTCCTCTGCCACATACCTTGTAGGACTTGATCCAACACCACCCTCTGGAGAAAGCTTCCTACAGATACCATTGCTACTATCACTTTGCATGAGCATGTCAGAAGAAGACAATGATGTTACCTGCCTTACCGATATAATAATCCCATGGACAGGCCTGTAAGTAACCTCTGAGAAGAGGGTCTGGGGGTCTGCATCCCTATTACCATAAGGGCTCAAGTCCACCTCCAGCTGAGTGTCATGTTGAATCTCACCTCTTATGCAGAAATAAGCATTCAAGAGTCATTGAGCTGGACAAAAAATAAATGTGATTTCCTGTCTGCCAGAGAAAAAGAGATTGTGAAAGTCGCTATGGAGACAACTGAAATTTCTAAACCCGGGCTAGCCAGGAAGGGTGTACAGAACAGGTACAGCATGAAGTCTGGCTGTAGGCTAAAGAAGGGTGACTACTCTATATTGCTATTTCAGACTGTAGAGAACATATGTTGAATTCCTTAGCAGAGGATTCTCTACGGAAGGTGGAAAATAGTATTTGTGTGTCAGTGGACATTAAAAGAACAAGCACACAAAAACCATTGTTCTTTACACTGCTTAGATCTAATTGTGATGGAGGAATGTGGTTTTCTAAGTCAGAAGGAAGAGTCATCAAAGAAGAATACCTGGTTATGAAACCAAAAGGGCAAGGAAGAGAAATATCTAAAATAATCAGCTCGCAGTTTGTCTGTATTGAATTTCGTGGGTTTCTTAGTGCTTTCGAATACCCTTGCAACCAGAATCTCTGAACAGAACATACAGTATCACAATTAGCATAACAAGGAGGA
Organism: Astur gentilis; assembly: GCF_929443795.1. NCBI lineage: Eukaryota > Metazoa > Chordata > Aves > Accipitriformes > Accipitridae > Astur > Astur gentilis. Next base: position 28,112,098 of record NC_064894.1, read on the forward strand.
AGAACCAAATACTGAAAAGTATTATTGGCAGACATAGGAAAAAAGACTAAAGAAACAACGGTCACGGACAGTGGAAGGTAGGTCCACACATATGACTTGTATATGCATATTAGGTTGATTTTTATATCCCCAACTCATACCTAAGATGCAGAAAATGAAAAAGTGATGGTAGATCTTCAGTGTTTTAAGTTTGGAGCACCCGCAGTACCTACATGAAGGCAACAAGTAGGCCCAGAAATCCACTGACATTGTTAAAGAAATTACTTAATTGCCATTTACAGGTCAGTCAGTCATCTGTGAAAAAAAAAAAAATAGAAAAAAGAAAAAGAAAAAGAAGCAGTGCATGGCAAAAGGCGAGGAAATGAAAAATAGCAGAATTAAAATGTCACTCTCCCATGCTACAGGGACCAGGCAATTCCTTTTACTCTCAGAAAAAGAGGGGTTCAAAGGTCAGCTGGTATTAAACCTGAACACTAATGATCTTACTGCTTATTCCAAGGGGTCTGATGACTGGGCAAGAGGCCAGCGCATCTTAGCCAGCAAAATATCTCAATTAGCTGCAAACTCTTTGCCAAGTTACTCAGACATATAATATGGCTCCCCCTAATTTCTTCTTGATCTCTTTCAGTCAAATACTTTTTGGAATTCAACAAATGGGACTAGACAGAGGAAACTGATGGGACGAGACAGATGTAACTGGAGGCAAGCAATGATGGTAGACAATTTTTCTTTTCTAAGGAGGAAAGAGGGTTTTTCCTCTACATGGAAGTGTAGACTTCCACAAGGTACTGATCACAAATACAAAATTTAAATTAAGACAACTTTAAAAAGTTTCTAAATTTTGTTTCACTGTAGGCCAAAAACACCCAAATCTTTGAATCTGTTTTATGCTACTGTAACTGTTACCCTGCAGCCTGATTGTTCAAATCCTGGGTCTGTTTGATTACTAAAAAGCCCGATTCCTTCCATGTCACCCCAAGACAACCCAAACTTGATTCTTTTATATTGTATATCACACTGTAGCTACAAAGCTACAGTTTCTTTTATGCTCATCTTGTCTCTCTCTTTCTTTAGTTCTGACAGAGCTATCTGATTATGTCTTCGTGAAACATTTTAGATTTACTAAAACAGAGCACTTTGGCAAAAAAAAATTCTTCCAGCTCTTATGAACTGATATCTTGTATATAGCAGTTCTCAGTTATTGTAGGGTTTTGCTTTATGCTACGGACATTTATAGAAGAGACTGGTTGTGTACAGAGAGAAACTCCACTCTTGATCACAACAACTTTTTTAACATTTAACTACACATGAGGTCTCTCAGGATCTTGGGTTTTTTTACTTTCTACCCTGTCAAGAGACCCACACTGGAGACTTCCATCTCTGTAACTAACAGTTACTTTTAAACATTAAACATTTATATTGCACCAGATAACTATAGCTTTTTCTAGTACTGAGATGCAAATGATGACCTTGACCCAAAGGATGTACACTCAATATCATGAAGCCTACCTCCTGACCCTGATATCCCTGGAGAGGACGCTGACAGCATAACACTTTGACGCAACTGCGTTCTCTGTCAAGGAAGGTAAAGACTAGGCATGGATACAAGACTGGACAAGAGGATCTCAAGATGTCATAGGATTCGTGTTTTCACTTAAAGGCAGAATGATGCAGAGAGACCATCCACATTCACTGTTTGTTTTCTGAGCTATCTTTCAGAAAACACCAATGGCGCTTTTCGCTGTCTTATCCCAGTGCTTAGCTCTCTATACAGTTACAAAGGCCTGTTTACTATTTCATCCAACTCTTGCTCACTAAAAGTTAAGCTGATTATTTCTTCTGTTTTTCTTGGGAATATGAAACCAACTGATCATCATCAGCCTTGTTACAACAACATTTGAATGCTCTCCAAATTATTTATGTTTTAAAGTATGGGGAAAAATATTTTTGTTTGGATGATAGAAATGCAACACGACATGATTTGTTTTGGTTTAGATTCTTTAACAGCTTATAAACTTAAAAGACATATTTATACTAATTTTTCAAATGTGAAAGTGATTTCAGAAAATGTTGATGCAAGTATTTCAGCATTTCCTAAGCAGAATATTTACTCTAGAAAGTGATGAAACAAAATGCTTCAGCATTTTCCCCGTTGTCAAAATTCTTTGTTGAATTATAATAAAATTTTCATATCACATTCGTCTCCACAAAACTATTTTCATACACGTACTGTTCATCCTCCTCCTGGTTATCTTCCTAGTTTGCCTTGAATAACTGATGATTATCTTTAAGTACTTTCTTAGATCAGCTTTACACATATCTTGTAATAATTTATTATAGGCCATATGTTTTGAATTTCCTCATAGGATATCAAAAGGGTGTGTCAAAAGCCTTACTAAAGTCGAGGTATCTCATGTCTCTAATTCCATCATCTAAGGGCTCATTCCCCTTCAAAGAAAGAAATTAAACTAATCTAACATGATACGCTGTTGACAAATTTAAGTCTGCTGTTTCCCCTTGTCTTTAAGCATTTACAAATTGAATATTTACTTACAAGTCTCAGTGTCTTGCTAGTTACTGTCATTAGGCTGACTGTGCCGTAATTCTCAGGTCTTTATTCTTCCATTTTACCTATAAGACCTAAACTTGCTTTCTTCAGTCCTCTTGAGAGTTACCTGCACTGAAATTCAATCCTTATTTGCAGACTTTACTGAAGGATTTCAGATCATTTAAACTTGGTCTTGGCAATCTGATTTGTTACATGGAAAGCTATACTGGATAGTCATAGTCCTGTGTGTTGAGAAAGTGGCTTGTCTGGTCTTTAGGTAATGGTACAAAAGAGATGTTTTTGATGTAGTTTTGCTTATTTGTTTGAAGGGAACCCTTGGACCAATTATATTTTCTTTATTTGAAACTGAAGGCAGAGTATCATGGAGGTCATCTGTAGATTAGCCTTCATCTCAGCACCACTCTTTGTATGCACAACTTCACTTATGCTTTTTTTGTTTATGGACAAAGAATTTTTTTAACTTATTTTGATGTTCTAGGTAACAACTAATTCTTTTTGTTGTTGCTTTCCTTTGTGCCAAGTCTTCTCTTTTCCCCAAATGTTCGTTTCTTTTCTTTATTTGGTTGTAAGGATGTGGAGCCTTCTCTTAAAAGATTTTTCTCAATTTGGAGGCAAGTTACAGATTTTTTTTGTGTGTGTCTGTTTATTTCTTATTTAAAGGAATCTCTTTTGAATTTGTCCTCTGCATTTGTCCCTAAATTCTTCTGCCTCTTAACTAATTATTCCTTTAACTTCTCAAAATGTACCCTTTGAACTAATAAAAATATTCTTTATTGTAGACCTAGCTTTGTTTATCCATTCTTTTAATTTAAATGCACTAATCGTTATATGTGAGGATATTTCTCATGAGTTTCTTTTCTATAAAGGCCTTGTTACTTGATTAAAATTAACTCTGAAACAGTATCTGCTTGTCATCACTCCTTGACTACTGAGTAAAGCAGTAGGATTTTTTCCTTAGCCTATATCTAGTGGTAAAAGTCCCCAATAGTAATAAAAGCATGTTCATTAAAAAGCTTTTTTATCTATAATCAGCACAGTCATATAAACTTGCCTCTTCCTGACATCTAAGTTTCTCATCCTTTTCCTTCTTACTAATTACAAGCTGTACAGTACCTTGCCAATTCCCGTCCTCTCTTTGCATTCCAAGTTTTGCATTTCTCTGTGCATGTGTGGCCAGTGGTGGGTCCATCTTGGCATTGGCGTCTTGGCTGGCATGGGCTCTGTCAGACACGGGGAAAGCTTCTAGGAGCTTCTTACAGAAGCACATGCATGTGCATGTGAAATGCACACACACATACATGTTCACACACATCTTTCTTTCCAAATACATACCTAAGTATGTGAGGTGAACACTTCTAGTGGGATTGTTGCCTCCCTGTAGGAAAGTTTATCCTCAAAATCAAAGGAGCTACACCGAAGTTGAACATGCAGTGGGAGAATAGACCTTTTGGGGTCATTTGGTCTGGTGGGAGTACACCTTCCACATGGGCTAGTACCTGCCAACTGGTTACATAAATACAGGGGAAAATTTTTGAAGTAGAGAGAAATGAAAACTATGACATTGATGTTAAGATCTGCATTACATTTTCATCTGGACCCTCACCTCCATTTGCTAAAGAAATGCAAGGTTATTTAGATGTAGAGTTTGGGTTTGGTGGGCTGGTATTTACAATAAGGTGGACGTGTGACTGGAACTGCAATTCCCTTTGAAAACTAACTTCTACTCAGAGCTCATTTACGGTGCTGAAAAACATTATTTCATTTCAAGAAGGTTCATCTGTAGACCAAAAATGTTGTTGTTATTATAAACAATATTGCTTGTTACTAAGTAGAGTTAAGAAAACATACACAGTAACCAGTGTTCATAAAGGAGTCCACACTAGGTGAATCTGTAAGAGATGAGCAGTGTCTTGACTTGTCTTAGCTTCAGAGTGATTTTGTTCTGTTTTAAGTGGGCTGTTATAAGTACATATAATGGACTTACGAGTTTATTTAGTCCCAAAGCGTATAGAGAGATGAAAAAAAGGCAGGCTGCTTTGTAATACAAAATGCACATTACTATTTCTAGCCAGCATGCATTATAAGACCTTTTAAAATATTTAAAATTGTTTTATGTCTTTCCATTCCCAGGCTATGCCATCAATTAAGTTTATGTAAGTAAATGAAATTATGTTAGTGCTGAAGTAGTAAGGACTATATTTGAAGCCAAGTCTTTTCTTGGCCTTTGAAGCTATGTGTGTACAAAACTGTTCCTTCATGTGCATATGGCTACAGGTTTGACTGACTCCAACACCTGCGCAAACATATGGTATTATGTGTGTGAATTATTGTAGCGAATGTTTGAATGCCAGATCTCCCACTTGCATACTGGTGGTGTTGAATAGCAGCAGGTCAAGTGTGGGTGCAAGTATTTGCACTGCTGATATGGGGAGGTATATTTGTTAGCGCAACTTCACAAGTACATGAAGGAACCGGCAGGTTGAAAATCAGGTCTGTGGGGCTGAATGACAGTGGTTGCATTGGTACGGACATCTCAACGCATTGTGGAACTCGCTAACACACCTTAATTCATTGTATATCTGCACCTAAAATTATCTCGCCCATGTCAAATTTGAGTTCCGGGAAGTCACAGCCTAGGTCCCCGGAAGGCTAGGCAGCCAGCAGGAGTAATTTCCAATGTCTACCCTCCACATGCCTTCTGCATGAACAGCATTTGTGCTGGAAACCATATGTAGGGGGAAAAAAATCCCACAACAACCAAACAAAAAACAACAAACTAACCAACCAAAAACCAAAACCCCACCACATTTTTCTTTAGCTCTTCACCTGCCTCCCACACCTTCATGAATTCCCAGATTTTCTTCCAGAAAGTTTCCAGGTGTCTGCCTTTTACTCTCTGTTCAGTGTTTTGTGATTTTTCTCTCCTCATTTAGCTGCTGAGAACCATTTTTAACAATGTAGAGAGCAATTGTAAAAAAGAGAAATTTTTTTCCAAAGGAAAAAACACCTGCAGATTAGAGGTGGCTACTGGCCCGAGTTTTATTTCCAAACTGTATTGAATAAGTACTGAGCTAGCAGGAACTTGTGATTTCAGCAGAGGCACCTTTAAAATGGAAGTTTTGATCAGATGTGCAAGTCAGGACACACTGAAGTCTATTGTCAGACTCAGTATGCAGTGTTTGGAGGTTAGCAAAAGAAACTCAATTACTATAAGACTAAGTGAATAATAAATTGAAATACCGTGATTCCCTTACAAATAAGGGAATTGAGGAAAGAGATGCTATTACAGAAACTTACCCTGCTTGACAATGGTGAGCTTAGGGGGTGTGGGTCACAACCTCGGAGAGACAGGCAGTGACAGTACTAATGAAAGTTTCTGTGTTTGGAAAGCAATCTAGAAACAAATTTACTGAAAGGAAACCCCAGTACTCTTAACACACAATTATACCACTTGTCTTAAGCCTACTCAGGCTTCTGAAAATGCCTAACACATTAGGAGCCTGCTTGGAAAACATCATCTACCATAGCACTGGAGTCTGCGCTGCTGCCTTATCTCACTGACAGCTTTTTGCTGGCCAGTCTTGACTGGGGTCACTGTGATCCTGTCACTTTGTAGGGGAGGACGTGTGTCCTTGACCAGTGTTGATGGGGTGGTTAAGGTCCCTTTAGGTCTAACACATACTTATTCAGAAAACCTCCTTTTCTAAATCTGCTTACTCCCCTTTTTTTTTTTTCTCTTTGTGTGTGTGCACTCTGCACTCTCTGTACTAGTTCCCATCTTCCCTGTGGAAGGACTAATATGCCATGAAGTGCGATCTCAAATGCTGGGTAAGCCCAGCCTCCAGCATTTCTTCACCTGTGGAGGGGAAAGCAGGTATCTTTCTCGGAGCAGTGGGTATAGGAATAAACAGATCTCTGAGGGGATGAGAAAGGTCATTGTGCAGAGTGGCGGGGGAATCTACATGTACTGGGACTGCTAGCAAGTGTGGTTTATTTTTTATTAAAGTATTTTTTATTTAAAAATATTTTGTAAGCTTATAGTTTAAAGTTGTTTTCTGTGTGATTTCTCACTCGCAAATAATTCATAAGATTGCAAATAATTCACTGAAATACAACTATATCCCAACTCTTACAACTTCTCCATGTTGTTCAAGCAAATTGCTTTAATGAAAACTCTTATCAGTGTCATAATTACCTTTTTTCCAGCTTAAAATACACGTAAATTAGATTGCTGTAATAATTTGTTCCAGACAAAAACCTAAAGGTCTCTAAATAATTAACTCAAAAGTGATCTACTTAACACACTTTTAGTATTAAGCCAGTAGGAGAGAAAATACATGTATACACATTTATCAAAAGATGTCAAGCACCTTTTTGACTGAGTGATAGTCAAACACATACAATTTGGTCACAAGTTTTCTGAACCTGTATCTAAGTGAATTTTCAGCAAATGCATTTTAAGCTTCTAACGCTGAAGGCAATTTATCATGCATACCTGAAGAGTGTTGATTTTGTAAGACTTGCATCTTCCTGTTGAATTAACTCTAAATCTGGTACTTATTGAACATGAAGGGCTCTCTGCCAAACCTCATCCAATTTAGTAACATCAGCAGACGTGACAAATCCCATAACTATACCATCTCCATCCCTCTTCTATGTTTTCATATGAATCTGTAATAAGCAATGGCAACATGCTTTTTTGTCTGAGCCAATTTTAACACTTGAACTTTAAATAACTAAGATAGCAGGAATTTTTGTTTGGTTTCAAACTCGTGATCTCTTTACTATTCCTTTGCTTCCTAACTTGTAAAGAATGAAGCAGATGTGTATTTATGAGACTATTTCTTCTTAGAACAAGTTAAGGACTGGTTTCCATAAGTTATGATCTGCTTTGATTTCTTGTCTAGACATATTTTTAAATTGGAAAAGAGAAAAGGAATGTTTATTGTTTTTTTATAGTATGTCAATGTTTTGATTAATGCTGCATTAAATTAAAAAAAAAACAGAAACCCACCTACTTGAGGCAAGCAAAGTTGTGTTCTGCAATACAGGGATTTTATCTCTCATTGCAACAATCTGATATTCATGTGAGGTTCACACACTGCTGACTGACTCCGATCCTGTCAGAGATCTGTCCTGGTGAAACTAATCAGAAGGGAGTGGCTGATATTTTTGTCAATGTATACACAAAAAAGGCTGCTGCCTCAAGGTTGTTAACAGTCTCCCTTGCATGGAAGAAGAATTTTACTGGAGAAAATTTGATATCCAGGTTTCTCCTGAAAATTTTTTCCATATGTAGTGCCTCTCAAGAATTTCCATTGTCTTTCTTCACATATAGAAAGGAGTTCAGTTCAGGCTGTTTTCCTGGACATGGTGTTTTGCTTCAACCGATACTTGAAAAACCAAACAAGAAAAATGCAGTGAGGCATGATGAGAAAATCTCCAAAGATTTAGAATGTGGGTTCCAAAAGTATGGTCCAGATGTAACTTGTCACAGACATATAGACCTTAACGGAATTACAATGATACATGCCAGCTGAAGGTCTAACCCAGAATGTTCATAGGAATACCTGAATGTGTGAAACTGGGCATCCAATCGAATATAAATTAACTTTCTTGGACAAACCAGATTACATTCATTTGGAAAGGAGTCCCCACTAGTTGGCACTGATTTTAAAAGCATTTTTTAAGCACCTTTTATAGGGCCTGATTCAAACCCAATGTAGTCAGTGGAACAGCTCCCCTTAATGGGTTTGGAATCAGGCGCGTCAGGAAAACTGTTTCACCATATGTTTCAATGACATTTAAGCTCACTCGTCCCGATTGAGGAATTCTTTATTCAGCTACTCACAGCTTGAGAGTCTCGGTTCTTTGAACATTTTTGGTTACTTCCATTCTTGTTTGGAAGAAGCTGGAATGGGAAGAATTCAGTGTACTTTTTAGGCTAGGAAAAATAGTAAGCATTCTGGGGTTGGCTTGAGTTATGAAGGAATGACATCTTTCTTAATGGTAATTTAATTATGATTGCCCAAACTTTGATACCAAATATAATATTACGGGTGTGCCAGAGATAGGGAAAAATTTGAAAATATTTTTTTCCAAATTTATTTCATTTTGGAAGGAGAAATAAAATAGAACCCAGACCCTAGATTTTGCAAGATCATGTAAGATCATTTTGGTCTTCATGGTAGCTGTATTGATAAGCCACATTTGTTACAGGGTGATTATCCTTCAAAATTGTAATAATGCACCACTAGCAATATGGTTGTCATTATTCTTAATACTCTTACTGCCATAGTGACAGCCATTTTGGGGACTATTCCAACAAGATTAGTATGAGCCTGTAGGGAAGCAGACATCTTTGTATATAAACTTTCTAAGCATCATCCCATCTTTAACATCTTAAAATCTCCTGTGAACTGATGAACCTCTAAAAAGAAAAACTGGTTATTACTAGAAAGAGCAAATATGAACAGAAAATAAGAAAAACATGTGTGTACAAAATTCATGTCTGGAATTCGTTTTCTGTGTTACAAGGCATTAGTTAGTCTAAAACTAAAAATAAAGACAAGCTGAAAAGAATCCTAATAGTGTGGTTTCTTTTGAACTGCAAATTGACACAGACATTTTATGGGGGGAAAAAAAAGTGAGGGAAGCCATCTACCAGTGTGAAACAGTGAACGTATGCTGTAAGTGATATATGAATCCCCTTACACTGGCAATAACTTCCATATTCAGTAGACATGGATTTAAAATGCAGTTGATTCGTGTTAGTTTTTGCTGTCAGATCATAGGAATTTCAAAGGCACGTCCATGGAGTTATGCACAAGGAATATCTTATTGTGAAAGGGGGATCGGGGCCTGTGGTAATAAAAACATTTACACCCACACACAAACAAATTCTTAAAAAAAAATGGACAAGCTCCCCCCATCCCCTACTGCAACAGCCAGTTGAATAAGAACAGAAGAAGAAAAAGCAATGTGGTTAAGAGAAGTTTTGCACCTATTGGCTAGTCTCTTAGTGTTTAAGGATTTTATCTTCCTTTATTTAGGAAAAAAAAAAAAAAAAAGCTTAAAGACAATTTTTAAAACAAATAATGTTTGTACTTTGTTATCACCTTATATGCTGGACTGTGGCAAACAACATAGACTTCTGGATAAAGGTACTTTCTTCAATTTGTTTTGTCTGTCAAGGAACCTTCATGGTTCTTCACAAACATATTTAAACATCTAACCATATTCCCATTGAAGGAAGTATTTGCATCTGAACACAAATGTTTAATTGTGCATGTGATGATAGGATTTCTGAAGCACTTGTGTACCTAATGGGAATTCACAATCCCTTAGATACCGTCTTCCTCCACAGCCTGTAGCTTCATTAGCACACCACCTTCCGAGTCCCTGTTTCCCTTTGGGAAGTCACCATTTTCAGCTGTACCACGTTTTTGAAAGCCCTATAAAGTGCCTCAGGAAAATCAAACAAATTAGTTGAAGCGGCAGGTCTTTGCTAACCCAACTCATTTGGTTAAAATGTATTAGGACGCAAACTGCATATGAAAATGAGGGGTTGATAACTTCCAGCAGAGAATGGTCATCAGCCCTAGAGCTGTCTCAGCCCTTGAGGTGAAGGCAGCAGAAGTTGTGTGAGTATCGCCTAACGCTCTTAACAAAGGCACGCAAAGGTGTCCTCCCCGCACAGATGAAACTAAATTAACACTTACATCTAGTGGGAAAGCACATAACTAAAGGGAGAAGTTTGTAGATGTTAGCCTATTGTCTTCCTCTGTTTTATGTTGCAGTTAGAACTCAAACTGATGTGATACAGCCCAGCATAAGCACATATGGAATGAAATGTGACATGCAATAAACAAAGTATTTTAAATGAGACTTTTTATATCCCTTAAGAAATAGAAGAAACAGTCACACACTGCTCGTTAGCTTGTAAAAGTAGACACAATGACTTGTTTTGTAGGAAATTTCAATTCATGCTCATAAATCAAATAACAACGTAAGCTGTTCTGATTCTAGTTTGTGGGAAAATGTTTAATTGCTTATTTATTTCATTTGTTTTACTAAAATGTATTCTTATAAGTTGTGTTCTTACATCTTCTGTCTGCAGAGAGTGGAGAGATGTTTCTCAAAGGCATTTTTTAGAATGACTTGGTATTGGTCCAGTGCTCTGATGTCACTGGAACAAAAACAGGACTCTCTGTCTGGATTTATTAGAAGGGGGAAAGGCTCTTTTTAGTTTTCTCTGTTTTATTGCATCTTTCTTGACATTAAACTCCAGTACTCAGTACAGCTTATGCCAGATGTAAAGTCTTTCTTTAAAATAGCATGCCAATTACTGACACATAATGTCATATAAATTATTGTAAACTATTAGATAAAATGCAGTGATAAAAACAGGCCCATTAAATACTTGCTCCTCAATTTGATTTCTCCTTTTAAACAGCCACATTAAAATTATGAAAGGTAATATATTTATTACATATAGCATATGTTTGCACAGTAAAATAACAAAATATAAACTTAACTCTCCTTATTACTGGTTGTCAAATAAATTTTCTGATAAACACAGACTTTTAGCAGCTCCTGTAGGCTTTATTACAAGATTACATGCTTTCTCTCTAATATGGTTGCAAGATAGAGGACAGATGTCACAGATCTCTTCCCAAAACAACAATTTCTTGTTTCCCTAAATGTCTTATTTTTATCTGTAAGCTGTAAAACTCCAACACAAACTTGTAAACTACATCCCTGGCTTCAGCGCTTCACGATATGCATCATATATCTCATTCTGTTAGGTAACGTTAACTTATATTATTCCCCATCATAGTGCTGTTAGAGATTGGGTTTGCACATATTGGAGAAATTGAATAGCCTTATTTCCTGTTTTCTGTACTTAAAGCTAAAATGTCCACATATTACTTAGTTTACAAACATTTAGACTCAATGCTCAATCATAAAACCTTACATTCCAGTAAACCTTCAAATATTTATTTAATTCTTCTGTTCAAGGCCAAAATACCTTTATGCCTGTTAGAGAAACAGAAAGAAAAAAAAAAAAAAAAACCCAACAAAAATTATATTTAAGTAGGTCTCTCCAAAGCATGGTTTGGTTTTATTTGTAAATCCATTATTTCAAGAATCCTCAGTATAAGCAACAAATATCTTCATATATTTAACATCAGGCAAAAGATCACTCAGGATCTCAGACATCAGAGAGAAAAACATACTTTAGCTGGTCAAACTATGTATAGAAACTTTTGGCTTAATTACAGAAGGGTTTGGGAGCTTTTTTGAGATTGCTGAAACAATCTTTCTGAATGAACATGCACAAAATATGGATGTACCTTTGGGTGAATATCTGTTACAGGTTCTTTTAACCCCTAAGCACTTCTGCACAGCCAGGAATTAGATCAAGGAGAATGTCAGGCAATTAAAAAAAAAAAAAAAGGCATCACAACAAAAATCATCATAATAGTAAGTAATCTATTTGTTAGCTGTTAGAAATTTTAGATTTTTTTTTTTTTTTTTTTAATTGTTAGCAAGCCATACAGCACAGTTTCTCCACCATGTGTGACTGCATTGGCCAATCTAATTTTGAGCGATATGTCATAACTCAGGGCACCGTAATCTCTGTGATTCACTCAAGCCAACAGTTAAGACCAAGGCCTTTTAGTTTAGCTGTGCTCAAAGAGTTGGCTTTAGAGCTCTCTGAAGTGTGTGGAGAGAGCTAGTTGCTCTAGTGAATTTTTTGCTACTGTTTAGATGGTAAGTTTGAGCACATATAATAGATAACGTTCTGACAGTTACTGGAGTGAAAGACATTGCAGGTAAATGGAGGACAATGAAACCTTGTAAGAGACGTGATAACCTTTAGTTTAATCAGATTAGGAATACCTGGGAGCATCTGTATGAATCATTGTTTTACATTAGTTTCCCAAATTCTTACACAACAACAAATAAGACATTAGCATATAAGAACAATTAGGAGGAAAACAATGACTCCATTCTTAGTGTACCATAAGCTTGAAAAAACTATAAATCTTAGGGTTTCTCAGAAAAGATTTTTGCGATACATATAATGAAGGAATTTGTAGTTTAGGATCAATAAGGAAAGAGTAAACCTATTGTATGAAAAAGACATTGGCTTGTTTAATATAGTAAAACAAAGGCCAAAAGAGGACGTGACTCTTCCTCATAAAATATGAACAGCTCAACAGTAGAGAGGGAAAAACAATGCTGGCACAGGAATAAATAGGAGAAAACTGACCATTAATAAATTAAAGCTGAAAATTGGAAGTCTGTTTCTTGCTTTGTCTGTGAAAACCCAAAGAAATGTACAAGTAGAGGTAAAAAATATAACTGGATTTGAGGGAAAAAAAAAAAGGATAAATTTAATTTACATTTAAGATTTACATTTTTGTGCTGCAGAAGATTGACTCAACTTACCGAGTATTGTGAAAAAAATGGGGGATTTCGGTCCAGAAAGCATATTTTGATCCCCTTTGCATTTGAAATTAAATTGCTCCATAAAAAAAGTCATTATTTCATGTTCAAGTGTTTCATAGACACAGTAGATAATTGCATTTAGTTTCACACTGGACAGATTGCTTCATACGGTTAGAATAAAGTTATGTTATTGCAAAAATTTCCTGCCTAAAATGGTCACAAAAACTCCACTCTACCACTGGGTTTACTGAGGCTGAGCAATTTTAACCAAGAGAGAAGAGGGTTTGGGGCTGTTTTTTTCATTTAAGTTCTTGTATTTGCCCAGAGCTACATAAACATATGTGACTCATCATTTAAGAAGAAAATAAAAAAAAAGGGAGAAATTATTTCAGCTATCACTACGTAATGAACTTACTGTGAACCAGTAATTGTGACACTAACCGTTTTGGATTTGAAGTAACCAGAGACCTTCGACAGATTCCAATGGAAACCTTATAGTCAGAAGTATGCTAACAAGTCAGAAGTATGCTAGCAAGATGTTTTAAAAACAAGCAATTAAGAGAAGAATATCATTTATTTATATCCTTTCCCAGCTCCTGTGTCTCACGACTAGGAGACAGGCAAATGTATGTTTGTTTCCCAGTGCTGCAGCACAATTTTTTTTCTTTAAAAAAACCCAAGAGTGAGGGTGGAGCTTCACATCAGTTAGAAAGAGGACTCAGTATCAGATTCCCTTTTTTACCACTTTACCTCATGCTTAATTACATCCCCTACCTCTTTTAGCTCTCTTTGGGATAGAGAAGAAAAAAGATTGCAGCATCTTAATAATGGAAATTCAGGAATTATGCTGCCCTTTCTCCCTGCCAAGATGTGGTTGCCCCACAGGGACTACTCAGAGTTTTCTGAGGCAAGGAGCAGTATGCAGTGTGCGTACACCCAAGAGCATTGACCCAGGACTGAATCCTTCTCTTCTCATACTCTATACTCCTCACATTTGAGAGTGCCCCATGTCCTCAGACATGTCATTTAAATTTGACTGCAGTATCCCTTAGAAAGGGGCATGGTTTGTATATTAGAGACTGCTATAAGGCTTGATTAACAAACATCTTCATCTATTCCCAATATTGTATGAAAATCATTTACGCATTGGTCCTAGAGTGGCATATTGCCTGAGTTATTCACAACAACTAGGCATGTATTAGACCCCATGGGTTTTCATAGTTTCTGTTGTATATTACTGGCCTTATGAAAAACAGAGTAATTAAGGCCTTGCGCTTCTTAATGTATGTGAAAAGATTAACTCGATAACATGCTGAATATGAAACAAAAAATCTAAGATAAACAGAAAATGCATTCTTCTCATCTGAATAGGTCATAAAAAGCACACCAGCTTGACATTACAAAACACTGAACACACCTCAGGTGATATCAGGATTTAATTAGGACAGACAATTAATTCCCACATCCTTTGGGTTTGTATGTCATGACTTCTCTTTATTGTCTAACATTTGAACTGAATATGTATCCAGGGTAGTGAGACTAATAGTTAAATCCTTTTCATTTTCTTGTGTTGTTTTGGGGTTTTTTTGAAGTTCACCACATGAGTAGTTGAAAATTGGCACTGCCAGTTAAAAAAAACCAGAATGAACAGACAGCAAAAAAGCAGGGGAACTTCTACAGATTCTCCAAAGTTTCTGTTGTCTGCTTTAGAAAGACATGGGAAGCAGCTTTGTAAAAAGAAGCAGTAAGCCTCATCCTAACTATCCAGCTTTTGCTTTGATCGCCTGCTCCATAGCACTGATGCTCCAGGATATGACATTTGCTTAGCTGAGATTCCTGAAAATCTTTTGGGAATTTCAGGTTTACAGAACACAGTATATTTTGTGCTTTGCCCTCTCTCCTTCTTCACCTTTCAGAAGTGAAAAAGTTCCACTCAGGAAAAAGTATTCACTGTTGTCTTCTTTTTGGGAACTACTTAAGAGAGAAAAGAAATCTCAAGTAGCCAGTGAAGTAACAAAAGCATTTTTGATGTACTAGCTCTTTGAGAAGTTTACGAATCTGATCTTTTCAAAAGAAGCATTCCTTCAGGAAACAGAAAGAAACTTTCTTTAACATTCATTCTCTTAAAGCACAGTTATTTGTCACCCTCTTAAATGTGGTTAAAACATTTTCCAAAACTGTTTAATAACAAACATTGCTTTTTTCTTAAGCATCAGAAGTATGTACCGCTAGCATATTCTCTGAAGCCAATAAATACCAGCTGATCAGGCTCGAATCCTTTTAGGAAGTTTAAAACAGCTGTGCTGCACAATGAAGTGAGAAAAGCAGCAGGAATAGGCTTTGGCAAGCTTAGATTTGTTCTTAATGAAACAAAGTAAAGGTTCTAAATTATTTCAGTGCTGCTAACCTGTAAGCTGTAACTCCAGCTATTCACTTCTGTGAGTGAATAGCACGCAGGAATGATCCAGCAGACAAATGAATTCAGCTGCAAGTGGGACAGAAAAAAAGTTATGCCTTTATAAAAAGTTATTTGTAAAATAAGGGTTCAAACACCTTGCAAACTTAAAATATGTCAGATCCTTCTGAACTGCTTGCAAACTCAGAAAACTGCAAGGAAATTAATCACTGACAGAAATTAAAGTGTACATATTTCATTTAGCCTAATATGACAGAGGAAAGCTATTAATAGCACTTGAAGACATTGTACAAGACACATTTTATCCTAAATATTGGGGTTTGAATCACAGCTGCTCGTGGGATGTGATGTTTCAATAAGCAGGTTGTAACCACCCAGTGTGCTATTGGGTTTGCCTTCATAGGCAGCCAGTCTTAACTTCAATGTCCTCAGTCCATTGCTAGGCATATTCAGTAGCCAATCTTATTTAATGGTTGATGTCTTTTCACAGTGACAATTGATAATTGTTTCTCATTTAACAACAGCTTACAGATTCAGTAAAATATTGTACTGCTGACTTGAATATTAGCTGTGGCTTTGGCACCTTCTCTTTCCCTGGATTGATTTCTGTCAGGATATATGGACAGCCTCATTCCAAAAAGTAATACAGAGAGAATGGCTTTTACTTTGTTAAATCTCAGTTCCAGATATAACTTCTGCAATAGCTCTTTGAGAGAAAAAGAGGACATAACCTTATTTGATGTTCAGAGGAATAAAAGCCTACCGGATTCTTACAATTGTGGAAAGAAATAGACAAGTGTTTGTCATAATTCCAGCTCCTTTCTTTGATCTTACTGAATAAAGTTCAAGAGTCATTTCTCACACAGCTAGTGTGTATAAGAAATTCAGTTCCAAGCATTGGCCAAAATGGCAAATCACCAAATTAATTCTTTTTAATCTTCTGTGTTAACTAACTGATTTTCTTACAGACGAGGTTCCAAATGTGGAATGCATAGTCTTCCCACTAAAGAAAATTGTAATTAGCCTATTCATGATTTATGGCAAACTGAAAGTGGTCTGACATCTCAAAATGCCAGTAACATCTCATTGTTTATTTCAGGAATGCAGTCAGATGAAAAAATCTGACTGAAAAAAGACTAGCACTTAACACTACTATTTCAATATACACTTTGCCTAGTTTCTCCAGGTCATGTATTGCACGATCTACCCTCCCAGGGCAAACATACTCTTCTGTTTAGGTCATTTGCATATAAAAGAATTTTGAATTTTTTTTTATTCTCCCTTTTTACAAAACTAATGTTCCAGAAAGTATCAAGGGAAATGATGCCAAGTGTATCTTATCATTCAAGCAACCCTGGACAGCCATTCATGGATATGTTTCTTGGCACCTTCTGATCTCCTCCCAAAAACATTCCTGCTCCTATTGAGGCTCTTGGTGAAATGCCCTTAGCAATAATGAGATCCAGGATGATACCTCAACCTTTGCCCAGAACTATCCAGTAGAAACATCATAAGAATCAAGAAACTTGGCTTCTCAAAGCTTAAACTCTGTTCACACTTGCTGTTATCAACTATTTTAGGCAGAATGAGATTTTTGGACACCAGTTGTTCTTAAAAATTGCTTCTTTGTGCTCCCTCACACACATCCTGTAAGAATTAGGGACATGGGGGTTGGTTCCTTATGGACCAGTTCAGGAGGACATGTGGTTAGAAGCCACTGGGAGAAGAATCAGAGGAGGCAGGGCAGAACACATGAACAT
The DNA here is from genome assembly GCF_929443795.1 of Astur gentilis. Classification (NCBI taxonomy): domain Eukaryota; kingdom Metazoa; phylum Chordata; class Aves; order Accipitriformes; family Accipitridae; genus Astur; species Astur gentilis. The sequence continues at coordinate 28,129,301 of NC_064894.1, forward strand.
AGAAACGATCCCACAGACAGAGTTTATAAGATGGGAACAAACTTTTTAGCAGGGCCTGTTGCAACAGGGCAAGAGGTAATGGTTTTAAACTAAAAGGGTGTGGATACAGACTAGACATAAGGAAGAAATATTTTATCATGAGGGTGGTGAGACACTGGCTTAGGTTGCCCAGAGAGGTGGTAGATGCCCCATCCCTGGAAACACTCAAGGTCAGGCAGGACGGGGCTCTGAGCAACCTGATCGAGTTGAAGATGTCCCTGCTCATGGCAGGGGGGTTGGACTAGATGACCTTTAAACGTCACTTCCAACCCAAACCATTCTATGATTCTATTATGCTATGATTTGAGCAAGGATAACCTTCTCATACCCAGGAGCTCCTTGTGTGCTACGCAGTTGGGACCATCTAGGCACAACTTTGTGCTTTGTCCCTGACCGAGACACCTCTTTCCAGTTATAATCCTTCATTTCACACCCAGGACCCCTGCAGCAACACTTCTTCCCAAGCTTTATATCTCACTCCTGTATTCCACAAGGGAGATGACTCCACCAAGCACTTCCCCCTATGTAAGAATGGCTACTGTCATAGGTTTCATTTCTTGATGAAACAAGAGAATTAGAAAATTTCCTATTAGAAATAAGACATTGGCCTTAGCACAATTACCAGCTTCTATTTGGAAGAAAAAAAAACTGGGTAAAATTCCTAGCTGCTCTAAGACAATATGGCCTACCAACAGTTCTACTTATTCAACTATATATACACCTGATTTTCATTCTTGGCAGACTAAACTCTATATGATACCAGATGTGTATTAAGCTGTTTGTTTTGTTTTTGTTTTTTTTAATTAAAAAATAGTCAGCACCTATAGGTACTTAGCTGGATGAGAACACCTCTTGAAAAGCTAATACCTTGGCATGCACAGGATCCAGATTCTGACACTATTTCTAGTGCACAGCCCAGGGAATCCAGACGGTCAGGTACAGACATAATGACTTGTAGCTAGCAGATCCAGGTTATACTAAATTTCTCACAATCTCTGATCTGGGAAACATGGTTGGGTAAGTAGAAGCAGAGATAGGAATTTGCCAATATGCATTGTGTGCCTTTTCAAACTGGTGCCTGGTGCCTGGGAGGTGCTCTCATGTATTTTTAAGGCTGAGCAGAGATTTTGGCAGCTGTAAAAGACTGTAGCTCTGATCTTTGTTGCAAAAATCTTTAGGAAGGAATTGGAGGTAAGAAAGAGCTCAGGCCACTGAGTCCTTCAATCAATATCAGTGATAGTAGAAATCAAGAGTAACAGAAATATGCAAGGAGATTACAAAAAATCTCCAAAGTAAAAACAAAAAATTCCTCTCTGGTTAGAATGGTAATGTCATTGCCACCTTTAGCCCAATGAAAATAAAAGTTAATATCAGGGCTTTCTGATCATTTTTTTTTTTAATGTTCTGTTAGTATATACGGTCAATCATTTCCAGTGGATGAAGCTGCCAGGTCAATTTGATGGTTTCTGAAGGACCCATCACTTTTCTTTGGGTTCTGACTTTGCAAATCACTAGCAGAGTAGCTAATGTAGATGACAGCAGCCTGATCTACAATAGGCCTTCACAGAAAATAATCGGTGAAATGCATGCTCAATTAGCTATATATCTGCCTCTCAAGCAGTTCTTTTCAATATATAAGTTCTGCAATGTGACTGATTCAAGCTGTAAACAATACAGAACTTCTATTTCTATCTGCCAGATGGTTTACTGCAGCAAAATTCCCAGCAATCAGTCTTCAAGTGATCCCCATCAACTGTTCTGAAAAAAAATAACAAAAGAAAAAAAAAATTAATTGTTAATCATTCCATACTATCATCTTGAAAAGAAAGGAAGTCCAAGCTTATGGTCTTAATAACTCTAAGCGGTAGACAGCTTATCAGCAACATATCCAGAAACTTGCAGCATCAAGTGTTAGATCCAAGAATATTTCACAGCATTTTATGTTGCATCACATCTTACCTTGGTTATATGTCTGGGTTGTCTTTCTCTCTTTTTTTCTTTGCCCTTCCACTGAATTTACTAAATTCAGTATCATTTATGATGGGTGATTAGCAGTGACTGAATGTTAATAATTAGTAAACTTGCATCTATATGATACCTGTATTGCACAATACAGGGTTAGTACTGGGCATAGTTAGCATAAAATAGCATAACATTAAAAAAACAAAAAAAGGAGAATGTACTGTATGCTGTCCCTCTCCTCCCAACATACCTCTGCTTTAAATAGCAAAAAACCATTTACCCAGGGATATTTTGTAAAAAATAGGAACAGCATCTTGTTTGATAGGTCTGATGTTCTCAGTAGTTAAAAGCTCCTGAATACATAAGACTGATACATCTGAATCCTGGTGAACTGTGGTTTTCCTTTGCAAAGTCAGTATGGAATGCAGTGTGGTAAAGCTTCATTTGGGGGAATGCAAAATTAATGAACATTGCCCATCCAGGCAGCGCCACGGTGGGCCCTAGGGCACAGAGGGCAGGAGGTCAGCTTGGGACTGCTTCAGTTCAGGAGCAGCACCAAGCAGGGGCACCTTCCCTCCTCTTCCTCTACTCTACCCTCTACTCCATACGTGAGGTCATGTTCTTCTCGAGGCAAGAAGGTCAGCAGGAGTCCTCTGAGCAGCGGTAGCAGGAGGAACCAGGACATGCCACAGCATCGCCCCATTGCTCCGTGTTTCCATCGTGTACAGACTAGCGTGAGATGGAGCACAGCCGGACCATGCTGTTGCCGTCAACGCTTTTTGACACTCCGGCTTCTTGGCCCCATCTGAGCGGTGCCCTGGTTGGGTCCTTTCACGCGCCCTCCCCACAGGGCTGAGTTAAACCTTGGTATTCCTGGAACAAGTGGCAAAACCCAGCCACTGCAGCCCGGCTTCAGACGTGCCCCAGTTTTACCGTGAGTGTGACACAGAGTACACCTCAAATTAGCCATCTAAGAATCAGGTGTCTGCCAAGCTAGCTGTCGGCGCAAGAGACAGTGAGCACCAGAAGGTGATTCGCTGCATATGGAGAAGGTATCTAAAATGGGTGGAAAGAGTCACCCTCTCAACATGCCTTTTTCTCTCTTTGCCTCTCTCCTCAGACGACAGAGAGAGCTTAGTCCACAGAGTAAGCACCTAACACGTAGAGGGTCAATGACAGGCGCAATACAACCCCCCCTAACTCTCTATTCTTGCCTTCACCAAGATGACTGATGGAAATAGGGTTCATTCATTAACCAAAGCTACCTCTGAGGAGGCAGAGTTTTCTATTGAGCTGCTCCTTTTGTGCTCCATTTTATTTTGTAGGAAGCAGCAGTTCAAGTAAATACCTCGTCGCACTATTTCTGCTCTCATTCCCTATAGCAAAGGCATGTCTAAATTGTAAAGAATTGCATACGCAATTAATTTATCCTAATTTCCCTAAGAATAAGAAATAAATTACTTTGATAGGAACTAAATGTTATTTTCAGTAGGCTCACGTATTTCGGCCATTTATTCTGCGTGCATGTCTGTTTTTGCTGCCTCGTGACCTTTGCGACATCAAAAGACACTCTTTTGTTTTTCAGCCACATTAGCAATTCTAAAACTTATGTCTTGATCGCAGGTTCCTATTGTTCATCAGGACTCTGTATTATACATTCCTCAGTAGAGAAAAACCCACAGTCAAATTTCTTGTGGGAACAAAATGTGTGTCTTAATTTTAACTGGGACAATGCATAGGCAACTGTTCTTTAAACTGTAATTATTAGGCCTGAACAAGCATCCATTGAAGACATCTACATTGTTGGTACCCTGGTGAGATCACTTGGAAAGCAAATGGTTAGTGGTGTACAACAATATGCTAAAATGCCCCGAGGAATTAGGACGCTTCCTTAGTGTTGCCTGTAAACTTTTCTTACTGGCTTGCCTTTTCTTGTATATGCCACTCATAATTAACTACAGCAAAAGAGAGCCCAGCAAGGAAAAGCAATTTATCTGAAAGCCTCCATTCTTTTCTCAAAATGTATGAAGGCTTATTTTGTACTGCCAGTTGGCCAGCATTTCCTTTTTGTTTGCAGAATAACGATATGATTGTCTCAAATAATAGAAAAGCTTCTAGAGAAGTTCAAAGATGCTATAAATTTGCACTCATCTGTGCTGTAGCAGCTTCCAAACTGGTAAGGAGTCACTGCCCTTCCTGCCCAGAAGTGAGAAGCATGTATGATCACAGCATTAATTACTGGATATTTTCGTGGCTGTCTCCTATGATGAAAAAAACTTAATTAGGAGCTTTGGATCTTTTTGGCAACAAAATAGCCAGTAAGTGGTATCATCCATATAATGCCATCTATGCTAGCATCCTGCATTCCTTTGTCTGTAGGAAAGTAATTTCTTCCTTCGTCTGTTGGAGACAACTTGTTGCTTCCAGTTTTCTTGGGGACAATTCTTAGTGTTGAGCAAGTTCCTGGACTCGTCCAGCTTCTGCCTCAGGCAGAGTGACATGGTAGATATTGTCTAAAAGGTTCATGTATGCAGCAAGTAAAATACGTTAAAAGAAGCAAAAGACTGTGTGGGTGACAAGTATGCATATCAAAAGCTCTTCCACAGAAATTATGAGCCCTGAGAATAAGATTAAGTAAAAGGCCTGTGCATGGCTGCTTTTTCCATGTGAGCCTTCAGAAACTGGTCAAACACAAATGCCTTACAGTGGCCTGAGGAGGAATCCACTGTCTGTAACCAAATGTTATACTTATGACTGAGACTTGGGCTTGCAGGAATCTGTATTTTCCCGGTTATGTTTTGCTTTTTTAAATGTTAATGTCAAGTTGCCTTTAAAGAAAGGACAAGCATTCCCATAGGCACAAACATAAAAAAAAACCCTACATAGCTTTCCTCTTAACCACACCTTCACTGGAGTGTCTACATGTTTGGTCTGGACTGTTTCATCAGTGCTTTGTCCTCAGTGCCAAGTGTCAAAGACACATCAAGGCTGAGCAAAAGTCCACTGAAGTCAGTAGAAAATCCTCCAGTAACTTTAGTGAGCACTGGATGCAGCTGTTAACTTACAGGTCATTGCCAAGATGAACTGAAGAGTTGCCTGCTGCCAGTAATATACTGACTTCCTAAAGGCTTGTATGTTTATTTAAAAAAAAATAAAAATCACTCTGTTTCCGAAGCAGTACACAAAGAAACAAGGAGAGTTTTTCAGACTGAAAGGAAAAACCCTGGAAAATAATAATTATTGCAAATGAGAAGTTATTGTTTAAAGCATAGCACTTCTGTGATTAGACCGATGTCTTGCTTTCCTCTCCTCCCAGAATGTATGTGCTTGCCAAATGTGCAAAATGCATATTCAAAGCTATTTTGAAGTTAAACAAACCAAAGGTGTTTGTAACTCTGCAAGCAGTTCCACGTCCTGTGCCCTAAAGACAGCCTTTCAGGTTATTCAAATTGAATTTCAAGTGACTGTTTCTGGGTTAAGACCTCCTTCTGCTAATTTTTAGCAGTTCAGAGTAATTATTTTGGCAGAAGTTATAAAACAATGGAAACAGACTTTTTGTAGTGGGAAGATGACAAACACTTCTGACAGGACTCTCACAGGACTGACAGTGAGCACTGCTTAAATGCTGTCTGTTGCAGAGATGAAAAAGCTGCTTCTTATCTTCGGGTTTACAAAATTACCTGCATTATCTTGATTTTCTCCTCAGTGAATCATTCAAGTGTTTTACAACGGGTCATTAAAGGTAAGGGGAAACTGTTTAGTGAATTGTTACCATGGACAAAATGTTCGTTTTGCTTAAATACGTTCCCACATAAAGGATGTTTGGAGTCACTGTTTAGCAAAAGGAAAACAGCACCAGACTTTAAAAATGCCGAGACCCACAGCACAGATAAGTGAGAACTGCAGTCATTAGCTGTATATTAAATGCAGTAGCTGTATTTGGCAAAGACAGAGCTCCCAGCATCTAAATAATGTTCCAGAGCAAGACTTTTTTTCCAAGTCAAAGATTTAAAAGATTTCTCCTTGCACAACTTAGCATTTTTTTAATTGTATTTGCCATCTATTTCTCACAGGCCAACAACCTGCTATCATATCGTCTTGGTTTACTTGCTGACCCAGACTGGCAGGTAATAATTCTTTTTCATTAAACCTCCTGGAGAAGTGAAGAGAATGGGTAAATTATTTTAAAGAAGTTCCCAATCTACAGTTATGCAGCCTACGTCCCAGTACCAGTCCTCACTGTTGCTTCCACTTCTCATCCCAAAGTGAATTAATAATCCTGTGTTGGAGTCTGATACCTTAAAGTGCTATTGCCATCTGTTGAGAGACCAATATGGTATCTTAACTTTGGCATTAAACAGTCATGTTTCTATCCTTTCTCCGCATAGGCTGAAGGTGTTGTCTTCCTCGTCCTCTCAAATAAATCATGTAAGGAATGGTTATAAATCAGAATGCTAAATCTAAGGATGCAATGTTATGGACATCCACCTTCCACTCCTTTCCTCTGCGCTAGTGAAACTGTGGAAGAAAATATACTGACAGAAGGAAGTTTCCCTCCTATCCATCACTGCAGGCTAATCTCGTGCCTGCACATGCTGCCTTAGCTGTCTTCTAGACTCTGCTATTGTCCTGAATTATATTCAGTTCTTAAAGTGCCAAACCTTCCTGCCTGCTTTACTCGCACATTTCCCCTCAAAGCATTTTGTTAGACTTATTCTCTGCTGTTTGAGACGCCAAAGCTTTGTTGACTAGTAGTTATTCAGCATTTGTCAGCCTTTCTTACCTTTCCAGACCCACGCTGGGGTCAGGACACTCCTTAGACATAACGCCTTGGCACCAGAATTGCATATTCATCACTTAGAGAAACACTACAATGCTCAGAGAAACACAACAAAGCAGCATATCTAGAGGCACTCCGAAAGGTGGCAAAAGTTGCCTGGGTAGCCAGTGAGGATAAGATAGCACTGTCACACAGAGCAGGTGAGACCCCACACGTGTGCTCTGTATTTAAGATGATGTTGCTTGTATCTGGCAGTGGTTCAGGCCGAGTATAGATGCTGGACGGGACACAGCTGGAGAGAAGATCATCAGGGGCATCAGCGCACCAGCTTCCATGAAACTAGGGAGGTGGGTGGTGGATAATGAGCTTCAGCTTCCCTCTCAGCCTTGCAGACACATGATACATCAGCCATAACATTTAGTGGTGCAGCACCACAGTAAATGCAGCTATGAGTGTAGCTGCGTGTGTTTCTGCACCTCTCTGAATGGCGTACATATTCCTTTCTGCTTTATCATCAGTATCCCAGCTTAAAAACAGTGCAATACTCTCTTACAAAAGCCTTCAGTGTCTACTTCAGAATCTGAGATCACACAAACATTCCACAATGCAAAAAGGTCTTGTGCACATAGTTGTATTGCAGCCATTTCTGCAGAATTAGCCCTGCCTGGGCAAAGTTTTTCATAATTTCTTCTGCACTCAGTGGTGCTGCCAAGGGAAACAACCTCCTGTGTTGTGTCAATAACATTTGTGCCCAAGGCAGTCTTTGAAAGACAGGTGGGATCTTCAGCCTGGGTGTACAAGGAACTCTTAACACTCAGTTGTTTCATTCTTCATGATTAACTTCTTGCTTTTTATCAGTCTAGCACTATAACCCAGATTCTGTTGGAATGAAGTTAGGGCTGGCTTAAATAATGAAAACTACAGAAAAAGAGCACATAATTGCGCATTTTAGAAAAGGTATGAAGACAGAGATTAGATATACTAAAATTTTTGGCATTGTTCCTACCTTTAGAATAATTTAATTTAATAATTTAATTAATAATTAATTGGATCTCAAATGTATTTAAGTGCATCATGAAGAAATAAATAGGGATCTGCTCACCAACGAGGCCATCATCACTGTTCATTCTTCTGCATTGCTTCACTCTTCAACAAGAGTGCTTGATCTGCGCTTTCGTGAAGGTTCTGTCTTATGTGTTCATCAGTACAAATGAAAGTCACAGAGTACCATGAGCACATCTTGTTGGTCTTCACACTGGAGAGACATTTTTTGAAATGTTAGTTGCTGACTGAGAGTAAGCTGAAAGCTACAAATCCCACAAGCACACATCCCAGTCAAAACACTGAGTTGCTCAAATCGGATATATCATAGGTATCTTCTAATCTCAGTCAAACCTGTGATCAGCTGCTGGTGCCTTCAGATGTCATCAATTGCTCTGATCAGGACTATGGGGAACGTAAAATGAAGGGTCACCACAGGCAGCCTTTTTCTTCACCTTTGAGTCTAACATCAGTGTCCAGAAGCTGAACTGCACTTTCATCCTCTATCTTGTCGAGTCATGTCACCTCTCTTAGGCTTTATGGGAAGATGATACTGTTCACAAATGCCTGGACCCATTCCTCTTTGCCTTTGTAGCTATGCCCATTCATAGTTCTAAAAAGCCAGGGGGGACCATATTGATGCTCTAGTCTGACCTCCCGCATAATACAGGTCATAGAATAGTTTACCGTGGTACTTTACATCAGATCCAGTAAGCTGTGGCAGAACTACAGCATATATTTTAGACATCTATCTCAATTGAAAGATGCCAAATGTCTAAATGATTCACCTGTCTTTAGGTACGTGGTTCCAAAAGTTAATTTTATTCACCTTTCAAAAACTGTGCCTTATTTCTAGCTTGAATTGCTTTAGTTTCAGCTCCTAGCCATGGATCTTCCTACGCTCTTATCTGATAAGGAGCACTTTACTATCGTGGACATGTTTCCCAGGTATTTCTAGATCCTACTCAGTTCAAGTCTCAACTTTCTATGCTCTGGCCTTCAAGCATCAATCGCAATTATTTAAAAATAAACTGGTGAAGTTAGTGGGATATTCACACTTACAACTGATTAAGACACAAACAGCTAATAAACTTTTGTTAGCTAGCAGAACTCCAAGTATACAGAGGAGAATGAAAGAGCTCAAGATATTTTAGAAATACCCTTTCCTGATCCTGAAGTAGCACTGGAGTTGTTCTACTAACTGCTACCTCTAAAGGTTTCTGGTTATGTCCCGTTCAACATCCACAGCCATGCACATCTTGTCTGTATTTTTATTCACTGTCTTCTTAGAGATAAACCATTTTTATCCATTGCATTTTTGTTGCTAGAATATTTAATTTATTTTTTATGAAACTGAGAGAGTCAAAAGATAAGCCTGGGTGAAAGAGCACAGCTCTACTAATACCAACATGATTGAGCCAGCTATAAATCTGGACCAAACTGGCTCTCAGCTTGACAACTGTTTAATGCAGTCGATCCATGAAAGCACAGTCTTCCCGATTTTCAACTATTTATCTGTGATAGTGAAAAGACAGCTGACAAGATGAGCATGAGGGTGTTGGCTGCAGGATAAACAAATTGTATCCATCTCTAAAGCTATAGATCTATTTCTCATTGCAAACCATTTATCAACAAATTCCATTGCAAATAAGCACCAGTTTTCAGCAAAAACCCATACCCACCTTAGTATATCTTGTCACTTATCCTGAGATACAGCATAAAGTGCCGATCAAATGTATCCATGCAGGAATACATTATTCCAACCCTGCCCTATTAAATGGATTTTCTTTTCTACACTATCCATGGGTTTAGCCACAACCATGAATTTCATAAATAAAGGTACATTTCCTGCACAGAAAGGCAGAAAACTGTATTTCTGCATGTCTGGATGACTTCTTCCTGTGAATAGGCACATCTTCATTATGTTAAAAAAAAAAAAAAAAAAAAAAAAAAAAAAAAAAAAAAAAAAAAAGAGTCTATCTATATCGGCTGTAGATAACGCTGTACCGTTATGGAAAAGATAATAAGGCATAAACCCCTCACTTTTTCTGGAAAACACTGCACATTTTGAACACGGTTAGTCATGAACCAGCACAGAGTATTAATGTGTATTTCCCCTCCCTGACTGCTCTGAGGCACTGCTTGGAAAAAATGATGATAAACCAGATTAGAACTGTGAAATCACATTGCCACTTTTGTATGTTGTCATTGCTTTAGTGAATGAATAGCTACGAAGATAAGCGCAGCTATACCACGTACCTCTCTGCTCCCTCCTCCACCCTACCTCCCACACTCAAGTTTTGATTCGAACGCAGCAGGGCTCCTCCAGGGCTGTCCAGGAAATTGCCACCCAGAGATTTCCGCAGCGTTCACAGTCAACACCACTAAAGGAGGAGATAAAAGTTTGTTTGGAGGGAGTGCCTTGAACTGCTCTTTTTAGCCAGTCAGTAACGGATGCCTTAAGCCTGCTTGTGATCTGTCATCTCATCATTGTCAAAGGATTTTGGCATTATACACATTTCTTCTCTGCTTATGTACAGTCAGCATGTGTGTACATATACACATAGCATTTCTTACAGTAAAAAAAAAAGCCTGCAAAAGTGAAGGTTCACTTTAAGAGAAACTGGGAAAAGCAGCACCACGTAACACCCTCAGCAGGATTTCTGCCGCTGCCTCACGGTATCTGCACCACATGTCACAGGAACCCCTTCCACACCGACTGCTATTGTATGAGACACCGAGGCCCTTCCTTGTAATTCACTACTCAATTTACATAAAAATCTTGTTAGGAAATGGCCGTTTGAAAGGCAAGTCTAGGACTTGGAGTGACCCTAGAACTTAGCTCTCTAATTAGGTGTTATTCTATGATTACTACAACGAAACCCGTACGAGAAAAGCTTCCTTTTCCAGAGACTGTACCACGGTGCGTCCAAACATCGTAAACACAGTACAGTCATAACCCTTTTAGATGATCTTCCTTTAGCAAGAGATAGTTATCAGGCCACTCAGTCATTGGCTGTATTGTACACAAGCTAGAAAACTTGGCTAGAGACAGAAGTGATCACTTTCAAACGCAGAAAGAAAAAGTAAACAGAAGAACAAACCTGCAAAACCCACAAACGCCAGCCTGAGGAGAAAAGGAGGAATCAAGGGGGTGGGTTAAAATGAGGAGACCATGTAGAAGCCAAGGTGAATGCTTTTGGGAGCTGACCTTAAGTTGCCATATGCCTTAGGTTGGCTCGGAGGTAAAGTTTTGGGTAGAAGGGTTTGGAATGTTGCCGTGAAGTGCACAAGCTCCCTGCACCAGCTCTGGAGATGACGCCAGCCGATAAGCTGGAATGAAGGCTCAGGATACTATAGCAATGTCCTAGCTGCCACCTCTCTGCTGAGCAGCTTCTGAGCAGGCAGATTTACGCTCCTGCTTCTACTGTTAAATGAGAAACTTGGTGCCTCTTAAGCTCCTCAGAGAACCAGGAATGTGTTCACTTAGAAAGAGATTTTGCATCTTTTCATTCTAAAGGCAAACTGGTGCCCCAGTGCTCCCAGGGGAGCGGGAAGAGTGGGGAACAAGCGGCACCTTCCCCGCTCCCTGCCCTTGCGGGAGAGAGGTGGAAGCAGTAACGATGAAGACTGGAATATGTCTCAAACAGTTAGCTAGTATTAAGCACGTTATTTTGCCGCTCAGATGATGATTTCCCAGTTTAGATAAAACAAAGTGGGATTTCCCTGATGTCACTCGGATTCATTGAAGAGCACTCTTGGACAGCAGCTAGCATTGGTTGTTTAGAGGTTAACGTACATTAAGCCACTCCTCTGGACTGCTGCTAGGAGGGTACCCTAATATTATAAGTGTCAGAAGGCACAAACAAGGGAATGAAACTATTTCAAGTCCTTGACATTACCGAGAACTCATGTGCTCCTTGCAGAGGACTGCTAGGGAGCCAGGACGGGCTGCAGCAGGGGGATGAGCAGGAGCAAAACCAGACAGTGACATTGGCTCGTTCAAGAATTTACGTCCTTGCCAGGAGGCTTTTCCAGCTGTCCAACACGTGGCAGCACTGAGGGGATTATCTGCCAAGCGTTTGCTACTGGATTTGTGCCCTCATGTTAGGAGGGATGGCTGGTGGATGTGCAATGGTGGTAGCTGAGGAGCACTTAGAGAGCCAACGGCTTTTAAATTCTGTCCCTAGCATTCACCAAAAAAACAGACCGTGGGCCTTCTGGTCCTCTGAGGAGTCCCCCAGCCTCAGTGCCAGAAGCGGGGAAGCAGGCAGCCTCCGGTAGCTCATCCCTGAGGAACCCATAGGATGACGCTCAGGAGCCGTCACTCTGATCTAGAGTATAGCAGCAGTAATCGTACTCTTAATCCCCTGTTCTTCTAATATTAGCATTTATTCATAATGGACATGTGTCTACTTGCATATTCATTTGCTTCATTATTAATTATTTCAAAATCTTTGTCATATGTCATTTTCTTCTCAATACGGTGGGTGGTTGGGTTGGAGAGGTTGCGGCAGTGAGAATTTCTGGTGTTTATCTTTTATTCTGAATGCAGCTAGACTTTCTTTTCTCCCATATTTCAACTAAAAAAGGAAAACCAACCAAACATTTGGTTCCTGCTACTACTGGAGAAAGGGAGGTCATGCACTTCTGGTCTCCGACCCTGGAAAGGCCCAGGAAGAAAGTGGCTCTGGATTCCTACCATGACAGTGCTTACAGAAGTCTTTTGGCTCCAATCACAGTTAGAAAGAAGAAGGAAGGAAAATTACATTTTTAATCACAAAAGGATTTTCAAATAAATTATTTGACAAATCTTGAGTATGAATAATTTGACCTCTCCTGACTGTGAAATTATATAGCATGATAGGCATTTCTTACTAATCCAGTACTCCTTAACGCATGCATTTTAATGTCTTTATTGCCTACAATTATCTATAAAAAACATCACTTTCCCTTCTTTGTGGTGTCACATCATACACAAACTGTTCCAACTGTTCATGGTTTATAGTTTTGCTAAAAACCTTTAATAGAAGCTAAGCAGAGATCCAATATGCCAGCAAATGTACTCTGTTCTCCATGCTTAAGTATATGAAAACCACAATTATGCTTCCTAAGTGCCTAAACATTTTAATCCAGAATAGCTGTTTTTTCTATGTTACTTCATACCATTCTTGAGTGGCAGGAAAATGAAACAATCTGTGAGTGTATCTGCCTAAAATAACCAAGAGATGGCAGCACTCCATTCAACCCAAATTTGGCTTGTCATATAATCTATATAACTACAGTACAACAGGCAGTACGAGTAGGAAATGCAAGTGAAACAGAGCAGTCAGCTGTAGAGTAAGCCAGGACATGCATCATTTCATCAGTCATTCTCCCTGTTTGCCATGGGGGACTGACAAACACAGCAGTGATGGAAAATTCTTGACCAAATGGGGAGAACGAGGAGGTTTGTGACAATTGCCTTTCCTCCTGGTCTATTGACTATGGGTGGCAGCAACATTCACTGAGGTCCTGACGCTGTTCCCTTGCATTTGAAATCATTAGGAAAAATACTGTAACCATGAGGAAAGGTATTAAGATAAGGTGCCTAGTGAACACATTCCAAAATGGCTTAATCATCTTTAAAAAAAACAAAAGACCACAGAAAGTTTCACGCATATTATAGTAGGTCAAATTACATACGGTATTCTTTCCTTCCTCTCTTAAGTGCTGGAGTAGAAGTTAACTCCCCCTAATTCTCCTCAATCTTCATACACTACTCCCTGTCAGTGCAAGCTACAAATTATTAGGTACTTTGTCTTGGTTTGCCAAGATGCAAATGGCTATGCAGAGAGACTTTATTGGATGTCAAGCGCTTTGGGTTCTTTGGGAAGAGAGTTGCTCTGTGGAGAATAGAGTGCTAATGCATCTGAAACCTATCTTGAAGAGGCCGCAACCTGACTAGTGGTACATTTTACGTATTTTGGTCTCCAGAAATCTTTGGGTGCTTTTTAAGCTTCCTTATAAATGTCCAGGAATTTTCTGATACTGATGATCACTGCCAGAGGTAGGCTCAGATGTTTTTTCTTGCACGACTAGCACAGAGGCATTCACAAAAGGTAAACTTTCTTTGCACTTAAACGACTACACTTATCTTGCATGTTCAGGAGGTTGTTTCCACTCCAGTTTTTGCAGTACATGTTAGGGCAATTACTCTGTTTGGCTTTTTTTTTTTTTTTTTTTTTTTCATATGTTCCTTCACTGCCAAAAGGTGGGAGGTTATAAATTAGCATGCAATAAGTATCATGTTACAAAATTCAAGCAGAGATAAAGCACCTGTCATTTGTACCAAGTCAGCTCTGTAAAATCACTGCTATAGTCTCTGCTTATGGTTGACTCAGTCAGTCTCCATGACAGCAAAATTACAAAGGCGTATCTCTACTAGGATGTTAGAGCAGGATCGGTTACTCTCCTATAACAAAAACCATGGTGTGGTAATTAAATCTCAACTTTCAAACACATGAAGGATCCCATGGATGAAGGTCCTCACCTTTCCTTTCTTCTCCATGCCTTTCCTAGCTGCTCCGTCAGAAGCACACTTTGCAGCGCTCTCCGTCCCAGCCCAGTCTTTCTGCACGGGGGGACTTTTCCATCATACTTAGGCACAGGCTTTAGTGGCTTTAGTTAATACTGGGAATTCTAAAGAAGACAGATGGCTGTTTCAGACAAGGCCAAATTGAATAATTATGCTTACTCACATTGAAAAAGAAGCAACTTCTGGGATGTTGCAAAAAAGTCCCTCATTTATGTATTTTTAACATAGATGAAGTAGCTGATGGTCCTTTGCCACTACAGTAGGATCTGCCTCTTTATAATTCATTAATTTTACCAGGAAAACATTCCTTTCAGCCCACTTCTGAGCAAAGATTTCATAACAGAGACCACTCTCAAGAGACCCTCCTTCCACTTAGAAGTCAGTGTTTAAATAAAGCAGAATACAGCTGGCAACACTTTGTGAGGAACTACTTTGCATGACACTGGCCGGATCTTTGATTATTGCAGGCTGTTGGGGCTCTGTTAGGTGTCTTCTCCGAGCAGCACTGCGTCCTTAATGCCATGTCAGAGTACCGGAGACAAGTGCCTGCTGGACTTGGCTCGGACTTTGCACGTACGTAGGCTCAGGGAAGTCCGGGAAGACTTTCCAGCTTTACTACTCAGAATGTGAGCCAAGGACAAGCAGAGTTGCTATAAGAGGAAAATGCAGCAGCCCCTCGTATGCCCAGGAAGGAAAAAAAAAAACAACACCAAAACTAAAGAAAAAAAGGAGGAGACACCTTCAGAGGAATGAAGTTAAGCTTCAGAGTGTAGCTGCCTGGAGAGCAGGAGGGGAGCCATGCCCTGGCAGGAGGCAGCACACGCTCCCCCGAGGCAGCGGCGGATGCCGGGAGGGAGCTGGGCTTTCCGGTGCAGTTTCTCCTAAAGTTACCGCTAGATCTTTTATGGGCTTCTCCGGAGCGATGGCTGCCCCCACACATTCCTCCTCCCTGGCTTTCCCCGTAGTCTCCACGTTCAACCTCTAGCCCTGCTGAGCTTAACTTGCACATGACACTGTGACCCGAGGTGAAATGATATATTTGATGCACGTTATCTGAAGTCTTGATTTATTTACTTTGGAGTAGGTGAGGGAAGGAGAGGTATTTGAGGGAACCTGAAAAGTTCAAGAACGCGCTTGAGGATTAATACGCTGCCGGACAGGATAAAAGCAATTTTGCCAAAGAAAACATAATCAGGCCAAGTGCAAATGAATGCTGAGATTGGGCTGGGAGGGACTGCTTGGGCAGAGAAAGGGTTTGGGGAGTTGGATCAGCCCAAGGGGTCAGGAAAAAATATAGGACTGACTGGAAGCAGAGCGATGGGAAAGAAGGAGTGTGTCAGCCCACGTGTCAATGAATCGGCTGTTGGCAGCACATAAATGTTAAGGAGCAGCTTGCAGTCTCTGACTATTTGTAGCCTGATTCCTAAACCGAAGAAGAAATCCAGAGCAGCACTGGATACCAGATTACACCTTTGAGCCATCAGAGCCTTTCACTCGCACTAAGGAAAATAGATTATTGATGCTGGCAGGGACATGTACGCTAAATACAGACAAGGAGATTGCAGTCTAATCCAAATCCAAACAGAAGCAAGTTGTCTAAAGCCAAATTCCTTTTATAGTCCCTTAATTTCACTACAAAATTGCTTTCCTTTAAGTTTTAAATTGTGTAGTATCCGAGCCAATCTAGCTAACCCTTTCTTACAAGAGCAGTCTGTCTGTGCAGGAGTGGACCCATTAAAAACTCAAAAGACTAATGGCTTGCAGGACTCGGGGTAAAATCTTGGCCCCACTGAAGGCAGTAGGAGGTTTGCCAAGGACTTCAGTGGGGCCAGGATTTTACCTCAGGTCTTTACAAGCAGCAGCATTGCTCATTTAGAAGCACAAAAACACCACTGTGAATTTCCTGAGGTCCAATCACCGGCTCTTGCTGGTGCTTCCAACGTCAGATGGCTTCGCTTTGAAATCCAAAGGGAAAGGGCTGAGAAGGGAAGCCATACCCTCCCACTAAAAGCCAATTCCTTTTACGTGAGCTATGTACGATGCTTAATTACAGCGAAAAGAAGGAGAAAACCCAAACTCGGATGTTTTTTCTTTCCCCTCTTCCTCTCATTCTCCCAAACCAACCTCCTTCCCAACAGGAAAAATACGAAGAGCTTTCGCTACAACCGACGCGGCAGATGTGACGCGGCCGGGGGTCCAGCCGGGCAGCACACCCACCTCGGGCTGCCCACGGGACGTCCCCAGCAGACGACGATCCGTGAACGTGGCCCCTTTGGCCGGACCCGCCGCCGGGACGGACCCGGTAATTGAAAACAGCGGGCCTTCTGCCTGCAGCCTCCTGGTGTTGGTGCTTGGGAGTGGGTCATCGTGATCAATAACGCTTCATGGGAATCTTTTAAAGTGCTCCCAGCCACATCACTCCAGTAAAGGATTTGTCAGCCTTTCCATAAACCCCAGTTTTGAAGAGTTTATAGCTCAGCTTGTTTTCATTACCTTGAGGTGAGAGTTGCCATATAAAATTTCAGACCAGAAACACTTTTTTTCCCTCGCTAATACAAAATATCATTTAAAACAAATTTTTGTCTCCAAATTTAGACTCCTGGTAAAAGCCACGTTGTTCCCTGACTGTTTCAGATGTGCTGCTCAGAACTTCAGTGTGAAAATCTGTTG
This sequence comes from Astur gentilis, assembly GCF_929443795.1. NCBI lineage: Eukaryota > Metazoa > Chordata > Aves > Accipitriformes > Accipitridae > Astur > Astur gentilis. The sequence continues at coordinate 28,146,370 of NC_064894.1, forward strand.
AATTTAAGGATTAGCAAACAAACGGTGAGCTCTTCTGCTGAATTTTTAAACCACTGACTAATATGTCCAGAACTGCCGAGTTATTTTGCTCACTCCCAAGAAATGCCATAAGTCTGCGTCAGGGACTTGTGTGGAAGAACAGACGATGCTCCCCTGCCTTTTCCCCTTCCAGCAGCTGGAACTTCAGTTTTGTAGTGCTTTGTCGTTTTAAGGAGCAGAATTCAGCTTGTATAAAGTCGCTGCAGCTCCATTCACAACAAACTACCTCGCGTCTTTTCTCTGTTAAACAGTTGCTACACTGCAGCTGGACCCTCACCCCAAAAAGAGGTGGGATCCCACCTCTGCTGTGGCAATAGATGTTAGCATCCAAAACAATAGTTAAAAAAACCCACAGAGGAATGATATAACTGTGCATACCACCTTCACCTATCTACGGTTGGAAGGATTAAGATATTAGTTTCCTTATTTAATATCTCAAAGTTAATTTCACACAACGTTCTTACAAAACAGGGGATAGAACATCACAGTCTAATATCTTTGGGGGCTGATCCTGGAGGACCAGAAGTGCTGTCATGCAGATGAGTTCATCCGCCAAAGCCAAGTAGATTTATATTTGCCGGATCTCCAGTCTCTGAAAAGTCTGTCTGCTTTATCCAAATGTCATATGACCGTGTTACTCCTGGTGGAATTAACATATCCTGGATGCTTTCTTGATAAGAAGGTACATTTCACTCTTTTTTGGCATGGCCTATGCCTAGAATAATTGCCCCTTAACCAATGGATTTTTGCTGGTGTAAGAAAGTTTGGAAAATCAAAGGCGGGGGGGGGGGGGGGGGAACATGTTTTTTTTCTAAGCAGTGCCAGCTTTATAAGTGGATGGCAAACAGATTATTGGTGGGGGATTTTTTTGGATGAAAGGAAATAATAATAAAGATTTGGGAAAGGGGAAGAGATGGAGGGAGTCTTCAAGAAAACTGATTTAAAAAGTACTAATTTTGCCATTACTACAGGAAGCTGGAAGTGCGTTGGCAGCTATAAGATAATATTAAGTATAGGTATAGCACTTTTCAGCCTTGTTTCTTAAGTAAATGAGGCTTATATGAATCACATGTTTCTCTGTGCATCAAAGTGCTTTAGTCTGTCAGTTTTCCCTTCTTATTTGATTTGTTTTAATTCTCTAGGCTGAATCAGGAGAGCAACAGAGGTTTCAAAGTCAAAATATTTCTGTAAAGGTCCTGAAACCTTGAAGCCCTGCAGGAAAAAAAAAACCAAAACAAAACCAACCCCCCAAAAAAACCAAAACCCCAAAACTATTAGCACTTCTACTGGGGCAAATGATACTGTAAAAACTCAGCTGCGTTTGAACACCAGAAAATCCACAAGTGGTAATAGACAGTCAGAGCACTTCAACAGCTGGAAAAGTTTTACTCGAAGCTGTTACCTTATTAGACACCAGAAAAACTATTGCAAACTAAAATGCATAGACTCTTAGACTACATGCATTGACAGGCAAAGGTGATGTGCATGTACCCTGGCTCCAAAATTTCCTACAAGTTTTCAGTCTCATATATCTTGTAATCTTCACAGGATGCTGGCAAATAGACAGCATCGACAGAAAGCAAAGCCCAAGCTAACTGAAAGATATATAGGCCCTTACTGAAAGGATTTCCTTGGCATTAATTTGGTGCTGTAACCAATAGACCATACTCCCTTTTCATTTCTTTCAAATTGGGGCCATTTGGAAAGCCATAAATTCTCCGTAGGAAGTAGATTTTCCTCTAGTATTATCCTATTCAAAGACTGTGCTTCTTGGGGCTTCCCTCTAAGTAAATCTCATGGAAAGTGAGTCACCTGTTAAAATGATAAAGCCATTTGCAAATGCCTTCCCCAGCCCTAGAGCCACAGGTAGAATCATAGAATAGAATAATAGAATCATTTAGGTTGAAAAACACCTTCAAGTCCAACCGTCATCCATGCCCACTAAACCGTGTTCTGGAGTACCCCATCTATTCGCTTTTTGAACACCTCCAGGGATGGTGACTCAACCACCTCCCTGAACAGCCTATTCCAATGTCTGACAACCTTCTCAGTATAGAAATTTTTCCTAATATCCAACCTAAACCTCCCCTGCTGCAACTTGAGGCCGTTTCCTCTCGTCCTATCTCCAGCCACCTGACAGAAGAGACCAGCACCCACCTCACTACAACGCCCTTTCAGGCAGTTGTAGAGAGCGATCAGGTCTCCCCTCAGCCTCCTTAGACTAAACAGCCCCAGTTCCCTCAGCGTCTCCTCATCAGACTTGTGCTCCAGGCCCCTCACCAGCTTTGTTGCCCTTCTCTGGACACGCTTCAGCCCCTCCATGTCTTTCCTGCAGTGAGGGGCCCAAAACTGAACACAGGACTCGAGGTGCGGCCTCACCAGTGCCCAGTACAGGGGGACTATCCCTGCCCTGCTCCTGCTGGCCACGCTATTTCTGATACAGGCCAGGATGCCGTTGGCCTTCTTGGCCACCTGGGCACACTGCTGGCTCATATTCAGAATGAGACTTTATCTTAAGCAACCATCCAAAGGAGGCAAGTTTCCCTTTGTTTCATACAATTCCAAGCTCCCCCAGGATCATGCAGAAAAAAAGACAACAGTAAACAATTCCCAAATTTGTTCTTCATGCTAGAACAATTTCCAGTTGTCCTACTTTCCTGCGACTACTTAACAACTTTATGCCTGTCGATATGTTATTTATCGCCATCAGTCACCTCCTCCGTGGGACACACAGCGGGCAGGAGATTGAGTCTTCTGGTTTGTTTTCTCCTCTAACAGGAAAGCGCGGGATGCCGCAGGGTTCCCAGCCGCAGCGGGGAGGGCTCAGAGCCCACGCAGCCCCTCGCAGCCCCCGTGTCTTTGTACATGGCTGTCGAAGGCGTATCAACCACCTTGACAAGCTGCCAGCGAACAGAGAAGCAGCAAAAGCAAGCCAGCTCTGCTGAATGAAAGGGGGAAGCTCGTGTAGTCCAAATGAGCAGCAGTTTAGACTTTTTATGTACATAACCCTTGCCGCCTTTGTGTTGTCAAGAATAGCAAACAAAGTGCTAATGATAATGAGCAAATCCATCTTGTGTCAGTTCCAGCCCCCTCAAACGCAGATCCTCGGATTAATCTAGCCCCGTGCCAAGTGCTTTGACTGGCATGGATATTAGAATGTATTTTCTCTGCTGATAAATAGCCAAAGCAATGTTCCTGTCCTGCTGTAGTTGATGGAAATCCCTCTGTAAGCACTTGTTTCTCAGTATTTCCACTGAAAATACCACAGGATTCCTGCCCAGCCTGAAAAATAGAAGGGTAGGAGGAAGCAAAACTGCGTCTTAGGTTTATCTCCTTGCAGTTATTTCAGAGACTTTATGGGCACTAATAGCAGGCATGCTGAGAACAAGGAAACCACTCACTCTGCAGCATTCCTGCTGCTAATGAAACTAAGAAGAAACCTTCGTGGCGCTCATGACCTCACGCCAAATCCCAAATGTTGAATTACTGTATGTTGTTAGGCTTCTACTCATGAAAACATAAAAAAAAAAAAAAAAAAAAAAAAAAAAAAGGCTTTACAGTTTTTTTCTGCATGGCAGCAAGCCTGGACATTTTTGTTTCAGATCCACCATAAATATTTGACTCTCAAGTCACCCACATTCATGATTCATTTTGTTAGCAGGCTAGTAGGCATGCTCTGGCAGAGGATTTGCCATGTGCCAGTTATGTAGAAATATGGACACATTGGAAACTTCCTTTTTTGACCATCTACTAATCTACCTTATCAAATTGTAAACACAGGAGAGGATTTAGGGACAGATTATTCCTGGCCCACAAAAGCTGGAGTAAGAGCAGGGAGATCTTTTGGCTGATCAGTAAATGCAGTCCCTGTAAAAAAGCAAAAGCTCTTGGGACACCTGACACTTTGCAATGTGTGTTTAGAGCTGACACCATGAGCACTGAAGTCAGGAGGAGATGGCCTGCTCAGTTTATGAGGATTTTGATTACTCCTCATGCAGGAAAAAGTGTAGAAGGAGAGGGGCAAGACTGGTAGCAGCATGTGTCCTTTACAAGTCGCTAATACCCAGGTTTTGAAGTGATGTGCTGTAAACTGTTAGGTACAATCAATATGAGAAAATATGGTGGCAGGGCTCCAAAGCCAACAGGACACCAAGCACAGCATGCATCTGTCAGTGCTGAAGCTAAATTGAAATAAGACAATTCAGCAGGACTCAAAGCCTTATCTATATTTAAGTGTCAGCACTAGAGCAGCACCAACACTGAGAAGAATGGCCGAGAGCGGCTGGAGAACTTCATTTCTCTTGTCTGCACTTGGTTTTGTACTTCAGCATGCCCTAGTGAGGTCCGAGCCCTTTCCTGGGGCAGAGTGATAGCAGGAATGGAAGAGAGAGATGCTGAAAAATGAGAGCTGTGTATTGTGGGAAGAGGTCAAATGTTAAAGGCAGTGGACGAAGGAGGAAAAAAATTACAAATTACCTTCCCTGAGTGCCTGGGAGTATCTTCCTGGCCAAAAAGAGGAAGCCAAATTCAGAAGAAACAGGGTTTTTTGCTCCACAGAGAGCTGCTAACAAGCTTTAAGCCTGGTCCTTCCACCAAGTGTTTTATATGCCAGCTGTGAAATATCACAAACACTTGTCAAATGTTTAACAATCCAGCCCTGCTATGTTTATCCCTTTCAAACAATACCTTGTTGGGGGCCTGGTTCCGAGAAGCAATTGTGCGGAGAATGAGGATGGGAGGAAAAGCAGCTTGTCAGAAAAGAGAGAAATGGCTTTTACGGAAGCTCCAGAATTTCTGCAGACTCTGTTCTTCCCCCAATATACAGATGTCACTCCCTGGCGGGTGGAATCAGCAGCAGAGAGTGTTCTCTAAGCGTTGTTTAAATGAGGAAATGCTTCATTTTCCAAGCTCAGTTGTGGCAGCAAATTGCTGGAGAAGTTAATTGGTGAGTCTGGATGCATGTAAGGCACGGAGAGCCTGCAATCACCTCCCAGCGTTCAGTTCTTAGCAAATGGTGTGTTGAGCAGAAAGGGAAAGACAACCTACCACAGCTCCATGTCACAGCCAGCATCTTTGCAAAGAAATACTGCGATGCTTGTTTTTTCTGAAGTGGCCAGTTGTACTGTATACAGTAAATGTACGAATTTACTTGGTCTCCGTTGTGCAACGAAAGAGGCATCAGAATTGCTTTCTCTAGGCGATGAACCACTGGAGAGTCCCTCATTACCCTTAAGTCTGAAATCATCATTCAGAAACTTACAGGCCATGCTAGAGCTCCTCAGAGAAACTCTGAATTACTTTTATTTGCCTTGCTTTGATATGCCCACCTTGTCCTCTCTCGCCTTTTCCTCCACCAGAACATCCTTTTTTTTATCCTGATGGCTCCAGTTCAGTTTATGCAGTGGAAGGTGTGAATGCATTAGACCAAATTTTTTATGACTTAAACCCCTTTGAACACTTCCCACCAGCACATCCCTGTCCTTGGTGAAGCCATGCCACAGTCTAATCTCTTGAGTAATAAAGGCACAGACGTTTGCGGAGAGTCGGATTTACAATAAGAACTCATTACCCAGCTGTTGTGTGTTAACCCCGGTAGGCAGCTAAGCTCCCCCACAGTGGGTGGGATGGGGGAGAGAATGGGTAAAAGTGAGAAAACATGTGGGTTGAGATAAAGACGCTTTAATAAGTAAGAAAGATAAAACAAAACAAAGAAAAAGTGATGCAAAAGCAATCTCTCACCACCAGCTGACTGATGCCCAGCCAGTCCCCGCTCAAGAGCAACCCCTGGCAAACTCCCCCCCAGTTTTGTTGCTGAGCATGATGTTACGTGGTACGGAATATCCCTTTAGGGTCACCTCTCGGGGCTGTGTCTCCTCCCAGTCTCTTGCCCATCACCAGCCTACTCGCTGGCAGGGCAGCGTGAGAAACCTTGGCAGAGAAGACCTTGGCACTGTGCAAGCACTGTTCAGCAGTAGCTAAAAATGGGTGTGTTATCAACGCTGGTTTGTTCACAAATCCAAGACATAGCACCATACAGGCTGCTATGAAGAAAAGTAACTACCCCAGCTGAGCCCAGTACACCAGCTCATATGGAAACAGTAGCTGGTTACTGCAGTGACCCACATACCCAAAGCAATGTACAATCACCTTCACTCAAGGGGACTGATACTATCAAAAGACGTTTAAGATAAACTTGGTCTTTCCAATTATATCTGTTGCTCTAATATAAAATATGACGTTTTTCTACAGATCTTAAATCCTCCCTTATATACTTAAGTCATCAGAACGTCAGCAACGCTGTTCCTTTACTTATCACCTCTGAATTGACAGACTGAACTAAAGGTCCTGCTGACACGTGAGCTCCACACAGCCTCGTCTGGAGGCATCTGGACAGAATGAAAGCACTGCAATTCCCTGTCTTACCATGTTTACAGTACTTTCCCATCTCTTTCCCAGCTGTGCAATCTAAGAAGATAAGGAAGGGGGTTACTAGGGCCCTTGGGCATTATCCTTAGTAGGCTGGGATTAGGAAAAAGCTAGAAACCTCTTCTGGAGCAAATGCTGGAGGCTTCTGCCCTGTGGCGCTCTGCCTCTGGGAGAGCAGAGGCTGGGGCTACACAACACCAGCTCATTAACTGTAAAGGTCTCGTCTGAGGGTGCGAAAGAAAAAGATGTTCACAACCTGGGAGCAGGAAAAGGAAACGACGTAGCTCAGAGGAGCCTTGCTAAAACCCTCTCCTGGCGTAGGAGGTTGCATGTTTGCAAGATAGATACCAGGAACACTCCAGTGTCCGAGAGAGAGAAGGAGCTGCAGAGAAAAAGAGAAAGGGAGAGATCCTGGAGGCATCCAAGCTAGGGAAAACAGTATGTCCATACTGAGCTGCAAAAGGCCCTTCATCAGTAAGAGTGGAGAAAAAGTAGGGGTACCCCACAGTGCCTCTGCCTGGTGCTGTCGCTGGCACAGCATTGCTGCAGGAGCCACCACGACCAGCGGTTGTGGAGGTTTGCTCCGGAATAGGCATCTCCTTGCCTTCTCGGAAGCCAGATGTCATTTGTGAACCCTGAGCTACACCGTTGCTGTGAGGGAAAAACTGTAATGCTTCATCTCATGGCATGCAATCTCAGCCAAGCCTTCCAGGAGGAGAAGCTGCCAGGGAGGGACACAGGATTTGGGGGACTCCGTTTCCTGGTAGTGTTCCTTTTGGAGTGAAATGACCCATCCTGCTTGAGTACAGAAAAGGTGCCACGGAAGAATGAGAAGGGGTAAACTGAAGACCAAAATGCTATCTACAATTTTGTGTAAGTTCGTAATGCCAGATGACTCATGGAAAACTTAATAATCACCTCACTTCAGTTTCAAAACAATGTAAAAATGTTTTTAGTTGCATGTCTGTACTTGCTCCCTTCCCCCCCCCCCCCCCCCCCAGACCTTTACAAAGACCCTGTCTGATCGCAGGGTACAGCCTGGCTGCAGGGTACAGCTTCTCTGTGCCAGAGCTCAGGGCCAGAAGGTCTCAGGCAAGCACCAATTTGAAGTTAATTCAATACGCCCCGCTGAGAATCCCCTCAGACAGATCAGTTTTGTTCTTTTTGTATTAGGCTACAGGTAAGTCTGGAGATGGGATTAACTTTTTTTTTTCAAATCCCATTTTTTTGACTGCAGACATTCACTGCATGCAGCCAAAATTCACAGAAAATCAGTCATGAGTTTGCATGCCCATCGCTACATACTTGTACCACGTCCAGTTCAGAGAGGGATTGGTCCTGATCGGGTTGTCCAAGTATTACCATACTACAGAGGAGAATCAGGAAAGCCAAGTCATTCAACTGTCCAATTTCAGTGGAGTCATTTCTGATTTATACAGGCAATCAAGGTCAGCAGGTACTTAATCTCTGTTTTATCTGGAAAGACACTAGCTCTTAGTTGGACTTCATCAACTAACCCTCATTCAGGACCCAGAGTCAGCTTCAAATGAATCAGAGGAGAGAGAACAGCAGAGGAGAGGGAGGTAAATGTTACAAAGAGCCCCAAAGCCCCTGCATCTCCCCACAAGTTCTTTGCAGCTTCACATGTGCAGATGCCAGAAGATGCATTTGATCTCTGCTATATTTTTCAAGTAATTTTTATTTGGAGGCACTGAAAAAATTCAGCCAGGTCATCTGATTTCCTGAATTTGTACCAAATCCGCCAAACTCTTTTCAGTGAAATTTAAGGGAAAATCTTTTATTCTGACAGTCTCAAAACAAGTGTTCCTATGTTAAGGTTCTAGATGACATTTCATCTGAAACTCTGTATTCATTTCATTCAAAAATAAAGACCTAAAAATCATTTGAGAACAAATACATCTTTCTCATGTAAAAGGAAATATTTTGAGAGATCTGACTTTCTTCAATAATATGGCTTGGTGCAAAAAACATATATAAGCAAGAACTGGAGTCTGGATCCACCAAAACCAAGCTGTTTGTTCTGATCCCTTTGTGTTGTAAAGTTATGATTCCTTCAAATGGCCAGAGCTGAACTCATGGTTCTGTACCACAGCAGGGGAAGGAGACTCTGCTTCCCCTGGTGTCCATCAGCTCTGTTCATCCCCATCGTCCCCACTCCCTTCTCCCCAGCAGCCAACTCTAGCAGTTGTCTGCCTTCCGAGGAAGCTCATTCGACACACTAAAATAGTAAAAAAAAAAAAATAAATAAAAATAAAATAAAGTAAGAAAAACAGTGCCCTCGCCTTCCCAAAAGATTTTTTAATTTATTTTTTTTTGCCAGGGATTAAGTTGGCTTCCCTCCTGGGTAGGGTGGCTGGCTGGTGGCTAAGGCAAGGAAGGAGCAGGGAGGGAGGCAGAGCAAGGCTTCCCCCTTTTGGCAGCAGCAAGCTGTTAGTTCAGCTTACAGTTGCAACTATAACCCAAACCTTAAGTGAACTGAAAAAGCTGCTTTTCACGCAGTTCTGCCTTTCCCTATCAGATGAAACTTTCTGTCTTTTATCTTTGCTTCTGTAGCAAAGGAATTGAAATGATCTGATGAAGTACATTAGTGTTGCACTCTTAAAATATAATTTTGTACCCCTGTCTTTTGTGTTTCTTTGTATCTCTAAAAGGGGATCATTCTGAACAGCACTAATGGTGGCTGTACGTAGTCTGTATTCCTAAGAGCAAAATAATGTGGAAGTTCAGCTAAGTACATCTTTAAAACATTTTCTGAAGAGTTCCTGAACACACATGAAAGGGATATTCACATTTGGTCCCTTCTATAAAGACAAACATACATCTATAGCTAGACGTATATATGTATGCAGACACTTCAGGGTGATGTAGGCAGCTACACACTGGGAGAGAATCTCTCTGCATCTGGCCTGACCTTTTCAATACTGTGTGTGTTAAAGCAGGAAGGAGACTAATTGCTGCAAACCAGAAGCTGTAGTAATTACTCTAATTCAGAAGTTACCAACCTTCGGAGAAGGGAAGCGCAGGAACGGAATTATGTTTAAAGGCAGCCCGTTTTGCTTTGTTCTTCAACACAGCCCCATTCAAAATACTGTGGAATTTATGAGTCTACTGAAAGTGAGGTCTCATAATGTGCACAGCATGTTGCCAGTTAACTTGAATGAGCTTCTCCTCTGCTTTCTGTCTGATTACTATAATACTGTGCTCGAAAAGGGGCCCTCCTTTTAAAGCATATGTATTATGATGGAGTACAAAACCAGGCCAGGTAGGTTTGTGCAGCGTAGCTAAACGTGAGTCCTCAAAAATGAGATCCGGTGCCCCTCGAAGTAAGTGGGAGCGATGAATTTCGGCGTCGCTCTGGATCCCGGCCTGTGACGGCGTGCCTCTTTGTAAGGCTTCCAGTGCTTCCCGGTTCAGTTCAAGAGAGAAATACTAGCTCGCTTGTGGGACTGCACTGCTTTGATGTCCGCTTCCAGATGGAACCAGAAGCACCGAGGCACGTAGAGAAAACAAAACCAAACTTTTACAATCTGCAGGAAAGATGCCTAAGAGAAGCATATTCCTATATGCCGGCCACTGTTTTTCTGACAGCATCGTGACTTTAAACAAAAAAACTATAAAGCAAAGGAGAGAAAATAAGGAGCGCAGATATCCTTTTTTTTTTTTTTTTTTTTTTTAAATCTTTCTGATGTTTAGTTCTCCCAAAGATGTACACAAGGCTTCTTCTGATCTCGGTGGTACAGGATTTGACTCTAAATGTTCAAACCACAAACAATGAAGCTATTACTCCTATGATTCATCTGACCCTCCAGAAGAAAGAGTATCCTGTTCCTTATAGCTGCAACACTTACTGTACTTAATTATGAACTGACATGCAGTACTGGAATATCCAACATTTTTTATATGCAGACTAGCTCTGTAGCACTAGCATACTGAGCTGTACTCAGCTGTAAATGTTACTTTAAAAATCATTTATGCAATCTCGTACATGTTGATCTTTATTTCAGCTAGTGTTTGAAAGCTGTAGAGCTTTGTATGCTCTTTGCAATTGATTTCTCAATATTAATTTCAATGACAGTATCTTGCATTTATCCACATTTATAAGTATGCAAAACTCTAGTTTAAGAAATTTATTTGTTCTCAATATCCTTTCATTGCACTCTACCCATAAATGCTGGAATGATTCTTCTTGTAATTAGAACTATTCAAACCCTTCATGACATAGTGGCACCTCTTGTGCAAATACTCTGACATTTTATCTAAAACTGCCAGAAAAGTGAAAAAAAAAATTACTTTTATCAGAGAAAGATTGCTTGATGCTTGGTAATTATGGAATGGGTTGTTTTGTTCTCCTTTAGGTCGCCAAGGATGAATTCCAGTCCCCACTGTGGTTGCCTAATAAACTGTATGACATATACTCGGCTCCATTTGTAGAAAAGAAATATAAAGAGAGTGTTTCATCTGAGAAGTCCTACCTTGCTTTCAGCATGAGCTTAGCCCTGAAAGGGATGGGACAGATTTTCGGGGCTCAGCACCGACTGGAGCTGCTGGCTTGGGTTGTATGAGTGGCACAGCCGCCGGCTGCTGCTGCTTCCCACCGCGTCCTGGGTGCAGAGCTGTGGCCAGGCCAGATGCTTCCCGGAGCGGGATGCCCTTCGCATACTTTTTCCCCTCGCTTCTAGCTGCCAGATCTCCAAGAGAAGCATCCCACTTCAGGAGGTCTCCGGTCAGCGGTTCAGTTTCCCAGGAGTTTCCCAAGATCCCCCCACCGCCGATTTACTACCACTTTCCCCAGAGTATGTCACCGAGGGCTGAGAAGACCCATCTTGCCTTTCCCTGCCACAGCCTGGTTGGAGAAACAGGATTTCACCGAGGAGATCTTGCCTAGGATCACCCCTTCTCCTGTTAACCATATCACCAGCAGACAGCCAAGGACAAGATGAGGATGGAGCCTGCCCTTCCTCCCCGGGACACCTTGCTCCCTGCCCCTGCTTTGAGGCAGCTGAAGGAGGACCAGCTCCACTAACGTGGTACCAACGTTTGCATCCCATAACTGCATTAGCAGAGTGGTAGGGGTAGGTGATAAACCTCAGCAGTCCTTGGCACTCTCCGACTGGACATATCCTACTGTACGGGTGGGAAGAGGGGGTCACTGAAGAGGTGAACGTCAACTCTGATGTGTCTGGTCTCAGGACGGGGAGAGATACTCATTGTCCAGCACTGCTGGGCTTTGTGATTGGGTTTTTTTCTTCAATTTTTTTTTTTTTTTTTTTTTTTTTTTTAATGACAAGCTCTCATTCTCCAGGTAAATTCCAGTTTTCCATAAACTATGGGCTATTTAAACAACATTTTCCTAGAGGTACTTCAGATTTGAATAGCTGATGGTGAGAAGAGGATCCGATGTGATATGCAGCAAGTCCTTTGACAACTCAATCTCAAACAGCCAGCACTTGAAAGAAATCCACAAATCCACTGGACTATTAGGACCCTAAGGAAACAGACATGTTAGGATCTGGGAGCAGGATACTCTAAAATATTATCCAAGTTCCGGGCCCAGGTCTTGCTTATTTAGTGTACTGTGTGCTGTAAGTGCCATAGCTCAGACTTACCAAATCTTGATGGAAAGTCACTCATCTTTAAATTAATTTTAAAGCAGTTTAGGAGTATAATTCTTCCTTATTGCTTGCTTACATATGCAAATATATGAGCAGAATTATAGCAGTCTAATAAACCGCTACAGCTATGTCAACATAACTTCCTATAGGGAACCTATGGCAGAATGAAGTGACTTTATTTGCTGTATAATTCTTTAAAAAAAAATAATAATCCGTTTCTCTCAAGAAACCTGTATATGAAAAGATCTCCAACTAGTTCCCCTCTTTGAGATGAAGGTTTACACAATTTTAAAATCACATTTATTCAAATGGTCAAAATTTGTCAGGCCCATGTAAATAATTGTCCCTTCCTTTGGAATATCAGTCATAATTAGAATTACTTTGGGGCTTTTTTATTTAGTTTCTTGATTATTTTTCCAGGGGAGCAGGGGGAGGCAGAGTTAGAAACCCTAACACCCTAATATTAATTCTTTCATAAAACTGAAGATCATAACTTTTTCCCCAAACACTTTAAACCTGGCTTTTTTGCTCTTCTTTACTGCATGTCACAGTGACCGTAATAACAGAAGTGTTGATTATATTATTAAATGAAAGTTACTTAATTTAGCATTAGCATAGCACTACCGCTTTAAGCTATATGTCCATAATGTCTGCTTAATTATTGTTTGTTATAACTGATCTATCACAGAGATGCAAAAATACAAATACTACACATGGCAGTGACAGAAGTTAATTAGGTTTTCTCTCGATTATTTTTGTTCATATGAGTCTGCATTTAAAACAGCATCCTCTACCCTCTATGCTATACTCCTGGGAGATTTATTCATGATTAAACTGAGAAAGAGGTTCTAAAAACCACGAAGAGTTGCCAGCTTTGCCAGCACATCATCATTACTACACCACTCAGTATGCTTAATCTTTCCTCTGTTTCATGCAAGCAAAATTCATCCTCAGTGGAGGAAAAGTACATGGCCAAGGCACGACTTAATTCCCAATTACACTCATAGCCTACACCACATAATTGTAGAATTTCAGATATGTATGTGTATTTCTCTGATGGTTATTCTTAGTTTCAGCTGATAGGATGCTGGGGAAGGTTTTACTTTTGCCCTGCCCTGCCTTGACATGGTAGCTTAATTTGAGTGGATCTACTTGTTCTGCCAGCAGTCAATTGCTTCCCGTATTCAGGCTACCTTAATTAAAGCTAGCTGTAGATGAATACACAATATATGAGAACTGTACACGGTTAAAAAAAATGTTATAAATCAACCATTGAAAAAACAAGCAAAACCAGAATAAATGTGCAGCAATGCTAAAACATGCATGTATACATGATAAATGAGAAAAGCATGAAACTCATCATTAATGTCCCTTAACTAACACCTTACTAGAGCAAAACATTGATGGTATTATCTAAGATCTATGTAATAAGCAAGAAGCCTCAAAAAATTTCAAGTGAAAATAAAGTTTAGACCAACCTTTCATTACTATTTCTTTCTTTCCTGAGTAGAAAAAACAGACCATACTGTTAAAATTGAAATTAAAAAATCTGACCATAATTAATGATGTTAAATGTGTTACTTATTAATATGTGAGGCTCTCTGTGGATATTGTCTCTGGAAATGCTCTTTTCAGATCTGGAAGGAAGCTCTGCATTCCAGCTCCCTGCAGCCCTTCTTGGGAGGCATGAGCTTTTTACTTGTCCTAGCAAGCTGGATGGTATTTATCCGTTCCTGTTATTCCAGCTACTTTGTGCCACCCTTGATGAGCTGCAAAGACTGTGAGAAAAAAATACAAAGCAGCATGGATATGCAAGGCACAGGAGTAAGCTGATAGTGGTTTTGTCTGCTTATGCACAGACTTACTTAGGGGTGCTTTATTCTTCCACATGGGCATCTGCCAGAACTCAGCCCTGATTTGGGCGTCTTCGGCACCCAGGATCAAACTAGTCCAAACGACTGGGCAGGAATAGTTGTGCTGCTGTATCTTTCATGTTTGTGGAAGCAAAAAGACCACATGAAGCCAACTTCTGATTCATCTGACTGCCAGGATCTCTCAAAGCCTCACCCTTTTGCTCACACAATTCTGGCTAGTGATTCATTAAAGTTAACACTATTAATGCTCATAAACACATTTTGGGAATGCTGACAACTTTCTCCTCGAATGGTGGTTTGGGAACAGTCTCCTTCCCATTCCCTACACCAGCAATGATGCAATCAGGGTAGGACCAGGCGCGGTGTCACATGCTGGAAACCTAATGTGCATTGCAAATGATAATCTCCGCAGCTGGGTGAGGAACCTTTCTGCCCCAGCTTGTGGACCCTCGGGAGCTTCCTGCTTTTGTTCTTTGAAAATCAGCTAGCAGCAAGAACCCTTTTTTTTTTTCCTTTAGGTTAGCTTTTACTGCAGCTCGGATAAAAACCAAATGAACGACAGTCAAAAAATCTAGGTTTTCCCTTACACTTTAGCCAGCTTTTGTCCTTGAGACTGAAGACCCAGGTGTAGTAGGTGAAAGAACCCCACTGTGGTATTTTCAGTGCTATCTATTGGCAAGAATATATACAGGATGTCTTCAAATCTAGCAGGAGTTCCCAAAGATACTGATTTAATACCTAAAGCTATTTAAGCAACCGATTTCCAATTTTTTTCAGCAGTTAGGTACCTAAGAAGCTTTGGGGGTGGAAAGTCTGCAGAACTGAATGAGGAAGATCTTTCAGCTGTCCTCGTAGGTGCATTCCCCTTCCCAACAGTGCTCTTGGCCTCTTTTCCCCTCCTGGTACAGGGAAGGCAAATGCTCCCTAATTCCTTCTCCGGGGAGACAGTGCCACTCCATGCAATACTGCAGCAATCAGCCTATTCAGCATGCACAAAGAGTAGAGACCTTTGGGTAATTCACTGTGAATGGACAGAAATGAGACTGAAAGCCTCTAAGCCTCTTTAGTTTCCCACCCCTGCATGGCTCAGGCACAATACACTGTAGCCCACAGATTTCTTAGTATATATTCACTGTTCACATACCCACAGTTATTATATTTACATTAAGTTGTAATTGGAATACTTCCACTTTGCCAAGAAAATTGAAACCCACTTCTTTTCTTATTAGAACTACAGGTATAAGTCCTTTTTTCCAACACCGAAACATTGAGGAGAGTCCAAATTATGCTAACAACAGAATAACTTTCCGGTATCTTATGGAAGAGAAAATGTTATGTCTTTGCAGAAACAAAGACAAAACAGCAGAACAGCTGTTTCATACATAAAGGGACTATGAACTAGGTCAGGGCCACTGAATGACGATGACAAATGATATTTAGTGAGGCAGCACCTTCAGAGTGAAATATTGGAACCATAAATAGGAACTTGTATTAGGGTATTTCAGAGCAAGCTGGTTGTCTTATTTTTTCAAAGATACCTAAGGGTACCTGTTTTTAAAAAGATGCATGTTCAACAGTTTAGAAATCAAGTATGTTTGGGGCTATCCAGATCTTTTTACCTCTGAAACTTCTGGGCATTTTTACACCTAAAATAAAGAATATGGTTTTCAGAGGTAGAAGCACAATTCAGTTAATTAAATTAATTAATTCAAAAGTTAATTAATTGCTTCAAAATTCATTAAATCCCATTAATACGAAATTGAATAAATAAAAGTGGACATAGGTTTTAGGCCAAAGCAGTTATGTTTGGAAACGTTGATGTCATTGTGAACTACAGAGGTTGTTACAACATGGAACAAAAGAAAGAAAAAACATGAATTTGATCCTGTACATAAACCTCCTACAAACTTCAGAGATTAATTTTGTTACCTAATTGCAAATGATAGGCTCTTCAGGTTTGTTTTTCAAAACATGGCAGGGAAAAGGGGCACCTATTTGTCTCTAAGATGCAAATAGGTAGCAACTGAGTTTTTTTTAAATTTAAATCAAGAGAAATTAAGTATCTAATGTTCTTTGTGTTCATAACGGCATAGAAAATCTCATTAAACATTAGTCATTTAGGCATTGTTTTTTATTTCCTTGGAGACAGCATCAGACCCTAACGTACAATTGAAATCAATGACAAAACCTTCATCAACTTCCAGGAAAAACAGTTCAAGTCGACAATGAGGTAATGGGTTTTTTTATTTAAAAAAAAAAAAACAACCCACAACATTTTTCAAAGCCTCGAAAAAGTAGCCCACGAGGAACTTTTAGGACTTCTATCTTTCTACTCCTGCTTTAACAGGCAATTCAATTAATTCAAGTACATTTTAGTTTTGAAGAAGAGTGGTAATTGAGTAATTGCTAAAAGGGGCACAACAATAAATGACTTGTATGGAGACCTTCGTTGGAAGGAAGGATTCTGTTGCAAGAATTACTGCTGGAACTATTTGGGGTTTGCAGCTGGGGGGGACATTAATGTGGTTTTGTCCCTGACAGAATAGGAAGAAGTGTAATGATGAAATTTTCTGATGAAATCTGCTGAGGACGCTAATTTGGGAAACACCAGGGAAGCAAACAGGAAGAACTTGTGGACGTGACATTACAACAGAATGAAGTTTGACAGAGCGAGTTATGGGAGCCACCACCATGAACTTATCCTGTAATTGAGGAGCTCATCAGCCGGAAACAAGCATGGAGATGAAAAGATCTGGGTCTACAGGTTGATGGGAGGATGACAAGGAACTTGCAGAGTGATGCATCAATAAAAAAAGAGATGTGATATTAAGACACGCAAGGGTATTACCTTGCACACTTCCCTTGTAAACTACTGGCGCAGTGTGAAGTACAGCGTTCAGTTCAAGAACAATGAGCTTGAACTAGAATCAGCTTAGTGAAGGGATAATCAAAGACTGCTGAAAATAAAAAAGGCGATTAAAAGAGTTTTGCGTTGTTACGTCAAGCAAATCTAAGGTCTGGACAGAATATGACGTTTCTTCATAGACACCGTTGAGAGAAAAACAAGCCATGCATAAATTTAGGATGGAGATTAGAAGATTTCTTATCCTTGCAGGACTAGGGTTTTGGAACAACTTGTTTTAAGATTAATCGTTATAAATTTGTGCAAGGATTGTATGACTGAGCCACAAGTAACAAAGCGTGGGCCTCATTGACACAGAATGTTTCTGTCTTGGAAGCCTGTGTTGCTTGGTTTTAAAAACATGATTACAACAACTGCTGGGAAAAAAACAAAACAAAACAAAACAAAACAAAAAAACCCAAAACCTAAACAACCCTCTGCAAAGAAAGATAAAACTCACTGAGTAGCCTACAACCTCCCTCTAGCAATGGCTGTTTTTACTGTTCAAAATAGGAACATTTCCTTCAGATTGGAGGTAAGAATTTGTATGAATAATAATTTGATAATAATTTCAAGGAAGGGATATAGATTAGTGTAAATTCTGAAAATTATTTCGGTTTCAACACAGCACCACCTATTGGAATAAAAATAGTAGCAATGAGTCTGAAACAGTGCAAACACAGCTGGAGTCAGCTATGATTAATTTATAGACTTACAGTTTGGAGAGCTCTGTAACTCGCTCTGCCTCGCATGCTATCCCTGTTAACATAAATTTGATGGCAAATATGCTATTAATTTTTTATTAGAAAGGAAGATTTTACCACAGCATAGGTGAGGTAAAGATTTGCTTTGAGCCATTAGACATAACTTGGCACAAAGTGAAGATATTTACACAGCGTTAAAGGAGATGAGAATATATTTCCTAGTAAAGAGAGCATTGTGCATGAGAATTTAAATGAGCTGCAGATAGATACAGATAAGTAATAAAAAGTAGATGTCTGGCCTATCATTAGAGAACATATCAGCCACTTTAAAATACACTGTGCTTAGATTAATCACCACGTTACTGCCATTTCAAACGAGGTGTGCAGGTGTATAAACCGGAGTAACACGGGCCTTTCTTGGAGTTAATGAGGAGACCGCAACACGTTGCAGTTCGGAGTTTCGGGGGGGGGGGGGGGGCAGGGAGCACGGGCACAGAACAACACCCAGAGAGCAAGATGGGACACGTGCGGTTCAAAGCCACGCTCCCAGAGATTTACCTCCTTCGAGTCTCCTCCATCCTCCATCCAGGGGGAAAAAAAGAGAAGTCCTGCAACTTTTTATTCCCAGGAATTATTTCCGCTCACAGCTTTAGAAAGCAAGTCGCGGTGAAAACGGCTGCATTGGGTGGCCGTGACGCTGGCGAGGTTTGGGGACAGATGCCGCTAAAAAAAAATTGCTGGCGAGGGGCAGGTGTACAACAGCGAACTCTCACATTTATTGCTGGCCAAAAGCATCCCCAGCCACAGACCTGGGCTTGCCAAGCAAACACAGCCCGGTACCAACCTCCCTTCCTCTTCAGTGCACCCTCAGCTGGGTGAGCTGGCGGCGGACAGGATTAGTCCCACCCGGCATTAGCCACCTCCTGGTTGTCCTGTGTTGGATGGCTCTGGAAGCACTGGGATGAGACTGGTGTCTCCAGGGGAAGACTGGTGCTAGATCTGCCTACAGAAAAGGAGAGGAAGCTTTGTCTGCATGCATTCACCTCTTTCTTGAGCTACCTTCGGGTCACCTGGAAACATGCTAAACTTGTCGTTGTTATTCTGAAGGTACTCAGAATATTAATTATTTTTTAAAAAATAAAGGGTGGTACATCCACCACTGTAGCAGAGGGTATGCATAAAAAGCTACAGACACCACACTCCCATTTAGCAAGCTCATCCATGTCAGGTAAGACTTCTTTTGAAATTTGTGAACATGAAAACAGCGTTCAAGAACAAAAGCAGCACTCCTACGTTTCAGTAGTATCGCTGTACTATAGACAACGGATATAAAGCTATGAGTCATAGCAATTAGATGATACCGGTGTACAATTTATAATGCAAATTTACACAATTTTTTGTTTAATGTTTGAATTTTGACATTTGGAAGTCTTGCACTTTATTTACAGAGTCAAAAAGCCACAAGGCTTTACATTTTGTAAATGTTTTTGTTCTTATTTAGTTGTTTGAAATCTTCGCTTGCCCTGTATCCTCACCCCCAGACAGAGTTTATACAACCAGGAGGAGACTTCAAGCTTGTGACTATTTTTTTTTTTAAAAAAGACAGGACCCAAGTACAAAGTTAAAAACAACATTTGGGTCTTCAGAGCATGAGGTTCAAAGGTGTCTTATTTTAGATACCTTTGTCATCAACTTCTCATAGTTTCCTGCAGGACATGAGCTGAAAAAAGAAACGTGGAAATACTTTAAAAAAAAGTGATAACATTGCAGGGGCAGGGGACTGTCCTCTTTTTAAAATCCTTTAAAAATTTCTTTACACCCACAAACCTATGCTTCTTTCTCCCTTTTCCACCCTGCAAACAACAATGTTTCTAAATGGCCACCAAAGAGCTTTCATGGAAAATATTTTTCTGACTGTGATTCTTCTGTGGTCTACAATTACTGCAGATAAGCATTTGTTCACTTCAGTTTTCCTGTATAAGCAAATAAAAGAAAAAGTGAAGACAGGAAATGTATTTTCATGTACAAATAATAAGCACAATCACCTTTTGTGTTGTGTTTTCATTGGTTAGCTGTGACTTAGACTTGTTTTTCAAACTTTCTTTCATTGCATCTCCAAGCATTTTCACATTCGCCTGCATATCTCAAGATTAATGTCCTGTCTATGTCAGTGCATTTGCCCTAGCTCAGACAAAAAAATGAACCTTCTGCTTTGGTTTTTTTATTCCCCTTATAACTTTTCCAAAGTATCTGAAATAAATACTCCCCAGAAATCATTACTTTGCCATTTGCTATAGTATAGCATCTAGACTCAAACTGTATGTCTGTCTTCATTTTTGTGGTTAGTGATTTCAGCAGAAGATGTAGATTGAGTTTCGGCTCACTCTTCTGGAAAGACACACAGCTTATGCTACAATATGTTTGACCAATGTAACAGGATTGCTACATCTCTGACCGTATGTTTGTTGCAGTGTATTAATCTAATGAAATTATTAAAAAAATGAATAATATCTAGGGACTCCTGAAAATCTTCTGCTGCAATGTAACAGCACTACATGCTGTTAACTGTGAATTGGTTTAATAAAGAAAAAATCGGCATGCTTGCACCCTGGCATCTGAAGACTTACTCTTCTATCCTCCTGCTCTCAAGAACCACCATGTTTTGATGTATTTTTACACTAAGTTGGATTCTTTGGGTCATTATGCTTCAAAATATTTTTCCAAATTTTATTTTTTCCTCTACTGATTGAAAAAAATCCCATGCTTTTGACCCCTGACTTGTACCTGTAGTGTTTTGAGGCTAACCCTATGAATTCAGGCAAAGTCGCCCAACTAGAAATAATGGGGTATTCAAATGGGCTGGGTATCTGCCACTCCTACATCATTGAGATTTGTGACTACTTATTTTTTTTACATATTGGGCCATTTACAGTAAAAGCTGTAGACAGTCTGAGTTAAAAAAATTGGCACAGGTCCTTCCTTTGACAAACCCGACAAACCACTAACCATTTTTAAATTCCAAACATTGCACTTTCTAGGGGAGAAGGAACGGGGGGGGAAGCAAAGGCTTGGTTTTCCAGCTGCAACAACCTCTACTCACATCAGCAGTGAAATCCTGGCTATGGGATGGTTTTTTGTGTTACCGAGTCATAGCACTGGTAGTGTTGCTTAAAGACTTTTCCAGTGCTGTAAGAAATCACTGCAGCATTAGGGCTGTTAACTTTATTTCTGAGCTTCCAATTATTTTTGAAATGTTTTTGCTGAAATTACATTCACTTGTGAGCTTACAGTATTTATATGGAAACATGTATCATTAAAACAGGTGCCCAGAGACACTGTGGAGTCTTCATCCTCGGAGGTGCTCACCACTCAGCTGGCCAAGACCCTGAGCAAGCCAACGCAGCTCCAAAGCTGATCCTGCTCTGAGCGAGGGCTGGGACCAGATGCCCTCCAGACAGCCCCTGCAGACAGAATAGATTATTCGATGATTCTGTTGTTCACTGTCATGGTAGCAAACTTAGTGCAGGTGCTTCCTTTTTCTGCCATGTATTTAATATTTTTCTCATTACGTTATTACCTACTTCTGCTGTAATGAGATTTCAATGCTTCTTAGTATTTTGAGTAGGTACAGGACATACAGA
Organism: Astur gentilis; assembly: GCF_929443795.1. Lineage (NCBI taxonomy): Eukaryota > Metazoa > Chordata > Aves > Accipitriformes > Accipitridae > Astur > Astur gentilis. The sequence continues at coordinate 28,167,589 of NC_064894.1, forward strand.
GGGTCATTTGTTAAGAAGAAAGTAGTATCATCCCTAATTAACTTTGTATGCTATTTACCTGCTAATTTGTTTTAAGTGTTTTAAAATACAAACACAATGTGAATTAAGATAATAAACTACTGGACGGAGCAATTTATACCCTTCAGATCTGAGAGCATTGGTACCACTTCTCATAACAGTTTTATTTTGGATAAATTACCCATTGACATAGCTTAGCTTTTGCTACAGAGGGTAGTTGCCAAAGTTCATTTCTAGGCCCAATGTTTTTTAGCTGGAACATAGTCTGATAGAGACTGAAACCTCCTGGGCAGTGCAATGAACAAAACATGGGAGTCAAAGGCTTTGGTCGATTCAAATTTCTGCCACTGAGTAAGCTCATTCGTAAACCAGACTGGGGCCTAATTCAAGGTTTATTATAACCAGGAGGAAGCTTTATATGGAATTCAGTGGACTCTGTCCCAATGCCCACAATGTGGGTCCTGTGACTCAGACTTGAGATCAGGAATGACTGGTGAGATCTCATCTCAGTTCTCATTCTGACTCTTTCTAGCCTTGTGCAAGCAAAAATGCTCAGTTTTTATCTTCAAGATAACACTAGGGACTAGAGGCAGCCTCAGTGGGGATGGGAAAGAGGGTTGCAGAAGAACAGCCACCGCCACGCACGCGCCGTGCGTTGCGTGCTGCAGAGCACGGTGCCAACTGGTTGGTGAGGGAGGGACAGCCTGTTCTCCCCAGGTAAGTTTTCTCATTAAATACTCACCAGTTGCCTCAGAGGGCTCTCACGGACATTGTTTACTGCCATCGTTGTTGTTGTTGTATTAATTGCTGTTAATTACAATACGATTGTAATAATGCCTGCAGCAAGGCTTTCTAATTCAGGGAAATGGGCAAACGATGCTCAGCTCCTACCTGTAGGTGCAGGATTGTTTCTCATTTGTCAGCTGCATTTAAACACCTTCATTATGCTGAAGTATCAGAGACTTCTAATCCACCTGTCTTGCAGACAGGGAGGCATTTGTGTTTTGCTTTGGGGTGGGTTGTTTTTGGTTGTTGCTTTCGTAAGAACTCGGTGTTAATAAAATTCACCCTGCAGGTCAGGAAGTCCTCCTGCAGGCAGATGGAATTTAAAGATTATCCAGAAACACCATCCAAAACTGTCTGTATCTGGCAGTGATGTTGATCATGGTGGGAGAAGATCCTGTTTATGTTTTCCTTGCTGCAAGGGCATAAATTATGGGATGCATATGAACCAAACCTCAATTTCTGTGCACCTCTTGCAGGAGGTCTGTGTTTATAAACGCACAAACCATCTGTTTAGTGTTTGCAAATTAAACACCTGCTTTTTTATAGTACAATTTAATATCTAGTTCCAAAAAAGCCTGTGAGGTCCAATGAAGCTGCGCAGGCTGTTGCTTGATTCTTTGCAAGAAATGCAAAATGGTCACATAATTAAAGAAAATGCCTGCAAATGCAGACCGCATTTTCCTGTCTCAGTTGAACTCCTATGCTCAAGTAATTAACTGCACCTTTGAAATGAAAACTTCGCAATCGCTTCAATTTTTGCATATCTTGTATCAATTTGTTTGATGTGTCTATCATCATTGAGAAATAATCGGAAGAACTGTACATAAATCAGTTTTACAAATAAGTAAATACATAATGTACTGTGGATATATCATGTGAATGTCAAGCTGCCATATCTGCTTTTTCATTTACAGGAAATATCTCCAAGTCACTGTTTGTGTTAACAAATCCTTTCCAGCACTAAGGTGGCTACTAGCTTTCCATATAAGACACTGTTTAGCTTGGAAAGGTGGTTTGGCTTCACAATTGCCAGAGATACTCAGAAAGCCAAGAAGATTGTTTCTCCAAACTTTGAAGGAAAGTGGTTAAAGTAGGTTTTGAGTACCCTTGGTTAGGATAGCTGGACATTTTACAAAATCTCACAGAGCATCTATTTGCATCATTAAATGCCTAAATATGTTTCCCAGACTGGCCTTAAATCAACAAATAGATTGTGTTGCAAAAGGATTTTAAGCCTTTTCTTCAGAGTGAAACCAGCCATGAAAATTCTGGCACGTTCCTAAATTTGTTCCACTGGATTCTTTGTGTAACTGAAAGTCTAGTTTTAACAGGTGCTGTTAAAGCTTGTGCTGTTTTATGAGGAACATTTTGGTCAGCTCCACTGAAAATTCATGATTCACCAAGTGTCTGTCAATCTTTTAGTATATTTTGCTATGTGGTGGAATGGAAACTAACCTCTTTATCAGTGAGTACATCCTGCAAACATTTAACAAAACAAAATGAAAAAAGCTCATTTGATTTGAGAATCCAGAGTAAAATTTTCTTAGCTTATTATTACTTTATTCCAGGCAGTGCAACAAAAATGTGTCATCATCCCAGCTGCTCCAGGACTTTATTAATAAATGGCTGTAACTGTCCGATGGTGCATGCAAGGAGTTTGGCTCTGTTCCCACTGAAGTCAATGGGAGTTTTGCTACTGACTACAACAAAGTGTCTTATCCTTGGGTGAACTTAATGAATGTGTCATTTCCACGAATAGCATACACCATGTTTTATTATGATTATTTGGTTTACTAATAGTTGATTATTGGTCACTTAAAACTTATGTGTTTGATGATGGGATACATTTTGTCCCTTCAACTATGTACTTTGTGCAGCCACAGAAATGGAAATAAGACACATATTGGCACATGAGGCACAACTAAGAATTCATCTGCCAAAGAGGGTTCCTCAGCTGGTGTAAGGGAAAAATAGCTAACTCGTGTGTCTTGCAAACATAACGCCCAGGACAACATGGTACACAGCCAAAATGCAGGAGGCTTCATGGATTTTTAGCTTTCAAATGGCCCTGAGAAGCATTCCCAGGCAGTAGAGAGCAGTGCTTCAGGGTCTGTACATCTCAGAGTCACTGCAGCACTGGCTTTGGCTGAGTTGTTGGCTCCCGAGTTTGATCACCAATATATCAATATATCAGTTCTTCACAGCATTAATAGCAAAAACCTTTTGAATTAATCGCTTCAATTTGTTGTACAGCCATGTGTCTGACTTCTCAGGGAACATCCCCTGGTTTTCTATGCAACAGTGAGTGAGGGCACTCTCTGATGCTTTCCTGATGAACTACTGAAAAGCTTGTCTGTCTCTGGCACACAGGGAGAAGGCACTTGAGGACTGGAACTACTCAAATGTTTTAACCTGAGTGTTGAAGTAAGAAAGGCTGAAAGGGAAGGAATGCCAAGAACTCTTATTGTTTCATTGAAGACCTTAGACGCAGAGCTATAAGCTGCAGTCCCTGTGTGACCTGCTCCTCATTAGTGCCTACTTCCACTCAACACCTTTTAGCCCCCGAGTGCTTTCCCCTGGCTCATCACAGCTGCCTCTGGCCACTTACAGCAGCAGCGGTCTCTCTCCCAGAGACTTACAGCTCCTTCCAATCACTCTTACCGCGCTCGTAAATGCCGTGATGGTGACGATGGCTCAGAGCAGCGGGAGGAAGCTGTTCAGAGTGGGAAGGTGATGAAGAGCAGCTGGTACAGCAGTAGGAGTGCGGGAACAAGCCCAGGCTCCTCTGCCCCTCCTCATGTTTGCCTGATGCATGACCCTGCTCACGGGGCTCCTAAGCCCTTCCCTACGCCCAGGCGCTTTGAGACAATCTCAGCGTTGGAGAGGTTGGCCGGCCCACTGAGGGCAACTTCCTTCTTTCTCTTCTTACTCATTTGTTACTATAAGGAAACTTTCTAATTCTCAGGAAAATGTGTTTCCCGTTTAATAAAGTACATGGGTATGCGTCAATCACGCTGATACGACCACTGTGATTTAGGAAAGCAAAGAGAATGACGTTGGCTCCTGGAGCATCGGTCCACCTCGCTGACACCCACCACGGGAGTCCCCATGCAGCCCGGACTGTGACGGTATCCTTCTATCCAGGGTGTTCAGGGTGAGGGGACATGCTCCGGCCAGTTCAAAAACTGTCAGCTCTCAATATAATTTACAGTACTTAGCAGAGAACTGCAACAGATCAAATTAAAAATAAATGTGTTATGAGGTGCAGAATAACCCCACTACAAACCTGATCTGCTTCAACTGCGTTGCCTGTGCAGCATAACCAGTTTCTTGGCCTCCGCTTTACTCTCCCATTACAGAAGCCTCCTCACACTCATGAACATGTGTTTCTAATCAGAAAATGCTCAAGGAAAGACCACCTGCCTACAAAAGATACTTTTTTTCTGAGTCCCAGTGGGCGCCTTACAGACAGGTTTTAGTATACAGCAAAAAATGAACAGAGCAAAAAGCTGAAAGGACAGCTTTCTTTTAAGGAAAGCCTACAGTGTTAACTGAGATGTTTGTAACAAAGCTAGGAAAGAAGACATTTCTTAATTATTATTCCTGCTGAAGATATCCTGAATAAAGAACTTCATGGGAGAAAGCAGTAATAAGAAACTTGTCCTTCGCTTCGGCGCTTTAGTTTACTTTGGCTTGTCTAACCACTTTTTGAGGAAAAAATGTCTGAATGCACTCAAACAGGGAAATAAAAGCTCCTTATGCCTCCTGATTTTCAAATGAGAGTTTTCTGAGCCATCACTAAGCAGTGGGCAGTTAAAAAATCAATACTGTTGTTTCTAGGGCTCTTTAAACATAAACCACAGAGATTGCTAGACGAGGAAGGTAATCATCTCTGTGGCTTATTACATTAACATCAGGTCAGCCATATGTTAAAAGCCTCTAAACTGGGGAACTCAAAGAGTAGGAGTGACGACCCCTTGCATTTGAGGCTTGACCCAAAGTGGACTTGGTTTAATGTTTTCTGTTGACTTGAGTGGACACTGGGACAATCTGATCTGCTTTAGTACTTTCAATTTCACACAGTCATGCCTTTAAGAATAATGAGAATGCAGCCTGAGAGTGATGGAGGCTTTGCTTAGCTGGACCATCAGTGTAAAAAATAAGTCAGAGGCCACTTTGATCCAAAATGGACTCGGCACTGTAAGTTTGATAGCAACAAACAAATAAATAAATAAATAAAACCACTAAAAAAAAGATGTCAGAATCTGTAGGAAAGAAACATTAGCAATTTAGTGACGGTCAGAATCAATGACACAGTGTCATTGCTAATGTCAATCAGCACCTAAATAGGGCAGCATGTGGGAAAACAGCCCCTTCTCTCGGAGCGGTTCTCCCTGGCTGTAGGTTCTTTTATTTCAACAACAACAGAAATTGGGGATGAAGATTTCTCGCAGCCCAAAGGGACTCTAAGGAGCTCATCACCCAGAAACAAGAAAGGCCTCTGCAAGCCTGAGCCTGTGCTAGGCAGCTGCAGACAACTCTCTGGAAACGGGCAACGTGCCACGTGAGAGGCCAGCAGAAGACCTTGTGGTGAGCCCATGCGCTGCTGCTGCCAGAGATCAGGCTGGAAGTTGACGTCTGAGCATCCTCCAGCTGCCACGCACATCCCGCCTGCGTCCTGGGGTGGCCACAGTGGGTCACGTACCGCGGCCAGACGAGCGTCGGAGGGGGGCGAGTAGTGACGTTACAGTCAGACCGCCAGCAGCACAAGGGGGTGGTTGCAAAGGAGTGGCTATAGCTTTAAAAGTCTTTACAGCCCTAGGCCATTACTCGTTTTCAAAACCGATATCTGCTCTGCACTTCTCTCTTCTCAAATGTTAAGCACACACCTTTCTTCCAGGAAGCTTCTTATCCACAACTAGCTGCTTAATTCCTTTCTACCGAGCTTGCAGGCCTGAGATCAATGCGATAACAACACAAAAAAGCTCCAAAACCAGCAACGATCCTGCTCCAGTGGCTGCCCGTGTGCTTCTGTGCAACAGCTCTGAGAAGATGGAATTTAAGCAGGCTCTTGCGGCTTCATGTAAGTCATGCAGTGACTGCCAGGGTCCTCAAGCAATTCTGATCTAGCTCATACACACGCAGGAAAAGGCAAGCAAGTAATATGCATGGACATACGTACAAACATGCATGCTCCATAATCCCCCACGCAGTATGGATGAGCAGATCAAGCAGTACTTTATAAAGGGAAAATGACATGTACTTAACGATGTGCAAAATCTTAAGTGGCTTAAAAGTTTGTTTTAGGACCACCAGGGACTTGCTGTTTGTCCAGGCCTATCTGAGCAAACCAGATGTCTCGACTTCAGAAGAATAGGGCTAGAAAAGTAAGGGTGACTCTCTATTCAAAATACTTCACATTGGACCTGGCCACTTTGTTTCAGACATAGATGGGAAGAATTTCTACAGAATAAACAAGACAAAAGGAAGAGATGGAAAATGCCTGTTCTCAAAATACTCTGTGTAGCCCAGATAATACGTTTTGAGCACTTAAATTCATCCAGCCACTTCTTATTTACATCACTGATGTATACTTCTAAATAACCAAGTTGCATTTGATTTAGGATAATAGCTGAAATCTGCTGCTAGGGACTGGAAATGTTGGTATAAACAAGGCCTCTGGGTCCAGTTCTCTGTCTTTGGCATGATACTTGTGGCTTTGGGGTTTGCAGTGCTTGTTGGAACCACAGTGTCCTCCTGCTCCTCCATGCTGGCTGGATTAAGTAGGAGTGGATTTTTTTCCCATCATCTTCTGCATTTCAGAAAAAATGCAGCCAGATCTCCTAACGTCCCATTAATTGCATACTTTATGACTTCTCTGCAGGCTCTAATAGATGGACAGCTGCAGTTGGGCTATATGGGTGAAAGCAAATAAATTTAAACTCGAGATTTGGTATTCTTGAACAAACTTGTGTATAGTCGATACCTGTCTCTGCTTTTCACCAATAGCCATGGTGACATCTCAGTGTCCATTTCTGACCATACAGTACCATCTCTGTTCAGCCACTAAATACAGACCCAAGCCAAGAATTTGTGCAAGGGTTAACAGGCCATTTTTTTGATAACGCTATCAGGATTTTATTTCTTCCTCACTGGATATCGTGATGGTTGTGTTACACTATATATCCACTCCCAGCCTTTCTACTGGTCCTTTGCTCCTAAATCTCCCAAATTCATTCCACTTGGAATGTTTTTAAATTATTACCCTAATCCAGGAAATAATATGATCTTCCCTCAGAAAGGGAGACCATCTTCAAGGTTTCTTCAGGAAGCCTTCTTTGATTTGGAAAGCCTTCATCAGCATCTACCTCAGGTATTTCACAGATAACATAGGCACTCCAGATTCCCATATTGTTGTGGTAACAGCAGTTGTTGATGGCACTCTAGCCAATGTTTTGAAGGCTTCGGTCAAAGCCCAATGCTACAGCCAGACAGCTGCAATGACTGGCACTGACTTTCCCTAGCAAAACCCACAAGTGGTTTGTGATCTGTCCAAATGGTAAAGAGACTTCCCATGCAATTATTGAGGCACTTTTAAGTCCAAAGATAACAGTTAGACTTTCTGTCTCCAACCGGCAGTAACTCTATCCTGCCAGTTGATTATTCCTCAGTGGCTGTCACATTATGGGTCAGAACTACCCCTTCTCTTACATTACAGATAAACTGTTGCTCAAAATAAATAAGTAGTATAGAGTGCCTGGGAAGCTCCAACACACGTGGTTCTCTTTCTCAGTACCAGCGATGTCTCTTCTTCTTAGCAAGCAATGTAAATAATTTGAAACTGCTAAAGCACAAGGAGAAAAAATGGTGATAAAAGTTAAATGAATGCATACATGCTTCGAGATGTGATGTTCAGGAAATCTGAATTCTTTCACTGTTCATCCTATGTCTCCTGCAAGACGGACTCCCTCTTTGCTTGTTCTGCTGCCATCCAGATCCATATTTGTGTTTAAGCATGTGTTTTGTTTTACAGGAAACCTCAACGCATATATGTTTGAAGTGCCCTCCTTGGCTTATCAATATTACCTCTGCGTGAGGTGAGGATATAAATAGCACTTGCTAAATCACCTTTCTTGTCAATTCTGGAAGATGATTACAGTTCACTTGGCAACTTACAACATCAGTACAAACAAACCTCTGTGAATGTCTAAAACATGTCATTCTTACAATCATCTTCCCACTAACTCCATTGGCAAGTCCTCTGTCCGTACACATAAAGTAATTATCAAACATGGAGACATCCGTCACTAGCTTTCATACAGCCCCTTCAGATGTGGCTAGTTTTGTCTGGCTTAATGATAGAGGAGGTTCAGTCAGAATATTACAATGGTGAAATGATGTTGGCCTGTCATCTAAACTCTCTAATTTAACCTCAGGTTTTTCTCTGAGGATGTTAAGAGCCCAGTTCGTATTCATATGTTTTGGCCTAGATATAAATCTTGATCTTTACAACTCATTAACCCCTTTCAACAGCACTATGTGCATCTTCAGTGTGTGGTAGAATCTAATTTGAAGGTTTGCCCCAGTTTCAATTTAATTTCTAACAAGCAACCTTCTGCCCAAGAAATTCACGTCAGTCCCTTGGACATAAGGACTAGGTAAGGCTCTGGCCTTTTTAATTCTTTAGGTTTTTATTTTATTATATATTTTAGGGTTTATATTTTAGCATTTATTTTATTTAGCTTGTTTGTCAGTACTACAGTTGTGACCAAGATCAGCCGTGCATAGCATGGCTGATATACTTCATGTATACTAATACATAAATGTGTAACTCAAGTCTTTGTCTTCACATCTTGGGTATCTAATTATTTCTCTGTGTCACTAGTTGGCAAGATTCTAATTTCTTTCCTTTCAGGCATATATGTCTTTCCCCAGGATAAGAAAGTTCTTTACTCTTTCCTTTTCCTACCCTCTTTTGGACTCAACCTCATTGATTTGAGAAGATGATTGATGGACTGCTTTGCATTTTCTGGCTGAATGCCTAATCTTGAGGTATTTCTGACATGAGGCCACTTAAAATATACATACTCACCTGAAGTGAGCTATCTCTTCCAGAGCATAAAAAACCCTTTGTGAGCCTGAGACTCTTCCAGCACACTTTGCATTTTGTTTACTAAGCCCATTTGTTTTCCCCTCTGTCCTAAGCACAAGTCTTGCAATATTCCTCGCTGCTGCTTCCATTGCTAATAATAATGCCATTACTTTAGGCCATGTTAAATTCACTTCTGCCTTAAATTTGAAAGCTGTCATTATTCATACAAAGCAATCTGTCCCACAGTGTCACCTTTAAGACATTTCCAGAAAAGCAATATATAAGCTTTGCTGCATACACTATGGATTCCCTTTGCATCCTGATACAAGTCTGAAATGTGAATCATTTTCCAGTAACTCCATATAAGTGGTATGTAGCCTTCTGTTAAGAGTTTTGCAGATCTTCAAAATGCCTTCTCATGAGTTCTGAGGCTGTAAGAAACTCTGTAAGTGGGCAGAGACTTTGCTGCTCTATCACTCTGAGGGAATACTTGCTACCCCTGTCTACCATGTCCATCACAAGAAATCAGTGGCAGCATCTTAAAATAAAATTATAATTTTCACTGGTTGCACTGACTCTCTTAATTTGTCATAAATTTTAATGATTTTCAAGTGTTCCTTGTCAGCAATGTTGTTAACTCTCTACCAGAATACTGCAAGCTGTAAATGGCTGCCTAACTTAACTATGGCATGACTGGAATGGGAACAGGGGGGAAAACACTACCACTTAATGACAGGGAGTAAGAGATGGATGGAGTGTTATATTCTGGGGTAACCACATGCTGACGGTAAGCTTGGGTTTGTTTTCTTAAATGAAGAGCATCTCTTTGAGTTTGCCTGTCTTTTAATTTTGCCACAATACTCTGCACTTCTTAGAGCTTTTAAGCATAGCTTTTTATTTTTTCAAATGAAGTTCATATATATTTGGATGATTTTCCTTTATACACAGAAATACTGCAGATGTCATAAAAGAACATCAAACTCCAGATTTCATGTCTTCCGTCTGCTGAATTCTAAAGTGTGGCTCCTTGTGAGGCAGATGACTGCTTTATAAGAAAACCAAACAAATTTGCAAAGTAGTCTTCCACCTTAATTTAGATTAAACCATCTGTCCATAGATTATGAATGCTATAAACAGCATAATTTCAAAAATTAAATTAATAAGAAGGGTTCATATAGCAGTTCTGTTTCACATTCTCATTTGTACTACAGATCTTTTTAGGTGTTTCAAATCCAAAACAGGTATCTGCAGGCAATTGTAAAAAACAGAATAGTAATTTATGTCCATGTTTGTGTGCATTTGAAGATGGCTGTCCACTGCTGTGTGGAAATTGGACCAGTGACCAGCTGACAAAACTTTTTTGCTTCTTCCCTACTCTTTCTCTCAAGGTCAAAGACCCCAGGAACAGAGGGAATGACCTCTAAAGTTATTTAAACATTTCCCTGCCATCACATCTTTCATTCAGATTTGCACTTGACTAGGAGGACAGCGATGCTACATGAATGTTTGTGGGCTAATGGCACTTATAGTTCAGATGTTTGTTAACAGCAATACATCAAGGACATACTCTCTCAAAATGGAATAGGCAATCCTTGTTAATCGCCTGCCTTGACTAAACAACACAGTTCCATCCTCAGTACCAAAGCTGGACTTTGGAAGGATATCCACATATAAGTCAAAATCTATGACTCAAAAATTTCGCCTTAGCTTGTAGGTCCTCTTTAGGACTTAAACCTCTCCTCTTTGTCCAGGTAGAAGTTCTGTAAGGCCAGGTATGTTACATATTCATCCTCCTTCTCTTGTGCAATGCCAAGCCAAGGGTCACAAGTATGTGGCATGGTAACTGCAGGAATACCATGGGAAGAGGCAGTGCTTCTTTTTAGGAAGGAGGGCTCCAACCAAACTGGCAGCAAAGTAGTTAGTGAAGTGGTATAACGATCCTTAGAAAGGTCCGAGGTGGGGCAGACGTATTTGTGCAGATTTGGGAAAACTGTGGCATAAAACAAACAAGGTGAGGGCCAAGTTTGCTCAAGCTTAGTTTCCAGGGATTTGGATGAATGGGAATAAAGAACTGGGCCTAGACAACATGCATTAACTGTGTTGCCAGCCGGAGAACAGGGCACATATGGCGGGGGGGGGGAATAAGAAGTGGAAGAAAGTACTCTAGAAGGAGTAAGAATTGATGGTACAAGAAGAAATGTGTCAAGCAGACAGCTGCACGTACTGTTGTAGCCACCTGCAAGTGAGGTACTACCATACCTAACTCTTTTTTTGAATCTAGTGCTTTCTCAAGACTGCCTAGCTAGGAGGTACAGTTGTTAAGCCAGGAAACAGAAGCAACAGTGTATAACTCGGGTATTAAATCACATCTGGCAACCCCACACTCTTACGTTATTATTTGCCAAAGTGATCAACCTATTGAATGAAAGCAAAACATGTAAAAAAAATCAGCAAATAAATGTATATATGACTTGAAAATATTTATGGTTTGATGACAAGCAGCAAGAAAGACTAATTCAGTCAGTTAACTATTTTTTGACTAATCAAAATAGTCACCAGCAGAAAACCTACTATGACCAGTTCAAAGCATATGGGATATATCACATTGCCTTTCTTCTGTTGACAATATTTAAAAGAAACTAAACCCTCTCCATTTGGCATTCAAAAAAGAACCAACCACATGATTTCTGTTTATTAACATACCATATACAACCGAATCTCCAGAATTGTGCAAGTCTTTCTGTGCAAAAGACTGTAAAATTGTGTAAGTTTTTCAAGACTTTCTGACTTGAAGACAGAAAGATTTTTGTTTAACTGTATTAATGGACTTAGAAGAAACTTAGCTTGAATGTCTGTTCATTACATATGCTGCTAGGACCAGATTATGACTTAAGAAAAAAAAAATTAGGTAAATTTGATTTTCTTAGGTATATTATGAAACTGCTATGCAAAACACGACCATTATTTTTCCCTCAGAAATTGTCACAACATTTCTCCTTGGTCTTTTGTTTAGAAGTCAAATATCTTTCAGGTTTACCATTTGGCATTTGAAAAATAATTTAAACAATGTGGATGTAATCTGTTACCTTGGTCTATCAGACAAATTGCCAGGTAGTGTAGGAAGACAGATGTTCCTTTTTTGCTTAGCTTTTATGTTCAGTAAACCTTTTATGTTGGTTCTAAAATAATATGGCAGTGTCACAAATGACCACCTTGCAGTCTGAAACACAGCAAATGTTCCATAACAAATAATTCGGCAGCCAAATCCCACCTCTTTTCTTGTTGGTGAGTTTTGTATTAACAGAAAATGTTCCTCATTTTAATTAAACAGGAAAATTGTTTTGCAATATTCTGTAGTTTATTCAAGAGCATCTGGTTTCATTATCTAAGATTGGAAAACTGAACTGCTTTGATTGGACACATTAGTCACAAGATATGGGTAAGAATGCTTCCACTTGGCAAGTATTCCTCCCTATTAGTTTAAAATGTGCTCTTTCAGTAAACATTCCTGAGAAAAGCTCCCCAGCTAGCAATGGCCACATGAGGCCAACGTTTAAAGTCACAGACTAGCATATTTCAGAGATGACTCCACCAGGATCCCTGTTCAACTAATTCCTTCTCCTTTTCATTGATACACTGCAGATGGGAAAAAAAACCCAGCACACAGGCTGTGGGCCACTGCAAGTTTTGCCTCTGCAGCAGAATAAGTCTTCTCTGAACATTAAAGACACTGTAAGGTCCAGAGGTTTTTTTGCCACTGAGAACCAGTAAAAAGGCTGAACTCAGGGTAATTAGCCCAACTGCATGTTTTCCTTTCCCTGTTAAATCCCCAAATTTCACCAAGGCCAACCATATTCCGATTGTCACTCTTAGAGCATGGCAATAAGGTATCTCCAAGGTTGTCTCACTCAGGCCTCCTAGGAAACCATTTGTGGGCTTCTGGTCTGGCTGTCCACGCTTATCTGCACTACAGGAACACAAAAAACGGCAAACTGGAGGTGAACTTGTTGTTGATGGACCTGCAGCGCTCCATGCCTTGTATAAGCGCATGCTTTCCAAAGGGGCTGAATGGAAATCTGTTGCCGCCTGGTTGGAGGTACAGCATGGATGGCTGAGGAAGGTTTATACGGGGTTCACCTTACAGATTTTTAGTGAGACCAGGCTTTAGGATGACCTTCAGGTCACGTGTAATTACTGGTGTAGACACAGAGAATGTGGTATAAAGACGACACAACGCACTGAAGGATCTGGCCTGCTTTGGATTTGTTTTTTCCCACAGTCACAGTTGTCTTAAATCTTAATGAAAAAAAGCAAGAAAGGATTATAAATAGTGGACACTGAAGACATCTGGGTTTTAAATTCAGTTAAGAACCGGTCTGTATCTAGCAAAGACAAAAAAATATTTCTGGTGGTTTACACCAATTTTACCCCTTGGGATTTTCTGTTTATTTTGTTTCTTTGGCTAAACATTTGGAGTAAAAATGAAGATGAAAATCTTGGAAGGAACTTTTCAAAACAAGAAATGTACTCCACCCTTATTACAACATTATTCTTGTTTAGCCAAACGTTTTTCCTTTAACAAATGAGCTGATATAGACACAAGTACAGAAAAGGCATAAAAGACCTACCTCAGCTACATCTTTTTAGATAAAAAAAGAATTAGGAGGGGCGAAATGTGTGAATGAACGAGAGAAGGCAAGCAATGTAAAATAAATACAGGAAAGTAATATCCCTTCAGTGAATAAAACTAATATCTTACATAATAGTCCTTTGAGTCCATGAAGAAGAATTTAAATTGAATTAAAAATCAGATGGGCTTCATGGTGGCTTCCCTTTGTGAGGGGCTAGTAAGTCTCATGTAACTAAGCATATGAAGAAGGGAGAAAGCATATGAAGAGGGGAGGGGAAAAAAAGAGTAAATAGCCTTAGCAAAATAGGAGTCACATGGGTAAACATTTCTAAAAGTAAAAGTCACAGTAACCTACACCTTAACCTTCTCAGATGCTTAAGTGAGAGGAAGGCATAAAAAGAAACTTGCAATCATTTCACGAAGCTATCAAAGATGTGGCCTTTCCCCGTGTTTATAGCTGGATTTTATTGCTGGAATGTTGTGCCGTTCACTCAAGTTTAGCGATTTAAGCTTCAAGTTTCTTTCTTAGAGCTAAATTGCTTGCTGGAGTGGCCCCTTGGGGCAGCAGAGTTTTCAACAGAAAGTGGTCACATACATCACCAGTCCCCTGAAGTCTATATAATTGCCTTTGCTCACCTACAGATAGAAGCATTTGGAGCACACTCTCTCCAAGAATTTCCAGAAGGACTTAAAAGAGGGACCATTACATTTCCTGACATCCTCCATATCTCCCAATACAGTTTTCTTCAAAACCTGATTTGACATAATCCAAGTCCTAGGCCAAAAATGCTGTATGGTTTACATTCATTTTTTTCTCATTATGCTACAAATTGCTTCTTGATCACCAAGCCCTGTTAAAGGAGGGCCCACTGAATCAGAGTTGTTTTCAAAGACCGCTTTGGCTACTACGTGCAGTCACCACCTGCGCAGCAGAGCTCTCTCATGCAGCACATGGAGTGCCAATATCTCCCAGAGCAGCCTGTTAAAAACTTACTTTGAAGTAAGCCCTGATTTGAGTGTGGGGGCTTGCAGCAAATGACCTACAGGAGTCCTTTCCAATCTAAATGTTTCTATGATTCTATAATCCTACCAGTCACAATATTGACATGGCAGCAGAGGGAGGGGAAGGGGGCAGAGAAAGCCTATTTATCACCAAAATAATTTAATCGCCCCAAAACCATGGATGCTCAAACATTACAAGTTCATTTCTGTAGGAAATCTAGAAACTGCCACTTAAAGATGTTTATAACAGTCACACTTCCTTTTTCTAAAAAAAAAAAAAAAAATCACTAAAAGCATTACTGCAGAATTTTGCTTACTACTTTTTAAATTTTTTTTAAGTCAGAAATAGTTCACATTTCTCTTCCTTATCTTTAATTTAAGACTTACCATAACAAATTTCATCACTGTACAGATAGCTACCCATAATCAGGCTTATACTGGAAACTGGTTTACTGTATTTGTGTGTGTGTGTGTGTGTGCGCGCGCGCTTTGTGTCTGTATGAGAATGAGTGAATGTATCACGACCAAAGGAGGTCTTACACCAGTTGTAGATGAGGCTATGATGTTGAGAGAACCCCAGTTTGCCACCAAAGTTATAATATTTGTATTTACACTATGTTAATGATCCGTGAACAAGGTTAGAAACCACTGGTTTAGTTGGTCAACTCTACAAAACACTTCTTGTCAGAAGCTAAAACTTTCTCTCGCTGAGCAAAGGACATTCATGCTTCATAAAGTTGAAAAAAGTTCAGTTGCTATATGAAATCCTAGTAACCTTGTGTGCTGTACAGTCAGTGGTCGTGCTTAAGAACAGAAGAAACGTAGACACAGGGTGAGAAGTAAAGCATCATTCACTTTATACTTCAACAGGTTGAGCGTCATCCCCTAACACCAAGTATGTGCTGAATGGCCTCATGCTCAGTAAGAAACATCCAGTTCTCTTAAATCTAAAACAACTCTTGCAGCTTTCTGCTTTAACAGGTTGCACCTGGCAGGCGCCTCAGGCTGCAAGATAAACCTTCAGTTGTTCCCTATGACTCTAGTTTTCCTGTCTCAACTGGATTTTTTAAGCCTCTTTCCCAAATCAGATGATCATTACAAGGTGCCAGAAAGAGTTCCTCCTTGCCTTATTCATGCCGGTCTCTACGATCTTCCAAATATATATTGTGTCTAAATATATGCTTATTTGTCATGTTAAGGTAAGTACATGACATTTGTGCAGAAGTCTAGAATAATATCGTTGTATTCCTTTAGATACAATCCATGAAATCATATACTTACCTCTAGTAATAATAATAATAATACAACACCCTCAGCAGTTTGCTGCTAAATCTTCACATCTCCATTACAAACCTCAATGTCATCTTCCTCTAAAATAAGGAAATCAACAGATTTTAGACAACAGGGCAAGCAGAGGAGGGCCAAATAAAAGGTGGGACAAATAAATTCTTTTTTTAAATGTTCGGCGATGTAGAGCACTGTCCCCAAAATTCAGGTACACTTCACCTGATGTTTTCCTGCCTTACTCTGTTATCAAGAAATAGCAAAACCAAGCACATACCTGATTTCTGAGGTGTCCTAAAAAACCCAGAGAATCTGAAGTGGTGCTGCTCTACAGACACCAAAGGTCAAAACATTTCCAAATCCAGCTCTCTGTCATCTCGAGTCAACCAGAAACCCAGTTCTTCCAAGCAATAGATAGGACTACACAAATCTTAAATAACAGAATATCAGTCTCTGATGAGCTCTCTGCTTTCACAACGTTCCTGCATGGATCTGTTCAGTTTGAGCCCATTTTTGTAGACATTTTCTATAGATTTTATCAAAAATACCTGTTCATCTGGTCATTCCCTTAATTTTATTACGTGTGTCTCGCTCCAAGTGCCAGCTTGATAGTTAACCTGCATCAGTGTCTGTTCAAATGTATCCTCTCATTTCCCAGACGTTGCTTCAGTAACTTCAGAGTACTTAAAAAAAAATAAAATGCAGCTGTGTTTGAGGGACAAAGGTCTTCCTCACTGAATATTTAGAAGGAGAAGAATTTGTTCAGCCCAGCTCTTTATTTGCCATTGCTGCTGCCCGACACCACCACAGTAATAGTGAGTCATCTCTATCATGAAGCCATACAATCCTTACTGGCTTCTGGTGTATTGTTATACACATGTACGTGATACACAAAATGACATTACTGGTTTGGCAAAGCTGAAACATTTCCCAAAGGTAGCTGTGTCTGCTATTCTATGGCATTTAGACAGCCATGCTTAGGAGTGGAAAAGGAGGTCCCATCAAAAATTTCATGATCTTCGGTCGACTTCTTTCATCAGATTTTTGGCTGCTCAAGTGTCCAATTTCTGGGGCTGCAAGACAATGCATTCCACAAACATCTCCAGGGTTTCCAGTATATAATGACCCCAGGACAATGGACTGACATACAATTTTCCATTCCCCAAACCTGAGAATTTCTAAATTGTTGTTTTTCATGCCATATTGAGATCAAATCTAATCTCAATATAGTAAAAATACTCCATGACACAGAATGACTTTTCTCCCCTGATTTCCAGCAAAATACCAACTTCCCAGAACTATGCTGGCTAACTGTTCCTTTGTCCAGCATGATGTTTATCCAATTTGAATCCTAAAAATGTTCATCTCTGGTGTTCTACAAGGCAGTCTTTTTTTCTACTGAAATGTAGAAGTAAAAACATGAGTGAATTTACCTAAATTACATTTCACTGCCAGTTGGAAGCCATCCAAACAGTGAAACAGTCAGTGCAAATTCATTTTCAGGGTAAAATTTTGGCCTGTAGGTTTGTCTGTATCTGCATAAACTCAGAATGAATGTAAATGTATGCGGGAGGGGATTAATATTCTCATGCACCAAAGGTTCTCCAAGGTTGGATACTTGATAAATAAGCCTGTCATGATATTTACCATTTTGATATAGCAATACCCAAAACACATAACTGTATCTCCAGATTCTGTTATTTTTAAAATATTCCATTAATCTTTTAGCTCTTTTTTCTACTGCTTTTTGTTTCCTTTTACAGGGTCTTACTACTAGAAAAACTAGATTTTTTTTCTTGCAATGTGAAGAAGCCTTGCCAAAAAAATTTCACTAAACTAGATCTGCGAGCCTTGTGGCAGAGTTTCTAACATCTTCAGATCACTTATAGATTTTCTTGAAGCCCCATTACTTCCAGTTCCCAGATCCATGTGCCCTCCCTTGGGCACATGAAGTCTTCTCAGGTGGAATTCTTACTGCTACTCACATCTGCCATCAACCTAATGTATTTTTTGTTAGAGAGGGGATATAGATCTAGCTTTGAGCATTTCTTTCCTCATCTCTCCCTCCTTTCTGAAAGGCTCCAGCTAATACGGGTTGCAGAAAATTTTACTGGCACTTATCCTATATGTAGACCCTTGCAGATTGTCTTGTGAGTACCTGCATTCTGTAGAATATTTCTGTACCTTCTGATATCTTTGCCACTCCCTTAAATGAAATATCCATTTTCAGTTGGACTGCTTGAAATCATCTTCAAGACCAAACACAACATCATGGTAAAAAAAAATCTCTTAATTCTGTAAAGATAGAAAACTTAAGACAAAATACTTGCTATCTTTCTTTCCTTCTCAGATATGTTTTTACATGCACTCTTGATGATGAGGAAAAGCTGGAAAATACTGGGGGAAAGTCCTAAAAAGGGACTGAGCAAAGCAAGACTAGATCCTGGATGCCTTTATTTGAGGACATTAAAACTGTTTATATTCTACCAGTCTGAGCAAACATCCCTTGCTTCAATGAGATGTGGGAGAGCATTGTCTGCCTTTCTGATTCATGAAGTTACATCCATAACTAGGAAATCATGGCTTCAGCCTCCTAGTAAATCACGCATTCTTATGAAAGAACTTTTATTTATATAAAAAGAACACGTGTAATTTATTTTTTTAATAAGTTAAGTCTCCCGAGAGAATTTGGCAGGGAACTGTTATTCTAATACTTTGGCTGTCTTTGCAAGATGATCGTCTTGATAATTTAAAATGTCATAGGATGTTTGCAGGAACAATAGACCAGATTCCTGAGCTGGTGTAAATTGGCACAACTCCACAAACATCAAAGAAGCAATGCCAGTTTACACCAGCCGATCAATGTTCACAAATTAAATGGATGTTTTGTGGTTTACTACATGTCAGAAAACTTGTAATGCAACTCAAGTCCTCATAAGCTATGTCTAAAACTATTTGATTTTTAATGGATCTGCAAAAACAAACTTTCACATCAGAATACTAACCCCAAATAGTTCTTTAACATCAGAGTTAAAACCCACATCTTTAATGCTTCAGAGAATGAGTGTGCAGAAGAGGCTAATGACTGGATACTGAAGCACAGGCCAGATTTGTTCCAAACACATGTGCACACCAAATGAAAATGCAATGCTTTTCAACATCTTGATCATGAGAATGTATCTTTAAAATTATTCTGGGCAAAGTTTAACTGAAGTTTTATTCTGAACCCGCTCCCTCTCTACTGACATTAAAGCATTCCCTTAAGATGCACATTTTGGGTTTCAGAGTAAAGATTCCATCATTCTTTTCCAAAAGCATATGAACACTAATTGGCAATAGCAACATTTTAACTTGTTCCGAAGGGTTTTTTTAATTCCTTTTTGGCTCGAAGAAAATCAACAGCTTTTAAAAGTAATATATGTGGACACACATATATACTCGATATAATATTTATATATTTTAAAATAAAAATGACATAATGAGGAGCTATGAAGAGTGACCTTTCCTAGTATTAGTTATCCATGAAAGGCGTGATACTTTTACACAAAAATACTAATGACACTGAGAAGAAAAATCTTTCATCGAAGGGCCCAAAATCACTTAACAAACATCCTGCGAGCCTCAAAACGCTCCTCTGAGACAATTGCAAATGATTAGACCCATTGATGGATCATTCAGCCATATTAAATTACTTCCTTACATTCAGCCATGTTAGGAATAGAACCAGCAACAAATAGTTCATAGCATTTCCGACAGCAAAGAGGAGCGGTGGGTAGAAGGACAGGAAGGACACTAAGGGAGGTGACAGGAAAGCAAGGGCATGACTTCGAAGAGAGGGCACAGCGGTTCTGTTCAAGGCACCAGAACAGGAAAGAGGAGGGTCTGTCCACACAGCAAGCCAGCTCCTCGTAACCTAGAGTAGCTCGTGCCCAGAAGCATCCCCTCTTCTTCTGAGAAGCTCCTGCCTTCCTAATTCTCGAAAAAAATCTTGAGGTTCACTTTGTTTATACTTTCCCCCCTCTGGCTTTACATGCCTAGACATCATGACTGCCACTCCTTTCTCACTTTCCTTTCCACACTTTGACTTGTGACTGATAACTATTGCAGATCCTCTGTAGACCACTTGCAGCTAGCGGAGCTGGAAGCCTCACCTGGTTTTTTGTTGGGTTTTTGGTGCGGGTTTTTTTCAGAAACAAAATCCTGGCTCCTGCTCTAGTAGAGATTTAAAAAACATGAGTTGCACATGCCAAAAGTCCATCTGTCTCAAATGTTAAGGGCAGAAAAGTAGACATGTCTGATGAAACACAGGGCACAGCAGTCCAAATCAAGAATCCTGGATCACCTTAACCATTATCTTTAGCAGTCCCTTTCCATCGTTGCTAGACAGAGTGAGATAAGGATGCTATTAAGTCTTCATTTCCTTTAACATATTTATTATGATAGAAAGCTGTGTAGAAGTTGCTTTTGTATTAATCCATCATATGTTGGCTTTCACAAATGTTTCAAAACCTGCCAACTAAAAAGAGACTGCTACTATGTCAGGCTATAGTAGACTCTGTAATATACTAGTCAAAAGACTTTCCAAGTGTACACTTCCATTAACCCTGATATAAGCAAAGAAAGGAAAATCTGTTCCTCATCCCTTTTCCTGTCTGCAAGAAGTAGAAAATCACACCCATAAATTTATAGCAGAATGGAAGTCACACTCCATAGGTCTATTTACAGTCCTCTCGAAAATCAATTGAAACTGAGTTGATAGAGGACTTGCAAAAGCAGCAAAGCAGCCTGCTTGGCACTAAAGACAAAGCTAAAAACTGAAGTAGTCCTCTGGACTAGCCCACCCCAAGAGATAACAGGTAGTAATGTGGATAAGAGTCTGCAGAACAGCCACTGCTAGGCAAAGCCCCAGGGTCTGCCACAACTCAGTGAACAGCATAGATGACACTTTTTGATGTGGGTTGGACGGAAGCAAGTAGTTATTTTTCTTTCTTAAAGCAATTGCCCCCAAAATGTGCCAAAGAACTGTCAAAATTAGTAGGTCTAGTAATGCGCTTTAGTAGAAAACTATCATATTTACAGGCAGTTATACACGAAGTCTGTGAGGAAAAGATTTCTTTATAATTACCACCAAAAATAGTCTGTCATAGCAATTTATGCCACTGCAAATACTATTTTTCTTTATAAAGGTTTCTTTCTTATGTTTTGCTTTAAAATATATTTACAGTGAAAGAAAAGGGCAAGAAAAGCTCTTGGCTTTCAGTTCAATAACAAGTAGTTCCTAACAGACTAATGAACAAGGACAACAAAAATCTGGGCCATTATTCACAGCCACTGCAGCTAAAATGCATCTGCCAGCTCTACCGAGAATTTTTGGTCTAAAATACATGCATACTGTGCAGGGGTCTCAAAGCACAGGTATTGCTAAAAGATGTATATCTCCTGTTGGAATATATGAAACCATTTCAATTAATTATATCCAGCAAGACCTTGCAATAAATTAGTAACACATTTTAAACACTATTTACACTGTTCCTTCTTTCCTTGGAGGAAATTCATTGTGTTCAACTGAGGAAAACATCAGAGAAGCCAAGAATGACGGTGATTTATGGTTTCACAGTAAAAGTCAAACACTCCTCTAAAACTTGAATGAAGAAATAATGCCTGAGCACTGAGAATATATTCCAGAGATATCATTCGGCTTGGTCCTGAACTTGGAAGACGTTTCCTGTCGGTGGATCCCTGCTCAACACAGAGTACTCTGCAGGGCTGTGGACTTAAATCCTGGAATAGCTATATTTCTTTTAGACTGCTTTTTATTTCAGCTTAGTTTGCAAATGCATCGGTGAGACATCCTACACATTTCTACACCACCTAATGCGGTGTAAGGAGCATCAGGCCTGACTGGATCACTTGACATACAGCGCTACTTTAATACAAAATAAAATTATTGTAAT
Source organism: Astur gentilis (assembly GCF_929443795.1). Taxonomy (NCBI): domain Eukaryota; kingdom Metazoa; phylum Chordata; class Aves; order Accipitriformes; family Accipitridae; genus Astur; species Astur gentilis. The sequence continues at coordinate 28,189,355 of NC_064894.1, forward strand.
TGAAAACACCATTTGGCAGGTTGCTATTAAATATGTATTGGACTATTGCCTTAGACCCATGTTTCATTTAATGCTCTTGTTCGTAGGTTCTGGTTTCTATTATGTTTTCGTTTATTGACTGAGGACCAAATCCGAGTCGCAACACTTTCCGTGGGATCCCGTTCAACCCTTCCATCCAGTAAGGCTGCCCGCTCAGGGCCCACGTCACCACGCCAGCCACCCCGCAGTGCCACGCCATGCCGCCATGCCACCGTCCAACGCTCCCCCAAACCTCCAGCCCAAACCCGGGCCTCAGGTTTTGCCCAAGCCTCCGGCGAGGAAGGGGATTCACGACCCCTTTGCCCACACCGAGCCTGCCCGCTTGGCCTTGCCTCCACAGCACCCGAGGCCCTTGAGGGCAGGGGACGGAGCTGAGAGGGTGAAGAAGGGCAGCGAGGGGACGTGGGACGTGGTGGCAGGCCTGGCTCCCCGTGGTCCCAGCCTGGAGGTGAGGGCCCGGCACGAGGCCGACACTGCTCCTCCAAATCGCTCCTGCCACTGACTCAGGGTTTCTGGTTTCGTGTCCAAGTAATTCAATCAAGCGTCCTTTGGGGGTTCCACAGAGCGGCTTTGGTTTAATTTTCCTTCCTTTTTTTCTGCTTCCACACTTCTTTTTTCTTTCAAAAAGTGGATAAAAGCCTTTCATTAAACAATTTAAGAAACCTCAAGGAAATGTATCAAAAAAACCACGTTTCTCACTAAGGAGCTCTGCTCTTCTGTCCCAGTTATCAGACAGCACTGACTGGAAGCACAGTTTCAGTATCACGATACTCTGAATCATTAAAAGTTAGTATCAGCTGCAATATCTGAAGTTTCTTCTAAAAAGTCCCCTCAGCTTCTTGCTGTGTGACTCTCATGCTTGGCCACCACGTGGCTGTGGACTTGGGGAACCTTCCCGTCCAACAGATGGGTGGAGCGAGGTTGTGTAGATTGGGATGGTCTCACACCCGAATCTCCGTCCTTGACATTTACACATTGTGTAAGATAGTTATATCTCTTTTGTTTGTTCATTTTATCAAATTTTTACCCATCTTGCTTTCAGCAGTTTACAGCAGAACCCACTTTCCTTTTAGATAATTTAATAGACTTTAGCTAATTTAATAGACATTGTATAGTCTTGGATAAATATGTTCACCATAATCTACAAAATAGGTTGTAGTCAATATGAATAAGGTCTTGTTCTATTCTTTGAACTTTTCTGAAGAAAAGTTGGACCTATTTTAAAAGCTATGTGTCTCTAGAATGTGGAGAAAAGCTGAGGAAGGTACATGATGACAGTAGCTCCAGGATGATCACCTTAACAGCTCCTTTCTGAGAAAACTTGTATCAGATGTAAGAAAACACGAGCCACTCTAATCTGTTGTTAACCCAAACCACAGGCAACAGCAGTCTGAGGTCCTAAACTGGTGATGTATTGTTATAGGACTGTAAACATAGCAGCTACCCAGAGAGGAGGGAGGACCTGGGAGATTAAATTCTGGCTGGAGACCTGCTGCCCATGTTTTTTCTCTCTCCCTTGCTTTGGCCTTTGTGAAGCACCCACATTTACACAAACTAAGAGCTTTCCTGGGCTATCTGAGACATTTCCCTCAGTGCTGAGGTTCTGTTTATAAATTCCTATAGATCTGAGTACAATGTAGCTTTTTATTACAATTTTCTCTTTAAAACTACTGTCTTAAAACAGTAATATAAGAAATGCAATAAAATCCATAATGCTTGCCGGAAGAATATCTGCCTAAATTCACTGACACTGTGGTGCAGGCTTTCAGTCTCCAGGGAACCACTTCAGGCTGGAGAGGTAAGAAACAGGAGGTGTTGCATACAACCTGATTTCCCAAAGGAGACAATGCTCTGATCTCTTTAATTATATGGCACTACCACCCTATTAGAAGGTAGAATATTTAGAAGAACAGATGATTCTTGTTCATTTGCTTAATCTAAATTCTGAAGAGCAGATAGCATTCAGAAGAATTTGTTAACCACCAATTGTATTGGTTGCTCTTAAAGGTCTGTTTTCCCCATGTTTTTTCATCCAGCGTAATTCATATTCTCAGTAACCAGCCACCTTTCTCTCTGGGTGTGGGTTTTTTGCTTGGTTGGTTTTTTTGGACTTCTTTTGACGTTTATTGGACTTCGACTGTGGTGATCAGAATTACTTAATGGCACGGCAGCCCAGTCAGCAATCACAAGGTGCAGGGCATGCCCCTACCCTGTGGGTACAGATGCATTCATCCTGGCAAATTTTGCATGAGGAGCACTACAAAATGCACTGCAGGGCCACTTCAGCTTCTGCCTCGAAGCAGATGGAGATTGAAGCCTCCTAGCAGATGCTTTCCAGCATAACATGGCTCGACTGCTCCTGAATCTGAGTTAGCATCACATTAACCCTACTTTGCTGTGGGGGGGTTTACTTGATCAGGTTTCTACTCCGCTTCCCATCTGACATTAAGAGAAATTCCCACCCCACTGTGAGTTTCCAGCCGTGGGCCTCTTATCCTTAAACTAGGTCTGTGCAGCCAGCAATACAAACATGGTCTGGATCCATCTCAGGCACATGACTGCACTGCTGTTGAATCAGCCAGGGTATCTGACACAGAGATCATGCTGCTGTTAAGCTTTTATTTTGTTTCTTGCTGGGCATGATAGAGCAAATACCTGAAGTGCCATAGTAGTTTGAACAGATGATATACGACCCAGCACAGAAGCTACTTGTATAAGGATGGTCCCTCACAAAATTTTGAACACACTAGAACGGGCAAATTGAGTTTATATTGTTTTATCCATTTCTGTCTTGCAGTTACACCTGTTTTAATCTAGTTCTAGAAGCCATCAAGTATGATTTACTGTATTGTGGAACCACAGTCTCAGTTTTACCAACTTGCTTCTCCTAGCAATTTGCTTCTCTTGAAAGTCTCTGAGCACTAGTAAAAGACAATTTATGTTTCGCAGAAATCTTTGAAAGTATGTGATGTTTCCATATCATGTGCCAGCTCATCAGCTGTTGTAAATCCATTAAAGCCCAGAGAGCTGGTTCACAGCTTACTCCTGATGAGGATCTGACTCCATGTATCATACCCTTTCACAAACCAGCACTGTTTCAGTCCTCTTTCTGTTAAAAGTTTCTGTCAGGGGAACAACAATATCAAGACCTATTATCCACATTCAAGAAAAAAATTCTATTACAGAACTGAAAAGAACTCAATAGTTTAAACAACTAAAGGATCTGTAATGTTTTCCAGAAAGTAAAAGGTGTCATTAAGTCAGCGCAATGAAACCCCTCACAATGACTAGGATTAAATTAAGCTGATTTTTAATGGCATATTAGGTGCTTTTTTGAAGGAGCTGTTGGTTTATTCACTCTTTTTCATCCACAATGGTGTCACTTCAGGACAAAGACAAATTTGTGCAGATGCCGTACCTCTGCATTGTCATACTGTTAAATGCTTTGATTTTTTTAAAACACATACTTATCTCTGAATTTCCTGGAATTTTAATGCTTGAGAACAATTACAAGATACTGCTAATGTAACTTTCTCCCTCTAAGGGACTGATGCACACTTTCCAATGTTAGGCCTGTTTTTTTATTTTTTTTTCCCTTAAGAACATTTAGTAATATTTATTAAAAATCTCTACATCTACGAAATAGATTGTATCAAAGCTGCAAAATATATCCTAACATGTTTCATGTGACAGTTTTATAATAAGGGGCTTAATAAGTGGCATGATCACTTCATCTTAATGGATTGTTTATGATGGAGAGGATGCAAATTCACTTGTAAATTACCCAATTTGTTTCTTATCTTCTACAAGGCCATCCTTTTTTGAATGCTGTGCAGAACTCAGTAATGTGGGTGTCTGGTGACTCCATTACTGTTGGCATCTGAGCATTCATTATCCCATCAGCTTTCCCATTAGCTGTGCACACACCTACAAAACATAACTGTTCTAACTGTGATGGGCCATTAAAAGTTTGAATGGTTGGTTATGTTCCCAGGATTGTTGAAATCAATAGAACCAGCTATTCAGCTTAATGGGGATAACTAATGCCATTAAAATCAGTGGCAGATGAGCCAGTAGTACTGTTCCCAAACACATGTTTTCAGATAGGAGCATCTAATAATTTAAAAACAGGACTGCCATTATGCCTTTAACCAGAAATATTCTGTAAATCCACGTAGTATTATTTCATTTATTGGAAAGCTGTGACTTTTATTATCGTCTTTTCTACAAACATTTCAGCTTTCTGCTGTGAAACAAATCTGTTTTCTTAAAATCACGGCACCATGTACTACTCCAAGCATTGTTTTATTTAAACATCATTCAGGCCTTGACAATACCAGGCACCCCCTTCAAAACCCTGTTTTATTTCAAAGGTAATGTAGCAGAAAGACTTGCTCTGGAAGTTTCTGGTACTGTACTACAGCAGTCAGCTTTTCTATTCGTGACTCTTTTCTTAACCAGCATTTTTAACGTTGTGAGGTTTTTTATCTCTCTATTTTAACTTTATAACAGTTCTTAGTGTTACAGAGAATTACACTGATTTAGTCACGGCCTATAAAAGGCTGTGATTCCACACATTCTTGGCCATTATTGTATATGCAAAAAATAAATTCTTCTGACTGCTACTTCACAAAAAACATACTTTACACAGTCGTGTTCTGCAGCTCCTGATCTGCATCACTGACATCTTTTGGTTTTCTCCTGAATATCCAGTCTGTTTGTACTTTTACTATCTCACAAGCCAGCACTTTTTGTAATTACCGTTGTGTTAATCTTTGTGTGTTTGCCTTATGGTCAGTGTACAATTTAATGCATTCAGCCTATAGTTCGGTTATCTGTCTATCAATGGAGAACCATGCCACCAGAATCCTCGGTCTTTTACAAACTGCTTTCCAGCACGTTAGAGAATTACATTTTTTCCGATTTAAGCTCTTGCTGCATTGTGTACTGAAAGGCAACATTGGCAAGAGGACTCAAATATTGTACTTTCACAGCCTTGGACCTCTAGTTAGCCCAGTCAAATTGTCACTGGCCTGGGCCTAAAGCAATATGTAAAGATACTATGAAGAAAAACATATAGAATCACTAGCATAAGACATTTGCACTTATGACATTGCACGAGCTTTCACCAGTTAATATCCAACTCTTTTGAAATCATGAGTCATTCCTTACAGACTCAGCAGTTCAACCACTTTCCTGTTAGGTATGGGCCCTTATAGGGGTCTTGCTAGCCTACGAAAAAAGCAGTTGGGGCTTTGTTTATTTGTGTCCACAGGTCTGCCGTTATCCAAGCTCCAAGAGTGTCTAGGGGAATGTACTTGCACAGATGAAAACTTTAAAATTAACAAAAAAAAAAAAAAAAAAAAAACAAAACAACAAAAAAAAAACCACCTCCTATAAGAAAGTCCTTTTTTCCTGAGTTCCAAAGACAGAGTTTGCAAGTAAGATAACCTCTGTAACCACCCATGGGTCAGGCAGCTTTCAAACAAGGTTTCCCATTCTGCTTGGCAGTCTCTCATCTCAGATCTCAGCATGTACCTAGGTAGGCTCAAACCTTTGCCGAGGACTAGGCTCTCCAATTCTGCGTGATACTCTTCGCTTGCCAGGACTTAGGTTAAAAGGAGGACGTTAAAAGAAAACCTGGTCATGGTACCTAGTACAGGGAGAGGACTAACCTGCATTTTAGGGATACCTTTCGAGTTGTACCTGCAGAGGTCTTTCAGGGCTGCAATGATGCAGTCCTGGCACCCAAACAACCCATAATGCCTATCTGAGCAAATCACATTAATTGGTTACTGTTAACTTAAAGAAAAAGAAAAAAAAAAATGCTTCCTTTCACTGAATAGTTCCTAACCTTTACAAACTAAAAATTGGGAACAGAGCACACTTACCTGCCTCCTGCTGAGTAATTTTTCTGTTTATTGGTATTAGCTTTCAAATGACAGTACTAAAGAGCTATAATGATCTGTACTGAAGACACTTAGCAAAGGGCTCATTAACAGCTGAGATGAGCTGTAAAAGAAACACATAAAATGTCAAGCTAATTTAAAAAATCACACTACACTGGGGAATGAGCAATTAAACAATAACACACAGCACAGGAAGGTCTGAAAATGAACATAGCAGAGCAGCAGACACTGCTATCATTTGGAATCCAGCTCAGCTCCCATAGTGCATAACAGGAATCAAAGTCCTGGAAATGTAAGAAGAGAAACATACAGATCCAGCGTGAAATCTCAGTAATGAAGATCCATGCTTCAGGCTTACCATATAGAATGTGTAGGAGGGCACTGTATCTTAGACAACAGGGATGCCAGCCTATATTCCCCAACGACAGGCCATCTAAACAGGCATGTAAGAGTAGAGCAGGGATGGATGTGAGAAATTGCAATGCCTCTGCCAGCGCTGTGGGGAAACCGATGAGACAGTGGAGGAGACCAGCAAGCACGGAGCCTTGAGCTGAGCCCATGAAATGGATTCTGACTTAGGGACCGCGTATGGGCTCAGATGGTAAACACCTACGAGGCAGTCCTAGTGTAAATACGTATGTTCCCTATACAGACAATGGAGACTGCCAGGTGGGTGACCCTGTTCCTGCTAAGTTTAGATAAATAGGTCAGACAAAATGGATGCCACACTACAGGTTTTTCACTTGCACTCCTTGGACTACCCATTGTAAAGCTCTAATTATTTTCCAGAAGAACCAGAAGCGTCACAGAAAGACTGTGAATTGCAGAATCACTGAAAAGGGAGACTTAAAACTGTTGATACTCTAAGTGTTGTTAGTCCTTGCAATCTGGCCATTAGCTCACATTCTAGACCCAAGGGACCTTTCTCTTTCTGTGTTCATCATCTTTTGTCGTGGGGATTTCTTAGTCATCATTAAATCTCTGTAGTTCAGAGTGCTTCTATCTTTTATTTCACTACTGAATTACTCATGAGTGAGATGCTTCACAGATGTTCTGAAGAAGCATTTGAATAGTCACAAATCTTCTGAAAATTCAGTTAAAGACTTTAAAAATGCAGCTCATGTTCCTGAAGTTCCACCAAAAGCTTGGATACCTGTCTGATTTTTTCACAGATTCCTGTTGCTTTTTCAGCCCTAATTCACTTAAAAAGAATGATTATGGGCTTCTGTGGAGCTACTGAAAAATTAGAATGTACAGAATCAGGCTTCTTGTCAACAAAAGGTTATTCATCTGCTGCTGAAATATTAAAGAGTGTGCAGTTTGGCTTCCCTGTGATTTCATGAGTAATCAAATTTAGAAAAATGCAGTAGAAATATTGAAGTTTTTTATGGTTTGTTCACTTGTTCACTATTTGCTTGGAGGTTGGTTGGGGTTTTATTTCTAAGGTCTTTTCTCAGGAGAAGCAACTACTTGGAAGGATAGGGGTTTTTTTTCAATTTCCATTTGAGAAAGCAGTAATTAAAACATAAAAGCAGCATTTAAACTTCTCAGTCCATAGGTCATGCCTGTGCTTTGAGCAAAACTTTATCACTCTTGAACTCCCATTATCAAGGGGCTGAAATATCTAGTTTAAGTTGAAACCATTTTCTAAAGTCACTTGAGAAAAACTAACAGATGATGTGATGATACTCTAGCCATCAATAAAAATTTCTGCTGAATATGACAGAGAAGGCAGAAGAGATCAAATGATGAAGACAGGATGGCAGAAGAAAAATCCACCAAAAGAAATCAGTTTTAAAAGCAGAGTAGAAGTAGGAGCGTGGAATTGGACCACTGAGGATAATAAGGGAGTTCACCTCCTAAGTTACTTCTAGTCCTACTGATCCCACACAGCTGGAGAACAATCAGGTAGTTATGACAGTTCTATTCGCATCCCAGAAACCTGCAGTCACTTTAATACAATAGTGGTGGTGGAAAGGGGAAAAGAACATTACCGTTCCTAAGAAAAGAAGCCAGGCCTCTGAAGACATGTTCCTTTTTTAGTTCAAGGATGGATTGGACATTTTTGGAAAGCCAATATTCTAAAACAAGGAAAACAATAATGATATGTCAGCTGTTCTAAGAAAAATGATTCTGACAAAAAAAGTTTCAGTCATGGAAAATAGTCTTGAAACCAGATTCTGTTGTTAGATTTATTAAGGGTTTGGGTTTTTCACTTCTTTCTTTGACGGCAATGTGGAAACTCAAATCCAGCATTCAAACTGCAAAAATGACATACAAAAATAAATATTGGTGCTGCTGAAGGAAGATATTTTTGAAATAGTTGTATGGCTCAGGCAGACAAAAGCTCATCTTGAGCCTATTCTTAAGCATTTGCAACACATGGGATACATTTGAGATTTCTTCATAAAGTACCACCAGCATGTTAAAGTGCACTCCAAGTTTGAGCCAACCCCAAAAGCTTTTCTTTTTATGAGCTTCCTGCCAGTTAAAATAATATGTTCTACCACACACGCACATTTATACATCTATACACTGTAATGTATATGAAACTGGTTTTATATGTTGAAGTATGGTTTTGCCTATATTATTTTAGTATTTTAATGCACACTTTTAAAGTTCTTAATATTGGAGTGAAGGTACCCTGGTGGTATATAAAGTTTGGTTTATTCATCAATTTGCTGTCTACCTTCGTAGAAAAAAAAGCGTAGTATTCTCTTTGAGGCACCACATGGCAATTGACAAGTTATGCCTTCATTTTCTGGCTCTACCGTTGGCTTCGTGTATAACACTTGGCAGAATATTGAATCCTTTTCCTTTATAAAATGGGAATAAGAATTTTCTGCAACAGAAGGAGTATCCAAACGAATGAGACAAGACCACATACTTAAAAATAAAACAAAATTTGAAGGCAGCTTGTGGCTTTATACAGTAGCATCTTTCTGCCCCAGTGCTGCTGACACCTCTTCCCACCCACCAGAGGAACTTTTTGTTGCAGCCCCCTCCTTGCCCTCAAACCCTGCTCCAGCTGGTGGAGTGAGGCAAAAGACCATTAGGGCTCTATGTTCTTTGGGTTTTATCTGATTTACCTACTTAGATTAGAAGATCCAGGCCACCATAACCACCTTCTTAGGCGCTAACCTCTGTCAGAAGTAGGCACATAAATTTCTTTATGGCTCTAAGTCCTCAGGGTGTGGGCATAGCCTCACCATATGCCTGCATGGTGCATAAGGCACTAGGACTATAAGGCAATACTGGAACAGGAGAGGAATAAAGAAACAAACTTTATAATCAGACTACTTTAAATATCATCCTCAGTGGCGACAAGTAGGCTGCAATTCTCATAAAGTGAGGGTTGGCTTTATTTTTCCCTTGTGTCTCTATCTCCTGAGCAAATACAACAAAGTTGCCGTGTAATTTTAATTGAGTTCAATTTAACGATTTTTAAAGTAATGTCTAGCACACTGCAACACTGAATGCCTTTCCCCTCTTTTTTGTTTTCTTTTATAAAACAATGTCAAAAAATAGATATTTCACTGAATGTCTTGACATTTGAGTACATTAAGGTGTGCTTTAATAATATCTGGTTTTAGCAGCACTGTTGCACTAATACCTCCAAAGTGATCTGAGAAGCAGGAGGTCTTTTAAGTTATGATAGAAGAGAGACATTTAAACAAAGGAAAATATACATTAATTGGAATAACTACATTTCCTAATTCTGGATTCAATATTCCAGCTCTGTTAGAGTCAAATACCGAACTGGGGCACACACTAAAGATCTTGCTGGCAAACAATAAGCAAATGAATAATCCAGAACATAAGCCTCACTTCGGTGATAATTTTTTGCACACTGCAGTTTGCCGTTTCTGTCCCACTTTAAAGCCGATTCATTTTTGCAACATGAAAAAGGGAAACCTCAGCGCAGCCGGGTCACCGAATCACTAAACGTATTGGGGATAGCAGGGACGGTCACGGTGTCAGAGCCACTCATCCCGCTTGGAAAAAGGCAACGTGCCTCGTGTCGCCTGTGTCCTGTTTAGGACAGCAGATGGGTTCGGACCTGTGAGGGTTTACCTGGGATATAGGCAGGACCCACTGACCTGGGTCGGAGCAAAGTTTGGTCTGGTTTGTTCTCCTGGCCCCGACAACGGCTAAACGCAGAGGCTGCGGGAGGGCTTTGAGAAGAGGGCAAGTGCGTGAGATGACACTTTTCGAGGTGCTCTCCCGGCCTCTCAGCCTGTGTTAGGATTCTTTAGGGGGAAAAGGCCCAAGGGAAGGAGAGATGCCTCTTGTCCGTAGAGTCCTATCGCCGGCTGTGGGAAGCGGAGTGAGAAGAGGGGGGAGCGGAAAAGCATGCTGTGGCGGTCGTGTGGGGAGGGAAAGTGAAAAGGAAAGGGAAGGGGAAGGGGAAGGGGAAGGGGAAGGGGAAGGGAGGGGAAGGGGAGGGGAAGGGGAGGGGAAGGGAAGGGGAAGGGAAGGGGAAGGGACGGGAAGGGAAGGGAAGGGAAGGGAAGGGAAGGGAAGGGAAGGGAAGGGAAGGGAAGGGAAGGGAAGGGAAGGGAAGGAAGGGAAGGGAAGGGAAGGGAAGGGAAGGGAAGGGAAGGGAAGGGAAGGGAAGGGAAGGGAAGGGAAGGGAAGGGAAGGGAAGGGAAGGAAGGAGGGAAGGAAGGAAGGAGGGAAGGGAAGGGAAGGGAAGGGAAGGAAGGGAAGGGAAGGGAGGAAAGGGAAGGAAGGGAAGGAAGGAAAGGAAAGGAAAGGAAGGGAAGGAAGGAAAGGACGGAAGGACAGGCAGGAAAGGAAAGGAAGGAAAGGAAGGAAGGAAAGGAAGGAAAGGAAAGGAAGGAAAGGAAGGAAGGAAAGGAAGGAAAGGAAAGGAAAGGAAAGGAGGAAAGGAAAGGAAAGGAAAGGAAAGGAAAGGAAAGGAAAGGAAAGGAAAGGAAAGAAGGAAAAGGAAGAGGAAAGAAAGGAAAGGAAAGGAAAGGAAAGGAAAGGAAAGGAAAGGAAAGGAAAGGAAAGGAAAGGAAGGAAAGGAAAGGAAAAGGAAGGAAAGGAAAGGAAAGGAAAGGAAA